>NC_082595.1:39096698-40346698 GCF_030936135.1 Gavia stellata
TAAAAGAATCTGTTCTTCTGGATGGAATATTATAGTGCTCCCATTAGAAAACTCCTCTTCTATTTCAAGAGCCCATGATTCATTAGCTGAATGCTTGTAAATGTCACCTAGTCATAACTCCTCCAGGAACAAGTAGTATCGCATGCTTTCTGGTACCACAGTACATTGTCTGATCAGAGACAGACAAATTCCTTGCTGTTTGTTTTCCCTCGGGACTACAAGTGTGTAATTTAAGCTGTAAACTACCATTGGTACAGATCTTTTTTTCTATGCACAACACTGGACAGGCTGCTCTAGAAATAATAGGAAGTGTCAGTCCAAATACTGTAGGCAAAGCACAAATTGATTTTGATGGGACTTTTGCCTCTTTAATTATGGTTAAATAGTTTGCTATCTAGCTCTAAAGGTAAGGCTAAAATAAAAACCTTTGCTGATTGTGTCTCAGTTTCATTTCTGCTGAGTGACTGCACAGGCCTGCAGTAAGAGTTGTTGTTCTTGTGAACGGGGATGCTAACGCCCCGGGGTTGAATGCTTTGCTCGGGGCTACGCACCAGCTGAATGATGGCAGCTGGGATTCAGAAACTTCCGTGCAAGGAACCTGCTCTCAACTTTTTAGGTTGGCCCAGCAGTAGCATAACATCATCTTTATCCTCACATCACATACATGCACAAAAAAACCCTTAGGGGCTTGCAAACAGCTGCAGTGTCGTGACAAATACGAACTTTGCAGTGCAGGAAAATGTGATCGTAAGAGACACCAACAAATCTGAACATCTGGATCCTAAACATTGCTTCCACTCTTTCTCCATTCACCAATATAGACAGGGTTTGATCCTTGGCAACTTGGGGTCAACTATACAAAATAAAAGGTATGATGCAGTTAGATCCAAAGGTCATAAATCTTTTACTCTGTGGAACTGATTGTATCAGACATTGAAGAGATGTAACTGAACAGCAGGATCCAGTGGATAGACTTGAGATTCGTGCATCCCACAAAATAATCAAAATCAGAACTAAAGGAACTAAAATCAAATTGAGAAAAGCAGAGGTGAGTGAGAGTTTGCTAAATTTTAATAATAAAGTGGTTTCTTATTCCGAAGACTACTTAGGAAAAGATACTAACACCATTTCACTGTAAAAAGTCCCAATTTCCACTTCATTTTTAGATAATAATAATTTTCAATTTTCACATCACTTTTAAAACATTTTTAATTTTTCCAGACTTACCAGAGGATAGAAAAAGCAAAGGACTACAAGGAAAAACATTTCACTTATTCCTTTGTCTGCAGCTTCTTCTATGAGTGTTAGAATAAGATGGAAAAACAAAAGTAAAGAATTCCTGAGGCAGGGTCACAAAATCTTGTTTTAAGAACAGGGAGGCATCTAAATGTACACTACCTCAGGCCTCAGGAGGCAGATGTACCTTTGGAAGTCAGACCTTTCCGGGGGAGCATCTAAAAGGAATCAAGCTTTAGTGCCTGCCTGTGAAAAGGACAGCCGAAGGTAAATGAAGTAGTGGGGTGTCAGACTTTGAGATGGGGCGTAGCGAGATAGAAGATGGGGAGGGGCAGCCTCTGTGGTACAACATCCTTCTAGCAGTGTTGGCCATTGGATGTCATGCAATGAATTTGTCTCAGGTGTGTTATTACGACATTTCTTGCCTCCCCTCCCCTTGCTCAGAGATCCCTCCCGGGCACCTGGCCCTCACCTCAGGGCTGGGTGGCCGAGGGGGCTGCAGCAGGGGCTGGAGCAGGTCACCTCTCTGGTGACATTCCTGAGGCTGCACTGCTGAGGTTGATGTGATTTAACGCTGGGAGTGAACGAAGACCTGAGAAGTGTTTTAATGCATATTAAAAAAGTGTTCAAGTGAAATGCTGAGTTCATTGCAGCTGCAATCAATCTTTGTGTGTGACTTGTTGCAAATATTTGACTTTACATTAAGGCATGTTTGACATCATTGCATACATTCATTGTATTTTATAGAAGAATCCGATATTGTAAGCTCTCAGTAGCAAGGAAGGGGTTTGTTTGTTTTTATTGTTGGGGGAATTTGATGGTCACAAAAGAAAATAACTATATTTCATGGAAAATATTGGCAAAATAATTTTTACGTTTTGTTATTTGGCATACTGTCAGAAGGTGGAATACTGAGAATACTGAGTCTTAATGGGAGGTGTTGATCCAATACACTATATTCTGGATTCTGTGACCACATTGCAGATCTTATGATACCTTCCATATTCCAAAAATATACAGCTTAGCCAGAAATTCTTGTTTGTAGAGGAGAATTGGATCACAAGTAAGCAAACTGTAACTCCAGGGAACATAATGCCATCTTGGATCACAATGGTTTGGGTTTGAGGTTTCATGTTTTAGCATTTTTAATGAAATATGGAAACAGGCAGTATATTTGGAGAGGGGCAGGGAAGAGGGACTCTGCCTTTTGTAAGCAAATTTGCCTCAAAGAACGAGTTTTGCACTAGCTGAAATGTTCAATTTCTCTTATTTCTCTTTTTTTTTTTTTGTTTCAAGCATGTACACCTGTTAGCTTCCCTGCACACTGTAAAATTTAAAGTTGTCCCTCAAAGTGAAAGCTGTGATGATCTTTGTGTTGCAAGATTTAACAATAAAATTGCAAGACAGGCCACCCTAAAATTACTGGAATGCAAGTACTTTCTGGAATGAATCCAGAAAGTATTTGAGTGTTCTCACTAAAACGCTACATGAAGGATTGCATGCATCCAGTTGCAGGCCCTAAGGGAAAGGGCATACATTGTAAAGAAATCTGTTGTAGGGGACAGCTTCTGCTCTCTTGCCTGTTTGGCTCATCAGTCAGTAACCTCTTCTGCACAGTGGTCCAGTGGTCCAAATTAAGGCCTGCTGCTGTGTAAAATACTTGTTTCCCTTTGTAATCCAGAGCTCTCAGCTGAGCTGGTAAACTGGCAGAGATGAGGATTTGGAGAGGAAGCTGTGATGAGCAGCTGGGAGATAGCAGTATATCAATATCTTAACCTAGATCAGGAGCAGCTGATGGATAGTTTGTCAGACAGCAGCCCACGTCCCCGTCCCTGCCGTCTGAAGCACCAGCTATTGCTCATCCCCAGCTTGTCATTCCATTCATTAGCGACAGATAAACACATCAGCTTGGTGTTTCCGCTCAAATTAGCATCAGTGAAAAGGTAATATAATTTAAATTATTATCAATCTTCATTTTACTAATTCATAGGGATGAACTGCAAGCTCCTTGCAGAAGTATGTGTTTTGGTCAGGTTTACAGAGGTATCACCATGCGAATCTAATTTATTTAACATTTTTAAAGTTTTCTTTCCTACCTGCATTAGCTAGTGACTATTTTAATGCATTCTTAAATTCTGGAATAAAATGAGAACTTATAGTAGTATGAAAATATGTGTGGCTGCATGGTCAGACTGTACATACAGTTCAGCTTATGATCTTATAATAGAGTCGGTCAATATAAAGGATTTCTCCTCTATGGAAAATTTCTACTTTGACTTTTCATTTTGTCATGAATTGAAAGGAAAAGTTAAATTTTCAAAGTCTCCCATGAAGTAAGAATTCAAGAAAATATTATTTGAAAGTGTCAAACAGCTCTTTTTGAAGTATTTAATCTCATAAAGTATGGACCTTTGTTTGGAATAGTTTCAACCTTATTCATAACCTATTAAGCCAAAATGAAGCACACTGAATTATATGAAAGCCATAATTCTTTCCATTGCTTTTTTCTAAAAGTCAATGTATTCCTGTGGAAAAACACTCAACTTCACAGCATGTTTCTTCTAACAAAAAAAATGCTGTTCAGAAAAATTTCAGTCAACCCTAGTTTCAGAATAATGTTTAATGTATGATACAGGAATGCAAACCTAAGGGAGTACTGGACAGCATGGGAAGGGTCTTTTGTTGGTGTTTTCAATTTGAATTATTAAATGTCTTGGAACCTGCAAGGGGACAGATATAATTTTGTGATGAATATAAATCTTTTGCTCCAAAGCTAAAGGCATGTTGTTTGGGCCTTCACCTAACTGTGAGAAACTGTGCTTGTGAGAAACTCAAGAGAAGATAGTTATTGTTAGATGAAAATTCCTGTTGTATTAACTGATTCAGACTTTCACTTGAGTTGAAACATTTTTAAATACGACAGTTTTAATAAATTCCCTTCAAATTCAGTTTGAAGAGAGGCTGAACCTAACTCAATTCAGTTTAGGAACTAGTTTTGACTAAAAGGGAGAAAGGACTTCGTTGAAATCTTTTTCCAACAGTTTTAAAATGAAAAATGCCAACTTTCACATTTAAAATAATACTTTTTTTCAGAAATCTTAATTTCACTGAAAGTTAAAAATGGTTTAATAACCTGAAGCTAACTAAAATGTTTCCATTTAAAACAGATTTTTTTCTTCCCAATGGCTTCATCTCACTTTGAGAATAAGAAAGCCACTGCTGAAATGGATCAGCCTTTGAAAGTTGGATGCCACAGGGGCAGCGGCTGGAAACAGTCTGCTGGGGACAGAGAAGCAGTGGGAGCACAGGTGGAACGTTGGCAGCGCGTGTCCAGGGAGGGTAGAGGAGTGGGCCAGAGGAAAGGCACGGTGAGAAAGTACCAGGTGTGGACACAGGAGAGCAAAACTGAGGTCTTCTGTGCGGCAATGTCCCTCGCTCAACAAGCAGGAGCTCTTACCCAGCAAGTGTCAGGAGCTCTGCCCTGGGGAGCCAGACAGAGCGCTCCAGAGACAAGAGAAAAGACAACCCGGGAAGGGAATGGACCACAAAAGTGGTGAAGACGCCGTTTGGCCTGACTCCACTACTGACTCATCCCAGCGAGGATGCCTGCTCCATTGGTCAGCCATGGCGCATGTGTCAGATGAGGCTCTTGTGTTTCGCAAGCCTCCCATTCTCTGTGATCTCCTCCCTTTCCAGAAAGCCATGCATTACTTACCAGCTAGGTGAGGATGCAACCTCTCTGGCGGTATGCTTTATGTGTAATACCTCTGAAATGTATTTCTCTTGTGGGTAGTTTACTGTCCATGTCGATCTCCAGCTGTCTACCTCCATCATTATGGGGACACAACAAAGGGTGCTTTCTACAGACCTACCCATGGAGGGATATGGTCAGTCAGGCTAGGAAAGTGAGAGGGTCCACATCTGGTGCAAGCCACATCACTCCATCACTTGTTATGCTCATCTAAAGCGTGATCTAACTTAGTAATGGATCTTTCCTATGAAAAGAGAAAACTGTCGGAACCAGAGAGATGTATGAATAGGGAAGCATGAACAGGAGTCGAGAGAAGGACCAGGGGCTGACAGCTCAGGGTAGTCACAGTGGTGGTTATCGCTGGAACAGAAAGAGCACAGGACCCCATGGTAGAGCCGTGTCTGTCATAATCTCCTCTGCCTTCTCGTTCCCATCTCGGCACTCTGGCCTCACAGGAAACGTGGTTGCCATTGTCCTTCCAGAGTTTTTTCTTTAATTCACTCTCAGTGAGAATTTTTATCTAAAAAAAATACTGTGCCTAACAACTGAAATTATTCCTTTGTTACATCATTTAATTCTCTTCCCTTAATTAAATGTTGATGTTGACAAAATAGCAGTGAGAGCTCTCTTATGTTCATTGCGTAGCACAATGGTGGTAGTAGCTGTTTGGCATCAGTGCCTATCTTCCAGCCCTCAGCTCAGAAGTATTTGAAAAAAGAATCAATCACATCATAACATGCCAAATTGATTTCAACAAAAATGTTGTCCTTCAGAGTTAAAAAGGGTATAGTTGTCCATATATCCTCAAACTTCAGATCTTTGTATAGCAGCACTGAGACAGAGAAATTCCCATCTTCTGTATTTAGTGTAATAGTTCTGTGAACAATTCAGATCAATCACGTAGTTACAGTGAGACAGTCCACGAACAGATCACAAGAAGCATGTCTGAACGGAAAAAAATCACTCTTTGCGTACCTTACAGCTATCCGTATTTGGGTGCTTTAATTTTTAATTTTTAATTTTTAATTTCTTTCTCATGTCTTTGAAGAGCCTATTATTTTAAGACATAAAATCACTGCTTTTAAAATCACACGAACCAGCATATTTTCTGAACTATGGTGGTGCCAGACACACCATGTTTCTGATGCCATCCTTTGCCCGATGATACATGAAACTGAGTTTGCTCCAGAGCCCAGTTCAGCAAAGCCAGAAATTAAAACTCAAATCCTACTCAAGTCACTGGGACACATGCACATTAAGTGCAGCATGAGTTCAGTGCTTTGCTGAATCGGGATCTGTGGTGTGAAGGGCTGCACTGAACTTTTCACGGAAATGTGGAAGTTGCCCACACTGCCAGATCCAAACAGGGTACAGCCGGCGTGTCCTGCTGTCCCCGTGCAGCTGCTCTGTGCAGGCGCTGTGAGGTGCCTGCGTACGGTGCTTCCAAAGCCCCTGGTCCATGCGAGCCCGTGTCCTCTCAACACTGCAGGCGCGGTAGGTCGGACACAGCCCCGGCGCGTTGTGCATGGGCCATACAGCAGCTTTGTGCACGTTCAGTGGCCATTTGTCCAGTGCGTGACCCAGAAGTTCCCCACTCAAAACCACAGGGCACTAGATTGCTGTGAAAAGGAGAAGTGGCCGGTCCTGTGCGTCTTTGAGTCAGTGTTCATGGCTGAAATGCCTAACCCAGGCCAGCTAGGATCTGTGGCCCAGCAGCGGGGCAGTATGTGCGTGCATTTCAACAGAAGCCACGCTGAGGATGTGAGGGAGGCTTTTGGCTGTGGGGCTTGTCTGTCCTTCCCCGGGGCGACGTGTCTGACCAGCCGCTTGCAGGTGTTTATCACAATCCCTGCAGCAAACTAAGGCATTAGCTCAAGAGCTTTCTGACTGCGAGACTTTGGTCTATAGGATTCCAGTAAATCTACTGAAAATTTGTAGGGCTGTGTGGCCTGGAGAGAGAGGACACAACTGAAGCTAAAGCCCCACTGCAGTAAGCATCGTACGTATCTAAATCAATCATGAGATCTTACAGTTTGAAGCATACCAAAGCAAATTCTGCTAGCCTCGTTCTTTATTACAGGGGCCATGTGAAAAGGCACCCTTCAAACGAGGAACATACCTAGGCTTTATTCTGGTGGTTCTCTTAGCTGATCTTTAAGCAGAACAGTTTATTAGCTCCAGTTAGGACCAAAAAAAACCCTACCTGATGTCAACACCGATCTTACTCTCCCCAACAGGCTGTTGTGCCATGCAACTGATAGGGTACTGGCAGGCAAACATAGTACCGATAAAAGTTCTTGCAACTATATTGGAGAAGTTACTCTGTATTGTGTTTGTGAAGACAATATGCGCATCATCAGAAGTCTGAAAGCTAATAAAGAAATACTAGGAGACAAGGAGACTTCTCAGCAGTTGCTGTTTGTACAAACCTTCATAATGGGAACATTTCTGTCACTGTGCACCACACGGCTCCATTACAAGCAAGAGCCTAGGGGAGCGGGCGCTCCAGGCTTGGCCTGATGAGGCCCTGGATAAGCACCGGCTTTCAACAGAAGCTGGGACCAGATGGTCCACAGGGCCCCTTTCAGCCCAGGGGCTCTGGGGCGGATTCTCCAAACGCTTGGCAGAAGGTAGAGGCTGCAGAGAACCTGAAAAGAAACAAAACTTTGTGGTGGAGGAGCAGACGGAGGCTGGTGCTACGGCAGCAGAGGGGAGGCAGGAGGTGACATGCAAATCCATAAGGAGCCAGGCTTTGTTAGCACTCAAAGCAGAGCAGCTTAAGAGGAGAAAATGAACATTCATTAAAGTAATTTCAAACTAACAGTTGGTGCCAGACGTAATTAAACCCACACTCCGTAAGGTAGTGGAGCCAATAGTACACATCACCTTTTTGGTGATGGGCGTTTAAAACCTAAAGCTCAGGCAGCCTCAAGCGCCCCTTCCTTCCGCATGCAGAATGCCCTGGCTGCTGGGAAAGGGTTTTTCTCTTCTTTTCCCCAACACACACATCTGTTCGTCCTGATTTTTTGCATATTTCATTAATTCACATTGCAAATTATAATTATGGCTATTAATCCAAGGAATGTAAGTGGAGAAAGCTGCTGTGCCTTGTTTGATTTTTTCTCTTAAGTTACACCTGTGGTAAATCTTTTGAATTTGGCTTTTTCATAGCTGTGAAATTCTTTCTTTAATGTATATTCTGAAACTGCACATACAGCAAGTTTTTGTTCTTGTCTATACAAAGACCTATTCCCATGGGCCTTGAGCAACATCAGCTTTTTGATTAGTGTCTGTCAGTCTTTTAAAGAAAATTTACAGTTTTGCAGAATAGGCATACTTGCTTTCATTGCTTAATGCTTCTAATGTCTTACTAATTATATTAGTTATTCGAGTGGTGCATTTATGCAAACTCTTCATTGTCATACAATTTTCTGGAAACATCAGCAGTCCTCACAAATGTTTGAGTGAATAATAAGGAACTAGTACAGAGCAGCAGCAGCAATAGAAGACGAAGAAAATACAGAACCATGTGCTTCATCATCAAACACGTGTGTTATTCTGTAGTTTAAGCCACCCCAGCTGCAGCACCAGAAGAAATAAACATGGCATTTAGGGAAAAAGAGGTTCCTTTCCAACAGCAGGCCTTTGCGCATATTACCACTCTACTTCCGCAGTCTGTCAAACTGGTTTTAATGCTGAACACGTAAACATTTCCCTTTTCAGTACCGTGGCATTCGGGGCCGTTCAGGTGTAAATCAGAGATCTGAAATGAAATGATCATTTTTAGCAGCTTGTTATGTCTTAGCATAAACTCATTTTATAGCTAGATGGTCATTACCTTATGTACACATATTCCAGGCTCTGAAACATAACATTTCATGTCTAAAGAATAAAATAAACAAGGAACTATTAATTTTAGCTATGCACTAGAGCAAAAAGAACATCGGTCCAAAATCTCAAAATGGGGGCTTGGGTCTTTTCTTAGAATCAAACTCTCAACCACGGCCTGGAGAACTCTGGCTTGCAGACCACAGGATGCACATTTGATGGCTAGGAGCTGCACTGATGGAGAACGCTAAGTAGCAGGAGATTTATATCCCCATTTACCCAGAATTTCTTTGGTAGCCGAGTAGAGCACCCATTTAGGCGCTGTACGCAGCTCTGAAGTAATGCAGTCAGAAGCACTGAGATTTTTTCTTGCTGTTGAATGGTGAGGGGCAAATCTCTCATGTCTAATCATCTGCCTGGATCGTCTGAGCTGGAAGGCAGCCATAATAAAACCCTCTGAGCTTGATTTAGGGAGGTCCAGTATACACCTTGCTCCTCTTTTACTGTTTTATTTATGCTGCAAAACACAGTTTTCTTGCATAACAGATGACATTTCCAATAACTTCAATATTGTCAGCATGTTTGGACAAATAAAGACTTTTTTTGGAATCAATTGCCAAACTTAAGAAAGAAAACAACCAAAAAACTTTTTTTGGATAGAAATGAAATGAATTTTTCAGACCAACAAACAAGAACATTTTGAATTAATTCAAATGTTCACTTTTCCCCTTAGGTTAATTGCCAAATGAGAAATATGATTTTAAAGCCAACTAACATATTTCTTTCTGAAGGCATTGGAATAATTTTTGTACTTTTCCAACATGAAACAAGTCTTTAAAATGTCAAATCAAAATATTTCAGTATTTTCATAATTCTGCTCTCCTGTTTTGACTGGAGTACATAGCAAAATTCAGCCTAAAGTTGTGTATAGCTTCTGCCCCCTTCTTACCACAGAAAATTTCATCTTTTAACTATGTTTGGTTAATGGGCTGAGAGAATAATAAATTGCCCAGCACTAGGTAAGAGGTCAAAGCACGATACTAAACACCATGTAGAGACAGTAAACACCATGTAGGTGTTTACTATCCAGCTCCAGCAAAATACATGCAAAGAACAGTTGGATTTTACCCTATTCCTGTTCTTTCCACATTATATCTTCTTGCATCCTGAAATGTAAGTCACTGTACACTGTTGACAGTAGGCAGTCAATAATAGGCATGCAAGTCTCTCACAACTCAGCAAAATACATAGTCAAGTGGGAAAATAGAAGTCTTTTACCCACCATCACATTTTTATTTGGCTTTTACTGAAAAATTAAAGTAGATATGACAAAAAAGGATTTTCACGTGACAAACTGAGCCTTATATGTAGTTTTGTATCACTTGTGATATAGGATGTAAAGATTGTATCTGTTTATGTGAAAGTAAGAGAAAAAAGACATGAAATATTCAAGTGCAGGAATTGCAAAGCAAACTTTTACTCCTTTAGAAATATTACAAGAACTACAATAATACTAAGGTTTCATTGCAAGCTCTCCTTGTATTTGAAGACTCGTGGTCTTTTTTTAACATACTATCCATTAAAATTCACAGTGAATGAGGCAGGATTCCCAGCTACTGCTGGAGGGGACAATGATAAAGGTCTGCTGGTTCCTCCTCAATGCTTCAGAAACTGATTTGTGAACGACAGGAATAACCTCTCATCATTGATTCTGGAAAGAGCCATTAGGGAAGATCTTCACAGAATCACAGAATCATTAAATTTGGAAAAGACCTGTAAGATCATCAAGTCAAAACATCAACCCAACACCACCATGCCCACTAAACCATGTCCCAAAGTGCCATGTCTACATGTTTTTTGAACACTTCCAGTGATGGTGACTCCACCACCTCCCTGGGCAGCCTGTTCCAATGTTTGCCCACTCCCTCAGTAAAGAAATTTTTCCTAATACCCAGCCTAAACCTCCCCTGGCGCAACTTGAGGCCATTTCCTCTTGTCCTGTCACTAGTCACTTGGGAGAAGAGACCAGCACCCACCTCTCTGCAACCCCCTTTCAGGTAGTTGTAGAGAGCGATGAGGTCTCCCCTCAGCCTCCTCTTCTCCAGGCTAAACAACCCCAGCTCCCTCAGCCGCTCCTCATAAGACTTGTGCTCCAGACCCCTCACCAGCTTCGTCGCCCTTCTCTGGACATGCTCCATCTTCCATCTTCCTCATCTGACTTCTCTGGGCCTCTGGAGATTTATGCCCGATGAGAAACAGGTCTCATTGTGTCATAGGAAGTCCTTGGAAAGATCAGACAACATTAAGTTGAAGAGGTTTGCAGCTGAACTAGGACAGTGATGGGATGGCTGCTGTTCTATCATTTTTGTTCTAACGTGTTCTGGTCTTTCACCACGTTGATAGCCTGGAGTTGTCTCTTTGCGCTACCACCACCAATTTTCATTTTCTTCACTACTGAAAAGGGGGAAAAAGTTAGAAAGAACTAAAGAGAAAATGGGTTATCATTTCTGCTTTTTCTTTTGACACAAAAGTGTCTAGAGAGACATCTGAATTTGGATTAACTGTACTGCGGGGGCAGTTCCCCCATGATTTCAGCAACGTCCATAGTCTAGTATTATCTGTCTGTCAAAATTCAGGAGGTTTTACATTATTACAGTGAGCCTGACTACAAGAATGTGTAATTGTCACTGAGATCAAATGAAATGATACTGATTACAAGGAAAAAACACACAGTTGAAGGCATAAAAATACCCTGTTTGTTTAATGTGGACAAGTATTTACTAGAATTGGAGGACTCTTTCTAAAAAAAAAAAGTTCTTGGAATCTTCACCTCAATCAGGTCCTTTGTGCAGACAAGGGTTTCGTCGATCTCTGTATAAACATTAAAATTAACCATGCATTTTATGCAGCCTAATTTGCTTTGATTCTTCATCATATTAAATCCTAATTCAGATTTAATGAAAACCCTTCTACCTCAAGATCAACGAAAGATTTCTGGATTGAAAATTATGTGGAAATACAACTATTCTGAGGCTCTGTTACAAAAAGTAGAATGAAATAAGTACAGCTAAGGAAAAAAAAGTCAGAATGACCATTTTTCATAATTTCCTAATACTTTGATCTTCATTTTCACCCTGAACAGGACATAGTAACTTCTCTATAAAATGGAAGGTTTCTGAAAATTGTGATTCAAAAATGTAAAAAAATATTTTTATGTTTAAGAATGAAAATGTTTTATTTCAAGTCAGTTTGACATCATAGAATTGTGCTTGAGTAAGTGGCCACAGTGCCTCAGGAACATTTTCCTTCAGACCCGTCATGCTTCCAGTCTACTCCGTAAGCTGTGTTTTCTTCCCTGTGATATACCTCCTGCCACTCACTGCAGCTTTCCCCTAAATCTCATGATACGCTGTGAAGTAAAGAACTTGGCCTGTGGGATACATGAGGCATTTAGACTAGCACTCTCAAAGGAAAAATGACTCGAAAAAACTTTTACAGAAACTAGATATTGTATGTAAGGCATATCCTAGGTCAGCTATAGGAACAGGAGTGGAGTAATAACTCTGTTCTTAACTTATCAGTTATGCCTTATAAGCCCCTAATTATGTGTGGTGCTGTATACAGTATAGTAAAAGTCCAGCTCATATACAGGTTTTAGGAAAAAAATTCTTCTCTTTGGATCACATTTTGATCAATCTCTTGAAAGTGTGGACTTTCATGAAGCATTCTGTATTGTTCTGCGTAGGTAAAAGGTATTTAAACTCTGTGCGTGCCTGGCCCTCAGCACTAGTGCAACGTGCACCCCTTGAGGAAAGCAGTCAGCAGTTCACAGGGACATTTCCTTGGGTCTGTTTGCCGGTCTCTTGGCAGTCCTTGCCATTCAAGGAAACTAATGCAGTGGGGATTAAGATCTCGGGGGACAAAGCTTAGTTTGGAAGCTTTCATCCCTGGTTGCTTGAGTGGGTGACTCAGACCGTCTTCATGAAACCTTATCGTACTCTAAACTAATTTAGCAGTGCCCGAACTCAGAAATCACTGAAACAATATGCCAGAAAAACAGTAATTACTGCCTCACACCTTATCACAGCAGGGTGGTTAATGATCACCAAAATTAGCAACCAGCCCAGCACCTTTTCCACTGGTAGCAACAGAGATACGATAAACGTCATAGCAAACGACTTCCATCATTAAAGCAATTCTGTTACTTTACCCTTTTTCTTTAACACAAGCCAATTTTTAAGTTGTGGAATACAGTGCAAGCTTGAAAAACTTTCTTTGAGAAATAATTTAAGCAACTTTTAGGGCCTGATGTCTTCTTTTTCCTTACCCAAGCCACCCACCGGCAAGTTCCTTAATAAATGATACCACATTAAGTAGTAGCCATGCAAACCTCTCTGATGCCAATCCCTTCTTGAGAAGAACAGCAGTCTGAGTGAAGACTGAGCAAGAAACCAAGCCTACCCTATGCTCCAGTATTAGTAATGTCACAGGTTCCTTTCTTTGAGCTTACCAAGGGGCCTCAGAGCCGCAGTGCAGAGTTAAGTTAAGGTGGAGACTGGCAGATGAGCAAGTAACAGCTCAGCTGTCGTGTGGCACTGGAATTCAAATGAGGGTACAACTGCAGCAACCTGAGAAATGGTTAAAGGATAAAGAAAAAAAAAAATCTGTTAAATGTAACCCAAGGTGTTTATTTTCAGTTTCATTAGCACTGCTAAATATAGATTCTGGGGAACTGGAAATTGGCTGGTGGAGATGCAGAATGTTTGTCTTGTGTGCAAGAGTTGGAACACCTCTTCCCTCACATCTGTGCCAAGCACAGGGACACAGTGTCCCCAGAAAGGAGACAGGAATGGAAAGGAACATCCTTGGTTTTTCCCCATCAGATGCAGGACCCTTCTGCTCAGATCTTAGCAAATGGTCTAAGGAACAAATCCTGATGTGGAGTTCATGTTACAGAAAGTGTAGCTTGTTTTTCAGGTTCTTCCTTGTAATACCACTCGTGGTGCTGAAGGTAGCGAGCAGCAGCTTACACAGCCATTTTCAGTGCAAAGTCTGACTTAAGTACATATGTAGATGCCAGTACATATGTAGACCCAGAAAGCTTGTAAGCACTTACATCTTTGGACAGGATAGGGAAGAGTGCAATGTTTGTCACAGACTGTGGTACTGAAGAGACATTCGTACTCCCCATTATGAGACACAAATTTAAATGCGTTGCCCAGTAAGGCCACTGGAACCAGGCGGCTCTGGAGGTGTCTACTCTGACACTAAATGATGGCTTGGCACCACTCCACATCAGTACGCAGTGGCCCTGAAATACCCTCTTCCCATGCACAGCTCACCCTGTGTTACAGGTGCACTGGCAGCAAGGCAGCTCACAGCAGAGTGCCAGAGGGAAAAACATCTCCTGAAGCACTGGAGCAGTGACGTGCAGACGTTTCAGAGAAGACTGGGGTACTCTCCTCCTGTTTGCGAGGCGGGAAGAGCAGCCCCCAAGCTGAAAAATGATCCGATAGAGGAAGGTCCTGCTGTGTCTTTCCCCTCCTTTAGTGTATATATGAAGTCTCTAGGAGAAGAAACACGGAGTATTGCATTAGTAATAGACAGATGACATTCAGCTTCACATTGCTGTTACGGCAAATCCAGTTGCTGATGTGGAAGAGATGATCTCCAGCCATAGGAGATTTTTTACTTGAATGTGACTCATCTGCTGGGGCTCGGTTCCCGATCAAGCGAAACCATGGCGGTAGGGTTGCTGAAAACAGCATTAGCATGTGCTACCATCCTTCCCCCTCTGGTAAACGAGGGACAGAGCTCCAGCAACATCTCAGGCTCAAGGCTGGTGCTAGGATCCCAAGAGGGCAATCATGTCAGGGAGCATTTTAAGTATACCAGCCAGGGGGAGGAAAACCCTGTGTTTTCTATACGAACTTTGCAATTGTTTATAAAACCTCCGGTATTTTGCAAAATGAAGGGAAGATAATTTCTTCTGCTCGCAGGGTTTGCACAAGGAGAGCCCCAGCTCTCTGTTTACCACTGAGTCACCGGCTTAGCATCAACTTGACCAGTCCACGTAAGCTGCAGCCAGTTAATTCCACCTCAGCAGCAGCAGTTCCCTCTCACTGCCAGCTAACCTCTGGCACAGAGAGCTGCAAAAGCTTTTGCCACATTGCAGATGGTAAGTTCCTGCCGGTTTATGACCAGTTCTTACTGTAAAACTGAAGCAGCTCATGAAGGCTTTTATATACTAATTGTCTTCCAAATTGCCATGATGGCTATTTGTTTTAAATTTACATTCTGGAGTGGATCGTGAGCTGCAGGAGGTAGAAAAATAGGCTAAATCAGTTTCTGCTTTGAATGGACAATTTGTATTTAAGAAGGGGTCTAACTGAGGGACAGAAATGCAACCATAGAGTGTATCTAGCTCAGAAAGTCTCCAAAATTTAGACTCAGGTACAAGGGAAGCGTATCTAAAAGACAGCTCTCCCTTTCTAAATATTCATCATCTTCATCCTCAGTTTTCATAGCAGCTCACTTACTGTTCACTTGGAACAGAGGCTGAGCGGTTAATTATCAAATGATGCATGCCCTGGCTCGGGGTAGGCTGAGGCTGGAACTCCCGAGGGATGGGAGACAGCTGCTCAGCCCCCATTACAGTTGCACTGACACTTAAGGGAATTAGTGCCATTAGCAATTGCGAGACAGAGGAGATTCTCAAGCTGACGGTTTTATACAGGAATCCAGGGAAGCTAATTTTAATCTTCTTGAATGTTGGTTTTCCCGCAGAGCAGAATACTGGGAGCAGATCCTGCCCTAGAGTGCTCAGATATTTTTCTTGGAAGAAACCCTATGCTCCCATGAAATAGTTAGCAGAGCTCTGATTCGTCTCTCATTTCTGTAAACATCCTAGTGTTTACAGCTACAACCCAATGTTAAGTATTACTGTACCAAATCCAGATGTCCTAACTCATGCAAAACTTCATAGGGTCAACGGGAATTCTTCTGTGGATAAGGCAAGCCGCAGCTTGCTCTAGAGGGATGTAACCAGAGCCAAAGTTTACTCTCAGCTGCACTGGCAGGAGCACAGAAAGACTCCATGAAGCTCCAGATTTACAGTGGAATGACTGACAGACAGCAAAACATGTCCCCAGATACTGAAACTTACCCAAAGGAACCAACTAGTTTAAACATCTCCTTGGAAATGGCCAGCGGCACACCTTGACTTTTGACCTTTCCCTCCAGCTGTGACTTCTGTTTAGCTTTTAGCTCTGTCCAAAGTCCAGATTTTCCCTTTTCCCTTGCCATATGAACACCTAACAACTTTTGTTCTATTAACACACCATCTCCCTTATTCAGGATACCACGGATAGCTAAGCGAAGGGAAACTAGATGTAGCAATAATACCTATTTTTTTGTGTGTGTTAAGAGGAAAAAGTTGCCCCCCAAAGCATTACCCATGCACTCCCACTTCTGTCATTGCGGTTCTGCTTCACGCACCCCTGTTCTCTGCCTCCCTGGATAAGGATTACAGCTCCCAGCCATCACCAGTGTGCACCCATGTTTCCTCAAGGCAGAGGCTCCCTGCAGTGGGTTGTGCAGTGGGCACGGGGAACATCCCTTGCACGAGCAGCCAGGAGGAATCCACTGCCCAGGTTCCCTCTCAGCCTTCAGTCATACGCTTGTCGGCAACACCCCCCCCCGCCTGGTGTGGCCAGCGAGGCTCCCAAAGCCAGAGGGGTCCTCTGACTCCTTTGCAGCGAAACGTCAATATGAAATAGGTATTTTCAGGGTGATTCCATTGAAATCCTACCTTTTGTTTCTCACCATTTACGTTATATTACAGTATTTAAAACTAAAGAGATTTCTCTCTGGCAAGGTGGAAAACAATTAAAAAAAAAAAAAAAAAGACCTCCCCGCACGCCAATTCCTTAGCACAGGTGCTGGGACAGGTGATGTCGTAAGATAGTGTCATCATAACACATCTTATTGAAGGTCTGTATGTCAGTCACACCAGCTATTTTCCTTTTGATTCAACGAGACCCCACTATCGACTTACCATCTTTTAATAACTGGACCCCAAAGAGCCTTGGTGCCTTCCTGTAACGTACTTAACACTTTGTTATTTGTTTATTTGGAGCATAACAGATCTGTAAAAAACTTGATCAATGTGTGCAGCATTTTTGATTGGTGTGCTGCCTTTTGATAGAACAACTTCATCTCCTGCCTATTTACAGCATAAATATTTCAGCATATCAGGTCATAAAATGCTCTGGTCCGTTAATAGATGTGGTGTTTTTTCCAAGGTCACACTTTCTTCCACATTATTGCTAGAACTGTCATCTCCTGAGGAAGACTGACTGGCTGCTCGGTGCAGGAGGGCTGTTGAAAGCTGTCAGCTGCGGTGTGGGGGACGCGGAAGACACTCTTGCCCTGCCTTGGCTCCTGCACAGCACTCGGGAACAGGGAGCATTGCAAGGAACAACCCAGCAAGTCACAAGAGCCTTCGTGGAGTTGCACTGATATACAATACCACACTAACAGCAGGAACAGGATCCCGTTGTGTGCCGGCAGGCACCGTGCGCAGCAGCTTGTGCGGAATGGCTCCAACACTTACCGTGCCAACAGCTCTGTGCGATACAGGCATCTGAACACAAGCGTGCCGGTGCGGGCTGCCTGTGAGCTCAGGTGGGCTCGTCTGGTCTCCCTCGCAGGCCGGGGCTCCCCTCGCTGCCGGCATCTGCCTTTGGGCAGCTCCCTTCACCGCCCTCCTGTCCTTTGCAGCTTCTGCGCGTTTTGGTTGCAGGTTATGTCTCCCTGTGTAACTGGTCCGCAGACCATTTAACTCGATAGAAAATCTCCCATTTTGGATTTGGGCTTTGGATATATCCCAAGCATTTGTACAGTGCCCAGAAAAAGAAGGACCTGCTGGAGTGCTGACTTAATACTAAGTTAAGATACCTCATTTTCAAAATAATTTCTCATGCTTTGTCATAAAGTTGGTGGTTTTTTGAAACGTATCAGCTATTTTCTTCATTATTTAGGTCCTATCTAGGTATAACTAACTGAACAATTTTTTTCCTTTTAATTCGTTTTTGAAAATCTTAAAAGGAATTCGAAACAGTAACACATGAACTGCAATACAGCAGTGGGCCAAAGAGGACTCCTAATTACTCTACAGTATTAAATTCTTTTTACATTGGGATTGACTAGGACTGCTGTACAGTTCTAGGAAGGAAAATATGATACAAGTGATCCGACAGATGACTTTATCGAGGAGGTGTCGCAGGTCCAGTCTCTATGGAACAGGAGATTGCAGAGGGAAGTGTTGGCTGTTTCCAGAAGGCAGCAGTTTTGGAGCTGGGTTCAACCAACCACACTGAAAAGAATAATTATGGACCCCTAGGCTTCTACACATATTCTAAGTGTAGTTTTAAATAACAGCTATTTAGACATGCAGAGCATTCCTATTAATTGATACTATTTAGCAGGTAACATCTATCAGACAATTCAGTGACACACTGAGTGAGGAAAACGACGAGGAACACAAATTATTAAGCACTGTCTCTCAGAAGAGGCACCAGCTATTTTTCCACAAACCAGAAAGACAGAAAGAAAAGAATATTTAATGACTCTTACAACAATCAGTATTATTTCAGTAGCAGGATAATACAAGACAAAAATTTGTGTTCACAAAAATTTTGAAATAGCTGCAAACCTTAAGAGACAGTATGATGTAATTCCGACAACAAATTGTGAATGCAAAAGAAAGACTGTTGATGGGAACGTTAAGTTACTCAGAGACCAAGGGAACATGAAGTTGTACACTTATCCATCCCTGGTAATTTTCAAATAAAAATTTAATTTTGCTACTTTCTAGATAAATTATTTCATTGAAATTACAATGTCTATATAATGCAAGGAAACAGATCAGGTAATCAAAATACTCTTTCTTGGTTTATCATCTAGGAATTTCAGTTTTGGAACACGACTAAAAATTGCTCTTTTCTCTCTCATGGTTTGCTTTCTAAAAGTCATTAACTTGCCACTACAAAAGCTGATTAGTTTCACTATTCTATTACTAGAACAATTCAATTATTCTCTGTTTCTTCATTGAAATCTATAATTAAATTATAGGACATCAAATTGCTTGTAAATACCTGACGAAGTATTTGTTAATACATATTTATATAAAAGAAAACATTTTCTATCAAAAAGTGGGTAATTTATAGACTTCATAGTAATTTCATTACTAAAAGAATATTTGGAAAAATTACAAATTTAAGTGTAATTCAAAGATCTATCTCAGGATTAATTTGCAAATTATTTTTATTATTATAGTAACCAAATAATAACATAAATAAATGAGGAACTAGCACAGCTGACACTAAGGCAACTGTTTTATGTTAAAATCTGTATCTACCTAGATTTAAAGGCTACAAAGGCTCTAGCTATGTTTCTGTAAGGTATCTTTTTGATGCTATTTTCTTCAGTAAAAATACACAGCTCACCCTCTCCCATGTCAGCATCATCTGCTGAAGTTAAAGAAAGAAATCAGTGCAGAAGCAGCCAGTAAACCAGCAAACAACATGTTGCAAAGCACAGTCAGTATCAAACTTCCCTCTGCAGTTCAAAGTCAGGATATCTCTGAAGACCTCTCTATGTCTTTGCCCTTCCAACTGCTTTCTGTGGTGGGAGTAAAAGGTGGAGGTTTTTTTCAGTTCAATGGAAGGTGAAAGAATCCCTCAAGACTTTAAGTCCAGGGTCATGGTTTTGGGCTTTAAAACTGCTCCCCAGAATCAAGTGCCTCAAAAAATGACCACATGGTGTCCTGTGCCCCACAACAGGATTCCTAAAGTGCAGAATCAGTGGAGACCAAAACTATTCAGAAAGCCTTTTCTACCTATTTTAGAATCAATTCCCCCAGGATAGGACTGGACCCACCCCCTACCATACACCCACCTCACTTGCACATTTTTCTCTTGTGCTATGGCAGCAGCACAGTGTGCCCTCTACTAGGCAGAAGTAGAACCTCCTTCACTTCATTCACTTTGTCTACCCCTTTGGTGTTTTATGTCCTTCAATTTTACTTTGGAGGCTTTTAACGAGAGCTGTAAATGATTCAGAGGCACCCACCTTTGTTAAGAATGAATAACAAAAAAGAAATACCTGCTCCACAGGGAAAACAGAAAAGTCCTTTTGAATAGTGGTAGCTTGCTGGTGAAGGAAACCTATGTTAAGAATCGTGGAAACTTTACAGAAAAATCTATGCTTACGAGATGCCCGACGATTACAGTAGGCAAAAGGGGAGATTCCCCAGAAACGTCTATGGCCCGCTTCTGACCCAGCAGGCTTAAACCTTCGGCAAGACTTCTCAGCACTCTCCCTGCACAACAGGACTGGTCTAGGCTTATTGCCTTTCATCCCTGCTGCTGACATGGAAGTTCACTAGGTGCAAAATTTCCCAAGCGGTAAATACAAAGTCCACTGTCTTGCCCCTTCAGAGACATTTCTGCATTTACAACAGAAGTGATTAATTACCTTTCCTTTATCAAGCAAAACTTGTCTCTTGGTTTCAGGGAGGTCTATAAATTTGTATCATATGAGTTTGAACTGCTATCCTTCACAAATCCACGGCATAAATCTGGCTAGGGAGTCCTATGACTTTTCTTAGGTGCACGTGAAAACATGTATCACAGGGGTAAAACTTTTCAATATTCCCGTTTGCTTAAACACTGCAAAGCCCTGTATATTCATATCACAAGATTTCAGTAAGAAAATGATTATAATCTCAAATCATGAACACACAAAAATGTGCCACTGCATTTAGATGAACATTAAGCTCCAAAGAATAAGTTACACTTAGGATCTTTCACCCTTTGTTTATTCATTGCTCATATCAGTGACTCATTCCTCCCACATGAAAATCAGCAGAAGGGCACTCAGAGGAAGGTTTTACAAATATTCTTCAAATTTTCCCCCCAACCTCCTCCCCATCCTCTGCAACTCTATCCAGTGTAGGTTCTAGCTCCACTACAGCATGTGCAACAGCAGCACCAGATAGGAATGGATCACCGGGACTGGGAGATACTCCTCCTGTCTCTTTTCTGGCTGGGCAAAATGCTCTGAGCTTTGTACCTCTGTAAGAGGAGCTGTATGATGGAATGTCTGTTCATCAGATCTGCTTTCAAGACCTAACAATGGTGGCAGCAGTTAGCAGAGTATAATCATTTCCACAAAGTCCTACATTGCTTTACTAAGACTTTGTAGAAGACTAGAAGAGAAAAAACGCATCTGTGTCCTTTCCTTAGTGCTGGTCCCCTTCCTGTGTGGACCAGACACACACCATGCTCTCTGTGGTATTTGAGGGTTAGCACTAGGAAGGTGGCAGAATGGTAGTACACTATGGAAGATCTTATGTCATATTTAGGTATATTTGCTGCAGAATAAAGAGTTTATGTATTTTGAAAGTGCCCCATATCAAAGAAAACATTGCAGGGAGGAGCTGTTAGCTTTACACCTGTACTACTTTGGTTTACTTTCCAGTATGTTGGGAGAAGCTGGAATAGAAATCAAGTCTGCTGCTTGCAGCTGCTGAATACATTCTTGTAATAGAAATGTGCATTAATTTAAATGGAAGAAGGAAGAATTAATATCATTATTTGTCATTCTGTGAGCAAATGTCCTTTTGTGAGCAGGAAATGGCCTCTATGTTAACAAACAGGAGATCAGAAACATTTTGCAACCAAGGTTTCCTATTTGCAGGGCCTGGATTGCCAAAGGGGCAACAGAAGCGGCATTCCCAGG
Organism: Gavia stellata; assembly: GCF_030936135.1. Lineage (NCBI taxonomy): Eukaryota > Metazoa > Chordata > Aves > Gaviiformes > Gaviidae > Gavia > Gavia stellata. The sequence goes on from NC_082595.1 coordinate 39,118,318, forward strand.
AATTCTTGTTCCACAGCCCCGTATAGTAATGTTTGGAAATTACACAAAAAAAATCCCCCCCAGAAAGACTTTTACATTGCTTAAGTAAACCTCCAGTTTGCTGATGTAAAAGTAGGTGCTTACCACTTTAGTGAAGCGTGCCCCCTATTCCCTTTCCATTTGTTCTAGTGTTGCTTCAAAGCCTACAGTGCAGAATACAAACCAAGTCAACTGCATGTGGGGAAGAAGGAGAACAAAAAAATGTCACAGTTGGAGAATGAGAAAGAAATAAGTCAAATATAATGGTTTGTCTGTTCTCTATAAAATGTATTCTCTATCTTATCAATGTACACCAAAGCTGATATTTTACAAATGTGTATGAAGCACCTAGTGGAGCAGTGGCCCTATATCAATATGCAATTTTAATAGTAATTGTTTGGTTGTCCGAGACAACATGGTGAGTATGTATATGAATATATACATATGTTCTATTTGTGCAGAACAAGCCATTAAAATGCCAAGGTGTATTCAACCATTTTTAAGTGCCATTCTCTTATAGAATGGAATATTTTCAGTGGAAAAGGACCTACAACGACCATCGAGTCCAACTGCCTGACCAATTCAGGGCTGACCAAAAGTTATTTTGTTAAGGGCATTGTCCAAATGCCTCTTAAACACAGACAGGCTTGGGGCATCGACCACCTCCCTAGGAAGCCTGTTCCAGTGTTTGACCACCCTCTCGGTAAAGAGATGCTTCCTAATGTCCAGTCTAAACCTCCCCTGGTGCAGCTTTGAACCATTCCCACGAATCCTACCGTTGGATACCAGAGAGAAGAGATCAGCATCTCCCTCTCTTCTTCCCCTTCTCAGGAAGTTGTAGAGAGCAATGAGGTTGCCCCTCAGCTTCCTTTTCTCCAAACCAGACAAGCCCAAAATCCTTAACCGTTCCTCATCGGACATTCCTTCCAGCCCTTTTACCAGCTTTGTCGGCCTCCTCTGGACGCATTCAAGGACCTGAGCATCCTTCTTAAATTGTGGGGCCCAGAACTGCAGGCAGTACTCAAGGTGAGGCTGCACCAACGCTGAATACAGCGGGATAATCCCCTCTTTTGACTGGCTGGTTATGCTGTGTTTGATCCCCCCAGGGTGAGGTTTGCCCTCTTGGCTGCCAGGGCACACTGCCGACTCATATTGACCCTGCTGTCAGCCACCAACCCCAGATCCCTTTCTGCAGGGCTGCTCTCCAGCTGCTCCTCTCCCAACTTATACTTCTGCCTGGCATTACTCTGTCCCAGGTGCAGAATCCGGCATTTAGACTTGTTAAATTTCATCCCGTTAATCACTGCCCAATGCTCCAATCTATCCAGATCCCTCTGCAAGGCCTCCTGTCCCTCGAGAGTCAACAGCACCTCCTAGTTTGGTATCATCATCAAACTTGCTAATGGTGCATTCAACTCCTGCATCCAGATCGTTGATAAATATATTGAACAGAACTGGCTCTAGAATTGAGCCCTGAGGAACACCATTGGTGAGTGGTTGCCAGCCAGATGTAGCCCCATTCATGACAAACCTTTGAGCTCTGCCCTTCAGCCAGTTGTTCACCCAGTGCACCGTGAACCTGCTCATTTCATAGCTGGACAACTTGTCCAGAAGGATGCTGTGAGGAACAGTATCAAAAGCCTTACTAAAATCCAGAAAAACTACATCCACTGCCTTCCCTTCATCCACTAGGCCTTATCATAGAAGGGTATCAAATTAGTTAAACAGGACATTCCCTTTATGACCCCATGTTGACTGTGCCTGATGATTGCATTATTCTTTAAATGCTTTTCAGTAGTACCTGGCATAATCTTCTCTGTAATTTTTCCAGGGACTGAGGTTAGACTAACAGGTCTGTAGTTCCCTGGGCCTTCCCTCACAGCCTTTTTGTAAATTGGAATAATATTGGCTAGCTTTGTCAGCAGGGACCTCCCCAGACTCCCAAGACCTTTGGTAGATGATCAAGAGGGCTCCTGCATGAGCTCCTGCATGAATATCCATGAGCTGCTTCAGTACTCTGGGATGAATCCCATCAGGCTCCATAGACTTGTGAACATTCAGCTGATAAAGCTAGTCCCTGGCAATTACAGTGTCCACAAAGGGAAAGCCACTGTTCCCACACTCATGATCCTCCCTCTCAGGGGACTCCAAGAGTGACAGGACAAAACTCCATCAGGCTAACAAGAAAGGCAGTCTAGACTTTCTTCCTTAACCAAATGACATAGTCAAGAGAAAGCCTAGATTCGTCAACAAAAGTTTTTTGACAAATGATGAGAACCTGTTAGCATGAAGAGGGGATAATTCACAGCAACATAGCATGAATCCTGCTAGCTCACTAGCCCCCATAGGATAGGGGGAAAAGCAGCATAAAAAATCCCCACAACTATCTAAGCCAGCGTACACTAACAACTTGCATTTTGAGACACCTTGTAAGCAGTCAGACCTTACACTTGGTAGAATTTGAAAGGTAGTTTCTACGTGATGTGAAGGTTGTTATCAAACCAAGAAATGTTACATCATGGAAATAATGACATCTGTTCCTAAACTGATAAAATTTGGTATGTGTCCAGTTGAATGAATGGGGCTGGGCACCTGCTTGTGTGAAATCTATAAATACACAAAACAAAGGGACTTAGAATTTAAGCCCTGGAAGGCTGACATCTTGTATATAGAAGGAAACTGAGCCAGAGGTTTACAGATGTCTCGCATCCCAATTTTCTAAGTAGAATTACTCTAGTATTTAGAAACCCTACGTCATTTACCTCCCCCCCAGATGCCTTAATTCCTTAACTACATTTGAAAGCTACAAGTTCAACTAACTGTCCTCCTTACATGGTGTATGACTGTAGAATATGTAAAAGGACTACTTGGGACTTGAATTCAATACTGCAGTGATTCAATAGTTACCTATTCTTTCCTCCTCCTCTAAAGAAGAGAAGACAGTGGATGCACCAGGACTTGTGATAGTGGTTCAGGTGCACTTTGTGAATCCAAAACCTATAGACTTTACAACTAAAAACTTGTAAGCCTCACTGATTGCTCAGCAATTAGATTACCAGGTCTTTTTATGTCAGCTGTACAGTCTAAACCCAGAAATATAAGCATTAACATACTGAAATTCAACATCTGCTTCTACAGTGGTGAAGAATAGGGGTAAATTAAGACATTATAGGTACAAAAAAAAAAATTTATACCGGGCTAAAATTCCCTTTACCCCCAACACTTCTCCTCTGACACAATAAGCTAGTTTTACTGTATCTGTTTTATGGATTATGACTCTCTTACTCTACTGCCATTGATCAAACAAACATTTTTTGTAACAAACTGAGTGAGCTGGGGGTGGGATGGGATGACAGACACAAAGAAAGGGAGACACACAGACAGGGAGGGAGACAAGGATGTCTTGGACCTCCTTTTTTCTCCATTACGAAATTCCTTTAACCTACGTTTATAGTATATAATCTTGTAAAGACCTTACTTGTTTCAGGCAACCAAAAAAGGAAGAAAAGCACAGGCACAGTGGCTTTGGAACTAGCCTTTCAGTCTGTAGAAAAGCTTATTATACAGATTTTAAGCAGGAAGTCTTTAGAATAAGCTTCAGAAACAGGCTCCATTATAGCTAGAAAAAAAACCCAAATTCTCCTTTAGAAACTCATGTAATTCCTTACCTTCGGGGGGGCAATAAATTTCAAGGTTCATTTTTCTTACATTGGTCAATGCAAGATTGATCAATACAGACTTTTCCCCCTCTAATTTAACTGAAGCACAGTTGCTAATTAAATGAATAATTCTGGGACTTTTGGAAAATATAATGTAGTCACAAGGACTGCAAAAAGGGATGGAAAGAGGACAGCACTGTGTGTCAGAAAAGACAGTGGTAGAGAGTTGTTAACTGTTCCGCAGCCACTAATCTAGACAGAATCTTACAGGAAGAAGAATGTCTTAATTATGTTTTTAACCAGAAACAACTATGCCTTTTTTCTTCTGTAGGATCCCACTCACATTTGTATTGAAGTGCAGCTACTTCTGAAGTAGAGGGTGCTCTGCTGGGAGACAACGTCAATACATCTACAGATATTGGCAGAAAAGTGGTTTTGGAAGGCCTATCTCACAAAAAGCATCATCAACTCTTAACCCCATTCCTTAATAGGCAACTTTAATGTGCATGAGAAGACTGAGGTAAATATTCTTTTATAGTATCGGACCTGTGTGAAAACTATAGTGTATCCCAGACTTTCATTAGTATGCTAAAAAGTTACCTAACAGGTTAAGATTAAAACCTTTTCCTGGCATAGACTGATTTAGAGAACAAAGAGGACCTTAACTTACAAACTCATTTGAAGATCCACAGTGAAATTCAGAGAGTTCAATTTAACACCACAAGGGAATCCACTCCTTAGTTTCCAGCACTATCATATTGTGTGGTTCAGGGAAGTCTACTATTTGCATCAAGCTTTTACAGATACTGAAATAAGATGACAGCTCTGTTCTACAAGGCACTGAACTTCTATATACAGGGAGAAAAACTTTTCCTGAAATCCTTACCAACTACAGTCAAAAAGCTCCCCACATTATTTGTCATGGAACTGAAAGAGATGAAAGGTCAGCACTGAGTTCTTTGGAATCAGTTGGAGCCTCATTTTTAAAGGGACTGATTTCACTGGATAAACAATACTGTCATGTTTACATGTTTTAGCAGGAGAACACATGAGAATCTGGTACATGACTGTGGGTATGTCCACACAAATACTATGTAAACACTGCAGTATTTGTAGATTTCGGTCTTCTGTGGAAGATGCCATTTCTATGAGTACACCGGAACTATTACAATAGGGCAAAGTTTGTTCTCAGCTAAGATACTGTCTTTCAAAAGCGTTCTCCTGATAGAGAGCAAAATCATGGCAGCACCGTGAAAACAGGCTTACTGTGCTTTGATAACAGAAAAGCACTGCAGATGTACAAACTGCACCTTTAGCAGAAAAAAAAAAGAAAAAAGAAAAAAGTTCACCACATGAGATGTCTTAACATGTCTGAAAGAAAACCTTTGTCCAAGAAGCTACATGTTGCGAAGAATGGCAAAAAGTAGTAAACTATGGTTTGGTTTCTTTTTCAAAATAATTCTTTAAATTTAGTGTCTATACTTAATTTTATGTTGAACTGGAACAATCCATTTTACTACCAACACAGGCTATGTACACCAATGGTTCAACTTTCCAATTTCAAGAGGTGCTTTAACACAACTAGTGTACACATTTTAATGTTATACCTCCAGAGCTCTAGGTCCTGGCACTCCAGGGCAGCCAGGAGAGCACCTGGAACCAGATCTCTGGCATTCCATGCTGTTACGTGAGCATAAAAAAAACAAAAGTCAGGACTCATGCACTGCTTGATGAGAAGCTATGCTTCTGATTAGGAATCCAAAAGCCACATTTTTGTAAATAAACTATGAAACCACCATCTTTATATAAAGAAGGCAAATTCTTGCAGAGCTTGGGAAGCCTCTCATAGCAGATATTTTTCAGTTTGCTTCTCTGTCTTCATGTTCACTGGCAACTATTATTCCCACATCTAGTTATTTAAAATGGGAGCTATGAATGTAAACACTGTGTGCTTCCACAGTTTTTAACATAGAAATATAATTTCTCAGAGTGAACAGCAACTCCTTGTTCAGTCACATTACTCGTACAATATTAAAATTATCTGAGGACGATGAGTAAACTGGAATGTTGCTGCCCTCAGAGTTCCTGGAGTGTCTGTACAGCATGATCTCCAGTACAGTGTAGAATACTTCAGGCTGGAAGGGATCCATGGAGGTCATCTGGTCCAACACACCACTCATAGTAGGGCGAACTTTGAAGCTGGATCAGGTTGCTCAGGATCATTTGAGTTCCCAATATGTTCAAGGATAGAGATGTCAGTCTCTGGGCAAACTGTTTGATCAATCTCATTTAAAAAAAAGCCTATTATCTATTCTGTTTCTCTTGCTGCAAACTGTAATCTGCAAAAAAATCAGTAATCTCCAAAACAAAATGTATAAAAAATACCTATTACAAATATGGGAAATAAAGATACATTGTCTGTAAATTTACTGAAATTGTCTTTAGAACAAAGTATCTACTTGGTCCAGAAGGACAACGGACTATAAATGCCAAAAAAACATTTCTTGACACAGTATTATTCATGTAAATTCTATTCATATTTGTTGTCAGCAGTGGAAAACTTGTCTGCCATGCACATAGGCTTAATACCCAAACAGTGCAACTCAAATGTAGCATGACTGAAAACAGAACTCAAGAAGCTTAATAACTATATGGCAAATCTATTTAGCAGGCATGATAGAATTTTTACTCTAAGATGCTATTTCTTAAAGGACTCATTTTAATTTCAACCTCAAGTAAGATTTCTAAAATATATAAAAACCATTGTATACTGAAAAAGTAAATACTGTAATTTGAGGGAAGTAGCCTGTTGCTTATGCATACACATTTGCCGAGTCTCTAAACACAAAATTGTGTCTAACACCAACTGCATAACTGAGCTTGCTTCTGTAATACCTTCAGAAACGGTGTTAAGCAAATGTATGTCCATACCCTATAACAAAAGGCTTAAAATTTATCTTGCCTACTTTCAGCACTCTAAAACTTAGCCTAGATTTGTTTTCTAAACTCTCTACTATCAATAGAGATGGGGTAGAGTCATCTCGCATATCTAAGGATGAAGTTTCACAAAAGTTTCATCTCTCCCCACTCATTATCTAACTTAGACTAGGTACATAATAATTAGACTGCATACTTTAATCTCATCTATTTTGAATATTTAGATTGCTGCATCTTTAAGGGGGAGAACTAGACAAAGAAATGAGGGTGGGAAAATGTACACAAGCACCAAATGATTCTAAAGTGATCAGCAGCTTAACAAACTAATTTTTTAAAAATTCTGTAACAAATGCATTACTTTTTTATTTTTTAAACAAAGCACTAAATTAGTCATGGCTTCAAGAATAAGTGAAAACATTAACAGTAAGTTCAAGTGTTTAACTGATTACCAGACCAACACACATACAAAAAGCATAATTTAATTATCGTAATTTTGCAGTGAGTAAGCATTAACAATGAAATTTAACTGTCACAAGTCTTTATGAATATCTAAAAGCCTAATACAAATATCCAAATTATTAGTAAAGATTAGTCATTTAAAGTGTGACCAATAAGACGTTCAGTAACTCTGCATTAAATGCTAACGAGCCCTTTCTAGAAGAATATTAATTTACAGTCATTCTTTCTAACAATTCTTTGTACAGTAAAAAAAAAAAAATTAGCTTTGTGTTTTTTTCTACTTCCCTTTCCCACCCAACCACCCACATAGTTTTGCTTTCAGACTGAGCTACTAGCCAATCAAACCTGATGGTAAAAATCCTCTCAACCAAGGGTCCAAGATCTCAGTTTTAGCATCCAGCTCAAATGCTCTTTGGGAATAAAATCCATGGTTTCGTATAATGTGCAAAGTGCAAGTTTTCTCCAGTGCTATCAGAATTGTGTGCTGCTAAGAACTTCATCACAGAATCAACCAGTAACAATTAAGACTTTTCAATTTCCAATAGCTCTGTTACGGACAAATGTTAGATGATGTTTACAGGAATGACAGTTCAAGGGGATTATATACTGGTGAGGTCATATTATATTAGGTCAGGTACTTTCTGATTTCATTAGACTGAACCAATGTTTTTACTCAAGTTCTTCAGTTTCCTCTGTAAAAAGGTCAGCCAAATCTGCCACTGTCAGAACTGAGGCTTCTGACTGTTTCATGGAAGAGCTCGTGTGGCTGTGGGAAAAAAATGCATGCAGACATCAGAGAAGGAATCAACTTAAGTAACAAGCTGTATGCACTGAAGACAGACCACACAGTTCAGAGTCCAGTAACTGTTCAGCTTTGAAGCTCAGCAGGAAAACACACTTTCTATCAGGGAAAATACATACACTGATCAGCTACTTCTCTTGCACACTTTGAGTAAGATACAAAGTCCATCTACTGTCCCTAACAGCGGTCAACACCAAAGACTACAGAGGTAGCAGAACATGGGATAATCCGCTTTGCCCTCTGAACATTTAAGGGATTGGCTTCAGCTTCCAAGTACAAGGTTTGATGTTACTTTCAAAACATTAGCCCTCATGGGATCATTCAACCACTGTATATTTATCTGAATTTTATATGCAAAAGTAGTGCTACTTTACAGATACGGAAACTGATTAAATCATTCTTTCAAAGTTAAAGCTGAAATCTTTCATAGCTACAGCTAAAGATATGCATGTAAATTTTTAGTCTCATAATTTGTAATAGACCAAAAAAATGGAAAAATAACTAATTTTCTTAAACTAAGGCCTCCTCCTAGATTTGTATCTTGTATTGTGTATACAATATATTTAAAGAGGTACAAACCTCTTACACTTTCTGCATAAAGAATGTAAATACCACTTTTGTTCCTCTCCCAGTACATCACTGCTTTTAGATTTTGAAAAGATAAACACAGTGAAAACTGCTTTCTGTGTCTGCACACCAGGCTGACTTAGGAGCTAGCATTTGGACAACTCTTGCACTGACCACAAAACCAACCAGTGTGACACAGAACTGACAGACTAGGTTTGTAGAATTTAAAAATAATAAAAGAAAGAATTAATGTCCTATATTAGAGCTTATAACATACTCTGTTACTCCAGTGGCAGGCTTAGTGTTACTATATTAATTGCATTGCTTTTATACTAATGGAAATAGGTAAACTGAAAAGATAAATCATAACACATAATTTATTAATTAATTGGGCTTTTATGAACTAAAATATACAAAATGTAACCAAAATATTCTCCAGAGAATTAAACTACCTTAAGCTTCAAGTTACTGGAACCAGGTTAAAAGATAAATTTTTCAAGTCTTAAAACTTTTTTGTCCGTCAGAACAATCTGAAGGAGAACAGTTGAAGTTTATATGTAAGATATGCATACCTAACTGTAATAAAAGTATGGTTGAGAATCACCTTTTAATTTTCAGTGCAATAATGATGTTTTAAAAAAAAATTCAACACATACCTTCTATCTACAGTTTTCAGCATAGTCTGCATTCTCTCTTCTATTGTTGCTTTTATCAGGAATCTATGAACAATGGTAGATCTGAATGTGTTCAAAAAAGAAAACAAGATGAGAAGTGAGCAGAAGTTATGCTGTTACTGTCAAAAGTTCAAGACCACATTTTTGTCTCATGTTAATTACTGTAAGAGTGCTGAAAGAACACCTCTGTATTTTAAGAAAGAAATCTTACAAGGTGATTAACAACTTCCACTGACATTTAAGGATGCTTAGTGCCTCCCAGAGCACACACTTTCATTTGGCTGGATTCACATACTAAATTAATATAAGCTGTATTAACTAAAATCCTAAAGCAGATGCTGGGCAAAGTTCTGCTTTCTGTGTCCCTACCATAAACAAAGAGCCCTCAAGAGCCTAGCCTGTCATTTAAAGAAATTAATTTGGCCCACTGGTTATATACGATGTTTATACTGCATTGTCACAAGTCAGTCCAAGAGACAGAGCTCAGTGTGATGGATAATTAAAGCTCATTCCCAGAGTTTTAACAATATTGTTCTTGAAGACGGCAAAATACTATAATTTTTTTTTTAAAAGTCAGTAATTGTAGTCAGTAAACATGAAATTGTAAACACCAGTAAAACATAAAAGCCAAAATGTCAGTAAACATAAAACGAGAACTCAGTTTACGAAATAAAATTTCAAAAAGAAAGCTGTAATAAAAAAAAAAAAAGAAAGAAATGTCAGGCACAAGAAAGTGAACTGGAAGAGAGTCAGCTCCAAAGATAAAAATGAAAAATCACTCCAGGCTCCCCAATATAAACATTTTTCAAGATAGGAACTCTTGAAAGTGCTTGGATGGTTTTCAGATCTTAAGTTCAAACTTCGGCAGGTAACGTTACACAGAGGAATTCTGGGGGAATACTTTGTGATTCATAGGCAAAGGTCTACCCAAAAAAAGAGAAGTTAATGAAAACAACTGAACTAGTAATACTTGCACCAGTGAAACTAAACAGAGTATTCCTTTATGCTCACTGTACTTGAACACAGCCCTTTTTCAAATAAGCCTTGCTGAAGTCTTATACTTGAGAAAGTACAGCACACATTCTTGCTGGTTTTATTGCAAGGTTTTTGCTAGACCTTTTGTGCCAGCATCATGCAAAATTATAATGCAGGCTGTTGCAATCAGTCTTTCCTATGCCCTCATAGTTAATCCAAAATCTTTACCAACACACCCAAATATCCACCTGTTCATGAACATACTTTCACATACATGCTCATACATGCCTTCTTGCTTTGCCTCCATTTCACAGAATCACAAAGGTTGGAAAAGACCTGTAAGATCATCAAGTCCAACCATCATTCTAGAATATTATTGTTCCAGAATTGATTCCAGCTATTTTTCTTCTTCATGTACAGGTCTTTATTATTATTTTTTCAAGTGACATGAAACCTAAGGAAAAACATATACATCTTATCCGTTCAGGACAAACTTTCCAAAACCTCTGTTCAGTGTTCAGTACTACCCATGTAAAATCTACAACGCTGAAACAAACAGAAGATAATACAAACTCATTAATGTCTTCAAAAAGATCTAGATGGGTGTGAGGGCAGAACTGTGATTTAAAAACTCATAGTTCTAAAAAGTGTGTGCTATAACTTTCTTTTTGGAAAAAAAACAACAACAAAAAAACCACAACAACTTATGCAGCTTCTAATCTGGAGCTGGAAATGACCAGCTAGAAGGAGCCTCTCAAGGAAACTAGGAAGGGCTGTGCCTGAATTTAGCCACATACGACATAAATGGTGAGTTGCTCAGATCTGCAAAGCTAAGGCATTTCTGGACATGCTTACAAGTAGAACTTCAAAGTTAAAAACTAAGGCATCAACAGCACACATAAAATAGGGCAGCAGCTGAACAAGGTTTTTGAGGATTTTGGACTCAAGAGCCTACATTCTTCCGAAATGCCTAAATGCAATTTGCTTCTGCATCTTACCCCTGTAGCACAAAAATACACATTGTGTATTTTCAGCAAACTTTTTTATTTTAATCTTTCTGTCCCTTATACAACCATCTTTAAAAACAGGATTCCTATGAATACCCTTATCTCCAAAGTTGAGAAGTTCAGTGAACTAGATTTATTCTGATTACAATATGCAGTTCTACTCTGGACCATATCTGAACCTAAACTCAATGCAATTTTAACTCTTACTTTGTTTGGCCGATACGATGTACTCTGCCAATAGCCTGTAGCTCATGTGCAGGATTCAGAATGGGTTCCACAAGCAGAACGTGAGTTGCTTCAATGATGTTCAGTCCATTGGAACCAGTGTGAAGAGGCAGCAGCAAAATATTGATGTTGGGATCATATTTAAATGCAGAGAGATTTTCCTAAAAGGCAAACATCACAGCAGCATGACAAAAAAGTTCCCCAATAAAGGGTTTGAGGGACATCTCTGTATCTTCAAGAAATTATAGCAGCTCCTACAGGCCCCAGAGTGACAGTCTTGCAGCCTGACTGATCCAAGACCTGTCATCCCAGAACAGATACTCGACAGGTATCAGGAAGGCAAGAACTTCTTGCAACATTGATCAGTGTGTCTCATCCTTAACATCCATGCCAACGCTTGTTTCTCAAAAGTGAATGTACTGTTTATCTCCAAAGGCTTTAAATTGTGGCTTTTCGTGATTATGATTTTTAGAATTAATAAGTTAGAGATCAAAGCTTCTGCCAAACAAATTTGCTGCTCTTTCAGTTTTCCAAATGAAGCAATGAAGTAAAAGGATAAAATTAACTTCTATGAACTGTAATTTTCCCCACTGAAAATAATTTTAAGAAAAATATCCTTTATGTACCTGAAATTTACTAATTCCATTGATCTGAGAAAAAATCATGTTGTTGTCATACAAAGCTTTTGAAATTATGTCCAACACATCTTGCCACTGTAAGAAAAACAAAAACACACAACACAATAAAAGTAGCTCAACATTACAAACAGCAATGAGAACTAAAATATACTAATTAACTTCCCTAAGAAAGAGTAGATAAAAAGGCTTTTCAAAATACGCATTTGCAATTTAAAAGAAGGAAAAAAAGAAAAAACAAAAAACCATTTGTGTGCCAGGAACTGAATCTTTCATAAAACTAAATAAAAAATGTAATTAAAAAGATCAGCTTGAATAGAAGAAATTGGTAGCCATCACAAAACCAGTTTTACAATGTATCAAAAATATCTGGACATTACATTTAAAAATATCTAGAATTTCTAATGCTCCCATATAAATCTAAGTGTTTGCCCTTTAAAGAAACAAGCTTTTACATGTTGACTACGATCATTGTTCATGTCCCAGTTACGTGAATTGCCCTACAAATTCCCAAAACAATCAAGTGGCTGTTCAGAGTGATTCAACATTTTGGAGCTAAACTAATTCCTGAAAATATGACCACTTTAAACTCACACACACACGCAAAGACAAGACAGAAAATTGTGATTAATACCGTTGAGAAAACTAAGGATTTAGCCCCTGGATCTTTAAATTGAATTCTCTTCAGTGTTCGGACCACAGCTTCCACTTTGGTGGAGTGACTTCCCTTTGAAAAGTCAAAGAACAGCATTAGTAAAGTAGGATATTAAACAACTCCTTCCACATTCATTGTTTTATTAAATAATGTTATATTACAACTCTTACATATCTTTACACACATTTAAAAAATAGCAACCTGGAAGAAAGGCAGGTTAAGTAGCACTGAACTGCTTTTATACCTCCCTTATAATGCACTGCCATAGGATCAGCTGTGTATTACAGCGTGTGCAGTAAACAGAAGAATGAAGTGCCACACAGATACACCTACCTAGTTCTGCGTGAGGCAGAATGGATAGTCCAAGCAGTGCAGTTGCACCAAACATGCCAGTTAGGCCTGCTGAGGTTTAATTTAGTGGCACAATCTTTAAAGAATCTTCCAAATGCACATTTAAATTTCCCTCCCATCACACCTCTTGAAAACTGGCAATGAAAAAACCTGAGTGCTATTTCTGTTGCTTTTGTTTCTCACTGGTAACACCAAACGTATGCTCAGTACTATGAAGCTTGTTAATTATATTTAAAATAATTAGAAATTGGTAAATATAACTAAATGAATTCTTGAAGGATTGTGTGCTGCAATGAAAACATCTTCATATTCTGCCTTTAGAAGTATTTCAGTGCTTAATGAATACAATACTACATTCTACTTCTCGTCCACTTCAATTTCTGTACTCCTCCCTTTACCCTTAAGTCAGGAAGAGGATTCCAAGAAACAGTTCTTTAGTATCTCCCCCTATTTCCTTCAGTATGTACTTTGCATGACAGCAATTTTACCTAACGTGTTTTTTTAAGAAGCCCTTATTTAATTCCTTATTAGTTCTTACATGCATAGTAATTTCAAGCTGCACTAGATTCAGCTGGACAAATACTGTTTTATTTCTGTCTGCACCTGTCCTCTGAACATTGAATTAACTATGTTGGCTTGCTACAATGACAGATCAAATTTACTCAAGTTATGCTGCTTGCAGAGTTGTCAGAGAAGGAAGTCAGCAGTCTAGGCACAAGTTGGGAACCAATGTTGGGCTGCTCAATCATTCATATGTTATGCAGCTAAATAAATGCTCCACAAATACATGTCAAAGACTTTCTGCAGACTGTTTTACCAAAGGCTGCAATAAGCAGTACCATTGTATTTCCCAGGGTCTTCCACAGTGATTCCAACTCTGTGTTACAGACATAGAAGTAAACCAGCTTTTTTCATGACACCTCTGTTGCATGTGGTAGACATTAACACTGTTTCCAAAAGTCAGTTAGACAATTAAAAATGCTTATGTCAGTAGGTGTTATGATCTGCAAGGACGAATGACACATTTGCAGCCTTAGGGCAGCTGCCTGCCAATCACAACCACCTTCAGTTAGGAGATCTGAGACTAACTTTTGGTATTTCCTATATATTCCAGAGTCATTTATGTGCTTTTCTGATACCATTCATCTGTGATTCAATAATGACAATTCTGGCTAAACTGCTCTGTCTTTTCCTCAGAGACTTTTTTTGGACCTTACTATAGGTCCTATTTTTCCCTGCTACAAAAGATATTAGCTTTAGCCACTGTTGATCTTTCTACCCTTCAGACTCCCTGTGACTCAGATGTTACAAACATGACTTTGTACAATATCAGTCAGAGAAACTATGGCGAAAAAAACCCCAGTACAGTGATCAATGTGGTTACAGTCCTTTTGCTCTTTTTTTAAAACAAGATAACTAAGTGTGCAAAGTTCTCCATCCCTCCGCTTACATTATATTAGACAAACTGTATTAGACTTGTCATTGAACTAACAATTGACTAAAGCTTTGGTTCAGAGCACACAAAAAATTTCAATTTTGTTCTCAATATTCATGGAGAGATGAAACTGATAGTTTTCAGACTGTCTTAAAAAAGTGTTACCCACTAATCACCCATACACCTTGAGTTTGTCATTTTGTTGAATATCCAGATGAGTATTTATAAACAGATTAACTAGTTCTAATTAATTATGGAATGGCACATGTTAGAATAAAAAAATACCCTCTAACAAACAATTTCTGTCTCGGATGACATGCTGGCAATACCCACTGTAATACTGACCAGACACTGGAAACTTTTACAGAACTAAAACATGCAGGGATGCCAGTAATCTCTCTCTCAGTATAAAATGCTCACATTTACAGTAGTCCTTTTGCATCTAAGTCATTAACTTAAGATGGTTAGTGCTGGTACAATAAAGAGCAAGATATATGACACAATGGAAGAATGGAGGAAAAAAAAAAAAAAAAAAAGAGATGTACTGAATACTGAAAGAGACCAGCGGGACTGAGAAAGTTCAGATGAAGATATAAACACTGAATAAATCACACAATTTTCATATATATACAGCAAGATATTGTCTTAATCTCAGTATTCTATAGAAACCATAGTAAGTTAGTTATCCTTTGTTAACTGTTCTTAAAGGAATATGAGGTAGAAATTTTTATTTTTAACAATGCTGCTTGTTTTGATAGTACATAAAGTGAAGCTACAGTATAAATTGTTAATTTTTCATGAAATAAGAATGGCCCTTGCTCAAGATGACATGCAAATTCACACAGAATTTGTGGTTTTGCTTTGCCTGTAGTTGTTGATGCAGAAATGCTTCAAAAAAACCACTACAACCCTTTTCACAGGACAGTAGATGACATGTTCCTTCTGTGTTTTACATGAAATCTAGTTATTCTATTTTTTTTAACGTGATTTATGAAACATATTTGAAATTTTCTTGTAAGAAACAGGGTGATACCTCTAAACCCTGAGGAAACAATCTGTTAAAAAACCACGTATGAAGTGAGGTCCTTATAACTAGCACTTCAAAAACATAGCCTATTTACTCCCCCTGGTGCCACATGCTGTCAACTACTTCAAATCTAAAAATTTGAGTTAGGAAGCATCTACTCATAAAATAGAATTCCAGTTGTCCAGGGAGACTGACATAACCAGTGTGAACATGGTAGCATTGACTTCAGTACAGGCCAGCAACCCTAGTATCCTGCAAGCTTCAAGGAGACTTGCACAGATACCATGGAACTCTTTGTCAGCACATTTCATTATTACTTTTAACCATACCAACCACATTAAAACTATGATTGGTATGTCCAGCTGTATTATAATCGTATTTTAATTAAAGATAGCAGTATCATTTAAATAAATCTATTACCAATATTAGTCTTTTACCTTTGCATTTTAGTCCAGAATCCTCTATTTTTTCCACAACTGCAATAGCCACAGGTTTTTGGTTTAACACTATCACAGATTTGTGCTAAGTAAAAATGTATGTATGCACTACATATGTGTCAGTATTGCTAAAGACTCAGGGAGATGCTGTCTCTTCCTCCACCCTTGCCTTCAACCCAATGAAAAAAAACCCCTCTGTTACCAAGAAAAGTAGATAAAACAGTGCAATCAGGACTGATTTCCTACACTTTGGTGTCTAGAAGTTCATTAACTTTTGTCATTAGGAAGGCACACAAGTTACAAATAAAGTTTCCCCACAGACTTGAACTTTAAGATATATCTTTTGTAATAAGGGGAAAGTCAAGCCACAGTATTTTGTTAAGTAAGAGACATACTTTATGTGGACGGCTATTTTAATAAGACTTGTAGAAAATGAATGTTCTTTGAAACTCAGACTCTCTGTCAAGCTGTTTGAAATTATCTAATGGGCTGCTAAATTAAGGGAGAAGTCTAAGATAATATAATGAAAAGACCTTGCTCCTTAGAAAGCCAGGCTAAAAGGAATAAACAGAGAAAGTCACAATGGAAAATACAGCTACCAGTCTTCAACAGAGCTGTACATTGTCAGTGGAAAGCCTTGTGAAAGAAATTGCCCAGGCAGGGGGCCATTTTAAGACCAAAAGTCACTCTTTATTCAAGAATGATCTTTTCAGTAAGTATATGTATCCCGTCAGTGAGGCTTTAACCAAGTACCAAAAAGTTTAAAATGCGGATAGGCAAGAAGCACTAATAGTTTTTCCAAAGTTTTCCTTCTGATTTTTCAAACAAAAACCCAAAAACCCCAGAAAGAATACTGTTACAGAGTATCTAGCTGCACAGAGTCATCACTCATCTAGAATATAGAGAAAAAGCTTACACCACACAACTAGATCAAAAGAATTGGGGATGAGCTTGAAGAAAGTGGCCTCACAATCATGTTATTGATGATACACTTGTAGGGAAAAAAAAAAAGAGAATGTCCCCAACATCAGATCAGAGAAACCTTTCTCCAAACAATAAATTCATGGTCAACAGGTTCCAATGAAAAGCATTGTTTTTGATAAATAATATTTTATCAGATAAAAATTTTTCTGTTTTCTCTACTGTGATTTATTACTGAATAAATGTTGGGTCAAGTTACTGAATACACTCATTAGAACCCGTCTGCTAATTTATTAATGCACAAGTTAGGTGGAGAAAGCATAGATATAGTCTCCTTTCTGCTGTTTAATGTTCACCCACCCCTATTAAAGAAGTAGTCGGGTTTTTCCTCCTAACTATGGACAATATTACATAGATATGCAAAATGCAAAACAACTACTCTACTTCTCAGGTAGCTCGAGAAACTTTCCAGATGACTAATCTTTCAGAATCAGGATTAACGTTCTCTGGCTAACAATGAAGACTTATAAATTGAAAATATTTACATTATCCTAACAGCCTTGTAGTACAGGCAGCTTTCTCAAACTACTCATTTCAAGCAAACAGAGCAAAACTATGCCTCCAAAAAGCCTCATCTCTCCTTAGCTACAAAGAGCCAAAAAACACCACAATAAAAAAAAAAAACAAATTACCTGCATACAAACAGCATTTATTTCTACCCAGTGTCAAATGCTTAAACAAAAATATAACTAAAGCTCAGCAAAAGCTGTCCCTCCCCCTCACACCCCAACACAACATTACTTTAACAGATGTGTAATTTTGTAATACATCTACAAGGCCTTTCCTCAGGCATATTTAAAGAGTAGGTGTTAAAAAAATACCCTCTTTCACACTGTTTCCTTTCATGTTTTGTTTCCAAAAATCTTAAGTTATGAAAAGGATAAGTTAAAAAAAAAAACCCTAAACAAAACAAAAAAACCCGTTTACTTGTCAGGAAAATGCGTATCCTTCCTGGAGGAAGGATGCAAAAACATTGATTACACTATAAGAAAGGCCTATATAAATCATGTTCAATTCAAAAGAAAAAAAACACTATACCCGTTATAAACAAAACTAATCATAAAAGTGAAGCTACTTATAAAATTATATGGTAGATTTATTTGCCTAAATGCAGTATGCAACAAAACACAACAAATATGCACTGCTGAAAGTTTGGGCCATAAAGCTTGCATAAACAACATACCTTTACAGGAATATCGTCCTCCTGATTTGCAGTTTCTGCAGTGAAGACATACGATATTTCTTTATGAGATGTTGTCTGCCTGCAAATGGCACATTTAATTGAACTCCGGCGGGTGCCAACGCTGTACTGTTCTATGATGATAGCTACACACTCATTACAAAAACAATGTCCACATGTCAGCACTGCCCACTATGCAGGGAATTAAAAAAAAAACAATAAACCACAGTATCAGTTTTGGATCAATGCATAAGAAAAACAGTGTACTAATACATGATAAATTACATTTTCATAGAAATACTACTTTACTTTCATGAAACTAATCAGATTAAAATTGAAGACTTTTAGAATTTTTAGCACTCCAGCTGCTAAAAAGCCTGGATTTCAAAGTTTTCCAGCACAGAAAGATTCATGATCCACAGAAGTTCTCTGCATTTATTGTTCATTTCTTGCATTTTCCCAGTTTTAAACTGGAAGATAGATATTATAGTCTTTCATTTCTATGAATGACGATTCATAATGTATAGGTTAAGTACACAGATTCAGGGGACAGGCTGGAAAGGGCTTATTTCCCCTGTTGCAATACAATGTTCATTTAAAATCAGATGTTGAATATTTGACACACAACTGACTCAGATCTAGGTAAAGATGTTCTGAAAACAAAAACCTACTTACTAAATATCTTACCTGTTTTCCCAGCTGACGTGCACAGATCGGACATGGTTCTGGGTTAACTCCCCCAGTAGTTTTATCCTGAGACTATAAAGTAGAAAAAAACCAAACAACTTTGTGTTTCAACAAATAAAAAGTTATTATATATTTAAAACAAGCTTCTAGAAAAAATGAATAATAAAGTCCCTAAAAAAAAAAGTGTGTGAGCAAATTAAAAAACATTATTCATGAATAAATAAGTCTACCTTGAGGAATTTAAAAAATATGTAATTTATGCTAAGTAAAAGGAGCACTGTTCATACTGCAGTCCTTCAGATGGCATCTGCATCTGCTACAGCTTTGAAAAATCCTGGTAAAATACAAGCTCTTCATATTTTCTATCATCAGCTTTAAATTGTTGTAAAAACACTTACATATACTTAATCATGCTTAACTATGCTTATTTATTCATAATTGTACTTACTGGAATGATTAAAATAATGTAACATACATGGGGTTTGTCTGGTTCTGAGTTTTGGTTTTTTTTTTTCACTTCTTTGACCTACAAACCTGCTTTGTCCTTCTGTTTAAGAAGGTAAGGTCTTTGTAAAATAGCAAGGATATGTGGAGAAGTACATAATTTTACAAGGCTTTTACTAAACATGGCCGAGTTAGTTTTAATGAAAGTTTTAACCATAGAAAACTAGTTCATAGTTTTATAACTGTGTACCTAAGCAAATATCCAAAATATATAATGTAATAAGTAATCTTATGACTATGCAATAACACAAAGAACAACACACTGTATTCCAACATGTAATGAATCTTTACAGAAAATACATTTTCTTTAAAACATAAATTTTAAATAAAATAACAGTAGGTTATTTCTACTAGCTACAGAGAGTACATCACTTTGTTGAAGACCAAGGAACCGTAAACCTACTTTCTCCAGATTAGTGAGATACAGAAGTTGTCCTAATTTCTTTTGAAGCTGTGATTTGGCAACTGCCTTGTCATTCAAAAGTTTCACTCGATTTTGCTCTACCTATGGAAACAGTATAAAAAACATTTTTTAAAAAAAGAAAAAAATAGTTAAGTTTTACAATAAGGCTTAAATTCATTTTTTGGCAAAATTCAACTGTATAATTTACTGGGGACACTTGGAAGAACAGCTCATTCTATAAATTCAAGATGTGCTTCTCCCCAAGCAAAATTGATTATCTATTCCTTTCCTGTACCCAGTATGAACACAGTACTGTAAATGGGCTGAGACCCAGGAGGGTCTCTTTCTCTTTATTGTTTTATTTGCATTATTGGTTCTTTCCAGAGACAAAACCAATTTAAAGTAACTTTACTTTTTAAGTTTCTTTCAAGCTTCATTCAATTTATCATCTATCTTCTTACAGCCAAATAGATCCTAGACTCTACTGCTGGTTACAAAAAACAATGTGTAAGAAACAATTAATTACTTTCTTTATACTTCTTAGAAGCTTTCACTTTTCATTTAACCCATACAAAGATAGAAACATCAAGCTGACTCCTTTTTAGATTAATTACAGTTGGTAGTGGTGTAGTTATTAATACTACACAAGAGGCAAGCACCCGAAGGAAGAAGGCTAAAGTAATGGGTGTGTCTTTTATTGTTGCAAATACATACATGAATCTTAGACTTTGTTAAACATTTGTTAAGCAAAGTGCTCCATTTTACAAACTGCTTTAATACACAGGTGAAATAGCTAATTCCCTACAGAAGAAAAAGAAGCCCTGAAAAAAGCACAAAAAGTTTCTATTGAAAACATATTTCTATTGGTGCAAAAAAAAAAAAAATTAAAATGTTAAATCAACCCAGCATTTTCTCTATGTTCATGAACAGAAAGTGTCTCAGAGGTGGCTCAGAAATTTCAAGATACTGAAAAAAGATTTGTCTTTTAGGTTTTCACTGCTTTTTTTTAGGTCCTTGTGGCAAGTAGCAATATGGGTGAGAAATCAGGTCAACTTAATTTTCCACCAGCTTGGAAAACTGGGCAATTGTAGAGAAAGGTCCCAGAGCCATTGACCTGCTGCTGGAAGGACAGCAGTCTTTTGGAAACATGCCACTCATAGTCAGAAGGCTGACAAAAATATATCAAAATAAGAGATTTAGAAGCTCAAAAAGGCCCATTCACTGAATGTAGAAATAGATAGGAACTCATTACTCCACCAAGGCTTTCTGAAATGGAAACAGAGGCACATTATAGACCTTATACATATATCTAGATATAGATTTTATTTTTGTAGGAGGTAGGTTCTTTCAGAAAAAACCCACTTCTTTCCTGCCAAGTACTTTACCTCATGCGGTTCTATGATGTGGAGAACTGGTGGATTTGGTTTTGGCTCATCAGGATGACGCACTCTCAGCCGCTCTGTAGCCATTGCCAGTTCATCAATAGCAGACACGTGATCCCTCAGTACCATCCAATATTCGTGAAGTAACTGTAAGAAAAGCCTGAACAAATTAGTAGCAGAACTGAGTTTAGTTCCCTTTATATGACTCTGGTATACAATGTATAATGTGAAAATCTTTTTGGAGTAAGGGAAAATATTTCTTTACAGTAATTCAGCCACAACAACAACAACTTATGAAGGAAAACAAACAGTAGAGAGATCATCTTGCCTGCTTTCTTTTCCAGTCTCTCTTTATGAACAACTATAAACAGCTATCTCTCATTTCTTCTACAACTATGACCATTGCAATAACAAATGCAACTGAAAGTTCAGAAACAAAATGCCTTGCAAGACTTAGCAAATGCTGAATAAAATAAGGAAGAATGATTAAGCAATTTTAAACAGTTAACTATTATAGTAATAAGATTGCTTCTTAAAGATGAAGTATGTTTTAAAGAAATGTTAACAGTTTGAGTGGTCTTGATAAAAGCACAGATGAGCACAACGTGAAGATCACATCGTATTAAATTCTCTCAGGAAAAAGTAAATTCTGGCTTTCTACAAAAGAAATGGCTACAACTGGAAGTATACAATAAAGCGACATTTTAAAATTATTGGTAATACTGTAAAAATGCTTCTTCCCAAGCTTTCCACTATTTACATATTTTATACAAAATCTTCAGTGACATTACTGAAACTCTAAGACCTTTTGCAAATGCCAAAAATTACTGTTTGTTGATTTCTGATTTTTCAATTGTAAAGATATTTCTAAAGACTCAGCTGCTGGGGGGTGTGATGGTTGGTTGGTTGGTTGGAGTTTTTCTTTTAGCTCAAGAAAGACTTGTTTTGAGCCATGCCTAGATTACAAACAAAAAATTACTATGTATTAAACCTGGCATACAGGGTAAGGACAGAGAATAAGCTGAAAGGAACTTACTCCCCCAAAACTAAAGAAACTAAACTAAAATTAGGGGGAAACTAAACTAAAATTACTTTTTCTTAAAAAAAAGAAGCTTCTTTTAGATTTCTGGGTTATTTTACAAAGTATCATCCCTGTAGCTCAATGTAGATTACAGAAAATTGAATCAGCATTTTCAAGTCACGGCAGATGGAATCATAATGGCACTATTTTCATTCTCATTGGCATATTAGTCACACCTTTTGTTTCCTAAAGTAAAAGGACATGAAGAGATTGTGTTCCCTTCTTGCAGCAGAAAATCCCCAACACATAGCAATGCCTTGGTAACTGGTTACCTTATGTCCTCCTCCTTTTGTGAACTGCTACAAGCCGAGGACATAAAATAATGAAGCATGAGAACAGCTAGGGTCATTAATCTCCAAACAGCGTTTTGGTACCATCAGCAAGTGACCTGACTTTGTGAGAGCAGCACAACTTTATTAGGTGTTTAATAACTTTAACTATCAGATACCTAAATGGTGATTGAGATGCCATTTTGTTTAAAAAGATTTTGCACTGTGTTACACTGTAACCTAGTAATTTTTTTTAAGGCAGCTCCAGGTTAAGTCCCACTCCTAAGTAGTGCCACCAATTTGAGGAAAGTAGGTGATCAAAAACCAAGCCTGCTGAAAAACAAAGACAGACTGAATTCCATCAGTTAGTCTAAGATACATAAAGTAAATCACTCTCCAGACTATCACCTCTTCTTCTATGGACTAAAGCTAATAACCAATGTTTAAAGTCTTGGATAGCATACTTCTGCAAGAAGTATCTTTGCTTTTTGAAAACCTCCTAGGAGAAAGCAAGTTAAGTGACAATTTCCTAGAATCATGAAACAGAAGGCCTGGGAGAAAGAACACAGGAGGGAAAACCTTTCAAGGAACAGGAATTTCCTCTCATGTCAGACCACATGAAAAAAAAAAAGAAAAAAGAATGTATGAAAGAGTCAATAAGCCTGACACTAGAGTACCAAGTTTCTCGTACTGAAGCTGAAGTCTGTGTTCATTAAAAATGAGGAGAAGTATTCAAGAGAAAATGCTTTTGATTACACCTAAGCTGTAAGACAGGATGAGACCCTTGTGTGCAACAGCTCTTCCCCTTTCTCCATCACTGGTATGTATTCACTGCAAGGAAACACAGACGCACGAATATGCATGAAGAAAGCCATAGTATACTCCTGTAGTTCTCTCTGATCCAAACAACAGGAGACTAATTATTTCAGGTTACATTGTGTAATAAACCAGATCCAGGAAATAAAGCAATAGTCAACAGACATCTGTAGCTAGCACAAGACAAGGTAAACTAAAAACAGAATGAACCAACGTTCGATTTGCTGAGTCTTGCTACATTCTGATTTAACTAAACAGATGAACACATTTAATTATATCTGTGTACTGTCTTAATAGATGCAATTACATTACTTACTGATTTGCTTAGTAGCCAGTATAGCTTTTAGAAACTCTTAAATCATATATAAACCATTTTAAATCAAATCCTGTAGTAAGCACTGTGAAAAAGCTTTGTGTAGGCAAACCCTAATTTCAGGAATACAACTTAGATTTGTTCATATTCAGCTTAAATTTGTTTATATTACATTAAGTGGACTACATAACTGTTCTGTCACCATCTCATTTACTGTACCTTATACTCCTTTTTCCACGCTTCAAAGAGTTCCAGAAATATGCTTCCTTCTTCGGTGAGCTTAACATCCATTCGGTGAGCTTTGGCAAAGGAGAGAATAGCTTTCAAGGCACGTTCAGTTTCACTGGTCGCCCACAGTCCCCTACTTGTGGTGGGCAAACGGTCATCAACAAGCCCTTCTTCATCTTCTATCATCTCCTCAAATATTGCCATTTGGCCTTTAACACTTAAAAACAAACCCAACACAATACTTATCACTGATTTTGTACTTCCACATCCATTTCTACTTATTCACCATGTATTTCAGCCTTCTAATATTTAATTAAAGGATAAAGCAAACCAAACAAATATAAACAGCTGTTTTATTACCTGATACCCCAAAAGCTTGCTTTGAACACAGTGACCTCAGTACCAGCTATTAAATCACTGTACGGACCATTTTGTCAGCTCAAAATCATCAATAGCTTTCGTAAAGGCTTACGCATCTTAATTATCTTTCAGTAGTTATTAATTATTAATGTCACATTCATTTAAAAAAAATTGCAATTCTGACTTCTTAAATCACCAAGAGTTGCAGTTAAACTCCGATACAAAATTTGCTGTATATTGCACTTTTTAAGAACACTACAGCTTCCTAGTTCCCTCCTTGACAAACAATGCTAATTCAGAAACACACTAACATTTCCTAATGATTCCAGCAATCATTAGGTAACAGAGCTCCCACTGGTAAAGACTTTTCAAAATGTTTTCTCAGTGACCTCAAGATTTTTTAATCCAGTTTTGACATTGTGAGGGATATGAGAGATAAAAGTCAAAGAGAAAGCATGCAGAGGGCTGTAATCTATGCCCCTCAGTACTGTCCACTATGCATTACTTCTCTCACACCACAAATTGGTGCAACCTTTATTTCAGCTCACAGCTGCATTCATGTCTGAAATCTCTCTCATTGTAGCTTTAGTCAAATTTTCTTACTTTATGAATTATACAGAATTAAAAAAAATAAATCTATGAACAAGTATGGTATTATACCATTTGCAATTGGACTGCAAATAAGTATTTGTACAAACAGGAATATGCGTTTAATTGGCATACTTGTATTTATACACACACTTTCTGAACACTTCAACACTTAGTTTCAAATGTATGGTCATATTATAGCAGCTTGAGAAAAAGTGGCATGTATTCGCTCATTGTACACAACTTTTTCAGATTAAATTTACGTAGAAAATGAAACCTGACTAACATTGCTATCAAGGCCACTAGCAAGAAGTTGCTGTAATTTGTTCATAAAGTTATTTCAGAAAACTTAAAGTAGAAAATATAAAACAATCCAACTTTTTTTTTTGATAGTGCGAAGTTTATAAAGCTATGAACTTACGTATGAGAAAAGAGCTTCGACTCGTATTCAGTGAACAACTCATCAGCCTTACAAAAGACACAGCTGCAATACAGAAGATTGAAAACAGAAGCACTCAGAATTTCATCAGAAACCAAAGCAATTCCTGTAATTCCCTATTCCAACATAGAAAATGTCACAAAGTCCTTAAAGAACAATTTAACAGCCTTATGTACATTTGATATAATAACTGACAGGAAAAGATTTTGTAAGAATAAAACCAAAGTCAAGTCATGCTTCTAACAAATGGATCTGTGGTATCTGTATGCATACAAACCCTGAGTACAGAATAAAGACTTTAATCTCTTCTTATTTCAAATGAAGGAAAATTGACTAATACACCTTTAAAGTATATTTTCTATTTTCAAGACATACTTGTTAAGTGGCAGTCTAACAGGTCGCAAATGGCAGATAGTGGCAGCCTCAATAACCTGCTTAGAGGGAGGGCCTTCTAAGTTTTTCACTGCTTCTCTTACAATCTTCTGGAACTTCTTCACTTCCTCCAGCTGGGTTGTGAGCAGGTATTGAAGGCCTCTGCAGTCACGGAATCTGATTTAAAGAAAAAGAGAACTAAATGCATACTGAGGCACCGAATCCAAACTTAATTCAGTATTTTTGAAGTATAAGAGAAATAGCTAAATAGCAACGTAGGACAACACACGAAGTTCATATCGTAAGCAAATGCTCATTACTACTACATTTAATGCTATCTATTAGAAATAATTCCATTGTATCCCCTGAGACCATGTCTGGTATTTTCCACGACTTGAAAGATGCGACCGAATATTAGTAGTCAACACTAACCTGCAACTTTCTGGACCACAATGCAAATCTACTAAAGGTAAACAACTGCACATACTATAGTCTTATTTGCATCTGTTGGCCAACAGATTTTCAATGCACTTGTGCAATTCACAGCAGACACATACCCGTCACAAAAATATACTGCATTTTGCAAGTTAGCTTTCAAAATTAAAATTATTGAATGGACATGACAGTGAACTGCTTTCCTAAAACCTAGCTGTCTTTCACAATTGGAGCAGGAACATGAACACCAGTTAAGCACTTCTCATACTGTGCTTTTCCTGTGAGCAGAGGTCTCTTGCTGAGAGTGCTCCATTCACACAAGGTCTGGCATTCTTATACACAACAGTGTATTACAAGACTGTGGTTCTACCCCACACGGGAAGTTTAATCCAAAACATCTCTGTTGTAAAGTGTGGAGAGAAAAGCACAGGTTTAACAACACTACTAAAGTTTAGCATTTAAAATGACCTACTTAAGCAATATGTATTTTAAAATAAAATAGATGAGTTTGCCTAACCAGGTAGTCTGAAAAGACATGTAAATTGCAATCACAGGTCTCTTGTCAGTTGCCAAATATTCCAGGTTTATGAAAATCTCCCTCACTATACCCTGAATTAACCATCTCTAATACTCAACTAGAGATTAGCACTTGTTGCTTCCACCACTGACCAGCAATACTTCATAAGATGCTGTTTAAGTTTTTAATGCATATGCTAAAATAAATTTAAAAGGAAATAAGTTTTATCCCTATTTATAAAAGAAACAGTTGAGTTGCAGATAGCTTGTCTGAAGTTATACAACCAGTAAGCAGCAACAATTTAAAAAGATACTTCCTAAACAGCTAATTTCAAGTGAGAAAAAAATCTGTTTTTTTCCAATACGACACAAGCAAGCATATAGATAGATGCACAGGCACATGAGCTCAGTGTGAACATGCAAACAATCCTTTCTCAAGTTTATTTTGACCAGAATGAGATGCCATCATTCTCAAGTAACACTTAACCATGAAACATTCACATCACAGACTCACAGACTGGTTGAGTTTGGAAGGGACCTCTGGAGCTTCTCTGGTCCAACACCTCTCCTCAAACAGGGCCACCTAGAGCTGGTTGCCCAGGACCATACCCAGACAGCTTTTGAATATCTCCAAGGATGGAGACTCCACAGCCTCTCTGGGCAACCTGTGCAAGTGCTCAGTCACCCTCGCAGTAAAAAAGCGTTTCCTGATGTTCAGAGGGAACCTCATGTGTTTCAGTTTGTGCCCACTGCCTCTTGTGCTGTCACTGAGCATGACTCAAAAGAGCCTGGCTCCATCTTTCTTGCACCCTCCCTTTAGGTATTTATATGCAATGAGAAGATCCCCCTGAGCTGCTGAACAGTCCCAGCTCTCTCAGCCTTTCCTTATATGAGAGATGCTCCAGTCCTTTCATCACCTTCTTGGCCCTTTGTTGGACTCTCTCCAGTATGTCCATCTCTCCCTTGTACTGGAGAGCCCAGAACTGGACACAAGAGTACTCCAGGTGTGGCCTCATCAGCACTGAGAGACAGAAAGGATCACTTCCCTCAACCTGCTGGCAATGCTTTGTCTAATGCACTCCAGGATACCATTAGCCTTCTTTGCTGCAAGGGCAAACTTGGTGTCCACCCAAACCCCCAAGGTCCCTTTCTGCAAAGCTACTTTCCAGCTGGGTGGCCCCAATATCCATTTTGAAGAGACAGAATTTCTTTCTTCCTTCTCAGCATAATTCTGAGTTTTGAAGAAAGAGAGGCAAAGTTTTGTATCTTTATTTAGATTTTTCAATAGAACTATGTTAAGTACTGAAAAGTAAAACATATGCTTACTTCCAGCAAGGACAAGGAATTGCCACCTTCTGGGATCATGATAACAGAGTAGTCATACTGGAGGATATGTCTTTAAATATTGAATTAAAATCTGTGCATATTTTAAGTATTTAAATTTATACACACATACACATTTTATATACACATTAGATATTTATATACATATGTACATGCATTTATATACATCTATTTTTAGATTTTTTTATATATATATAATTAAAAATGTGTATTTAACTAAAACATGATTCAGAAAGATTGATATTTAAGAGCATAAGGATTGTTCATGTATCTCAGAAAACTGCCTGAAGTTAAACAGTGAGAACACTCTCCTTCCTATGTCTCCCTTTTCTGTGATGAACTTACGGAGCTGGAACACAGAACGTACAAGAGGAGGCTGGGAGAAAAAAGTTTATTCAGCCTTAAAATGGGATTGCTCAGGGGAGACCTTACTGTTTTCTACATCTATCTAACTGGAAGGTACAGCAAAGACTGAGCCAAACTTTTCGCAAAGGCACATGGTGAAAGGACAAGGGACCACAGACACAAGATGTAACACAGGAAACATTAACTAGATAGGAGTTTTTTGGGTTTTTTTTCCCCACCAGATGGGTCAAATACTGGAACATGCTTCACACAGAAGCTATGAAATCTCCCTCTTTGGAGATACCCTAAACTCAACAGTACAAAATCCCTGTGCAACCTGATTGGGTTGAATCTCTGAGCATGGGTCTGGATCTATAAGCTGGGGGTTGGTCTAGGTGACCTCTAGATGTCCCTTCCAATCCATCATTCTATAATTGCACACAACAACAGTGGTACTGTGGTCTCTAACATGAAACCAAACCAAAATTCTTTGCTCAGAAAAAAACAGTGATGCTATTTTAAGCTGTTACACAAGGATTTTCAGATATTGTCTGTCTACCTTTCATTTAAGCATTTGAGGTTACTCAATTTTAACGCAATAAACTTTGAAACTTTCTTGTTCAGCAGTTGCTTGAGTACAGAAGACTGTAAAACCACAGTAGATAATACAAAGGAACATTTAAAAGAATGCTCATCTAGGAGAAAACTGTAATTCTCCTGCTTTTCTTTCTAAGTTTATCTAGTTACACTTTTTGAGGGACTTCTTGAAACGTAATTGCAGTCCAGATGCTCTGAAGCAAAATGCCTGCTATTTAATTGCAACTCTTAGCACAAACTGATAAGAGGACTTGAGCAGACTTAACTGTATTCATTAGCCTATTTTAGCTATTCTCTTACTTCTCTGCCATGGAGAGTTTATTAATCTGCTGTTTGTAGTTGCTGGTTATTTCGTTTTGCACACGTTGAACAAGCTCCTCATCGATGGCATACTGTATTGCTGTCTGGATGACATCCAACCACCAAGGAGAACCTGAATGTACCTGTATGCAAAAGAACAGTTTTATCCATGAACATTCAACAAGCAACCAATTTACTCATTGCAGCAGAGGCTTATACTGCTCTCTCGGCCGCACTCAAACACAGACTGGTAAACTCCATGGAAAGTGGAAGATGAGAGTATGCTCAAAAAATATCCCCTTTCCTGTTTAAGTGAATACATGATTAAGAAATTTCCTACATTCTCATCTACTTCCACACCTTCAAATTGCTTCAGTAGAGTTAGATTCACCAAGGCCATCTACACAGAATAGCCACATACAGATATCATAATCTCGAAGTTCCCTCTTTCTCTCTCTCTCTCAAAAAGAGATGAAAGGATCATTTAATCAGAGAAAGCAAGCTCTCTGAAATTAATAAAGATCAACATGGAAGTGACCTTATAATTTTAAATGGTGAAAGATGATGCGGAAGTTTACTTCCTCATGTGCCATTTGTCCCCATTTTGCTATTATTTCTTTATTATTATGCAAGTAACAAGCAGCATTTCAACTCAGGTGTTCATCAATTCATTAAGGGCTTGCACCTTCCCATGAAACCTGAATTGTCATACTGACTAAACACAGTTAAGCCTTAAGCACGATGACCAAATGCATGTCAAAGAACAGTTACTTTCAAAGGAACTGAAATACCATCTGATACACCACAGAAATGTTTCAAAGCCAAAACCTGTAACTTCTTTACCTAAATTACAAGTGACACACAGTTAATGTAAAAATCAAGCATGGTGTTAAACTTTACTGGAATCATTCCACCATGTACTACTTTTTTTTAGTCATCTGTTCATCAAGTACTGCGTGCCTCTACGCGAGGAACACAGATATGTTTTGGGGCTCTGTGTGCACACGTGCACACTGCCAAAGTCCCATTCCAAATAGGCCTTCAAAGAACTGTTAAACAGCTAGAGTTCTGGATAAACACATGAAAATAATATTAAAAAAAAATCTCAAAATTCTGAGACTAAGTATGTAAGAGGTACCTGCCTTTCTCTGGAGCTCCCGAATAGTCTGAAGAACTGGCTGTAAGGCCTGATGGGCTTCTGCAACTTCTGCATTAGATTTACTCATATAATGCTGTCGAAGCTGTTCTGCCTGTATGAAAATGTGAGCTCAAGTTATGCACAACTCATATTTATGAGGAATAATTGAAAAAGCAAAAACTCCCCAGCTATCATAGTGTTTTAAAATGGTTAGCTACCTACACGCTACCCACTTTAATTTGTCAGCAATATTTAGCATTAATTTTTTCCTCTGGAATCTAGCATTTACTAGTAAGCCCAAAAAATATTTGAAAAGACAAACTACTACAAAGGTGCTAACTATGCAATTTTGCTTTTGGACTAGCCCAAACAACACAATAGGAATACACTGCATTACAAAAAGGAACTGTAATTTAATTTATAATTCTTACTTCTCTGTATATTAAAACATATTGTATTGAATAAGTAAACAATAAAAAGATCCTAGAACAATCTGAGAACAGGACAATTTAACTTACTTACATATAATACCCATAAAATAACAAGAAAACTTTAAATCTCTTCATTTTTAGGTGCATTGCATATAACTTTTCAATAAAAATTACTTCTGACAGTGAAAACCCCTCTTAGTATGCAGGTGTCTCCACAATATAATCACTAACAGTTTAGTTGATATTTTAAAAACTGATGAACAAATAACTTATATTTCTTACAAATAACATGTACACACACACACGTATCTTTCACCATTACATTCTGATTTCACTAGATATCTTTATTTTGTGCATTTTAGGGTGTGTTTAAGTCTTTCTTCTTTTTGTTTGCTACTATCAAGATAATTACTGTTACAGAGGGAGCTCAGTTTGCCAGGAGTGGGCAGGACTCTGAGGTATTCAGACGAGCTACTGGCAAAAGATAGCTATGAAAACCAATCTCTGCTTCACATTTATAAACAAAATTCAAATTTTCCAATCCTCCTCTTAACAATAATGTCAGGAGAAGGGGAGATAAAAAATTGCTAGAGTTACAGGTCAATAAAAAAAATGGGCAGTATTTCTATAAAGGCTGGTAGAAACTCCTTTAAATATTTAAGAGAACAAGTCTCATTAAAACAGAAAAAAATGTTACCTATGCATAGAATTTGCATAAAAATTATAAAATATCACAAGATATCCAAATAATAAGACAGATACTGATCACCACCACATAACTGGGAGAGGCTGAAAGAACCGGGCTTGTCCAGCTTGGAGAGGAAAGCTTAGAGGGTACAAAATAGCAGCCTTCCAGCAGCCAAAAGGAAGTCACCGAGAAGAGGGAGCCAGGCACTTTACTGAATTACACGGCAAGTGAACAAGGGACAATGGCTATAAATTGGAACAGGAGGTTCTATGTGAATTTTTTTTCCCCCTCTATCAGGATTATGAAGTATTGGAACAGGTTGCTCAGGTAAGTTGTGAAATCTCTTTCCTTGGAGATTTTAACAGCCTAATTGGATAAAGCCCTGAGCTACCTGGTCAGAAATCAGTGTTGACCCTGCTCTGAGGGAGAGGTTCCCCTAGAGACTTCCCAAGGTCCTTTCCAACCCAAATGATGCCACAATAATGATGTTCATTTGCAAACGTGGTCCATATGTCCACTACAAGTAACCAGTGGGGAACAGTGATCCCAGCTATCTTACCAGGTATTTCTCCAGTTAAGATTAAAGATATAGTTAAACAGGCTTATGCACACGGGAAGTAACATGCAGTGACTTGCTTATCTGGCCAAAGATGGTCAACCTTTCTAGATGTTTAGGCAGTCCAAGAGTGACAGGGATGAACCAGCTGCTGTAGGGCATGCGAGTACAATATAAGTAATACAGGGAGAGCCTGGACAGACGCCACTGGCAAACTTTAGGCTATGAAGAACACCGGAAATCAAGACCTTCTCAATGAGGTTTCAAAGAAGATATTATCAGTACCACACACAGGACCAAAGAGAGAGGTAGAAAAACAGCTCCAGATCTTAGAAGATGCATTGGACAGTAGTAGCTAATATTTACTAGGAGATGGGGAAGCGTTTTGGAATGGAGGGCACCTATGCAAGAAAAATAAACTTCACCTAGGGAAGACTGATTATCTGCAATTAAAATGAGAAAAGCTAAAGACAATGTGAGGAAATAAAGGACTCAAAAGAATTCAGGATGATGCATTCTTTATCAGTAACATCTATGTAAGTTATTTCCACCAAAACAATGTGGGGGTGGGTAAATAACATTCTAGAGATAAAAATTATTAAAACTTCCATAAAACACACTCACTACACAACAGAGATCACCAAGCGCTCAGAACAGCAGCATTTTACTTGACATTTCTGCTCTCATCTCACACGCTAAACAACTCTTGATTTTACTAACCTGAAAGAAAATGTACACAGTTAACTTGAAAGCTATCTACCATTATTTCTTTAGCTACAGAAAATATTGAAGGATAAAAAATAAAAAGGTGCTCTTCAAAATGTATTTATATAAAAATGAATAATGTTTACCTCTTCTGCAAGTCGGCTATCACGCAAAGTCGGAGGAATTCCTGGGTGCTTTGCCAACAACAATTCCATCAAATTGTGTGTAGAATGAAGTCTCTAAATATACACAAAGTCAACAGCAATCATGAAAAAAATACATTGCAACATCTGTGACAAGAAAAGCTTAAACAGCAATGAAAGCTTACAGCAAGAAATTAGTATTCATTTAAAATTAGTTTTATTTTTTCTCTGTTAATCTGGAAGCGTCCTATAGAGAAAATAAACATTCTTTTCCTCATTTTACTGAGGTAGGAAATGAAACATTAAGAAGACCTTCTTCAACACCTCAAAAGCAAATCAGGCAGAAAGTTTGATACCAAGTCATCAGATTCTGCCCCGTACTCACCCTCCTAATTAAAACAGCCCTTGACTATCATGGAAAACAAGTTCTTTATCTCAGAGCACATTCTTTTGTAAATACCTTTCAGAATACTATAAGGAGACAATTCACTTAGCCTATATAAAGCAAAATAAAGTATAAGGAAAAAATAAGCTCCCAAGAGCTTCAATCATTTTTCACGTTTTTCACTTTTCTGAAATAAAGTTGACTTTATGTTTAGGGAAAATAAACTTAATTGTTAATATAAGGCAACTCTACTCCCCTTCCCTAGGTTCACCCTACGTATTCCCAACTAGACCCCTAATATTATGCTGCCGGCGTATCTCGCACAAACTCATACTAATAACTTTCACTATCATGAATTTGTGCCCTTCTCACCTCCTGGATTCACTTCACCTTTGCCCTATTACTACCTCAGCCACTGAAGAGCATTGGCCAGCAGTGGTTTGCCACTATCTTAAAGAGCTAAGCCTACACAACTGGGAAGTACTCAATAGAAGCTGAGTTTTATTACACAAAGGCAGTATTAGGCAGTGTACATTTTGAGGAAAAAAAAAAGCTTTATTGGACTGCATAATCCAGTAAAACAGCTTAATTAACAATCTTGTTATAAGTAGCTTAACAAGTTTATGCTGATAGGGCTATGCTAAGTGAAAAATGCCCCTGGGAAGTCACAAAGGAAAAGGAAGAATCAAAGAAGCACAACAGAGCCATCAGATGACCACATACAAGATAATCAAAGAATAACTTACTTAGTGAAGCATGCAAAGCAGAGAAACAGACAACTGATCACTTCTTATTTATCTGTCATTAACATTTTAAACACCTTGTTATGCTTAAGAGAATTTTGGTCAATTTAGAACTGATATTTCTTGAAGAAATACAGAGATGTTACTTACAGAACCATTGCTTTTTTATCAGGAAAATATATGCATATTTTTAACATAGTATTCAAAATACATTAATATATTTCCTAAAGAAAAAGCTCACTTTGAATCTTTTTCATGTTTTGATACCCTTTCAGAGAACATCTTCTACAGTGCAACAATTTTATTATTCTTTATCATTCGGCATGTTAGTATCATTCTCAATGCAAATCCAGCATGCTGTATTCGCAGGATGTAATATAGTACCATTAATGTTAGCAGTCACAGTCACTTACACAAGGAATTCAGCGTGTTAAGTTTATTCAAGAACAGCAGGTGGAGATCATACACTGCTTCTGGGATATCATGAAGACTTACAAGCAAAAGTTTTTAGAAATACAGTAGCTTTTTAAAAAAAGGAAACGTGAAGGTCACTGGACAGATTCCTAGCTAAAGACTGTAATAATGACAGCAGGCTGAAAGAGTTATTCAGCACACCACTGGGAGGAAGAAAAACTGACCTGTTAAATTAAATCTAAAGTATTCCAGTCCTTAACTACGTCTCTTTACATTTGAAACCTCACTCACTTGCAAGGAATCTGTTTTGAGCTTTTCTTTGTGCTCTTCAGATGATCGTAACACTTCTCTGTACAACTCTGCAGCCAATGCATATTCTCCTGAATCGAAAAAAAGTAACAAAAACATACACATATAGTGTTGGTTTTTAAATATACAAACAGCCATGACTGGCCACCACTTCTTACACACTAAGATGTTTTCAGAGAGGCTGTATAATATCTGCTTGTCTTCCAGCAAATCTTCCCTAATCATTCCCACCCCACCCCACGCCCCCACCCCGCCCAAAAAAAAAAAGAAAACAAAAACAAACTGGTAAAAGACAGAGTATTATATTTTACAAAGACTAAAGCAGTTTCCAAATTAACTATCTTTTGTGACTGCAAGATCTGTAGACTTCTTGAGCTTAAAATACATATTCACAGTTGCCAAGTCCAAAGAATCTCACATGTTGCACTAGAAAAACATCTACAACTCACTGCAGTGATGCATTACTAAATTTGTACTACAAATATGTTATTCACTCTTCCAGTGAAAACAATGAAAGAAAACAATGAAAGAAAAATGCAGAAATTATTAAATACATGCAGAGAGCATAACTACTGATGTAAGCTGCAAACATCACAATCAATTCTCAGAAAATAAATTACATAAATTGAAAAAGAAATACAAAATTGAAGTTGCATATGGAACAGCAGCAAAAAAAAAAAATTAATTTTCTTTTTTCAACTGACAGAAATTTACTTAGTCAGCAATAGTCTTAGAAGACTCTTCAACTTGGAGAAGTACAGGGACATGAAATGTATAAAGACAGATAACAGAGTAAAACAAAAATCATCTTCCAAAGTATCTGGAAGTGTTAACAACCCTATTTCAACAAGATTTGTTGCTTCTTACACTGAAACAGTTGCCAGTTGTAAGGGTGTAGTCCTGCAATATACTATTGCCATTACTAGTAACAGTCCAAAAGCTATGTGCTGAATTTGCAAGGCCTCAGCGTTGAGGCTTGCCAAGCCTCCTTTAAATTTGTCTTGACCTGCCTGTACCTTTTACTTGGCTTACCTGTGACAGCAATTTCTCTAATTCACTAGGTGTCTAGGGCTATTATTTTTTTTTTTAATTTTTGTTTATCTTTGTGTGGTACAATCACAACTTTATACAGATAGCAGTAACAAGCAGTTATTCTACCTAGAATGAGATATTTACAACTAGCACAATGATGTAATGTAGAGAAATACAGGCCTAGCAACAATAGCAGAGGCCTTGAAAAGTAAAGCTATAGAATGCAGTGTAGAGTACAGCCATGGGATGCTAAGAGATGGTGCACAGGCTTGGCAGTGAATAAGGAAGCCATGGCTATAAACAACTCACCCACAGTCAAAGAAATGCAGACCTAGAGCTGGACAAAACTGGTTTTAGGGGCAACAAAGAGAACAAAGAAATAGTATGTAACATTCATAAAAGGCATCATGTACACTAAATTTGGTGTTAACATGAAGCTGCAGACCAATGAAGAAAGAGAAAGGTGTAAACATGTGCTAGCAAACGTAAAAATGACCCTAATTGGATCCTTGAGTGAGAAAGAAGAAACCATCAACACAAACATCTTATTCCTCCTAACAAAGAACTCCAGGTGGTGACAACTACCCATAGCACTGCCACCACCAGCATGAAACCATTGACCTCAGGACACAGAAGGACAGTAGAAGGGTGAGCATAAAAGCAGGACAAGCGGTAGAAACAAGTAAGTGTTATTATTGTTTTTTCACCTGTAACCATTAGATCTGGACTAGTAACAACTAGACCTGTAAGATTTCAATTATACTAGTAATGAATTCATAGCTTTACTTATATACAATGTGCGCTTCCTCCTTGCTGATAAAGAAGGCTAAGTGTAACAGTAATGCTGAGGGGGGAAAAAAAAAGTTATAGACCAGAAATCTGCCTCAGTCCTGCTTTTGTTTGTCACCAGATGCAATTTTCATCAATCTCCTTTTCAAAAAGGGCCAAACTTAATTTTTGCTACTAGTGTATTTTAGAAGTATTTAATCTGTACAGAAATCTTTTTAAGCACTTAATTCTATCTGAAAAATTTTATATCCATCCTGCAATCATAACAAAGTATTTCAAACCTACTAACTAGAGATGAGGGAATCTCAGTGTAGTCTTTCTGTAAGACAAGTAACAGAACAGGCAGTTTGCTTGTTCTCCTCTGTGCTGGTTTTGGCTGGGATGGGGTTAACTTTCTTCATAGCAGCTAGTATGGGGCTGTGTTTTGGATTGTATGGGGCTGTGTTTTGGATTTGGGCTGGAAACAATGTTGATAAAGCAGGAATGTTTTAGTTACTGCTGAGCAGGGCTCACACAGCACCAAGGCCTTTTCTGCTCCTCACCCCACCCCACCAGCGAGTGGGCTGGGGGTGCACGGGAAGTTGGGAGGGGACACAGCCGGGACAGCTGACCCCAACTGACCAAAGGGGTATTCCATACCATATGACATCATGCTCAGTATATAAATCCGGGGGAGGAAGAAGGAAGGTGGGGACATTCGGAGTAATGGCGTTTGTCTTCCCGAGCAACCGCTACGCGTGATAGAGCCCTGCTTCCCTGCAGATAGCTGAACACCTGCCTGCCGACGGGAAGTGGTGAATGAATTCCTTCTTTCGCTTTGCTTCTCCGCGCAGTGTTCTTTTGCTCTACCTATTAAACTGTTTTTATCTCAGCCCACGAGTTTTCTCACTTTTACTCTTCTGGTTCTCTCCCCCACCCCACCTGGGGGGAGTGAGTGAGCGGCTGTGTGGTGCTTAGTTGCCAGCTGGGCTTAAACCAAGACACCCTCTTTGAAGGAAAACTTTAACTTGAGCTGGAAGAATTCAAGCCGCTTGTGAACTTTAGAAGACTTGGTACTTGGCAAAGAGGCACTTCTTTCACATTCATGACTAAGTTATTTTAATTTATTATTATTTTGTTTAGTGGTACATTCAAGATTAATATAATTACTTTTGTTTCCCTTTCAAAGCTTTTTTTCCTCCTAATTCAAACAAAATCTACATTGACAGAGCTGTATAGCAGGCAGCGGCAAACAGATTCCAGTCAGCATAGCAGTTTGCATGGCAGGGGGTACAAAGGAAGCCCAGAAAGCAGTACTGATAAAACAAAAGCAGGTTAAGTACAATTACACAAGTATGACTTCTTTTATCTTCCCAGTACACATAGATGGTAGAATCAAGAAAGAATATAATATAAACAAAAAAAGGCAGAAATACTGAGACATCTCAAAGATGCACCAAACTACACCTATTCTTTTCTCCCTCATCTAGAATAAATGTTGGGTTTTGTTACAAACACGGTTACAAGCCCCTCTAGTTTCCCAGGATTGCACTATGGCTTTTTCCCTGAATTCAGAAAAGCCACTGTTTTAACATGGTGTCACCTAAACCACAATTAGCCTACTAAAAGGAATAAAGAATATGCTACAGCCATCCAGTCTTACCTTTAATGATATGGATACCAGCTAAGCCATTAAGGGCACACACCAACTGTCGGTGAGCTTCCTCACACTCTGTTCGACATTTCTTCTGCAGAGATGTTAGCAGTTCCTCCATGGTCATGGTGCTGAAATGGAGACCAAATGGCTCAAATTTGAAACAAAACCACAATGCTAGAGAAGTAAAACTGTCATGCTGTGCAGCATGAAAGATTGTTACATGCATCCAACACACTGTGCAAATGTTTATTTGAGATTTATTTACTTATTAAAAAAAGACTAGTTGTCAGCTTTTCTTCCAGCTAAAGCTTTACCCTAACTTGAGTATGTTGACGTCTCCTAAAACCAGAAAGAAATGAGAAACAAGAGGAAAATTAGAACTAGGTAAAATAATCCTTCATGGGGCAAAGTATTTTGCTCCTTCTGTTACAGTGGTAAACTGGAAACAAGCAAAAATAGACCTTATTTTGCTAGAAGCTGTTCAAATGGAAACAGCTATGAGAAACTACATTTCTCCCCTCTGCTACCTATCTAAACATGCAAATCAGATGAAGTGTCAAGGTAAAGAGGAAAATGTGTGGAATGAGAATAGTGAAGATTAGCAACTATCATTTTAAACTTTTTTCTACATTTGTTTGTAGTATTTGTAATTCTTGAGAGGAATTCAGTCAGAAGAGAATTAGCTTAACATAAAAATACAGGAAATGGAGAGCTAAGAGGGAGAAGCAAGAACAGGGATGAGAAAGAAGAAAGAAAGAAGCACAAAGGATAGCTTGGAGTAAGGTCAAGGGACAAAGAATCCAGGCAGGAAGAAGTCTGATGTGAAGAGACAGGAGAGTAAACTGCAACAACAGTCTGTAACAGCTGACCTAAGACTGCTTCTAGGACCAATTGCTGCTGTGAGACCAGACACTACTCCCCTCCCCGAAACTCTGCTCCTCAACCTCATTCACCTTCAGGAGAAGCATTTACTATTTGGTGTTTAGTGCTGTGGAGTAGAGTAAGATGTGGCATAACTCCTGTGCTGTCTGGGCCCAAGGTATGCTGGAAGGGTATCCTTGACTAAGCCTATATTTAACCTTCTTTGCAACACTGCTCCATTTGCAGAAACTGTTCCTTGAGTTTACACTACAGTGTTACACTAGAGCAGGCTTTAAATCAATATAATTGCTATTTATAATTAGCTGAATTCTGCAGAGGTATTGGCAAATACACATAGCACCTGCTGTTCATACTCTGATACTTCTACTACTACTACTTACCTTTCATTTTCAAAACCATCTGCAGTTTTAAGAAAAATTATAAAAGCAGAAGTATGTACATACAAAGTCTGCAATTTGATACATAGCCTGAGACCACTAATTAAGACAAAAAGAAGGGGTTTTTACTCAATGTAACTAGAGGAGCCTAGAAAACTCCCTTTTGAGGGCTATATTTTTGCTGAGTAGATGTTCTCATTTACTGTCTTCACTACACAGGTAGGAAAAAAAGTCACCTAGCATTGAATATGCTCCAAACTCAGCTTTCTTCTTTCTGGCCAGTTTCTCTTATACATATGCTCCAGTATCAACTTTCTTGTTTCAGTAAATTTCTCTTCTTCATCAAAGTTCCTAGCACTGAATTTCTTCATTATTCTCACACACATACCCAAAGCCAGGAGACAAATACCTCTGTTCTGGGAACGTCCACTGCTGCAGTCAAGCTTGGTTCACAAAAAAGATATGTAAATAGTGCTGGGAAACAACTTTTCCTTGTACATAACATTTTGAGAAAGAATTAATTTTCATTGCTAGTTTTTCCACCACAGTTACTATGCAGCTGTCACTCTGCAAGCATTCCACGAAAAATCAACACAGTACTAAGCTGTCCCCAGCATACTCAGCTCAGTTTACACATTTCATTTGTAATCCACTGGCTCATTTTAATGCAAATGATCTTGTATGGGCTGGTGGGAATATTGGTTTCTCCCATGTTTGAGTTCTTGCCTCCACACTAGCAGAAAGTGCTACAGCACAGTGCCTATTATTGGTCCCTGCTGAAGTAGGTGCAAAGTCAGTTATAGCTGCTTAGGTGCTGGAGGTTCCCTGTATGAGAAACGGGAAGGAGTAGGACACAAAACTTCATAAAAGGATAGAAGGAGACCGAATAGAATGGATGAACAAGAGCAGGAAACAGTAGAAATAACACTGGCAGTGTTAAAAGTTTAAGTTCTTCCCTATCTGTAGCTTAAAAAAGAAACAACATAGACAGTGTTCTGAGAGTCTGGAATGGAAACAGCCTGTTCTTTCACAACTCCCGTCTAACTGACTGAAAAAGCAGCGCTACATTTTGCAAAAAGTGCTAGCAACATGTTTTTGGTCTAACAAAGGCTGAGACCAAACTGGTATTCGCAGGGCACTTGTGAGGAAGACGATCTTGAAAGTGTGCAAAAAGAGAAAAAAAAAAAAAAGCATTTGAACAGCTTTCAAGTTTGGATCTACATTTACAAATTCTGAAACCCCACATTAACAACATTTTCTTTAAATTAAGGAATTATTCTATTCTGTTTATTCACTTTGTTCATTGTTCTCATTTATGAACATGAGTTTTATAAGAGAAAGAAAATCAGTGGACTTACTTAAAACTGAGAAAGAATCTGTTTTATTTCACACTCAGTGTGTCACCTGCAACACCCTAGTATCCACCAGCATCATGAGGTTAAAATGCTGCTGCACAAACAACAGTCTCTCAGTACTATGTTCTTTAACACAACAATTACACTAACTACCCTACTGCATCCTATTCAGCTTTCGAGATCAGATAGTTTGGTGTGCCACAGTTGCACATTTAACTAAAGAAGCTTAAAGTTAGGCTTGTTTGAGAACTGTACAAGATCTTGCACCATTACGGACAATCAGAGTTTTGCTTTGGATAAAGCAAGCCATTTAAGAAGTGACAGAAATTCACCTTTTCTGTAATGGCAAGAACTCTCCCCTAACAGCTTGTGGATGACAGCAGGCCTGCCTCAGCCGCAGCAAAGGGTACAGAATAGAAGTCACAGTCCTTCTATCTAGGCTACTAAGCTTAAGAGTCCAGTCCGAAATCTTCCTGAGTTTTGCCAATGCATCCTGGCAGCACACCTCATGCTGGCGATGATAGAAGTGTCTCTCCACAGGAGAAAAGTGAAGCCAGTGTACATTTTCTGTCTGAGGCGGGATTTGAATCTGCAAGTAAAAAAGAAAAGTAATTTGCAAATAAAGGTATTGATAAATGTTGTTCAGGAATTTAAAAACTCAAAACTCTTATTTACTTGGTCAATCACATCCTTCTTTGCTGATCTCCACATTATCTTGGCAATTAGACTGTAGAGAGGCCGAGGGTTTTTCCTACAATAAGGCCGATACAAAAGTTGGTCCCACCAATGTTTGACCCAGTAAGGATCAACTCCAAGAAAAAGGACTAATCCATACAGATCTGCCAAGAAAAGAAAGTGTTTTAGTATGATGTTTGTGTTTTAATGCTTCACAATATGCCTGCAAAAAAAACCCTAACTTTCATACAATGGTTAGCAGCCAGCTATTATCTTTTCCACTTGTTTTCCAGTCATTCCCTCACCAAATTAGCTAAAGCTAGTTGTTGAATTTCATAGAACTTGCTGGAATATAACTGTTTGTGAGACACTTTCCTAATTTCAAGTTTAGCAGAACAGACTGATGAATTTAAACCTATTCAGAGCAGAGGTGAGAGGCAGTACTTACATGATTGCATATGGTTACCTGAGTTTGCCAGGTTTTTCTAAAACAGTATTGCTCAGTATCATCACTTCACAGCCTGCTGTGTACCAACTGTCTGTTGCCTACCATCCTAAAAGGCGCTGCAATTCAGAAGACTTTCACTTTTCTACTAAGGCCAAAGAAATTAGTAAAACACACTTTTGTTGTTTTCTTACTAATTGAGAGAATACAGCTTGCTAAATCTGCCCAATTCAGAAACCCATCATTTTTTGGATGAAATTTAAGGACATACTAACTTTAAGCTTGTATCTAAATCTTACTGGAAAACTACAGAAGCAGACATTTAAATGCTGCATGCGGTCAATGCAGAAATAGAAATATATGATGGTATCTTACAGATAGTTCTTAAAGATCTGGTGGCTACATTCTTCATTCTTTTAGCTTTATGGTAATTTTGGTATTCAGCTGAGAGCCACAAGACATCCACCAAATACATCATAGACCAGGGGAAGAAAAATCCTGGGAATCATTTCTATGCAGGAAGCAATTGTTTACCCAGAGGTCCTATCCCACTTTATTACAGTGGCAGCGGCTCAGATTCAAATTAGTCAGCAGTTTTCATCCACCATGTGAAGGGGGCTGCCTCAATATAGCCTGAGCGCCTGGCCAACATGTATTATAGACAATATGACATTTCCGATATGTATTAAATCAACACTATCACACATAAGGACTTGAACAAGTTAATCATGACAGTCAAATCAGTCACTTCCTTCTATAGTGTTTGCTTTATTAACTATGTGTTCTCACAACTATTATGTGTATTTATAAATTTATTCCACAATTCCATAATTAATTCATCTAGAATATTGACTTTTATAATAGTTTGGTATCTGAACAATAGTTCACAAAAGCTTACATTGATTTATCCACTTTCAAACTCATTCCCTCATATTGCTACATCCATCAAAGAACAGAGGGAGATAGAGAAGTTAGTCAGTTCCCTTTCTTTTTTTCTCTCTGTCTGAAGCCTGTCTACAGAAACTGAGTACCTCACAAAAAGGACAAGATAAAAATGACACCTGCTAACATACAGCTCTTTCCTCCACACATCTCAATTCATCAAGTCCTTACATAACGACTTAAGACAGTTTCATAAAGCTTTAGTATGATTTTTAGAATTTATATTCATTGCAGTTGATGCCCACAGTAGATTCATACAGGGCTACGCAAAAAGCAAATACAGCTTTGCTTGCTGTATTTGACAGTTAGATTCTGTAACCAGAACGGTTAGGTTCTGTAACCAGAGCAGACCACCTTTAGCTGCAATAGAGAAGGGTTAATATTTATCCACTCTGCTAAGTGAAAATTGAAGAACAGACTTGAGTCAGCTGTTCGACATACAGCTTCTCTGCTCCCCGAAGTATTTGCCTAACTCAGGGAGATAAAAAAGATTTCAGCTCTGCAATTTTTATATTGATACATTTATTCATGGCTTTATTACATGCTTAAGGTTTATGGCTTACCAAGTCAGAGTACCTAAGCAATTCAGAGCAAAACTAACAGACATTTTAACTGCTTCAAACCACTACCTAATTATTAGCATAAGGAGAACCCACAGATGACATGGCTACATAAAATCTCACCTTCTAATCCTCGCTGCACAGGAGTGCCACTAACACACCAGCGATTGATTCCACTTAAACGGAGTGCCATTTCAGCAGCCTAGCAAAAGAAGATAGAACCAATGGTAGGAAAGGAAAAACAGACAGAGTGGAACACAGTCTGAAAACACGTGAACTTTATTTTTGGGAAGTCTGAACATCTTTTCAGTATGTAAGATTAGCAGACCTATAAGCAGCATTGGTACAATGTATTATAAAAATGTGTATAAAGTTATTGAGCTTTTTTCAAGGTAACTGAAAGCTGAAAAAAGCCATATCCACTTCCAAGTAATCAAGTGTAGTTAAGGGTTCACAGAAGGCAAACAGTTAGCAAAAGAAACTGTACGTAAAAAAGAAAAATTAAAACATTAAAGCCCGTAAGCCATTATGTAAGCAGCATTTTTGTCTTCTTGTCTTGGACAAAAAGACTCGACAAATACTAACTAAAATAATCTCCCTCTGCAGACTGCAGCCCTAGAGTTTGCAGACAGACTGCTGACTATTTTAGCTTCTAGACCCAAAGGACATATCTATGCCTCTGAACCATGTCACTGAACAGGCCAGTGTCTTGTTTGAAACTATCAAACACCATATACAACATGATGACCTAGTTCTTTAAACTGTCGGTATAGATTATGTCAAGTATTTTTTGAGCTGGGTATACTTCACAGTCTGCCAAAATTCCAACAGAAGAACCATTTAATAGTAAATATCTCCAACAGGAAATTCACTTCTAAAGAACAAGCTGCAAGGACAAATTACCTGAGTGCACTGAACATTAAGACGGGGAGAGGGAAGTGTATTGCATTATTTACAATAAGCTTGTCAAAACCTTTTCCAGTTAAATAAATGTATGACCGGGAATGTCATACCTTTGCAGTAGTACATTCAACCATTTGCGCTTCATCAAGGCAGATCCTCCACCACTCCACTGCTACTAAGGGGCTTGGGATAGCCATGTACCGCTTCTGGTTCCTGAAACGGCGCCCATCTTCACTGTTACTG
Source organism: Gavia stellata (assembly GCF_030936135.1). Classification (NCBI taxonomy): domain Eukaryota; kingdom Metazoa; phylum Chordata; class Aves; order Gaviiformes; family Gaviidae; genus Gavia; species Gavia stellata. The sequence goes on from NC_082595.1 coordinate 39,162,672, forward strand.
TGGGGTATATCTACATAGTTCAGTTCAGTGCGGAGGACATCATATGTGGTGATAACCACCTCCTGCTCTGCCAACATGTGTGGCTGCAAAAAGCCATGCTTCTTCACACCTTGATACACCTACATAGGTTTGTATTCAATAGCACAACAGCAAAGAATGAAGAGACACTTTAATAAAAATGCTAAAATACCAGTACAGCTTAATACGTGCATGCTTTTAGCAGTGTTGCTCATATAACATGAAACCATTCATAAAACCTATATTCATACAGTAGTACAGTGGGAAATACATATAAGTAACAGAGATAATAAATGCAATACAGACATTGATGCAAAATTTTTATGTATGATTATTTATATCTTCGCAAAACATTTTTTTTCTCCTTTGAAGAAAAGGGGACTTCAGTATTTTCTACAACAGCTATTTGTTGCAACAGTTGTTTGCAAGATTAAGTATTCTGTAATGTTGTATGGAGCAACATTATGTAAGTCAGTGTTACATGTCCGGTCCTCTCCTCTCCTGTACTGTAGATGTATTACCTTTCTCCCCCCTTGCGCCCCAAGTTTCACAGATGATTAGGCAAAGACAGAAGTATGCAGCAAAATATTTAAAAAACAGAAATGATACTCTGGGTAATGTTTTATCTATAAAACAGATTTCTACAGAGACTCATGAGATAGAAAGAATACCCTAGTAAGAAACAACGCCTCTGTACCAACGGAATATTATTATAAACCTTTCATATTGACATTTGTTCTAATATCAGAAGTATTTTTCTCATCTCCCTCCTCGTTTTAAGCATAATCCCTTTGGAAACATACAGCAGTTTAAATAAAAAAAATTAACAAGCTAAACCAAACATTTTACTATATGCTTGCCCCTGGTAGCATTCTACATCTAAAGAAAATAAATCCAGCACATATGAGTCCCAATATACTTACAATACTAAAACATGTTAAAATTTTAAATAACGTGTGGTACAGTACACAATAAAAACATATTTTTAGAATAGGAGTGTTTTCTCATCTCCAGGATTTTTAGCTACTAAGAACAATTATTACCAGAGCTATACATCAATCACCTTTTTTTTCCTTCTCATACAAACTTCTTCTCTTGCTTCCAATTTACTTTGGGAACCTACTTCAAAAGCACCCATTGCTTACTTTAAGCATTTTATCATTGGCTACTTCTTAACACTCTAGATCTGTATATTAATCACAATATTAAAATAGATAAGGCTTTCTTCTGACAGATACAGGAATACCCCTATCTTTTTCAGAAATAATCTACATTCTAGTCTCATCTTCAAACAGCTAGCATCTTCCTATTCCTCTCTCATTCTGCAAGTTCATGACTTATTATATAAGAATGGACTAGCTTGTTTACTGTTTATCTGCAACTACCTACAAACACTTTTACCATTTAAGAAAATCACACCGTCTTTCAGTCCCGCAGTGTCACAAACTTTAATGTTCTCTTAATTCACACAACTAATAGTTAAAAATACCAAAATTAAGGTGACCCTATAAAATCTTAGTTGATTTCCCCCCTCTTTACTCTTTGATGATTAGCATATGATTTCCCTGTTAATTTCACTGTTAACTGTACTTTTTCTTCCAGTAATAATCTTCCTCTAAATTTGTGCCTACGGCAACAGTGTTTCTGTCAACTGCAAGATACACTTGTGGAAAATTTCTGTTCAGAGTGTGACAACAGGTCAATGCACATGAACGAAAGAGAGAAGGGGAGGTGGAAAAAAGGAAAAAAAAAAGAGCATGCTCACTGAAGCAACTGTTAAGAAGGAAAAAATAGCTGTCGAAGTCTAATGATCTCTTCCAAGTATTTATGAACAGATTTTCTGGAGGTTTATAACTTGGCCAAGTTTTAGTTGTTTTCACAGCAGCAGGAAAATACAACCTGCCACAAAGCAAGACCTACTGATAAATTTTAATTTCTTGTTCTATTACATAAAACTATTATAATTTCCCATGGGTTGTAAGCAGTTGGAAGAATAAAAAACACCCTTCACATGCAATGCAAAACCTATTAACATGGGAAACTGGTTCTTTGAAACATCTGCACTATTTTCATTTTAACTTTACAGAAAAAAACCCAACAAATGTTCATTTTGAAGCAACACTGAAAGCAAGTCTGGATGACTTACAGTTGGCAGTTAAAAGAAAATGAAAACTGTCTTAGAATGGAAGGCGTCACACAGCTTAAAGTACTGACATTCAGTATTTAAGCTATTTTACTCTTACCATGAAAATCTATTTCTGACAGTTTTCATCAAAACTGGTATAAAACTTGGACTGGGTGCTACAAAAATGGCAAGGTTTACAAATTTGTTAGTTGCTGCACTAAAGCTAATTAGACTGCTCACACAAATGTCTTACTGGAGGCCTAGAATTCATTTATACGCTGGGCATTTGTGCAGGATAGCTGAAGGTATCAGATCTATCCCTGAATACAAAGCTTCTTCTCTTTATCAATCTACTACTACTGTTATTCAAAAATATTAAGGGATCTATGGTTCTCAAAGCACTTTATTATTACAAAGGTTCTTGCCTACTAAAAATGTGAAGGACCGAACTTGACTACATCATTAATAAAAGACAATGGCTACCCTTGAATACTGTGATAACTATATTAAAAAAAATCCTGTATAGCCGTAGTTACTATATGTATGATTATGTTTGTTTTAGTGATAGAGCTATTCGAAATCAAGTAAAAGGACAATACATGGTCTCCAGATAAGCAACATCCTAATAAATTTGGCAGATGTTATAGAGACAATGCCCAAGTTTTAATGGTGTTATTCTCAGTAAACACCAAGGCCCAAGACTTCTTTTGCCTGAGAATCAGAAATTCAAAAGTACACTCTTTACCTACTGAAACATTTGTTTTTTTATCTAGAAGGAAATGAGAAGCAACTGTGAGAGAGCTGCTTGGGTGCAAATGTACAGTGAGACAACACTGCCAAAACACCCATAGTTAGATCGTTCTAAGTTCCTTGGTCATCTTTCAGAAAAAAACCCAAAAACCAAACAAACCACAAACAGCCTTCCCTCTCAGAAATCACCTGTTGTTGCAACTGCTCAAAATTTGCTTCCATTTCATGAAGGTATCTAGTCCACTCTATCATCTCCCAGTGACCAACTAATAAGGAAAAAAATGAAGAACTGAATGCAGACAGTCTTTCTGGGAAACCAATGCACCATGTGATGCCAAAGCATGGGTCTAATAGCAAGAAATGTAGAATTCTGACACAGAAGACAAAGAAACCCCTGAACTTTACATGATATAGAGTGTCAGACAGGAAGCCCCAAGCCTTGATAAAATAACTCTCCAGAATATGAAGCCATATAATCTTACCAGAACTTGAAGAGAAGATGATCTTACATGCCTGTTGATCTCATCTACCCACTGATGACAAATAGAACTTGGAGAAATTATCAGAGTTGCTCCTGTGGAAACTGGTTTCATTGCCACAAGGCAATGGGGACAGTAGAAGGGCTTGATCTTCAGGTTTTCCTCTTTGTAGTTTACACATTCTGCATGCTGCCATAAGTAACATTTCAGGCACTGCACACGGGCTTTATAGTCAGCCAATCCAAGCTCACCACAGATGCATTCAAAACGATATTTAGAGGTATTAAATGGAAATACAGAACTGGTATGTTGTACACTACTGCCGGCATGTTCTTGGGAATGTGAGGACTGGTCTTTTGGGATTTCCTGCTGGACATCAGCTGTAGTTTTAGAAACATCAAAATCAGGATGACTGGTCACGTCACTGGAGACAAGGAGGCTGCCATGCAAATCAGGAGACTTTGGGACCACAGCTTCCTGCTTAACTTTATTCTCTTTTATAGAGTTCTCATGATCTGCTTCAGATCTCTTGTTACTTTTGCTAGTTGTACAATAATCATGTTCTTCCATGGTGATATCCACCCGTAAAGGGGTTTTAAGGACATTTTCAGAAGTGACATCACTGTTTCTTGATTCTTTGGTTTGAGTTTTAGCATCAATCAAATGCTTCTTCTGAATGCTTTCTGAAGTCCTTGCTATCTGCAAAATAAAATTAACCAAGAACATCAGACTTTCTCCTCACCTTTTCTTTTTTTGAACATATAAACACATCAAGACATAGATACTAAGATTTTATATCAATTTTCAGTTTGAGAATTTGGTTAATGTTTACCAGTGTTTAAAAGACAACTTCACAGTAAGAACAATACCTCTGCCAGCCCCCACAGCACTAGTTTAAAAGATTTATGACAGATGTAGTTAATATCTTAGCCCGAAGTTTGGTCTACTTATGATTTCTGCTTCTTTGTTCATGAATGTCAAAGCAAATGCTGCAGTTTTCTTCATTTTTATCCATAAGCCAGTGCCACTGAGCTAGTGCACACAGACAACACAGCTGAGAATAGTATGCAATTGGTAGAAATAAGATCTGCCTTCGCAACCTTCTTTGAAGTATGGCAGGATGTTTTACCTGCTCTTTGGTTTTTTCTCGCCTCTTCTGTTCCTTGTAATTCTTTCCCAGCTTGAAAGACCCAGCCAGACCATGTCCTTTGACTTGCTCCACTACTTGTTCTGCGATTAGTTTTTCTAGAGTTCTTTTGAGAAGTCGTCTATTTCTCTGTATGTCATACCTATATATAGCACTGATGTACTTAAATATTGCAATAATGGATGCTCCTTTCTTCACATTCATTTCCTTTACAGCTGCTAATATCATCACTCTTAAGCCTATATGTAGAATCAAAGCAAAAAAAAAACCTTACAAATCAGATAAAATGAAAGTTACCCTGGAGCGTGCATATTAAGGGAACTCTAAACACTGTGTTTATCTAAAAAATGCAAAACAAAGACACGCAGCAGTTTTGACAATGCTTTACTCGAGGTAGCCCTATAAATAGCTACTTTTTAGTGTTTCTAAGACAACATTAAATAGCAATAGAAATAAGTGCCTCAATTTTCTTACTAAAGCTTATAAAAAGACAGTGTATTTCAGTTAAATGCATAAACTGTCTTACAACGACCTTTAGTTACATGGAGCTGTGTAGCACAGAGATCTGAGTTGGTAACTTCACTTTTAACTGTGGATCACTTGTTTGTAGCATGCAATCCTACATCACAGTGCTCAGCAAAAGAATCATTTCATTCTGCAGAAGTGAAAAGTAACCTTGAACTCAAAGTCAGTGGCCAATATAAGACTTATGCCAAAAGCAAAATGTATTTAACAAGTCATCATAAATACTTACTGGGATATTGTATTTTTTCCTTCAATTTAAGCTCCATTTCCTTTGTTTTTTTCTTTTTATTTCCTTCTAAAGGTTGAGGTGGAACAAAGAAGTTCACGAGCTTACCCTAATGCAGACAACATTGACAACATTAAATAGTTATTAGCTCACATCTCTTCACAGTAATTCTGAACTTAATTCATCTTTTCACATCTGAAAATAAGCATGAGCTGCCACAGATACGTTCTCTGATCTCACTAATTTGCTCAGAGAGCTCATTTTTAGTGTACAGAGTGATACCCCATTCAGTTCAGTTTCTCGGCAAACAGTGTTCGGCACCCTACGCTGAGAACAAAAAGAGCAGCCCTGCAAGCTGCTTGGGTCCTCCACTACTTCAGAATTAAGTTGCAGGAATCTATAGCTGTAAGTGATCTAGGTTACTGATGGGGAGAGGAAAATATATAGCCAGAAACACAAAAGGAAGTAAGCAATATAGATTGAAAAGCCCTAGTTAGTTGTATAACAAGTAAGTTTCTCTTTTTAGGGATTGCCCCCAAAAAATTTACTCTATTATTAGTGATTCAGGAATAGTTATTTAATTCAAGGAGATGTATACTCAAGAACCGGGATATAAAAAAGAATCCCAAAGCTGGAAGAAATGCAGTGCCAATATTTCTACAATTAATTGTTTTATACCTGTATTCATTGACACTTCACTCTGCCCTGTCCAACTGGTTGCTTTGCAGAGTTCTTAAACAGTAACTGCAATGAAGTTCCAGACACTGTGAGCCCTACAGTGAGTTGAAATACTTGGAGTAACTCAGACATTGACTTACACATGCCAGGAGTCATCCAGAAAGTGTCTGTTGGAATAAAGTGCTTTTGGGTTTTTTTCAGGACATCATATAAAGACATTTTATGTTTGAAGACAAGAAAAATACAGATAACAAGGGGCCTTCTGGATGAGTGGAATAGTGTCTTTTAGCCACACGCCATGTCATATAATTCTGTTCATAAAGATCCCAAAATATTAGCTAAGATGTCTGTCCCAACTACTCATATCATGAAACAGTTTCATAACTCCAGCTCTCCAAATGCTACGGTCTCTAGCGATTGTTGCCAGTTGATGTCCAGATGCTTCACTGCTAATACTCCCCTCTTCACACTCCTCAGTGCTGGTCCTCCGATACATTTAAGAAGAATCGTATTCTCTCTTTTAGAATTGGGTCTTTTTAACTGATAAAATTACAAGAAGGCAAGAGATCATTATGAACAGATGTACAAGGAAACTGGCTGCCATGAATTCAAAAGGATGGAACCCACAGAAGTGGTAGGAGTTTACTTAAGGATAAAGGTTCTCTCCCTTCAGAGAGAATTTTTGGGTTTAGTGTATGTGCTAAGTTTTCACAGGATGCATGATAAGGAAAGTGAAAAGATGGAAAACTGTTGCTAAATAAGCCCATTTATTATCTGAAATAGAGGGGGAGCAAAAATCTTTATTCACTGAATTTAAATCATCCCTATTTTAGCACAGACCGTATGTCTAATAGATATTTGATACTCATCAATACAATGAAGTGAAGGGGAGAATGATTTCTAACATAGTAGACTAAATTACAAAGTTATACACTCCTGGAGTGCATGTAAACTACCAAAAGCCTACTAACAGCGCAGTTGCCTGCTAACACTCTTCAACAATGGCAAACTATCAATTGCTTCTCATGCAAACCATTCCACTACTTATGCCACCAAGCATCAGATCCTACAAAGCAAAAACTTTCACTGTACGTTAATCCAGCTTTAAATCTGGACTTCTATAAAACAGAAAGCAATAAACCCAAGAGAAGTGCATTTCCATTAATTCTGAAAAGTATTTTCTTCGTACTAAATCTTATCCCAGTTTTCTTACCTCAGGTAATGTCAGATCATCTTGCTTAATGTCTGGTCGGGTATGAGTCAGAATAAGAGCCAACACTTCTACTGTTTTTCCAAGACCCATCTCATCTGCCAAAATACCTCCAGGCCACTGGGGTCCAGCAGTCGGATATTCACGGATAATACTAAAATTCAAGTACATTCCCAAATGAAAGTCAGTAACTATAGAATGGTGTGACAGAGAAGCACATGTTCAGGGACACACACAGCATAGCTTCAGCAAGGCAAAGATCGTAAGGTGAGGCAATACGTTTTATTAGATAAGCTGAGATTGACAACAGCTAGCAAGCTGTTTGGGTGTACACGCCTGACCAAGACAAAGATGTAGGCCAGAAGTTCTTGGATTTTTTCCCCCTCCTAACAGGACTTGCCTTACTAACCTTAGCATATCATCACATTAGGCTCAAAAAAATTGAAATATATTTATATTCACATGTGTTAAAGATCTGAAAGTTATACAGGGAAAAAAAAGCAAACTAGCAATCAAAAGGTTCTATTCTAACCAAATTAATGAGAAAAGTGAAACAGAATTAATAATGCAATACCCAACATTAATAAAAAGCATTATACTTCCTCCTTCCTTTAGATTTTAAAAACATTGGACCAGAAGGTCGAAGCCGCCAATGCTCTAATTTAAAAAAATGTTAATCTTAAAACCACAAATTTAAAGAAGAATTAAATAAGAAAGAAAAAAAAGCTTTAAGATGCATTACATACTTCAATTTGCCTTTTTTTTCAGATTAAGGATACCACTGTTCTAATTCTTTAGTTGCTAACTGAAAAACGACAGTTATGGATTATCTTATATCCTCCAGGTAAAAGCTGCCAATAAGGTTTTCACAAAGTGCAACCTTGAGGTATTCTCAGAAAGAGAGAACTATAAAACATACCAGCCAGTAAATGGATTATAGTAGATTTTTACTCCATCCAGAGTGATGACCTCCCGCCATAAGAAGTGTAGTGCACTTTCTACAGAGAAAGAGAAACCTCGTAATAGTAACATGAACTTTATAAACAGCACACTGCTTAGAATTGCTCAGCCTTAGTGTGACATTTGGAGACAAAAAGCAGATGTCTACCTCCACGGTGCTTCATGACCAACAAGATACATCAGCTGCTGTTCAGCAAAGTTTAGTTTATCATTTAGTGTACTACCCAAACAACAGCTTCTATAAAAATAGTAATGAAATAATTAACAAAGCTTCTAATCAAACAGCAAGAAAACATTACTGCTGAAAATACAATGCCAGTTCCCTCAATTACGCAAGTTTTCCAGACCCATATACTTGCCACTGCTTGGAGTGCTTGTGAGGTTCTCTCGGTGAAGCATCCAGTTCACAGCCTCACTTTGGTATGGCCTCAGAATAGGAATTAATGCAGGATGTTGCACATCCTCTCTCAGTAACTGGATGTCCTGCTGATGGGTGTGCCTTACAAAGTCATAAAGCTCTTCAATATTTTGTCGCTCTAGTTCCATGTCAGATTCTTCCTCATCTTCCTCCAGCTCATCTGCATACACCATATAATGCAAGACACGCATTATAAATCAATTTTGGTCAACATTCCAGCAAATTTTGCTGCAAGATACTTAGTTAACAAATGAAAGCAAGCAAAGCAAAACATCATTTAAACATATGTCATGACTGCACCCGACTCAGCTAGCAGCAGTAGAAAACAATGAGCACTACTCTCCTGAACATTAACATGCTATGCTGATCACAAAGGTATACATAATCAGCAAAGTTCTTCCTTTAGAATTTAGGGATAGAATGATCACATCTTATTTATTTAATAAAGACCTTTCACTAAACATTTCCAACTGATACAGAACCACAAACAACCCACATTTCAGATTTAAATATTAACATGGGTCGATGATCTTATAGAAAGGGGAAAAACAGTGGGTTGTCAAGGACTTGTGTATTTTTCATGAAGTAAAGCCTTTCTTAATAAAATAACATATTAAAAAACCCAGGAGGTTATCTTCAGTGAGCTTTCACGTTAATTTTAAATTATCCATCTGGATAAGAAAATTGTAGCAGTAGGACAAACGAAATTCTCACCACTTGCATCATTGCAAAAATTCAGACAAGGCATACTTTAGAAATTAAAATCCCACCTCAAGAGAAGTACACACCCTCTAGGACAGAAAGCCTACACTTCTTTTCTACCTTCTAGGAAAGAAGGCCTTGTGCTTATATATTTTTCACATAATTTGTATATATGGGCATACACAGAACTTAAGCATTGTAGAACAAAAATTCATGAAAAATTCAAGGGTCAGCAATTTAGGAAACTGACATAAGGGAACAAAAGACTTAGAGGACAAGTTTTAACAGTGTTTCAGGTCTCACATTAAAAATATTGGTACCAATAAAACAGCTGTACAACTCTACCATTCAAAGAAAGATACTAACACTAGTTAGAATTGGAAATAAAGCTACCTTGCAGAATTTTTCTCAAAAGAAAAAAAAAATTAGAAGCAAATCAAGGCCAGCATTTTCAGCACAGCAACCTTAAGTTATATTTAAAGGTATAATATACTGATAAAAAGAGAAAACAGCTAATGGCAGGCATAATTAAATAAAATTATAATTACAATGCCCAGTGCCAACAAAGAGGAGATGTACCTGGAACAAACACCAGGAGCTTAACCTTAAAATAAGGTTTGCTATTAGGACTCTCTTTCACAGAAACCAAAAGCTTTCTTCCATTCAAATGAATGGTGAAGGTGTAGAACGGTTTCCAAAACAAACCGCAGGAACTGATGTGCTTATGTATGGCAGCCATCAGTGCCCTCCCCTAATCCTTTTAAGTCAATGGAACAACTCCAGTGCTTCACAAGGGAAAAGAGAATTCTGAAAGACATTAAGTTTCTGTAAATTCATGAAAACTGTATATATGAAGACTTGTAATGTAAAGAGGGCAACCAGAGTGCACAGGTGGGGTTATTAATGTTCCAACCACATGAAAAGCACTAAGCAGAGCATGCAGCTTTATATACTACAGCAACCATTCCAAGGGATCCTTTCACACACGTTGCTCACTTCATGGAAAGAACAGAGAAATTAAAGTAATTGCAGAGTATAACTCTGATCAATGAAGTTGATCTATAATGACACCTATCATACTTGCTAAAATAACAGTTTTCAAATCTCACATTTCGGAGCATAATAAATTGACTTCTGTGTAAACTAAGTCTTATCCAGAATTTTACAGGAGAGCAAAGACTACAATATACTTTAAAGTAAAATGTTTTTTCATATAATTGGGTATGTTTTGTCCATACTTTTCTTGTTCATTCTCTCAAAGATTATTTTTTTTCTGATTAAATGGTTCCATGTAGCAGAGGGATTTTTAAAAGGATGATAAGAAAGTTTACCTCTCTCTCAGTTACTTATTAAACACTGAATATTTAATTACGCTTTCAACCATTTCAAAATGTAATTCAATTACATAGCTTTCACCTTAGTATTTTTCTACCTTTGAGAAACAGATGGTATTGTACTTTCTAAAAATTCAGATTCTCTGATATGTTTCATAATCAAGTATTCTACTTAACTCCTTCAATGACCGGACTAAAGTTCTGCTATTGCATCTGCAGTAGGATCTTTCCGTTTTATCTGCAGGGTAGTTTCCAGACTGCTGTATAAGAATATCTACATCAATGAAAATGTAATCTTTTCCCCCTTTATTCTAGATTAATGGAAAACTTGTTGCTTCACATTTGGTATTAAAAAATGTCATACAAAGACCAAAAAAACCTTTTCTTTGTACAAAGCATTTATTCTTCTTAAGAAAACTGAAGGAAAATGGTATATTGTATATGCTATTGCCATGCTACTGTATGTCATACTATAGTTCCATGACACTATGGGAAAACAAACTCCGAAACATTTACCATTCACTAGAACAAACAGCAATTCAACACGCGTTTTCGTCTGTTTTTTAAATTTTAATTATAAAGACTATGGGGTTTTTCATATTAGGAAAACAGCTAGCTGCATCTATAAGTGATCTATGCCTGTGTGTTCACTGAAGCAACTAGAAGCGACATGTAATATTACACAGCAGATACAGGATACAAGCTATTATAAAACCAGCTATTTATTAAAGCAAACAAAAGAAATCTCTGTAAACAGATTTCTCAAAAAAAGTGTTTAACTCTACAATTAACATTCACAACTCATGAAGCTTCTGCATATTAAATATTTTGTCACTCTTTTGCAGGTTCATTAATGTGTCTATCCTATGCTTGCCATAACTTGAGATGGAATTCCTGCCACAGAGTCTCAAAACCATCTAGAAGGACATAAATGGGATGAGTACATTGAGGAAAACAAATACATAAAAATTAAATGTAGTGATAGAGAGGTCATGTCCCTTATTTGTGTAAATCCTTGTGCGCAGCTCTATTAACACAAGAATTTGCTCATCAATGGGGAGAACGAGAAGCCTTATCTTGGCACGTTGTTGTGTACAGTTCATTTTAGATGGATATGTTAAAATACATACTTATATGCAGTTTTACAAAAATTTTAACTAATTGTGTTTAAAAACAGGTGAAATTCAAACACAGACTAAGTTGCTAGAAATGGAAAACAACTTACGCTTCTTACGAGGAACGCATTCATCGGCATAGACTCAAGGCTATATTTTTTTATGCTATATCAAAAAGTACGTGCTTAAAAACTGTTAGAAAATGTAACTGGTTTCACAGTGTGTAACTGCCTGGGGTCTTCCCTCCCAAATCTTTTCCATTTCTGTGACATGCTTTATTTCTGAATTTGGAGCACAACATAATGCACACTACGGACTCATACAGTGGTTTAACAATCCTGTTTTGTTCTCTACTACTTTCAGGACAATTCTTTACCTTTGATTTGGCTTGACTGACACTGAACATTAAGTTGATGCATTTCCTGAGCTATACACTTACCTACTGAACTACAACCATAGTTGCAACAGTTAGCAAAGAGGCCACCATTGTTTTCTAATGTGCAGTAAGGATTTTTTTCTTCTGCATCGCTTTATATTTATCTATATTGAATTTATACTGAATCTCCATTGCCTAATCTGCTTGCAAGCTTTCAGTTGTTCTGCATCTCTATTATGCTGAATTGTACATTTAAAGTTTGTTGATGACACCATCTCACCAATCACTGTATTTCCAAAGCATTAAGCATTAAGCTGCACATGCCTTTGTAGGACTCGACTGGTGATCTTCATACACATTAACAACCATTTATTTCTATTCACCACACCCTCTATTTTACGTAGTCAAAAATAATGCACACTTACGGCTTCTGAAAAGGTTAAGTTAAGGCATAACAACCCAATCACTCAGGTCCACATTCTTGCTCCAGTAACTTTAAGGGGCATGTCTTCCCTTTCAGAAGCTATATTGTCTCTTCACCTGTAAGCTATGCTCAACCATGTAGACCCTAAAAATCTGTCCTTTAGCGTACTGAGGACAAATGCCCCAAGTTCCAGCAGAAAATTATTTTTGGATCTCAAAACAGGCCACTGTTCATTTTGTCCGTAAACAATCTCTTTCCCCAACTCTTCCACAATAAGAAGATATGCAGAGAAGAAAATTGTGCTTCCTGCTATAGCATTACTTTATTTGAGCACTCTTTCATATGCCTTAATCATCTCAAGTCTATGAATTCTCTGGCAGATATTCTGCTTCTAATGCATTTATGATAATGTATTTCTCCTAATACATTTAAAAACATTACTATTCATTTCTATATCTTAAACTATTTACTCTTCAGACCTCTTTTTGGATCTGGTTTATTGTGCTTTTAAACCTAGACTGGCAAATACACTTCAGTCAGATTACCTCAGTTTTTTGAAGGATGACTTCTTAAGTACAATATCTTCCCTTCCCCACATACTTAGTTATACTGGTCCTTCTTTTGATATATCTCAAGTCTTTTCTGACAGTTGCACGTTTGTTTTTTGCAGCAGCCATGGATGTACACATTTTATTCTGTCAACTCTTCCTTTTAGATTCTCTTTAGCAAGTTGCCTAATTTTTTATATAATTCTGCCTTTTGAAATTAAGCACATTTATACAGGGGGTGCTAGGCTGCTGTTGCTTCTGCACAAACACTGAAACTCAGTATATTACAGTCACTGTTATTGAGTCAGTCTTCAACTAACATTTTGAATTCACCCTACACTCAGGAACAAGACCAAGGTTGGTTTTTTTAAGAGTCTCCTAAGCCATCACACCATAAAGCAGTCACTAATCACCCTAAAAATCTGTATCACTACTGAGTATAATCTGGCAAACATATCTTCAATTCCAAAATTACGACAAGGCCCATATTTGTAAATTTGCATTGGTGTATTCTTAAAACTGTCATAAAGGTGCATTTTGTAGTAGTTTACATTATAACTGCTTTACAATATAAACCAAACAGAAATTCTGTTGCCACAGTTGTGTGTTAGGCACCAAACCAGGAACAAAAGCTTTCCAAATTTAATTCCTGGGGTTTTTAAACAGTTCCTGTGTAACTCAGACAAACTACCGTAGATCTGTTCAAACAACCCATATGAATCAGTGAAAATTGTATTTACTCCCAAAAAGTTAAGGACTCAAACTTCTATGTGCCTCAGTGCCTTATCTGTAGAGAAGTAATATTATCACCTGTAATTTGACCATAAACTAATTAGCATATGATTAATGGTCAGATAATAATATGGAGATAATTACCTAATAGTATTACCTTGAAAATAAAGTTGCTCTAGATGGCAGGAATAACTTACTATTTTCCCTTACATTTAAAACTACTGGGGGAAAAAAAAAAAAAGACACACTTTAATAACAAAAATTATTCATCAGCATTCAACTGAATTGCATTACCTGGAATTAAAAAACTATAGAACCTTTCCATGAGTTTTTGAATCAGCTGATGAGCTTTTTTGGGTCTTCCACCTCCATCACTGAGAAACTCTGGTTTACTTAGCCCAGCTTCCAGAAGGTAAATTCCAACCTGTGAAATGGTTATACAGTTAATCATTTAATTAACTGTTAGAATGACAAGAATAATATAAACAGAAGAGTATGAAAATAACAACAGTGCTTTGAAAATTAGCAGATGCAGACAGATATAACAAATCTACTAAAATCACCATATAGAGGATACAGTACATTACAGCTAAAAGCTTTGTGATTCCTTTGGGTAATGCATTACTAACGCTGCAACAGTTAAGAAGAATTTTTTAGGAAAACACATGCTGAAAACATGTACATAAGCATGTAGAAACTATATATTTTCATCACATTATAAAAAGATATGGTAGTTGCCAGACTTCGTTGTTCGGAGGCTTTTATTTTATATTTTGAACAAAAAAGAACTTTTAAAATGCAAAACAAACATATGAACCCATACCTTTAAGGCTTGTGCCTCTCCAGGTCTTTGATAAAGTCCAATTATCTTTTTCTTTTGCAACCATCTCAAGCCTTCCAATATTTCACCACTTAAAGTTGGTTCCACCAAAATACGTTGTTCATAAGCACCCAGGTATTCTTTTGTTTCATTACTGTGCTCCTCTTCACTTCTTTCATGAACACAGACCTGCAGCTGATCATCAGAGTCTCCTCTCATCAAAGTAAAGCTCCTTTCATGGAATTTGTCAGTTAGAATTTGCTCAGAAGGAAGATGAAGAGCAAATTCTCCTAACAAAGCTTTCCATGACTCATCCGCACGGTATGGCAAGACTATAATATTTAGCTGTATTGACACAGGAGTCAAGATGGAATAAGAGTCATCTTCATCATTAACTGTCAAAAACTTAACAGATTTTGAGCCACTGCCTTCTTTTTGAATGAGATCTTCATCAGTGCTATCATCATTTATAACAATGAAGGGTGCAGAAGAAGTGCTTGGACCTGGAACGTGGTCCTCATTAGTCATTTCATCATCTAATGTTATCATCTCATTTCTCCGGTCTTCATGCATATTCCAGCAGAGCTGCTTCTTCTTCTCCTCATCTATTTTTGATGGAGGTGCACGTTTTCGACGACTACTCATTTTGTCGTTTTCTCAACAGTATTTTCAGTCTCTGTGAGATGAAGCAAATTAGGCAGCAATAAGTATTGCAAAATCAAATGCCCACACTGAAATTTTACTGTACAGTAGCTGCTAAACTTGCAAGAGGTTTGGACACAGACATGTGCACTAAGAAATGTAACTGTTCAAAAGAGACTTAGTTTTACAGAGCCTCTCCTGTCCCTGTGCCATCACACAAAGCCGGACATGAAGCGTTTGCCTTGTACTATGTCTTATCATTTTGCCAGACAGCTACAGAGAGCAACAAGAATGCTACATTTCACAGCTGTTACTCAGAATCTTGTGGGACAGATACAAAAAGAGAAGTACTAGAATCCCTCAAAGGCAGGGGTGGAGGGAAACAGCAAAAGAAACTCCACAAGCAAAAGTGCAGGAGGTACAGGAGATTCAGAGGCAGATGTGGGGAAAATACACACACACACACAACTCTTCCTTTCAAAGCCTACCTTGAGATGAAACTTTAAGCAAATTTGACACAGGGCTAGTCTGAAGCTGCCATTTACATAAAATATGGTTTAGCGCCTAAGCTATCAAGTTCTGTCCTTACAAGTCCCTAATGACCTTCCTACTAGTATTGGAAGGTCCCTGGATATACAAACTGCTTGCAGCGGAGCCCTTACTTACCCTATTGTGCATTTCAGTGGGACCAATCAGCAAGCTAAACGCATAGTCTTACTGATTTTGACTAACTGCAAAGCTAAGTCAAGATACACATCCAACTCCTTGACTGAACCTGGGCAGTGAACAGATTTTGCGGATAAAATATTAGAAAATAAAGTATGCATGCTAAACAATACACATGAAGAAGCAGATTACAGAATATTAGACCCATCTGGGAAACTAATAGCTACAGACTCAAAACTACATGCTCATGCTTAAATACTCAAACAAGGAGTAACCTTTTTTTTAAAAAAGATACTGTTTTTATAAGGGAGCCTGAACACAGCAATAGTTTTATGACCTCATATGACAGCACTATAAAGACAGGAAAATATTTAGATATCCACATCAATTCAGCTTCTGCATACGACTTTTAAAAAAGTGTAGGAAGATGAGCAGCAAATATTCTAAGCTACTAAATCCAGTATCCCACAACCTAATGTTAAAAGGGTTTATGCTGGAACCGGGCAGAATTCCTATAATTCTGAATAATATTAAAAGGGTCTTACGAAAAAAACCAAACCGACCTCAAATTTTACAATTCATGAAAGTCAAAAGAAACGTTCAGGAATATACAAATCTTGCTGTGTTTGAATTTCAAACACGACAGAATTAAGGAAAGGAAACACGGGCGTTTTTCAGAATAATACACATGCACGCAGTCTTGCTGACACCAAACGAAGCAAAACCCAACGGCGAGCACACTTATCACAACATTGCACTTAAACCAAAGAAAGGATTCCTGCATCACCAGGTCTGTATGCGCACACCAACTTCAGCACCACGCTCTGCTGTGAAAACTAGAGAGAACTGCTCTACTAGAGCAGATCTGCTTAAAACTCCTGTGGCCAAGAGGCGACCGTGTCTACAACGTGAAGCAACAAACCCGCAAGCAGAAGCACGTGAAGCACCTGTGGCGGTCTGGAGAGGTAACACAGCGCCGATGCCAGCGCGGCCTCCGGGGCCTGGGTAACAGCCGCGCGCAAACGCCAGGCCAAGCAGCCCGCGGCTGTGACCCCCCTCCCCTCCCCTCCCCTCCCCGCCCCCGGTGCCACTGCCCCCCGCCCCGGCCCGCTCCGTCGCCAGGCCGCGGACAGGTCTCCTTGTCCCCACCCGACCCGGCAGTCGGAAAGGAGGCGCCGCTCCTCAGCAAGCAGCGTACTCCTCAGCACTCCCGCGACAGCTGCTACCGGAGAGGTCGAAGAGGCTGCCGTGAGCCTGCCCACCGCCGCGCTTACCAGGCGGCCCGTGAGGCCAGGCGAGAAACGAGCAGCCGGCCCGGGGCACCTACCGCCCAGGCCCCCGGGCCGCCCAGCCCCGCCGCGGCCGTACCGCCACCCCGCAGCCGGCCGCGGCAAGGCCGCCCCGCCGCGCCGCGGCCAGTAGGTCGCCAGGCGCGCAGAGCGAGCAGGCAGACAGACTGGCCGGCCATCGGCCTCCCGAGCCCGGGGTGCGGCCCCCCGCTGCGGCCCCTGGAGCCGCGCAGGGGAGGGGAGGGGAGGGGGGAGCAGAGACAACCGCCACCGACATACCGAAGGCGCAACGCTGCTGCGCCTGCCCTCGCGGCCACAGCTCCTTCCCCGCTCGGGGCAGGCGCCCCCCCGCGCAGCGGCAGCGGGGGGGGCTGGTTGGGGCGGGGAGCGGGGCGGGGGGGATGGCAACCCCTCCGCCGCGGGCAAAGTCGGAAGGACCTCCCGCGCAGTGGCGCGCAGGGGGCGGGGCACGGGGATGCGCACGCACCCGCCCTGGCCCGGCCAGCGACCAATGGGATCTAAAGAAGGTGACAGTTCTCCCCGCCCCCCACGCCAGCGGAAAAAGCAACGTGAGGGTGAAGAGCAGCGCAGGCGCAGACGTTGACCCCGGGTAAGGGGGCGGGGAAAACGCTCTTCGCCCTCAGTGGGGCGTGGCTGAGGGAGGATCAAGAAGGAGGCTGGCACGTCATTGGCGGTGTGCGCAGGCGCAAGCGGGTGTGGGAGTGGGGGCGCTTTGGCGGGTGTGTGTGCCTGGCTGCGGCCTCGTAGGTTGGTCCGTCCTCCTGAGGCGAAGCCTTCTGAGGCGGGGGTGGGGGGTATGGGCTGGGTTATGCCCCTGAGTAACGAGGCCGGGGGGCATTGGGTGGGTTACAGCCCCACATTGGGTTTGTGAGGTGTTTCGGGTCCCTGCGACAGGTGTTTGTGTAAGGGGTGATGGCAGAAAGTCCATTTGGGGGGAAACTAATAAAAGCCTTTTGGCTCTGGTGACTTTTAGCACAAGTACTCGCACTGACGGTGCTTGCGTCGTTGCTTTAAAAAGTGTATCGGGTTTAGAAACTGGTGGAGCAGAGGAGATGCTGTCTTGTCTCCATGGGCAATCACACATAGGGAAAGGTGACACTGAGAAATGGTTTCTCAAAGTAGTGGTGACACTGGAAACCTTGATGCAATCCATAAATACTGTTGAGAGAAAAGAAAGGCACACAAAGGTCTGTTAAATCATGTGACAAGAGTGAGTTAAAGAGTGGATTTCTGGGAAATTGGCACTGCAAAAAGGCAAAATTAGTCCAATGAATTTTTAATGACAAATATCACTTCAATAAAAACTATGAAAACATTTATCTTCTTGGGAAATACGCAGATCCACAGTTGGGGACTTAAACCAGCTGTAAATATGAAAATTGGAAAACCTTTTAAAATACGGTGATTTTTTTTTTTCTTAACGCAATCCTTTCAACCATTTGTTAGTATTGGTCTTTACAAATGAAATTACTCCACCGTTTTCAGCCCTTTTGGAAGGGTAAAGCCCCCGTGGGTTCAGTGGAGCTGCTCAAAACGGTGGTGTGCAGTAGTGAAGGGAGCCTTCAGAGTGCTGGCCCTCCTGCTGTGGTGGTTTGGCTGTTTTAATCCAGAGTGTTTACTTTGCTGTGTGAGCATCTGGCATTCTGTATGAAAATTCACTTAAAAATCATCACTCAATCCTGCGTTACAACAGTAAATTACTGCAGAATAAAGACAAGAGGGAAGACACTCTAGTGTACATTGGAAACTGGAATAATAACAACCGAGGGGATGAAGAGTGAGCAAACCTGTTTTATGGGGAGGTTCCTGGGCCCATGGGTGGGCCTGGTTTGGCAGGGCAGTGGCAACGCAGGGCAAGGGCTGTGGGGAGCTGGAGGCCGGAGCTGCTGCAGCGTTGCTGGGGCAGGGGCTGGCAACCGTGGGGGCTGACATGGGGTCCTGGGCTGTGGGGGAGCCCCAGTGTCCAGGCAGAGGTAGTCTGGGCTGGTAGTGCCCTGAAGATGCTGACACTGGTTCTGCAAGCACAGCTTTACTGCTAGCAAGTTCTCTGGCAACTGTCTGAAGAAATTGTTGAGGAGGTGGCAAAAGAGCTGGTTTTGCTCAAAGCAGGAGGAAGGTCCTATTAGTTCAAAAAGCTTAAGGCCAGACCTGGATCACCTTGGGGGTAGTTCACCACACATCCCCATGCTATGACCTCTGACTGGGAGAATGGCATCCTGCCCCCGGTGATTGGTGCCTCTGGGTGTGCTGCCTCCTGGCATACTGGGTCCATCCATTACAGCACCCAGTGCCAAGCCAGTAGCTTGCAGTTGCCTTAGGAGGCTTTCTGTCTTCTTCCTAATGAAAAGGTCTTGTTAGAAGATCCTCTTCCTTTTTTTTTTTTTTTTTTTTAATGCAGGCCTTTTATTTCTGGATGTGTCTTTTGGGATTTAGCTGTTGACTCAATCAGTAAGACAGTGAGCAGTTCAAGTTATATGTTTCTCTAGGAATTTATGAAGCTACCACTTTTCACTCCCACCTCCTGGCATGCAGCCATATGCCTGGGTAGACAGCTTCCTTTAAAGGGATGACACCCAGGTTCACGTTGCAAGATGTGAACATCAGATTTTCCCATCCTGAACTGGCTGTCTCAACGATAGGTGTCACGGCAGCCAGAGGACAACAACTCCCATCATGGTTACTGAGGTGAGGGAATCACAAAAGTGCTATGCTGTCAGTCTGGGGCAGCGTGGGTTCCCCCTACATGGGACCCTAAATGTGGGACTCTTCATACAAGTATCCTGCACCTGCTGTTGGTGACCTGATGCTGCAAGAAAGATGGAGTCCCACCAGTGACTGCTGCTCAATCTCCTCCGCTTGATGGAGTCTGGGCTCTGCCAGCAATGGAAAATGGGAAAGGAAAGGGAAGTCTGCCAGGTGGAATGATCCCCCTTGTCTGCAGTCTGTAACCAAAGGTACTTGGAAATATAGGGAATATTGACTTCACCTAGTCCATTGTGGATCACTCACCTTTTTACTTTGGGTTTGGATGGCTCCGAAGACAGGCCTCTGGTGGTAAGCTTCCCCAGGAATACTAGCACCAGTGGCAATGCATTGCATGACTGTCCACTTAACTGTGACTAGAGACTGAAGAGGTATGTCAGGCCTGTGCCCGTATAAAGGGTATGGAGGGGTTGGCCCAGACATGAGAAAGACAGAGAAATACAAAAGGTTACCAGATTCTTTTCATGCTGAAGGTTAGTCCTGTTTAAATGCAGACTGGGCACAGCTCCTTCCGAAAGGCCTTAGGTACAATATAGGCTGTGCCGCTTGCCCAGGAACTAGCCTGTATCCACTGGCATGCTTGATAGAGGCTACACAGGTGTAGCCTAAAGGGCTGCCTATAAGGATCCATAATTGCTATCAAATCTGATCCTAAGATTAGTAATAGGAAACATCTTTATTAATGTCCTGGGATCTACAATTAGCAATAAAACTAGCAAGCAATGTTGTGGTATCCTACTTCATTATATATCTGTAAAGCCTGCTTAAATGTGATGGATCTAACCTGACAACAACTCGCAGTTTTCCAGTTCAGAATTGTAAGCCCACCAAAAGCTCTTTGTGAGAGTGAATATTCTGAATTTCTGAAGGAGCGCTAAACTTTTGGCACAGGCTCCATCCATTTCTGAATCCAGTAGCTGATGAATCATCCAGAGAAATTTTCCTCATCTTCTTCAAACTGAAAAACACATTACAGATGTAATGTTCTAGCAGTAACTATCTTACCTAGCCCTTACCCTAGCTTCCCCAAGAACTGGTGACCATCAAAGCTTTACCCCCTTCCCACTAAAAGCCCAAAGAGCACTTCTTTGACTCAGACTTCTCCAATAAAAATACACGGCAGCACAAAAAAAGAACAGACAGAAGTGACTGAACCAAAACATTGCATTGCATATTCTCCCGCAGGAAAAGAATGAAAGAAAAAAGACATGACAGATGGTAGTCAAATCACTCACCCATTATTAGAAACCACTCCAACAGCATACACTTCAAGAATCCACATAGAAATAACAGACAACAATCCATGCTTCAGTGAGCTCTGTTCACAGGCTAAGGGCTGTGAATCTTTTAATAAGTCCTTGTCTTTTAGTTAACTTTTGTATTTCTATATTGTGCATGTCTTTTATTTAATGATTTCCTCTCCAGGGTTGGGATTTGTGCTTTCTTTGGTAGTGATGGTGTTTTTTTAAGACTTTTAACATAAAGCACTTGTGAAAGTGAACTTTTTTTTCCTCATCTGGATGTCATAAAAATTAGTAAGCAAGAAATGAACCTTTCTGCTTTCAGAAGAGGGGAAAATACAGTGTCACCGAGAGGGTGCCTGTTCTGCATAATGATTTCTGTCTGAGCCTCTCTTTCTCTCTCACCCCCATTCTGTAGGAAATATCTTCCTTAGTACTCAGGATAAATGAGCTGTATTTTGAAATAAGGGTCAAGAGCAGGTGGAAGAATGCCCGTTTCTATTCAGCAGCTAATGACTAAGGATCCTAGTTATTAGTACCTAGTAATTTCCCTCCTGTTCTAAAGAACTTGAATGCGTGAAAGAAGATAATTGCCATTTAATTTAACAAAATAGAAAGGAACAGTATAAAGAGCAGAGAATATGACATAAAATGAGACCGTGTGGGTTTTTTGACCACACTTGAGAACATAGCCTCCCTTGCCTGTGGATACAAATTCCCCTTTGCTCTCAGTAGCAACTCTTAAATCCCATAAAGAGTAAGCAAATAAAAGCAGGAGACATGCTACTTTGCAAAGGGTTTCTTTTGTGAGGGAGGATGGAGAAGGGAAAACATAGTGTTAGTTGACATGATATTTTAGAGTCCTTTCCACCAATATTTTAGTTGCAAAGGCAAGCAGAAGTTTCCTAAAAAAAATTAAAATAGTGTTTGTCTCCAGATTGGTTCCGGTTGCAGGAAATGTGAATGGTTGCAGCAAAAGAATAAAACTAAAGGCAGATAGACTAATCCCTGCACTACAATGATTGTACGTTATGCTCAACAGCTAACTGAGCATCTGTGTGCCTCAGCAAACTAGGTAGGAAACCACTCACTGTGTTAATTGGTTAGTTAACTAGTAGGAACAATCTTTTGAGTTCTATAGATAAAAATCACCCTTTGACAGAAATGAAAAGATGGACCCTGATGGAGGTATAATATGGCTCCAGTCTATTCCAGACTGATTAACTCGTGCTCAGTATTCTGTGCCCTGGTAGGAAATTATGTTCATAGGTTCAGCTCTACCGAACTTCCTTAATGTTTGGTGTTTTAAAGTAATTCAGCTATCATAGCGGGACTTTTAAAGTGTTATCATATAATTGCTACCATCCAGTGTGCATAATACTGCTTCAGGCAAAAGAGTAGAAGATTTAAATATTTTTCAGAGAGCTACAAAGAGCAGAGTGTTTTTGTGTGCCAAAAGCAATCATGTAAGCCAGTAGGCTAACTCCCCGGCATGCAGGGAACAATACCACGGAGCCACGGGATGGCAAGCCTCTCTTTTTTCACTTCTTCTTCAGGGCTTCGGTTCTGTTTCTTCAAAATAGCGAAGTTCAATATATCACTCATGCCCTTCTACCTCTTAACACAGCATCTCCTGGAGGAATCTATCTGCACCCCACAGAATAACACTCTTCAGGCCATCTGTCTCAGCTCACGTGTATGCACAATTCTTATACACACTTGTCCATCTGCCACTCAGCTAAGCTACGTGCTGGTTTTGTGAAAACCAGGTGATACACCTGACCTCAGGACTGACGGCAGCAGCTGATCAGTCACTGGTGGGACTTAAGCCCATCTCCCTTTTTCCAAGAGAAAAGGACAGTTAAAAAGACTATCTAAATATAGAGCAGGAAAAAAAAAATAACCATGTCATCGCATCTAGGACATCGTCTAGGGTTACTATGTAGGATTTGGAATCCAGTTCTTGGAGTTATTTAAATATATACCTAAATAAGGTGTTTTCATTGCTTTAGTATTGCTTTTATGAGCCTTTTTTTTTTACGTAACAAAAATGCATAAAGGAAAAGTTTGCCGTTCCTGAGAAAAAGCAAGCCCTCTAATAAAACTGGAATTAGGTAAACAAAATGTTTATTATGAAATCAGTAAAAACATTTGGAATTTTAGGCTCAAAATATAGATGTTTATAACGTAATACATGGCACAGTGGTTTGGAGGAGAGCTGAAGGACACAACAGAGAGGTATTTCAGACACTATCTATTAGAGATACCTTTCTTGGTGGTCAAAAATCTTTGTTTTCACACTCTGGCAAGAGAAGATTTGAATTCGTAGCTGACTCTCTAATATAAAAATTAAGCCAATCAAAACTTCTTCGTGCAAAATTCTTATCTGTGGTCTGCACTATGGATAAAAAGGCAATTCAAAGTGAAATTGAAACAAAATTGTGCAGCCTTCTCGGACAATTTTCTTGTGGCCACTTTCCTCATAAAGAAGTGAGAAGCAGTCTTTGTATTTTCTGTCAAAGAAAATACGAACTTCATCAGGGATGTTATTTCCTTGATTCATAAAATTAGAAGTACAGAAAGATCTGCAGTACTCAAGCCACAAACCAATGTATTGATTTAACACAGATGAAAATCTGCATCCAAAGATGTTTTCTTCAAGTTTAACAAGGTTTGATGTTAAAATTAGTTCATAAAGATTGATGTAGCTTCATGGCAGAAGATTAATAATCATTGTCTTTAGAGGAGTGTTATTTTTAATCATCTGTCCAAAATTCACCTTTGAGCCCACCTGGATTATCACACTGACTCAGAAAAAGCACCTGGGGTAGAATGTGTACTCCGCACCACCCAGCATTTGTTCTGATTCTGAGCTGCGAGAGCAGGCGGTGCTGAATCACCAACTGCGCAGGGCATGAAACAGCCGAGAAGATACCGCAAAGCTGTTGGCAAACTACCCAGTGCTTCAGGGTAGTTACACCTTATCTGGATGTTGTTAGTGCCAAACAGTATTTCTGATAGAAGGCATAGGGGTATTTCTATCTGCAGTATATGAAGTAGTTAGATAAAGAAGCCTATGCAGTACTATGCCACAAGGGAATTACGGCAAGGCAGTTCTCAGCTGGGCGGCAGAACTGGCTGTTTTGTGCTGCTAATGCAATGGGATCTGGTCCCTTATAACTTTTCTCTGAAAGGCACAGTAAGTCTGGAACAGGAGAAGCCCAAGCGTGGTAATACAAGGCTGATGCTGCGTTTCAGGGAGAAATATTAAGAGACCAGAAGCCTCTGGACCACCAGCTGTCTGGGGCACTGTGGATCCCTGGAGCAAGTCTCCAGTGGAGAGGAGCCTGAAGCATCTCCGAGATGACCTTTTACTTTGGCCTGGGGCATTAACTTACTAAGGCAGCAACCTTAACTAATGAGAAAGAATATTTTCTCTGGATATAAATGTCATTGTACTTCCAATAATATGTACAGCTACGCTTTTATTAATCAGACTATGTTTTTGCATGTCTTTGGCCTAAAACTTATAAATGCAGTGATCAGTGAGCAATGAGAAGTTGGTTTGTGGCCCCAAATGTGTGTTTGGTTTTTTTTTTCTACATGGTACCACAGGGAGCCCAACCTAGTGGGGAGTGATGCCCGCATAAATGAGCAGCTCTAGTTCATGGTTTATAACCAACACAAGTGGTGCAAGCAATTTAAGTACTTTATTTTGGTACTTCTATACATAGTCACCCTTTCCAATTACAGAAATTTGTAATTGAATTTTAATATTTTTATTTAATCTCCAATATCTGTAGATACTCTCTTTTCATTAGTCTCTGCTTAACCTTTCCCCATCCAACCAAACCCAGCTGCGTGGATTGTGTTCTAGCTGTAAAACAATAACAAAAAATAATTCCATGTCTACTGTACTCTCACCAGGGTAGATACATAATCTGTTACATAGCACTATAGTTACAAAGTTTGTACACAAATTTCAGTAATAAACCATGCTTCAACCCGATCTCCTTCCTGCTTTCAGTGCTCTGAGGGGTTTTCTTTTTGACTTGTTTTGTTCTAAGCCATTTTCCTACCTGGTGTCCCATCTGTGTACCACAGGACTGTTCATGCTTCTTAGCTGGTGTTGGTAGCATCCACCTTCTCTGGCTGGGGAAATGAGTCAGCAGAAATGAACGTGCATCACTGAACACAGTCTCAGGGAAAAAACCACCTTGTCATGCAATAAAACAATGAACTATTACAGCTCACAACCCTGCTTACGCAAAAATAAACCTTTTTAATTGAGGAGGTAATTGGGAGGTGCAAAGAGATGGGAAAACAGGCTTTTATTTGAAAAATGACTGTGAGAGAAAGTAACGGGGCCTGAGCAAAATAAATATTTTCCTTTTTTTCCAGCAAAGTATTACTTTTCATTAGCTTCAGTTTGTTTCTCTAGGCAATAGGAACAGAATACAAAAACATTGCAAACGCTATTCTCCTCAGATGCTTATGGACCTGCAGATGTTCCTCATAGATAAAGTCCTAGGTCTGCAGCACAGATGGAAAGTGATAAATGATTAAGATGTTATAGACTATAAATAACAATACTACAATGTTGTGTGTAGAGATATCAGCAAAACAAGGAATGCTTATCTTCTGGCTTGATAGGCATCTTGGTTATGGCTTATCACAAATTGCAGCGTTTCTGGCTCCTGCCCAAACCGTAAGCCGGTGTATTTCTGTCAGGGCCCCAGGGGCACCACCAGCCCTGACTGTCCCTGCCCAGCCACCCGCCCCAGGGCTCTGCCCCCGGCTGCTCTTCTCCTGGCTGGGGCAGTGGGATGTGCCCTGGCTGCCGGGCCCTGCCCTGACAGACCCCCATGGGGACCCCTACGACGTGTGCTCCACAAGGAGAGCAACAAGCATGCTTCTGCCAGAAGCCAGGGACGGGTTTTCCTTTCTCCTGCAGTTGGAAACAGCATTTGCCAGGAAGTCTTCCAGAAAAAATTAACCCAGTGGGAAATACCCACGATATCCAGTTTTAATCCAAAGGCTTAGAAATGTGGCAGTGCAGTGCACAGCTGCTGGTGGGGTCCTATGAAGAGAGAAGGGTCGGGCGAGCTTCCAGTGCTTGCTGCTGCCCCGGGGTTGGTCCAGCTCCGGGTGCAGGTCAGTGCGTTGTTAATGAGCGCGGTGTCTGAAGACCTGAAGACAGACATAGCTGATAACACAAGAAAGGCTAGATTATTTTCAGAGAACCAGCCACTTACTTACCTGTAAGTTATCCACCAAAAGTGATATAACCCAAGACGTTGAGTTTTGTTTTGCTACCCTAGTATCTCCAGAAGAATTATCTGCAGCTGCTGGTGTTGTTTCAAAATTTTGCTCCTTGTTCTTAAGCCAAATAAACACCATCGTTTGAGAAGGGATAAAAGGGGTAGCGTCTGCACCAAGCAAACCCTCACAGACTTCTTGTTGCAGCTTCTTGCAACTTGAGAGCTTTCCTAGGAGGGTCCTGCCCAGGCAGTTGCATTTTCCAGTTCCGCCTGATTGGGCCCAGCTGAAATTGTTTGGGCCTGAGTTTGGTTTGCCTGATGAGAGTTTGGTGTGGTTTGACTTTTTGGTGCCACCTTTCCCAGGCAATATGCGCCTTCCACATCTGCTTCTGCACAAGCAAGCTGGTTCCCTGAGGAGCCAAGCTGATTATTCCCCATTCATGCCTGGCATTTCTGAGAGATTGTGGTGAAATTAATGTCGTTTGGAGCAAGGTAATTTCAATTTGAGTGATCATTAAGGTATGTGTAATGTAAAGTAACATAAAGGACAATCTGTGCTAAAGCGGTCTTTATTGTTTTTTCTTCAAATGCAGGCACTTCCTTATCTCATAGCCCTAAAGTATTACATGCTAAACAAATAGCTTTCTCCTGAATAGCCAACTTCTGATATACAATTACCCTAATTATTGTCGGTATTATACGCTTCTGTCCACAGAGTAATAACTGCATCTAATCAAAATTATCCCATAAACTATATAAAGATATGATACTCTTTAACAGCATCGAATGCAGATTGCCTTCAAAGAAAAGGTTTCTGAATACATTATCTCGAGTATAAAATTAAAAATAGCATCAAACTGAATAACAGCTTCCTCTCACCCACATTTCATATCTCCAACCAAGACAGTTAAAATGGGCAAAGAAATGAGACAGTTTAATCTCAGCATTCTAAAAAGTACAATTTACAACCATGAAATGTTAAGAGACTCTTTTCTAACGCCCCTTAGAGCTCTTCCACACTCTCACATGTACCCCGCAACCTCAGGGAGCCAATATGAACTCTGGTCTTGCAGCATCAGGTCTTCCTTGCAGCAACAAATAGGCCAGGATGTCTCTCTCTTCAGCTGTGGGGGTCTTTAACTAAAAAGTGTATACAGGGGTGGAAAGCATAGCTGTGATGCATGGAAAACACATGTGGTGCTCCCTTCATAGAATAGTAGTTCCTCTGAATGTTTACTGGGCAGACCTTATTTATTTATTTATTTATTCATGAGGCTTTTTCTGCACTAGAAATGAATAAACAAAATGAAAAGTGAACTAGACAATTGAAGCTGAAGGCGATCTTACCACATAACCCTGAATTCCTCTCCTTACCCTCCTCCTCGATTTCTAAAAAGAAAACTGAGGGCACAAACTTAAAAGTTGTGTTAAATGAGAGTGGAGTTAAGCATATGTCCAAATACTCTTTGGGATTAGGTTCTATATGTCATCGGTCTATTTACATGTAGCCACAAAATGAAAGCAAATGGGGAAGAAATTTCATGCGGATTTAGGCTGAACATTCAAATTTTAGGATGATTTAGAAAATAGGTTACAAATGTTGTATAAATTATTTGAGTGGCACATACTACATTGTCTGGTAAAGAAGAGTCAGAAGAAAGAAGGATGTGCAGATTTGCTTCCTCTGTTGACAGTGGTTGGAATTTCAAGAAAAATAAAAGCCAGTTAGGACATAAATTGTTAAATTTGGCTGAGAGATATAATAATAGATTTCAAAAAGCCAGATTCCTGAGATTTCAACACAAGGCAAAGATGACAAACAAAGTGCAGGTACCGTTTAGAAATCAGAAACACAATAGGAGTTAAGAAGTTTATATGCAACACTAGCAAGTGTCTGTTGAATTTAAATAAAGACATGGAAATCAATATCTGCTTATTACTGTAGTGACAGTTAGCAGCTGTCAAATCAATTGAGCTGGTTTGGGATAATTTATTGGGGACTTATGGTTTGCAGCTAAAGAAAAAGTGCAATGATGATGAAAAAGAGTCTTTTTAGAAGCTGTTGCCAAGAAAAAGGAAAACAAAACCAAGCATATGCTATAAAAACAAGCACACAATATAGTTATAAAGAAAATTTCCTCTAGAATAAAAATAAAGGGCTGTGCTATGAAACTAATGTGTGCTTACACAACAGGCTTGTACAGATAATTTGAAAACCATGAGGACACTTTGTTTTAAACTCATCATCGTGAATATGCAGATATTCTCTAAACAATACAACTAGCTGCTATTTAGAAATTTTCCCCAGGTGAGTTCTCTTAATTTAGTGAAGCAAGCGTTGATTGCCTATGCGCTTTATTTACAGTATGTCAACACAGCACCTCAGCCATGTATTCTTCCTGTCCCTTCATCCATTCATTGCTAATTAAGTTTTAAGAATCGCCTTGTGAGTTACAATAATCTGTACATGCGATTTACACACGAGAGGATTAGTGGTTCCACAAGGACCCCACTTTCCTACCCAACCCTAGTAATCAGGCACATATAATCAGTCTGCCTAATGATCGCTCCATCCTCCACCTCTGAAAATCACCTCTCTTGAGTACCTGGTTGTACCTCCCCAGGGCAGAGACACTCCGTTCTGCGGCTGGCCCAGAGCTGTGCTGACTGGGCACCTGGTTGCCACTGCTGGTTATTTCACCTGCCTCTCTCCCAGTGTGGGTATTTATGTAGGTCTACTTCTAGTCAACGACTGACCTTCAAAAACTTGAACAAATGTATTTATCTTCAAGACTTTTTCAAATTTCAGTGATTTTTTTCCCCAGTTGCAGACTGAATAGTTTTTGGTATTTTGTCCGGGGGGGCTGTGGAGGCAGTAGGCACAGTAAACACCCTGGTTTTATTTCCTTAGGCAACCAAGATAAAAGTGTTCTTTCATTAAGACTATGTGAGGTTCTTCTCTTTGAGTTTTGTTCACTGCTAACAGCCATCCTTTTTGTTCATTTTCAGTTCAACCCCATGGCTACAGATAGTAAGTAAGATTTTTTAATCTTTTTAGGTGCATCCTTTTTCTTAATGTCCAATTCAAAGCATATGAGGGGGTCTGATGTTTCAGAACATTGTTACTCCAGTGTTTCTAGAAATCAGGATCTGTTAGTGTCTTATAACTATGATTTGCTCAGCAAGAGCCAAAAAATTTATAACAGCATATAAGGAAGATATGCAAGAGAGCAAATATCCAAGCTCTGTGACCTAATGCATGAACCAAACGTGAGCCATTAATCATAAGTGGACTGGAGATACAAATGAAGTATTGCCTAGTTAGAGAATGGGTGGCAAAAGGCGAAGAGCTGATGGAAATGCAAGATAGAAAGCATTTGAATATACTTACTGAGGACCAGCATTCACAGCCAATGAGTTCAAGCTGCTGGATCATCTGGAGCTCAGCCATTTCATCACCAATGGTGGTGTTATGCCTGACGCTTGTTTTCCTACCATAATAAAGGCAGTTTTTATGATAAATCCAGTGTTAAGTAAAGTAGAGTGGCATAGCTGGACAAGAGTAAGAAAGTCTGATTCTGGAGGAACTGGGATTGGAAACACCCTAAGGACCAGCCAATTCCAGCTGGTGGCTGAGGAGCCAGGCATCCCAGGTGAGGATCAAGGTCTTGGCATCCCTGAAATGGCAGTGGGCCAGTGAGACAGTGCAGCCACTTCACCAGAAGGAAATCACAGAGAAAAAGCAATTAATGTGTCACCAAAAGCACAGCAGCATACTGTCAGGGAAGCGAGAGGAAAGAGAGTTGTAACAATGTTTCTAATAGGTCTTGAAATAATGAAATGCTTCCGGAAATGCTTTGTCTGGATAGAAAGTCAAAATTATAAAGTCGGTGTGCAAATTCTGTTATCAAGGCAATTCCTCATGAGGACTATAAATAAAAGAAGTACTTAAAAGTATGTACTCCGATACTGTTCTTGGTTTTATTATACTACAGAAGATGTCAGAACATGTGTAAATACTTAGTGAGAACTATTTTTAAATGCTCTGAACTAGCCTCTCATTTTTTAGATGTGGTGCTTTTGTGTATCAAGTTTTTGAACAAATGCATCACGCCATTTGCAAACAGTTGGAGGAGCAAAGTTTGTATGCCATATCCTCATGCCATTTCTGAGTATTAGATTCTTATTCTGTATGTCTTGCTTTAAGTAATAGCTATGTATTAAAAATAAATACAGTATTACCTAGTATTTTATGTCATGTTTCCTTGACTGAACCATTGGGTTCAGACCAAAGCATGAAAAGTGTGTAAACTGCACAGGTATGAATATCTAAGCAGTGTTATAAAAATAAATACATGCTTCCTGTTAATTTTTCAGTGTGGAATATTTTTCTACAGCTGTTTACGGGATGCAGAGCATTGCTGATACCTCTTTAGCTCTCATTCAGCATAATAAGAATCCAGACCAGGTTTTCTTCAGTATATGTACCTGTTTGCTCACTTTGCTCAGTCCATAGTGTTTATAAATGTATAATCCAGGCAAGACCAATACAATCTGAAAGAGGGTAAAGCCATGGCACCTCAGTCCCTTTGAATTCACTCATGCCCATCACCACAGCTCACCATATTTCAAACCGCAAATCCAATTCGAGATGTATCTTTTCTTCTAAACCCCTTTAAAACACGCATCTTCCATTATTTTATTGGGTAACTACACAATGATGTGTTATTCTGTCACATTATGCACATTTAGAAAAATAATCAAAATAACGATTCTGAAACCAGAACAATAGTCCTTAACTTCCCCTAGCTGACACCTCTGTGTTCATTTACACCCATGTATAGTGAGAGCAAACTGAGTAAAAGCCAACCAGTCTGGTGGCACTGGTTTTAAGGCATCCTTTCCATCCATCCTGAACAAATGTAAATGCGTGAAGAAGATGCAGGGTAGAAAATGAGATCACTTCAGTTACAGGTCACCACAAAATCCTACTAACTTTTAAGGTATTCCATTCCCTGTTCTTAATTTGCTATTGCAGACTTCAAAAATAGGTATTTATGGAAACTGATAAAGTATCTTGTATACAGCGTTACATAAAACAGCAATAGGCTGTGAATGGGAAAACTAACTTTCTGGGGTATTCAGCGTAAGTTACACTTTTGATCCATTAATTTGGGCTTTTTTTGAGCAAAAGGAAAGGTTCTTTAAAATGTGTCAGATATTTGTTACACATGGTTTGATTGCTATTTGATATTTGTAAAACCTCCATTGATTCTTTAGTCATGTGTAAAATATTCCCATTTTGGGAACACTGCTAGCCTTTTCCCTCTCTGACATTAGTGATTTTTTATATGATTTTTTTTCCTTCTTTTTGTTTTACAAAATACCTAGAAGGGGAATATGTGGATGCAAATGACTATGAAATGAAATATGTAGGATACAAATAATGGCCAGTAAATACACAGCTGTTTTCTTCAGTGCTAACTGTAGTCATTGGGGAAATTTCATAAATAACTAGGTACTTGCAGGTTTCCCTCTGGGCGGTGCAGAGATGTGTTGTTTCATAGTACAGTCTGAGAGTAAACTTTTGGTCTTCCCCAGTTACTTGTTCCTTTTGTAACTGAAATTTGCAGAGTAAAGTCTTATTGACCCGCAGCTCCAGCCTAAAAGCCGAGATGGCAGGAGGGAGCAGGAATACCTTTCCCTCAGCTACATGGCAAGGACTTTGTTTCCATATGTAGCTGTTACCAATTTTCTGTGGTACCAGACTGGATTCCTGCAGATGACTTTAGACAGAGCTGTCCTTGAAAATTGCTAGAAAATTCCAGCTAGCAGATGCTTTGGCTGCCATATTTCCCACAAACAGAGTACCAAATCTTTCTCCATAGGGTGCAGTGACTTCTAGTTAAATTCCTTGTCCTGTTTGTTAGTTACAATCTAATTAAGTAGACCTATCTAGTTAATCTGTATTAAATCCCATATATCCAAGATACCGTCTCTCTCTTCACACTTACTTAAGTCCCTGTCTGGCAAGTTCAGCCAGAGTGATTCAGACTGACATTTCCAAATTAAATCAAAAGTCTGTGGATTTTAAATGGAGAGTCTGAAGCTCAGAAATTGTGGACCTTTGACTTTGAAATGCACTTTTCTCTTTGGCCTGATGTAGTGTAAGCTTGTTGGTATGCAAGTTCCAGCACAGATTTATCTATTTACTCAGGTTGTTTCTTAGGGGATGATTTCAGGGAAATCAGGGGATTTCAGGGCAAGAGAGTTTTATCAAAATTAATCGAGCTGGATAGAATTGGTGTGTGTAAGACCGTGTTGTAAATATTGTGTAGCATTTTGGCCTAGAGGGCACCCTAAGTACATTTTTGCAGTTAAGAAAGAAATAAATACAGGAATTGTTTGAAACGTTATCCAGGACCGAATAGTCACATCGTTTAGCAAAGGAGACATTCAGCTGCCTTCTCGTTCACTCTTTGGGAGCACCTCCATAGCCATCAAAGCACCAAAATTCATCACTGGGTTTCACAAGAGCGGGTGCCTGGGAAATCTCCACTCTTTGAGACATGTGCCCGTTCTGTAATGAAGGGAAACCAGGTGCTTTTGGCTATCACATGTCACTGTTTGGATGGCACATGCTTGTGGCAAAGAAACCATTTGTGAGGTGAGTTTCCCTTGAGGAGAGGCCAGGCCCTTTTTATTCTGGAACACGCTCTTCCAGTCTCTCTCCCTAACAGTCGTCACAAAGCACTTCTGCTGAGAGTTTTCTAATATGGTGTCATAAAAGCAATCAGTTACTTATTTTAAAATGTAGAAAGAATTAATCTTAGCTTATTAACAGCTCTGCTAGCCAGAGATGGAAACTGCTGAACGTCTGAATAAATCTAGTCTGTTCATCACTTCATGGAGTCTATAATCCTTAGAGAGTGTCAAAAATTTACAAGACATCCCCGAATGCTGAATTTTGCATTGATTTGGACCTCACACTTATTTGAAAGACATTTGAAATAACCAAGCAGACAGTTCCCTCTGAGGAACTAAATCTCTGAGGAGGGATTTTAGTTATTTTAAAAGGGTGTGAAATCTCCTAAGCCTGTGAAAGATGCTCAAGATACTGTGACTTGGGACAGGGGACAAGAGGCTTTTTGATGACTAGCAATGGAAGCTTTCAAATTTCTGGGGATCCTTGTGATCTATGCCTGTCAAAAAAAAAAAGCAGAGGAGAGTAAACCCATACAATCATAAGTTTGTGTAGAAGCTATTGCTAGTTTCTAAATATCACAGAAGTGAGCCCTAAATTTCATGGGTTAATCCTGTTTAATTTTAATGGATCTACTAGTACAAGGAACAGCTGAGCAATCAGACCTTTACAAAGCTCCATATATACTGGCATCGATCTATTAATGTTCATTTCCTAGCAGTCGCAGCAAGTAAGTGTAAGGAATCAAAACTGTTAAAAATGTTGTTTCTTTGTTTCTTAACAGATAGGGTGACTTAAGAAGTTAAATATAAGACAGAGGGTGAGAATGATGATGTAGCCCAAATTAAAACCCATGAGAAACGTTTGCTTTGCTAAGAGAAAAGGAGAAAATATATTGAATATATTAGGAAGATTAAAATCCCTGTTTCGACTGAATGAGCCTTCTAGATGATGAGATGACTCTAAATCTTTGTTCATGAGCAAACATTTCAGTATCTACTACGGAGGGCTAACTATGCATGTTTTGCATGCACACTGTTTATATATAGTAGGTGGCTTTTGTAAATCATGAGGGGAAAGCATCTGAGTGAGCAGAATAGAAAGGACTATTGACAATGTATAAAACAGCTGGTATGTGTTTTAACTGACTTCAGACAGGAGCACATGAGCTTTCTACTTGTTTCCAAGGCAGAGTAAAGTTGTATAATTTTAGCGTCATTGATCCTTGCAGAATAGCTTTAAATCTCCCCAATAATTTAGTCGGAGAGTCTGCACAACTAGATAGTCAATCTGACTTTTCTCTCATGGTAGGAAGTGGAGGAAGGAGGAGCCGTGTTTGGGAAACCAAAAGTGGGGTCTCAGCAAACCAGGTTTCCAAGCTTCAGTCTTTGCTACTCCAAGCCACCCCCCTTTCAAACCATTTTCTACAATACACTGACCTCTCTCATTACAGCTGACCAGAACTTTTCCAAGAGAAGATTTTCTTTTGAAAGAGGTAATTTTGATGAAATAGAAACCTTTAACAGGAGTATGCCTGTTGTAGCAAAAAAAAAAAAATCTTTTGAAGAAATACTGGAACAGAACTTCCATTTTAAGCTGATGATTGATTTCATTTGAAGTAAAAATAATGATACACTGTGCTACACTGCATAAAATGTTTAAACGGCAAACAGAACAAAACACTTCAGATGCCATCAAAATAGAATATTTCAATCAACCTCCAAGTGATTTTTAAATTGTGTTTCATGGGACACTGAAAATTGTTCACTTTTCTTCCATTTCAGGAAGGAAAAATCTTCAACATCAGGTAATTTCACAAGGCAAGCAAACATTGCTTACAAGCCAGCTCCGGCCTCTGCTCTGCTCATACCTCTGCAAAAAATGCAGTCCCATGCAGTGCCCCAAGGATGGTTACCAGATGATAAAGGTACCATGTGTTAAGACATTTGGGAAGGCAATATGACTGGGGGCATAGGCTGTTTCTGAGCACAGAAGCGTTAGATCTGTGGACTGGGGCAGGATCAGGATGTGTAGGAGACAGGGGCAGAAGGCAGTGGGATGACTCTGGCCTCTTTGGGGGGACAAGGACAGCAGGGTCATATGGTTCTACTTCCCCATGAGGGAAGCCTTTGTTTCCCCCAAGACCACTGGGGAAGATTGAAGCCCCTACAGTCCCAGTGCGCTCTTTCCCTAGACTTTCCAAAAGCCTCCTGACATCCCAGGTGTCTTCTCATGAGCCCCAGACCTCTGCCAGTTCCCACCTATTCCCACCTGCTGCTGCTGCAGGGGTTGGAGAGGCAGCAGCTGAGGCCATGTCTGGGCATTAGGACCTGGTGACCTGCTCTCCAGTCTCAGCAAAACTCAGACCGTCACAGGAGGGAAGAGCAGCTCTCTCTGTGTGACAGTCATGCATGAGCCTCAGCAGAAAGACCTGCCATCTTTGTGAGTGCCATGTTAGAGGGAATGAAGGCTACAGGGTGTCAAATGTTGGGAGGAACCGATGGCAGCATTTGCAAATGCTTCCCCTGCCAGAGCCAGCGGAGCAAACCTTTCTCTTAAACAACCATTGAAATCATTTGCTGGCATGTTGCAGGTTCGTTGTGTCAAGGGCAGAGACTAAAGTTTAATTATCAAAGCGTGGATGAAGGGGAACTTGTTCCCCCTTTACATGCACATCTGGATGTCCCTCCAGGCCTGGTCCTGGCAGAGCTGCCCGAGGCCGGCTCTGCAGCACCCTGGGGGAGCTTCATGCCCAGACGCAGCAGGCAGGCAGCCCCCCTGCCCTGGCTCCCTCTTTGGGAAACGTGACCTTCAGGGAAAGTGGGCACTGGCAAACCCCTGGGCTGGGTCTCCCATAATGAACATGCCTCATGAATAAACACACAATGCAGGCAAATAACTGGCTGCCTGACAGTAAAAAAAGCACAAATATTGACACAGGGAGAAGGCACCCCTGAGGCAGCATTCACTGCAAACCCTTTTCCGAATGAGCAATAGTTAAATGTTTGTCCTTGCCTCTTTCTTTCAAAAGTAGGGCAAATATCTATAGAGTTCCCAGTGGGGAGGTAATCTAACTTTAACTTTCATACAGTCAAGTAAAACACCCGAGACCCGTGTTAGGGATGCAAGCAGGTCGTCTGAATTATGATTATTCAATATGGTATTATTTTAATCTGACATGCCTCTCACGTGCTTCATTTAGATTCATCTTGACCTGAAAACTGTAATCTCAGTGCCTTTATCCTTACAGGTGATTTATCTTGTTGCAGTATCCCCCCCCCCCTTTTTTTTTTTTAATATAAATATTTATTTTAATAGCGAAACCCTGCCCGTGAGGCAGACCGGCACATTTCACTGGCTTGGGTCCCCTGAGCGTGGTCTGGGTCCCCTTCGAGCAGCAGTCTCTTGCTTTTGCTCTCGCTCTTGCTAATTGTGGCAAGAAGACAATGAATTAAGAACCGCGGGTGGTGAGAGCAAACACCTCCCCGGCAGCCGCAGCGTGCTCCGGGTGTTGCTTCCTCGCTCGCTTAGAAGACAATAGCCGAAGAAATTAAGGAGGGGGAGAAAATGCCTGCTCCTTCTGTATGAGATAATGGATGAGCCCGGGATGACCTGTTTTTTTCCTTGCGGTGGAGCGGTGCTGAAGACAGAGGGCACCAGCGCCCAGCCCACAGCCGTCGCCCCGCCGCCAGCGCGCCAGCTCGGGGCGGCCGGAGAGCCGCCGATGCCTGCCTGGAGCAGGCAGGGAGCCACTGCCTCGCCCGGCCAGGTACGTCTCAGGGGTGACCCTCCAAAGAGCCCGCGGGGCTCAGCCGTGGGGCTGCCTGTGGGGCAGGCGGGGCAGGCAAAAGGCACTCCGGAGACGGGCTCCGGGGCTGCCCGGGGAGCCTACTTCAGGCGGCTCTGCCTGCGTGCATGTGTCGACACACAGCCGGGACGGCGGCTCTCCTCGGAGCATCGCCTTCCCCGTGACTGTCTCCAGCCCTCCGCGCCGCTCGGCGGGCAGCCCCGCGGCGGCCCTGGCCCTGGCCCCGGCCCCGGCCCCCCTGCCCGCTGCCGGGGAGGGACGGGGGAGCGGCGGCCAGTCCGGGGCGGTGCGTGCCGCGGCCGGTCTCCGTGCCTCGGGGTGTGCGTGTGCGTGCGGGCGTGTGCGTGTGTGCATGCGGGGAGACCGCGGCAGCAGCGCCGGGCGGAGGGCAGAAGTTCGGGGGAAGCGCCGGCGGTGCTCGCGGGCGGCCGAGCCGGCGGTGGCGGGGCCGGGACAGCGGGGCGCTGGGGCACCGGGACAGCGGGATGACGGGACAGCGGGATGACAGGACAGCGGGACACCAGGGCAGCAGGACAGCGGGGTACCGGGACAGGGGGACAGGGGAGCGGGACAGGGGGCAGCGCTCCGGCCGGCGGCCCCGCCTGCCGGGCGCTGTCCCGGGTGCTGACGGCGCTGCCGTGCAACAGGGACCCGGCCCGGCCCGGCCGCGCTCCCGGCTCCCCGGGCGGCGGCGGCGGCGGTGGCGGTGGCGGTGGCAGCCGCGCCGCCCACTCCCTTTCCACCACGGCGTTTCAAGCCTGCAAGCCCAGCCGCCGGGCTCGCCGCCTCTCCCCGCCCGCAGCCTGCATGCAAGGCAGGCGTGCCGGTAAGGCATGTCAGGGCTTTGCCCGCCGTTGCCTTAGTAACTAGTATGTATTTTCCCCCCGCTTGCATATGTGTGTCCCTGGCTGAATTACAGTTTTGCCCCCTACACACGGAAAAGTTAATCTAAACTGTAAAGCGGTTCCTTTCTTCCGCCCTTCGCTGACCTTTAAATGACATTCCCCGTCGCTATCAAGGCAGATTGCTTGCTCTCTCTTTGCACCCCGTTCTGTATTGGGAGAGGAAATCCCTGAGCTGAGAAAGATGCCGTCAGGTAGTCAGAATGCGAGAAGAGAAGCTCTTGTCACCCCGCTTTCGGGGCTGGGGCCTCTGGGGCCAGGCTAGGACGCTTCTCCGATGAGCTAAATACCTTGTGAAACTTTCAAAACTTCCCGGGGAGGGAGGGGAAGGTGTGTGCCGTCTGAAGGTGCGGGAAACAGCCGCGTTGGCTTGAAAAGCGGGCACGAAAAGGATCAGTATAAACTTAACGGATGCGAGTATGCATGATCGTGTGTCAAGGAAAATAAATACGTGTTTTAATCCCTCTTGAAACTTCCTTTCGAGAGGCCTTACCCAAGCAAATTGAGCGGGGCATTTGCGAAAGCAGTCCTCTCCTCCAACTGTGCAGGGTTGCTTTATCGAGCTCTGGTTCGACATCGATTTCCCGATTAGCGTGTTTCATCCCCTATTTCTGTGCCACCAGGTTAAAAGTCACTAGGATGACGGCTGCCTGGGCACCTTCGAGAGCGATGCTGTAAGACTTCGCTGTGATGCTATTTGGAGCAACTTGGGCGCTGGCGGGGGGAAGCGGATGCCGTTTCCTACATGTCCTTAAACCATGTGCAGGCAAGAGGAGCCCATGAAATTGGTAACCTGGGTCTGGATGACATCGTGCAACAAAATGTTTGGCGTGCTGCTGGTCTTTTTCCCTGCTCTGCTCCTGGAGATGGACGTGCTGCCCAGGAGCGCCGGGCGGAAGGTGCTTCTCTCCGCAGCCTCCTCGCAGCGGTCGGTGGCTCGGATGGACGGGGATGTCATCATCGGGGCCCTCTTCTCTGTCCATCACCAGCCGCCGGCTGAGAAAGTGCCAGAGAGGAAGTGCGGGGAAATCCGGGAGCAATACGGCATCCAGAGGGTCGAAGCCATGTTTCACACTTTGGATAAGATCAACGCCGACCCGGTCCTGCTACCTAACATCACCCTGGGCAGCGAGATCCGAGACTCCTGCTGGCACTCCTCGGTGGCCCTGGAGCAGAGCATCGAGTTCATACGGGACTCCCTCATCTCCATCAGGGACGACAGGGATGGAGGCACCCGCTGCGTTTCCGACTCGCAGCCCCAGCCCCAGACCAGAGTGAAAAAGCCCATCGCGGGGGTCATCGGCCCCGGCTCCAGCTCGGTTGCTATCCAAGTCCAAAATCTGCTCCAGCTCTTCGACATCCCCCAGATCGCTTACTCCGCCACCAGCATCGACCTGAGCGACAAAACCCTGTACAAGTACTTCCTCAGGGTGGTCCCCTCCGACACGCTGCAAGCCAGGGCCATGCTCGACATCGTCAAGCGCTACAACTGGACCTACGTCTCCGCCGTCCACACGGAAGGTAGGTATGGGGCAGCCCACTGCCTCCCCCGGGAGCCCCCGGATGCCCCCCGCCCGGCCCCGGGGTGCTGCGCCCTCCGCGGGGGCTCCGCGAGGACGGGCCGGTACTGGGTTCCCCGCCGGGACCCCGGGGGAGCCGGCTTCTCCCCGAGAGAGCACCGGCCGCTGCCACCCGGGGAGACCGTCAGGGGAACGGGGAGAAGTGTTGGGGGGGATGCGGCTTTCCCCGGCGCGGAGGACCCCCCCCGGCCCCGGGCGCCGCGGCCCCGGGAAACGAACGGTAGGGCTTTCAGCAGCGCAGGAAAGCCCGCAAGAAATCGGGCGTCTCCGCGGCGGCCCCGTCCCCCGTCCTCATTCACAGGCAGGGTGGTCCGTGTCTTTCTAAATAAAAAGTTAACAGCCGC
This sequence comes from Gavia stellata, assembly GCF_030936135.1. NCBI lineage: Eukaryota > Metazoa > Chordata > Aves > Gaviiformes > Gaviidae > Gavia > Gavia stellata. The sequence goes on from NC_082595.1 coordinate 39,202,479, forward strand.
GCGTGTGGAGCTGATCGCGGCTCTGGCTGCGCCGTGGGGCAGTCGGGAGGTGGTCCGTGGGGCTGGCGAGCAGGTCTCACGCACACGCTCGGTCGCTACCAGCACGGGAAGTTTGGCATTTCTGCCTGAGCAGAAGCGAGTCGCGGGTCGGCAGGGACTCCTGGATCAGCTGCTGGCTTTGCTGCCTGTCAGCTCCTTTTCTGGGACTGCGAACACGGTGGAAAGAAACCTGAGAATCCCTCTGCAGCCCAGGTAGCCCCTGCAAAGCCACGTCCCGTGGGGAGGAAGGGGCAGTGGGTAGTTTGTCGGCAGGTCCGGGCACGCATCTTTTCATGCAGCTTGAGCAATAGCAAAAAATACTGCTCTGTACAATCTGCTCATAGTCAACAGGTTTTATTAATTTTAAATATCAAAAGAAAAATATGAAAAGTACGGGTAGTTTGAAAGGACACGTGGGTTTATAGCCGGGCTAGGTGGACCAACATAAATTACAGAAGTAATTGCATTTGACAGAAGGCAAACTCTTCTGATATACTATTGTGACAGCCCTATGAGATTTTTAAGTACAAAATTGCAAACCTGACCACATAATTGCTGTAGTTTTGCCGCTATTGTTTATTTAACTGTATCTCTCGTATGGATTTGATTTATGATTCCCTCTGGTTACTGAGCTGACTCCACACCTTTTCTTCTCACAGAGATGACTAAGTAAAAAGAGTTAAGAAGATACAGTATGATGAATAAATAAAAGAATCTCCAGGAAGAGTTGCATGTGCAACATTCAAAGGTGAATTGGATTAAACTGGACACCTAAAACATGAAAGTGCTGCAATTTGGGGGGTGGGGAGGGAGTAAGAGCAGGAAGCAATGACCTGACGTTTGCAGTTCATTTTATGCCCTGTTCAGATGAGAAAACGAACTGCTAGCAAGAGTTGGATGTGAGTTGTTAAGGTCCTCTATTGCTGACAGAGAAGGTTAGATCTTGTGGCAGGTCAGGGTGAAAAATAAACATGAAAGGGGTAAATTATTTGTTGGTGTAAATCGCCGTCTCTCCCTTCAATGCACTTCGGGGAGCTATGCTAACTCAGTGCCTGAGGAGCTGCCTCAAGGGACCTGCTCCCTCCCTCTCTCACTCTGGAGATGTAACTCTGGTTAACATTAGTGGGACTTACCTCTTTTGGAAAAGACAACAGATTATGAAGGTTATTTGTTAATTTGTTTTTAAAAGATCAGTATAAGTAGTAATTTCAGTAATTGCTTGTGAGAAATTTTAATTAAATATCTATTTTTATGAATATGTTACTGACTGATGAAAAATGCTTGTTGCAAGATATTTTTATAGACGTGATACTTCTGAAAACAGTGCATCAATTCTACCTCACAAGGCAACAGTCTCCTCTTAGGAAACAACACAAGGATTTTGCAGATTATGCAGCTCGGGATTCATATTTGTTTTTTTATTATTATCACTAATCTGTATCTGCCATACTTTTATTGTTAGATTCACGCTACAAATTCCACTGGAAATATGTAGCAAGCTTCAACTTCTGTGCTTCTTTCCGGAAAGACAGTTATTAACCCCATCCCAAATGCTGTTGGGTGGATTCCAAAGACTTTTTTTTTTCTGTTTCAAGTGAAATTAGTATTCATGAAGATTGGTTGAAATTGTTACATTTCTGTTGTTTCAAATCCCATGCATTCACTGTGAGGGATCTCCTTGCGGGCGTGTTATAGGTGGGATCATTCTTTTCAGACAACACAAAGCTACTCTGAATAATAGTCTGTGTGAACAGGAGCGGCTCCATCCCTGCTATGTTTGGAAACATGGGAATAAAGTGTAGTTAGAAACATTCCTCCTCCACACTTACTCATAAGTCTCTACACTGTCTTTATGGTGGGCTGCAAAATGTGCTGGGAGGAATTCTAGGGTATCATGGGTTGGAGAATCACTTTGGCAGGGACTGTGAGAAATGGGCATGTTTCTAGGAAATGCACAGGTTGACACTATGAAGTTAATTGTTTCACCTTCCGAATACTCCAGATCCAGCCTGGTCACCTCTTGAGCGCAGAAAAGCTGCTTAGTTTCTACCCAACACCTCGTTCTCATGGGGATGGACAATCCTCAGCTTTTGTAGCCACCCAACCACAAGGGGATGCAATGAGACCACTGAGCTGACCGCCTGCCTGTGTCAGCTAGCCCTGCTCCTCAGTCAACACTGGCCCAGGGTCACAGAAATAGCCCAGAGGTGATGCGCCCTTTCTCAGACAATCTGAACCATCCAGCTCCTTCCTCTACTCCTATACTCTAGCTGGAATTATTTGAACGCCCAAAACAATACCAGTCTATACAATTATTCCTTTAATGAAAACCAGAAATAAATACCACACAATCGGTGCCCACATTTCCTAACATGAAGCCTACACATGCCATGAGAATGAAGATAATAAAGTCACCCAATCTGTAGCATGATGTCTTTAAGTAGTCCCCAATATCCTACTTTGCATTTGACATGAAAGTTTATTCTTCATGTGTTAATACGATAATTAGCGTTAATCAGTGGTGATGACATTTAGCTGTATAGAATCTCCACACACTAGTTCATGAAGTTGCATGGAGGTATGCCATACCTGTTGGGTTTTTTTTCACAGTTGTTTATTAAGAAGTATAAACGTTGCACTTGGGTAGAAACTTCTCAGTTAGTGAATAAAATCTGTTTTCAAAGGCCCACATAGCACATTGCTCCTTTTAGATTAAAATTGACACATAAAGCTCCACGTTGAAGAACAAAGAAAAGCGAGTGACTATGTTTGGTTATTTTATTATGTATCTCAGTTGAGCATAGTTGCACACCATGAGAGTGCATTTTTTTCCAGAGTGGGCAGCAGTCATTAAACGATGTGAGAAATCTGTGCATCTGCTGGTGGAAGGCTGTGTGACTGTATAGTAGCTGCAAGGCATTTTCAAGGCTATTTTTTTAAGGATTCTTCAAATGTAATTCAGTGCTGGAGTTCTTGGCGTGTGTACATCTCAGCTCTTAGGTTTCAAAGTCGTTCTTATCTGGAAATGCACATAAGTGGATGTCTAACTCCAAGCCAAGGCTTCCTATGGAAATCAAAGGCATCAAGAGCACATGTGTTAAGTTGGGCACAATCCTGAGTGTGATAAGGGCAGAAGGAGCTACGCTTGCTAAAGGTTACTTTCCAAGTGAGATATTCTGGTCTTCGGTGAGATAACCTCAAAGTCAGGTATTATTCTCAACTTACCAGCCAGCCATTGGTTATTTGTTAAAACTCTGAAAAATTACAGGGGACACTTTCTTCCTTGCCTGGAGAAGAGCCCCTGGGCTGCCCCTGGCACAAGGCAGGCAGGCACCACCTCTGTGCTCTTTTGATGCTGCAGGCACAGAAGTTAATAGAGTTGTCTCCAGAAAATGCAGGGCAGTTGTGAGATTGCTTTAGGTTACGCCAGCTTCCAAAACCCACAAGGCGCCTGCACCCTGGCTGGTGATCGGCACGGAGTCTCCACCAAATCCCTCACTTTTAGCTGTTCCTCTTACACATGAAGCAGGAGAGATGATGGTGTAAGAAGCCTCTTTATCACCTTATCTTCCAAATATAACACTTCTGAATAAGCAAATAGAAATACTTAATGCGTGTGCCTGGCTTTTCATTTAAATTGTTTTATAGGTTTTAGCCTTATAAAATGTATGTGAGGTTTTTGGTTCTGTGAAAAAAAAATCTGAATCTGCAGAATAGATCTGTTTGAGTGCTGTTTGCAATTTATGGACCATTCTTACACTTTAGTATACAAATACCCCTTTATAAACAAAATTTCAATTTCAATAGATTAACATGCAGTCTTAGTAGAAACAACTTTGGAAATGGAATGATTGATTTAATTGCACCAAAGTTTGACTCTTTATAGATTAATTTTACTGACCACTGAGATGTTTCTGGTCTTGATCAATTTTGTCAGATTTGTATTGCAAGGCTGTTCATTTGCTTGAGTATAAGGCTTAAAATAAACTATGATGAAGCAGATAGCACAACTGTAAAGACTTTCAGATCGAAGTAGATGGTAGGTAGATTGTCTTCACAATGATTTTTGATAATCTGACTGCTGCACACTCTCCATTGTAGTAACGTACAAGAAACTCATAGGTATGGTTATATATGTTGGAAAGAGGATGGAAGAGAGCGAATCTTGCGCTTTATTGCAAATTTCACAGGAAATAAGTTCTTTCAGTAGAACTCACTAAAGTAGCTTTAAAGGTGCTAGAAAATAATACTGCTGTTTAGAGATAACTGGGGCAATATCCATCAAATAGCTCAAAGGAATATTTTTTGTGGTTCATGTGTTTAATTTCTCACAAGGTGTTCCTAACAATATTATTATTTCTGTGGTGCCAATCAATGATTGATACTTTCTGATAAAACTATGACCAGGGAATAGAGAAAAGCAACTCCAATGTTTGAAATTTCGGGGTTTGCAAATATTTCTATAGGTACCAGCAGTGACAAAAATGCGCTTAAAGGTTAACCTCATGAAGTGTTGTGAATGGTGCCCGAGATGTGTGTTCACAAATATTCCAATCTATTTTTTTCTCCATTTAACTAGTTTCACTAACCATCTTCAGAGGCTTTGTGATCGGGAAAAAAAGAGAGGAATATGTCCCAAGGAGGACAGAAATTCATTTGAAAACAAGCAGGGACTAGAATATTCCCTACATTGGACACATTAATTATATTTATTAGAAGGTACTGGGAGAATCATTTACATTGATTGAAGCTGACAAAATTATTGTGGGTGACAAACACCATAGATATCAAGAGAAATTCCTTCTTGAAAATACATTGCTTTGCAGTACTCCTAAATTCGCAAATAATCTAGCTTTTCAACTACACAATTGGCAGCTGCATGAGTTAAATCAACTCAAAAGACTCATCTAACTTCTCTGCCTGCCTTCTCAGCAATCTTGCTAGAGTTCATATTTATCAGTCGGCACCATGGGTTCATTTGTGCTTTACTTCTATTTTTTTCTGCATTATGCCCTTGCTTTCAGATTTGTATGTCTTTGTAAACTCCTGTAGGATCGTTGTCCCACTGAAGACTGTTTTAAAAAAGTTAAATGATCTTGGCTTTCTCAAAAAACTACATGAAAATGCCTCTAAAATGTTCCTTTGAACATATGGTTCGTAATACGAAGGTGCTTGTGCTTAGGTTTCTCAGTCAGAAAACCAAAAGCTATGTGAAGTGAAATCATATAACTAGAAGTAGTGTCACCCATTGAGAAAGATTCTACAGCTCCTGCATCAATGAGCTGGTAACTGTAGTGGGAGGCCAGAAGCATTGCATCTGCCACCCCCAACCCAGAAAAGTGCTGACCAAAGTCATTACTAACTGGTGCTCACCGACCCGTGCGAAACAAAGCAGGGATTTCAGTATATTTTCTGGGTGGCAGGTGTTCGCAGCATAAGCCACCGTCACAGGTGGCAGTCATTAACACCTGTGCTGGCAGTCTGAATGGGAGGGCCAGAGACTGACTGGACATGAACTACAGCAGTGTTTTGCCTAAAGAAACCATCCCTTCATCTATGGGTATCTAAGGGATGCTAAGGGATACCGCCAGAGATGGGGGGAGAGAGGTGTGCAACAAATGAATGCCACTGGTAACCAGCTCAGTTTTGCTGGCTAATTTTTTAGACTGGATCTTTTCCCAAACACTAATATTGCTATTATTATTATTACTATTAATATTAATGTACAACTTAAAGAACAATTTCTAGATCTGGTTTGCCTATCAACACAGCACAAAGTTGGCTGTTGAGAGAGGTGGCAGGAGTCCTGTGATCTTTGAAGCCCTTGTAGCCATTGCTGCCTGTTGGGCTGAGGCCCTGGTTCCTGTCTAGTACAAAGGAGTCCATAAGCAGCTGTTCATGGACCCTAGAGCTGCATAAAGCCACTGAATTCAACTGAGTTTACATCATTCTTAGTTCTTTACCCTTGAAGAAACACTTACAGGATGACGGCCATTTTTTAAAACTCTGTCCCAATTAGAATACCTCACACCGTAGACAAATGGTGTATAAGAAGTACGCCTAAGAATGGCATACTAAAGGCTCTTCATAGTAATTGTTGTATGTGAAAAATAAACTGTCTTTGGCTGAGGGAAGGAAATCAAAATTAAAGAAATATAAAAACTACTGTACAGGTCCTGCAACAGTGGGCTGAATATCAAAAGAAGCAAGAGCAGGGCATGTACAGAGCATACCTTCACAGCTCCAGTATGTAGCAACTTCCCAAATACTAGGGCTACCAGCTGCCAATGGACCTTTCCTTTATGAATTTGTCTAATGCCTTTTTGTAACTATTTATACTTCAGTCTCCATAGTATCATAACAATGAATTCTATAACTTAATTGCATGTTGTGTGAACAAGTGTTTCCTGTTATTTACTTAAAACTATTCCTTGATGACTGCGTTACCTTTGTACATTCATACAAAACTTCTCATCATTTGTTAATCCTGATCATTATTCTGTACTTCTAATTCCAATATGAAATGTGAGGAAACAGAGCTATATTCAATATTCAGTGTGGGGATACACTACAGTTAAACTCACTTGTGAAGTAACAATTTCAGTATTGCTCTGAGACCTTTCCTAATAAACTCCCAGTAGTCCATTACCTTTTTAGCTACCACCATGCACTGAATGGATGTTGTCAGAAAATACTTTAAAATTACCACAAAACTTTTTTCTTAAACGGTATAGCCTACTACAGAAGCCATTACACACGGGACTTTTCTCATGTGCATTACTTTTCATTTATTAACACAAAATTTATTTCCTACACTTTGGTTCCTATCTGTTAGCCAATTATCAATCCAGGACTTTCTGTCTTATCCCATATTACCTGTATTTCTGTTAGAGTCTTTAATAAGGGACCTCATCAAAAGCTTTCTTAAATTCCAAGTACTCTTTAGTGATTGTATCATTCATACAGTTACCTGCTCCAACAAAGAAGTCATAAACCTCTAAGGTATGTATTTTCTCTGCAAAAGCTATGTTCGTTCTTCCCTAATATGGCATATTTATTTACTTGTGCATTAATACTGGTTTTGTTATGGTTCCTACCAATTAGCTCTGTGGACAAATATCTTAAGTCTGCAGAAATATGTCTGTTGTTTATTGGATTACCCTCTATGCCTCTGTACTCTCTATAAATTCTGTTAAAAAATAAAAACTGATATGTAAAAATATAAAATTACTTTTTCCACTTTACCGCTTCCATCTGTTTTGGTACTAAGGCCAGTTTAACAGGTGGTAATATACCACAACACAAAATTAGCTGGTATTGGCAATTTGTTGAAGTCCATCTTATGGATTCATTCTAAAATACATTCTATTGACACTCTAAGACAATGGTTCAGTCTTGTCCTACATAAGGAATAACCTTTGTGTGAGAACCATCCTATCTGCCTTCACAGGCAGTGAAGACTCAGAGAATTAATTTAACTTTTCTGTTATGGTTTTATCTTCCCTGAGTGCTCTTTTTATATAACTGGTTATCACTGAATATCAGGCAAGTTTCCCATTTCTGGAATATTTGAAGAATGGTGGGTTATTAGATTCTATGCCTTTATGTCTCAAAATTGTTTCATCTTGTTTTATTGTGGTTTTGTATTTCATTTGCCAGGGTATACACTGTTCTCCTTCCCTCATTAGGACACAACTTAGACTTTTTTAAGTATTTGTTTTATCTTTCTTTTCTGTTTCTTTTCTTTTTTTTTCTTCTTTTCTTTTCTTTTCTTTTCTTTTCTTTTCTTTTCTTTTCTTTTCTTTTCTTTTCTTTTCTTTTCTTTTCTTTTCTTTTCTTTTCTTTTCATAGCTTTAGGAAATTTACTTTTCTGCTTTATCATGCTGGCTTTTTTGATCCTTTTGGGTTTCAGCTTTCAGCCTCTTGTATATTGCTGAGTAGTCTCCATGTAATTTGTTAGTATTTCACTCTTTTAGGCACTCCTTTTAATTTCCTTGAATTTAGCTTTCGCATTTTTATATAATTTATTTTGTTTTGAATTAAATATTACTATTACTGATTTTTTATTTCACATGCAGCTTTTTCTGTCCAAATATGAATAAAGAACAGTCACAATTACAGACTTTTTTGGATAGTTAGGTCTTAATAAGGCCTTGTATACTGTTCGGGGCTAAATCAAGAGTTGCAGCTTCTTTTGTGAGTTCAATGAGCAGACAAGTTAACACATGAAAAAGAAATCAATGCACAGTATCTACGATTTGCCTTCATTTTCCTTCGTTATCTACCCTACATTCTGTCAGTACTACATACAGAGCCAGGGTGTGTTAATAGCATTTTGTGACATGTGGGGTGCTTTTTAACGAAAAGTACTGTGCGTCAGAAGCTGTCCTTTCCTCTTGTGACATGCCACTACCTAGATAGCTTTTGTCTATCAAAAAGCAATGTGACAGATATTTCATTTACTGAAAAGACATATTGTTTGTTATACAATGCCATCGTCCTCTTTTTGAGCAATTTCCATTTGTATTCTCTCTTGAATGTTTTTAAACATATGAATTTCTTAAAGTATATTTGAATTATATGAACAGCCAGCAATGATTTAGAAGTCTCTTTGAAATTTGATAGAAATGTTGTAAGGATAGGCATTTGGCAGTTCTGGTAGACAAAGCAGAGAAGGTCATGTCCCGCACTGATGCAGAGAGCAAGTGTAGCTGTAAGGCTCTTGATCCAGTGCTCATTGAAGTCAGTTGGTGGTCCTCTGTTGAGTCCAGTCGATCCTGAATGGGGCTCAGCATGGCCATCAGATGCTATCTTTTCAGGTTACGGAACTGACATTCCTCATAAAGTACTAAAAATCCACAGGGCTTCTGAATCCCACAGCTAGAAGGGTCTCATAGTTAATTGAAAGTAGTGTAAAATTGTGTGAAGGCAAACTGTGTTTGTTGGATTTGCATAGATAGTAGAGGATATTCATATACGTAATTTTTTCCTTCCAACTGGAAGGTGGCTGAATCTAGTTCAGTTCTTCCCATGCAAATTCCCCAGTGAATTTAACTCTTCTTTCTCTTTGCAAATTTTTTGAGGAGCAAACTTCCATTTTTTTCAATGCAGTCACAATTTGCAGTTGTTTGACCAGCAACTTTCATCCTTATGGATTTGTACAATCTAGTAATTCCCCAAACATTTATTCAAACAAAACTCATCCTGGCAAACAGCAGTAAGAACCAGGCATGAACATTGCTGAAGTGACAGCTATTTGAAATCTGAGTAAGTGTTCATAAATACTTTCTCAAAATGTCTGGCCAGGCTCCACGGAACATTAAATGTCTCCTCCTATGTGGAGTACAATGTAAAAGATAAATTTGTAATTAATTGTCAGGAAGTGAGAAAACCTTTCATGCTTATTTATATAAGCCTTTCTTAGCCGCATGGTGCTGTGGGGAGGCTTTAGCAAATGAAAATTTGTCATGTAGACCCTCGTGCTGGGTATTGAAAGATGGTGATCCTCCTAGTGAGAATGCATTTCTCTGACTGCAAGCTCCACATGCATAAATCTCAGTCTCTTGCCTGAGCAGCAAATATGTGAAACTGAATATTGACAGTGCTGTAAAGGAATGCTGTATTATCAGTATTGCTAAAACTGGTAGGATGATTTGAGAGACTGGAAAGTTAAAATCCACTCCTACTGAACTGATCAGAATGGGTTACAGCAGCGGGCTGACAGCATTCTCTTGGAGGATCCCCTTTTTTGCCAGGCCATTATTGCCTGGAAGGATAAACTCATATTCAGGATCAAATTAAAAACCCTACAGCTATATGAAGCAAAGTGCTGAGCCGGGACAGTCGCTCTGCAGGAACAAAGGTGTTCAAGATTTTAAGAAGGGGGAATGAGCCAGGCAGCAGCCCCAGCAGCCCAGGTATCACTTAGGCACAGCACACCATGTGGTAACTTCTTCACCTAAGCCATCTGCCTTTTCATTAGTCCTTTCTTGTTCCCTTTCCCCTCAAGGCACAGGACCCCTTGTGGTCCTCAGCTGTGGTCCTCAGGTGTCACTGCATTCCCTTGTAAATAGGCTTAGCCTTCCTCTTTCACGTGAATACCTGCCCAACTCAAACCATTCTTTGTCTGCTTTCTAGTTTGACCAGGACTCCAACATCTGACAGCTCAGTCTGTGCATACTAAGTGACACGGTGCCAGTGCCAGTCACCTAGAGCCATAATTCTCCTCCTTCCCATGCAGTGCCAACTTGCAGGTGAAACTACAAGAATGACAAGAAGGTTTTCCAGGAGCTCCTTCTGGATTTGTCGTTGACCTCAGAAAGAGACAGCCAATATTCTGTTAAACACATGCCCCTAACCATGCCTGCAATGGTGTCCTCCAATATTGGCATCCTGCAAAAGGGTAGGATAAGGATGTAGTAAAAATCTGAGTGTGCAGCATGAGGACAGTAATGTGCAAAACTGATGTTATGAAGTTGAGTGAGGCAATTAATATTGATTTCAATATATTATGGAACAGCCAAAAATGGACGGTGTTGAGTTGTGCCAAAAATCCAAACACAAAAGACAAATGAGCTATGCGAGACAGCTCTGCCTACCAAGACAGCAATCCCCAGAAAAACAGTAAGATGATGATTCAGGATTCAGCTGAAAAAAAGTTGTAATTAAATTAAAACCAATCAGTGTGACTCTATGGAAAATAGGTCTTCTCAAACAAACCTGATTTTATTCCCTGATGAAAGTGCAAACTTGGTAGCTACAGATAACAGTGCGGATGAAATAGCTTGGATTTCTGTAAGGCACTGAATTAGTATTACAGGATATTTTTATTAAAAAAGCAGTATGCTATGTCAGGAAAACAGACATCACATAAATTAAAACAGCATACTGACCTCAGCAAGTAAAGAGTGAGCATCAAATGAGATTATGTCTACTGCATTGCACAGAGCTTGACAAAGGGTCTAATGCCTCACTGTCTTCTTCAATGATATACAAAGCATAATTGCTGACAAGAAATGCAGATTTGTGAAATGGCAATTAATGAGGAAGAAAAGGAAGATTCAGATCTCTTGGTAAGCTAGGCCCAGTCTAAGAAAATGCATGCTAGTACAGTCAAATGTCAACCATAAATACAAGAATAAAGCACATGTGCAACTTACATAGGAGAACTGTGTCCCTGAAAGAAGCCCTAAGTATACTATATGGTTATAGAGGAGCTGTAGCCAAAAAAACCCAACCCAAAATACAAAAAGTTATTGTCATCCTTGAGACAGTGGGAACTTTACCTCAATTTAAGGATTATTAGTATAAATATTGCTATTCGTTGTTCAGTTCTGTTGTCAACATTTTAAGAAGAAAGCTAAAATATTGAAAAGAGATAGGGATAAAATTCTAAATGCTTTGAGGGCTGAAAAAAATGCCTTATATCAGGAATTTAAACCAGCTTAGTCTGTCTGGTTTGTCAAAAAGAGATAAAGCTTGATTTATCAAAAAATGTTTCATTTTCCTCCACGCAAACAAAACCAGTATCCAGGCTCTGTATCCTGATGGTTAAACGCATAACAAACACCAATTGCTGGTAAGCCAGCAAATTCCAATTAGAAAAAGGGCAAACATTTTCACTTCTGATGATGATTAACCACTAGGACAAATGACTGAGTAAAGTGATACGTTTTTTGACTTTTGATGTTCTCTAATCAAAATTTGCTGCAGATGTTCCAGAACAGTTTCATTCAACATGCAAGTCACTGGACACAGTGCAGTGGGATCTGGAGTGAATATATGGGCTGGCATTATACAGGTGGTCAGATATGAAGAGCTCATGGTTCTTTCTGGCATTAAATCCTATTCATTTATGGATACTTTTGATATGTAAGCAGGCAGAAAAAACCTTTAATTTAAAGAGTAGCTTAACACTCATGTGTTCGCTCATCTGCTCAGCTGTATCAGAAAATTCAGAGTATCCTGTGCTGTTGATACTGATTGTAGAGGAAGAGAAAAATCAGGATGAAATAATCCCCTCAGTCAAATTAAGTCCACTGTTGCAATTTACATGCATAATTTAAGTCAGTATTTGTTCCCTTACTAGCAGTTGGTGCTTGTTATGCTTTTTACTGTTGGAGCCCTTCAGTTCCTACTATTTTTGTTTATTTGGGGGAAATTTTCAGTTTCATGCAGATTTTATACGGCTCTTGTTCTCTTACTTGTGACATAAATGTTGGCCTCTGCGACTGAAGAAAACAGCGAGTTTTCTAAAAGGATGCAGTGACATTTTTCTATGGTTTCATTAATTAGAATACTACTTTGCACCTGAAATTATATCATTCATCTGACAGACCATGCAAAATAAATAAAAAAGCACCCCACGATGGAAGACAAGTTGGTAGCTAGGTTAATTAACATTTTTACCCAACAGTTTTTCTAGAAAGGAATTCAGCAGTGAATTTTGTGAGTATTTGTTTTCATTTTAACAGAGAAAATACAGGCATTGATATTTTCTGGATGTTTCAGAACACAACCAGCATGATATAGATGCAATGAATATTTTAATGTGCTCTTACAAGGCAATTTAGAGTGTAGTCATGTTTGAAAACTCATTGTCCTTGTCACACCTTCTTGTGCCTTTTCTACAGAGTCCAAATATATATGAAATAATGTATTCCACTTTTGTCATAGCTGTGGTGTTGCCTGTGAGGTATGAAGCAGAAATGTGCTGGTACCACAAATACCCACAGTCACATCACTGCTTTTTATAGTTCATATCCTGAGGACATATGAATAATAAAATGCTCTTTAAAATTCTGGCAATACATCTGTATTTACATTCAGAACTGTGATTAGGCTTTAATGAAGTCAATGGGAGATTAGCTATTGACTGAAATTTAGCCATACGTCTGACTTGATGGAAAGATCCTTTAAGGTGCATAATACTCTTGCTTGATCCCAAAAGGTATGTGAACACTAGCTTAACTTTAAGCACTTGAATTATGGAGGACAAGAATTAACCATACACTTACAGGACACCGTTTCTAGACACTGCTCACATCACAGCAGTGTCCAGTGCCTTACAAGATTAGGCACAATGTGCTTATCTCACATTAAAGACAGGCTTTCTTCTGATAAAGCTAACATTTATAAGCCTTGTAAAGGTCTATGTAGTGGGTTAGGCTAGGGGAAAACCAAACAGCCTCAGAACTGTCCATATCAGAAGATTATGAGAACTGTTGAGTGGGTTGACTAAAGGCTGCAGCCTGCTAGAGAAAAAGGGCGGGATTTTGGATGTGCTGCTTTGAAGAGACAGGTAAAAGTTAGTTGCTGCTGTCTTTTTTAATTTAAAGTCCAGTGCTGAAATAACTGATTATATTGGCTATCTTTTCTAAACAGAAGATCAAGGTAAGTAGGCAGCTACCTGAATGCTGAAACTACATTGGTTTTGCCCATGTAAGAATCAGGATTTATTTTTAAGCATTTTATTTGTTTTGCTTTCATTACTCGTTTGCTAGAAACTGGATTACGCTAGGGCAAATGTCACCTGGATTTTTTCCTCTCTCTTTTTTAATGAATACTTTGAGTGCTGATTTGTATGTGCTTAAATTCACGAGCTCAGACAGCTCTTTTATCATAATACCTGCAGAAAAATAACATGCAAAGCAGAAAAAGAAAGGAACTACTGTGTCTCCATCACACACAGACTTCTCCTGTAAAAGGCTACTGGCTTTTTGGTGTTGCCAGCCTCCTTATACTAATACAAACTTTAACTTCCAAGGAATCTATCTTAAATTGTCTGGCCTCTAACAAATACTAACTTAAATTTCAGAATATGCAATATTTTGTGAAACAGAAATTTAAAAAAATCACAAATTACAGCTCATACTCAGAATAAGCACTGTGTATGCTTCATTGCCTAGTAGGCTTAGTAGGTTTCATTTTTATTTCAATAGCCAGCAGAACGCAGAAGGTGACTGGGAGCTGCCACGAAACAACACTGGGTTGCCTTGTTTTGGGGAGAAATTTGTTGAAATGAAAAGATCCTTGTAGAATCACTTGATTTCACTGAATCAGCACCTTCCAAAGGGGGAAACACCCTATAGGAATTTTCTAACTGGCTCTGCCTCTAACTCTGGGTTTCATCATCCCATCCCCTAATAATCACAGCCTGTACCTTTCTCTACCAAGTTCTCCTAGTCTTTCCTACAGATTCCTGCTCCAGGCCTGTATCTCAGAATCTATATTAATACCTAGAACAGTTTCTAAAAAGCTCAGTTGACTATTTATTGTTTTCAGAAGGTATTGCCTTCTGGAAAAGCACACACTTATTGCCAAATCACTCTTCTTCAGTACCGTTCTTTTCATGTTTTTACCATAAGCCACCATATTTCGGTAACTTGAACAACCAGGTGTAAGCATCTCTGGACCATACGGAACAGATGATCATGCCCTCAGTCACTGAGAAGCACATTTTCTTTAGGCTGAAAAAAAAAAAAATCTGTCTGAGCTGACCTGCAAGCTTAGCTTTCAGACAGGCAAAGGATTTGAAAAAGGCTTTGTAGTCATTACAATTAGATCATGATTAGCCTTTTATTACTGTAAGTTATTTTAATCTAAAAATAGAATTCACTTTCAACCTGATTCCATTGATGGCAATGGAAGATTTGCCACTGATTTCTGTAGGAAGAGGGTTTGGGTATAATTATTACATAATTTCAATGCAAATGTACATGCATACAGGGAAAATCTACATGTATATGAGGAAAAAGGCTTATAAAACAGGGGACCTGAGGGAAAGCCTGGACATCTTACTAATAGAAACAATATTTCTTCAGTTTGCATTATTTTTATGTAGAATGATTTCAGGGATACATTCTAAAAATGTAAATCTTTATAAAGAATTTCTTCATGGTAATGTACATTTGAATTTCAGTCTCAGGGAAAGTTGGCTCTATGCTGCACTAATTATCTTTGTGGTGAAAAAGTCCATTGTTATTTAGAATAAAGGGAAAAGGATGTTCTCCATGCTGCAATCAGGAGCACCAATAGGCAAAGGCATGAATTTTAACAAACAAGAGGGTGGGGATGATGCACACCTGCAAGCACAGATGTTTTACACTTAATTTCTGCAACTTTGATTTTTTTCAAAGCATTTAAGTTCTGCATGCATTAAGGAGTTCTGCTTCACTGCTAATTAGGGAATAGATCCAGTAGACAAGAGGGATCCAAATATGTTTCACAGTTACATGAAGAAAACAAAAAAAAATGGGGATGTTTTATCTTAACCCTAACTCACCTTGAAATGGTGATTGGCTACAGCTCAGCTGTAGAGATAGGTGATTCATTCATGTATTTATTATGGAAAAAAAGTTCTTTGGACAACTGAAAATAAATTATTTCAACATTAAGAAAATGTTTTATTCTGGGGCACTCTTGGTGGTTCTTATTTTACATATTATCTCACTGATCACACTAACTGGAAGAGATTCTGGATCAGCTTTTCCTCTGAAAAGACAGGAATACCATTTTGTGAAGCATTCCTGTCAAATGTTACACCACTGTATTTTGCAAGAACTTTTTTTGTGCCCATTGTTCCAAGTGGTGGGTTGACCCTGGCCAGCAGCCAACTACCCACAGAGCCACTCATTCACTCACTCCCTACCCCATACTGATGGGATGAGAAAACTTGTGTGTCAAGATAAAGACAGTTTAATAGATACAGTTAGGGGAAAAAAACCCCAAGTGAAACAAAGGAAATTGCTCACCACATCTGACAGGCAGACCTACACCCAGTCAGTCTCCAAACAATGATCCCCTTGGAAGCCCAAACCCCGCTTCTACCTCAGTTTTTACTGCTGAAGCATTGTCACGTAGTATGGAGTAACCCCCCGGCCAGTTTGGGTCAGCTGTCCTGGTAGTGTCCTCATCCAGTTTCTTGCCCATCCCCAGCCTGCTCACTGTGGGGGAAGGAGGGGGCAGAGTGGGAAAAAGAGAAAGCCTTGGTGCTGTGCAAGCACTGTTCAGCAATAGCTGAAACATTGGTGTGTTATCAACACTGTTTTAGCCATAAATGCAAAGCACAGCACCATACAGGCTACCATGAAGAAAGTTAACTCCATCCCAGCCAGATCCAGTGGAGTCCAGCTCAAGAAATACCTTATTTCAGTGATTAAGTCACTCTCCTGTGTGAAAGCTGTATTTTCTGATGCTGTCATGTCAAAATTGAAGCCATATTGCCCACTTCTCTGATGAGTGCTCTAAAAGCTGAACTGCTTGACTTGAACTTTTATGTCTGCAGAGGCCTCGTTGAGTTCGCAATGTCGGCATACCGAAGCTTTCACAACTATCACATTAGAGTTAATGGCATTAGCATTTCAAACTGTAGCTAGTCAAGTACTTAGAAGTGTAGTATTATTTAATCTAGATTTACAGCCTAGAGCACTCTAATGGACAGTTCCCAGGTTGGATGCTTCATGCTTAAGTAGCCTGGATATCTGTGTGACTGACTATGCTGACAAGTCATAGGGACACGTTACAGATAAATGACATTTGCTACACTGAAGTTTGAAAGTTTCCTAATTTTTAGGATATTCCCAAGTGTTCTAGAAACAGTGATTGAGAACTTCCTGTTTTGAACTTCATGTTTTGAAAATGAGAATTTCAACTGTTTTGAAATAGGAAACATATTTTAGGAATGCAGAGTAGAGGCAGAGGTCCAACTTTGGTGCCACTTGAGCAGAAGTTTCCCAAGATACAGTCCAACTCAAAATCATGTGATTCTTCAAACATCTTCTTCATGGACACCCCACATCATATAATTGTGTGTGTACACTTAACCCATTTTAAAATCCAGCCTGGTAAGTTCCCTAACACCAATAGTTCTCTTGGAATGTTGTTCTAGAATTTAATTCTTTCTACAATTAAAAGCTGCTGCTTAATGCTTTGCTTTTGGTTCTTGCTTTGGAAGGGTTTCTTTTTGATCCGAGAAGGAGATTGAGCCCTTGGATAGCTCACTTTAAGTAACATCTTCCTATCTTCCACGATCTTGATGGCTACTCTTTGAAACTTCACCAGTTTTTCAGTATCTTGTAGTACTGGATATTATTGCAGAAGCAGTCATACTGCTGTCAAATAGAATGAAGGTAGTATGATCTCTCTGTTACTAGAGTATTGCACTTACTTACATAACTAAAAAACAATTGCTTTTTTTTTTAGCCACAGCATTACTTTCAGTGTTGATTTATTATAATCCCTAAGCCAGTAATTATATCCCATGAGGGAGTCCAAGATCCTGTATATGTGGCATTTTTAGTTCCTGAGAGTTTAAATTTGTGTGTATATTTAGCTGCATATTTCTTTCCCTATGCCCAGTTTACTGAATTACCTAGATCATGCTGCATTAGTAACTTGTCTCCCAATCTTTCTGTCGTCTGCAAATATTATTGGTAATGCTTCTGTATTTTTGTTTTTTCAGGTCACTGATCAATGTTAACTAGCAAAATCTAAGAACAGATCCTTATGGGACACAATAAAAAGACACCCGTTCAATGAGTGTTCCTTCACTGCAAGTATACATTGAAACCTACCAGCCAGATTTTAATTTATTTTATGTATGCAATACTGATTCTTATCACTCCAGGTTCATAGCCAAAATGTCATGCAAAATGGAGGTAGATGTCCTGTAGAAATCTAACTGTATTGCATTATTACTTTTAATAACCAAACTTGGAAATCATTGATAGAAGATATTTTAGATAAGTGAATTTGAAAGATCTAGTTTCCACATACACATAACGATTGGCACCTGTTATACTGCGCCATCCCCTTAATTTTTTTCCTACCTAAGTTCCATGTCAGCTCCTGAGTTATTTTGTCCAGAATGGATGTCAGGCTGACAGACCTGTAATTACTCAGGTTAACTCACTTCTCCTTTTAAAGTACTGCACAACACTTCCTTTGTTGCAGTCCTCTGGCACTTTGCAACTTCCGACAGCTATTGAAAATAATTTCTAGTAGTTTAGAGACCTTGTCAGCAACTTCTGTCAGAAGTTATCTGAACACATCTATTTTAAAATGCCTGCCTTTTGGAGCTGCCACTTGATTTCCTTCTGAGTTGGGAAGGGAAATTACCACTCATCATCACCATCAACACCATCATCATCTTCTGGTATGTATACATTATCTGTCTCTTTCCCAAAATACAGAACATAAAAACTTATTGAATGTTTCTTCCTGTTATGCAGAATCCCTTCTAGCACTGACCCATCATCATTATCCTTTATCAGTATCCTTTTCTTTCTTTGTTTTCTTTTCCAAAGTTCCCAGCTTCTAATGTTTCTCTGTTACCTTTTGGATTCATACCACCTACTGTAGCCAAATGCCATAGTCTCCTTTTTTCAAAGACAGGAAGGCCAGTTCAGGTCTAAGCAAAGAATGTGGCTGGGAGGGTTTACTGGGAGAGGCAGAGGAAAGCACAGCTCTGCTGCACAGTTTGTCCATGCCGAGTCTGGCAGGCAGGGCTGGTTGGTGTTGTTAAGGGCAAGAGATGACATATGAGACAGTAGCTGCTGCTGCTGTGGGAGTGACAGCTCCCAAGAGTAGTGATCAGGGCTCCTGGCCTCCACACCTTGGGAACTGCCAAGAACGACCAACCTTCTGCTCCAGAGCTTTCACCCAGCCCTGCATCTCAGGGCTTCTCCTCCCTTCTGCTCATGCTTTTGACAAAATTTGAGTCAGCTCCAGTGACAGACCTCCCTGCGTAGCAGATGGCTGTTGCTGTGTGCGTTCAGAAGATGGCAAATCTCTGGTGGTGTTGCTCAGAAAGGTTGCCCAGTCATCATTTGGGCCACTTGAGTCATTGTTGTGCCTTTAGCTGTGCCCATAGCTGGGTTTTGCATTTTGTTTCTCACAGATAGTAAGTACAGCAGATATCTCACGGGAAGTGTCTATTCCCAGCATAGTGTTATGACAGATCTCAACTCTATGAAACAAGAAAGAAAACCAGTCATTTGTGACTAAATAACAATTTTTCACAGCACCCCATAGGCAAGAGACAAAATAGTTCATCTCCCTCTTGTTGTATAGACATGAACATACAGAAGTGCTTCGGATGTTTTTCATTGATATATTGTTTTGTGTTCATTAATCTCTGCTAATATGGATATTCACTCAAAAAACCCCATTATTTAGGAGTGGAGAAAAAACCCAACTAATTCAACTCAAATTAAATCATCAAGATGAAAATGACTTGCAGAGATCTCAAGAAATGTTAAGAAAACCAGAAAGATTTCTGCCTTTGACTTTCTTTAGATTTGCTAGATTAGAGTGCAGGCATCATGTCAGAAGAGCAGTAGTGCTTGTGAGAGAATTTATCAAGTGCTAACAAGAGAATGAAGGAAAATTGAAATGCCATTACAATCTTATTCCTCATTAAAAGTGAAGAACTACATTTTCCACTAATTTGTTTAGACAGGTGATATTCTGACAGAGCTGACACCTATAACAAAATGTGACTAAAGTGGATGCAATTCAGGATGTGATGTTTTAAATTTTTTTCCCTAGCACTATGATGTCAGTGAAATAGATAATTCAGATTCAGATTTTTTTTCTTAAATCCGTTTATCTTTTACCATCAATACTTTTTGTTATAGGTAGATATCTACCTACAAAAATAGCAAAACCATTAGCTTCTTAGACTGTAAGCGAAATGAAGTAATTAAACTGATTAAGATTGCCAAGGAAAACTGTAGCGTCTAACCTCTTTTCCCGGGCAATCTGTGTGGTGACATTTTAAAGCATGAGTTTGTTATCAGTCTTTTCTGTCTCAAGCTGGATTTTTTTCATTGGAAATGCAAATATTATAACTGTTGATGAGATCTAACAGAAGATGGAATGCTATCAGGGGAACTCTTGCAAGTTACTTTCTTGTAAAACTTCAGTTACAGCTGTCTTTGGGAGGTAGGGTTGAAAGCAAGTCTGGCAGTCGTGTTCCAACAAGATATTTTAGAGGTATTTCAGCAACGTATTTCAGATATAATTATTAGTCATGATGTTTGTTTGCTGGTTATTGAGATAGACTCTAATCTGTGGCTGAGAAGTGCCAAGTGAAACTCATCACAACAGGATTTAAGTCCCGATAATGGTCCTGCTGTTCCTGAACTTTTCATTAGATGTTATGATAAGGCTTCTCTATCACTTACTGAGTGAAAGGGATTCCAAAGAAAGCATCAACCACAACTGTTTTTAGCAAGCAGTACAGGGCAAAAAGCCACAAAGCCACTGCACTGGTTAAGAGGCCAATGAATGCCTCCATGAAGAAAGGCGATTCTCCCTCGGCAGGTGTATTAGCACTATGCCGCCAAACACGGTCCCAGTGCCATTGAGAACTTGGCTATTCAGTTGTCTTTCTGAGTGTGTTTTTTTGCCCACAACTGAATGAATGAATATCTTAGGGAGCAGAGAACAGAGAGGACAAAAAGAATAATCAGACACAGTTCCTTTGGCTACAGACCGCTACGCAATAAATTGTTTCAAAAGGTTCCTGTATATTAATTCAGTGAATAAACAGTTTGCCTAGTTTTCCTTCTATAATAATTGCAGTAAGCTGTCAGACGATGTCTTAAAAATACTATCTTTAAATAAGAAGTTAAATATACCTCTAGCAGAGTCTAGTGATTTACATTTTTTATCAGGTCCTGTTTTGTTTGCTTTGTAATCTCTTAATTTTGTTTTTCTCTTGTCTTATTGGTTTGATATGCCCTCTTTTTAAGCTAAGGAAGATGCAATAAGACAGTTTGGAAATATTGCCAATCTATTGTATAAGCCTGCAACCCTTGATTTTTTCAGCAACCATTTGCTTGAGCCTGCTTTTTAAAAACAAGATCAGTAGAAATTCAGTCCAGGCAATTTCATACTTCTTTTAAAGACGCTCCATTCAAAAGTTTGGTTTTAAGTTAGTAAGAGCTTGGAATTTCTCAAAACCCACTGACTTAAGATTAGGGCCAGCAAGGTACTTAGCTAAAAGTGGAAATCTTTGTGCAAAAATACTATACCAATAGTCATGAGCCAAAATAAAGCCTTTTCAGGGGTCAGAAAAAAGAATACAATGATATACCTTTCACTTCAACTGACCTTTAGTAAAAAAAGACTTCAAAAAGCTTCTTGCAGGGCCACTTGTCTTTTCTGATTCCTTGGTAATCTTGCCTTGGCTGTTTCACTCATTAATAAGACATACTTGATGGTCCTCCAGAGTTCAGTCATGATTCTGTTTTTTTTATACCCCTCTTAGATTTTCCCACTCCGTACATTGAGGTTTTTTATCTCAGAAGAGATAATCAGTTTATCTCCTAGGCTCCCAAAAGCCTATAAGCATACCTTGTCAACTATGCATTTTTGCTTTTAAACGTGGCCCCTCTGTACTGCTGTAACTATCCTGGCAGCACAATCTCCTTGCCTCTGTGTAGACAGCGCGCACCCAAAGAATGTATAGAGGAATGTTGGAACCAAGAAAGGCAAAAGTTTGAAGAGAAGTGTTGCTGATATTTATTAAAATCTCCAAACTTGCACAAATTTAATCCCTTGGCCCTTCTCTGCATCAAGTTGCAGCAGCATTTTTAAAAATATCAAAAATATAAGCCCTAAGTGCCTGTTTTTGCACTTGTGTATGCATGTAACTCCTGATTCAAACAGTGAAATCCACATCCTGAAAACAGTAGATTTTGGTCCTCACTGGTGTCATTTAGCATGCTTTCCAACAGTATATAAATAATCAAGTTATTAAAGTTGAAAACTGAGGCCTGCCTAAAGCGTCTCCTTCTCATAATATGTTAATATGCATAACCATATGCTTTTCTGATTATATTAAAACCTGGACAGATGTGTATGATAAGACTGTAATTCCTTTGAAAGTACCATGGTGATGTGAGAGAAGTTCTTAAGAATAAAACTAATATTAGACACAGAATCTCATACACATAAAATACAAAACCTAACTGTTATGAAGGAAGGAGGACCATAGAAAAGTCTAACAAATGTCCAAAAGATGTATATTTTCATACAAATTCTGTCCATGATTTTGAGGTTCTTTGTTGCCAAAGATTTTGCAGGAATGAGCTTGCTCACAGTTGTGCCAGTAATTGCTGTCATCAGGCTGACATTTCAAGAGCAGCCTTCTGCATTTGTACTCACCCTCCCAGATGTATCAAAACACGCCCCCCCCCCCCCCCCCCCAGCTTGTGTGGGGCTGCGGTGACAGTGGAAGAGAGGCCATGGCATTAACAGAATAGAAGTCAGGGCCAGACAGTCCTTGACAGGCACTTTCTTTCTCTGTCCATATGGGAGAGTAACAGCTTGGAATGAGTTGCTTTGCATTGCTCATGGAAGTCGTGCATATTGCATACATGAGGGAGTTTCTTATCTCCTTATTCCTCTGGGTAAGCATCCTAGAGGGGTTTGAGCTGAATCCATAAAGGAAATATGCTGAAATCTGTGACAACAGTTTGTGTATGATTTTATTTATCACTAGCAGTCTTTTCTCCCTCCCTTCCCCGATGATATTTTGTCTGTGCAACCAGGAAGTCTTCAGCTGGATCCTCATGGCACCAAAGGAAATAAGCAGTGGCTAATTTCAATATTACCTTCTCAGGCTCCAAACAGTTGCAAAGGATATAGAGAAAAATTTGCATTCAGACCATATTTTAAATAAAAACACTGTTCACTATTTATTGAACACGTGGATTTTGAAAAATACAGCAGCATTTTAGAAACAGAGAAATCCTGCTGATAATGAAACAGCTAAACACTTTCTGCACATTCTAATTCCCCTAGCATGTAAGTGGGATTTGCCCAGTCCTCTGCTCTCATGTCATGCAGACTCACAGATGCCCTGAACTTCCCCATTCCAAGCAGCTGTGGGTTTGTTTCTGTATGCAATCACATACTTACAGAAACACCACTTGTTTAATCCAATCTAATCACAGCATCTGATACAAGAGGGCTCTTCAAAACAGTCTCTCTAAGGCAAATCTCATTTACTTAAAGGTGCCCTGTAGGATCACAGCATCACAATCAACTTCTCAAATAGGCAAGTGCATGCAAAACATACAAACAAACTATTCAGTTGCATGAAAAATAGTGCAAAGAAAGAAAACATTTAAAATTAATAAAAGGGACATATCAGTGCCATCCAAAGTGGTATGTGACTAGTATATCTCTTAGTTATGCGTTAAGAAGAACCATCAGCTTCTTTCTACAGAAGTATAGGAAGTGTCAAGATTGTCTGTGTTCTCTTGGTGAAATCTTGGTTCTGTACTAACAATCATCAAATCTAAGTTAAATATCTTGCTTACTATGGAGGAGAGGAGATCATGTGGGACTCATACAAAGGACTACCAGGTCTTCACTTAAGTGCCAGAAATGCTTTGTTGGAGAGAGAAAGAGTTTACGTGAGACGTCAGTGGTATACAGAATTTGCAGTGACCTCTGCACTGCTGATTTTTTTCTCTAAGAAGACCTATTCCTCTTCTCCAGCTATTTAACACTTTCATGAACCTTTTATGAGCTTGCTGTCATAAATAGCCTCACTGTTTTATTTTGTTCTTTCAACACTTGGCCAGCTTAACACCTATGCTTAATACCAAGTTGTGCTTCTGAAGCCTAATGGCAATGCAGGAAAGAGAAAATGAACTTTACAGCCTATCTGCAAAAAAAAAAAAGAAAAAAAGCAAGAAATGGATTTGTCCAGTATAATTAGAAACTGAAAATTTGTTTATTTTTGGATCTCACATGTGTTTTGGTATCAGCACCAATTCAGTCCATTGTATTTGGATTAGATACAAGAAGCAGATGATATCTGGCCTGAAAACATTCTATGCGTCTTTTCACTGTATGTTGCTTACATCTTGTCACAGAACATTATGTTACTTCATACCAGAGGCATGTTAGTGATTCTAGGTTATACAATGCCAAAATGGAATTTGTAGTGTCTTGTGCTTTTGGATCATACTCCCACGGTTCCTGGCCAGGAACTCAGGTACTGATTTTCTAATACTCCCAGTTGTAGAAGTACATCTCTTGAACTGCTGTACTGCCCTTTGTCAAAACTAGATCTTCTTGTTGCTGGAGAGAAATACATGGAGTATCTGAGTGCACAGATCAGATCTGCCACACTCGCTGTCACGAGATCAAGAGGCACCCGCGTAGTCATTTATGGATTCAGTCAAGGCAGAAAGGTAGACACTCTGAAAAGCCCCATCAGTCCTCTACACCCTTGATGGAGACCCTCATCAAAAACCCTGGCACACGTAGGGCTTCCTGGTCTCACAGCACTGGAGCAAGCGCACAGGCTGTCTGAGAAGTCCCCTATAACATTCTCGCCAAGAAGATCACATCTGCACAGCTGCAGACGGATTTTTCCTTGCTCTAGCAGCTGTGAGATCAGAGCCAGCCACGGTGAGGCTGCCCTTCGGCTGCTGTCGAGGCCGAAAGCCTTGCCTCTACGCTGCCAGCAAAGCACCAGAGCCAAGGCTGGTAGACCACCCAAATCTGCCTCACAGCCTCCCATCTCACAGTCGCACAGCCTGCTTTGACAGCGGTTAATTACAGTGTTCCCAAAGAGCTTGTATGCAGCGTAAGTGTATAAGCATAGCTGTCTTGCCCTCAGTAGCTGCTGTATTTGGATGCACGGCCTTGGGATCTCTCCTCCCATTTCCCACTGCCACCCCGCCATCTGTGGTCACCCACCTCCCCATGCTCTCCCTCTCCCCCTGCTTCCCCTCTCAGCCTGAGTTCCCATGTTAATAAACTGGACACGGCCTGGCAGAGATGCCTGCCCCGCCATCAGCCGGCTCCTGCCTTGCAGGGCCTGCACCCCTGCTCTGCCAGCTCTGCCTGCCTCCAGGGCCTGTCGCCAGTGCCCTCTCCACCGGCCTGCTTCACTGGTGCCTTGTTTCTGTGAGCAATTCAGCCCACGCGGGTGCAATTTAGGAAAAGACGAGGTGGTGGGAGAAAGCAGTGCTGTCCCTGTTTTCCCTGGTGCTTGCAGGGGGCTGTGGTTATTTCGTGGGCCTTCGGCAGAGGGCTGTCCCCTTCCCCCAGCGCGTCTTTCCAGGAGCGTTTATTTGAGGGCCGAGCAGCTGAGGCCATGCTGGGATGCCATGCTCGGGCTCAGATTGTTTTGAGCTGGGGACAGGAGGTTGCTGGGACCTTCTGGATGACTGTACAACTTGTGAGTACCCAGATGTCATTTCTCAGGAGCTATCTGTAAGCCACAGGGCTGTGGGTGTGGAGAAAGCAAAAGTGCAATGTCTGGGGAAAAAAACCCCAGTCTTTTTGTCTTTCTCCATGAATTGTCTTTTCTTTTCCTTAACCCAGCAAAGGGTCCTTCTTTTCTCCCCGCAGCGAGCCGTTTTACAGGTCTGCATAACAGCTTTGCATAGATCTCCCCAAGGACGCACGATGCTTGAAGAACCCTACCAGGAGCGCTGCAAGGGCCTCTCACCTCTAAGCCCCCCCCATTTGGTCCAGAGAGCACGGGAGGTGACCTGGGAGTGCTCTTGGGTGCGGCTGTGGGAGGACTCGGGCGGCCCAAGGCGGCGGCGGTGCTGGGGCGCAGCCTGGCAAAGCCGTATGGACGCAGAACCGCCACGCTTCTTGGTCGGTGTGGAACGCGCTGGCGGACAGAGTCAGTCGCTCCTGGCTGCTGAGGTCAGATAACGGCTGTGTCATTTCACTATTTTTTCCAAGTTGCCTTCTGGTCGCTCTTCTTAAAACCCTTTCCTTACCAGCTAGGGAAAGGAGAGAGGTACTGGGGGAAGAAAGGGACTTTGGATGAGGTAGGGATTTCTGATGTGAAAGCGAAGAGTGTGTTAGAGTCAGTGCAAGAGTTTATCATCATTTTTGTGATAGTTGTTCTTTTAGGGCTTAGCTTACTCAATAACTATGCTCAGTCCCCGTTTTTGCTTCTGTAGCTTAATGGCAATTCAGAGAAGAGAAGATGAGCTGTTCATTTTGCTCTTAATTCACAAGCAGTGTTTTTAAGTGCTCTACAATATCTCATGTTTTCA
The DNA here is from genome assembly GCF_030936135.1 of Gavia stellata. NCBI lineage: Eukaryota > Metazoa > Chordata > Aves > Gaviiformes > Gaviidae > Gavia > Gavia stellata. The sequence goes on from NC_082595.1 coordinate 39,228,566, forward strand.
GGCTTTGTCCTGCTTGCATTTAACCAGTTTTTTCTCTCTTACAAGTCTGCCCTTCTAAAGTTCACTCTTTTATATTACCTCTGTGGGAGCTATGCAAAGTAAACTAATAATTTGTTCTTTGCTTGTGGTAATCCAGCTTTTACATTGATTTCCTGTACTAGCTCTGCCTGGATTCTCAGCATTAAGTCATATTTTCATCTGCAGATACTACAGTAGCCTGTGGGGAAAGGTATTTCAAATGTTTCACCAATCAGCATCAACTATGTCTTTTAACATTGTGTAATTCGAACATTTATATTGTGTTAAACCTTGAGGTTATGAACTCAATTGGAAATAGCGGCATGAATATCTCACCTCAACTTTATCATTGGGAGAACCATTCAAAATCAGGATTTGATTTTTTTTAAATTTATTTCTGTCAGTCTCAAATCCTACAAACACTTGTGCTATGTATTTAACTCCTCTGCTGTAAGTCTTTTAAAGCATAACTGTGAGTATTCAAGTCACCATCTGTGACAGTGTTTGTAGAACTGGCACTTCAGTTTAGGGGTGATTGGAAATATTTTGACTAAATGCTTTTGGGGGGGGGGGTGTTACTGAAAAAATATTTACGAAGTTAAATTAAATCTTTTTGAAAATGTTGGTTCTGTAAAAATGAAACACTTCTGTTTAGATGCATTTTACTTTTGCTTATGCGTTCCAGTTCTCTTTTCCTAGGCCTTGTTCTTAAGTTGTTAAAAATGTCTTTTTGGTTCTTATTTCTAGCTTTCAGACTTAACATCTAAACTTTCTGGCTTTCTTTCTTTCTTCTTGTATCAATCCAAGAAGCAGAATTCTTTAATGTATTATTCTGTGTTTCTTCCAGCTGTGCCGATATAGTTGATTACAGATGATTGGTCATAATAGTCAAAATCAAAAGTAGGCTGTGAGTGAGGGTAGACAGTTCACGTAATATGAGGAAATTATATTTATTTTCATCAGACTCTTTAACGGACATGTAAGGCAAAGCAGCCACTGTCTTTCTTAAACATGCTTAAATTAAAACACAATTATTTCTAAAATCACGTAATTTTCTTCTGAATAATATTACAATATCCAGGGATTTGATAAAGCATACATCAAAAAGACTATCTAACTTCTCATTTGCAACAAAACCCAGAAGTTTATTCCATTTAGAGGAACAGTTTCTCTGGTGATGGATGAGCTATGATTAGGTATAATTTTTTTAGACGGAAGACTAAGATTTTTTACTTAGATGTTATTCCAAACCTGATACAATTCACATCTAGAGCTGTGGCTCACATAAACCAAAAGTATTGGTGTCTAAAAATCATATATAAGCCAAAATTGCCCTAAAGGCCATGAACATTTAGCTCTGGGGTTATAGTTCAGGTCAGTAGCTTTTTGGATATTTGTTTCAATGATGCGTGTTAACAGACAGTAAGGAGTAAAATTTAATAGTTCATTTGGTCCTCTTAAAACACAAAACTGGGATGAGTGGCAGACACACCAGAAGGCTGTGCTGCCATTCAGCGTGACCTGGAGAGGCTGGAGAGTTGGGCAGAGAGGAACCTTATGAAATTCCACAAAGGCAAGTGTAGGGCACTGCACCTGGGGCGGAATAACCCCATGCATGAGTACAGGTTAGGGGCTGACCTGCTGGAGAGCAGCTCTGTGGAAAGGGACCTGGGAGTCCTGGTGGACAACAAGATGACCACGATCCAGCAATGTGCCCTTGGGGCCAACAAGGCCAATGGCATCCTGGGGTGCATCAAGAAGAGTGTGGCAAGCAGGTCGAGGGAGATTATCCTCCCCCTCTACTCTGCCCTGGTGAGGCTGCATCTGGAGTGCTGTGTCCAGTTCTGGGCTCCCCGGTTCCAGAAGGACAGGGAACTGCTGGAGGGGGTGCAGCAAAGGGCTGCAAAGATGATTAGGGGACTGGAACATCTTTCTTATGAGGAAAGGTTGAGGGACTTGGGTCTTTTTAGTCTGGAGAAGAGAAAACTAAGGGGGATCTTATCAATGCTTATAAATATTTAAGGGGTGGGTCCCAGGAGGATGGGGCCAGTCTTTTTTCAGTGGTGCCCAGTGACAGGACAAGAGGTAATGGGCACAAACTTGGCCATCGGAAGTTCCATCTAAACATGAGGAGGAACTTCTTTCCTTTGAGGGTGGCAGAGGGCTGGAACAGGCTGCCCAGAGAGGTTGTGGAGTCTCCTTCTCTGGAGATATTAAAAACTCACCTGGACGCATTCCTGTGCAATCTGCTCTAGATGAACCTGCTCTGGTGGGTCCTTTCCAACCCCTATCTTTCTGTGTGATATGGTGTGTGTGAAAAATTGATAAACATCTGATAGAGTAGTCACTGAAATCAAGGACTTCAGTGGGAATAGTTCCAAGCACTAACTTCTCTTTGATGAGAAAATGAGTAGAAATGAGTAGAAATTCACTTCATAACGTAATCCAGATACCTCCTAAAGCCATTGATATTGTAGGTAATTGGGAAGTGTTCATAGACTTGCTGACTCTCTATGGAGTATCTCATGATGTTTGGCCCTCTAAGTCCCAGCCCATGAAAACATATGATTTGTGAGTATCAGATAGGATAGGTTCACAGAAATAAAAATAACTAGGTTTAACTCTCAAAATCGTGGGGAAAGGTCAGGAACTATGATCTCTCTGTGTCCTCAGGTTCAGAAACCAGACAAACAGTAGAAATATGTTTTTAAATTTCCATTCATTCCATTATGTTCAAACCTTCATCCATACTAGGGTACATATGTGCATGATTTTCACTTGCTTAAAGTTGGCATCAATGTTTTAAATCCTGTGTTTGAAATGTGAGCTAAACTAAATGCATAATTGCCAACACATGAGCAGAACTGAACATATACTTCATTTCCTCTTTTTGAAATGTCTGCTCATGTTAAAAAAAAAGAAAAGAGCATATTGTTTCCCTACTTTGACATCCCCTTTGGGTATTCTTTCTATAACTATATAACATATAAAATGATTTTACTAAGTATAATATTCACAGCAAGCTTTGAAAAAGCTATAGAGATTATTCACAGGAGAGTGTTGAGACTTTATTCTTATGCTAACTTTCTCCAGTCTCATCAAGAAAGAGAAAACATCTGTGACTCATTGTTCAACCAATGCTAATCAGCAGAACTAACCAACAGTTAATCTTAGGCATCACTAGATTATTTTTAATACATTTTGAAGAAAGCGGGAAGCTACTTACTGGTAAGTCATGAACAGAAAGACTAAGTTCAGCAAGTAGATTTGTTGCCAGTACTGTATATCAGCCAGGGTTGGAGCTGAAATAGTTCCATTAGAATATAAATAAATGTCTAAAGCTTCTTGTTAGACACATAATAAATAAGTACTGGGTGTAGTCTTTGAATACATTTAGGAAAAAAATATTGGCATAAGACCACATTTTGGCATTTGGTTTATTAGGGAAGTACAATTTAGCACTAATACCCTCATTACTTCAGGACTGACTTCATCGGTGCTTGTATTTCTGACAAGAATATCAATTAGTTTTCCAAGATGATGCATCTTCAGGATGCATCATTCAGGATGAAGGCTTAAATGTAACCATCGTATCAAGTAGCAGAGTTTTACTTATGTTTGGGTCTTCTTTGCTGAGATCGCTAAGGTGAGCTGTAACCTAGCATTTACTAAAATCATGTAGATTTTCTTATCTGAAATATAGTTGAAAACTTGGACTATGATAGGAATACTGTATTGTTTTACGGCTATAACAATCATCTGACTCCACCCTTTCATCTTCTATTTTTATTTTCTCCCTTGTTATGGTGGGTTGACCCTGGCTGGATGCCAGGTGCCCACCAAGGCCACTCTATCACTCCCCTCCTCAGTTGGACAGGGGAGAGAAAATATAACAAAAGACTCATGGGTCGACATAAGGACATGGAGATCACTCAGCAATTACTGTTACGGGCAAAACTGACTTGACTTGGGGAAATTAGTTTAATTTATTACCGATCAAATCAGAGTAGGATAATGGGAAATAAAACCAAAATCTTAAAACACCTTCTACCCACCCCTCCCTTCTTCCCGGGCTTAACTTTACTCCCGATTTTCTTCATCTCCTCCCCACCAGCGGTGCAGGGGGATGGGGAAAGGGAGTTGCAGTTGGTTCATCACATGTTGTCTCTGCCATTCCTTCCTCCTCAGGGGGAGGACTCCTCACACCATTCCCCTGCTCCAGGGTGGGGTCCCTCCCACAGGAGACAGTCCTCCATGAACTTCCTCAGTGTAAGTACTTCCCACAGGCTGCAGTTCTTCACCAACTGCTCCAGCATGGGTCCCTTTCATGGGATGCAGTCCTTCAGGAACAGACTGCTCCAGCGCGGGTTCCCCACAGAGTCACAAGTCCTGCCAGCAAACCTGCTCCAGCGCGGGCTCCTCTCTCCATGGGTCCACAGGTCCTGCCAGGAGCCTGCTCCAGCATGGGCTTCCCACAGGGTCACAGCCTCCTTCGGGCATTCAACTGCTTCAGTGTGGGGTCCTCCACAGGCTGCACGTGGATATCTGCTCCACTGTGGACCTCCATGGGCTGCAGAGGACAGCCTGCCTCACTGTGGTCTTCACCACGGGCTGCAGGGGAATCTCTGCTCCAGCGCCTGGAGCACCTCCTCCTCCTTCTTCACTGACCTTGGTGTCTGCAGAGTTGTTTCTCTCACATATTCTCATTCTTTTCTTCAGCTGCAATTGCTGTTGTACAGGGCTTTTTTCCCCCTTCTTAAATATGTTATCCCAGAGGCGCTACCACTGTCACTGATGGGCTTGGCTTTGGCCCGCGACGGGTCCATCATGGAGCCGGCTGGCATTGGCTCTATCGGACATAGGGGAAGCTTCTAGCAGCTTCTTACAGAAGCCACCCCTGTGGCTCCCCCACTACCAAAGCCTTGCCACTCAAACCCAATACATTTGTACTCAGTTTTACTTGACTTTAGAAAACGAAAAAGCTAGTCTGGTCTCAAAAGCTCACTTTTTGCATTTCTGAAAGGGCCTTAAGTTCTGAAGAAAATAGGCTGTAAGCACAGCTAGCAGAGGTCTGTAGTGTACCAAAGATGACTCAATTCATTCATTTAACACATCCTTCTGGCTTTTGTCAGGCTAAAGTGCAGTTGCTTTTAAATCTGTGGTGAACCCAGAAAAACTTGCTAAGATAGTTCAAAAGAATACAGAGTGTATACACTGTTATTTCAGTTTCTAATAATGAGTTGCCCTCTCCATAATTAAAGGGCAGCGATGCCTCCACCCAATGCAAAATCTCTCTAGGACTGTCAAAGAAAAACAACCAGGGAAACCTAAGGGAAATGCTGACTTCCACAGAGCCATGAGTTGTCCTGGGAGGCAAGCTGGTGGTGGTAAGGAGGTCTGTGATACCTACGGGTGGCAGCAGGTTAAAGGCAACTTTAGAACCAAGGAGCTGGGTGGCTGGACCTGATCCAAGAAACAGGGAGCAGTGGGCAATCCAGGTCTCCAGGAGAGGAATACCTGTAGTGAGTATCTGTGACTTTTAACCTGCATTAAATTGTCCTTAGGGGGCAATATTGGAAGGAGTTGTTTCTCTTTTCTTTAAAACCATTGTGCTTGCAGAAATTAAAATAGCTACTTCAGCATTCTTTGTAAAGCAATTTTTTTTTTCTTCTCATTTATCTGCAAACTACTTAGAATAAAATAAGAGGTAGAGTTTTCCTTTTAGGCTTTGCAGTTAGACTGGGATTTTAGGTTTAGTGAAGTTCTTCCTTTTGGTATTTTCTCCACTGTTTTGTCCTGACTGATATCAGAACTGGAGTCCGCATCCATGCAGAATTCTTATTGTAAAGTGGCCAGTCCTTTAGGGTTTGTGAAGTGCTCTCATAACCCAAGTCGCCTGCTTTGAAGTTGTCCCTTAAAAACACCTGAGGTGAGATATACTCAGTGAAGAAAGAAAATGATGTTGAGAAAGCTATCTGAACTCTGAAATAAACTATGTGGTAAAGGGCTTTACGTGGCAAAGTCAACATTAAGTGAAGAGGGTTCACTGAAAAAGGAAACACAAATCTTGTTTGGAATAACTGATAACTGGAAAAAGCAGCTCCTCCTGATATCACGGTGATTTTAGCCTTGAAAAAGATATTCTTGGGAAACACGGAAGTGTTTGATCTTTGCCCTTTCTACAGTGACAGAGAAGTCTGGCAGAGGAGGGATGGTGTCAGTTCAATGGTCCTGGAAGCCGTGTGCCAACAGAGCTGCTTTCTGTGAGTGTAGTATTTATGTTTGGGATATACCAAAATAACACACATGGGCAGATCCATTTTTGTCAGTCTGCTACATTCAGGGAATAAATGCAGACTTTCACTTTTTTTTTAACTCTCCCAGTCAAAGGTGTGGAAAAATGGATGTATGTGGTTGAATTATTGCAGTTTAGAAAGTGACTGCTTGTCATCTGAGACACATTAGCTGATTATGTATGTGTTCCTAACCTGTTACTAACACACTAGTTTAAATATGATGGTTGAACTTTTTAAGTTTAATTTGCAATGGACTAAGGGTATGCACATGATTGTTTAATATGGTTCAACTGATAAGTATATTAAAATTAGATAAATCAATCATTTTCTGACCCTATTCAAAGATGTCCTTGTGGCATAGGGAAACACAGGATGTTATAAGAGAAGAAAACTGGCACTCTTTTTTGCCTTTTTTTTCTTTTTTTTTCTATTCACTGGTCCAAAACCTTCCAGTCTTCTCAGACTTGTATTTGACAACTGTACAGTTACTGTCATATTTAATATTACCACTAATTTTTACAAATTAGTTATTGCAACATATCAGGAAGTAACTTAATAATCAGATCATGTCCTTGCTCTACTCTTCGCAAATAATCTGCGTTTGCAGTAGAGAAGGTTTTGAGTAGTTATTCCTTGCTGTTATGTCATGCAGTCCTCTTGTTCTCCTCTTATTTTCTCTCTGCCAAAAAGCAGTTAATTAGCTGAGGAAAAGAGATGTTTTACAGTGAATCAATACTGAACACTGAAACAAACTTCATACCTCCAGCAATGTATCTACAAGCTTGAGAGAGGTGAACAAACAAATCATAATGTTGAGAGAGGAAAGAAGAGGACAGGGAATAGTTTCTCAGTTGTTATTTCTGAAAAGGGGGACTTCCCTGCAATATGACTTGCCTCTCTAGTACCCTGCGGTGAAGCTAGATTTTGTAGTTGTTTTACTGGTGCAATTCCTTTGCTGTGTGTTCGCAGGGTATGTGTTTTTTTGTTTTCACCTTTCATCTAGACTGTGGTTACTGCTGCTGTTTAGAGGAATAAATGCAGCAAATAAGCCCCTAATGGCAAGGAATAGGTGACCTCACCTGAAGATATTGCTCATGGCCCATGTAGGTGAAGCATCTCTTGCTCCCTGCCTTTTGTTATTTAAGTGCATTGGAGCATTCTTCGAGGCACAGTCCTCTGCTGCAGGTTTTTGTTGTTGTTTATGTAGGTGTGTCTCGAAAGGGGTCTCTAAAAAGTAGTTGCTATTCCCTATTGATGCTGAAAGCAGAGCGAGAGAGAACATTCTCAGTCTTCCTCTTCAGCATTATGGTTTTCTTTCTCTTTAAGATTTTTTTTTAAACAGGTACTGGCCTGTATTTCAAGGGGATGTTGTCTGCAGCACAAATATGAACAGTTCGTATTTCCTTACGCTGCCCCACAAAGAATCCCTATCCTTGAGTGAAATCAGGCATTGATTTATGCAGGACACACCGTTTTGGTTATAAGCCTCCTGAAAACACAGCACTTTCTGTCATCTGGCTCGGGAAGACCCAGACAGCCACTCTATGCATCCCTCAAGAAGACGATCTCCAGGATTCTCATAAGCATCTGCTTGCTGAGGCTACATTTCTGCTCCATTTCATAAATGAAAAATAAATTGTTCTCTTGACAAAGAGAATGGGCGTAAATTTGCCGAACAGCTATAATAAAAAGAAGAGTATAAACCTTTTAGATGGAGCTCACGGGTTCTGCTCCCCACACTGCTCAAGTGTTAATACAAGAAAATAGTGTTACTTCCAGTGTAGCTGTGACACAAATGTAATACTTACTGTCTTTGATTTTTACTACAGCGTCTTAATGTTTTTGTTAAGATATTTAATGCATGGAATGCAATGGGTGAAAATAATTCCCACTACATGTAGCTCTCACTAGCATCTTCAGATATGTGGATCTCCATCAGGAATGGCCTTATCTAGAATTTTTACAGTGGTGAAAAAAACCTGTCTTTGGCACTGAGAGAAGTGTCATGAAAATTCTCTTAGTAAAACTGCAGCCATGATAGGGTTAGAATTTACCTCTGCACTGCTGTACAGAGTCTGCTTGAAGCATACAAGGAAAATATCTGGTTCTCTGAATAGGGTACAAGTTGAACAGAGCTAAAAAAAAAAAGAAAAAAAGGGTTAAAAATTAGCAAGGTATTGTGAGGCTCAAAGTATGTTACTGGCTCACCTAGTTTTGGGTGCAGTTCAGAAGGGAAATCAGTTGTTTGTAGCTTCAAAATAATAAATACTTTGACTTTTCACAGCTGATTCTGGTAGCAAAAGGCAGTTGCAGATAAGATTGGATCTTTTCTTCAACATCTCCTTCAAAGGAAAAATAGTCCTCAGCCCTTGGCCCTGTTGTAACTCTTCACTGACTACCATTTTGCATTTCCCCTTCCAGCTGTTGCATGCGTATGGATTGAAATGGATGTACCCAGCAAGCTGGTACAGATGGATATGTTCTTGGCTGTTGCACAGAATTAATTAGTGTTTTCTATTCTATATATGCCCTTACATTGTGCTTACCCCAGTAGCTGAGTGCATTGAACAATGTATCTAACATCTGTCACACGTTCATTTTCTCCTTGGTCCTTTTCCCTGGAGGGGGAAGGTGTGCAGCATGCTGTCTTGTTTTGGGAGCAGAGCAAACAGACTTTGAGAGGACCTCCCTGGTCATCAAGTCTTGTCTCTGGCTGTTGCAGATATCTACATTATATAATGCTCTTGTGAGCTGAGCAACTGCCAGTCTAAAATCAGATTTTTCTTTGTGCTGCTGTTGGAAATCTGTTCCACCACTTCTTCCATATAAGCATTAGAAAGCTTTCATTTTTAGCTTCAGATTGTTTCTGCCATATTTTTTTCCTATTTGATCTTGTGTTGTTCTTGATCTTAATTAGCTTAATCGGCTCTTTATCACCCTCGTTGGATTTATAGGCAACAATCTTAGTTCCTCATAGCCTATATATTGGTAGGCTGTTGTACTGTTAGTACAGGTGTGACTATGCTTGAGGTAATTGTTATTTCGTCAAAATTAAAACTGGGAAAAATCATTCCAAGTGCACTTAATTTTTCATTTGTTGAAATCATTAACTTGAATTACACAGCAGAGTTAGTGCTGTACTGATGTATGAGAAAATCCCATCCTACCTTAATATTTGTGTAAGAAACCTACTACATTTATTTTCTGATATGCATTGCCTAAACAGCTAAGAAAATTCAGTTTAGTCCCCTGGCTCACCTTAGGTAAGACTTTAAGAATAATCCTACTGGTTTCAGATGAATCTGTGTTGCATAAAGTTCCACAAGAAGTTGGGAAACTAATTTCCTTCCAAAGCATAAGGTTAATGGCAAGTCAGCAATGAGGCTGTCCTGCTTCAGTCTGGGACCTGAGGCAAGTCATAAAAGCAGTACAGCTCAAACTGCGTAGCCTCAGGTCCTTAGTGACTGCAGGTTATGGCCTATAAATATATGGAAATGTCTCCACCTGTGTCCTTCTCAGCATATGACAAGCCCTATATGAGGCCACAACGTTTAGCCAAGTACAGTGTCATGGGACAGGGCTGCAGTGCTGAGCCCACAGTGGGGGCTGCTTGGTGGTATGTTCCCACCAGGCACAGCTCTTCCTCTCTTCTCCCCTCCCCGCAGCCATGCAGGGCCATGGCATTGCTCTGGAGTATGTCTGGCTCACAGACAAAAAAGCAGACTGACCTGCTTGCTATATCTGGCGTCGAGTCACAGACTGGAAAAGAGGCCATTCTGCTGTGCTGCAAATTTGTTAGAAACTAGGGCAGTTCAGTGCAAAAGGCTGGGGAACTTGAGTTTTGTGTTTGACACTAGACCTGGCAGATTTGGCTGTGTCCCAGTATGACTATGATTGTCATAGTGTGTCTGATCGGCGGCAAACAATCCACATTTCTGGAAAAATGTACTTATTTTTACTGGATTTATAAAGAATGCCTGAACTGTCTCTTGTTGAATTTTCTCTGGTGGCTACGCCTTTTGAGTTGTGATTTTTTTGTGGAGGAAGTTAGGCTGATTCAGAAGTCATCTTCTTTACAATTTGCTATTTCAAACTATCGCTGCAAAGGGAGAAGATGGACTTCTTCAGTCACCCCTTGCTAGAAAAGGTCTGGGTCTAGAAGTGATCAGCATATCTGATGTTACTCCCTCAATAAATTAAGCAAACATTATGGATGTGGATAGCATAAAATTAATACTTCTCTTTTTGAACCATTTCTTGTTACTGTTAATAGATTTTTTTTTGTAATCCATCTGCTCCTCTTGCCTGATTGATGTTCATCATAAATCCTGTGCTCATGGCAGGCATAAAATATTCAAAGAAAACTTGAGATTTCACCTGTCTCCATAGTTGAAGGCAGTTTGAGTTTTGTAAATCTGTTGATTTGGTTTCATAAATGTATAAATAGAAAAGTGAAGGGAATTTGAGAACCTGCTTTGATATTGTCTGGACCACAAAGTTCAAATATTTCTGTATTTCCGAAGTTCTTACAGATAGAATGTGTCCTATTCCAAGAGAAACATCAAGCCTAAATTTTAACTGTCATGAACACTGGTCAGTCATATTAGTGTAAGTGGCTTTCAAAATGCTACCAGATCGGTGTGTTTTAAATTTACATCCATCTTCCATTTACTTTTATGAGCATGGACTGCATGCGGTGCAGAATGGCTTGGAATGAAATCCTTTTTCTCTTTACTGTGACTGCGATTTTTGCCATAGAAATATTAATAAAATTTTATTCTTACTGTCTGAGGTGTCTTTGTCCCCTTTTCTACCTATCCATCCCTTGTTTGCCTTTAATATCCACTGGTAAATCAACGTTAGAAAAGAAACTTGCAGTCTCCAGGTCAGTTAAGACCTACTGATACATGGATATCTTGTTGCTCCACTGAACTCTGATCATGTTTACTTTGGTGGATGTCCTTTGCTCTTCCTTCTGCTAATGCTAATTGGTTTTTTTGAGGAAAACTATCCCTTTCCCATGACAGCCCCCCTTAATTGGTTAAATGCATGATATAATATAAACTTTTTTTTTTTTTTTTTAAACAGGAAATTATGGGGAAAGTGGAATGGAAGCCTTCAAAGAGCTGGCTGCCCAAGAGGGTCTCTGCATTGCTCACTCTGACAAGATCTACAGCAACGCTGGGGAAAAGAGCTTTGATCGCCTGCTCCGCAAGCTGCGAGAAAGGTTACCCAAGGCTAGAGTGGTGGTTTGCTTCTGCGAGGGAATGACAGTGAGGGGGATCCTCATCGCCATGAGGCGCCTGGGAGTGCTTGGGGAGTTCCTGCTAATTGGAAGGTAAGGCTCTGAGTGTGATCTCTCTGCCCATCCTCTCCCTCTCGTCCTGCAGGCAGTCCTTTCATTTCAGAACCATGCAACTCAGGCTACCCGTAATTTTCACATTTACTTCTCTAATGAATGAAAAAAAGTTGCAAGATGGTAGAGCAAATCTCAGGAAGGGGATATGAAGATGTATGCCACCTTAATTGGTGTTGTTAATTTTTGCTGAAGTAAATGATAATTACTAACTCCTTTATATAGATACATGACGTTAGTGCTTTTGTACACTCTAGAGGAACGTTTCATACACAGATTTTAGAACCAAAATAGAAAGTGAAGAATTCTGGTTTCAGAATGTGATCTGGAAGTGTGACACGTGACAAAATTTCATGTGTTTCACTAAAGATGTCTGCTGATAATTTGAAACCCCAAATTATTGGATGGTTTTGATTACTTGAACTTTTTTCCAGTCTTACGATTACAACCTGGCATTCTCAGTTGTACACTTTGTTCTGAACTTTGCTGCTGAAAGCTAGGGCACTGATATTATGCAGATTTGTTTGTTTTTTAAAACATCAATCTAGCTGATGGCAGAGTCAGTATGTATGTGTGTTTTTATACTACCAGAGTAACAGTGCAGACATGTGTATTGGACAAGCAAAGGCTGTCTCTATCAAAATGAGAATGATTGCTTTTTTCTTCTGGAGCTTATCTTTGTAGATATTCACTGAAATATGGTCATTTTAGTTCTATCACATATAGTCTATCCACATTTCCATTTTTGTGATAGTTTTTATTTTGAGGCTTCTTTGACTTTCACCTTGATTTTTGCAATGTCTTTATGTCTGGTTTTCTGTTTCGATGAATCTTGTTCAAGTGATGAGGACTGACATTTTCTGTCTTCTCTGTTAGATTGATAATGTATTTTCAAATCCTTCTATTTACTCTTTGTTTCTTTCTTATATGTTGTTTAAACCCCACTCCTTCAAGGCCTTTGACAGTTGTCTCCATACCTGTTTAGCTTCTGTTGCCTTTTTATTCTGTTGTCATTCTGATCTATCAGACTTTGTTTTGTCCCTTTCTTTCTCTAAAATCTTTGTGTCTGTCATTGTCATGACTGGGATGCTCTCCTTTAGCCCTGTGCTATAATATTGATCTTTCCTTGACTGTATTGCTCCTCAAAACCCACAATGATGATTTCTATAAGTCAGATAGCTAATCTGGCCTAAGTAATCATCTGAAAGCAATCAATGGCTCTCCTTTCATCATATATTTTTGTTGCAGTCTTTGATTGCACTCTATTTGGAGCAGAGACTGTATCTCTAGAAGTGTGTGTAGATAAGATATAACACATTTGGAAAACCATCAGCATTAAAATGAAACAAAGAGTAAGGCTGTATTGAAATTGGTATATGTTCTAGATTTGTGCATGTGCTTTTCTTCTGCATCATTCAATACGCATAATTTGAAATGAATAATGGAATGTTTCAGGACTGACATGTTTTAAGTATGTTTTTTCAGCAAATAGAAGAAACTAACAGTAATAAAATTAGTCTGGGTGACAGCATCCCTGGTCTCTTTGTAAATGCGTTGTAGCTTCAGACAATGCTTCGCTTTTTTCACATATTGTTGTCACTGTGCAGTGGTGTCTTATTGTTCACCTGATTTTGGTACTCCCTCTTGACGCTGTGCATACAGAGAGCCAAAGGAAATCAGTCTCCTGCATTAAGCACCAAAACTAGGTACTTTGGTGGTACAAACCTTAGTTCCTTATTAGGCCATTTACTTGATCCCCTACTCCATTTCAGCTTGAAATTTTTGCTACAAGCCTTTACCAAGCATTATGCTACTCTATTTAGTTCAAGTGGTCGTCTCAGAATCTGCCCAACAGCGTTGCTCTGAGTTTTTTGTCAGAAATTCTCACTTATTAAATGCTAATAATGGAATTTCTTTGGAAATCATAATGCATTTTTCAGATAGGTTTTCACATACTCTTCTTTTATGTTGGTAATTGAGTATGGGAGAGTCTGTTTTAGGGCTGGGTGGGCTATTCCGATTGTAAAACAGGCTGGCTATCGCTTTGCATAGTCTGGATTGTGCTCAACAGCTGGTTGAAATAAAAAGTATTATAGGGCTTGCACATGTTTTGTATGTGTTTGCAGAACTAAAATAAAAGACATTTTCTTTGAATTGTCCTAAATGAGTGATTTTAAAAAATGGCAAATCTAGCAAACTTATTCACAAGTAAGTTGCAGCAAAACTGCAGTGCTATGAATTTGGTCATCTATATACAAACAGGAACTAAAGCATGCATTAACATTGCTCTGACATGCTGTTTAGTCATTTTTATTCAAGTATCCAGCTAAGCAAAAAACCAAAAGCCTTTTAGGAACATTCTTTTAATTGAGGGAAGTGGGAGTGAATGTGAAATCAAGAGTTTTTGCAATAATGATCTAAACAAAGACTTTAATTTAGCCACAGGTTTATTATCAGCCACACTGTATCAACTCGGTTCTCTGCTCTGACTCACTGTAAAAACAAAGCCTTTACAAAGGGACACCTGGCTAAATAGCTCTCTTCCTGCTCTGTCTTCAATATTGCTATTGATCAAAGCAGACAGGCACAGCTTAGCTTAACTAAATTCAAGGTATCAGAAAGAGAGCTGGGAACTAAATTTGACTTCAGTTTGATCTTGGAATGATACATTGGGAATTACAGGGGGTTACACTGAGCCAGGACTGGGTCGTCAGATACTGGGGACTTCTCTGGGATGGGCTGACTCTGCTCAAGCATGGAGGGAGGACCCTATTTGTGCTGTATTTAAGCAAGTGTTCCCAAATTCAGACTGGAGATCTATCTAGAAGGTCAGCCTCCTTTGCTTCTGGAAGTGGGAGTCTGTTGTATCAGTGAGAAGAAAGGGAATTCCTATTTGTGAATCTGGAGGGAAGCTGGGATTAAGACAGGACAGGAGAAGAGTTGACAATCCTGCCTGAGGGAGAATGGCCGATGATTCTGAAATTGATACAGTGTCCAAATGTAGTGGAGAGTCCAGTAAAAAGATTTATTAAGCTATGAAATTAAGGGTGATAAAGCTTTAAAAAGCGTCTGATAATCAAAAGGAAAGGAGAAGGCAAAAATTGATCATGGCTTTATATAAAAACAATGATTGGAATAGTATTGGAGTAACCAAAGGCAAAAATTATGCTAAGAAAATAAACTGTACTCTTAAGGGAACTCAGGTGATAGCTCTTTTAGCAGAAATTAGTTTTGATGTGAAGAGACTATGTAGAAAGATACTCAACATCATGTGTCTAATCATGTTTATGCAGGCCACTGGGTTTTCTATTACTTAATAAGCATCAATTAGGCTTTGTGAGAATCTTGTGAGATGGATGAATCTCCTGTATATCTCCTGGGATGACGCATCAAGACAAGGCACGTAACTGATGTGCCAGCATCTGTGTGGATAATGCAAAGCAAATGAAAGATGCAAACGGAATCCCCAATTTTAGGAGTTACTCTGAGATCATTGGAGAAGAGACATTAGATAAATAGTTGGAGATGAACATGCTCTTGTGCAATTTGACAATCTCTCAAACTCCTACACACAATGCTTTGTGTAAACATATAAGGAATTTTAGGAAGGAAGGGATATATTAGTACATATGTTGTTTTTCAATATAACACTTGGTAATGGACTGTGTACCGCTTTACTTCCATAGGCTTTCTAATGTTTTATGGTCTCCATGAATATCACTCTATGGGCTGTTGTAGAATTATGAATTTTAAGTGTTTGTAGGGTGACCTCTCCTGAAGGTTTGGGCACTTGGCAGTGAAGATACGGTTGGATGCTCTGCTGTGAACCCAGTGCATGATGGAGGGCAAGTCAGTTCTTTTTCTATATCTAATAAAACCCTTTTAGCGTAGGGTGGCAGAACTTTCAGGATGCATAGTGTGATGACATTTTTTCTGACTGCCTTCCCTTCACAAGGCAATATTAATAATGGTGGTTTTGGCATTTAACTTCACACTTTCTAAAATATTGACAAGGCATTGTCAATGTAAGCTGTTTGGTCCTATTATCTGACATTATTTGATATGCAGAACCTTATTTCATCCAGATGTAAGAGTAAACAACTTGTTGGTGAGGTGACAGAGAAATGTGCCCTGACGTGGTCAATCCCTGGGTGGCAGGGTGTGTGGGAGTATTTGGGCAGGTGCCTAGGGCAGTTATCACCTTCCAAAGCCTGGGGTTTTATGCCTGAACAGGCATGTAATGCCATTGAATTGGTGCACCACTTGACAGAAGAGTGCCTTGTCTACCTGAATGAGACCTATCCGTTCCTAGCACTGTGAATGTGACTACTGAGCCTCTGTTCAGCTCCACCAGAGCAGAGGAAGGAGGGCCTTTACATCTGAGGACACAATGGTTAAGACAGGGACCTAAACCCTATCTACACTAATCACCCCAGTAGTCAAAAAGAAAAACTGGAAGCAGAAATTGACAGGTCCGTAGCAGCAATTAGTAAGGGAAGAGGAAGAGTCTGATCAGGAAGCTGATCATTCGGCAAGGAAACAGGAGAAGGAGGTGATAGAAGTCACTTTATAGGTAGAAATCACGTGGTCCCTGAGTGAACTTTGAGGTATGTGGAAAGATTGTGTCTGCCAGCCAGGCAAATGTATTGCTGCCTGGTTGCTCAGATGCTGGGATACTGAGGCTGACAGGAATTAGAAGGTAAGGAAGCCCAGAAGCTGGGATACCTTGCTAGGGATCAGGGAACAGACAAAGAAATCAGAAGAGAGGCAACAGTCTGCAGCCTCTGGTGGTGGCTCCTGTTGAGTGTGAAGGCAAGGTATCATCTCCTCAGGGATGATCTTGTGAATTATCAAGGGAAGTAGTCCACCGCTGAGAAAACTGTTGTTTTAATTTGTGTCTTTGTTTCTCACTATCCAAATCTATTTCAATTGGCAATAAACTGAATTAATTTGCCCCAAGCTGAGTCTCTTTTGCCTGTGGTGATAACTATTAAACAATCTCCTTGTCTTTATTTTGATCCATGAGTTTTTTCATTCTATTTTCTACCCTGGTCCTGTTGGGCGGGGGGAGTTAGCAAGCGGCTGGGTGGGCATTTGGCTGCTGACCAAGACTAACCTGCCACAGATGACATGGGTTGCACTGCCAACAGCACGGTGACACATTTTTCTTTTTCTTTCATTCAGTCTGACATCACAAATGTCATAAAAACCAGAAAGTATCACAAATACCATCTCACATATCTGACTAAAAAGGCGGCCTGCCTATTCCTCCCAGATGAGTTGACAGTGCCAGTGGCTCATACATTACCCACAAAGTGACTGAGAATATTCTGCTGTTAGATTGCGATGTTTTTCATAAAGAAGATGACCATCTAGGGGTGTTCCTGTTCTTTTAAGTTAGACTAGCTGAAAGAAAAGTGCTGTACTCTGTTTCCAATGCAAAGTGACTTCATTTACGACAGGGGCTGCCCCAAGTTTCTGAAAAATCAATGAGAAGTGTCCACATTCTCCCAAAGAAGCTGAAGTGCTTTGGAGGGTCAATGTGTTTAACTCCATTTCCAAAAAAATATGATTAGCTATTTTTAGGTACGTAAGAGATTGCGAAGAAACCAGTAAGAGCCAACAGTATGTCATCAATGGGGACAAAAACCTGCCTTGTGCTAGCCTAGATAGGTTTGGGACTTGTAAATCTGGTAAAAATAGTGGATATCACAGTGTTGCTCATGATAGTGTTTTACGCCAACTTGCTATGAGCGGAAATGTTGTGTTAAGAAAACTGATAGTAATCCAGCATTGCCAAATGGATATGATAGAACCCAAACCACTAGCATACCATGTGCTGTTTTTTTGGGAGGGTAGTCCGAATAAGAAAACTCATAGTGGTTCAAAAGCCTAATGTAAAGATAACACAAGTGCCATGTTGACAAATAGGAAGACAGTAGTTTAAGCAGCAAAAGGTTTACTTTTAATGCTGTTTACAGCAGGAAGAAGACTGTTTTATCTGTCTGGTGCCTCCATGGCCAAAGGTGCTCAGAATGACTGTTATTAATGAGTCTAACTCCAAGTTAGTGGAAGAGTCTGTATGTTTGGATGTAATCAGAGGTTTAGCTGGGTTTGGATTCAGATTGCTGGATTAAAATTCAGGTAGATTCCCTGAAATGCCAAAGTGACTCATGATCAGGGTTCAAATACTTTCAAAGTCTAACTGAAGTTGGGAGGTAAACAAAATATTGTCAATGAAGATAGTCCCACCTGGCAACATCAACCCACTTCCTGAATGTTATCAAGGCTGGTAATAGGATCCATTGCTAATTTTAAAGTCTCGAAACTCAGCACATGTCAGTCTCTACAAATTTGTATTCCTTATTAATTCATGGTTCAATTTGTAGTCACAGTCTAGCACCTGTTAACTATGATGAGAATTTATAATTACTGTGGATGAGAACAGCATTACATGATACAAGACTATGAACAAGCATGTTTTGTTTACCCTCTAACCTAAAATATCATCAATCAATCAATGTTAAAATGGGATTACCTGTCAAGTGCCAGTTAAATAGGCATATATTACAGCAGAATTGCATTTGATTTGAGTTTCTCTGTAGTTTGCACTTAGAGCTCACCCATAGCCATTCCATGGCTGTTGCTTGTTTATAGTGATGATGAATTAGATGTAAGGTTAAGGTTTACTTAGCTGGGATTTTAGAGAGCACTTCTGTGCTGATGTTAACAACAGGGATGTTGTTCACTTATTCAGAGAGAGAGAGACAAGAAAGTACAAGAAATGTACCTATTGTTTTTGATGGTAAAATGGGATTTAAGTATTACAATGGGCATTTTTTTTTTTTTTTTTCCCACTTCCTTCTCCTTTCTATATGACACGTGCTAAACTAGGTTTTGGATATAATCAAACCTATCTCTTTCATATGGGCATCCAGGATTAGCTTCAAAAGCATGTATTAACCCTTAGACGTTTCTGTGGATACACTTAATATTTTTAATGAGGATGACATTATCAAAAGTCATAGATGAGATATTGGTGCTTTTGTAAATTTTACTCAATTTTATTAAAAAAAACTTTTTTTTTTTTTTTTTTTTTTTGTAACTCAAGATAGTTTCTGCTTTGTGCAATAAAAATAATTACAAAATAGTACATTTCAGCCATGGTCTCTCTATGTTATTGCTAGTTCTTCACAGAAGACTTTAACATAGAATTTCCAGTATGCTGCTTGCTAACGTGAATCCACTTTAGAGGAAACAGGTATAAGACTATGTTCCAGCAGTCCATGTAAATTCCTGCCTCAGATTGTCCAAGAGAGATCCCATATTGACAGACATGAAATACCAGGTCTCCAATATCCTGAAGACATAGAAAAAGCCCAAACCCTTCATCACAATCTTCCTCCTGGGTTGATTTTCCCATATGATCTTTGGAATTGTCTATCCTTAGGAATACATACCTATGTATCTAAAGACTTTCTGAAAGGATCGTTTGTAGGGATTTAAGGTTGTAGGCCACCCATATGTGAAACTGTATGTTTAAACTGTACTTGAGTGCTTGCAGGCTATCTGGTAAGAAATAATTCATAGAAGACAATATTTAGATTAGATGCAGCTTTGAGCAACTTTTGTTCTTGGACAATTCTTTGATTTCTATACAGGAGTTTGAAAGAAAAACAATATCCACTCTATTATTCAGAAGAATAGATGTCTTTGTATGGGTTGCTAATATAAACATTGCAAGAAATAAATACAACACTTTACCAAAACCTGAATATACCTCTGAGACTAATTAAAGTGGAAGCAGTATTGATTATTAAAATACAAATGTGTAAGTTAAGATATTTTAATAAGTAAATACTTATACAGCTTTTTAAAATGGTATGAAAGGTTGCTGATTTAACAAACAGGACATGTGAAAACCTGTTTGAAGGCAATGAATACTTTTTAACAGTAGTCATTAATGTACCTTTTTCATAAATGTTGGTTGTATTGAGGGGAGAAAAGGGAATAGGATTTTCCTGTTTCTGAATGTGTAGTGCAAGTGATTATCAACTCAAAGTAATGTTATCTTTCGCTTGCTTAAGTCACTGGAAGAGGAGAGGAGGCAAAAGCATGCATCCGACTATCTTGAAGTGCAATAAAAAATGTGAAGCTTAAACTTCATGATGGTAAAACTTGTGGGAACAAAAACCTCTTATCTCTGGATTTCTGGTGAAAACTTCTGTGATTCTACGGCAGTTTATGCTTCTTGGTTAGCAAAGGAAAACTAAGACTTGGTTCAGTGTTTCCAAGTTGTCTTGGCATAGATTCTGTGGGGACAGTTATCTAAGCTAGTAATGTCCAACAAAATGCAAAGAAGGAACAACCTTGGCAGAAATAATTTACCTTTACATTTTCTGAAAAGTCTTCCAGCACTGAAAAAGTGCAACAGTTCAATGTCTGCTTGTTGTCTATGAATTAATATGGATGTTAGAATCATTCAGTTATTACTTAGGGCTATGTGTTGTTGATGGATTATTTATTAGGCAGTATATGTTTTATCATGCTTCTGTAGAAACAAGTAGCTGGACTGCTGCTGCTCACCTGGAAAAATATGCTGTACTTTTGTGTGAATGAATCATATTGAATGATGCTACTTCGAGGATCTTTGCATCATTTACTTAGGGCCAGGCGTTTTTCAGGCATGTCTGTGTGAGGCTGGGATTCTTTATAAATGGTTAGGAAGCTAAGCAGTTTATACTTCTACCGACAACAATTAAAATAAGATCCTAATACTGTGAACTTTGGAATTTCTGCGATTTACTTCTGGTGCTTTTCAGTCCTCAGAAATGTGACTTAATGCAGTTCTAGTAAAAACATGAGCAAAACCCTCCCTCAAAATATAAAGCTCCATAATTTTTTGTTCAGGTGTAATTTCTTAATTCTAAACAGCAAATTAATCACCTATTTTTTTTTCAAGAAAAACAGAAATTAAAGATGAACCTTTCCTGGAATATTTAAGAACAATTATTTTAATGTTTCCTGCCAACTCTTGGTATAAAAATAGTTTTTCCCACTCCAGTATGGAAATACATACTATCACTGTTAATAACAGTTCCAGTCCTTGGATCACTAGAAAATGTTGCCATTAGGTAAGGTATTGAGTGAAGGTAATCGGAATTGCCTGAGCTGTGTTCATACAAACAGCACATGTTTTGACAGGCACAAGCACATCAAGGAAAAAATAATTTAGATTGCAATTTCAACACCTTTCTACAGAGTCCTGGAAAGCAGTGACTGAAAAGCTTTAGAGCTCCTGTGAATAATCAGCTGGCTGTGTTTTCAGTGCAGCAATTTACTGCTTGTTAAAGCCTTTGGTTATTGACCAGAGCAGGGTACAATGTTGTGGGGAATGACCACATATTTCCATATACTACCTGATTTTAATTCATTTTCCCCTTTCATTAATGTCCTCAACATAATGGCCTTGCTGGAGAGCCCTTGGTACCTTTCCAAGGCTGGAATATGCACCCAGCATTTAGAAGTCTGAGGGGCTGAATTCATCTGAATGAAGGCTAGCCCTGAAGCATCTGTATGAACATAAAACATGGAAGTTTTAGGTCATGCAAAGGTTATAATGTTTCTAAAGTTGAAACTAAACTGGAATCAAGGCAACTGAACCACACAGGTAGATCCTTAGTCTGTTGCTTTTCTGCTGACATTTTCAGCCAAGACAAATCCTTTCTACTTCTGAGGCATAGTAGTGCTTTAGGACCTGACATGATGTCAAGAACTCATTTCACAAAGTCAAAGCTGGCCCTTTCATGATACTATTCCCTCTTCAGCACCACCAGTCTGTTTTGATGTAGAACTGAAAGACTGCAGAACTGGCCAGCTCCTGCCCACACTTCAGTCATTACTATCTGCATCTTAGTTCAGTTATTTGTACCTCAGAAAGGGAGAATCAAAAACATAATTTTGTTTCAAAGCCTTGCAAATTCACTGCTGTCTGATAACTGACCTGGCACTTATTTTAACTGACTTTAAACCATATACATTTTTCACTATGAGCTATTTGTGGGTAAGCTTTGGTACCTAGGGCTCATACAGTTATTTTCCATGCTGGTGATTTGGCTGTATTTATTTGTTCTGTGGGGAGTAAGTTTAAGTTTTTTTCCTCCTGGCCCTCTTTTCCTCAAAGACTGGAGGGATGCAATACAAGTCAGAGTATAGAAAAAAGAAAAATATACTACTGTTGTTTAGTTTGGTAAAAATGAAATGTGTTATTTTTCTGCTTTACAGAAGAAAATTGAATTCTTTGGTTTCAATCCAAAGAAGGCATTGCTAAGAAGAGGCTGAATATCAGCTCTTGCATGTTAACATGAG
Source organism: Gavia stellata (assembly GCF_030936135.1). Lineage (NCBI taxonomy): Eukaryota > Metazoa > Chordata > Aves > Gaviiformes > Gaviidae > Gavia > Gavia stellata. Next base: position 39,250,604 of record NC_082595.1, read on the forward strand.
GATTAGAAAAGCTGCGTAATAGGTCAGATTTAAGCACTCTGTATGCAGAAATGACAACCTGAATGTTACTCCAGTTATGGTTTCTGCTGTTTTCTCACAGCAGGTTGAATCACTGTAAGTTGCTTTTTCTAATGGGAAATATCTAAATTTTCTCTACTCTTCCTCTAATACCCCTCTGAATATACACTTTTTATCTGCTTCCTTGTTTTTATATATTATTTGCATTTGTTAGTTGTTCCTCGCATGCTGCATCTTGTTCCTTGCATCTTCATCCATACTTTCTTGTCTTCCTATTCCCATTTATCTGAGTCTCAAGACTTTCCTGCCAATTAACATACTGAACTCTTCAGCACCTGTCAGCATTATGGGACTTTCATTTTTGTTGTAAAAAGTTCGCACTGTTGGCATAATTTCCTTTCTGTGAAGTCAGAAGAAGTTTTAGCATTTTCTTAATCAGAAATGGAGATAAGCAAAACATGCTCTTGAAAATTCTACTCGTATTTTGGAGATATTTGAGGAACAGGTTGATTTCACAACTCTTCTGCCTTATCTGTTTGCTCCTATTATGTTAGGCAGATTGGCTCTCTACACCCTTTTTTGGAAGTCTCAGCCAAAGCCATAATTAAATAAACCTAACAATTTAGGAATTATGTATCCTGGTTTTGTTTGGGTATGTACAATAGCAGTCCAAAAAAAGAGGACCCCCCAAAAAAAAGTAGCTATGCAGCTATGTAAGACTGGCCCTTTTATTGTTTTCAATGGTTCTTGATGGAACTTTGCATCACTGTTGCCATTGAAAAATACAGAATGAAGCATCTGTTATTCTATTAACCACTATTGCCTTTACAGACCTGAAATACTGTAAAGGTAATTGACTTGAATCTGGTCTCACATGTTACCATCAACATTTTAAAACTAAATTCTGAGGATAGGCCATGGTATAAAGAGAAAAACTAGGCAGGTGTTCCGACTTTGAAAGCTGGCAGTTGGTAATTTTCAGAGTTGCAAACTGAGTAAATGACTCACTAAGACATAACATAATGTCAGCAAATGAACTAGATGCTGAAGTCTGTTGAAAGTACCATTGCTCAGGCCAGTGCCCAGACTGATTTACAATGGAACACCTAGAGTACAAAATTAAATGCATTAATCTGTATGCATTTCAAATGAATTTGTCTCACCAGTGTGATTACAATGTATGTTAAATGAACCCAGAATGGGAATGGAGAGTTTAAAGTCTTCACAAGAAACTTGCCACCATCTCTCTGGTAAGCATGAGAATAGAAATAGAGGATGATAAAGCGCAGGAATGTCTCTGTAGAGCTCTGTTGTCGAAGTATGACTGATTTCTTTTTTCTGTTTGCCATTATGTTTGTGGGAAAACTTCTTAAACGGGAAGACTTAAGTAACTGCACAGCCTGCTACTCCAGCAGGGTAAGAGTTGCAGTTGTAGAGAGATGCAGACAGAATTAAGAAGCAGGAAAGGTAAAAGGCTAAGAAAGGAGAAGAGGTGGTGCTAAAATGTGAGAAAGAAAACAGACATTGTAGGAAGAAGGCAAATAGAATGGGGAAGTGGGAGAGGATGAGTTATAAGAGTCTGGATGTAAGAAAGAGGTGGTGAGTGATAGAGTTTTGGTTTCAGGCAATGATTGTTTATTCTGATCCAGAATGAGATGTGCTAAGACACATGAAACAAGCTGAGTCTCTATAAATTGCAGAAATGGAATGGAAGCAGAATCACGACTCCAAACTGGAGAAAGTGGTGGACTGGTAGGCCATCAGGATTCAATACAAGAGTGCTTCTGTTGTTAGTGAATCTCTCCAATAAAACACCAAGGGCTGAATTCTCTTTTCATGGTGCTGTGAATCATGAATAACTCTCTGGACAACACTGCTGGTAAAGTGAGCGTGAAATGAGAACAACTTTCTGATACAAAGTGCTTACCTGATAAAATAGAAAAATGTCTATGTGTTCTAGGATTGTGTTTCTGTCACTGGTGAGCATTCAGTGCTTGCAATTCAAAGACCTTTTACTTCCATTTTCTCCTCCTCTGTGAAGAAACATATCTCCTGGGAGTATCCACTGACTGACTGATTTGTTTCAAGCCAGCTGATTGACATTCCTTGTAATTTTCATCCTTGGTATGGATATTACAGATGTTGTGTTTGTGTGTTAATGTCTGATTTTTGTTTAAGGCTTCCTAAGTGATTTACTTCCACAAAACCTCAGCAGCGTCTGTGAGTTCCACATATTAGTCTGAATATAAAAGGATGTCTTCTGTGTACTTTACATTTGCTGGCTATGAAATGAATCAAGTCTTCCTAATGGAAAAGAAAATAGGAGTCTACCTGTATTCATTTATTCATTTTCATCATTTATGTTAGACATAACATCATGTTTGTCCTCATGTCTCTTTCTAACAAAATGCACTGTTTTTAAGGTTCTGGAGACTACAAAAGCTTTGGGGAAGGGACAATCTTTTAGGTCTATGCAGTGCCATGGGCTGGGGCGGACCTTGGCTCATAACTGGGTTTGCTGATCACTACTGCAACTCATGCCAATAGTCATAATGTTTTAAAACTGAACAAAAATGACTTAGGAAAGAATGTACAGGAAAGACCAAACACAAGACAGGGATTTTTTTCCTGTTTTTAAAAAGAGACTTGCTGTGGTATAGGATAAATTATTTGTACTTACTAAAGACCCATTTTGACCTTGCATGGAGGCCATGGCCTCACTGCTTAAGTGGAGGTGTTCAGGATCAGCATGAGCAGCTGTGGCACTTGTCCTGATGACCATGGAAGGAGACTGGAGGGGAGAGTGTCTGTGGTTCTTTCAGACTGTATGGGCACACTGAGTAAAGCTTCAATTTCTCTGACAGAGCTCCAAAAACAGATATTGCAAAGTGATGGAGACCTACCTCAAGTTGTGCTCCTCCTTTCCCCGGCTTGCGCTAATGAAAGTTGTAGTACAGAATCTAGCCCTTCATCTTTTAAAAACTTAAGTTTTCCTTAAGCCAGGGTCCTTGGATTAGAGAAAACTGTTTTTGTGAGCCACTTGTAATATTCAGGGCTCTATGTAATCTATGTCTTTGAGATTGTAGTTCCCACTGCAGAAGGAGGCTTTACAATCTAAGAGTGGCTGTTTCATTGCCAGGTATTTTACCGGATTCAAATTTACTTTAACCCCAAATCACTTTTTGTGTCCTCAGGCAAGCAGATCTTCATGTACCTGTCCCTTACCTGTCCAGATTCTCCAGCTCTCTGCTCCTGGCAACCTCTAAAATAAACTTCATACATTGGTAATATCTAAGTCTGCAGCACAGTGAAAGCTGAAACAGTGGAGACATTGTAAGAATAAATTGAGTTTAACATAAAAATAAGACCTCAACTGTTGTACTGACTGCATTATTCCATGTTGTATGTAACTTAATATAAAGCTCTGTGATTAATTTAAATGAAACTGCAACAAATTTTCAGATTGAGAAGCTGAAGGAGCCTTGCTGTGTAACTGAAATCCCTCCACGAGGTAGGCAGTGATTTACATCCCTCTTGAAGGAGCTGGGGTCTATTGACCATTATGGAGTACATGGGGAGCTAAATGATAGGGGCAGAAGTACAAAGGGAGAAACAGCTGTACAGTGCCCTAGGTGATATATGTCTGCTTATCTTGGGTTTACAACATAGGAACTCAATTTATGCTGCAGTGGGATAGTAGTCAAGGAAAAACAAACCTCAAAATCAGGGTCTTTGAAAGGTATGCATCTCCAGTTGCATTTTCCCCCTCTTTTTTCAAAGAGCTGTAGGAATCATACATTTTGTCACCTTTTCGAAAGTTTAGTGGCAGAACTAAACATTCTGGAAGCAATGCTTATAACAAGCTGAAACAACTTTTAATGAGTTTAATAATTTGTTTTATTTTCTCAGCAGGAAGAAAAAATTTATTCTTTGCCAACCTGAAACATTTTTGTTAAATCCAGAACAATGTTGTGTCAATTTCAAACCAAATACGCTATTTCAAAATAAAAAGTCAGAATGTTTCTATTTTGAAAATATTGAAACTATGTCTTCTAGAGAATGTCAAAATAAATTGTTATAGTATTTAACCCTCCATGCTTTCCAAATTGATGAATAACTTTGGTCTCCCCACAAGTGTAATTTCCAGCAGATGTATTATTCATCCATTTCTTCGTAGTTTTAGTAATGCTTTTGAAATCCCTGCTGATAGTGACTCCACAAATCAAAATCTCCCACCATTTCAGAGGTCTATGAGACTCCATCCTGTTCTCATGGATAATGATAATAATGTAAACATCCCTTTTTTGTTTTCCTTTGTGAACTACACCAACACAATATAATAATTATGTGGACTCAAGTCCTTAGGAGCATGGGACACTGCAACACGCTTTCTCAGCAGGATGGGACACCCTGAGCACATCAAATCCATCATCTGTTTGCATTAGCTCCACGTAGAATAGTGACTTGGCTTCAAAATCCTTACTCAAGGTCATCTTTCCCTTTATCCTTTAGGAACTTGGTGATCTTTGACAAAGCTATGTAGAAGACCTGTAGACAGTTTTGGGGTCAAAACTGTGGCCAATGCCTTGGCCGAAATGGCAAAAGGGAGTTTTCTGTAATAGCGTGAAGCAGTTCTGTGCAAAGTACAAAGCTTCTGTCTGAGATTGGCCTTAGGATGTAGAGTATAAGGTATGTGACTTAAGTGGTGGCTTTTCTCATCAATACTCATAAAACTATATGCATGAGGAGAACACAGAATGAACACTCCCTAAATAAACAACTCCCTAGCAAGCAGCTGCAAACATGCATTACAACAGAAAAACTCCATGATATATACAACGCTTTATCAGCGAGAGGAGGAGAGAACCAGAGAGGAGGTTATTCAGGCTCACAGTTCTCCTGTTAGAGGTTAGGCTTTTCCAGCAGTACCTGAGCAAGGAGGGCAGTCACCCTGAGCTCTCTACAGATGGCTGAGTTGCCCTCTGAAGGCACTGGCTGTCCATCCCTCTGTCTCCCTGCTCCCCCACTCCACTGCCCACAGGGGCAACACATATCCAAAGTCATGCAAGAGAAATCCAGACCTCTAATTCCAGCATCAGATGCGGAAGTTTGAAAACATTTATATAGAGAGAAAGAAACAGGTTTTCTGTGAAACAGTTCTGCCTTTCAGGGTGGAAGAGCATCCTGTGCTGACAGCATCAGTTCTGTTGCTAAAGAAGGAGGGAAGTTTTTCAGCAAAGAGGCAACAACCTCATTTTTCTTACCCCCTAGTAACAGAGGGGTCGCTGGTAAAGTAGATAAGAGCTGGAGGTTACCTTTTGGTGTAGTTTAGTTTATCATGGATCCCTTCAATCTTCTGGGAAATGTGGTGGTTCCTCCCACATGGGCTTCCCACTTCTGCCCTTGCATTTCTTATTGGGGTTGTATGGGCCAGGACAGGGACAATATTCTTGTTCTTCATAGTTTTGTTCAAAAAAGGCAGCAAAGAGTGAGAAGTCACGTTAGGAGGTCTGTAAATGGGCCTGCACATCCTCCCACTTAAACATCATGTCTGGTCTTTCATTTTCCTGAATGTCCTTACACTCCCTTTTTCTTACTTTTGTTGGCCATGAGCATGTGTGTGTGCATGTCTCCTTTGTTGACTTGGTTATTTTCACGTCATGCTTACTTACTCAATTCCCCTTCATTAACTTTTTTTCCTCAGATTCTTGTATTTGCCTTCTCTGTCTTACAGCTGCCTTTTTTTCCTCCCCAGCTTCACTTCACTTCACTTCACTTCACAAAATCCAGCTTACTGAACCTGTACCCTGCACACTTAAACCTTCCCGTTCATTCACAGTTCCATTCTGAGATGATTACAGCCACCGCAGTACAAACACCTGTGGACATCATCAATAGGCAAAGCTAGGGTCCCTGTCGGTATAATTTTTTCTGTCTTATGCTAGTGATGTTTAAATGAAGTCAGACTCTATCTGGAATGAAATAGGGTTTAAAGCACTTCTTTCCTGGAGGTTCTGGTACTATGAAACTAGTCGTGCATAGTCTTTGGCTCTTTGAAGGCTGGATATACCATCAACTGAATTTTGAATCCTAGGTCCTTTAAATGAAAACTGATTCCATTTCTAGTAATTTCAAAACAGCTTGTACTGTTAATAAATTTTGTTCTATGTTGTTGTTAATTTTTTTTTTTTTTTAATTAGAGTAAAATGCTGAGGAATACTGTTCTGGGCAGTGGAGAGGCCAGTGACATTGGAAATAATTATTTCAAAAACATTGAATCTGGAAAAATAATAAGAATCCTTACATATGAACTTGAATTAGGCTCTAGTTTTTAATGATTATTCCAATACTTGACATTTATGTCCTGAGAGCCGTTATACCTGAGGTTTGACTGGAAAAGGTAAAGATTTCCTAGTCACTAGATCTTCATAATAAGTAATGGATTTAAGTTGGTACTGTCCCTCAGCTTTTACAACATGCTAACCTGCCTGATTTGTTATTTTGGTTACTGTTATCCCCATATCTAATGGTGAATTTACACTCAAATCTTCTAGCTGCTTAACACAGAAAAGTAGTGACCATCCATAGAAATGAAGCTCCTTTGGGAACAGACGAGGTCACTCAGCTGTTCACCACAGCTGCCACAAAATAAGTGTTTGGAAAGCAAAAGAAGGAGATTGGTTGTAGGTTTGAAAAATTCTGTTTATTTTGGCACCAACCATTTTCAGAGAAGCTGCTCATTGCAAACTCTATGGTCTCTCATAAAAAATTTGTTAAAACTGGATCCTAAACACAGTAAGAGTGAAGAAAGAGGACTACTCCTCAGTAACTCATTTAAGACTTGACATTGCACGGTCAAGGAGATGCTGTTGCTCCTGTGCAGCAAAACTCTTAACCATAGGCTTAAAGTTCCACAAAATAACATTCTGGTAAATATCTGCCTGGTTACTGTCAAAGAAAAATGTGAGACTTTTATAGTGATCTAACTTAAACATTATAGAGAACACATATGATCTTGGGTTTAATGCTGATTTCCTGAAAGGACTTAGGTTGCATAGTCATTATGAAAAGTATACATTTATAATTTAAACTTACATTCTGGACTACTAAATAATGTATTACTAGTATAAAATGTAAGTAATAAGTTTATATTACAGTTTAAGAAGAAGCACAGGATAACATTTAGTAGGTTAGCAAAGAATGAGTAAAGGCTATAGCCAATATACCTCTAGCCTGGCTTTAATCATGCTAATAAAAGATGACTGGAAAACACAGAAGGGAAGAAGATTCAGAAACAAGAAATGATCTGAGACTTGCCAGTCACAAAGGTCAGAAAACCAGCTTGATTGAAAAGCCAGCAAATGTATTTGTATGCATTGTACAGAATAAAATTACATGTTAGATATAGATATATTTGTTAATTTATGTATTTAAGGGTAACTAAGTATGCATGCTATGCAATAGTCATGGGGGAGAGTGACACAATTTTATGTCAGTGATAAAATATTAAGAGGTCTCTGAACACAGTATTCCTCAGGCTTTGAACCTGCATTTGTGCCTTAGTCCCTGTCTGTGGATGCATCAAGATTTTATTTTTAATTTTTTTTCTGAATTCAGGTAAATGAGGTAACATTTATTTGTAATAAGAAGGCTATATTTCTGTGATTTCTGCATCATTGTGTGATTCTGTGATCTATTTGTGATTTTCAAGACAGAATTTGATTTTGGTATAATTTTTTTCTTTCTCTTGTATTGTCTCTGTAATCACATATATTTCATACTGCTGACATATGTGTTCTGCTTGTCGTAAAAGGCTGTTGTACCACATCGTTCTTTATTTACTTACTCTATGTTATGTTTAAGGTTTTATTTAAATTCTTTTTTGTCTCATGCTTTAAGAACTAATCTTTTTGAAAGGTAAATTCATTGAACTGTCACAGTTTCTCTCATCATTTCTGGAGTGTATCTTGTGGCCAAAAAAGCTGATGATGGTTTGAGAGGAGAAGAGCATGTCTGTACACCAAAATATTTGTTAGCCATCAGGTAAATTTCTGTCAATTAAATACCCAGCCAAACCATTGGAAGTGAGAAGGCGACCATTTAGCATGTGCTTCCTTGCCATTTCTCCAGTCTAATACTTCATATTATCTACATTTTCATGCCCCTTCACAAAATAAATTTAATGTTGGAAAAGGTGCACCTGTATAATTTACATACTTTCTTTGTTAGAAGTAGCACACAAGCTCTTTACTGGTACATAACCAGAAGGTAGGTTTGTGATATTGAGACATTTTTATTCTGCATAACTTTCAATTTAGTTGTGAGATTGGGAACATTTTGTTTCCAAAGACACAAGAGTCTCTAGGAGATGAAGTTGTGCTTGACAATCCCTGAAAAAACTTGAAGATGGGACTCCTAGGGAAAGCAAAGCCTGAAGTTGTCTCCAGTGAGTTTCTTTCTCAGCACTGTTGGGGTGGGGGCTACTGGTCCAAGGGTGGTGGTTCAGGAAGCTACAGTTCATAGCTAGGGCCAACAGCGTTGGAGACTTTTCTGTCCTTGCAGAAGCTCAAGAGGGGGATCTCTTGAAAGCTTGGTGTACCTCTGAGGCCTTGGGCAACTGCTTTGATACGTCTGGACTCCTTTTTGTTTTGTGGTTTCTGTTGAGTGGCACAGAACAACTGATTTCTCTTATGTTAAAAGCTAGAGTGCTCCTGAAGCTTGCAAGCCTGCAGAGATCAAATCTGTCACTAATGTGGTGTATTTAACTTTCCTCCAATTCAATTTTTTTACTTAAAAAGTGTTAGGCATTTTATACTCGTTTCTAAAATTTAGTATTTGAAGTTTCTCAAAGGGAATGAATGTCAGAATTAACCTTGGGGCTATTTTGCAGAGACACCAGGACCTAGATTTATGATAAGGTTTTTATCTACATCAGAGTTAAGGACTGGTTTCATATTTGTGGTAATAGAAAAGTAATTTGCCTTCATGTTGACAATCATCTGTGGTATGAATACACACTGCAAATTATTAAGCAGAACAGTGTCCTAACTTTTCAATTTAAAATATGACTAATTTCCTCAATCTATTGTTTGTATTAGAAAATTAGATGATATACTTTTCATTTACACCAGCACGCAGACTATGCATACTTGATGCAATTAATATAGTTAGATGAAAGGCAGATATATTTTGATACAAAGGCAGACGTGAATCAGTGATTTTCTGTCATAAAAGTATGTAATTAAGTAATCTTCTGCTCTGACTTACAGGAGAAACTGAACCTTGGCTACAACAAGCATGTAAATAGCAGCCCTCTATTTTGAGGAACAAAGGCTGATATTTACAGCAAAGACAGCATATTATCAGTGTCATCATCTTTGTGTAGTTAACAGCAACTGTTTCTGAAGGGTCCCCCAATGTTACAATTTCATCAATCAAAAACTGAAAAACACTGAACATTTGCTTTTGTTTTCTTTTTTCTTTTTGGTTTTTTTTTTCCCCCTATAGAAAGACTCAGTGTACAATCATATATTTCAGGCTGCCATTTGCATAAAATCTGCTTATGTCATTTTAAATAACAGTGGCTCAGGTGTTGTTGGCCAGGTAGAGCCTGCCCAGGTCCCACATTCCCCATGCAAGGTCCCCTTGCTCCTGGGTTGGGATCCTCTGCAGGGCACAATGCACAGTCCCCTTTGATGCACTGCTAGAGCCAAAAGATACATTTGGTAGGCACATATGGCTGTCTCACAAATACCTCCGAATAATTCTCTTCTACTTTGAGGACAAAAGCCATCACTTCTCTTTCCTTCTCTTTCCATTTAACCAGTGTCAACGCTGGTCAGGATTGTAGCTGTGCAGGAGAGATTTTGGAACTGCTTGGCATCCCTAGGGCTAGGTTTTTCTCTATGATGTGCTTAGCTCTTTTGAAAGTCTCCTGTAACTGTCACACTGGGAACTGATATGCTCTGATCAAGAAGGTTAATAGTTATCAAAAAGACCCAGAAGTAACTTGGATGCCTGGCAACACAGCAGCAGGGACACTGTCCTGAAAGAAGCTGCAAACTATAACAGCTACTATCATTGCATCTCTCAGGGTTTCTGATCTACTGATCAGCAAGAATTTTCTTTCTCCCATCTTCTTTCTTTTTGATCTGTGTCTTGTCAGACACCTCCCATCTCTGTTGGAATTCAGTGAAAGTAAGAAAATCCTGCTAAGCACTTTCTTGATTACCAGCTGACACTCTCCATCGTTGCATCAAAATGAAAAACCCTGTTCATCAACACATTATGACTGTGATATTTGATACAATATTCATATTGGCTGATAATTTCATGAAGCTATGAGGCTAGTGTTTGTTTTTTAAAGTGTTATGAAGTTAGTCACACTGAAAATAGTCAAACAATGCTTCCCCATTGTACACGTGTTAATTTATAAGGTGAATTAACACTTATTTTCAACTTTTTTTTTCTATATGACAAGAAAAGTTGCAGAGAGAAAACCAGAAAGCGTATACTAATTAAAGTGTTCTAATAATGGAGTGAGCCTGTCAGAGTCTCAAGCACAGAGGTTTAGATAACTATCAGTTTCTTTTGTAGTTGTGATTATTCCACATCAGTTGTTCCCGAACTTTTCCTTTTCACCAGACCGTCATGTAGAAGCAGGACCTGATGCAAGGCTTGCTGAGTCCAGAGGGTCTATTTGGCCTGTCAGTGTATGTGGTGAGGGAGAGATTGCAGTGCTGTGCTGGGGGTACAGATGCAGAGTTGTTATCATGGTAGCTTATGGCAAGGTAAGGACTATTTACCATGCTTTGCTGACCACAATTCAGGAACAACTGCTGGTGATGATCAGGCCTGGATAAATGCATGTTTCCTTCATAAAGAAGAATCTTTATGCCTTGCAGTCTGGCAAGAGTTTAATTTATGGCAGCGTAGAGCACTTACATTTGTAATGAAGAACACATGCAATCAAATGACTTTTTTTTAAACCTTCTAATACATCAGAATACATATACCTTAGAGACTGTTTTTTGGGGTATGTTCACACCCTGTGGCTTCTGCTTGCTTAAAAGGTTAAAGGCTGTGGCAAACATGTTTTCTATTATTTCAGATATGACCAAGTCCTGAGACAAACTGAATCCTGAATCTTGTGTTTGTGGTCAGCTGCTGCTTCATTAATAGTGAACATTTTTTGAATCACTGCTTGACGTTTCTAACACAGCTGACTTTCAGAAGTGTGGGTCATTAAGACATTAAGATTGGATACCAAAAATCATGGAGTAAGGGTTCTTAAGAGAACAGAAATAAATGTTTGATTTCATCCTTATTCCCGTCAGCACAAACACCTGTTCTTTCTTTTTTTCTGGTGCCTTTTGAAACAATAACCTTCAATGACTCTAGCTGTATCAGGCTATGGGCTACATTATTGGCCTATTTTTCCTCAAACGTTTTAGGATTGTATTGTTATTTCTCTTTGAATAATTCTTCTGAGAGCAGGCTGGGGACTGTATGTTGTTTTCAGCTTAGAGCAGGGAGATGGTCATCTTTAGCTAAAGCTCGACAGGAAGGAAATGCTGATTTTTCATTATTATTTCTACTTTGTGTCCCTGAGAAAACCACTCCTGCAAATGCTTGGTCTTTTTGCAGTCTGTGAAATGGGCATAGTAATACTCTCTTGTCTTTGTTTCTCTGTAGGAATGTTATGAGAATGAATGTGTTAATGCTTTGCTGTTGTTTTATAGATTAGATGATCTCTGTTTATTCAGGTGTTATCTAGGAATACTGATTGAGTCTGCATATTTCCCTCAGTTGTCCTGAAGTAAAAACATGCTGAAAGTCAAACGATACTTTGGTTATATAAGGAAGATCACAGGGGATAAATGTGTGCTATCTAGTTGGAATATATTAATCAGGTTTTAAATTATTTTTGGAAAAAAAGTGAAGTTAGTTTTCACATAGCGTACTAGAGGGAAAACAGCAGAAATCTATGTCCTTTATGGACCGAACAGATATAGTGTAACACCCAACAATGTAATGCTCCCAAAGAAAGAAGACAACCGTCTTTGGCCTCCTGAATAGTGATGCCAAATGATATGTCAACTACATTTGTGTTCCAATGGCACTGTTTTTGTTTCATGAGGAACTGGATTCACACCAATAACATTCAGTAACAGCCACTCATTGGTACAGTGATCTACTCAATAAGTTTCTACTTTCAGTAGTAAGGCTGGACCTGAATACTGATAGAAGTCTTCACATCCCATCACCAGTTCCATAAACTATCCAGTTCTTATGGATATTGATTTTTTAAAAAGAAATTATTTGAAAGCACTAAGATTACTTTGTCTTTTACATCAATGTTTAAGGGTTTCCCAGTCATTATATGTTTGATTTTAATTAAAAAAATTCTTTGTCATCAAAGGAAAAAAATGGGGAGAGAGGACAAAATATAGATATACAACTTGGTTCTGAATTGAAGTAGGTATCTGGAATTGGCAAGAAACGTACCATCAGTCGGTAATAAGAAATACTCTGTGTAAAATAATGCTGTAAACAGCTACAATTCTGGATAATGGTGAGAGAGATGCAAATAGAAAAATAGACATCTGGGATTGATTTGTTCTTAAAAATAAGAAAGAATAATACTAATGAAAAAAGCAGTTGACTGCATCCTGGAGAAGCTTAAGAATCTGGGACTTTTCATTAGCAAGAATGATTGCATTTATAAGCTTGCTGAAGTTCTTATTTCACAGTCTTGCTGGAAAGCCTTTAAACTTAACACACAGCTCCCCTTCACAAGAAAAAAAAAGAAAAGGAAAACAAGAAAAACTTCTGAGTACATTCTTTAATAATGTAGTATAGCTTTTACTTTATGGACAATCACACTTTTTACTGGCAAAGCTAGATCTGGAAGAGATGAGCATCTGAATACATAGTTATAAAAATTTTAGTTCTAAAAATGAATGTGAAAGGGAACGAGTTCAGCTGAAATTCACTCTTCTTCTTACTCTAGACTCTACAGGAAAAAAAACCCTATATGATCAGGCTATCTGCCTGCCTTCCAGGCAGCCTAGAATAAGTATTGAGCCTCTTGGCCAACTTCAAAGAGATTTGCCAGACGAGTAAAGTTATTCAGGATTAAAGTTCCTACTAGTCTTACCACAATCAGCATCTGTGCAGAGGGGAAACCCCAGAGCAGTGTCCTTTAGTTCAGTGAGATCTAAAGTTACCTCTTCTGCCTCCTGGCTCAGCAAAGAGCTCCTCTTCCCTAGCCAGGCAGTCAGGGTGGTTGAGGCCAGAGGTACTTGAGTCTGAGGTCAAAGAAAAGAAGGCACTAGCAGAAAACCTGTGGTTATTCATCAGGGGGCTATGTAGAAATGCAGAAACCATCTAGATAGGGGATCAGTGCTTTGTTAGTTGTGGTGGTTCTGGAATTAATTTATTACTGAAATAAATTGGGGAAAATGACTTAGCACTGAATACCCACTAGGAAAAGAGGTCATTACTGCATGATCTGAAAAATGCAGTGAATTCCAGTGTAATGAGGATATAAGAAAAGATGAAAGTGATATTGTTCTTTAATGTAACACAATTAGCATTGCAAATGGAGTTTACTGTTCTTCAGCTTTCCAGCATTGTATTTGCACTCAAAATTGGATACTGATCTTGGTTGGAAACACTTTTAACTCTTAAAAAAAGTTGGAGATTTCTTTCTTTTTACAGTTATTATTTAAAAACCTTAGCAAGGCCAGTTAAATCTGAAGGATATTCTTTGCTGTACACAGAGACTGACACAAAGTGAAGACAAATACATTTGGCCAAAAAGTGAGCTGACAGATGGACGATTTGGTTCAAAATAGAAAATATGACCTTGGCCACATTAAATGACATTTGCTGACTGTTCAGAAATGGTATCTACCCACTATGGCACAATAAGGTTAAAACATGATTTAATAAAGCAAGAGGTCTTGTGTCAGAGAATTCTAGTTAAGGATTTGGCTAAATTGCAGAGTGTAGTGTCAACTGATGCTTAAAGCAGAATCTACTAGAAAACTTGCTGGAACGCACGCACACACACACTATACAGGAATTGGAATTAAATTCCTTTGAGCTAATGAATTCTGAAAGTGATGAAATGGCTGTTGTTGATTTGTTTGTTTTCTCTGCAGATGCATTGCTTTCACATACTGCATTATCTTGCCAAGTACCACAAACTACATATTTTGCCAGTTTTCTTGGAGTGTTTCCATTACTAGAGGAGGCTATGAAGCAAATTCACATTGACTGCTTGATCTAATGTGCTTTAGTAACATATCAGTGAAGTAAGACATCTTTACATTGAACGAAAATGAGCTAGACAGTGAATGGTGATGTGTGAGGAATATGAGGTTACCTTTCATGGCACTGATAAAGCTTTCAGTAAGAGTAGCTTGATTAGCATATGTTAAGAGCAACACCAGGGTGTTTAGTTGCTTTTGTAAAGAGGGTAGATGACAATTTTGGGATTCCTTTTACCAGCATACAAGGACATGATAGGTGCAGCTCACAGATTTAATTGTCTAGCCATGCTCTCTCTCAGTAGAACTCAGATGTTGGATTTTGTGTTTTATGTTTACAGCTGCTCTCATGCATCAAGAAGAAAAGACAGTGATCCAGATGGCACCAGTCTTTTGGACCGTCCTTAAAAATGGCACAGTATAGTTTCAGCCAAGCAGGGTGCTGGATGTCCTCTGCTCAGGACTAATGAGTGTTGTTGGCTAAGATCATCACGTGGAGTGTATCAGAGAGATGTGCCCTTTAATTTTGTATGGCAGAAACAAGCACAACTTCCTAAGCATCTATCAGCATGTGCTCTTGGTACAGCTATAAGCAATAAAATGCTCAGTGTTCTTCAGTGTGAGAGGGCTAAATGATGACATTTTGATGACATTTTTGACATCTTGTAGTTCGGACATGAATGAATAAACTAGATACATAAATGGAATATGAAGGAGATTACTCCCTCATGTGTGCCACGTATCTCAGAGAACATCTAGATGAGCTTTTTACTTTACCATATCAAAAGGATTTTGCATGTCAGGCTATAACTGATGCTAATTTGAGGTGAGGGCTGGTTTTCATAAATACCGTTCTTGTTGATACTTAAAAGTATATATTTGCACCTACAACATATCTGTGTTTGTGTTGTGTCTGATAATTTGTTACTTTAATGTCAGATTCCCCTGCAGTGAAATTTCAGAAACTGTGCCAAATAGAGAAACAAAAACAATACACAAATTCTGTTCACAAACATGAGCAACTTAAATTATGTGGGACTGGTCAGAAAACTATGTTTTTCTTACTGCTTTTTGGGGAGTGGTAATCATTTACAATCATTTCTTGGAAGAATTTTATTTGATCTATTGGGCTGCTTGGAAAATATATACCAAGGAGCATCTGCCTTTAAAACTTATCAAATAACAGAGGCTTCAAAATGTATTTTTGGATGTGAATACACACAATTGTGTGAATACACAATATATCCCACACTATCAATTCTACCTTTGAACTATGAATGTATTTGGTTGCCATACCAGCACTTTGTTTGAAAGTTCAAATATGCTAGACATTACTGTCTTGGATGTGAAGAACTTTTCCTTTCAATATTTTTGGCTTCCTATTCACTTTTCAAAAGGTTACCTTCTGTGAAATCCTGTATTATAAAGGACAATACCACAATATGAAAATAAACTGATTCTGTCATATAGTATGAATAGAGTAAGGAACAATTTGATATAATAAGTTGGAGCCTTTGGCAGTGGACACACTCTCCCTTTCTCTCTCTCTTTTTTTAACCAGGCTTCCCCTGCATTTAAACAGAAAGCCTTCATGTGACTTAGAATAAGTTACTCTTACTTGACAACTGATGGGTTTCCTTTCTATAGGGATTGCATCTTCCCTAAAGCTTTCCTGCAGTCATGCAGCCTGTAATGGAAAAGATGCTTCTTTGCTTAGCAACCTGGTGGCTATACAAATCACAGTTTCCTCTTTTGGTTCCTATGGCATCTGTGCAACGTTCATAAATATTTTAATCACAGACCTAGACTAGTATGCGTTTGTTTTAAGATTTTATGTATAAACAATGAAAATAGAGATGGACATAGACGGAAGGTGATGCAGCTAGCAGGAAGGAAGTAGTTGTATATAGAAGAAATCACATGATGGTGTCAACAACATATAGCGATCAAGGTAAGAACAGCCTTGCATGAAAAATTGTAGATCTTACCTGTCACACTGTAGAATGAAAAATTTTACATCATTCAGGTGGCACCTTGCAGTGAAATGAATTGTTCTGGGTTTGTGGTGACTACATTGGACCAAATAGATGATCAGAATAGCAAGTCATCTTTGAGATTTCTGAAGCCAGGGTTCACAATCCTTTTTTAGGTGTTTCCTTTCGGATTTGGTCTATTGGATTGTTCAGCTGAGCAGATGGGCCAGGAAGGGTTAGGGAAAGACTGGTGTATGTTTGTAAATATTATACACGTGCAGCTTGTTACTCTGAGTATAATATAGACAATTAGGCATACAAATATATCCTTGTGTGTATATAAGTAAGCAGGCATGAGTCTTACCTCATTTCCTTGATCTTACATGGATGCAAAACTCAACCTCAGTAGACTTAACTTCAAGCATGTTATTCTGTCAGCTTTATCTCACATATGGTGTTCAGAGGTAGATTCCAGATCTACTTTTGCTATAGAAATCTGTTGCTGAATTTTTTCTATCCTAGAAACCACCAAAGTTTATCTTTGTCCTGTCAGATGACATATGTAACCCTGTAGCCCAGTAAAAATTTGGTGGTGTTACTGCTTGTAACAGGCCACAGGCTTTCTGCTAGGCTTTGTCTTGCCCTTCCTGGAGATTTGTTTTAGCTGCAGCACCAATTATGTAATGACCAGATGACTATTACCTACTTTGTTTAGCTTTTGTTTAGCTCTCCATGATTGTGTTGTTATTTCTGCAGCTAGTAGATAATAAAAAGTTCTTACTGTGTGTGGATGAACTTGTAAGTCTCAAATAAACTGCAGCACAGAGCAGTAAAGGCATGGGGTGACAGTGGAGGTCTTAAAGCACAGGCGTAGATTGATACTGGAGGCTCCAGGGCTATAAGTAACTCACCAGTGGGCAGCAAAGGAATGCAACCTTGGGAGCTTGGTAAAACCTGTTTCAGGCATAACAAAGAGAACAAAGAACAGTAAAAAATTAGATAATGTACAGTGAATTTACTCATAATCCGGACTTACTGACCAATGACGAAAAAGCAAGGTGTAGAGCATGTTAGCAAATGTAAATATTACTCTGAGTGAAGAGGAAGAAACCATCAGCATCACTCTCCTCCTCAAAAGGTTCTCTGGATGGTGAAGACCCCCTTTCTTGTCACCCCTCCCCTGTGCCCCCTCATTCCCCCCAAGATTTTCACCTTAAGAAGGTGGGCAAAACATCAAAGGCAGGCATGAAAGTTTGGATATATATAATTTTTACTGTATATGATTATATATATGTAATACATTATACTACATTTTACACTATATTATGTATGGAATAAAATTTTAGTATCATTGTGGCTAGATTAAAAATAATGGATCAGGCTGTTAAGACTAATTAAACTGACAATAAATTCTTGGGTTTGCCTATAAGGTGTGTTCCTTTTGCCCATAACAAAATTTTTAGTTTATGTGATGGGAATTAACAAATCTGTAACTTGGAAACAAGAAATGGGCAACACACATCTACGGTGAACATGTTATAACTGGTGGCACCCTCTGCATCTGCACCCTCTTTTAACCTTCTTTTAAAAGGAAGGAAAAGCTAAGTGCCATGATTAAGGTCACAGCTCAAAGATTCATTGCATTTGGGTGGGATCCGGGTGACTTCGGCTGAGCTCTCTATGGACACAGGTGATCTCATGCACAATTCACTGCTGGTTCAGTTAAATAACCTCTGTTATAAATAAATGACCTGCACAACTCTGTATAAAGAAAAGATTTCAGCGTTAAATAAGTCACGTGAACAAATCAAAAAAGGAAATATTGGGATTTGGATGGTATTAAGCTAGAGATGAAGCATGTTTTGCAAAAGGATTTTGAAGGGAGAATGAACTATTTTTCACCATGTTCTGCTAAGCCATTCTGTGCTGTTCATTTTGGGAGGTTGCATTGCTTAAATGCCATAATAAATGCATGGATACACAGGGATACACAGGCATCACTGCAATCACATATGAGTTGGCATTTTCTCTAAATCCTTCTTTCGTAGGCACTTAGAGTTTTCAAAAATTATTTCCATTTGACAAAATTTCTCACCTTTGGTGTCTAACCAAAACTGCTTATATTGTTAATTTTCATTGTAGGAAACTCTGACAGAACATTAACCAACAGGCTTTACTTGCATTAATGTAAAAAAAAGAAAATTAAATTGCACAACCTCTCTCTTACTCATCTAGCTGAACACTTCATTACTGAATTTGGCACGATGACTTCAGTAGAAACATTCATGTAATTGTTCACCACTGCAAGTATAACACATTATAACCAATAGAATATAGGATATTTTTCTTTGCATTTATTTGAATAAAAATTAATATATAATCTCCTTAAGCAAGAGAAATTATTACCTGATTCATTTTGCATAATGGCTTAAAGCTTGGTAGTCCTTAAGAAACCATTAAGGACTACTACACATGCATGCAAATCATACTATAATACGTTTTTTTCCATTTGAAAATACTGATAAGCTGCTTTCTAGTAGCACAGTGATTAAAGAAATACAATGCTGCTTGTTCAGTCTCAAACTCAAGTGTTTAAACCTGGTATTACAAAAGGAAATGTAGCCTTTCCTTTTGACATTTCTGACCTAAAGCGAGATAGTGCAGATGTGCTAGGTTTGTTGTTGCTTTTAATTACTGAATGTCTCCTGTGAGTTTAGGATCCATTTCTGGAACAGACAAAAGCCAATGTCTGCACTGGAACTGTATTCCTTCCTCAGAAAAGAAATACGCACTTGGCAAATCTGTTTAACATTTGTTTTAGGGAAATAGTGAGTTTGAATATTGTCACAGCGTAAAAGTTTGAAACACACAGTGGTTGATTTTCTACTGTTGTTCCTTTTTAAACTGAATTGAGCTGTGGAGGTAAATGAATATACCTGAGGTTGGACTAAGCTGGTCAGAGCTGTTAGAGGGAGGTGTAAGAACAGGAAGGCTCTCCGTTTGCTCATTCATTGCATGACAAAAATTTCTTTCAGAACACAGTTGAGTTAGGCACTTTGTCCAGTAAAGCCACCCCTAATGTTAGGTTCTTTCTTTTGTAGGAGGCCATGCCAAGGCTCTTCTTTTACAGACTTCTGTGTATGACCACTTACCTGGAGTTTCATATACTCAAACCCAAGTTTTGCTTTTCCAGATGAAAACATAATGCATTACTACGTAAGGGAGGAAAAATACCCAAGCATAGCACCTGTGTTTGCTCCTACTGCCTTTGCATCTGCCCCCTTTATTATGTTATTTTGATATGGAATGATTAAACCCTATTTTTCAGTTATATGTTTGAGATGTATCTACAGATTAAGACAGCTAAACTGAAGTGTCTCAGTGTAGGTGTCTTCGTGTATGTCATCTGACCAACATCCTACTATAGTTACTGGAGGGCAAGTCAACACAACCTAAAAACCAGTCCAGTCTCCCTAAAGCATACATATGCTGCCTGGCCGTCTGAACCACTGCCTAGTCTCTGTTGCCTGTGTTTGATTAAATTTTCTTTTACTGTAATGGCAACTTTGACACCTAGCTGACATCATAGGCATATAAGTAAACATGCCTCCACGTACACACATAAATTAAGGTTTCATACTGTGAGACTGAATTACAACCATTATTGTAGGTATTTTGAGATTGTGTAGCATCCAGTACAACCTGTGGAATTTAAGTTGCATTGGTTTTAATAAAAGTATTTCTGAAAGATTTTTGGAGAGACTGACAGTGGTGAAATGACACTTTTAGACCTTCTATGAAATCATGGAGTCTTAGTTTCTCTTTTTCAAAACAACTTTAAATAACTGTTTACTACAAAATACCAAACAAAAATGAAACAATTAATTTTGTATAACATTTTCCTCAAAAGAGAAACTTTCAAAATGTTTTTTTCACAGAGAACTTTTGTGTCTCTAAGTTTCAAACCTACATAGCTCAAAACTAAATTCTGAAATCCCCTGTATAATTGCCTTCTCTCACAACTGTGATGACAATTTCTATACCAAGCCATGCAAGCATAAAAGTGTGCTTTCATTTATGAACATATCTTAAAAGGGGCCAACCCAGGTCTTGCAGTTTCTTTATTGTGTCTTCTCTCCTGAACTGCAAATATTGAATGGTGCATACTCAAAAAATGTGGCATGTTCTGCGAGTATAGCCACAGAGAATATGCAATGTGAGCTTTACAGAAATTCAGGGTGTAGTGGCAGAGGCAAATCCACAAGGGTCTCTTAGGTATTTTCACTTTCATGTGAGATTTAAACAGGAGTATGTCCGTCTTAATGCTCATTTGTTGACTTGGGTTGGTCGTTTTTTTTGTTTTGTAAGCAATGGGAAAGTATGCATGCAGCTGATAACATCTAAAGGTAAATGCAATGGAGAGGTATGAAAAACACGACTTGGACTTTCTCATTTAAGCCAGTGTGAGGATGCCCGCATGTAAGAGTACTCTGCTCACTTCCAATACAAGAGTAAGTCCTTCC
Organism: Gavia stellata; assembly: GCF_030936135.1. NCBI lineage: Eukaryota > Metazoa > Chordata > Aves > Gaviiformes > Gaviidae > Gavia > Gavia stellata. The sequence goes on from NC_082595.1 coordinate 39,271,394, forward strand.
CTAGTTAGCGTCATGATCTGTTTATATGGGTTGAACTACAGGAAAAAATTATCATTTAGTAGTGATTTTATCAAATTCACTCTTCTTAGGATATAGATAATTGACTCTTTGATACTTCTATTCTTCAGAAGGTAAAAGGTATGAGGAGTTTACACTTTGGCTGACAAGACATTTATCAAAACTAGAAGCAAACAGATCTATAAAGCTTTTCAGTTGCCTGGCCTGTAAAAAATCCAGTTGTGTTTCTATAGCAACTGCAATGGGCCAGTAATGATGTCATCGCTCAATGAACAGCTAAAATGCATATCACCTTATTGCAAATACCGGATACAAATAAACATTGAATCATCTAATTGCTAGTATGAATAGTGTTCTCACCTTCTTTAACAATTTACTACAAAGAAGAACAGGACTCCTACCTGACTGGTCAAAATAGTAACCACATGCAATAATTTGAAAGAGGGGGAAATGACTTTGTTGCCAAACTCTGTTCTTTTCAAGCATGTATAATGTAGATAATTACTGAAAATATTTTTTATGGTTTTAGTCAACTTGAAAAACTTTCTGTGGTGTTAGATGTAAATTCTGGGAGATATTTGTACTTTTTTTGCTGAAAATAATTACTCAAACTGTGGCATTGGCGCACCAGCACCTGGCTGGCTCTGTAGAGTGGAGCTCTCTGAATGATGTGCAAACCCAACACTGGATACAACAGTTACTGCTTGATACTCTTCTCTGCTGGCTACCCTTGAAAGAAAGGACTTGGTTTATCTCCAAATTTTGGAAGGAGCTGTTTTCTTATGGGAGGTGGAACTATCATTTTCCTTTAATTATTCTCCATAAATCAATGAAAAAGTGCAAAGGGCCAGTCAAAATTTAGAACAATGTTTATCATGCTTTATTAATTTAATATCAAGACGATTGAGTATTTTTCTGCTGAGTTTGTATAGAAGAGCTGCATAACACTTTCTGGTAGGAATACTTCCTTCTACCCCCAAATTATGGGTTTCATCATTAGTTGTATCTTGGTGTCTGATATGATTTCCACTGGGCTGTATATCTGCAGGCCTCCAATTTCAAGCAGCGACTAAGACAAAGTTTTGGTCCTTCTGGTAGGAGTTGTTCACTTCCATATACCTATTTCTCTGCCATATTTCTCCTGTATCTGAAAAATCACCATCTTTTTCTCAGCTCTTTCTGTAAGTCTGTTAAGAAAAATCTTGGCGTTCATGATCAAAGTCTGCTTGACTCTTCCAGGTCTGCTGTCCTTTTGTGTATTCATTTCTAGAAAATTAATTTGCTGATTAATCAGTAGAACTCTTGGTGGCTCTAAGTATTTGAAGAGATATGTGGCTGTTACTTGGACAGACTTTCTGTGTCTAGCATCCAAAGAACTCTGGTTTCTTTCATGGTGGGGAAGGAGAAATGAGAGCTCCTCAGTTGTCTTTTGGTATTTCTGCTGACTCCAGAGAAGGAACTTTGGACAAGCTGTGGTACAAGGTGGTATACAGGCTTTCCTCTGACCACTGCAAGGTCTCTGCCCAGTCTTACTTCTTCCTTGCTTCCATTTTTGGCCTTAATTTCCTGATCTTGCTTTTTCTTTATTCCTGCCTTCAACCTCTGCTTTGCACTTGCCTCATCTCCACAGCCCTTTGATTCTGCTCTAGTCCTAGGTGTAAGCAGTTTTCTTCAGCTTGGCTTTTCAGTGTCTTTCTCTAGCCCTGCCTTGGCTCCCTAGCTGCCTGATCTAATCCTGCCTTGGTTTCTTTCTCTTAATATTGAATGCAACAACTATGTCCCTCTACACCCTAACACTGGGATTCAGAACTTTTTCTTTTTGGCTACCTCAGCATTCCCATTATTGCATTAGTCTGGGGAAGAGAATACAAGCAGGAATGGCAAAGTGCAAATACAATGACGTGATCTTGGATGTAAAGGGCTTGTTAAAAAAGAAAAAAATGCCATAATATAGAAGGTAACCAGAAGAATGGAGATGACACACAGAGAAGATGTTATATCTGTAAAATTACAGTTTGCTTATCAAAGTCATAGCATAGTGAGAGAAATGTCTTTTTTCCTGTATCCTGAGAATGCTGTGATTTGTTCTGTGCACTTGTCAGGCCTAGGTTGGCTTTTGTGATCAAACATGAGTGGCAAAGATAGCATACTTGCAGAAGAATAGGTAGAGTAAGCCTTGGGGAAAAAAGCAGAGAATAGGCTGTGGAAAATTAGGGTGCTGAGTCTGGTGGAGGGGAAAGAGCTTGGTAATATGAGAAGGGACAGTCAGAAAAAATTGACGTAAGTCAAGTTAGGCTGCAGTGTAAAGGAACCAGTAGAGGAACCGGGTCTAACATAATTAAATCAACTGACTAGTAAGGTTATGTTGTACAGTTTTGATTGAGCGGGACAAAGGGAAAGTTAAGCAGCCTTTGGATCAGGACTTGAGCTCTGTGAGCAGATGTGAACTGAATGCTTAGGAACGTGGTGTGAGCAGCAAATAAAGAGGAGAGTTGAAAATGAACATAAATTGGGGATTGGGACAGCAAAGAAGCGTGGAAGTACTAGACACCTTGTGTCTTCAAGATCTAAATAGTAACCTTGCTTTAGTCTTTGAAAGTCACAAGAACTGCTGCTTACAGAATGTCCCTGACCAAACCTCTGAAAGGTTAGTGTTTCATCCATTACAGTACATCTCATGTCTTCTACCTCCTCTCACATAGCTTTTATTTGAAACTGGGTGTTTTCCCTAGATGAAATTCATTACACTTGCTCTTACCTTAAGCTGAAAATAGGTAAGAGGCATATTATTCCTAGTACTGACATTTTAATTTGGTCCTCATAATTGCTTCAGCAAGTTAAACAAACATTTCTCTGGCTAAGCATCAGAGCCAGCTGTTAGGAGAACAGTGAGCTTCAGGATGAAGCTTGTCATGTCTTCAGTCTTAGATAGCCAAAGCATAAATTGTCTGTATTGGTTTTACAGTTTCAGCTAAAGCTATTGTCTGTCTTTTAGCACATGCTTTATGCATTTGTCTCCATGGGATATCAGGGGTGATAGTGATAGATGTTCTCTTTCACTGGTGAAAACTACGATCAGGATGAGCCTTTGTCTCTCTTTGAGAGGCATGTTATACTAGAAATCCCAGCTTAAAGGTTTTAGGAGTCAGAGCACAAATTCAAATGAGAAAAGTTTTCTGTGCTTATTTGGAAATTTTCATTGACACAGTGAACAGCTCACAAATCTGCCCCACTCTGAAGACAAATAGATCATCTGGAGATTGGACTTGTTGACCTGTGCCGAAATTTTCTGTGTGTGCAGTTGGATACATTGTTGTTGTTCTAACTTGGATCAGAGTTAACCTAGCTGGTAAACTGGGAATGATTCTACCTATGTTAATTGCTTCAGCTAATGAGGATTTCAGTATTTTGGGTTACAACACTTGCAGCAATATTGCTATGCTATTGTATCCTTGTGGACTGTATTGCTTGAAGATTTTCTTTTTTCAGGTACACTTTCTTACTCTGCTCTCTGATAAAAATCTAAAGTAATGAAAAGCCAGGCACATCAAGTCCATAACATGTGACATTTCCCATATGTTTCTAAATCAAAAAAAGCTATTAATTAAGCCTCTGATAACTCATAATTGCTAGTGCGATCCTTTAATTCCTACTTATTCCAGAAACTCTCTTAGAATGATTAATCATATGAAGTGAAAGCTCACAGCTTACAACATTGCAGAACAGTTTATAGTAGAAATGAGGATGAATGCCATTTTGATCAAAAACTACAGAGAAAGGTGTGAAAAGGCAATATGTCTCTACCATGTTCAAAACTGGAAAAGTAAGGATTAAGGATGTTTCAAAAAACCTCAAAACTGATAACGCAAAAAGTTAACCAAAGAATGATAACAACTGTATGATACATTATAATAGTTGTGAAACCTTTTTTACAGGAAAACTGTTTGAATTTTGGATGTTTTTCCCTCTTTGCTTATTCACATGCTAAACATCAGTATTTCTCAAAGCAGCCAGATTCTGCTGGGAAGTTCTGTGAAGATCCTGAAGATGCTGAGATAATTTCTCCCTCTAATTGTTCACTTCAAGGAGAATTAAGGTGCTCACCAGGCCTAGAAAATGTCAAATACCAATTAATATTGTTTTCATACCTTCGAATAGGCTGGGACCTATGGGTTTTCTTCCAACACAGACCAGGCAATAATAATACTTCGAATGTCATCTAGCACTTTAGATTTTCAAAGAAGCTTATATTACCATTAGTTATAAGAGGTCGCCTTCCTTCTGGTGACTAAGAAATGGAGGTCATGAAATGCTTCCTTAACATTTATTTATATGAAATTCCTTCTTATTAATTCAATAATTTTATGCCTCATAATAAGCATGTCTAAATGTCCTCCTAAGAGAAAAAAGCTTGTAAGGTCCCCCATAAGTTTAAAAGGCACTTACCTTTTCAAAGGTTAGGGTGTTTTCATCAAAGAATGGTATAGCTTTGTTGCACTTTCAGGGGCTATACATTTTATCATAGAATTTAGAGCTGAAAAACCTCCATAAATCATGCAGTCTCTCTTCCTGCTAGGGCAAGGAAATGTTCCTTACAGCACATTTTCTGCATTTGCCAAACCTTGAAGCATTGCAAGCAATGGGATTGCTGGTTTCTGCCATTTCCTTTGAGCTGTTCCACGGCCAAATGGCCTGAACTGTCAGATGCTCACGGTACAGATCTCAAGCTTACTTTTTGCCAGTTCCTTTCCACTGCTTGATATTACCACATTTTTTAACTACTATTTCTGTTTAGTGTATTTTATGTTTATATATTTGGTTTGTTCTTGAGCCTTTCCACACGACTATAGCTATCTCTTAGTCTAGCTGTTCATATGCAATTATTTATTCTTTTCTTGTAATTAATCAAGTATAGATTTGTTGGTTTCCCTCCACCCCTCCAGTTCTCTACATTGTTTTCCAGTTCTTCGGTCTTTCTGGTGATAAGATTAAATGCCAGAGATCTGGGGATGGATCTAATTAAAGGTGAAGCGGGACACTCTTCTACTTTCTGCCTGCTCTGAAAATGGGACATCCTTCCATATAAAGTGCACTGATTTTTTTGTTGTCACAAGTTTGTTATAGTCCATGGTGAAATTCCCAATGGTAATGGTGGACTTTTTACTTGTACTGCATTTCCAGTTTCATCTCTATTTCTTCTTTCCTGATCTCTCTAGTTTTGAAATTGCTGTTAAGTTTTGGAATGCTGTATCCTTTTAAAATCCTTTTTTTCTTCTATAAATCTATTACCAACTTCATTTTGGACTGCTATTTTCTAGTCATGTTTTAATAACTCTAGTTCAGTTTGTATTATTTTTCTATCTTTACTAGCATGCATGACTTCCTCAGTTTGTTACCATTTTCAATTTTGCTTAACAAGTTCTTGACCTTCTCTCCAGGGTTGTTAGTGGATATGATGATTAACACTATTTTTTGACTTATGCAGAACTCTGTCCTTCTTACATCATGCTCAGTAAACTGTTAATCATTATTCTTTGGGCAATGCCTGAGATTTTAATCTAAGGAACAGCAAATAATGAGCCATGGAGCACCGTGATTAAAAAAAAAAAAACAAACCCAGAGAAAAGAGGGGAAAAAACACTTGCTGACTTCAAGTGAGAGGATCAAAGTAACAAAGTTGCTCTGTAGGTCTGTGCTCTACGGTCTATTATATTTAAAACTACAGTTCTGTTACTCTCAGAACTCTAACCTCTAAAATAATTTCATTGGATTTTAACTCATAACAATATTTCTAGCACTGAAGGTCTCTTTACCTGAAGAAGAAGGGTTTTGAAAGGTGAAGTATGTTACAATTTCCAGCTGTTCTGTAAACATTTCCTGAATGTTTGCGTACCATGCAGTAAGACTGATTTCTGTTCTGTCAAGTATCCTGAATATAAATACTGCAAAATGAACATTAACATCAGCCATATGTTGTTCTAAAAATATGTCAAAATTTTACAATGCAATGACCTCTGAATACATATATATATATTTATAGAATCATTGAAATTCATTGATTGAATCATTCTAAAAATCATCCATAATCTTCCATAAAGTTGCTTAATATTAAAACTTAGATACAATTGGTAAATCTCTGGCAGAGCAATTTTAGGAAATACTGAATAACCTAGGTGGTGAGCCTTCACTCTTTTCAAAATTAAATAAACCCAAATTTAAATTATTTTTCTCTTTTGCTATTACGAGCTGAACCTGTTTCACAAATACGTTCTTTTACCTTACGGTTTCATTAGTCATAAGGGAAGATTAAGAGGTTAAAGGGCCACCACAATTTTTTGACTTACTACTTTTAAAAGCTTCTGAATTGTAAGTTTCTGAATTAAGGAGATATACGTTGCTGTAAAAAGTGTGCCATTTCTGTTGCCTTTTCACAATGAAAATGTTGGACACTCTGGTTTCATGGATGCTACATTCATCATAACTGAGCCCAGAATGAATCCTTGTCTGTGAAAAAGTGAACACGGCAATTATAGGTTTATTTATTCATATTTATTCACTGATTTCCTCGCACTAGCCTAAGCCAGAAGTAGAAGAGCAAAGTGGCAAAGGAAATCTTGTCCTTGGAACAGCTGAAATATGGTGCTGAAATGGATAAGAGGGACCATCCAGTCCTTTCTTTTAACTTCAAAAGTTAAAGTAAGTGATCTCTGATGCATTTTTATCTGATGGTGCTTAGAAACCTCCACTGAGAGAAATTCCATGACTTCCCAAGTTAATTTGCTCCATTTTTTGGCAACACTTATTATTTAAAAGGATTTTCCTAGTACCTAATCTATATCGCAGAAATTAAGCTGACTAGTTCTCCTTACTCCTCTGGATATGGAACAAAATTCTGTGCTATGCTTTTACTAGCAAATTTTACATACTGGACATTGTTAATGTGTCTCCCTAACCCTTAGTTTTCAAGAAATTAAGTAAACCATTACCTTTAACCTTTGCTCATAAGTCATAATTAATATTTTTCCTCTTGCTCTGCCCTGAAATGCTAGAATTTTTGGCACTTCTTAACATTATCGTCATGACTGGGTAAGTACTTTGGTTAGAGCTTCAGAAGTAGCAAGTAGACTGCCATAACTATTTGTGATATCTTACACACAACATGTCAATTGATATGTCTCAGAAAGTTTTACCCTATCACTTAATATTGTTGTCTCATTTTCAGTTTGTTATTAATTTAATATTCACCAGATCCTTTTGTAATACATTTTTCCCGCAGTTTATTACTTTGACTTCCAATTTCTCCCTGGGGACACTACTTTCAGTTTGTTGTTAGTAAGCTGATTTTTATTTTTTCAAGATTACTTTGGATTCTGACTCTTCTTTCCAGTGTGTGTGCAATCTGTCTCAATTTGGGCTAGCCATAAATTAGAGACCTATTATCTCTTTTCCAGTCTAAATTAAAATGAAAAATAATAACAATAAAAGAAATACCACAGAATTCTCAACAAACATCCTCGGATCCCTCCACAGCAGACACACTAAGTACTATTTGAATTAATTTTATATAGTCTGTATGATAACGTTAACTGGACCATATTTTGTAATTTGCATACATAAGTCTCACATAGGAGACTGCCAAAAGCCTAATTAAAGTGAATATATCTTACATGTGGTATTTCATTCTAATCCACTAATATATCTAACCTGATAATGTAGGAAATTGAATTGGTTAAAGAACTTTTGTTCTTAACAAATATGCAGTCTGTTCTGATCACTTTGTTATCTCTTTGTGCTTATAAATGGGCCAGTTAATAATTTGTTCAAGTGTCTTTTGGGGTTACAAGTCAGTTTGACAGTTCTGTAATTCCCTAAATTCTCCTTTTTCCCCCTCCTTTTCAAAATAGGTGCTGTGTTCATCCTTCTTCAGTCCCCTGAGACTTCCCATGTTCTTTCATGGGGTCTACAAGACAATTGTTAACAGTGCAGGGACTGCCTCTGTCCATTCCTTGGTACCCAAGAGTAAATTTCATCATGCCTTGTAACAGGGGTACCGATAGTTTATCTTACAGTTCAAGAAGCTACTCTTTCCTTTGCACGAACTTTTCTTGTTTCCTTTTGATAAGTGATCAGCACTGATTAATCCTTTACTGAAGACAGAGGTCAGAAAAGTATTAGGTGCTGCATCATTTATTTCTTCTCCTTTGCTGTTTAAATAATGGTCTTAATCTTCATTCAAATGGACCTGTATAACCTTTTTGTTCCTTGATATATTTTTTAATTTCAGCTTTATCCCTTCATACCTGCACGGCTTTTTATATTTCCATATTTGACACATGCCATTTATCTACAACTTCTGCTCAATTTTTCTTGTTATTGAAGAGTTGTGGGTTTTTTACCATTTTCCACAGCAACAGAAGGTTGTGTGATTCTGCATTTAACACTGTATCTCTCAGTAAATGGCACTTTTCACACTCATACATTACGTTATCTTACCAAGATACCTATCTGTTCCCTGAGTTGATTGAGGCTCATTCAATGAAAGTGGCAGCTCTCATTCCTTCTTTTGTGTTATGATAGTGCTCTGTATCAATTCATGAATGCTTGGACCCAAATTTATATCTCTGCAATATCTCAAACAATTCTTCATTATTAGCTGGAAACAACTTTAAAATGTCATTTGCTGAGTGACTTCCCAAGCAAAGAATACTATCAGTATCTGTGCCTCCACTCTCCGTAAGTGTCTCAGCCACCACCTTTGGATCAAATGGTTTCTAGTAGGCTGTGTGTGTATTGTTCCAGTTCCTTTTCTAGCCACACCTCTCACTGTTCCCTGAATTTTACATACCATTCTCAGCCTGGCCAGAAATAGGAATTGTCTGTTTCTGTGAGATTTGCAGATCATTCCTGTATATCTTACAAGTTTGAGATTCAGCCATACAACATCTTGACTATAAATAGTAAAAAAAAAAAAAATGACCATTTTTATTAGTAGCCGATCTATTATTTTTAAGTTTCTCTCACATCATAGTGTCCATATGCATATGTGTATTTGCTTACAGGATATAAGACAGAGTGAGAAATATGTCCCTCATCTCTGGAATACATTTTTCAGTATATTCTCAAACCTGTCTCCATTAGAAATGTGAAATGGGATAAAACTGATCAGATGTCACCTGTCGTAATAGTTTAAATAAATGATAGTTTCCCTTTATCTACAATATACAAACAAAACAAAACAAAAATGCCTGATTTTGAACAGACTGTTACACTACCTTTAAATAGTTTTCAGTAAATACTCAAACTTGTTAGTGCAGAAGCTTTAATGAGCATGTTACGTTCCTGTATGTCAATGACATTTATTCTAATCTAACATAATTTGATAGTTACATGAGCCTCAACACAGTGTCAGTCAGTGCCTGTTCTGTATTCTCATGTAAATGATCCTGTCAACAGGAGAAATCCTTGAAAGAAGAAGCAGAAGCAGGATGCTTTTGAATCGCTCATCATGAAAAGGCAACAGGCACAGTTAAGAAAAGCTAGTACAGTCTTTTTGCTGTATCACCTAACAGCATTTCCAGCAATTAGCTTTACAATGGGGATCTGAAAGAGGAGAAATTCTGTTTCTCTGAGCACTTCAGCAACACTGTATTCCAAGGAGGAATAGAAAATGAGCAGCAACTGTTTTCTGTGAAAGATGCTTCAGGTTGATCAAAGGCCTGTGCTTTGCCAAGCATTTAATTTTGATCTAAATTCCTTTAAAGATACTTTCCTAATCTAGGTGCTTTCACTCAATCATACTGTTGTCCACTTTACTATGGGAAGGCTGGAGAGGGTCAATAGAGCTTGTTTCATGCTAGAAAACTGGTGAAAGTTTCTGATCTGGAAGGGACTGCAGAAGAGAACAGGCATCCACAAAAGAGACAGCAATGAGGGAAACTTCCTTTCAGGGATGTTACCCAATCCGGTCCAGCAGTTAGAAATCCTCTCCATTGCGGAGGCAGTGCTGCCATGCCAGCATCCTTCTGTGGTCTGATGAAACACTAGCCTGGGAGGCTGGAAACAGCTTCTTTCATTTATATTTTCAAGACAAATAGAAGGGGCTGGCTGCATTTGGGTCTGATCAGCTCAGGCTTCAGTCAGCCTTCTTCCCCCCGTTTATCCCTCAAATCAAAGGATTTTGATATCAGCAGAAAATGATTGTCAGTATTTTGAAACCATACCTACTTTAGATGAGAAATTATGCATTGTGTTGACTCAAGCATCTTTTTTCAGTGCATGTATTTTTCCATTATCGAGAGATAATACTTGTTACTACCTTTTACTTACAGTGAAGTACACATCTATGTTCAGTATAGGCTGTTACTGGAAAGATAACAAATTGAACTGCCAGCTTACAGTCAGGGATGGTATTTCACTAAGAAATCTCTTATTTAAAGTCTGAATGTTATCCAAAAGTCAAAACAGTATCAAAACACAAGTTCTTTATTTAAGCCTCGCATGGAGTTGCTGAAGTAGTGCAAAATGTGTTTGCTAATAGATGTGCCTCCAATTGTAAGAAGGCTAAGTTAGCTGCAGATAATTTATAATTTTATATAAATGTTAATGTTTTGGAGCTGACATATAGTGCATATTGAGGTCATATTTTAATGTCAAAGATGGTATTTTATAATTATACTGCTACAGTTTAGCTGCAATCCTTAGATCTATGGAAGCCCCAAATGTTTATTGGTGATGTCACTTGAGAGGTGATTGTAGCTTTTGAGCAGAGATAAAACACTGCCCCATGAGAATGCAAAAAAAAAGTTTACACCTGTGTTATGGAAGCTCAAGTGACTATCATTTTGTAATTCTTTTTCTTTAATCAGTTCTGAGACTAAAAAAAAATCTTACATCCAGATACATTTTCTACCTCCTAAAAATGTGCCTGAAATCTCATGGTATAGAGAGTTCCATAATTTTTCTGATTTTCTTGCTCTGTTTTAGTGAATATGCAATTGTAAAGTTCAGTGCAGAATAGTTTTAATTAAGAATTACCTGGCTTGTTTCATTTGTCATTTAAAAAAAAAAAAGAAAAAAAAAAAGTCATGTAAAATGCATAAGCAATCCAGTAAACAGTGAGTGAAAGCTAGAAGTCTTTCCCCTCACCTTGTAGACTAATTCCAGGCTACAAAAATGGACTTCACTAGACTTTACTGCATGCTCTTCTTTTTAGCTTCTTTTCCACACTTCAGTCTAGCTAAGGCTACTGAAATTGAATGCCCATTGACTTCACCCATGGCTTTAGACACACCTGAGAAGGAATATGGGCCTTTCAAACCTCTTACACTGAGAAAGAACATGAATCCAGGTTTCTGTCACTGTCACTCATGAACAGCTTCACCAGTAGGTTAGTGTGCAAAGGGGGATGATGCCCCTGCTTAATCAGATTCTGCCGTTCAAGTGCCTCCTGCCTGCCTGGAGAGGACTGAAGCACGTACCCTCTGAGAAGAACAGGTTTTCCATTCCTGGTCTACTGGCTCAGGATGCACCAAGGAGCCTTCAACTGCCCAACAGAGATGTTTACACCTCTCTTGACTACATACAGAGACTAACTTTAGAACACAAAATCACTCCAGTGATGTTTTCTTTCCTTTTTTCTTTTCGTCTGCAGTAAAGAATTTGAATGACCACTACCAGTGCTTTGAATCTGGCCCTTATTATAATGCACGTGTGCTATAAAGGACTGAGCAGTCTAAAGAGATGCATATTTACTCTAATTCCAGCTCTGAGAAAGAGCTCTAACTTGTTCAAGCTGATTCTGGCAATAATTGCAGTCTGGAATATAAATTTCTTTCTGAAAAAGTAACCACTGCACATATAACACTTTTTCCTAATGTTATTGACAGTTTTATGGGGAAAAAAAATGTCTGGGGACTAAGGTGCCTGATACCTGATTGACTGACACTAGGATCACACTGATGAAACATTGCTGGCTTTATTGGAGTCAGTTATGACTTGCACAGAAGGAAAAGCAGTTCATTACTTCTCACCACAGTCCCTCGTGCACCTCCCTTGCATATTGCTTTAGATTAAGACAAAATTGAATTGAGACGTCCTTGAAACTTTACCACTGCTGTGTTTAGAGGCCTGGCAGCCGGCCAGCTGCTCACTTGCCCATCTGATGTGTATGCGCCACTACATTTTCCTAATGTCTGGTACAATCATTAAGTTCTTACACAACACCCCAACAAATTAAAAGTTGGCTGTGATGATTACAGATTCTGCACTATGAACAGTGGCTATAAAAAGCTTTTCTAGTGATACTACTGCTGGCTTTCACTGGCGGGGTGATGAAAAAATTGTATAGGATCACAGCTATCTAACTCTATGCATCTACCTTTGCTGTTACCCCTTGCAGCCACATGAAATATTTTTCTGTAGAAAATGTTATAGAAAATAATTTCTGAATGACAAGCCAAAAAAAAAAAAAAAAGAAAAATCCCACCCTTCTGGAATAAAATTACATGCTTTGCGTTAGTTTCTCTTTGGTAGTGCTGTTGGGCATTCTTTATATTTTTCATACAGAATATGAAGACAAATCTCTAGGGCCATTCATTTAAGAACTGTTTTAATGTATATCAGAAAATATGTTTCTTCTTTTACTGTTGGAACCAGATCAGGAAAGACCTTTCACATAATGCATTTTCTGAGGTGAGTACATCTTAGTTCACCTCGGCAGAAGCAAATTTTATCCTAAAATGTCATCTTAAAATGTGGTTTGAAAATATCATATATGGGAATCAGGCTCTGATTTGGTGACCATCAGAGAAACTGCAAAACGTTTAAGGCAATATAGTTACAATTGCTTTCTTACACAGGAAAATTAATTTAAAAAAAAAAAAAAAAAAAATCCATATGCAGTCAAAGTGACCTGTGCTATAGTTGCTCAGCTTTGGACTTGAAAGAGAGATAGGTCCATCACTTGAATATAGATTTTCTTTGGTGCAACACAGTTAGTATACTTGATGATGCAAAGTACTCAGACCTAATTAATGAGTCTTGGCTTCTGTATTGACTTATACCTACGTCTCCATTATTACTTTTTTTTTAATTTTTTTTTTTTTTTGCTAGGTAGCAGATATGAAAATTCACTGTGCACAAAGCTTTCCAGGTAGATTAAATGAAATCCGCTAACTCTAGTCATACAGTGGTTTCAAGTGACTTAATCTTTCAGAAGACTAGCTGAGCTAGTTGTGTTTTGACTTGGGAACTTTCACCATCTGCAGGGTATTCTTGACAGAAACCTGATTACTATTAACCTCTAGTCATCTGTCAGTATTAGAAGAATATCAAAATGCTGCATATTCCATCTTCTTGCTAGTATATTTAAGAGCTGTAGTCTGCAATTTTAAAGCTTTCTACTGTATTTACTCAAACATACAAAATAATTTTTATCAGCAATTCTCCTCCTTTCTATTTGTTCTGCAGAGATGTTCAGATAGCTGACTCTTACTTGCTCAGAATAGACAAAATATATATACATATATAACCTTGAGTTGAAGGCCAGTTGAGGACATATGTGTACCTTAAGTGCTTTCGTTTGAAATGTTAGCCTCTGTAGTTTGAATTGGACCTCTGCCCTGCGCAGATCCTCCTCCAGGAGAAATAAGTGTGCTTGTTTTATAAACCACACATTCTATCATGTCAAGTTGCAACCCAAACTGCGCATATCAAAAAAATCTCCAAATACATTATTTGAATCACTTTACGGTCCCTTCAGCATGCCTGTTTTCTGCAAGCTATCCGTCTTTTTGCACAGCGAAGAAATAGCCGATATTAGTGCTGCTATGATGCAACATAACGCTCATTGTCTGAGCAAAACCAAACCATACAGAATTCAGCTCAGGCAGTTTTAAGATGTCATTTACTTGCTAAGGAGGAAAAGGGAGGCAGACGGAAGTGGTGGAACCTATGGACATGTGACATCTTTGTCTTGAGCAGTCATTGCTAGTTTTTTTTTCTGGGCTTCAGTTTCACGTCACCTTTTTTTGGGCATCATCTGAGCACAAGGGATAGAACAAAGATTCAGGTTTCATAAATTCTCTAGCAGCAATTCAGCAATGAAGAAAGCATGACGCGACAGCAGGGTCTTTTCAAACGCAGTAGTGCGCCACAATGTTTTTTCCCACTGAGAAAGAAGTTCAGTCTCCACAAACCAGTCATTGGGGTTCCTACCAAATGGTCGAGAAGGTGCAGTTACAGCAGTAGTACTAAGAACACTGACACTAGTGACTTACAATTCATTCCTCAGCTGTCCAAATAGTGATGGTGTTAGGCCTGGTGCAAACCATAACTGCTAGAGATGTACCACTACCAGTCTCCTCTAGGGTTCAGTAGATTATAAGCAGTGAATAATGAACAGGAAAGAGCAGTTTCAGTCAACCCAAAATTAATTTAGGTTTGATTTAAGTTTGGTAAGCTAAATTTGATTGATACTTTCAGGTTGAATAAAGTGTTTGGGGAGTTAGATACCATTCAAAAAGCTAGCTAGGATGAACTGATGAGACTTACCATCCAGTCATCAGGTCAGTCATCTAGGATTAATCAGACTGCTTCTACACATGTTAGAGTTAGAGGAAGGACGTCAGCTGAAGTTCTCCACTGTTCTTGTACTGGGGCATTTTGCTCCTTTTGGGGATGAAATTTGGCATTGTAAAAACCTGAATATTGTGTCCTACAGGCAATGGAATGGCCCAGCCTCTCACCCTCTCCTGCTGAGATTGTTTCACTTTGTATAAAAACCTAAAAAAATAATAATTAGAAGGGAGCCTGATGTCCAGCCATGATTACCAGGCTTTACTGCAAATCTCGTTTACTCAGTGAGCATTTACTTTTAATGTTCAGCTGAACATTTTAAACAGTGTGAGTTAAAAAAAGAAGAAAAAACAACTAGCACAGTAATGAAATTTCCTTCTGCACATGGCAGCATCCTAAACACCACTTCAGATTCCTGCTCTGAATTGGGAGGGGTGACATTCCAAATATAAGTCTTCCTATGGCAAGTAAGTGTCCTAATCATACACAGGCATCTTTGGGATGTTACCTAAGTCCTCTTCTGCATCCAACATTTTGCTTTTAGTAAGAATATCCAGAAACAAGTAATGTTTTACTAAAAAAAATCATCTTAAGTTTTATGATATTCCTGAAAAGATTTCTTTTTTTGCCTTAAAATTTTTCTTCTTGATGTTGAGTACAATTAGGACACATCCTTGCCAGTTATTGCTTGCTAAAGTAAGAAGCTATGTGACCTCCAAGGAATTAATATTTATAGAAAAGGCCAAAGATGACTAAAAAATGAATAGAGATGAAAGATCATTTTAATAGAATTATTTTAAAGTATGCTTGCATTTTAGTATCTTTCCTTTATTTCTAGAATACCATATATGCCAAACCCCACATACAATCTTTTGGTTATTTTAGGACGTAGCCAGAAAACAGAGTTATCCATCTACTGCACTCTAAATCAATCCAGGAACTGCTACTGCTGTTGTCAAGACTGTGGCTTGAGGCAGACAACATAGGTAGATACTGGGATTCGATGTACAACTGTTAGATGCTGCTCCTTTAAATGTATTACTTGCATACTATTTATGTCTGCAGTGGCAGGGTTAGGGCCACCTCCACAGCAATGCTTGGAGGAGGGAAGGAGAAAAAATGCTTTATACTCTGCTTACGCTTGGGATATTGTTATCGTGTAGAAACAGATGTGTAAATAAGGAGTGGATACAAAGGATGTGTGTGAAGGTGTGAAAGCTTTCCAGAGGGGGGGTGTGCTCCTCAGGGAGCCCAGTGGTCCTGTCTCTTGTAATGCTGCTGTAGAGAGCCCTGTGCTGGGCCTGTACGTGCCACATGGAGGGTCCAGGGGGCACTTGGGATCGGGATGGCCTAATTCTGCTCTGCGGCTGCACTGTGAGCCCTGTGGGTTGGGCGTTACAGTGGTGCTGAGCACAACGCCCCTTCACAGTCTCTTCTAAACTGGGGATTAAACAGTGTGGGGGTATGTGGTGGGGGGGGAGTTACAGCTTTTCCTGAAGCGGCTGCTGGCAAGCACTTTTAAAAAAGAGAATTTTGAGCTGGTTTGACCTTGGTCTCTAACAGCTCTTTTTTTTTTTCCCTGTGAGATACATTGTCTTGCATGTAATTTATTTTTCTGAGTTGGTATGAGATGTCAGTTCCACTTGACTGCACTTCTTGTAGAAAACAACTTCTTTGCTGCAGGTTCTCTGTTGGAAATCATATGGTGGTAACAAGGAAGACCTTGCACATCACCACTGTGTGCGTATATTGGAGCCGTTTACACTATTAGCTGGTGAAGTAATTACCTTTTTCCTTTTTTTTTGTCTTAGTCCCATTTTTTCTTCTTTTATGTTTTTGTTTTAAAAGGCAAGAAATAACAGCTTGTCTCTTTGAGAGCAAATAACACTCTTTAAAAGCAGTTGCCAGGCAACCTACGTTTAGAGTTTTGGTGAGCTGCTGCATTTGCACTAAGCTCTGAACAGCAATGAACCCTCCCCTTCCAGCCCCCAAAATAAAATAAAGTTGAAATAACAGACATACAGAAGACGGGCCATTCTAGTGCTCAACACGTTTTGGTACCACAGAGTGTCTCTTTTACAGTGATACTCTGAGGGGAGCAACCTGTTAATGTTGTGGAACAACACATTCAGGTCAATGAAGCAGGACTATTTTTTCTTCCTAAATTCACTTGTTTACCACAAGTTTGGGAGTGGAAGCAGCAAAACTGTTCATATTTTTCCAGTCAAACACACAGAAGATAAAAATTGCATACCAATCCCCAAGAAATGCCGTGAATCACGACTCCTCCTGGAAGGTGTAAGTGCTTGTAGACTCCAAGCAGCTTTCAGTGTTTGAGCTTGTATCTCTGGGTCACACATTTTTACCCAACAATCTAAGCACCTTGCACGCTCTAGGGTGCTGCCAGGGAGCTGGCTGGGAGCCACCTGCCATAGGGAACCACTTCTCCCACTGTTTTGCATGTTTTTTGGCATATGAAATTTTTTAGCGGTGTTCTAAATAGAAATTCTAATAGATAAGATGTGAATAATGTGAGAAAAGTGTCCAACTCCAGCATTGCCAACGAACCCCTGTACTCCAACACCGAAATTGTCGAGGTAGATGTGTGCATACACACAAAATTCCTGTATCCAGTCTTGTGATTGTGGTGATTGAACTCTGTGCATCACGGAGACATCAGAATATGACCACCAAATGCTAGTATGTGTGGGTTTGATTTTCTGATGGGCAGAGCAGAAGGACTAAAGCTAAGGATAGCTGTTAAGGTCCATCCTAGGCCTTGTCCCCACTACAGAGCCGGACACAAGCAGGACATTCACCTGAGCTCGGGAGCCTGAAGATGCTCCAGGATCTTGGAGTTCAGGTGAGGCTTTAAGTGTCCCAGATTTATGCTCTGATCTACCATTTCTCTGCTATTCAATGCAGAGTGGACTAAACCTGTACAGAGCTCATAGAGTCTCCTTTGAACCCTCTATGTGAATCGCGACATTTTGAGTAACTATATCATATGCCCTTGGAATTTTGTCATTGAGTGTAATTTTCCTTCTTTGTTTTATCTTTTAAACTGATGTATAGTGCTTCTGTGTACGACTAAAACTGTCTGTTGCATCCTAGAAGTACGTTTGAGTTGGGAGGGAGTTTATTACAGTTCCGGGCAAGTTCTTAGCCATTCTGGACTGACTTAGCAGTGAGCTGTTCAAAGATGATGGTTTTCAAGGCCTTGAGTCTTCAGACTACCAGAGAAACAGACAATGAAACATGAAGATTGTAGAGGACTAAAAGGGTCTTGTTTCCTTTGGCTGCCAAATGCTCTCTATTGATATGTCAGCAGTGTTCTTTGTTGAACATATCCTTTCTTAATTTCATTTTATTATCAGTCCCCTCTGCTCTCTTTTCCACAAGCAGAAGGCACACACAACTGCACAGATTTTAGTTCTTCGTTGGACTGCGTTTGCCACATGGCTCAGCATTGAAGCTGAGGGGCTCGTGGCCTCCATTTGGTGTATTTTAAGACTAACAATACCTTAGGCCAGAGGGACCAGATGGACATAGCTCATTGCCCTTCTTTCTTTTGAGAAAGGTTTTTGTCTGTAAAAGACAAGAAGCAAAAGCACATTGCTGTCTTGGTGCCTTCTTGTGTTTCTGTCAAGGGGAATGAAGATTGTTGGTTTTGCAGTCACTTCAAGGTGAACTGCATTTTGCACAAAGCCCTCAAGCCTGTCATCGATGTCTTCTCCAAATGGCTTCTCCTATACATGACAAATAACAATAGGGATGGATCCAGATGTGAACCTGATAAAATATTTGAGCTCACATGGCAATCTGTCGGCAAGCTCCCTTGGAGCATGCAGAAAGCACTGTGCTAGCATGCCTCCTGGTGTCAGCACTGCAAAAACAATTTAAGAGACAAAAGAGTCCCACATTCTTCATAGTATCTATAGGCTTAGGCTGCTTTCTGCTCAGTCGAAAAAAGAGGACATGAAATAGTAACCAAAGACTGAATTTGTATTGCATGACTAGATTTTTGTCCAAGAACTTTTCAGAAAAGTTTAGTGGAATATTCATAGTTAAAGAGGGGAATAGGAAAGACAGTAAAATCAGAGTTAGCACAGAATCACAGAGGTTGACAGGAGGTCATCTGGTCCAACACCTCTGCTCAGGCAAGGCCACCTAGAGCTGGTTGCCCAAGACTGCATCCAGACAGCTTTTGAGTATCTCCAAGGATGCAGACTCCAGAACCTCCCTGGGCAACCTGTGCCAGTGCTTGGTCAACCTTATATAACACAACTCAGCGGTGAAGAGCACAACTCAATGATTAGTTTGTTAAAAGCTATTGAATGGCATCTTTAACAACTACACAGTCTTGATAATGCAAACGTTTGGAAGTACAGACAGCCTCTCAGAATTTCTTCTATAAATTGTTTAGTTTCTTCCTATGTGTTATAACAACACTTACGAAAAATAAAAAAAAAGGCCTTCTGGGGAGTTAAGTCACATAGTTAAGACAAATAAATTAGTATTTCTTCTGTGTCTATAGCACTAAGTGTTCTATAATGATGCATTCACAGAAAGCTCAAAATAAATTAAATAGTGTTTAGGGTTTTTTTTAAAGACTTTCACTGTTGCCAGTTTTATGCTAAAAAGGATTTGTGGATATGGAGCTTTGCCTGTCTCTTTGAGGGTTAAATCAAATGTTATTATCTAATTTTTCAGCCACTGAGACTGATTTTATCCCGGTTAGGTTTTCTACAATTCCGGTAAGGCTGCTGTAAGCACTGGGGTATTCCTGTTGCCCTCAGCGGTGCTCGTGAACACCTAGATACTGCTTTGGAGAACAGAGCCTGAACTTTGAACTGCTTCACTTTTGCTATTAACATTATTTAAAGTAAACTAAGGTTTTCCCTTCTGCTGTGAGTATAATATTGGCTAGAAAAGCTGGTCTCTTAATGACTTTTCAGCTGTGCCTGCAGACTGCAAAGCTGATAATTAACTCTGTTCAGGCTTGCAGGGGTAAGAGCAGATTCACAGTCCCTGTGTCCTTTGCAGTCTGCATACTGTTCCTTGTTTTGCAAACACTGAAGCTGCTGTCCTAATGTATAAATGCAATCTACTAACCTAAAAAAAAAATGTTTTTGTCAACATTACAATGATATTTTGTACACATTTCACACAAAGTTACCCATCTGTTCTGTGGAAGGGGAAACAGCAATTGCAGATACCCACATAGCAATGTATGTCGAGATGCTGGTGGGGTTTCCTCCTGGCTGCTGGTAAGATGCTTGTTGTACAGACCCCTTGTGTCTTGCTCAGATGCAACTATCAGGCCAGTTCGTTACACCACAAGCAGGAGACACAAGAAGATGAGAACCTTCAATCTGCTTTAACTAGTTATGGGCCTTAGCTTTTTAAGATTATTTTTTTCCAGCTATTTCAACTGTTCCAAATACTATGTTAGGGTGTTGTAGCAGTGTCAGGCAACTTGTAGTTCTGTATATTATTTAATATTGCAGCAACTACTACAACTGACATACCATCAAAACACAATCAAAATGCTAACAATTCTAAATGAAGTGTTACAGAATGATAAAGAGGCATTGAAATGCTGACACAGATTTTAGGAGTCTGGCAACTGTTTTCACTGGAAAGTTTTTGGCGTGAAAAGAGATGAAACTAGCCTTTGATTTGTGCTGTGACTGATAAAACTGATTTTTGTAGAGACTTTAGCTGTCTGATTACATGAAGGGGGGTATAACTGCTTTTGACATTTATTCTGAACAAAGGACAATTGTTCTACTTTGCACTGCAGTTTTACTCAGTTTATAACAGAATCATATTAAACTCAAAGACTCCTTCATTTTTAGTGGTTTGTGGATTATTTGTTTTGAAAAGTTCTTGTATTTTTTGATCTGTCTTTCCAAAGGTCTTTCTGTTTCGCAGACTGATGCAGCATCCCTATCCTCTGGCTGCAAACCAATTGCATTAAAAATATATAAATCACAAAATAAATTTTGTGGTATCGTATGTGTCTTCCACTTCCCTTACCAATAGAAATAATGAGGTCTTCTTTCAACCTCTAGATTTGGAGGCACATATCTCATTTTAAAGACATTCTGTGGGTAACTTTTTTCTAGCAACCTTTTCAAAAGTGCTTATATGAAAAATTAAAATGAGAGATTTCACCTTTTTTTAATCCAGTATTTAGCTAATCATAGGAAATGCTTTCAAATTAATGGCCCTAATTGTATTCTATTTCCAGCCCCAGGTATTCTGTTGTTCTCAGAACAGTTACTGTAGTTTAAAACCACAGTAAGAATCAGCTTAAAAAATCCTGGTTTAAATTTATTCAGTTTTTTAATTATTTCCATGTATGTTCATCTGAATGGATTTTGAGAGCTGGTGTTTCTTTTAAAGTGGATGGTGCAAATAGATGGGTCACCTTTTCATTTGTTTCTAGCAAAGCTGTCCAACACAGCAATGCAATAGCAAACTTTGTCATACTGAAGTCCTGTGAAAATCGTCACAGAAATGCTGTATTAGATTTATGTTTTCAACAAACTTTTTGGAAGGTAAAAGTATAAATGTATTAGGTCAAATACAATCTGACAATTTTTTAACCAAATCCAACAATTTAATAGTAGTATGAGTCACAATAAATATTCCATATTCCTAGCTACAGAAAAGAAATGAGATGTACTGGCATATACAGCCAATGTCCCGACTAAAATATCTATGCATAGTCAGTAAAGCATTTAAGTCATATTGATTCTGGAGGGGCTTGAGTACATGCCTGAAGTTGAGTGCTCTGATGAGTAAGTATGGATTTAAGTGCACTCTTAAATATTCTGCTGAGCACAGACTTGAACTTGTAACGTAATAGTGATCTATTGAATAGGTCTGTAGAGAAACCACTGAAATCAGCAAGTCTCTGCAGGGCCATAAAGGTGGAGGTTTTTTGCAGGATTAGACCAGTATCAGAAGTAACAAGTACTCATCTTCAAAACTCCTCAATTAGATGCAAAGATGTCTTAATATTCATAGTTGGAAATGTGTTTAAAATTTTCTGTAGTAATAAATAACTATACTTGGAGTAAATTCTGCAACAGAATTCCTTAGAAATATACCCATATGCTAATATTTTCCAACTCTTAAATTTATTGGTGTAGGGTAGGATACCAGTTGTAGATGTGGCTTACCATGATTCAGCAGAGGGCCCTTTTTCGTTTTAGTATTCAGCTTTTATTTTTGTATTCAACAGTTGTTAAAAGAGGGAACATGTGATAGAAATACATCTACTTTTTAAACTATAGTTATTGGTAGATTATGGGGTTTTTACCTTCCTTTCCAGCTTTCCTTGGTGTTGATTTCTTTTACTTCATTCCATGCACTTTACTAGCAGTTGTGTAATCTGAACGTCACTTTCTATTCATTGGTCCTAGGTTGCTTCTGGTTTCTCAAGCTGATCCAGATCTCTCTAAAATCAATAGAAACACTCATGTGGACTTTGAATCCAGTCCCATATCTCCACACTTTAAAATTTGCTCCTGATTAGATGCTACTGTCCAGTTAAAATTTTCTGAAATATGGGTTGTTGCTAGTCAATTTAAAAAATTCTTGATGTGTATAAATTAGGGAAGAACATCTATCCAAGAGAGAGATCGAATTTTCTCTCTGTGAAAAAAGTCTAGAAAATGGCTATTTGAGTCATAGAATACATACCAGCATTTCTATGATTAATATATTAAAATGGCTAGTGGAAAGACTAAGTTCTTTGTGGGGCAGGCAGAGTGGGCATAATTATTCTTCTTATATTGCAGAACTTCATGCAGATGCATTATTTATTTTTTGGTATATAGCACTTTCAAACCTTGTACAAGGTGTATTTTGTAAGTGTTCGCTCACTATTATATATTACTCATGCATTATAGTATTTGCCAGCATATACAGTGAGAATATTCCAAGGGAGAAGCAAGATCTGTAGGACCATCTCAGTTTTCAACATGTCCAAATTCAACCTGAAGTAGATGCTGCAGGCTTCTCTCTCTCATGCACAAAAAGTAATTTCCAGTTTTTGATGTAATAAAAGTTTGCAAGGGTAAGTCCTCCTTGGAAATCACTCTGTAATGGTTCCTGGGACTTCATTTTCAATTTATTCTTTCCCCAGATAAAGAAAGGAATAACTAGTAATAAATATCTCTCTGTACTGGTATTATCCAGAAATCATTTTCATCAGCTAGAGAATTTTGTACACTTATCCCATTTGATAAATTGATTCTGGCTCACAAAGACCACTGCAGAGACTATAACAGTGCTACATGTTTTAGCCATTTGATTGCTGAGTGGTGAGGGCAGTTCACAGAGGAAAGAGTTCGTATACTGGGGATCGTCCTGAAAGCTAATTTTGTGGGATGGCTATTGCACTGGATGATATCTGATTTTACCGATTGTAATTTAGTGTTGCGAGAACTCATGCTGTCTCAATAACCTTGAAATCCAGATCCTTTGCCAGATACCAGTACTGCCCGGTCAATTGATTCTCACCCTGACGTTTTCAAAGCAGTGCCCAAGGCATTAGCTCTTTGACTCCTGCTGATTTTAATGGAAGTACAATAGCTTAATTTCTCTTCACTTTCCATGTGTTATTTTGAAAATCCATCCCTACAAACTGAATGATAAACATAGGAGGAACACTATTTTCTAGACAATAAGCTATTCAAATTACTGGATTTTGTTACTCTTGTTAGCAACAGTGGGTTTGTGGCCATTACCATAAGAAAAAGAAAAGGTCAGTGTGAGAAAAAAAAATCATAAGTTCTGCTCTGAGTGGTATGTAAGCATGTCAGCCTGATAATCATATCCTTCCCTGACTTTTATCCACTTCAAATGTTTCCTAAAATTAAAACAAAAAAAGCTTATTTTCACTGTTAGGTATTAAATGTACTGTCAGATAGTGTCAATATTTTTGCTTAGGAAAAAGTTAAAGAAATCCTGAAGCTGATTACCATGCCAGGAAGCTGACATGGTCACCATTTAGCATGCAGAAAGTGCTTGGATTTTTTTAACGTTGGTTGATAACGAACAGAAAAAAAGCAATAAATTCTTTGGTTTTTTAATGATCTCACTTGCACATCTCACCTGAGAATCGGTTTCTTTATCATAGCCATAAGCAGTATGTCTAAGGTGTTTGTTTATCAGCTGTAATTTCCTGTCGGATCCCTTCTTTAAATATCCCTGTATTGATGAAAGCAGCTGGAATTTGATTTTCTTCTCACAATATTACTATGAGTCAAGACCAGCAGCTTTAAATTTGTGCTGAGGAGGTGGAAGTACACAGCAACAAAGTCATGCAAACAGCCTGTAGCAGTCAATACAGAGAAATGGAAAAATATTTCTGGACATTGCTGCTTATTAGTCATTTGGTATGAGTTTGCAAAATTACCAGCCTAAGCATAATATCTATTTTTCAGTCATTTACTAAAGCGAATATTTTACTCATTCATAAAAAAAATTTACTCATTAAGGACAAACAGAACAGCATAAAATGGTGGTAAGGCATCAGCAGACA
Source organism: Gavia stellata (assembly GCF_030936135.1). Classification (NCBI taxonomy): domain Eukaryota; kingdom Metazoa; phylum Chordata; class Aves; order Gaviiformes; family Gaviidae; genus Gavia; species Gavia stellata. The sequence goes on from NC_082595.1 coordinate 39,295,548, forward strand.
TTGTATAGAAAAATCTGAGAGCAAACTTCCTAATCTCATGGACCGTTCCAACGCATACATCCTATTAAAAAGAAGAATCTGCACATTACCATCCATGGTAGTTAGATTTGATCTGAATGGGATAGGACCCTATCATATTATCAACTCTAAGTTGATAAAAAGGACTGTAACCTACATGAAGGATTGAAATGGTGTTTCTTTTTTCTCCCTTACTGCACTTTGAAGAAAATGGTTGTTTAATTTTTTAATGAGAATGAAAATTCAACAATGAAAAGGAAGTCAAAAGAAGAAAACAAATAAAACCCGATACTATTCTTTTCCTAATTGCTATATGCTAAGCAGTACTTTCTTTCTGCTATTTCTCACATGGATAATCAGAACCAACATTTTCCTAAACTGAGTAGATTTTCAGGAAAAAAAAATTATGCTTCCTTGAGAATTTTGATGTCTAACTCAGAACATGAAACTAAATCTCCTAGGCTTAAGACCTGCATTTTACTTTTGCATAGCACTGTTTTCCCATTTCATTTCACTTACATTTTCCAAGCTTACTCTTTCTTGTCATCCATGGCAGTCAGCACTGAACTTTTCTTCCACACTGTAGCACTGAGAGTTTTGAAGGCATCTTATGGTATGGCAAAGAAATGAAGAAGATGATTAGAGCTGAGAACAGTAGATGCCCTTAGATAACAAGGAGCAATAAACATTTGTCTCATAATGGCAGATAAGGGATTTTATTTCAGTGACGTGAAGCATAGAGGGCACTGCTAGATACCAAGAGAACCTGCATTTAGGTAGGACCTGTCTTCCTATAGGGAACATATGACTGTAGGCAGGCAGTGTATTCAAGGCTAGAAAGAATCCTTAGGAGGCAACATATGACAACGTGTTACCAAATTAATGCACTTATACATAAGAATACTTAGTTAATAATGCTAGCATGGAGCAATCTGTCTGCCCAGTGAATAATAAAAACAAAGCAAAACCAAACCCAACACCTGCTCCTTGCTGGCCAGTGGGTAGATGGTATCCATCAAGGTAGGGATTAACTACCACCTACACCTTCCCCCAAGCATATCAGTACCTGTCAGCACCTCTGGAGGCATTTCATTCATGCAAAAACTTGAGCAAAGAAAAGTGATTATTATTTTATCCGGATAGACATTTTCATAGTACATGGGCTTTCCATTTTAATTTTCTGAACTGTCAAAGCTCATGTTGTTCACCAAATGATTATATTTACAGATCAAATGGATTCCCCATGGAATATGGGACAAAATCTACACATTCAATGTCATATACTTATTTATGCCGGCCTGCATATACTTGGTCTGATTTCGTGTTATGAGGATCCTTACTTATTGGTGTAAAAATAATGAAAGCACAAAAAGGATCTGGAATGTAACTGTGCAGGAATAGAAAGATGCATGAATCATCAAAGCTGTGTTCAAATCCTTAGTTTATTTCTTGCCTGACATGGTTTCACAAGAGGAGATAACATACAGCTTATTATATTCTATTACAAGGGGGAAATACTTTCTTAAAAAGAATGGAAATAACTGGAAGAAGAGGATATCCATGATGCGCGTGTGCACACACACACAGGGGCACACACAGAGAACTACTTCAAAAGTTTATTCCTAAAGTTATAAAGTAAATCACTTGGAAGTTAAGAATGCACTGAAGCACTAATTACTTAACCACAAGGTTCTTTCTCCGTAAGACACTGCCTTACTCAGTACATGCTCCAGACCTCCTCTGGGTACAAGCAAGGCTGTGTCAGAAGGCAACTGCTGTTTGGAATAACTCTGCCTCGGGGAATACTGGAATATCATGGATGTTGTAAACAAAAGAGCACAATAGGACAAGGAGGGAAAGTCTGTTGCTTAAGACAGTTCAATGCCACCATTTATGATAAAGTTATTTAAAAAATCCCTATCTCTGCCACAACGTCACACTTCCATCACATTTCTGTGTGATGCTGACCGAGTCATTTAGAATAACATTTTAGCAGGTGGCTGGGCTTTGAAGCCTTGGAACGTGATTTGCAAAAGTGCTGAATGCATTCAATTGTAATAAAAATCAATAGAAAATACATACAGAACAGATTTAAAAAAAAATAAATTCTAGGTGGTCTGAAAGATTGGGTCCTAGGTGTCCCTATTGGACATTTAAATTAGTCTGTACTTACTGTCTTACTCTCTCTTATGACTCAGTTCAGCCTGATCTGACCTCAGAGCTGACCCTGTTTTGAGCAGGGGCTTGGACAAAAGCCCTCCCCTGGCCCCTGCCCACTTGACAGACTTCATGAGCATAGACTACAGGTGGATTTTCAGACAACAAAAATGTTGTACCCCCTCACAAATTTCAAGGTGGAGTTTGCAAGAGCTTTTCAGAAGGTCATCAGAGAATTTTTGCAAAGGCAAAACTACCTTTTTCTGCACCCATTATAGTAGAAATTACAAAATTGTTCTGGATGACATTTAAAAAAATATAAATAATAAAGAGAGCCTGAGGTAAACAGCAGGCAAAGAGAATTTCCATCCACACAGGTATTTTTCCAAGTTACAAATTACTGTAAACAAAATCTTACCCTAGGAAGTAACAGGCAATTTTAGTAATAAGCAGAGAGTTCAGCCCAAATTTTAGTAAATGTTTGGAATGTGCTAGCTGGGCAAAAGGATTTGCTGGAAGCTGTTGCCAGTGGGATTAAAAAGTGTGAGATAATTCAAGCAATCTGTATTCTTTAATGGTGGCCAATTTAGTAGGGTTTTGTCATGTTAAGTCTGGATGGGTTGGTTAGTTTATTTACTAATTATTATTCAATTTCCTTATCTGGAGAGTTTGCCAGATTTTTCATTTAAGGCTGCTCAAAATGAGACCTTATTGACTGGGGAAGATTACTGGTGACTGATTCAGAGAGAAAATGAACTTGGCCTTTAGGAAAGAAGTGTCAGAAATGAGAGCCTGAACAAAAAGCAAAGGGTTAAGTAAAGCTTGGTTCCTAATCCTAATACTGATGCACATGGGATCTGGTGAAACTGTTAAGAGGTGCAGACAGGAAGCCCTTTGAAGTGTGTAATCACAAGAACTTTGCTGTGATTACAGCTTGGTAAATTCAGCAAATGTTATTATACTTTTATATTCCACTCGTTAGCTATCTTCATACTGGCTACTGCTTATGTACACACATACCACACTGCATGAAATCCCCAGGCACACATACCCAGGCAAGCATACTGAACAGGAAAGACCTTTTTCATAAACCCTTATTGAAATGACCATGAAAGACAAAAAAGAGCATCAAATGACCTGAAGCATAAATTGAAAATACATTGTTATGGTATGAAAAGGACAAGATTGTTTTTCTTTGGATTCTTCTTTCCCCCAGTACTTAATGAGATGGAAAATGACTTGTTTTCCATTGCTTGTAGGTGACATTTTTTTGATATGGATATAGACCATTATTTTTATAATCCAGTGTTATTATGTTTTATTTGCATCCTTTGTGTTTCATGGGCTTGAAATAGGTTGGATGCATCTCAAGTTCCAAGATCCCTGCTTTACTTTGCAGCTTGCCAAGAAGGTTCCATTTTGGTACGTCCTTCTCCTTTGCTTCTGTATGATGCTATCAGATTCAGTTACGCAGCTTTAAAAATAACATTAATGTCACAATTTTTCTAGCTCTGTCACATCAAGGTTTTATTATGATGGATTTGGATGGCGAGCTTTCATTGTGTTAAGCTATGGGTGTCCCCTAAGTTTTATAATATTAAAACAGAAATAACGTTACTCATCTCTAAATATAAGTTGAGTTTTTTCCTCTAGCATTTCCCTCTGTGCATGATTTCCTTTTCACATGTTACTAGACTAATCATATTTTGCTAACCTTGGATCTACCAGTTCTGTTTTACTATTCTCTAAGATACGAAGAGTTGCAAAGTGAGATCCCTGGTGGTTAAAAATGACTGTCAGTTAACACCTCCGTTTTTTTAAAGGTCAGACCCAGGCAATTTTGTCTTTATGGGGTCTTTGTGATCATGTTGTTTACAAAACCCCATTTATACAAACTGACAGTATCTGAAAATCTTAGCGGCACTTGACTGAAAGACATTGACTGAAAGAAAGACATTGAGGTGCTGGAGCGTGTCCAGAGAAGGGCGACGAAGCTGGTGAGGGGTCTGGAACACAAGTCTTATGAGGAGCGGCTGAGGGAGCTGGGGTTGTTGAGTCTGGAGAAGAGGAGGCTGAGGGGAGACCTTATCGCTCTCTACAACTACCTGAAGGGGGGTTGCAGAGAGGTGGGTGTTGGTCTCTTCTCCCAAGTGACTAGCGACAGGACAAGAGGAAATGGCCTCAAGTTGCGCCAGGGGAGGTTCAGGCTAGATATTAGGAAAAAGTTCTTTACTGAGAGAGTAGTGAAACATTGGAATAGGCTGCCCAGGGAGGTGGTAGAGTCACCCTCCCTGGAGATATTCAAGGAGCATGTGGATGTGGCATTGTGGCATGTAGCTTGATGGAAATGGTGCTGTGTGGTGTTGGGTGGGTTGTGGCTTGTTGTTGTTGTGTGGTGGGTTTTGGTTTTTTTTTTTTTTTTTTTTTTTTCCCCCCAGGTTGGACTTGATGATCTTACAGGTCTTTTCCAACCGTAGTGATTCTGTGATTCTGTGACTGTCTTAACACATTAGCACAGTTTTAAAATCTTTACCTTGGCTTCATATGAAAGCTTGTATCAACCTTAAAAGCTTGCTAATGCTAGAAACAGGCCTCTAGTTCTTGTGCTCCAAATAGCTGACTGGATTTCATCACCTTAGACCTGTGGATGCTTGCTCTATGCTGTTTTTTGCAGAAGTAACTGTTTCTTAGCTGTGCTGTGTTAGCATCTTAGATCTGGAGAATTATTTTTTCTAAAAAAGCAGTTTAGAAGGTGTATTTGCTATTGATTTTTGAGTAGGGATTGGTAAAATAGTTCAGCTTAAGCATCTGTTACACATCTTTGTCCTTCTCAAGTTGGAAATGGTTAGTAAGTTTAACTGATGCATTATTTGCATGTCTCTGCAATTCTGCTCATAATCTGAACATGTCAGCAAAGAGCACTTATTTTCCTATATTTGCAATCAAACGTCTAGGAATAGGTTCTGGAAAGTCCAGTTTCCTCTGATAAGACTTTGAGACCTGGATTACAAGGTCTGCATTGTTTCAGTAGACTCTAATCCGAGGAAATATTTGTATAACTGAACCTTCAAACTCTGCTGTTATTCTCTTTCACAGTGGTTGTTTTTTATCATATAGCTACCAAAGATTTTAGTGAACTGCTATGTATATGAGCTATGTTCTGCTTGGTCCTTGAGGCTGTCAGACAGGGCTTTATCCTTGATTATAAATTAGTGCAGTCTTGAAACTCACAGTGATTCCCTTCATCACTCAGCAAAGTGGTTACTACAGCTTTTCAGAAAAAGGTCCAGTGTGAGAGTGTATCCTGGAATAAATGAAGGGAGGGAGTAGAAGGAACACTAAAGCTGTCTCTAGCAAGATCTCACACGTTTGCTTTCTGGGAATTTACTTCCATAAAAAGATGAATAAATGAATAATCATATGGTGCCCCAGCATCTTGGAAAAAATTGTGTGGGTGCTCTATGTGTTTTAAATTCATTTAGCTAAACATATATAACCAGTAACATGCACACATTCAGTACTTACTCCAGACTGTTTCAATGTTTCTGTCAGGAAGCTCTTCTCAAGCATGCTTTCTATTCAATTTCACATTTCAATGGCCAGATTAAGTACATATGTAGTACCTCATAACCTAAGGTAATGCTTCCTAGGACTGGGCACAGCACAGCAGATCATTACACGTTGCAATTTTCTCTCCTCTCAGAGGATGTGTTTTATCTTCCTTGCCCTAGAATTCCTGCTGAGAGGACATAATGTAACTGTGGCTTAAATTCCTTAATTCCAGACTTAGTCATCAGCTGGTTATAATCTGTGATCTTCTTCAGGTTAAAAGTGTGAGGCTCTGCTTCCTTAACACAATAATCCGGAATTTGGTGAGTCTTTTCAAACTCCTGCCAGCCTCTAGGAAACAATTTTGGTTTTCTGATAGGAACATATAGAAAACTCTGAGACAGTGAAGTCAGCACTGTCCCTTGAAAAGCAGCAGAAGTGGATTAGGCAAACTCTTTCAGGTACAAACTCCACAGGCTTTGGAAGATCCAGCTGAAGGAGGGAACAAGGCTGAGTATTAGCTGACTATGCTGGCTCACTCTAAAGGAAAACAAAAAACTCGGAGTAGATGAAATATGCACATCTATGAAAGGTCTGGAACTACAGCTATGGAATTCATGAAAAGAAATTCATTTAGTTTTAATCCACTACCAGGCTTGCCTTTTTTTATTTGCTCTTTTTCATATGCTGCTACAACCTTTACTGGATCTTTTTAAGTGGGCCGAACTATCTTTGAATTCTATTTCATAAGGGAACAAAAATGCTGGAAGAGAGTTACTTTCTCTTACTTTACCGTGTATGTCATCTATCCTGAAATATAGCATCACATTATAGATATTCTACCTGTTGCTGCTGTCCTTCCACATCTAAAGCTTATTAAATGGATTATGACTTATTTTGTGACTTTCCTCAGTCATGTATTTTAAGATCGTTAGTCCAGTACATACTCACTTAAAGCTACATGCTGTCTTTCTAATCTTCAGCTTCTTATGCTAAGATTTTAGTAATTCATCCTACAGGTCACATTCAGAAAAGTGGGACACTTATTCCTGTAAGGTTATTCTGCTATTTTCAAGCTTCGTGAGATGGTATTTTTATCACTGATCTTTTATGAAGACTCGGTGGTTTTTTGATGTCTACTCATCCTGACACTGCCCAATAAAGCTTTTTCTCCCTCTCTCCCTTTTCATATGCCTGGCTGCTATTTTTCATGATGCCACAAGTAACACTGGCCTGGATTCTTCTCTTGGCTTTTTAAGATTACACACACTTCCATATTGTGAGGTATTGCTGGTTTTATCATCTCAGTTTTTCTCTTTTCTATTTCAAGAACGGATGTAATTCTTCGGGATGCGGATAGACATTTTCTCAAGAGAGTGTGATTGTGTCTCTGCTCTTCTACACATATTTTCATTAACACAGTATCCCCTAGATAACCTAAGCATATATTCTCCATAAAGGAAATGTCATGCTTATGGGAAAGAAAAGAGTTTTAAATGCCTGATCAGGCCCAAAGAGCACACTAGCAGTAGCCATCGTAATCCAGCCCTGTGTCTGTTTAGTGTCTTTGAATACCAACTTGCTGTATTGTGCTACCCCTTGGCTCTGGGCTGTCCTGAGCAGAGACAGCAGGTTAATGCCGAGCGCAACGCAACTGAATGCTAGGGACTAATACCATCCTGGTATATTGTTTCACCTTTATCTCAAGGAGCTTTGGAAAGCCTAAATTAAAAACAAACCCAAGCTCGTAGGTAGATATAAGTCCTGATGATACAATTTCTTTTACCACATTGTTCTGTAACTCCATTAGTTTCAGCTGCTCCTGAGTGACTCTAGTCCCAGTGAGGTGAGGATTCAGCTTACATATTGGATATAGAGTTAAAATGGTTGCACGGATCGTGGGAATTTTTCATCTCCCAGCATTTTTGAATGAGAACCAAATGTATAATTATTGCAGAATTGTTTGACTCCAACCAGTTTCGCATTTCCACAGCTGCCTGATCCCTGCCAATAATGTCACATCAGTGTAGCTTCGTTGAGGTACCCAATGAAGCTTTGCTGTACACTGGTGCTAGGGAGATTACCGATGTGGCTGCAGTTGTTCTAGCTACTGGGGAGCAAGGCATCTCCTTGCAACCAATGTCCAAGTGGCTCTGCAGCTATAGCTGTATGCAAAATTCTATGGTTATATTACCTATTTGGCCCATGCTGGCAAGCATCTTCACTGTTGGTGTTTGGATGTGCTATATTCATAAGACAGAAGCCAAGTATACTACTTAGCAGGCAAGGAGTGACTAATCACTGGGAAGCAGCAAGAAACATGTTCTTAAACCATTTCCCCCATTTTCAATGTTGTGTGAACACAGCTCATCTGCTTCATCCCAAAGAAAAGTCATATGGGAGTGTTTAAACTTTCTGTTTGTGCTGGACAAGAGAAGAAAAGAAGTACTTACAGGGTCAAATCAGGCTGAGCTGGCCATTGACAACTAAAAGCCAGCTGATAATTAATGAAACTTGTCTTTGTCACGTCTCCATTATCAGAGTTACTCTTTCCTGTGAAATGTCACTATCCACAGTATAAAATGTGGGGGATCCAGATTTGCTCTCTTCTAACTCTAACATGCTTTCTGGTCAGAAGTCACTGTTTCAATTTAACGGTCTCAGGCCATACACTTTGTTATTTTACTTTCAAAGGACCAGTACCTAAATTCCTCTTGTTTCCTTTTTTTTTTTAGAAACAGCAACTGATCTCACCCTAAATTTTCTTTTACAGGGGTCATAAGAAAAATGTTAAACTATTTTAGCAGTGCTCTACATATTCTTGTAAGTATTCTAGGAGCACTTCAGACTTTGACCCATTTTCCACCACTGCAATCCTCTAGCAGCTCTGTGTGCAATCCTCTGGCAGCTCTGTGTACAATCCTGCTTCCAGTTTGCTTTCAGGGAAAAGCAGTTTCTGTCTCCTCTCCCCCACCCCCACCCCCCCCTTTTTTTTTTTCTCCAGAAAAACATTGTAATAGCTTCAAGCTTCCCAGAAAAGTATGTTCCCAAGTTTGTATGAGATGAACCAAGCACAGTGTCCCGAGTCACTGCCCCTTTGCATCCATCAAATGCCATTATGCATACAGTCTGCACCTCCAAGGCTTCCAAAACTTTAATACCCTGTAACTCCTGTCATACCATGACTGTATCATTTTACATTCAGAATCAGTTTTGTCTTCTATTGTATTTTTTACTAACCTAGGAAGCCTGATCTTGATTTTTGTGTTTAACAAAATTTTATCTAGTGATAGACCATTCTAGAGATGGTGCTCACACGTTCATCAGCAGTAAGCATACATCTCTTCTAGAGTTGCTTATGAATAACCTAATCTGTCTTAATGCCATTTTCCACCAGATCATTCGGTTTAGGATGTCTGGAACTTGATATGCTACATGTTGAAATGCATAATCCTCTGCAGCAGTTCTGCCTATTGCGTTGTAGACCACGATCAGATGTAACAATTTCTAGGACATGCCTGGCAAACAGATTTAATTCTTCCCATGAAAACATTTTTATACAAATTTCTCCATGTAGCCTTATGGTAACACAAATAATTATCCAACAGCATAGTTTTGGAGGCGGACTTTTTGTTAGTATTCCCGTGTGCAATAATACTCCATTATTTTTGAAAATTCACCTTGAGAGTGTCTTTATCAGTATGTTTCCCGGTTTATGCTATGTTTTCAAATATTGTAATTGCAACTGAAAAAAACCCACCTTATTTTGCAGTTATATTTAACTAGTGCCACCTTTGCTGCAGGCACAAATGTTATGTGACTAGTTCCTGCTATTGCCAATTTTCCGTAAGTGAATATGTAAAACTTCTTTCATCTACCCTGATGATCTTACAGGTCTTTTCCAACCTTAGTGATTCTGTGATTCTGTGATTCTGTGGTTCTTCCTCTCCACTAATGCACAGGGACATTCTGATTTGGTTAAGTGCCTGGTATTTAGCCTATTCTGTAAGCATCCCATCCTTCAGCTATTTTCCAAAGCATCTGAAAATGCCTAGGTCTGTGTACTGGTATCAATATACTTGAAGACAGGAACTTTATTAACCCTGTAAGCTTTGAAAGTCTCTGTCCAAGAGTACCGTTGTGTGCTCTTCTTTATAAGTGCTTGACAGCTGCTAATAAAGACTGTCAAGTTTGGCATGAATTTTCCCACAGATTTTACCATCCCTCCCACTTTGCACACTCCTTCCTCTTTTGATCTTTGAAGTCTAGAATAGCTTGGAGTTGACTGCCTTCTTTGTACCATCTTCTTTAGCCCTTCTTTCAAACGCTTTCCAGAGCCTGAAGCTTCACATTTGTTGTATAATTTGGGTCCTTTTTCGTAGTCCTGTCAAATGCATTTTTAGTCTTTTGTGATGTTCTGCTGCTGTTTTCTCACAAGTCAGAACATCATCAATATACATTTCAATAGATTCAGTTCCTTCAAGAAATATGTAGCTCTCACTTACTTAGTGAAAATTCTCAGGAGTATATCTTAAGTCAAAGGAAACCTGTGAAAGTACTACATCCTGCATCAGGCACTGAAAGTGGCTTGCCTTGAACTCGTCTTACCTGGGGAGATTTGTAAGAGCAAGGCAGATACATTTAAATTAGTTAAAAGTTTAATATGTGCAGCTTCATGGAAAAAAAATATTTTACAATCTATTTAATTCTCTTAGATCTAAACACAAACAGTAATGGAGATTTTCTTTCAATGTTAGTAGCACATACTCAGTGGCCTTTTCTAACCTTTCTTGTCACTTGTTAACTAAATGGTCAAGTTTCTCTTGGAGTGTCTGTCTCTATTTCTGGCTTAGAGATTTCATAATGAACAGGATCTATGGCCAGTCTACATATACCGTTAAGGACAGCTGGTCTTCTACATGACCCTTTCTGGGCTCTTTCCTGACATAAAACCTCTGCATCTCATGCTGGCTGCAGCACGTTTTAAATTAAAAATTGAGTTTGGACCAAAATATTTGCTCCCACGGATTTTAATAATTTAACATTTCATTTCTACTTTCAATTCAAGACCACACAGTCCCTTACTTTAGCTTCCCGATATAAGCTCTCAATTTTACTGGACTTTCCACTATGTATTTTGGTTTCTGATTCAGTTGTTTGGAGTCTCCCTCATATTCTGCTGTTGCAAGCTGGCCCACAGATGCTGTCCCATTACAAAGTCCTTACCAAAGTTACTTGAAGCACCTTCAAGGTTACTTACCCACACCTTGGGAGCAAGTGGAAATTTGAGAAGGAGCAGGATTGGGAATGTCCCAGGGAGGCCTTGGGACTACACACTTAAGAACAACCCAGTCAAAAGCCATACCGTATAACCAGCATATGTGCCAGAAGACACATTGACAAGACACTGCAGACCAAGCCTGTAATATATTGGAGTTCCACTGATCTAGCCTCCTGCTACACACACATCTGCCTAGCAGCCGACCTCATCAGAGCTGGAGATGCCACTGGTCAGTGATAGGATGCCGATGTAACCACTGCCCTGTGCTTGCACGTCCTAATAACATTTCAGTAGCTACCACACATGGCTGCTGCTTACTTGGGTCTGACATGCCTTGCCAGCCTCACAACAGAGGCCAGAACAGCCAGATGTACTCTTTTGTTGTTGTTGTTTCTAAAGGAACTGTGCTGTCCACAGCCAGGCATGCACAAGGGCACGAACTCTTAGCTAGAGATAAAGTAAACAGGAATGGGCTTTTTTTGGGTAATCCCTTTCCCCAAGACTATCTCCCCTGCCACTACCCACTGACTTTCTCTCCCTTTCTCTTCATCTCTGAGTTTCACTGCCTAAATGCTGTAGAGAGGCCAGGTAATCTACAACCCCACAAGAACCCACGGCTTGCTTTCTGTCTCTGTCGGGAGAGAGAAATGGGCAGTGGGTGAGAGGGTCTGGGCTTCCTCCTGAGTACAGCACTATCCTAATGGATTTTTTTCAGCTCTGTGACCAAAGTTCTGAAGAGGAAATATTCAAAGTCAGTCACTTCATTTTTCAAGGCGATTTAACACTAGCAAAGAGCTGGATTCACAAAACCCAAGCACTGAAGGCAGTGATCTCCCAGTTCCCACGTGCAGTACCTCTTCTACCAGGGATGCCAAAGTGCCCAGGTAGGAAAGTTCAGTCCAGATCTTTTTCATCTTCCCCTACTCCTTTCCCCATGAACCCAGACCTCTCTGCATGCATGGTAAGAGTTTAATGTGCATTTTGAATTGACAGGGATGAGAACTGAGCAGGGTTAAAGTCTTCAGCTTTGGCTGGGGCATGTTGTGTGTCGGAGATGATACACTGCCAGAATTAATGCCCTGTAGTTTCCTCTTTCCATCTCCCATGCAAGAGCAAATCCATTTGAACATAAGGGAGGCATGGCAGCACGTGTGCTGGCTCTCATTGAGGCTTGCTGATTTTTCCTGCCAAGTCCAAGGCAGGTACTGGGCGAGCTAACAGGAGTAGAGCTGAGCTGAGCAGTGAGATCTCTGTGTAGCTAGGGAACGTAGGGGCTGTTCTGAAAGAAATGACTACAGTAAGTAGGTAACAAGTTTTCAATTTTTTTTATTAAGCACAGGTGTGTAGAAATATATATTCAAACACATACAAAAACATATACAGAAATAGCAATACAAAAATTGTTAGGTCTTCTCAAGGCCAAGGAGGTATTTACAAAATTATTTACTTAAAGAATGCAATGCTCCAACTGTTGTATGCTCTGGATTCCCATCCCCTCAGGCACTAAGTAATATGCCTATGCCTGAAGATTAAATCAAATATGTATTAGAAGTGCTCCTTCTGATTTGCATTATTTCAGATTAAATACTGAAATTTCAAAGAGAGGTTTTTTTCCTCCTAGGAACTTGCAGTATAAATTACAAGAGCAATTATTTAAAATATATATATAAGAAATGCATATCAGTAAGGTGCTGTGCATAATGAAGAATATGATTTGTTCAGCCTGGCTATTTGAGCATTCTTGTTTTCTGCCAAGTGGAAGGAAGGATATGACAGTAAGCCAAACAAGAACAATGTGCAAAGAAAGGAAATTACAACATGTATAGAAGGAGATAGCTGGTGTGTTAAGAGAAATCAGAGAGGCTTATACAATTACAGTGAGAAAAAATAAATAGCAGGAAGGAAGTAAACTCATGAATAAAGATAGAAAATAATGAGTTTAAAATTACTAAACTAGCTGCTGTTTAAACCTGTCTCAAGAGAAATGAAGATGAGGCACACAGGCATCTAAAAAGTATTGAAGGACATTGCAAATATAGTTGCTGATATAAGAGAAAGAAATCAAATATAGAAATGAACAAATAGACAATGTCAAGGGTGTAAACTGTTAGGCATCAAAAAGAAAGATTCAAATTTATGTTTTGCATGTAAATAAATTGCAATATAAAAATATACTGAGGGAGATCATTAAGGGGAGTATAAGATTCTGACAAGTCCATGTAAAGGCGCTGAGAAGAATTCTGGGTGTATTTCTATGTAAATATGAGTTTTGAAATTAACAACAATTTTTCAGCATGAACTTTCCATTATGCAGCAGTGAGCGAGTCCCAGAGTTTTGAAGAGTAAAAACAATCACTAGTAGTATTTCCATCTCCTTTTATTTTCCTCCATAATTTTTAGATGTCAGATCTCAGATCCACTTTGGTTCCAGACTTTTTTTTGAATGAAGAAAAAGAAAATATTTTTTTTTTCTTTTCAACTTGGGAAAATAAATAAGGTTACTCTTTATCCCAGATATTCTTGGGGTATTGGAAGCTGTTTTCTTTCTGTAATGCCAGGACACCAGTGGCTATTTCAGATGCATACCCCAAAGGAGTTTCCATTAAAAAGTTGAATAATTTGGGCTTTAGTAACACACTAAGGGGAAGCTGGTGTCCTGTCTTTCTGGTCTGCAAAACTGTGATGAGTCTGTAGGACCAGTTTAAGAACTTAAGGCATTTTGTACTGTGAAGATGCCAATCTAAGATGGATTTCAAATCACTTTATATTGTCAGTGCAGTACAGAGCAGCAGGTACATCTTGCATGAATATGTCTGCTGTCTGTGAATAGATTTTCTGGGCAATTAACTTAAGCAAACTGTGGAATGAAACACTATGGTTTCTCCTAGCCCTAGTGTTGTGTCTGCCCTTAGCTTATTAAGTATGCTTCTCTGTCCTTGGTGGGAGGAGCACAGCAGCCTTTTTTTGGTGATTTATGGATTATGTTGTATTTCTATTCAGTTCTTGTTCCTGAAGGCATGCAACTGTATAAGAACCTTAATTTCCATTTAACATAAAATAATTGTTTAGCTCTTATGATTTCAAAGAAAGCTTCAAAGAATGAAATATGTAAGCCATGAAGACTCAAAAAATTGCCTGAAAATATTGTATATTGTAACGTCTCTTAATTTGTAAATGTCTTGCAATTTTATAGTCTGTGATCATCAAATATTTGGGTTATTGGTAATGTAAAAATCACAGGAACAATCTACTTGAATAAGATGTGAAGAGCCAACAAGAAACTCTTCAACACTTCCAAGGATGAAGCATCGTGTCTTTCAGTACTGTGCATTAGCATAGACACAGAAGTTGCTACTGTTGTGTGACAGGTAGCTTTCCTCACCTTAGTGAGGAAAGGAGTAATTTTTCCTGATTTTGTTTTCACTGTTAGTAAATGATAAAATAGTAAGGTCTTTGCAAAGCAGCTAATGACCAATGTGGACTAATATTTGTTGGGTTTATATTGATGAGATGGTGGGTGATAAAGATGGTGTCAGAGAGGAGGAAGGAGCAGCAGTAGCTCTTTCCATTATTGTTGAATGGGCTCATTGGCTTTAAATGAGCTTACATTTCAATATGACAAAAAAACCAGGTGTGGTTAATTAGACTCTGGGATTTCATAAAAAAAAAGAAAAGATAAAAACAAATCTGTCCCTATTGAGCTTCATTAATTTTATTTTTATTTTCTTTTAAGAAAAAAAGATTTCTACAGAGAAAGCTTTCAATATAACACTGGTATGTGCTTCTCTAAGGATTTTCTGAATATACCATTTTAAAAGGTTATCTTATTAAACCAGTTCCCATCAGACACTTCCCTGTCAAACCATCCCTGCAAACTAATCCTTGCTATTTCTGGCCATTGATTAGATAGATACATTAAAAAGGCATGCTTCTCCTCTTTTTGGATATTAGAAAACATAATCCTAAGCTGGAATTCATTGATGCCTGTGGATTTTAAGTCCTGAAGTAGAGAATTCCTCAGCAAGGTAATAAAAACTGAGCTAGCAAATATTAATTTCATTGTCTGCTAATTGTTTGCATTGCTGTTATTTTTTTTTTTTCCCAAATCCCTTTCTTACCTTCCTGTTTTCCTGGCTGGCAGGATTACATGTCACACATATATAGTATCTATACATGACTATAATATGACAGAAGGCTGTCTTTTTTGGGAGTGATATTTTAGTTCCATCACGATGACATACTTCCAGTTTCCCTTCTATCCTCTGTGCAAAAATACAACTGAGTTCTTGGTGAAAGTGTTATGATGTTCTAGCAGTTACATTTTAGACAGTTCAAGCATCTCCTTGACCAGTACTGGATCAAGTTCTAATTTTGTTAAACGGATGTATTTACTTTTTTTTAATTATTATTCAGAATGCAAACATGCATTTATTATACAACCAATAGTAGCAATAGGGAAATGAAAAATTAGTATGTTTGCTGGAGTACACGTTGCTTGTAGCACAGTTAAACTTGACGTTAATGCAACAAAGGAAATAAATAGCATTGTTGTAGTGATCTCATTCTTTGTACTGGGTCAGTCTTCCAGGGACAGTTCTGTTCTTCCTCTGCCAAAACTATGTAGATCCCATTAATACAATGCCAGTCTTTCACAGCTAATTCTTTTTAACTGATGTGGCATCCTTCTACTTTATTTTATTTCAGTAGGGATTAAAAAGTAGTTTCCAGTGTGCAATTGCTGGCTGTGCATATGGAGATACTGTCTGTCACACAAAAAATAGTAGCTAATAAAAAAATGTCCTTTTCTTCATGTAGTTGGTGAAGAGTTTTGTGTTTCTCTATCATTTAAATCATGGCAATATCTAGAGGCTTTCATCAAATGAAGTCCTATTAGATAGACAGTGTGACGGAGTGGATTTCATGCAGGGTAGAAAGGAAGAATAACTGGGGAGATAACAGACTAGCAGATGGGAAAGAGAAAAGCATGGAGTGACAAGGGATTGCTTGGCCATAGCAGGAGTCAGTGTACAGGAGACAGTAAATGGCCCTATAGCACAGCATAGGAGACTTAGTGGGCAAGTGTCACAGGATGAAAATTGATTGGCAAATAGAGTTTATCCCTGTTCATATGAATTCCCCTTTGGCTTATATCTGTGGTTACTACATAGATAAAACATAGGTTTCATGTCTGCACAGTTCTCCCATCACTTCCCTCTTCCCCCGATAACTGCAGAGTGAATTTCACTGCACAAATTTTAAAAATATGTGACTATTTCTAACTAATTAGTAAACAAAGTTGGATTTTAACTCAGGATTAATTTGCTGAAGAGCTATATTTTTACTCCATTTTAAGTAAAAACATAATGCTGCTGGGTTTTTTCCTGTTCTTTCCATCAGCATTGTTTCCTAAATGTTGTCAAATTGGTCATTGGGTTAAATATTTTTCCTTTCTTATAACGGGAAATAAGATTAATACCTATTAGATAGATTATGAACTATTTATATTTCAAACAGCATTGACTGTCCTGTAGTAATTCACTACTTTCCTTCCCTTCTCACCCTTCTCCATTAGTTATAATGTCACTTTCAAAGTTATGGTATAGCCAATGTACTTTTATATCTGTATTTATATATTTATACACCCTTCTTACTTAAAAACTCTCAAAACATCTTCACATCCACATTCTTTCTCAACAGTTGTGTGCTCTGCCTGCCATGGACCTTCTAAAAAGGTGATGACCTATGATGAAAGTGACCTTGATATTATCCTCATATTGCTTCCTTTCTCTAACTGACCAATATTTACTAATGCTGAGCAATGTCATTAATTTTCTGTTGTATCCCTCAGATAAGCAAGTGTTGCTAGATGGCAGTTAGAGGATTGAGAATCAATCCCATGGTATTCACTAAGGATAAGTCATTTGCTCCATGTAGAATAGCTGGTCCTTCACGGCTCAGGCTACTGTAAGACTGTCCTCTGTGTCCACTCCTTTTTCCTGGGTACATGAAGCCTACCCATGCTTTAGTTCTCAGTGGCATGGGAAATAAGAAGATTTAATGCACCAGGAATCATGTAGAGAGGAAGGTAGAGGACTAAGCACAGGTGGCCATTAGTAGAAGGTAAAAGGCACCCTGGAAAACTCAAACAATTTTCCTTTCTAAGACAGCAGGAAAGCACTGTGCCTGTTTGACTTTTAATCATGTCACAGGTTTCTCCTGAGGTAGTACCAACTGCGCAGTCTTCCTTTATTTACAGCTCGCAGGTGATAATACACAAAATCTATAGAGCTCTTTTTCTGGCTCTGTCCTCTCCATCCATTTTTCTTCTTTCATCTCTATCTTTTTGTGAGCAATTACTGTCCTTGTATCCAAACTATTCAAAGAATCAGACTGCTGTTCTTACATTTGCCCCACAACAGTGTTTTTATTGAAGAAGTTATTTTCCTTTATTTTTTCCACTGTTCTGTTCTGTTTGTTGGTTTCTTAAATATGCATGTGACTTACCTTGGGGGTCTGCAAGTTTTGTTGGTTTTTCAATGGATGAATACAAGAAACTATTTTTTACTTTCAATGCTTCTTCAGAAATAACTGTTTTTTCCGGTTCTCATGTATAAACATGGATTTAAAAATTTGCTTTCAGATTTTATTGATAGAGGTAGACTAGATTTAGTTTCTTTGAGATGGTTTCTTAACCTTTCACATATCATTCAGCCATAAAGTAAAATGAAAAAACAATACTGGGCACTCATCATCTTCTCCATGGCTTTGAATTCCCTTTTCTTTCTGATCATCAGGAAATGGCAATTGGTCCAGTTTGTTGTCATGAGGGCCATTCTTCCTTCTGTCTGCACATGTGTTGCATGTCTGTGGTGATTATAGCAATTTTATTTGCAGAACAGAAACATTAAGAAGCAATGTTTCCTATTTCAATTTAAGAGATTGTAAAAATCACTAAAAGAAGCTGAAAACAGAAGGGATGCTTCTGCTGTGGCATCAGTCAGCTCTTCGATTAATGCTATCAGATGCTCTTCCCAGTGACCTCAGCTCTTGGCTGAACATGGCCATGACCTCTGGGTCTCCCTGGCTTGCCTGGCTCAGGTACAGTCGGACTGAGCACTGGCTGGCAAGTCTCTGTTCTGCCCTGCCCTGCCCTGGGGTCCCCCTCGACTCCTGGCTCTCCAGCCCTCAGGGAACAGCTGGCCCATGCAGCACCCTGACAGTGGGCTTTAGTTGATGCTATTTGGCTTTTATTCTTCCGCCTTTCCTTGCCCATAAATGCAGCAATTTTACTCCAGTGAAGTTTCTGCACAGTGCTTTTCAGAATTTCTTTGCATATGTTCCGATACTACATGAAGCAAAGTGACAATTACCTATTTTTTGTGAGTCCATACCCATTCCTCTTCTCTGGCTGGATTCATGAATGGAAAAGGAAAAATATTTCTCTCTCACTCTATCATGTAAGAGGAAAGGCTGCTTATACACCCTTTCCTGACTGTGCCCTTGTGCAAAAGCTGGACAAAATCAGTTTCTATTTTACAAAAGCTTACTTCAGTTTTCCATTAGTAAGTTGTGACATCATCACTAATTAATGAAATTAGATCCCAGGAACACTTTGATTGTTCTGAGGTCAATAGATTAATAAAATATAAAAGAAGTTTTGGCTTCCTAAATAAAAGCGTAAAGCTTAAGTTGTAGTAGCAGATTTGTTGTCTGCCTAGTTACATGACTTGTACTTTCTCTAATGACTGAAGACAGTGACAGGAATGAGACAAATTACTTGAACGGAGATTGCATGAACATACAGCTTGCTGAACTATAAGATCTCCAGGGGTCCTTTCCAACTTAATTATTCCACGACTGCATAAATATAGGGCAAAAACATAGCCTCTACGTCAGAAGCAAAGACCCCATCCTTTCTTGGGAAAGATGAGAATTAAGAGGAGACTCCATCAGGAAAACGTCTGATATAAGAAAAGATATCCATACCTATTGCCTGGAAGAAGTCTGTTCTAGAAGGAGAACAGCTGCCGCCTCAATCTCCAGTATAGAGTTAACAAAGAATAATTCTTTGTTTCATCCATTTTGAAAATAATCTGATTATATTGTGCATTAATTTGGTGATTTGGTAATTTAGACACTTTGAAGAATGGAGGCCTTCTCAGTTGTGACTTTGCTGCATTTTTGTATTCTTATTTAGTCTAATGAAATGTCAGTAGTTTACTCAATGGTATGTTTACTTAGTTATAGGTTGGCTTGACCATATAAAAAGTATATGGAACTATTTTACTCCTGTGATTTTAAGCATGTTTCAAGTACCTGTAAGAATGCTGGTAATCTGAGCAAGATTTTGGCAAATCACTCTAGTCTTTTTCTAAATGTACATATGTTCACTTCACAATTTTTAGTAATGCTTATAACAGATTAGTGAGTTTTACCCTTTTTTCATAAAACCTTCAACATACCTTTCTGATTAGCATAACTTACAACAAACCCTATTGCTTTTAGAAAATCTTCACTTACGTTGTTCTCTCAAACACTTGGATAAGTCTGCATATTAATCAACTTTCTAATAGAAAAAAAAGATTCAACAGGTGCTATTTCTAATTCCTAGATAGTCAGGTTGCTAGGCAGGTATTGCTGTATGCAAACTCTGTATTTAATTATGCATCTCGCTAGAGCTATTCCATGCCCCAGATGCCACAAAATGAGGTTACTGTGAGATGCAGGGTAATACCATTCAGCTGCTGCATCCTAGCAGGAGCCTGTGTGGACATTTTCCTTACATCAGTGAGTATCTGCCCTCCTAGGTCTCTCTGTGATGCCAGCATGATACCTAGAAGGAGTAACAGTTCAACAATCTGAATAATAAACTTACAATCTAGTCTTTAAGTAGCATTTAAACAAGATGGAGCATTTCAGTGGTTCCTCTGAGCAAGATACCTCATAATTTCCAGTTATGTTCTGGGCATACTTTGATTTAATATGGATTTGATACCAGACACCTAAATGCCTAAAAGGCTGCTACTGTCCTACTATAGTTCTGCTTGCAAAGGCAGATACCTTTAAGGCGTGGAGGTTAGCTGGGTGGTGTTGAAATAAGTTTGGCTTAGACAGGCAGATGATTGTACTTAGATTTCTTATTTCATACCTGTGTAGCTACATGAATAAACATTTATGACTTTAAGACAGCAATAACTACAGAAGAGCAAATCAAAAATACTTTTATATACTTTTAAAGTGCTCTATAACAGTTGCTTTGGGTCACGTATAATAATATTGCCTGAACAACGTGGATTATTAAAAATATATTCAAGGTTTTACACCTATTTTAATGTCCAGTAACTGTTTCTGAAAAGATTGCTTAATTTTCACGTGAATTCATTATTCAAATTATTCATTGGTTTCTTGGTTTGCAAGTGGTTCATGAGCTGTTCATTGCAGACACAACGCAATGCTGTGTTGGTAGGTTACTGAAGTCTAATGATTTGACTTTGTTTATTCTATGAAAGCCTTAAAATATTACTTGATTCTCTCACTGGAAAGGTTTAGGTGCTTAGGCAACTCATTAGCATAGTATGAATTGGGTATTTTCCATATCAATATATAATTTCAAATGAACAATTTATGAACATTTGAGTGGAAGAATCGTATTGATAAACATTTACAGTAATCTGAATGTTCAAATATCCACAGAAAGTGAAAAAGAAAGAATGACAGATATGGCCAAATTTAAAATAGCTTTGGTAGAAACAGAAACAGCTGTTTATCGAAATATTCTTCTAATACATGTTAACTTTGATTAATAACTCCACAAGTTTTGTGATTTTTGCATGGGTTTCATCATGTCATCTTTTGTTTTCCATTTTATTCGATCTGATGGTTTGAAGCCCATGTTAGTATGCTTTGGTACGGAATGGATAGCATGCTCTTACCTATGGCTAACAGTTCCTCTGCAGACATGGTTTCATTGAAGGGCTGGCTATCAAAGCAATGAGCAGTTCCTGCATAAATGTGTGTGTAAAGGTTCACTTTTCAAGCATGAGTGTGGCAAGAGCATTCCAGAAACCTTGTACGGGTATGGAAATAGGATATATGCAAACCAGTAATAGCAACCTGATACAAAATGTAGGATATCCTCTTTATATCTGCATATTTGAAATTTGATTTCCATTGAAAAAAGGCCTATAAACTCTGTGTTTATTTCTCTTAAGCATTATCGTATGAGATGGTTACAGTAAGGCATGACCTGAGGGAATCACATAAGAATATAAACCACTGAAAGAAAATTCTGGACTATCCTATGAAAGTCAACATCTTGGAGAAATCTAAGGCTGGAATTCAAGGTATTTTTGAGCTCAGCACGGTTTGTGTGAAAATGGAGATGGAAATGTGATTCTAAGGTGTTTCTCTATTTTGCTGTTCCTCAGCACTTCAACAAAAAAAGCAAGGAGAGAAGAAAGGAAATGTGCTTCTCCTTTTTCTGCTTGTGGTTAAGGAAGACATGTATGAATTAATCTTTTAGGAAGCATAACAAATTCACATCCAAGCATCCAGCAAGCTCTGCTGGAGTGGCATGGAGCAGAGAGGCTGTGTCTTTACCTGTTCTCTTTGCTGTATGTTTGACTGTACCTTTCTGTGTATTCCTAGCCTGTTTCCACTCCATATGGTATCTCCCTTTCCAGTCCTTCAGATCTGGCCCCAAGACTTGAGTAGTTTGTAGTTGGCTGGAGCAGACGTAGGAAGCACTCTAGTCCCTTTTATGCAACCTGTGTGTGGTTGCACATAAAAGACCTCAGACTCTAAGACTTTCAGACAGGATGGAAGTCTTAACAAGAATATTTCTTTCTAACTATCCTCCCTGAAAAGCGACTACAGTTCAGCTCTCCGTGGCAGAAACTACCTCTTACTATCCATATTCATTCTTCTGTGGAGTCTTCTTGCACGTAATTTGCAGCACAGCAGCAGCAAGGGGATAAAAAAACAATCCCCGGGAACTGGTACAGAGAAGCAAAGAGAAACCTCTCTATTTTCAGATTTGGGTGTATTAATAAGATGTTAAAAATCCTGGATTTGGCTACACATATTGGAGCACAGGAGCACCTTATATGAGGCACAATGCTAAGATTCAGGCTTCCTATTTGTGTGTGTTTGTTTAAAATTGGATACTCTCCTCCTCCCTATACACATGCTTTCATTTGGAAAAGATATTGTGCTTTCATGATGCCTCATGGATTTAATCTTCTTGATAGTCTGGGGTGAAAGCATGTGTACACCTTTTGAAAAATCAGCTGTTGCCTTAGAGAATATATGTATGGTTGCTGATTTTCCAAGATATGCACCATTGTGCACCCTTGAGAATGGTAAAACCTTTCCTGCATGAAAGCAGCAACTACATTTACAAAAAGCTGCACATGACAACCGTGTCAAGAATCTTCACGGTAAAGCCTCCCCAAGATAACGCCTGCACGATAGGCAGTTAAATTACATTATGTAAATTGCATGCAAATATATGCACCACATACGATAATTAAAACCTTCCTAAATACATATTTGTAAAATACAATCCATCATGGTCCATGAGGTTATAATCTACATTTTTTAAATGAATGGTGCAAAACCCCTGAAAATTCACACAAAAGTGAATGATAATAATTTGAAACATAATGACCTATCATTTATCAACTTCAGTTCTTTACAGAGTGTCACTCATTCAAAAAAATCCACTGATTCACTAAATAAAAATTGGAAGCCCGTACCAACAATTTGTGCTTGCATAAGATGCAAGAACTAATGTGCTACTGCGACTGCGCACCTTCAGTAATCATGGATGGGAAGTGAAAAACTGCATATGCAATGTTATGAAACAGAACCTGGCAAGGACAGAAAATTTACCGAGAAATATGACAAAGCACTTGCAGAAAGTGGCCTTGGGAATTATTTTTAAACTTCAACTTTCAATTTCTCTCAGATAATAGCACCTCCTGTAGGACATTAGAGTTCAAACCATGATGGGTACATGTAGCTGTCTCAAAAGGAGCAGAGTTAACTGATAAATCATACTGGTCTCTTTCTGAGTAGCGCTGGTAGTCCCTAGAGATGTCCAGCCCAAGTCCTGACCAGGTTTGACGTGCTCTTCAATCTGTAGTCCATGGCAGGATTACAACCCACAGTGACATAGTAGCACTGTGTGAGTTATGAGTCTAAAATCAGTAACTGCACAGTCTGGCACCAAATGCTCCTCTGGTACCTTCTCTTGTGTGTGTGTGTGAGATTGTCAAGGCAGCAATCTTCTTTCTCTCTCTTATTTTCCATTGCCCTCCCAGAAGGAGTGTCAGTGGTTTTCTCCTCCTGCTTCCAGTTTGCAGAGCTGATATTCCCATGATGCTTTCAGCTGCTTTGGGTCAGGACTGACCTATGAAGGTCAACAACTAGGAGCAATCTAAAGGCTGGAATTCAAGGTACGTTCAAGCCCAGCACAGTCTGTGGGGAAAGGGAACAGGTACAAGTCTCTCAGTACCTTGTGATGCCTCCTGCAAAAGACAGGCAGCTTGGGAAGGTGATGACTCCTGCCTACCTCCATCTATGCCTGCAGGAGCAAAACTACTGGCCTAGAAACCCCCTTTTTTTTCTTTCAGCTGACAAGACTAAGTGAATTTGATTCTTCTGGTTTTAAGGAGGTCTGTCAGTGCTCAACAAGCCTCAGGTGATAGCATGACAGTATACAGCCTTTCAGCCTGGTCTTCCCAGCAGTGAGATACAGGCTTATCTGTAGCCCTGGGACTAATCCCTTAAGATTGCCAGGAATTGTCACACATTTAAAAGTAAAACTATGCTTTTTAAGAATTCATGGTTTGGCAACTGAGGAAAGCTCTCTCACCTTTCAATGCAAGTATGTAGTACTGACGAATTAGCAGAATGAATGAGTGCAAAAATGGCCTTTTTTTCTCATGTTTGAAACAATGCTCATTAACAATAACAGCCAGCACCTTTCAGTTGACATTGGTGACCACTGGGATTGACTGATAATGCATAAGCCTAAGGAGGAAAGTCACTTTGCCAGTTGCTGACTTGTGAATATTGGACAGTTTCAATTTTCTTTACATGGCATCTTCTGTTTGAGGTATGTGTTACACAGACACTGAATATCTTTGGTAGAGTTCCTTATTGCCAGAGAGTAGGTCCATCCTCCTTCACAATAAGCTAATTGTGTTTTTTCTTCCTAGTACATCAGGCTGGTGAAATAAAGAATTTTTTTAGAAGTCTACTCCCAGAAGATGCAGCTAAGCAGCCAGCTACAGTACTGTTTGCAAATTACTCTGAGCCTGGTTCTGCCACCTGTGCTCATATCAAGTAGCAATGCTGATTATTTTTTTGGTGGAGCTGCCTACGAAATTATTCCACCTGCCACACTGGTACTTTCTGGGTTGGTCTTATGCTGAGCTCTGAGTTTCTGTCCGTTCTGCCAGAGAAACAGGCAGGAGGCCATCACAGTCATACAACTCCTGCATGCGGGCAGGAGAATCTGTGCTGGATTTTGCAGTGGGGTGCTGTCAGAAAAGACTTTTATAAAAAGAGAAAACTGAATTTGCAGGCTTCCAGGTCTGACCAGCTCTGGGAATTCAGAGCACTGGTATTTATCAGAACCAAATAACAAATTATTTAAACTCCACTTATCACTATTTAGGGGTTTGTAGCATTTTGAAGTACTGCTACATAAGCAGTGTCTGAACCTCTCAATAAGCAGTGTCTGACCACCACACAGACAGATGGTTTTGCAAAAAGCACTTTCCAAGTAAAACATCCAGCCTTTTATTTATATAATCCAGCATGTAGCATATAATAATTGTCCTTAAAAATAAAGTTATTGACATATATAACAAAATGGCATTGCACTTTTTATTGAATGTTGAATTCTTTGAGTGGTGGTATCCTCATATTTAGATCTATTAGAAGTTTAACATAACAGCAGGCCAGCTGGCAGCCTTGAGAGCAATGGTAAGAAGGCATTCAGAAACGTGCTCTGCGGGATGTACCTTGACGTGACAAGGAAAATATATTGACATGGGCTTTAGTTTTGTGGAAAGGAGAGAAAGGCAAGAATATAGATTCTGATCCTTTTGTGTGGCAGTTATGGTCACCTGGGGCCCTGCTATCCTACCTGAGTGGAATATCTGCAGGGAACCTCTGTGAAGGTTGAAAGTTTGAAACTAATGTTTCCAATTTACATAGGTAAAGCTACATGTAACATTGTTTTCAAAGTGGATAAAAATATCCACTAGGACAGGAACAGAACCTGTCCAAAAAAAAGATGGAAATGATTTAAAGATGATTGACTTATTTGGTTTTATAATGACAAGAATATCTGCTGTAGGCAGAAGGATTATGGCAAAAATACTTCATTTAGCATTTATAAAGGGCTTTTTGCTCTTCATTTCTTTTATATATTTTATGACTTGACCAATACAGCATTAAAAAAACCTTATCATGAATGCAAGCATCTTAAGAAAACATTACCTTAGCTAATGCAAAGGGAGTTGGCAAAGTTGCCAATGGTACAGCCTTCCAGGCAGAGGAGTCTTAATCAGTTGCCCTCTACAGCTTTGGTCCACCAGATCAAGCCTTATAAAGGTGCAGGGATCAAATTGCCAGTCAGTGTCCACGACTGAGAAACGTGTTTTCTTTTGTTTACCTGTGAAAGGATGCCACCTCCTACAACAATCACAGGGCAAGTAGTCTTCATAAACAACAGCATGTTTTCTTTTTCCGTGTTTGCTTATTTGGAAAAAGCATCTGGAATAGTAATGCTCTGAGTGCTGTGTGGGGAAGCAGAGCAGAGCTGCTGCTGCATAGTTTAAGAGTTAACTTCTGAGGAGATTAAAATAGAAAGTCTGATTGCTGGTTGTCTCATCAGCCCATGTGAAAAGCAGCTGACAGTGTTCACGTTTGGAAGAGGAGAGGAAATTGGAAATCCATTACATTTCTCCTGGTATTTCAGTCACAGGAATATATGTGTCTGCAGTTCAGAAAACACAGAGAGGCTAAGGTGCTGAAGCCACAATTCAGAAATGTCCGTTGTCACACAGCAGAATAGTAAACTAGTTAAGAAAAAAACAGCTTTGTTTCTTCAAATTCAGTCTGTGATAATGGGAAGTAGGACTTCTGAAGCTAGGTGGGGTAGCTCTGGGCTTCTTCCCTTTCTGCTTGATTTTTATTTGTGACTGAATGCTGAAATTTGGGTTTGGCATAATGAATGTCAGTCACCAGACTCGGACTTGGACTGAGAGTAGCTTGCAGAATATCAGTGACCATTTTGACTGTGATAAATACCACAAAACCATAACAAAAGCAGTTGGTTCTTTCTCTCCTAAGAGCGAACAGAATGGTTGCTGTTTTGACACCCACACACTTGTCCCTCCCTCGCTGTTTCTGTCTTCACACTTTAAACCCACACACAGAGCTTCAGATCAACTGTTGCACAATGTACCCGGCATGTTTCAAGGCCAGAAAGTCACACAAAACCTACAATGGAAACTCATCAGGCAAGGCAGTTTGGGTGATGGATATTGGGCCACCTCCTGAAATCTGCAGTAAAGGCACACAGAAAGATGGTTTTGCAAAAAGTCCTACGTGTGGTGCTACTTGCTACTTAGCAGGATGAAAGAAAGAAAGTAGGTGGACAGTACTCGATTTGGACAACAAAAGAATAGTATGCGCTGCCTTTTTTTAATGAGATTTTGTTTTTCCGATGAATCAGCTTTTGGTCTTCTGATTCCATCACTGACATGGACACTGTCATCTGGACTTCAGTATCATGCTGTTGCCCAGCATTAGAAATGTCAATTTTTTTAACATTGTCTTCTGGAACACTTTCCATTTATTCATACGGCACTAAGGATGCACAGTTCCCAGGCAATCCTTTTTTTTTCCCCCTGTCTTTCTTTTTTTAATATACACAGTAAGAAGGAATATAGGCAGAGATTAGAAAAAGATCTTAGGTCTCTGATAATCCTCCCACGGCTGTTGGTAGGGCTGCATGGCCCCCTTAGGGCACCTTTCAGCACAGCCAGCCTGCAGCTGCCAGGATGGCACGTGTCCCCTAAGAGACCAGAGGACTCCTTTTTGCTTCCTTGACTTTACTGAAAGTAGAGCAAAGCTCCCATATGAACTTCAACATGTATGAACTTTTTTCTCTGATTCCAGTGCCTTTTCTTCACATTTCACTGCACGCAAAACTTATCAGTCAGATCTAACAATTTGAGGAAGTTGAAGAGAGAACAGAAAACATTTGGGGCCAGAAAGAGACAAAGAAACATTAGGTGGCAATCTGCATTCCAATTTAGGGGAACTTTTCCATCAGCTGCCCTCAGAGAACTTGAAATACACTTTCTCTTGCCTTTGCAGAATTGCTCTGCTTTGCTTTCAGAGTGAATGTGGCAGTTTTCCAAGCCAAACTTACAGGGGAGGGGAAATAAATCACTCTTATGTTTGGCTGGTAGGAATCCAAGCAGTAGAGAAACTACCTCCTTTCTAAAAAGTCTTGTAAAAAATGGCCCAATTTACTTAATCTTTTCGACTCATTAATGTTTCTGTTTGAGTCTACACTTTGCAAGCCATAAACATTGTGACAAGTAGTGAAGCAATCATGCAATTAGGACTCAATTACTTACGCTGTAAGAGTGGCCTCTTGCTTGTTTTTCCCCCACATAAGAAGAAATAAATATTGTGTCTTTTTGTCCCCTCTGGTGCTAGCTTATGGCTAGAATTATGTGAAATCCAAAAAGTTTGTTCTCCTGGTTTTACCTTTGTAGGGTTATCTAGACCGATCTGTTGTGAGGCAGTCAGGGTGCACAGTATATTTTACAAGTTGCCCTCAGCTCATGGACAATTGAGGAGTGGGGGGGTGCAGAAAGGATGACCTGTGGCTTCTTTCCCTCTCCAAAACTCAAGGCAGTCTAGTGGGGCAGGGAGCAGGGGTGGACAAATTGAGGCTTTTGAACTCTGTGCACTCCTGTGGCAATTCAAGAGCAGCTGTCAGGCCAGGGCTGTGCCACGTGGCTATCATTCGGGCTATATTGGTACAAAGGCAGGACCTGAGTAATCTCCATCGCTGGCTGTGGGAAGAAGTGGCCCAGCAGATGCTGCTGGGTTCAGTCTAGCAGAAAGAGTCACTTTGGGATACCATACCATACCCACCCCCCTGTTTCACAGCAGGACTCTTCAGCCGTTCCTGTCTCCCTCCTGTGACCTACTCCCCGCACCTCCCCCTGCTCTCTGCTCTCATACCACATGTGAGATGCAACATGCATATACATGCATCTCATGCTGCTTGGCTATATGAAGATATTGGTCAGTGTTTTGTAAGCTCAGAAATTTTGGGCAGTTCTACTGCAAGGCTTTGGCAAAGGAGGAAACAAAGCAGAAATCCTGGCTGGATGGTGCCATGTAGTGCCATCTTAAAGTATAGATTTGTGGGTCCCTGGGCCCAGTTTGAAAGGAATCTGTTGATCACTCAGTCAGTGGGCTGCCAGATGTCCCATGTCTTAAATAACTTCCTGTAATAGAGGCTTGGGTCATGTGTCCCATATGGAAAGCATTCAGTACACGGGCTTTCCTGTATTTCCATGCAGACCTGCCATTTTTTCTCAGGTGCCTACAACACAGATGCAGCAGTTAACGTGAATGTCAGCTAAACCATGCCGCTGTTCAGTCTGGTGGCTGGGAACCAAAGACTCACATGTGCCCAATGCATAGTCACTTTACAGCTGTTTGACTAGGACTGTGACAGAGCATGCTACTTCAAATCTTGTCTATTTTCCATTGTGGAGTCCCAGGCACATCTATGCTGTGTGTCTTGTAAATGCCCTCAGCTGCTACGGTCTGCACCCTGATGCTCTTCTCAAGGTTGTGTGTAAGAGGCTCCTAACAAGGACCTTCTTTCAGTCTGTCTGGAGTTCAGGATGCAAGCCTCTTTTGGGTGAAACAGAGACTTATCTCTTAGTGGTCAATCACGTTTTTCCTCTTGAGCTCTTTGCTGCTGGAAGTGCTTCATCTGTCTGCTTTTCACAGCACCAGTGCTGCTGAATTGATTCTGAGTGGATAGAGCTAGATCTGAGGTGCCACAATAATCTATTTCTCTCATGACGTGCGCAGCATATTAAAATTAAGCAGTGGCTGACTTATATTTGCACTTAAATTAGACCGTAATAGCACTGTTCTTAGGGGACCCTAATAAGAACTGGAGAATGACACTAAATCAATGGACTTCTTGTTAAAACAACTAAAGTAAAACTCAGATGCTAAGCCAAATGGACTTTGTTCAAACCGGTTAAAATAGACTTTCCATGAAATACTGTTGTCAAGAAAAAGTTTTTTCTTCAGGTTTTTAAAGCATCTCTTACATGAATAAACAGAGAAGTAAAATAGAAAGCCATTGCTTGTTAAAAAAAAAAAAAAGAAGAAGAAGGGGGGAAAAAAAGCATGTTATCACAAATCCCATGCAGTGTGAGAATAGCATGTGGTTTTCTTTTTAGTTTGGTCAACTTTATCGAGGATTCTTATTCCATTCTCTTCCAACACAATGCATTACTCACTTTATGTTTGATTTGAATTACTCTTCTAGCTCTAAGATCCATGCATTCTGAGATCTCTTCGGCAAAACACCAGGATCCTGGCTCAGCTTCCTTTCCATCGATACTAATTCTTTCAGTTTCCACCCCTTACAGGACAGCCTAAATAATGCAGAATCTCTTCAGTCATAAAGACGTCACACCAGAAGCTATGCCCAAAAACCCTTTCCACAGGGTCAAGGATAAATCCTCATCATTCCACATGAGTTAATGAGGACTCTGCATGAAATCAGTCAGACTGCTCATTACAAGTCTCCATCACTGTGTCTTCTTTCCCGCTCTGCCTGAATTTTAGACGTACCTTTACATTACCCCTTAATCACTTGCTTCCGAGGGTGCTGGCCTGCCTTTGGCTGGTTGCTTTTTCAAAACAAGTTTCCTGTCTTTGTGTAATAAGTGTTCTTTTGCCTCTTTTCAGTGATGGTTGGGCAGACAGAGATGAAGTCATTGAAGGTTATGAACCTGAAGCAAACGGAGGCATCACTATCAAACTGCAGTCTCCAGAGGTCTTGTCATTTGATGACTACTATCTGAAGCTGCGTCTGGACACCAACACCCGCAACCCCTGGTTTCCTGAGTTCTGGCAGCACAGATTTCAGTGTCGCATCCCGGGGCACCCGCTAGAGAATACCAACTTCCAGAAGAACTGCACTGGTAACCTGTCAACTATTTTCCTGTTTGAATCTGTGCTCTGGCAAAAATTTGTCTTTGGGGTTTTTTTTTGTTTTTTTGTTTGTTTGTTTGGTTGGTTTGGTTTGTTTTTTTTTTTTTTTAAAATGTGTAAATCGCCGGTGAAAAGTGCCAACCCCAAATTCTACAGATGAAAATCCCAACTCTGGTGGGAGTATGTCTGGTACTGATTGCACAATCTCCTCTCAATTTAGTTCTGCTCTGTTATAGAACTTCTTGTTCCCTTTTCATGTTTTAGGGCTATGCTGAGGTTGACAAGAGTGTCCATGTTTGTAATATGGCTTGTAAAAAATAAGTAACCATTAAATTTTAACAAAAATAGGAATAAATTTAAAGTTTTTTTTCTCAAAGCCAGCTTTTCTGATCAGCTGAATAATCAGGGAATTCACAAAAAATATTATGACAGAAAACAAATTTTAAGGAAAAGTCATAAGTCTTAAAACTGGCCAGTTATCTGCTTCACCCTTTCTTTTCTTCACCCATTAAAACATTTGTAGTTTGTTTCCACTATATAGCAGTCATATAAAAGACATGCTGTCCTACAAATAAAAGTAACTCTCACCTCATAGCAAGAGAAGTGTATCTGTGCATAGACAGGTTTTCTCTTCCATGGCAGAGTCTGAGAAAATAAACTAAAATATTTCAGTAAGATTAAATTTATTAGTAAATTGAGGTGATCACTTATCTGTAAATACTTGCTGAACATTTTTTGCAAATATTTTGTTTGTAGTTTGTAAATATTTCATTTCTAGTCAAAAAGGTATATTGTGATAGTAAGGAAGTTACTCCATTATAAACAAAACTAATGAAGCCTGGCTTCCCATGGATTTGTGTTCTATTCTTTACATCTCCACACCCTCTATCCCGCAGCCATAATCTCAGCTGGTCTTCACGTGCTCCCTGAGATGAATTCCCATAGTGTTTCTAGTTCTTCCCTTCTCCATCAGTAGCACTTCTTAACAACACCTTCCACATCATTACCTTTTGTTTCCCCCCCCCAGTTCTCTTATTAAGAGCTGAGACATATCACCAAATACTGTCACTGACTCAAAACTGGCCTGATGTGCTGACTGGCAGACAGGCTGGCCCATCTGGGTGCTGAGGGGCTAATGGCAAGACAGACAGGCTAAATAAATGTTGAGGTTACACTTATATTTTTTCTTCAAAGGAATCATTAACTTTGGACTCTACCAAAATGTTGATTTATGGCATATACATTTAATTGGTTTTGAGAGTGCCTCAGCTCAGACGAAGGAGTTAATGTAGGCCAACAAGGGCAGAAATTACTAAGGGGAAGTTGAATGATGGACTCGCAGTGCAAATGCATAGCCTTCTTTCTTAAGAAAAGAAGCTTAAAATTGCATTGTTTTGTCATTCCATTCAGATGAATAAATTTCATGCTGGTAGTCCATACAAAGGTCTAGTTTCTGAGGAAATCTCAGCAGCTGTTGTAAACATGGGTAGTTTGTTACCCAGCCTCTGTTCGGTTATGAAACTAAAAACTTTAGTTTGAACCAGCATAGTCATTCTTCATCTGCTTCATCAAAGGCAAATACCAAGTGGTGTGTTCAAAATGGCCAAAATGGGGTACTTCTGCACAGAATGTGTAGATGAGTTTTCGGACAGTGGTTGCTGCAGACTCTAAAATTGTACTTGAGCAAAAAAGCAGTTAAACAAATTCATGGAAGAAAACCATGAATGGAAAAAAAACCCCACCCCAAACTGGCTCAGGACATCCCAGGGTTGAAGTCACTGGACATTGAAGAAGGTGCTGCAGAGGTTACATGCCTGCCCTGGTGTTCTGTGCTTCTCAAGGTGTCAGGTATCAGTGACAGGAACCACTACATTCTGATAATACTAGTGAAACACAAAAACATTTGTCTACATTAGTAGACTCTGACAGTTAATAGTCACAATTCAGGCACTCAAACATCTTTTCCTCCTCTAAAGAGCCGTAAGTTTTTGCATGAAGCCTCAAAATGTGCAATACTTTCTAGGCTTTGCTGAAAAACAATCAGCTCTTAAATTTGGTGGTGAACCACTGATAACCTTCAGGCTTATCACACACAACTAAGAAGTTCATAAATGTCTCAAACCATCAAAGGGAAGCACCACAAGATATCTATTCCCAGTAATGGCATACCTACAGAATCAAGAGACCTACATGTCCCCAGCAAGTCTGGGGGCAATAAAATACCATATTTATTTTTCTTTAACTGCACAGAGCTGACTGGTGACTGGCACCACCAGAGTTTTCTGCACATATATCTTTATCTGACCTTTCTGCAGGGTTAAGAATGTCACTTCAAATACTAACAGCTTCAAAGCTTGCTGGTGGAGCCTTTCTCTCCAAGGAGGTCTAGTATGACAGTGCCAAGAAACTGCCTTCTTTACCTCTCACAGATTTGGAGACAGGCCTTTTCACAAACCCTCTGTAAAAAAAGGAGTCTGAATTACCTCTTCCCTCCTTCACGAAGTATTTCCATGCACAAATTTGAAGGAGAGAATCCATGCTGCTCAATAAATAATAAGGACTAATATTTGAAATCCATTAAAATTGCCGATAGATGAAGTTCTGACTTCTCTGTGGTACTACAAATTTTAATACTGCTGCTACTACTGCATCACCGCAGGAATATTATCAGTATTCAATACTGGTCTCAAGCACCTTAACTCCATTATATCTAAGAGCTTTCACTCTTATCTCACAGTATTCCATCAATATTCCGGTAACAAGGTACATATAGGGTCCTGTGTTATGGAAAAAGCTGAGTCCCCTGTGGTCCCAGCAGTCCACACACATTATTAGCATGCATTGTAACTATCTCTGGGTCCTGATCTGTTCTGTATTCTAGAAGTACACTGGTAGTCCTTACTGAGAACAAAGCACACCCATACTTTTGCATAGACAGAAATTGATTCAAAGGCAGTAGACTGCTCAAGTTCATCTTCCATGTCTGGAGAGTTAATATCTCAGGAAACTATCTGATGAAAAAGAAAACCAAGGACAAAAATACTTGTGATATTTAGGGGAGCATAGTGTATTTGTATTTACTCAGCAGTGGATTGCCTAGGAGCAGCCAGAAACAAAAAAAGGAAAGGCAGTGTTGTTCTCTGACTACCTTATTAAAAAGATTCAGAATACTTGGACCTATCCATTTGGAAAAGGCGATTAATTACAAAGTTTGTATTTGAGAATCTTCAATTACTGCCTGCCCAGTATAATTTGCTCATATACAACCTCATCACTTTACTGAGTGATTTATTCAGAATTGCCACTGGAATGTGAAGTTAAATTTTTAGCATTCATGGATAGGCAAGGACTTCTCTGTAAGCAATTACAGCTGCTGCATTTTCAATTTCTCACACCCTTTTACTGTTGAGTCAGCACTAGCTTGGGATTACAGGCTGTCTACAAAGCAAGGGAAAGCAGGTTCCTAGAAATCCCCCTTCTCTGACGACAGGAATTACTGCTTGAATTCCCTCATTCAGTCCCTGAGAAGACTGATGTTGTCCTTCAGGAATTCTCATGTTACACTGAGCTCTGAATGTACATGCATATTTTTGGGGAAAAAAGTCTATCTGGTCTAAGCACTACTGGGAGAAAGCAAGTCCAAGTGTGTTCTACTCTGTGAAGCCTGTGGGATGCCTAACAACTGGCCACATTTTCAGAATAGCTTATCTGGATGTACTAGGACTATATGGTAGTAGCACAAAATCTTGGGAAGAGAAGACAATCATCGAGAGCTTTGCAGTGACTGCTCTTTTGGATCATCCCTTTTTGCAAAAATTAAACAACTTACTTTTCCCACTTGGGTGGCAGCCAAATGAGTGGGAGCTATTTTAGACTCATTCTTTGGTAATGCTGGAGCCAAATACCTCTCATAAGGGAATGCCTCTCTCCCTCTCCATCTCTCTCTCTTCCTCTTTCTCTCTCTGCTATAGGAGATGTTCTTCCTCAACACAATAGGATTCAAGTGTAGACATTTTTTTGTATGTAGATGTACTGGACCTGGCTGGGATAGAGTTAACTTTCCCCTTAGCAGCCCTCATAGTACTGTGCTTTGTAGCTAGAAAAGTGTTGATAACACACCAGTGTTTTGGCCAGTGTTTGCTGAGCAGTTCTTGCACAACACTGAGGCAGTCTCTCCACCCCCCAAGTCCCCCCAAAGGCCAGTAGGCTGGGAGTGGGCAAGACATTGGGAGGTGACACAGCCAGGACAGCTGACCCAAACGGACCAAAGTTTCCCCACCACATGATGTTGTGCTCAGCAATAAAAGCTAAGAGGAGGCGGGGAGGTGTCATTTATTATTAAGGCATTTGTGTTCCGGAGCAACTGCTACATATTGAGGCCCTACTTCCCAGGAAGTGGCTGGGCATTGACTGCTGATGGAGGTAGAGAATAAATCTTTTTATTCTCTTTTGCTTCCATGCATTGCCTTTGCTTTTCTTTATTAAACTGCCTTTATCTTGACCCATGAGTTTTTGATTTTATTTTCTCTCCCCTGTCCTGCTGAGGAGGGGGAGTGAGAGAGTGGCTTGGTGGGCACCTGCCAGCCAGCCAAGGTCAACCTACCACAGTAGAAAAGAGATATTTGTGTATGACCATTGTCCTGTAGTTTCCTTGATATCTAGCAGGCCAAACCCACTTCCAGTAAAGAGTTCTTCTTCTTAAACTGTCCATGCCACTAAGGTACTTTCAATGTTTTCCATGTAGTAGCTACATTCTTTAGGAAACAAAGCATGTCCTGTAACTCTGCATGGAACCCCAACTCACTGTGAGGTTCAGAACTTCACACCATTCTTCATGCCCTTCAGATGAAAAGTCAGAACAGAGCAGACTGTTTTAACACTATCAGAAAAAAAGCTGTTTCTGAATTTGAGATAATAAGAAGCTACCTAATTCAGGATGGACCTGACAATAAGTTCCCTTAGCACACAACCTCAGGCACTGCCCCAAGCAACAGTCACAACTTGTCTCAGTTCATCAGACAACTCAGCCTCTTCCACATTTCGGAGATTGTACGGACATTGTATGCTGACAGCAAGATTAGGTGATAGACTGTGTATGTCAGGCAAGAGAATTCAGATACCCTTCCAACAGTTCTGTAGGATGTTTTCTCCTCCCTGATCTGCTAGAAATAGCCCACATGGAAGTGTTTTTCTCCCCACAAAACTACAGTGACAAATATTTCTCTGTTGGTATTGGTGAGCCCATGTAGGCCAGAACTAAATGCAAGTCACACTCATGCAGGAACGATGTAGAACTCAGTGCAGCACAAACACTTGTACAGAAGTCTAACTCCTCTTTTACAGAATGCCTTATTCACCTCCTGGCAGATAATACAATGGCTGGAGTTTATGTAAACTGGGTGGGATGAGTACTCCTCTGCACCACAAGAGACAGTTATGAAATTGGTTATGGAACTGATGCAAACATCAGATTATGCTCACAGCAGTTCATCTGTTGGGACAACAAAATACATTGGCAGGCAATCAGCACAGACATTTTTCAACAGGGCAAAGTGGAACAAAGTGGGCAATTCATGATTCATTCAACAATTCAATTGATCTTCGAGGAGAAGAAACGTATTGATGGCAGACAAGAACAGGAAATGTAGATTCTTTTTTGTTCCAAAGGTGGTCACAGTCCAAGTTCCCTGTAGGTTGCTTACTCATACCTTGGTCATGCCATAAGGATTGTTTTGTCTGCTAATTCCTGTCTCAGTCCATGAGAACTACAAACAATCAGTCTGAGTGCAGTCAGAGTCACAGAATCATAGAATCACTCAGTCTGGAAGGTAACTCAGGAAGACTGTAGTCCAACCCCCAGCTCAAAGCAGGGTAAGCTATGAGTTTGGACCAGGTTGCTCAGGGCTTTATTCATTAGGGCCTTGAAAACCTCCAAGGATGAAGCTGGTACAGTGTCTCTGGTCAACCTGTTCCACTGCTTGAATGTGAAAAAGTTTTGCCTCATATCCAGTCTGAACCTCTCTTGTTTCAAGTTATGCCTATTGTCTCTTATCCTCCCACCATGCTTCACCATGAAGAACCTGTCTCTCTTCTCGATAACCACCCCATAGGTATAAGGGGCTCTTGTAAGGTTCCCCTGCAGCCATCTCTTCTCCAGACTGAACAAGCCCAAGTCCTTCAGCCTGTCCTCAAAGGGTAAGGACTGCAGCTTCGGATCACCTTGATGGTCCTCTGCTGAATGTGCTCCAGTGTCTCTATATTGGGGGTTCACAGACTGTATGCAGTATTCTAGATACATCCTGATGAGTGCAAAGTAAAGGGTGGTGGTAGTGGGGAGGTAATCACATGCTGCAGTCACTGGCTGTGCTATCAATACAACCCAGAAGATGCTGCTTTCCTTCATTCTTGCCAAGAATCTGTACGGCCACCATATTCTTGTGTCAAATTTGGTCCTAAGAAGCTGTATCTTTTCCCGTCTTCTTTCTTCATCAGCAGACTTGCTCAGAATGAGGACATGAGCTTTCATCACACCTAAGTAGTTCTGCATGTCCACCACAAATCTTCATAGCATGTCAAATCATGGGCAGAACATAATAATGACAGCAGAAAAGAGCTTGTGAGGAAGACTAAATATTCCAGAAAAGGCATTTATGCTTCGGTATGAATAATGCAGAGTCATGCTTCTTGAGACAAAAATTGGAGGGAATATAGATTATTTTGTCACTGTAAAGACCTTGAATCATTCACTTTGCTTGGTATAGCCATAATCTGAAAGAGATGTGGACCATGGTGCAGAGGTGTTTTAGATATCAGAGACCCACACAGCAACACACACAAAGAGCGGTGCAGTGTTACATGAACATACCAGTTCAAGTACAGGAGTAGTATAGTTGTGTCTGTGGAACATTGTAACCAAGCTACTAAATCCAATTATTTCAACGAGTGCTTCAGGAGCTAGCTTGACTTGCTTGCCTGTAGTTAAAATTTCTCTGAAAAGCATCCCTTAGTGTTTGCCACCATTACTACCCACTCATTAAAAAGTAACTGGTTTTACCTCATCTAGACATAGACAGAGTCCTTATAGTTTTAGTGAGGTTGGGGTTTTTTCTGACATAGGATAATAACGTCTTTTTAGAAGATCTACAGAGCCTCTACTCATGCCTGTCGTGATGTTTGTTTTCCTGTATTTGTCTGTGAAGTTCTCCTTGATTGCACTTATTGCACCAGATAGGAAGATAGAAGACTGATGGCTGACCTATTCCCATCCTCAGACAGTTCTGTGCTTGGCTAATGCATCTTTCAGACTACATCCAGTCCACCAGTAATGTAGTTCACAGTTTCCCTTAATCAAGGATTTTCTTCTCAAGATCCATCTTAGTTTTGATGAATTTATATGAGATAACATGGGGCCCTCATTTTCTCATATCAGTGGACTAAGCATTCCAGGACATGTATTTGATTTTTTTCTGCACTTTGCTGAAAGGGTGAATGCATTTCCAGTGACAGTTGACCCAAGTGGTTTTTAGAGTGTTTCAGGTTATGTTGAGAGTTGGACAAATTAGATCCAGCAGACATTATTAGGGCTCATTCTGCTGTATCAGAGGTGCTCGTAGGTGCTGCTCTGAGAACATTCCTTTAATCTCAACATCTGCAAGTTTCCCCCATGGAGCACCTGTCCCATGAGACTTTGCATCAGCAGAAGCACCTACAGTAGGAGCTACTTTCACTACAATACGTCAAAAAGTTAATTATAAGAAAAAAGCCTGAACACACACTCTGTCAGGTCAGTCACTGCTTGTAAATCATCTGTGCGGTGTATAGGAAGCACATTCATAAGCTTTTGAAGAAGGAATCAAGCTATTGACATGTCATGACTTTTTCAAGATATATTGTACCTTATGTATGCTGTGACTCACCCTCCCTAACCCCTGCTTTGGATTCCTGTTAGATACTTCGGTCCCTGTGGTAGAGAAGGAGCTGAGTCCTGTGTCACTCTCTTTGTCCACAGTGTAAGGCAGGATATCCTAGGATTCATCCTACAGTAGTGATCAAAACTGATCTCAATTTCATGGGCACCTGGAATGAAGCCTATTAGGGACAACTTCTCTGAAAGAAATCTAGTTGCTATACTTTTTAGTCAAGGCTTTTTTACAGCAGATAAGACAGGAGAGCTGTAGTCTCATTTTATTTCCCAGACAAGGTTACAGACAGCTTTTAAGGTTTAAAGGAAAGGAAGATTAATAATGTGCTTATCTGTCATAAATCATATGAATTATTTGGAGAAGACATTATCTATGGCCAGGTTTTTGTTCATTTGCTTCTAGCTTCTTATTTCTGTGTTTGGAAGAAAGCAGCTGCATTTATCTAACATTTTATATTTCCAAAAATACTTTTAAACCAGGCTGTCAATCAAAATACAATATCAATAAATATTTTTCTTCTTTTGGAATCCATGAAAAAATGAGATCATCACCAAATAAAGGAAAGAAGCCTTTACATATACCTTGTAAACAGCATAGAAGACAGTTTGCAGGCCATATACATATTACAACAGGATATGACAAAAGTTTTCTGAATCTAATATTTACACCTACCTTTTCCACTGTGGGTTTTAACAGTCAAAGTTTCCACTTCTGGGATTAAAACAATCCTTGGGTCTGCTTGTGACATTCAGCCTTCTCCATTGCACGAGTAAACCGACGGTGCTGCAAAAGAACAGGACACATGAATCATGCTCCCTTGTGCCTCCTCGGGGCTCCTGTCTCCTGTGCCCGGAGAGTGATGGGGGCACTCCTGACTGCTCAGACTCTCACAGGTGCTTTGAACTTCTATCAGGGGCATGGTGAGGACAGAAGCACACAATTAAAATTAATTGACTTGTTCCTAGAAATCAATTGCTTATGCAAGTCACGCATCACAACAATTAGCCTAGATATAAGCATTTAACCAAATCAGCAAATAAACCAGATGAAATAACACAGGTAACTGATCTGAAAACAAGGCCAACTGCCTTCTGTCAGCCCTTCTGGTCTTTTATTAGATCATATCTTCCCTTCTCATTGACCTGTAGGTGGAAAGTTCTTAAACTCAGCTTGCAATTTTACGGGTTGTCATTACTGGCAGCATTACCCCATAAATACCAGTGTAAAGGAGATACAGTAGAGGCTAACATGTGTAGACACAAACCCACACACCCACACATGTCTATCTGCAGTCCAGAGATACCTTTTATGCACAAGGATATTTTCTGAAAAATAGCCAATAGAGTTCTTAAAATAAATGGGTTCCTCTTAATAGATCTTGGGCAAGCAGTGATGTAAAGAACAGTAAATTATGAGCCCGAGTAGTAAAACTTTAACCATACAAACCACAAACTCCTACTCAGAATAAGCTGTATTGGTATCCACAGGGAGAATAATCTGATGGAAGGTGTGTACTCCAAAGAGTAGTGCTGCCAGAATAAACTTCTGTTTTCCCACTCATACTGGGAGGTCTGTGGGAGGGCAGAAGTCTGCTAGTGTGGAGGGAACTAGGGAAAAATAATGAAAGCAGCTACTGCAGTAGGCTGGGCTGCTGGCTGAGTCAGAGAGGGCCACTGCAGCACAGCAAGGTGTGAGACAGGATGATTTCCAGAGGTTTCCTTCAGCTCAGATTTTTGAGATTCATATAATAGAAAGCAGCGTTGGAAGAACCTGCAAGTTCAAACCTTTAATTTAGCTCTGGATTCAGCCTCAGCTCTATAGGGATGGAACATCAGGGCTGTTCTCTTCAAAGCAGTAGCACTCTACACACCATACTATGCTGTGTACTGTCTGCTTTCTGCAAAGGCCAGTTTGCTCTGCCTGTTTTTCCAGGTTTATTTTGTCTAAAAAGTCACATCGCAAGGGCCCATTTTCTTATGAGATCTCAACTACTTCAGTAATTTGGTTTTGGCTGGGCTGGATAGCCCCTTTTTTCTGCATTGTCACATTTGGCTACACTCAGGAAAAAAGGAGGTGTGCTAACATGAATGCCTTAAAAATTCTTTCAGATCTGAAAGAATCCTACTTCTGATTTTCTTTTGAATTTAATGTGTGAATAAAGATTAGGGCCACTTATCTTACCTTCTGATTTGCTTAGCTCTAGTTCACTGCTAATCAGTGATGCATTGTTCTCATGCAGACGTCATTCAGAAGCTTCTAATCTTAGCTTAGCTTTAAAATGAATCTTTTCTGTGATACTGTATTTAAATGCAGTTCCGGGCGTATGTCCAGTTAAGGGGAAAATAAAGTGGATCTTTGTGACCTGTGTATTTGCAATTAATGTACTACATATTGCAAGGGTCACAAGGGAATATGTGGATCCTCCTAACAATAATTTGAAAACTACAAAGAGGAAGAAGTGGTTTGTTCTATTAGAATAATAATAAAAGAAAAAGAAAACCAATAGTACTGGCTGGTGGGTGGTACACTGTCATGCAAGAATTCTGAAACCCATCTTAAATCAATAGTGTTTTAAAGAGTGATAAATATTAGATAACTTTCCCGACTATTCTTCAGACTCACACAGAACGACTGGTATTTAAAATAGGAAAAAAACAGTTAGGCCAGCTAGTCTGTGCCTGCCAGCCACAGGCTGGTATCCTACCATGAGGGGAGTACTTGGTCTGATGTTAACGTGAGATATTGACTCATACCTTTGAAGTCCTCAGGATCTCATGCCCATACGCTGACAACCATGAGCTAGTACTTAGATGTTTACAGGTCTAGATCAATGGACAAAGAAGAGCTTATGTTGTGATTTGTTCCATTTGCTGTCTCCATGCCAGATACGAGCACAGATCTCCAGAGATGAAACATTAATGAATATGTGTATTTTATTATTTTCATCGTATTTTTCCATTCTGATCTAAAGACCCTGACTAATAGTTTTGGGTGTTGTACTGGTGCCAAATATTTAACATATACTGCGACTAGATTTCTGTTAACAACTTTGCCCCATTCAGTGGTAATACATATTGTGGCTAATACGAAGGTTGCTTATTTTCAACTCTGAACCAGCATTTTCTGATGAAGGTGCCCAAAATTAGGCTCCTGAAGTGCATGCTCTGAGACCTAGATAAATTGGCCTGATTTTTAAGGGTACTGATCTCCCATAATTCCCATGGAAGTCAACAGCAGCTAGAGAAGTTCAGGTATTAATCAAGCCAATTAATTATGTGCCTGAATATGTATTCAGGTTCCTAATTTAAGTATCTAAGGTGGTTAATGTTCTGAAAGCTGCAGCACAATTACTGAGTTCTGTCTCTTTCTTTCAGATAAAGTCTCAGGCTTCATATGAAAAGCATGACACTTGAAATTTAATCAGTCCTTTTCATTTTTCCATCATTGTGTGTTATAATAGGATATCTGTAAGGGTATCTGACTCAACTTTATTTTTTTTTTTTATTAAGAGTGAAAAACATGATTAAAGCTAGCCAAATAACATAAAAGTCT
Source organism: Gavia stellata (assembly GCF_030936135.1). Classification (NCBI taxonomy): domain Eukaryota; kingdom Metazoa; phylum Chordata; class Aves; order Gaviiformes; family Gaviidae; genus Gavia; species Gavia stellata. The sequence continues at coordinate 39,337,317 of NC_082595.1, forward strand.
GCAAATATTTCCTTAAATTTGTAAATAAATTTGATTTTAAGTGTGTTCATTCCTGTCTCATGTAAGCGTAGCAGCAGCTCATTATCTGCTAGAATTGTTCCAAATAACAGATCTGTTAAGAATAGTAGTTCTAAATATGTCTTTAATGGAGTGTGCAAATAAGGCAGCAAGGTTACATAGTTACCTGAGGGAGAGGGGAAGACTGAAGGTTGGGTTCTCTTTCTTTTTAATCGTTTCTCCACAGGAGTTCAGGTCATGTAGAAAATGGGCTCTGTGGAATCCCGTCCTTAGAGAGACTAGGTCAGGATCCAGATGGCACTGGAGGAAGGCTGTAAAGAAAGCAAGAGAAGCAGGCACATCCAAGGTCTCTGCAATAATAACCAATCACATTAAAATGGTGCCTGAGGCTTTGGGAGCATGGGCACTTGTGGGACCCTGCAGAGTCTGAGAGCGAGCCTCAGAGATAGTTTATTGTTGGACTGGGAGTGACAGAAGAAGCTATAGGACATTCAGTAAGAGTAACAAATTGAATTGCCTGTTGTCATATTCCCAAGAAAGGGGACAGAAGAAAAGAAGAGAAAAGAATTTAAAAAAAAAGAATCAAAGTCAAAGAATAAATTGGGACTGGGGAATCGTGATGTCAGATCAGAGTATGGCCTCTAATCAGGATCAGACAGGGCAAAAGCCCTCCTTTCCATTCACAAATCTTCCATTAAAATAACTGTGCTCTTGCTGATGTCCTTTAAATGCAAAGGCTGAGCTGGACCATTCAAATGCCTTTGTCAGCATTAAATTTTAGTCAACTAATGAAAAAATAAGATGGATTTCAAATGCTATATCATGATTTGAAATCAGTGTCTTTGCTGATTACATGTACAAACTATTCAATCAAGGAACAAAAAAAAATCAGCTGGCATATTTTACTCTTGTTTATAAGATGAAATATTCATTTCTAGTTAAAATAGGAGTTGAGAAATAATGTCTTGCTGCAGAAGTTTAATAATAATTTCAAATAAATAATAGAAGATGGTGTGGTCATTTTGCAGGCAGTTTGTACGCAGTCCATCTTTCAAGAAAAACAAATTAATCATAATAATTATTTGTCAAGCTATCATAATAATTAGTCTCTAAGAAAGGTACTGGAATCACTTCAGATTATCTTCTATTTCTAGAATGAACGTGTCATTTAATGTTATGTCCTAACTATGTGAATTAGAGTACATTTTTTTTAAGCCTAAACTGCTTCCAACTTGATGGATTCCCTAAGTTCAGAATCACAAGCAGTTTTACTGATTTCTAGTTTTAAGCTGGTCACTTCCATTAGTCTTCCAATAGGTGATCACAGTATTTTGTTTGGGGATTAATTTCCATAAGCTAGAAGGACCAAATATTGATTTTTTTATGATCATCAAGTAGATTAATATCTTTACAGCTTACTCGCTTCATGATGGAGTTAAGTCCAAACATCTTCATTAGAATGTGCATCATAATGAACGTTGTGGTTTAACCTCAGCCAGCAGCTAAGCACCACACAGCAACTCACTCCCCCCACCCCCCTCCCCCAGTGGGATGGGGGAGAGAATCAGAAGACTAAAAGTGAGAAAACTTATGAGTTGAGATAAAGATAGTTTAATGGGTAAAGCAAAAGCCATGCATGCAAGCAAAGCAAAGCAAGGAATTCATTCACCACTTCCCATTGGCAGTCAGGTGTTCAGCCATCTCCAGGAAAGCAGGGCTCCATCACACATAACTGTTATTTGGGAAGACAAACGCCGTAACTCTGAACGTCCCCCCCTTCCTTCTTCTCCCCCAGCTTCATATGCAGAGCATGAAGTCATATGGTATGGAATATCCCTTTGGTCAGTTGGGGTCAGCTCTCCCGGCTGTGTCCCCTCCCAACTTCTTGTGCACCCCCAGCCTACTCGCTGCTGGGGTGGTGTGAGCAGCAGAAAAGGCCTTGACTCTGTGTAAGCACTGCTCAGCAATAACGAAAACATGCCTGTATTGTCAACACTGTTTTCAGCACAAATCCAAAATATTTCCCCATACGAGCTACTACGAAGAAAATTAACTCTGGCCCAGCCAAAACCAGCACAACATTCATAATTTTATGCACATTATGGCATTTGTAAGTATAGTCCCAGTCTGGCACGCGAATGCAGCCATGAAAAGGACGGCACATAAATACAAAGTCATGTTTCTTTTCAAACCATTTGAACTGATACTGAACTGTGTTTGCCTGGGAGTCCCAACTACAGAAATTGATTTACCTCAAATAAGGACAGTTATTTTCCTCTGTTGTTTTCCAATCTATTAATTCCAAAGGACAGGAATTAAGATAATAACCAAAATGAGGTAATCAATAACCTTAAAACTCAACCTTCTTGTCAATTTTTGGTTATGTTGCTTCACTGTTGGTCATTCTGTAAATTGTATTTCTCAAGCTGATTGCATTGCAAGAACACATACAAATATGGGTGTGGATCTTTCTGTTTTGAAGGGGGCTTGTTTTTTTACCCTGCACTGAGCTATACAATGTGTATCCTTTAGTTTCTAGTTCATTATAAAACAGTCTTCACTGCAGAGCTATTTCACCATGATCATTCCACTAAAGCTAGGAACAAAGAGAAGCAATGCTAAAATTGCCTGCCAAGTCTTTAACAGCTTATAGCAGTGGATATGTACAGAAGAGGTTTCAAATACCAGCTTGCAGGCTTGTTTAGAGGAGAAAGAATCTCAGCAAATCATCCTCATAGGGCCATAAACCCTAGTTTTTTCTGAAGTAAAATTCCTTATGAAGAATTTTAGCCCAGTAGGAAGAAACACAGAGGCTTCAGGCCACACTGTCATCCCCTACAGATGCTTTATTAGGCTGGTGAGCTTCTGTCAAGCCATCTGCTATAAGTGGATCTCTCCAGACCTTTATTTAACAGCATGTGCCATATACATTAACTTGTAGAGGAAGTTCTCTGCTTGTTATCCGTTTTCCTGCTCTTTTTCCTGTTGCTATAAATACTTTCTGTGGACATGTACTATTGCAACTTTTCAACTCTGTGGTCAGTTTCTTTCAGCTCTCACTGATAGGACATGGGGACAATCTGTGTAGATTGCAAATCTGTGATGGTACAGAGCTACACCTTGCCAGGGATCAACCTAGTGAAGGAAGAGACAGCTCTCTCTTGTGGTGGCTGGCATGCAGACAGCTGTGCTGTTAGCATGGCCCTTAGGTGGTGCATTCTCTTTCCCTTGGAGTCCTTTCTTTTACTGCTAGACAACACAAGAGACAGAGCAGGCGATGCAGATTTATGGAGAAGGGGAAAAGGAACTTTTTCTCCACCACAAGCCTGTTTTGCACTCACCTGCCTCCCACTCCAGTGACGCAGTGCTGGCAAAGCCACGCTGCCAGCTGCTGCAAAGGCCTCCAGCTTCCCCCTAGTCTTTTCCAAAGGCAGAGAGGGGCTGCAGCATTGCCTATCAGCTGGGAGTGTTTGTGAATATATATCTCACCCAGACATGCTCTGCCTGCTTGCTCCAGCACTGTCAGGTACAGACATCAGGCATGCTCACTCTTCCCATTTGCTTGAAACTGCAGCCAGCCTTTGGGAAATGACAGTCTTCTCATGCCCTGCTTAGCTCCTTTGGGTCACTAGAAAGGAGACGTAAGAGGAAAGCAGTCTCTGCTTTCTTGGGCACAGGCACATCTGAACACAGCTTTGTCATCTCCCACAGTGTGAGCATGAGTTATGTGCATTGTAACTTGGTGTTTACATCTCAGATCTGCTTTTCCTGGGGTCATATTGTTGTGTGAAAGTCTGAATGTCCGTGGGGAGAGGCCGAAAGGGCAGGGAGGGGAGGGGAGCTTCAGGCTCTCGTGTCTGCCAAGCAAAGTTTGTGAACGGGGAAAGACAGGAGCACTTAGAAACAGATCAGTTTCCTTTTGTTTTGCTCCCAGGTTGCATGGTGTATGGGCTGGACCTGTGAGTTTAGACTCGGCATAGGGCTGGCAGCACTGCTTAGTCCCCTTTCTCCTTCCCAGTGCCTAGTGACTCTGAGACTCTCCCAGCATCTGATTAATGAGTGAGTCAGCAGCTTGTGCAGTCATTTCTCCTCATAATACTTCAGCTTTGCTGTGGCACTGTTGTATTTGCCTATGCCAGCCTCATTCCAGAGTCTTTGACACTAAGCTCTTAAAGCCCTAATGTGCTTACATAACATGATATGGAGAACCAAGAAAGTAAATTTAATTAAAATCTTTCCCCACTGCTTCTGACACACAGGAAGAGACAAAAGGAAGACATTTCTTTTTGAACACTGAAGAATAACATGGCATCCTCACAAAAACACACAAGGAAACTGAAGACACTGGTGGTGTATAGTGTATCTAAAAAGGGGACTAATCTTCTAAAGTTTACATGTTAGACATCTGAAATGAAGGAGAACCTGTGCCTTGATGGCTGAATTCATGTTTTGGTTTCCTTTAGCCATTGAGTTGACATCTGTGAAAGATATGTTGGTAAAAGTAAGTAAAAAAACCAACCAAACTGTTTTAAATTCAATATCAACTTTATTCCAGGAGAAGAAGGTTCATTAGTTATTTGACAAACTTAGCTGGTGAAAATAGATAACCCATTGCATACAAATATTACTGCAATCAGCACCCTGTTAATACCTTAGATAGAGAACTCTAGTGCAAATTTTTGAGGAGCTTTTGCTGAATGCCCAGCATTTGAATGGCTTTTACTTCTCTCTGTAGTTTTATACAAGAATAGAAGTACACTAATCCCAATTAAAAAGCAACATTCACCAGATGTAACAAAGCAGCAGTATCTGGGAGACCCATAGATTTCCCCACACTCAGAAAGAAAATAGCAGGGTGTCTCAACTGGTAACTGTAATTGTATCCTACCTTTTTAGGGAAAAATACATCAAATATAATTGCGTGGATTGAATCTCTTTGCTTGGGGAAATAAAAACCATTTGAAGAATGGAAGCAAAACCTTTCTGATTTAATGACATCCTGAAAATGAAGTCTGCAACCCCGTGAACTCCATTTATTGCTTCATGAGTACTGTAAGATGTCAAATGTTTATCAACGTGTTTTGAAATCTGGTGTAGAAGCCACATATTGTAAGATATTCCCTCCTTTTAGCTGCCTCAGTGAAAGCTCTGCTTCCTCTCTTCTTGCCAAAGGGCAGAGCAACTTGCGATTCTATAGAGAGTGCTGCATTATTTACTATAGACTGGTGACATGATGCTTAGGAGGCAGTTAAGGAAAGATCCCTTTTCTTAAATAATACATCCTTCCTCACCCTTACCTGACAGGTAGTGGAGCTTCATCTGGTCAAACAAATAGTTCACATACAGTGGGAATTGAGTTACCTGTTTTATCTTGTGTCTTTTTGATAGCTCTTCTACTATCCTCCCTGTATGTCCTGTGTCTCCTCTCTTTCGCTGTATTTAGCTGCCGCTTGAACTTGCCTCCCTGCTGCAAAGATGCAGACATCAAAGCAAGAAGTGAAGGGATAACCATTACACATATGGTCTGCTTTTGTTTGAAAACAGTATAATAACTGATTTCCTGGGAGCAGAAGCCGTACAAGAAACAATAATTTACCATGATGGGATTATTTGTTGTAGGTTGAATGAAGCATTTATTATGGTCTGTGACAATGTTTTCAGCCTATCATTCTGTGTGATGAAAATTACAAATTGTTTTTTAATTGAGATTGAAACAAAGCCTCTTTTTTCTGACCCTCTTTTGGCTTAGTAAAACACATACAAAAAAATAATTTTTCCACAAATTGTTTGTGGTCACATTAACTTGCACATAGGGACAGCAAGGTCATTGAGACGGCCCACAACAAGTGAAGCCTGCAGCTTGTTCTGGTCACCAGGTAGCATTTCTTGGCCTCACCTTCATAGGCAGTCAGCTGCAGCTGGAATTGCCTGGAAAACAGGCAGTTACTTCTGAAAACACAACTTCAGAAATTCTTGTAGCTGTATATTTGATTGTGGGCTGAAAGAGATGGGCGTTTGGATGTTTTCATGTAGAATAACTGACTCTTACTAATCTGATCTGTTGCCTGTGACTTACATTTGGACACAATGAGCGCAGTGGCATGAACAAAAGTCCTCCTTATACCATCAAGAGGTGAGGATTTCATTCAGCCATACAATATTAAAGAACAGAATGCACTTGTTATTAAGAAGGTGATATGAAGAGAAAAAGCCAGTTAGTGCACAGATTTTGATCACGCCATCATTATACTAATTACATTTAGAGACATTATAATCTGTGTTATTCATTTTGCAGGGCCTTAAAGTGAAATTTGTTAAATAATTTTGTTGTTATCTTTGTTTTTAGATAATGTAAGGGATGTTATAAATAGAACGTAAGAGGGAGTGAACTGGCAATATTTGTAAAATATCTGAACCAATAACAGCAAATGAGTTTAAACAAACAAAACCCTTTGCAAAAATTATTTCATAGAATCTTAGTTTGGCATGGTTATTCAAAGGATTAGCCATTACTAAATAAAATGAAAAAAACTATTTCAAGGAATTGGTGACAAAACAGAAATGTAGAATGGATTGCATTTTCTCTCCTGTATGTCCAAAGATAAACCCATAATTAGATAGTTAAGCATCCATATAAAAGTGCTCCAAGTATTCTAAGAAGCCAAATATCCGAAAATCCCACTAAAATCACAATGAGCTAAGCCTGTTCATCACCTTTCATGTATCATTTAGTTGCGAAAATAATCTTTAGCTCTTACCTTTAGGGACCCAGATTTGAAATGACTGATCAGTTCAGCGTGTTGGCCTTCTGCCCTGCTTGTTGCAAGATCCTATGACACAAATTTGTTGCACTCAAAGTTTGTCAGGTCTTCTCTAACATAAGACGCTGGAAGACACGTGACTTCCATTGTTTTCCAAGAACATGCTGTGTCACTAGCACTTCTCTACACAAACTGGTACAGAGCCAGATGGGCATGTTTGGTCAGAGTCATTGAGGGTTCTTTTGTTTTGTTGTTTGGTTGGTTGGTTTTTAATTCAGTTCAGTTGGAAGGGACGTACAATGACCATCTAGTCCAACTGCCTGACCAGTTCAGGGCTCACCAAAAGTTAAAGCATGTTCTTAAGGGCATTGTTGTGCTGGTTTTGGCTGGGCCAGAGTTAATTTTCTTCGTAGTAGCTCGTATGGGGAAATTTTTTGGATTTGTGCTGAAAACAGTGTTGACAATACAGGCATGTTTTCGTTATTGCTGAGCAGTGCTTACACAGAGTCAAGGCCTTTTCTGCTTCTCACCCCACCCCACCAGCGAGTAGGCTGGGGGTGCACAAGAAGTTGGGAGGGGACACAGCCGGGACAGCTGACCCCAACTGACCAAAGGGATATTCCATACCATATGACGTCATGCTCTGCATATGAAGCTGAGGGAGAAGAAGGAAGGGGGGGACGTTCAGAGTTACGGCGTTTGTCTTCCCAAATAACAGTTATGTGTGATGGAGCCCTGCTTTCCTGGAGATGGCTGAACACCTGCCTGCCGATGGGAAGTAGTGAATGAATTCCTTGTTTTGCTTTGCTTGTGTGCACAGCCTATTAAACTGTCTTTCTCTCAACTCATGAGTTTTCTCACTTTTACCCTTCCAATTCCCTCCCCCATACCACCAGGGGGGAGCGAGTGAGCGGCTGTGTGGTGCTTAGTTGCCAGCTGGGCTTAAACCACAACAATTGTCCAAATGCCTCTTAAACACTGACAGGCTTGGGGCATCGACCACCCCCCTAGGAAGCCTGTTCAAGTGTTTGACCACCCTGTGGTTAAGGTTGTGTATGTTGGGACTGAAGGAGAGCATAAGAAATCATTTCTCCAATGCATGTGGACATCTGCTGCAACCCTGGGTACTGCTCTGCCGGTTCATGGTGCAACCCCTGCTCTGTCACCTGGCATTTTGTGGGGGACCCCTTTTTACTCTTTGGCACAGCTTTGTGCCAAGTTGTTACACATGCAGCCCAAGTATGGGAGATGTATTTTATTTCATCTTCCCAGTGAAATTTAGCCCCAATTGTGCTTCCAGAATAGTATTTTTGCTTAAATGAGCACTCATATTGAATGTATCCCATCACCATGTTGTAACTTGCAACAAAGCTAAAATCTCATATGGCCTACCCACGAAGCATACTCATCCCGGGAAGGACCTCTACAAATAAAGAAGGCAGTATATACAGTTTCTAAGACTTTTAGATCTCTGTCAGGACCACCAGAAAAGATGATAGCTCTCATAATAGTTGCTAACTGGACCAAGACAACAAAATCTCTTTTTATGTGACCTTGAATATTCAGCAGATGACATTTAGTGTTACTACTATAAAACGATCTGCCTATTCCACATGAAACATTATCATTTATAACAATTTTATTCAACAGATTTTGGCTTTTTATTCTAATCAAGAGTATCTGTGAACAGACTGTGTTCTTTATCAAATGTGTGTGTTTGTTCAAAATTTACCAACTGGCTAGGTATTGATCACATTGCCCAACCAAAATGTTTTTACGTTTCTTTCCATCCCAAATTCCTTCCTGCCCTAGCCTTTCTGAGGACTGCAAACAAGTAATCCTTTGTGCTTAATTTCTTATTGAATATTACCATAGGCTTTTCCTATCTTTACTTTATACATGAAAGTTAACTCATTTCTAGCCATAATTCTGATAGTACAGTTTTTCTTAATTTCAGTTTGTCTAGTGGGATTTGCACGAGTACCTGCTCTGCTCTTGAGAACACTGTTAGCCCCACACTGACTTCACAGCAAAGGCACTAGACTAAATTCATGGTTGCTTTACATTCAGGTCCTTCTAAGTACCTAGCTGAAGCTAATATTAGATTTAAGGCACATCATTATGGTAAAAGGAAAGACTCACAGTGAGTTTCATGAAATTTTGGTCTGTCCTGTGTTCCTTCCTCCTCTACTTAGGTATTACTTTTAGCAGTGCTGGGAGCATTTTTCAGCTGTGTGCAGCCAGAGTGTGGTGTTTGGGTTTTTTTTTTTTGTTTGGTTTTTTGTTTTAATAATATATGTGTGTATATACCCTCCTCCTTTTTCAGCTTTAAGTTTGACTAACAGAAACAAAGATTAAACCAAAATTGTAATAAGAAAAAATGACCTAAACTATTGAGGAACTGTTAAAATGAAATTATTAAAGGAAGATTTGCATTGCATCCAATACAAAAATAAGTAAGTATGAAATTTAGGACACCTGAATTCTTCAAGGTCATTCAAAAAAGTAACGGCCTAATTTGCATGACTTCAATTAATCCAGTACTCACATGGCTTACAATTTTTCTTTGCTTAGTGAAAGCTGAGGTCCCTAAAATAATAAAAAAATAAGAAAGCTAACAAAATACTTTCCTATTTTTAATGTTAATAAACCCTGGTGTTCAAATTAGTCTTTGTAGATAATTTTTTTTTTCCAAGGAATGAGAGAGGAAGGAAAAATAAAAGTTGCACAGTCCAGAATTCTGCTTTTTCCTTTATTACATTTCAAAGACCTACTGAGGAAAAATCCAACTTTACAGAGAAGCCCCATAACAAACATAATATAGTTCTTGCATTTATTGAAAATCTGCCCTATGGAAACTTAATTGAACATTGATTGCCTCTGTTTTGTCTCTGGCTGAACATAATTACATTATTTCATTTGTTTTAAAAAACCCACACATTTCTTACTGATTGCCATAAGTGAATTTTTACAAGTTCAAATGCATAAGTATATCAATAACCTATAATGATGAAAATGAAATAAAATGGATTTTGACTGCAGGAAGTTTAGGTAAAGCATGACTTCTCATGCTGGATTTAGTGAAAATTATCCTATTTACACATAGGGATATTTATATCACTGATCTGTAGACAATTCATTACCATATGATACTTCACATGTTGCTTTCCACCACAACTATTTCTATAGATGACATTAAGGCCGTCACCTCTGCAGTGTGGGACTATATGCTTGGAGCCTCAACGTAAGCTAGATATTCACTCCTAATTAGTCAAAAGCAAATCCTCCCACCATCAAGTATTTATTCTCTTTGGAGATATGCATATTATATTGAAATATGAGAAACCAAATGCATGCTTTGCTGAGTTAATACATACTTGAGGGAAATGGCCTCTTCTTAAAGCATTGGAAGTTCTGTTACATTTAGTTTTCTACCTCCGGCAGCCACATGAATGCTTGCCTCAGGAAATGCATATGGATGCTATCATTATCTCCTGCAAGTGTCACTGATGTTTATGTTCCTTTTTTTTAACTAATTGAGAAATTAAGGAGGTATCTGAGATAAACTCTCAGGTAGAAAACAGTTGGCAGTGAGTGCTGTGCCCTATCAGTCATTTTGTGATCTCTTCCGCGACTTGCTGCCTAGAAGCTTCACAAGAAAGAGAGCCCTGCCTTGCTGAACTCAGAGGCTTTCCGCCTCTCTTTCACATAGAGATGGAGAACACATTCATTTTCTATCTACAAGAAAGCAGAATCAGTGATAAATTCACAGTGTGTTAAAACTAAGGGACTAATCAGCAGATAAAACACACCTAGAGATAGCCTATACAGACCGCACATTAACATATTCAGGCAGCAGGTGTCTAGACCATGCCATACATACTATATGCAGCACATAAGGGAGGGTACATGTAGTGGCATACCCTTTGCTTCGCTGGGTAAATATTCTGTCAGCTTACATATAAAGTTTCTATTCTTTCTGTGTTTCTGAACATGGATCTGAATGACATTTGTTTCACGTGATTTGAATGGGAACTATGAACATCAGCCTGCAAAGAAAGTCGCAGATATGTTGCCTCTGGGAAATATTTCTCCAGCTGCTCCTTGCTTGGTGGTGCTGGTGGTGAATGTATGGCAGAGAGAGGCGTACATGAACTCATTCAGTCAGATTATGCTGTTTTCACATGGCTTTTTTAATTCACCATCACAACTGTTTGCTATGTTCAGCTCATCTGGAAAACAGTTCCTGAAGCAAGACTTTCTTGCTCAGTTGCAATGAATGTCCTGTGCAAGGGAGACCCAGAGAAAGAAACCTAGACATACTTGCCTTTGGGATCTCTGCTATCCTAACGAATTCCCAGTTGACATTTCTGAATTGTAGGGCAAACAAGCTGAGAAGACCTACCAAATCAGAGCCTTTTCCAAGGATAAATGTAAGGATGGTCTTCATGATTTGATTTGAAACATATATCATATCTATGTTAGGGGAAGGAACTATTTTGTAACTTGAAATTTTCGGTGCACTTGTAGATTTTCCTCTTTTCTTCATATTAAAATGACAACTATCTTCTCCAACCTGCATTTGAGAAGTGCCAGTTAACACCTAGTCTCTCACACATCCTACTTTCCTAGTGTAGACAAGGTGTTACTTAGACAAAGTAACAGAGACTGGATTGCAAATGCCTGTTAAACACCGAGTAACGTGGGAGGTCTACGGATAAAAGCATCTTGTAGTTTGGAGCATATTGCCATAAAATGACTCAGGGGGAAGGAAACAAAACAGGGAGGCTTCTTACTTCCAGCTCCCTCAGGACCCCTGCAGCACACGTCTGCTGTGACTTGGGGTCAGCACTGGCAGCATTCAGCAGCTCGTGACGGGAAGCAGGGGAACGGCCCAGGACCCAGCTGGGTCTGATGTGAAATGCAACCACAACTGGTACCCTCCGGCAGTGCCTGCACATCAGCAAATCAGACCTAAAACCTACCTGTGGGGAAAACCTTCACTGCCACATTGTTTCTGCTCAACGAACAGAGACTTCAGTGTCTGCGCACACAGGGTCTTCTAAGCTGCAGTTACATAAAAAAGTCCTTTAGTGTTATGAACTTCGTTTGACTTTCTGTAGCAATCCTAAATTGGCATACCTACTACTACTTTTAGCTAAAATGATTAGTTCTGATAACTTGAGAAGTGATGCTGATTTAGGTTGTTTCCTTCTTAACACTGAAAGGGACATCGTTATCTTGGTCCTCAAAACCATGAAATTTTAAAAAAAAATCTTCAAGTGTGACAAAAAGTCAAATTTACAAGCAAATTGCTTTAAAAAATTATTCTAGCTGAAATGCATGGTTCTGATGCTGGGCTGTTTAACCCTTCTTAGCATAAACAGCATTGGGGAATGACAAGCAAAAATTCCAAAAAGAACAAATTAAAGCTGACAATTTGATTAAACTGGTGCTTTCTCATGAGGCATTTCACTTTCAATGAATTAAAGATTTCTTTTAATTAAAATCCCTGGCTGACACCTCATTTATGCTTCTAAAGCTTTATAACAGAAGTAAGAAAACTCCTTTTTATGTCTCACTGCTTTTTCATATGTTTATGTTATTTCATCTTTGTTTATAACAACACTCTTTTCTTACTATTTTAGGCAATGAAAGCCTAGAAGAAAACTATGTACAGGACAGTAAAATGGGATTTGTCATCAATGCTATATATGCTATGGCTCATGGGCTCCAAAATATGCATCATTCCCTTTGCCCTGGACATGTTGGACTGTGTGATGCTATGAAGCCAATTGATGGCAGCAAGCTCTTGGAGTTCCTCCTCAAATCCTCATTCATCGGTGTTTCTGGAGAAGAAGTTTGGTTTGATGAAAAGGGAGATGCCCCTGGAAGGTAAAGAGATGTTTCATCTCAGCTTATTAAACCAGTGTTGAGAAGGGGGAATGTTGCTGCGTTTGGTGACAGAGATTTCTTTGATTGTTTTGCTGAAGCATACAGCATGCATACTGTGAGACATAAATGGAGTTATCTGGATTAATCTTACCAACAGCCAGGAATAACACTGGTAACACATGATATATTGATAGCTACAGCTCAAATTGAGGCAGGAACTACAGCACAGCCTGTAACATTTCTAGTGTTTCAGGGGAGAACAAACCTTGTATCTCACAGACTTTTGGTGTCTGAGCTACCACTGCAGCTCAGCACGAGGGTTTTAAAGTGCTTGGAAATGAGCGAAGCATTTGCTTGCTAAGGTTTTGAAGGTAGGGCTGTACAGCACATCCTTTTCCAACTGGATCTCTGCTGCTCCAAGTGCCCCAGGGGTGTAGTACTGTATCCTTGCCAGAGGCTATTTAGTTCGCTTAGTGAACTCCTGTGTGTTCTCCTTAACTTGTTTCACTCCAAATAAGCTCGGCTGTCCCAGAGTTTAAAGACAGGTCCAAATAGAGCAGGACAAATAATTTTTTTGCCAGAAGGTACTGTGTTTCACTCATTTGGGGTCTGGTAAATTCCAGCTCTGGTAGCTGTTAATGTCTACCCCTCCCTAGCAGACACAGTAGGTACTCGAGGAATGGGTGAGACAGCAGCTATGTGGACATGGACATCACCTTTTTTTCTCTTACAGGAGGCAGTTTAAGTGAGACACCTCCCAGATGGGTTTACTTTTGAGTGTGCTTTTTTTTTTTAATAAATAAGTTTAATTCAGCTGCTGAAGTACACAGTCCATTATTAACTGAAACCTACTCAGGGGTTACTTAATTGAAGTTAGTTTTCCTACTGAGTTATTAAAGCGTTATGAAAGACTCTCTCACTCCATCTTTGGGCTTATTGCATAAATGCATCTGAGTGCCAACATTGCACAAAGACAGTGCTCTGGATTAAACAAGAGTTTGCAGTCTGGCATATACTTTCAAAGAGTATTGGTAAGACACAGTGGCCTTAAAGCAACGCTTATTTCTATTACTAGCCTTCATTAGCAAAACTGATCAACTTTTTTACCATTTGCTATTTGCATTGCTTGTTATATTTAAACAGCATATACATTTAAACAGCTCATTACATTTAAATAGTAAGAAAAAGCTGGTCAGTTTGGTCTTCTCATTGAGCTCTGTATACTTTAGATTTTTTTAGTCCAAGATATAGACGAGCTAGGTCAGACTTTGAAAGTAGAGGCAAGCAATTCCCTTACAGTCAAACACATACTTATCAACACAAATGCATAAATCAAATCTTTGTACATATCATTTAGATAATAGAGAGAAATTACTGCTTAGTGCAGCATTAAGTTTATTACATACTATTTATCTCCATAAAAGCATCACTCCAGATTTGCATATGCTGCATTGTCTGCCTGTTAGCTATTTGGTTTGATGTTTAGGTGTAATTTCCCAATTTTAGCCCAAATCTTATTTATTGTCTTGTCACCTGAGAGCATTTCTGCAACTCTCATCAGTACCAAGCATAGAATTAGAATGAACACTTCCTGGATTAAAAATATAGGAGGCTTAATATCAGGATATTTTCTGAGTAGGTCAGGATGATAGAATTTATTCCATCCATCGTTTTGGTCTAGAGCACAGTTCATTTCTCTTGATTCCCTGGCCTATTTAGAATTTGATGTGTTATTTTAGGTAGGGTTTTTTTGTTGTTCCTCACTTATATTTTCACAGCTGGAGTTGCAAGTTTGGGCAAGAAAGTTCAATTAACCTTCTTGTTATTTGTGCTGTAATCCTTGTATCAGTCTGTGGCATTTATGAGATGGGCAATATCATATCAGAAAATGGTGATATATATATGAAATGTGATCTGTACAGTCTGTGAGATCCTTGTATGCTGCAGTAGTTTATGCCCATGCAGAATTATATTTAGCTCCAGATTAGCCCTAGTATTTCCACAGCTCCACATGGAAAAGCTCTTTGTGGATGGGTGAACATACATACACTGTATCATACCCAAAAGAGCCTCAGCAAAATTAAAAGATAAAGACCACATACAACACCTAAATACAGCAGAGACAGCCAGATCTGAAAGTCCCTAGTTTTTTAGCTTTTCTATGCCAGTGTAAGAATGTCACACAAATACGTTGAAAGTTTTTTGGTATTATGTTATCGTATCATGTGAACAAATCAACTTCACAAGATGGAATAAATCAATATTCCTTCTTAGAAGGCAGCACGCTTCCTCATACTTTATTTTCAAAATCTGTGAGGTTCTTTGAGCAATTGACTCTCACAAGCTCCTAGTTACAATCATCACGGATAGAGCAGGTAGAGATGCCTGCAGTTATGTTTGCCTGACATATCATTTCCTGTTTTGAAACTCTTACAGCTTTGTCAAACCTTGACCATTTGTTTAGATATAACTCTTCTTCTATCTCAGGCTCAATTCATGGTTTCAAGCTTTTATCAAAATGAGATTAGAAAACATGAAGCACTTTTTCAAAGGTTTATTTCTTCTGTGCAGAATCTTTTCTTTGAAGAGCTTTTATGCAGAAATGTGAAGCAGAGCTTTATCGGAAGGGCACAAAGGCAGTCACTTAACTGACTGCACTGCCTCTGGGAAAAATGACATGGATGTAGCTCTGGAAAATCAACAGCTTTATGTGCTTGCTATACTGTCATTAAGAACATGCTGGTAAAATTGCTGAACTTTTTATTTTCATTGAGTACCTCCCATTTCCTTTCTCAATAGTAATCATCACTCAAATTCCCAGAAATGGCTGGAGAAGATGTGAGGGATGCAGTAGTCAACACCGCATCCTTCTCTGGGCCTATGCAAGGGGCAAGGGACAGATCCATTTCGAGCTCTTGTCTATTCTAGGGTAACTGCCTACTTTTAGCTTATGGCAGGTATGAAAGAAATTACCTCTCTAGGATGAACAATTTGCGTAGGCCTCTGACCATAAAACGCTATGTGACAACTGTCAGGAGAACTTTCAGCCCCTACACTGGACCTCTGATGTGTGGAGAAATGCTGAGGTTCACAAGCTAACAGAAATGTCATTTGTTTTACCCTAACTAGACTTGGACATAGACCCATAGAACTCTATCTGTTTAAAAATTTACAGTAGCAAGTTCTGGCTTCAGGTATGGCAACTCTATCAACTCCAATGCTTTGAGTAAATTATCAAATGTGTAATGCAAATACTTCAAACTTATATAGGAATGTGTCTCAGAACATACGTGGTTGTTTTGGAGTTTGGCTCCAGAGGTGGTTGTCTGGGCCAGTTACATCCCAGCATTGTTCACCATTGCTGTTTTCCATTCTGCTTTCCAGGATAGCAAACCTTGCTGCCAGTCTGGTATTATGGAGAAAGGTAACTTCAGCCATCTCAGACTAACCAGAGTGAGTGTGCCTGTGACCAGCTGGCTCACGGTCTGGCTCACCTCACAAGTAACTTGTTCATAGGACGCCACCTATTTGGTCACATCATTTCTCAATATACTGGAGACCTTGCCCTTACATGAAAAGAAAGATTCTTTTTCTTACATGCAGGATGTTTTCATGGCTTCTGCAAATGCTGCCATATATGTGTGAAATCCAGCTGCCTCCACGGTCCTCGCTCTCTTAGAGCTTCACAACTCTTGTCAAACCCACCTCTTTTGGAATAATCATTTTTAGCTTGGACACAGCCCAAAACTGTTAAAGCTGTACATGTATGAGTGAAGGTATGGGGGGGAGGTATTCCAGCACTGAACTCCTCAGAAAGCAGAAATTTTTCATTAAGGAAAAGAAGAAAAGGATAAAGAACTTATGCACGTCTCCATATACCAAGTGTGTTTATTAGACCACATTTCTCCACTTAAAATTCTTCTCCGCTTAAAATTTAAGCAGCATTATGAAAGCTGCAAACATTGTACTACAACTTGTCATATGAAAGACTGTTTAAGAGCTTTTAGTCTGCATACTTTATTCTTTGACAGATAACTGATAAAAAAGGGAACAGTAGTATAAGGAAACATCAGAATGGCTTTCAACCTAAAATCATATCCCTGAAATTGCCAACTCTTGATTGATATTGCATTAATGCCACTCTGTGCCTTGTAATATATTTTTGCAAAAATGAAAACAATCTGTGCAGGTTCAAAAATTCCGTTAAGGGAATGTGAGGTTTTAGTAATCTTTTATTACCCTTCCTGAATTCATTTTCCAGCCCAGAGTGACTGATTTTATATCAGTCTAATACAAGGTCACACTAAAATCCAAGTAGGTTCTTCTTGCTAGGAAGAGACATGCACATTCCTGCTCAATTTTGCTCCTGTCTGTTGAGTCTACATTATAAAGTGCTTAGCTCTTATTGCTTCTTGCTGTCCTGATTCTTCACAATCCTGAAAACAGCATTCCTTTTTTTATGTTCTTCTTTTGCAAGAACTGGGATATGAGAAGGAATTGTTTCCTAGTAAATTTGAAATTTACCCCTTTTCTAAGCAACTCCTCAATTAGTAGGTGATTGCCAACCGATGGAGCTGCCTCCTGCTTGGAGCTCCATTGAACTCAGTGGCAAGAGTCCCTTTTCCCATGTGATTCAATGGAGCTCTGCAGTGGCACTGACATTATCTGAGCATGCATAATGCAAGACAGCAGTCTAAATACAGCTGTAAATATGCATTTCTTTAAATCATCTTTAACTAGAGAGATCCCAAAGACTCAATTAAGAAAAACAGCCATCTAGAGAGTAATTCTAGCACCTCTCTTCTCTGTGAAGTGCAGAAAGAGTTGAAATTTTGCATGTTTGAACCTCAGAAGGGAAAAGAAAGAAATGGATTTGTCTCTCTCTTTGCCCACAACCAAGCATCCCACTTTTATTTATGGCTCATACTTTGCTTACCTTTCATTCCTAAAGCACATACAGATCAGCAACACTCATTATAAATGAAAGATTTTTTTCCCCAGAGACTGATACAATCCAGTGGAGAAAAACAAGGCAGTAACTCCCAGGCTTGGAAAACAGAAGATGCTTTGTGATTTTCAGCTCCAGTGCTGATTTCTGGTTCTCAGCCCTCTTTCTCTTGTTCTTTCTTTAAACAAAGCCCTCCCCCTTCTCATCTTAAGAGGCCAGGCTGTAGGTCCAGCCTGTTTTGTGGTTCTTCCTCTCTGTGCACTCTCCAATATTCATTGTCCCATTCTTGCTTCTTTCCTACTAAGAAATCACCACAGTTAATCACTGCTTTGCACAAGCCACTTTCTGTGGGTTAAAGAAGGAACAGAATAATTAACAGTAAGGAATGGGCACACATCAGGTCTAACACAGGGAAGGCAGTGATGGAGGCAGGGACGCTGAATGTAACAGTGTTTTATGCTTCCTTTACGTTAGACTTGGGAAGTTCTCTCCTACTTGCCTAGGGCGAGGAAGCAAATTTTGTGCCTGAGCTGCTAACTTTTCCTCACAGTCTCACTGGGCTGGGTAATAAAAATAGTTGAACTAGTGCTTACAGTTAACTTATGGCATATCAGTTCAGTTACTTTGAACATTTCTACTAGTTACTTTAGAGCTCCCAGCAGGGGCTATACTGCAACCAACCTATATGTAGGCACCAAGTGAATGTTAAAGACATCTTGAAAAATGGCTGAAAAACACACAATCGAGACAGTGTCTACAGGTGCATCTTTAGCAGAACTTGCTCTCTTTCATGTGCAGTTCTTCCTGGACACACAACTTTTTACCCACAGTTTTATGTAAGCAGGGCAGGCAATCAGGAATTGTGTGGCAATCAGAGATGTCATTTCCCATGATTCTGCTGCCAATCCTACAGTATTTGGTGTTTCCGTGAAACTCTAGTCCTTAGTGTTAAGGGGTGACATGAATATTTATGGAGGCAGAAGGAGAAGGGCAAGGTAAATTTTTATCTTTCATGTTGCAGGACAGTGACTAGCTTTCTCTTTTTTCCCATGTAGATATGACATCATGAACCTGCAGTACATAGAGCCCAACCGCTATGACTACGTCCTCATTGGGACCTGGCATGAGGGCGTGCTCAACATTGATGACTACAGGATTCAGATGAATAAGAGTGGAATGGTCCGATCAGTGTGCAGCGAGCCTTGCTTGAAAGGCCAGATTAAGGTGTGCCTCAGACACTTACTTTCTGCTATAGAAATGTGAATAACGAGTCAGTGTTTTTTCCTTAAACCCAAGCAAGCTTCTTTCACGCCAAGGGATAGGACTTCCTTTTCTTCAGGAAAGCCAAAAGTATAGAAAGACTCCTAGATTAACATCTTACTCTTACAATCCCATATATAGGCCCATGTTTTCTAAAATTGCCCTTTGTAGTGACGCAGAATCTTCTAGTGTGACAGGATTTGAATTTCACCTTATGCGAGAAAGAACAAGATTTTCACTTAGTCATTGCCTACAATATTCAGTGGCTGTGATTCACTTGGGGGCAGATCCTGAAAATAACATGACCCATGGGAATCCAGTATTTTGTTCCAGCAATAACACCTGCAAGAAAAAAAAAAAAAGCCTATTTGCATCTCATGTTCACAACAAATCACTCTGTGTTTACCAAACAGTAGCACTTGTATCAAGCTACAAATAATTTGCCACCTGCCATGTCTGGATGACATAAAGACATGTTCCACCACTATCAAAATGGTATGGATGCAGTAAGTTTAAAATGGCAAGAAGCCCATTCAGGAGGATCACTGTAGAGCAGACCTTCCTTTCTAATTTCATTTAATAAGCACATTTGCAGCTTTTTAATTCTATATTGCTACTCTAAGCAATAAGTGATTGATGATTTGGCAAAGGCATAGTGACATGCTCCAACAATCTTGGAGGGGAAACATTATCAGTATTTACTACCCTCCAAAACATCTTTTCCCTGTTTTTGAGATTGTGCAGTTTGTGTATGTGTGTATATGTAAACACCATGCATACAAAATGCCAGCTTCGTCTCCCATTGAAGTCTATTGGACTCTCTCCACAGACTGCAGGAGGAAATGTTAACAAAAAAAGCCCACAAAGCCAGCATTCAATAAAACAACATTTTGTATTTCACTACTGCACTTAGC
Source organism: Gavia stellata (assembly GCF_030936135.1). Taxonomy (NCBI): domain Eukaryota; kingdom Metazoa; phylum Chordata; class Aves; order Gaviiformes; family Gaviidae; genus Gavia; species Gavia stellata. The sequence continues at coordinate 39,357,113 of NC_082595.1, forward strand.
TCTGCGTATAGATGGTTAGGAAGATCCTGGAGAGAAGCTGGATTCCTCCTTTCTGGCAAACAGAGTCAGAGTCTTTGTTGGAGGCCCATGAGCTTCTTTCAGCCTTAGCGTAATGAAACTAGGAGTCAAGACAAGGAAACCATCTTTTCAACATTGGATCATTACACTTAGCAGCCTTCACAGCAGAGAAAGATACAGCTTTCAGAGACATTTGTCTCCAAAAGAGCTGTTCTGAAGCATGCTCTTCGTCACCACATATTGGTTTTATTTTCTACTAGGACCCATTACATCCTTTTAGCAGAATATTTTTCAATGTGCTCTTATTTGAATATCTATTTACACTTCTATTAGGCTTCCATGTAAATTGGAATTTATGTGTGTGTGCATGTGCTTGTGTGTGTGTGTGTGTGTATATGTATATGCATGAATCACTGTTTATTCTAACCCTTTACTTTGTTTACTGCTTTTTACTATGCAATAGATATTAAGCGTGGGTTGAGCTACTTGTCCTGACCTGAACCATTAAGCCTCTTCTCAAGTTTGATTGAAAATACAACACTCACTATGCCTCTGTACCAAAGGGAAAATGGTTTTGTACTTTTAACTCAGAACTGCTCCCCGCAAAATAAAATAAAATTGTCCCCAGAGATTATCCTTGAACTCCTAAGCATAAATTTTAATACACAGGAGTAGATACAGAATCAGGATTCATGTTTTCTGGTTGTTTGGAATGTGCCATAGACAGGCATCCTGTCATATTTTAAACACTGCAGGGGTATCTGTTTGCTGGGGGTGCTTCTGTGTTGTCTTATAGATTGTAGCTGAGGATGTATTTTGCATTACAGGTGATCAGGAAAGGAGAAGTGAGTTGCTGCTGGATTTGCACTGCTTGCAAGGAGAATGAATTTGTTCAGGATGAATTCACATGTAAAGCCTGTGAGCTTGGCTGGTGGCCGAATGCTGACCTGACAGGTAGGGACGTGTCCCTCCAAACACATTCCCATTTTACAGAGCACATGGAGAATGGTGTTTGATGGAGATTAAGGTGGCAGCATGCGGAGATATTAAAGGTACATACTTAAACACACATCTTAATGCAGTTCAGGGTGAATGTAAAGTGCTATATCTTTTGGCTCAGTTCAACAGCAGTGACAATAAAGATGGCAAAATTTCTACCAAGAAGAAATGATGCAGTCTGTTCTTCCCCTTCAGTTGGCATAAGCATTGATAAAGCTGTTAAAACTACTAATGAACTTAGCAGCATTTGCTGCAATTTTAGCAGTGATTATCACAAGAGCTCAGTGCATCCTTGTCAGATTGACTTGATACTCTTTCTGATCATTCTACCATGCAATTAGTAATACTTTATCTGGGATTTCAGGCCATTCAGTAACTGACTACCAGACTTTCATTTGGTATAAAGATTATTCTCACTGCACCCGCCAGCAAGAGGAACACCAACAAAATGCTAAGAAAGGCTAGCAGAAGAAAGGGAAATAGCTAGAATTGGTCTCCCCTGTGTATATGCTTTGGATGAGTTGTATGCTATGGCATCTTTCTGTTATTTTGTACCTATCAAGGTCAATCTCCACACCTGCTCTGGGCTTTGCAGTAACCGTTACCCCAAGAAAATAGATTTATGCACTGAGAAGCACCACCTTGACCTTGGGGTTTGCTTTGTATCACTGTAAAAGACTACTGGCACCTCTGCCCCATGCCACATCTGCAAATCTTGGCTGCCAGTATTCATCAGGGCATCATTCCTAGTCAGAGAAACAATCTGACTACCTAGCTGAAGATCAAATGTGCAACTTATCACATCTTTGTCCTTTAACATGACTGGCTGGCAACTAGATATTGCTGCAGCATTTGACACATAGACGAAGTACTCAAATGTTGATTAAATAGTTCCAAGAGATACCGTTAAGCTAGTCACTGAAGCCAAGTGAGCTTTCAGAGGATTTATTTTGAGAGGGAAATCTGGCCACTTCTCCAGCTAAAAATACATTATTAATCACAATAAACTGGGATACTTGACCCATTGTCTATCTTGGTTTTCTGTGGGAAAATATGCTATGGCCATGTCCCAGGTATGTGTGTGTTTGTCTATATCCCATACCTCTCACCCCAACCCCCCTCCACCCCCCCCCCCCCCTCTGGTGTGCAACTGAACCTACCTCAAACAGATTTGTCAGGATACAGAAATCTCAGTGATCATTCAGTTCCTTCAAGTTTCATGTAAGCAGGTTGTAGGAAGAGGAGTTCTTGAAAAATACCTTCTGTAAGGGCCCCAATTGTGGAAAAAATTTAAAGCAGATATCCATAGACAACTGGGTTCTGTTAGTCTTGGAGGTTCGCAGAATTGTTTGTATCTACTATTCAGGGAAGAAAACTGGGACTTCTTTTTAATCAATAAGGCAGAACAGGAACATAGTGAGAGATCAATGTGCACTTGCGCGAATATGGTTCAGTGCTACCAGCTGCCCAAAATAGCTCAAAAGGGGGCATGTCAAAATGACAGGCACTGCTGAAAGGAGTTGAGGAAAGCATCAGTGTTGGAAAAAATCTCAGGGGCATGTTGCAATCTATTAACTTTTAATGAAATCAGTAGATGACCTGCTGATTTGTGTTTCTTCTCAGCAAGGAGACTGGACTGCTGCTGTTCTAAAATCACAGTAGCATCAGCCAAATGACAGCATAGCCATCAACTGATTTCCTAGAGAACATCAAAATGGAAGTCTGCTCCTGCACAGCTTCTTCATTCTGTCTTACTGAGAAAAAACTTCTTTTTTTAACCCCTGCAATTCGTTTACTTGAATTGCAGTACAAAGTTGTGAAGAGAAGCTGATGCCATCCTAACCTTTAGGAAAAGGAGATTGAGCTAGATAAACTTCGTGGGAGTCACCATTGGTACCATTTAATTTGTAATTCTCTTTTCTTGCCAGGATTTTGCCCATCAAATATGTTTTTATAGCTTGCTTTTGTGTGTTGTATTCATACCCTGACAGTCACCATAGCATCTAGACATAGACATTAACATCTCACATTTCAGATTGTTTTTCCCTTTGCCTTAAATCTTAAATGCTAAACATGTATGCAGTTTTAGTCCCATTTTCCATTACAGATGGAAGCTCTAAAATCCTTAGTCCCTTTAAGAAACATGAAGCACATACTAACCCATTTCCTAAGACTTGCTTTTCAAGGTGCTCATTCTCTCCATTTGAAATCAGACTCTGTTGCTCAGCAATCCTTTCCTGACATTTTAATTTTATTTTTAAATGTACAATTTTTTTTTTAGATTGCTTCCCCTAAATATGTGTTCAGTGAAGCGGAGTCAGCAGGCACAAAGGATTTCTCACCACAGATGATAAAAACCTGACCTGACAAATAGTCACTAAACCCAGTATCTTAAAGCCTTGTGCCAAGAAGAAGGATATCTTTTATAGTATCAGAATCTAATATAATAAGAATAAATGTCAAGCTAGTAAACCCATTTACATAAATCATCTTAAATAAGCAATAAAACAAGATAGGACAGGAAGTTTTATAGAGTTATTATGAAATGAATCATAAAGGTTTGGGGCCATCAGTTACCTGGGATGTGTTAACAACCTCAGAAAACATCCTGGATTGTCTCACTGGCCTTGCAGTATGAATATAATTTAAAAAAAAAAAAAAAAATTCGATTAGCCTTCTGCTCTAGGAAATGATTCATGGATAAAGTGCTGCAAAAATAGTAGATGAAAGCTACCAAACAGCTTTTTACTAGAAACTTTTAACTATGAAGCTTTTGCCACTAATTCTCTGATTTTTTGAGGTTTGGGTTAGTTGTGGGGTTTGGGGGGGATTTTTGTGTTGTGGGTTTTTTTAAACCTGTAAGTACACCATTTCCTGGGTATCCTCTCCCAGTTTCTACAAGGGCAATGACCCACCTTCACAGGTGCTGACAACCAACAACTAGTTGCTAGTATAAGCAGTGTAGGCAGCTTTTTGCAATGTTTGTAGCATATGTGGCTCTTGGGGCTTGCTTGTGCACAGGAAATACACTTATTTAATGAAACAGATTTCTAAGACCTTACACAGGATAAGCTTAAAGCAATTGATAGGCTTAACTACCATGCTGAATCAGGGCTAAGGCTCTGAAAATACCGTTTAAGATGGAATAATATGAGTATGGCTTGATGTTGCTAGCTTAAAGCCCACGTGGAAACTTAACCCTTCCAGCAACCACAGACTGGCCTCTGGTTTAAGAAGAGATTTGCATGTATTAATCCACAAGCAGGAGCTTCTGATTCTTAGTCTTTTATTAGATCAAAGAAGGAGCCAACTTCCACTCAGGGCTGCTGTGGCCAATGGCCAGAGGTTCCCAATTCTAACAAAAAGCTTTTCCTTCATATTTCACCATAAAAATACTGGTTGGAAGAATGGGATTCCTCACCTATCTGAGTCTTGAACAGACCACTTTGAGCAAAACAGAATTCCTTTTCTTTATAAAATAAGACCTCCAGTTGCACACAGTATCATTTTTATTGTTTTTGATGTTACAGGTACCTGTAACATCATTACATGTAGTTAAGTAGACAGCATTATCTGTAGTTAAGTCAGCCCGGTACTCGTAGAGACAAAGAGTACAGAATTATAAGACATTCTTTCAGTTCATATGACATTGTCAGACATTAAAAGTTCAAGCAGAAATTTTCCATGTCAGGACTTTGCCTCCGGCTGATTTTTTTTAATTTCACAAAAAAACATTTTTTCTTCTTCTGTTTCTCAAAATGAGGTTGCAGTAAAACTGTTCAACCCTGATTCATACCTCTGCTTACTTCTCCTAGATTTGGAAGGAAAGACTTTACATTTTGGTAGAGCTATTGGTTGGTAATTTTGTGCCACCCTGTGGAAGATGCATATTAAATGAGAAAAACTGTGGGCCTTAGAAGCTTTTAGTTCATAGAGATTGGTTTCTGCAGATACACTCCATACTGAGGATGAAGGGGCTGAGCATGACTTGCTCATCACAATATTGGGGCCCTTGCTAAGACTTAACAGCAAAACTGAGAAGAAAAAAATACCTCTCTTACAAGATTGCTGACACCACTGCCTTTTCCCTGCTCTTCTCAGCTGCATCCAACAACCCAGACAGGCAGAGGTGAGGAGCAGCCAGTCCAGGATATGAAAAGCTGGGCCAGCAGTGTTCGTAATGGAGACATCTGGGTGGAGAGGTGACTGGCTAGGAAAATACTGAGCTGGAAGGGGAACTGAGACAGGGATGGTGAGGGACTGGGAGGAAAGATACTTGAGAGGTGGGGGAAAGTCACAAAAGATGAGCTTGATTCCAAGGGAAACTGGAGGAGGACAGAAAGGAGGACAAAAGAGGCCATGGATACTTATCTTGGGATACAGAAACATCTTAAAAGTATTATGGCACTATTAAGTCAAGAAGAGAAATTAGGAAATGCCAGAATGAAGGTTTTCAGCAATTCAGCTTCACAACCATAACATCCTATTAACACAGAGGAGTTTATTTTCTCTGTAATGTTATTGCTGGTGTTACATCTTCAGCACAGTGAGGAAGGTAGCCAGAGACTCCTTTAACTTGAGTGCGGGAGAGAGCAGTTAAGTACCATCTTAAGCAATACCTATGTTTGCACATCTGTAGTAGTCATAAAGGAGAGCCTTTCCAGTTATTTTTTGAAGGCATGCATATTTTGTGGGTTTGACTTTTCCATAAGAATTGAATTACATTATTTAGTAGAAAAACAATGAGCAGAGTGTTTGACAAAATGAGAATAAGGTAATGTTAAGAGAAAAAAAGCAGAAATACACTAAGAAGGTACAGTATCTATGGTGCAGTTCCATTACCACTTTGTATTTATTACCGTTTTTCTGCCCATAGAGCTCTAATTAATTTCTATTATTTATAAAATCACCCTTACAAAAATGTAGCGGGTGAAGTTATAGTGATTTTGATAAAGAATGAAATAAGTTAGTCTGAGAAGGTCAAAAAGCTACCCATTCTGATTTGTAACAATCCTTTCCCTGCTGAAATGAGTTTGTCTGGGTTCTGTTCCCAGCTCTGCCTTTGTTATGCTGGGCTTGTCAGCAGGTATCTCAAGAAAAATTACAAAAAATTTTCCAAATCTCATATCCCTATGTAGCGTCATGATCAAATGTTTGGGACACCCAAAAATGATGGCTGTTTTTTGAACATATTTCACCCAAACTTTTCCACACTGCAGTTCATTCCTTTGTAAAATGGTTTTAACAATTCATGGCACATAGGCATAAGCTAATGTTTGGATTATATTGGGAGCCAGAAAAAAAAGTTCCTCCTTCAAGCAGCTACCTTTCTAACACTGTTTCTTTTCTGTACATTGCAGGCTGTGAACCCATCCCTGTAAAGTACCTCCAGTGGAGCAATATAGAGTCTATTGTGGCTGTGGTCTTCTCCTGCCTGGGCATCCTGGTCACCATGTTTGTCACCCTTATCTTTGTGCTCTACAGGGACACCCCTGTTGTCAAATCCTCCAGCCGGGAGCTCTGCTACATTATCCTTGCTGGCATCTTTCTGGGTTATGTCTGCCCTTTCACCCTTATAGCTAAACCCACCACGACATCCTGCTACCTCCAGCGCCTTCTGGTGGGTCTCTCCTCTGCCATGTGTTATTCTGCCCTTGTGACCAAAACCAACCGCATTGCACGCATCCTGGCAGGCAGCAAAAAGAAGATCTGTACCCGCAAGCCACGTTTCATGAGCGCGTGGGCCCAAGTGGTCATTGCCTCCATTTTGATCAGCGTGCAGCTGACACTGGTGATCACGCTGATCATCCTGGAGCCCCCGATGCCCATCCTCTCCTACCCCAGCATTAAGGAAGTTTACCTTATCTGCAACACCAGCAACCTAGGCGTCGTAGCTCCTGTGGGCTACAATGGACTCCTCATCATGAGCTGCACATACTATGCCTTCAAGACTCGCAATGTGCCTGCCAATTTCAATGAGGCCAAGTACATTGCATTCACCATGTACACCACTTGTATCATCTGGCTGGCCTTTGTGCCTATCTATTTTGGGAGCAACTACAAGATTATCACCACCTGCTTTGCAGTGAGCCTGAGCGTGACAGTGGCGCTGGGGTGCATGTTCACTCCTAAGATGTACATCATCATAGCCAAGCCTGAGAGGAACGTCCGCAGTGCCTTCACCACCTCAGATGTGGTGCGTATGCATGTCGGAGATGGCAAGGCACCTTGCAAGTCCAACACTTTCCTCAACATATTCCGGAGAAAGAAGCCAGGGGCTGGAAATCCAAAGTAAGTGATTGACTGCAGGTACACATCTATCTGTGTATGTCCCTCTTTGCCATAATATCTTGGTTGACCATAGTCTGCTGAATAGTAAGGTATGTAACAGTTTTTCATCTCATGTGTAGCAGAAAAGTGGAAATGATCCTTTAGATGTAAGCCTCAGATGGATATTGACGTGTTGCTTCTTATTTTCTCTCCTGCTCTAAAGGCAGCCCTGTACACAACTCCCTCTACTTCTGGGGCAGGTCAGGCAGTTGGCAGAGTAACCAAGCTCCATTTGCAGCTTGTCCCATCTCTCCGTGCATGTGATGGGGATCTCAAACCCCTATGTGCAATTGCTCTGCATTGTGTTCAAACTGAGGTGCTATTGTTGTCTTTTGGGAAAGGGGACCAGAAATACATGTCTGAGTGGTTGTAAATCACATGTACTTGTCTAAGGCCACTGGGATATGTGCGTGAAACCTGGGGACTGAACATTAGTTTTTATGGTAGTGTTTTGTGACAGTCCTCATGATTGTGATCCAAAAGCACCCTTCATGCTATCCCTATGCTCTACTTAATATTCAGAATTATGAGCAATACTCTTAATCATCATTACTGTAAACTTGTCCATGTTCTCAAACCCAGTATTGGTGTGAAAGTTGAAGAAGTCAACTGATGGTGAAAATGAACTTGCAACCACATCTATTGAAACTGTTATTTTCCTTGCTAATAATTAAAAGCAACGCAGCTGCAGCAGAGGGGGGAGAGAGAACTGTTACTTCAGACAGCATCTCCCTGTGAGCACCTGTCTCTACATTTGCATTTTTTGTCATCTTATTGCTTTTTAATCTTTAAAGAAGTACCATAGGGCTAGACATGAGCTTAGATTATTTTTGTCCCAATTAAAAAGTTATCAAAATAACAAAGAACCAGTGAGGTTTACATTTCTGAGCTTCCTGATAGAATTAAAATTCAGTTAATTTCCAGCTCTTTGGGACCTGTAGGTTTTTTTGAGTCACTCAAGTTGGTTTTGATTCAGTTTGCATAAGAACCATTTTCGTATGTCCTGGAGATGGAAGGGATAAGGATGGAGGTAATACCATAGAAAACACATGCTGTGATCAATTTTGCCTTTATGCTACTTCAATACTTTTTATTTTGTTGCCAGACAGACTGTCGGAACAGAAGGGAACGGAGACATAAGTAACTGAAATACACAGCTCAGTGTGCCACGGAGGCCATGATAAGACCGCCAGCTCCAGAGCTAGACAGAGAGGGAGCTGGGAGCGGCAGGCAGCCCTGGGACCTCCCATGCAGGGACATGGCCAAAAATCTCTGTAGTGCGAGAGCTTGAATTCCATGCAAATAGAAAGATGGAGCCTGATCCAGCTTCCTCTGACTCTATGGAAGTTGGATGGGCTCTTACATGTCTGTAAGAAACTAGTGTGGTGTCTCTGCAGCGTGGTCTCTGGCTAACGCTGTTGGTATCTTTAAGATGATGTCTGACAAAAAAAAGGACTATTGCGTATTTTAGATCATGAGAAATTTAATAATTAATTCTTTGTTGTGCTTACTGTTCGTCCACTTTCACCAAAAAAATTGTACTTTAAAAGATCCAAATGCAATATATTTAGAATACAGTTCATAATAAGAGAAAATACTTCATCCTGTTCAAAAAATGAGCTTCACCCCCAGCATTGTCACCTTAAAAATCAACAGGGCTTACCTGAGCTTTTTAGCAATTTGTTTGTTGCATAATTTTAATAAGATTTTCTTGACCTCTCTGTTGAGCCTGTGTGAGTGGTATGAAGCAAAAATGCCCTACAGAGTTTTAAGGTGCTCTTCTAAACCAAAAGCTCAACACCTAGTTAATATGCTTTTTTGTGTCAGGTCAAACCTCCAGATCTTTTATACAGCAAAATCCCAACTTCTGACCTAAACCTCTTGTGCAGTTACTGCTATGTTCTTCACCTAAACCAGCACAGATGTGGAGGTATGCTAGGCTTGCTGATGGAGAACGACAGCATACCTCTCTCTACATGGGCATGAAGAACTGAAAGTAGAGTAGTATACAAACACGCAGCTTTGGAAATAAAGTCACAAGACAACACAAAAAGCCATTTCAGGGCTTTGGAGGGTATTTTAGCTCCTAGCAGAGTCCATTGCAAAGCTTGTGAGGACATTGCGCTGGCACGGATAAAGAAGTGTGAGTCACTGAGGAAACCAAGAAGGAAAAAATAGAACTTGGTGGAGCCTCTGAAGCACCTAGATAACTCAGATGTGTAGTCAGGTCCTTCCTGAAACAGGACTTGAAACTACTGGAACATGCTTAATGTCCACAGAAATTGTCTCCAGGCTGATTTTCAATGTTTTTTTCATTTCCTATCAAAATCTGGGATTTATTTGCCAGTTTTTCAGTAATTCAGATCCTGAGTATGTTGCTCTGCTTCTTGATTCTATAATTGTCCCTCCCTATGGCCACATTTTTCTGTCTGTAAGTGGCCAGCACTGCTTCACTCGAAAGATTTCTTTTCCAGCTGTCTTACAACGACTTTCCATCCATTTTCTTGTCATCTCTCCTCTCTCTTCCTAGCTTGTTTTTCTTTTTCTATTTTTCAATTTTCATCTCTCTTTTCCTGTCTGCATCAAACCTCTCTTCTGCTAATCCAGTGAATTCCATTTCGTAAACAGAAAAGTGGCATCCATCTAAATTAAATTGGTGTGCAGATATAAAGTTAAATTGAGTTAGTTTTAAAAATGGAAACTAGTTTGCATTTACAAGGGCAAGTCAAACTTGTATAAGCCTTGATAAAGCGCTCACATACAATGTTGTGCTGTTAGTTTAACTAGTATAGCTTGGGGACTAAAGTAAGCCAATCCACTCTTCCTTTCTCCTTCCTAAAGTAGAGCAAAAGAATTAACCAGGGAAGTCTATTAACACAGGATCTATTAGTCAATTCAAAACCTTCAGCTACATCTGGTACTGATACAGAGGTCAGAAGATCCTCTTGAAAAATGGCCGTCTCAACTGCATTACCAACAGAGTTTCAATGAAAATAAATTGTTTAGTAACACTGGTCTTCACTTAAATAACACAGCACGCTGCCTTTACCGATCTCTTGCACTCTAAAGATGTTATGTGCAATCATGAGGGTTTGAATTCTATCTTATTCAGTGGAACTAAACTATGAGCAATTACAGCCAACACTGTTTTAAATAGAGCTGGTTGGGAACTCTCCAGTGGAATATGTTTTCCATGAGAAAATTCTGGCCTCTCAAAATGTTTCATAGAATTGGGCTTTGATGGAAGGGATCCTCTCTGGGCCAGGGGCACTTTCTTTTTTTCCCACAGAGGGATGAAGGCATTGGGAAAGTGTGAGGGAACTTTACCCCAACAACCATTAGTTAAGGCACTCACTTAGGTTAAGAGCATCTCCTTCACTTCGCAGGTGAATGCCCTATAACTGGACTACGCACCGTTCTAGGGCAAGCCTCCTCCTTTCTCTCTGTTCTTGACCAGCAATGTGTCCTGGAAGAGAGAAAAAAATCCTGATGTGAACCCTAGAGAAATACTTTATATTATTCCATGAGAGAACTTGAATCAGGGTCTGTGAGATCCCTCGTGACTGCTTCAGTACCGAGCTACTGTCAGTCTCTCCCTCTTGTCAAATCAATATTTAAATATTTATACAAAATGGAACAGTTCCATCAGGAGAGATTGAGAGAGAGTGATATCTGCTGCTTTTATTGAAACTTTGGGGGGACATTTATTGTTAGAGTTTGCTGCTTGATGACATTATGAGATCCTGGCTGTACAGGATGAAGACATAGCAGCATTTTTAGGGAGCCTTTTCAATGTGGTGGTTTTTTTCCAACTGTAATATTGTAACTTTTGGATATGGATCTTGTTATGATCATTAGCTTTGTTCTTGATCACAAATGTTACTTTGGTCTACGAGGGTCAATCAGCATGAAGAGCAGCACTCCTGTACAATGCCTGTGCAATTGCTTCCCTGAGGAAGCAATGTTCCTTTCTGTACTACGTGGAGAAAAAATAACCAGAGACATTGAAGATTCTGTTCTTGAGAAGGGTTCAGGAAACACCTTCTCCAACCATTGCTTCAAATAGACCCTATTCAATGTGCAAGAAGCTGGAGCCAGGCCTGCAGCCTGCAGGTCTGTTGTGTTGCTTTTCTATAGTCCACACGCATAATTCAAATAATGCTTGAGCCAGGCAGCAAGGCTCACCTATTCTCCCACACCCCACTCCCACTTCTTGCAGGCTGCAGTGGCATGAGAAGAATCAGTGTTGCAGAGGGGACCACAGGGGATAAGTTCGTTGTGCATCTTTGGGTAATGAGCTCCAGGTTTGGCGGTGATGCTTAGCTGCTGCCTTAGACTTCATGTATAAATAACTTTAAATTTATGGTTGAGACCCCAGGTCTGAACACCATTTTAGTGCATTTTCAATCAGAGCAGGTAAGGATTTAGTTGTCAACATAAGCTGTGTAGCAAAATTTGAGTTAATGAAAAGGCCAACAGCAAGACTTACTGAGTGGCCAGGACTCCACATCAGTGCGCAAGCTACCTGCTTTCCCCCTTGTAATATATTTGCATTCAGTTATTTTCCCCCCAGCTCTCTGCCCTCAGAAATGAATGACTGTTTTTAAATATTTCCAAACATGTACATTTTATTTATCTTTTTAACATGTTTTGGCAGGCCATGCCTCTAGGCTGCTCTCACAGGCATCCACTCTAAGCAGTGTCCAGGCAGTCACCTGGACCAAGGATCTCTCAAAATGGCTTTTTTTACCCCAATAAAAAGGGTTGGGCAATCCAACACCCCCTAGTATGTTCTCCCTGCTTCCTTTACAGGAGTCTGATCCTGTTCTTCACCCTCTCTCCCACTGTACTGGGTCCCTATATACAGCTTTTTAGCTGGGAATCAGGTTTCTCAGTTACCTCTAGCAACATGTGTCTGTTCCCTTACCAAGGCTTAAGGAACCATCTGCTTTTTTGTCTTGCCAGTTATAAAATTATCTCCAGGTATTCTTAAGTTACTCTTTCTCTTTAAACTGACTTGCTGAGTTGACATTTCATCTTGAGCAGGCTGTGCTGACACGCCGTGTTTTTGTGGTACTCATTTCTCTTGGCGACTCACAGTCCACAAAGGCTTTTGGGGTCCTCAGTGCCTTCATTTTCAAAGCCTCCCACAGACACGCAGTGAGGGGAATCTTAGCATAAGTACGTCCAGAAGGCAGGACATTTTGTTTCACTGTTTTTTCATGGTGGTGGGAGGAGGCAAATGCACAGTGCAGCATGGCAAGAGTTGGAGCTTCCAAAAACAGAGAGTAAATGTGCAGCATGTTCAGTTCCAGTCATACAAATGCAGACCTTTTACAGCCTCTCACGTGATCCAACTTGAGTGCCTCATCATAGGAAGAGATGTTCAGGCATATTCCCTCTTCTCGCTCTCATGTTACTACTCCATGCAGTCAATATGCTATCTTTAAGCAGGGGGTTATGGAGGCAAGGGGGGAGGGGAGAGAAGTGTGAACAGGAGACATGGAAACACTTCTAATGTAAGTAAGAACAATGGCTTTTGTCCTGACCTCTGCAGGTTAAAGTGTGTGAAATGGAACAAAACCAATCTCAACCTGGAACAGCTGCACAGGGAATATTTCACTCTGTCTGGCTAAAATGCATCAAAAGATATGAAACAGGAAGATTTAGTGGAAAGTGCAAGGAGGATTAATAATAACTGGTCACCATTGTACCTTCTCCTATAAAAGAGAATATATTGTTAAACTCCTGTACTTCAGGACACAAGCCCAATCCGAGAAGTCTACAATATATTTAAGTATTATCTGTCATCCTAAATTGTGTCACCTAGCCTGCAGCATGTAAGAATCATCTTTAAATGCTTGTTGTACAGATTGCTGTCTGGTGTAGTTTTATCTTCTTACAGCATTGCCAAACCAGTATAGAGACAATCGCTGAATCTAATAGGAAATGGTAGGCTAGCTTGCTTTGCAATTTAGAAAATTGATGCAGTGCGTAAACTTCTCATGTCCCGTAGTCGCATTGCATACACAATAAGACAGCCCTTTATTCTTACCGTTACAGACCTTGGAAAATACCAAATTCTGAGGCACTTTCAAGCAGTCCTTTAAACCTGCTGGGCCTGCACAGCTGTCCTGCTGAGGATTACCCCAGAGGGGAAGGTGCATTACAGAATAGAATTTTGAAACAGCAGAAAGGTTGTAAGTGCCTGCAAGTGGGAATTAATACAAAGATTAAAAAAAAAAAAAGATACTGGGAAAAATTATACAGGACAGGTTAGGTTGTTTATTTAAATGATTTATTTGTCGTATGTGTGCTCTCTCCAGCAACCTAGCAATAAAATGTTGATGTCCAGGCCCTCTTTTCAGTGCTGACTCTGTAGAGCAGTGGCACCATGGGGTGTAGAGTGCTGTGCTGGTCTGTGGCTGTGTGGGTCTCGGCTCCCTGGCAGGGCACGGGGCTCCACAACCACAGGGCATTTGGTTCCCTGTTGCATCCCACCCAGGGCATATCACGGAGGAGTCTGCTTCCTTCACAGTGCAGACGGAGCTGTGGCAGCTCTGGCGTGGTTCCCTGGTGCCACAGCTGTCACAGGCAAGACAGGTGGCACCCTGCTCTGGCCCGACTCATCTCCCCATCGCAGAGCTCCCTGGCGTTTGCCTAGCTTCTGTATGCAGTGTAGTCCTTCACCATTTTCTGAGGTTGCAGTGCATTTTTGGGAAAGCATCTTGTATGCCCACAGAGACAGTTGAAGATTTTAATGCCAAACATATCTCTCTCAGCGGCTGGTATATTTGCTGGCTTTGCTGGGCTATTTACCGGGCTTAAGCCATTAATGATTGTGTAGACACATAGCACTGTGACAGGTAACAGCTCTTACTCGGTTCTCTCGTGTATGTGATGTGAATTTCAAATAAGAAAATCCAACAAACTCAGTCAAGCTGTTCAGTTCTTGTCAGTATAGTGATTAAAGTGAATATTTAAAACTCCCCAAAGACAATTACATGTTTCCAAAGGGACTCCTACAATTGATGTTAAAGAATTGGAAAGAAACACAAATAAGGGAGTCTGAAACTTAATAATCCAAGAGCAATCTCTTCTAGCCCTGCTGCAGGGTTGTCCATTGAATTTGAGCTATGTAGTTATATCTGATATTGTCTTTTTAGCCTTAAATTTGCATTCACTTTAATAGATACTATGTAGTTCTGTCCCATGCATCTGAAAACGCACAGAATAGGTGACAAATAAATCTGAGATGTCACTTCCACACTTACATTCTTTCTAGTGATGTAAATGAACACTAAAAATCATATTTATTTAAAAACCAGGCATGGTAAATGTGTATTCCAAATTGTATACCAAATTGTGTATCTGTGTATATATGTGCAGCATAACCAGTCTGGAGATAGAGAATTTACTTTTTCTATCTAATGAGAAATAAGGGGCAAGGCTGCATAAAGCACTGTAAGTTTTCCTTGCAAATTATCCCAGCTAAAGGGAGTCCCAGCACATGCATAACAAATCACATGTTACTCCTAGGGCAAGCTGAGGAGAAGGGGCAGGGACAGATACACAATATGGTTGGGACAATTGTCGTTAAGTACAAGCCAAGAGATCTGGCAGTTTAGCCTTATTCCTCTGGGTTTTCCTCTCTGACCAAACAGAGGCTGCCTGAGACTACGTTTAAGAGAAATAAATAAGAAAAGCAATGAGGTTCTGCAGTGGCCTCCCAGTAAGAGCAGTGGGGATAAACCCCCCTCAGGCAAAACCCCAGTTATACTGCATTAGTTTACAGGGCACAGTACCTGCATCTGGGCTCCCATCCAGAGTTCTGCTTCTTTGTCACCAGTCACAGCCACATTTTATTTGGATGGTCCCTTTAGGTGAAAGGGCTGTTGTGTAAGGTTTTATGTAATTTCCTCCCTTTCTCAGAAGTTGCCAGTCCAGGGCAGTTTTGATACTTTCTTTTCATGGACATTCACAACTCCGTTCTCTCAAGGGATTTGGCAGCACATAAACCCAAGGAATGGTCTCTGAGTGCTCCCTGGTACTTACCAAAGGACTCTTGGAGAACTTCGCTTCACAACTCCTTCTCTTGTTTTGCTTCTGTCAAGATGCTGAATCATGAAATGCTGTTTTACTTACAGGCACTGCTGTACCACCAGGCAGCTTTGTATAATGAATCTCAATACTTAAATGCATTGATGCATAGATACACAATCACATCAGAGAGGAGCTTTACAGTTATGTACCACAGTCTCTGCTTCCTGACTGAAGGGAAGCAAAGGCAATACTACAGAAATCCCAGGGAAGGCTAGTATCTTTCTTGGCATAAAACACAGGAATAAGGACATCACTTGTAATTTAATTTCTTGCTTGACTGGATCAGTTATTACATTTCCTTGTATTTTTGTATTTGTATATATTATTTATTGAATTTTTATTCTGAAAGGTAGTCATAACAATCCAGTTAGGATGCTACAAAAATACACCAGCTCAACAGTGAGTGATACAAACAACTGCGTTTGCATGTAGGTATAAGCAAATTATGTTTATCTGCTTAGCACCATAATCTCACACTGTTTTGGTTGGAATTGTCTCTGTGAGAAAAATAAGGAAGAAATCTTCTCCTTTTAAGAGTTTAAGGTAAATAAATAGGTATCCAGATAAATAGGCATCCAGATAGGCACCTAGAAACCTGGCTATTTCCCTATATTACATATAGAAGTTAGACTCCAACTCTCATAAGCACATACTTAGGAAAAAAAACCCAGCACACCATATATATATGGGGGAGTGGTCTGAAATATAATTTTAAAATGCATAACAGCCATTTGTTTATTTAATTCAGCATTTTAAAATGGAAATGGAATAAAGAACTAAAATACAAGTCTCCTAGAGGGTACTTTAAGATTTTTTTAAGTCAAGAATGCATTTTAACTCCTCCCTGTCCTCAAAGGTGTGATGTTTCAGCTCTGTGCCTGAGTTATTCACCTCCCCTCAGCAGAAGCAAACAGAGCTGTGATATTTCATGAACACATGATACTTCATGTACAAATAGTTGGTAGAATAAATACACAGGATATTCTGCAAGTGTTTATTCTGCAGGGATCTCTGAGCCACCTTCTGATTCCACACATCTTTGAGCTAATTTAGAGGTGAACAAAATGTGGGTACTGAAGGATATCTGGATCTCTGATATTCTCTATATAAGGATAAGGCTATAAAACAGCACAAGCACTATACACATCTATATAGAGTTAATACAGGGGTTTGGTTTTTCCTTCAAATTAAGATGTAGTCTGAAAAATATTCTTGATTCATCCCAGCAATTCAGTGCAAAGTTACTAAGGTGAAATGCAGAACTACTGCTAATTTATTTAATCCTTTTCCATGCTTAGGGACACACAAGCACATAAGAGCCCAAGAACAGGACAGCAGTCTTGGATGTCACCTCTTTCACTGATGTGAAAGGCATCTCACATTCTGGCTTGTCCACTGAGCTTAGCCCTGCCTGCAATGAGCACTCCCTTTTGCTCAGGGATGCCCCAGAAAACAAAACACTGCAAGTCAAACTGCAGATGCTGCAAACACATGCTGACAGAGCACCTGATTTTTAGCAAGACTCTGTAATTCATAGGCGAATCACACCCCCAGAGAAAGAAGATGGTCCATCTCTGTTACGAGACTGTAGGCATGTATGGTTTTCCATCCTGTTAGAAATTAAATTGTCTGAGCAGGGTTTTATCCTGACAGTGTTAGTCTCAGTCCAGTATTGCTCTATGTTTCATTAGAGAAATACCTTGGAAGCCCTTGGTGAATTACACTAGCACATATGTTTTGTTTGGTGTGGGAAGAGGCCCTCACATTGCTCTGTCAGTTCACAGAATCACAGAATCACTAAGGTTGGAAAAGACCTGTAAGATCATTAAGTCCAACCATCAACTAACACCACCATGTCCATTAAATCATGTCCCACAATGCCTCGTCCACACGTTCCTTGAACACCTCCAGTGACGGTGACTCCACCACCTCCCTGGGCAGCTTATTCCAGTGTGTCACCACTCTCTCAGTACAGAAATTTTTCCTAATATCCAGCCTGAACCTACCTTAGCGCAACTTGAGGCCATTTCCTCTTGTCCTGTCGCTAGTCACTTGGGAGAAGAGACCAACACCCACCTCTCTGCAACCCCCTTTCAGGTAGTTGTAGAGAGCGATAAGGTCTCCCCTCAGCCTCCTCTTCTCCAGACTGAACAACCCCAGTTCCCTCAGCCGCTCCTCATAAGACTTGTGCTCCAGACCCCTCACCAGCTTCGTCGCCCTTCTCTGGACACTCCAGCATCTCAATGTTCTTCTTGTAGTGAGGGGCCGAAAACTGAACACAGTATTCGAGTAATGTGTTTCAAAGCAAATTTGTCAGGATGATGCCTGCTGTCAGGAAGGCACAAAGACCTGACTATTCTGACTTATATCATCACTGTAATTTGGGAATGCTCTCCACAGTTCTTACCTATCCTAAGGAAGGATTTGAAAAAATTTCTCGCCAGCAGTAGCTCAGGTTAGCTCCTCCCCCCCGACTATTTGTGCTCCTAGAGCTGGGAGTATTTTTGACAATGGGATTTTTACTGAACTTTGGAAACAGAAGTCAAGCAGTTTCAGCTTACATATGCCTCAACAGCATGAACCACTGCTGACTGCACTAGCCTTTGTGAAACCACAGCCTGCACACCTTTGTGCCTTACCATCATCAGCAGCTGAGTTCCAGTTATTACAGGGACAGGACAAGAACACTAGTCAGGCACCTGCACAAGCCCATTTTTCTTAAAATACCCCAAAATTCAGGCACATTCACTTACAAACACCTGTACTACCTCCTACAACATTTAATGCCATCCTAATTTTTCCATTTTTCAGACTACTTTCCTAGAACACAGAAGAAGATGCAGAGACTGGTGCTGGATACGATGTGTGGCAAAGCAGAAGCTAACTTCTGGTGCACTACTCAGTCCAAAATCTGGACGTAGTCTTTGCTAAACACCTCTCCCACAGATACTTGTAATGAAGCAACTTTCTTTCTTGTCTTTATTTTTGTCTATGGTGATTTAAGAGTTTGTAAAGGGAAGAGTGAGGAATTTCAAAATCTTCGTCTTTGCTTCCTGCTTGACTTTGATTTTTTTTTAGCTAGTATGGTTTGAAGCTTTTTTCACTGGTCTTCTGATACTGTTTTCCACCTGTCCCAAATGCACTGAGTACCATTCACACCCAGAGCAGAGATCTGACCACATTCTCCCCTGTTCTTCCAGTTCTTTGCTCTGTGCCCCAAGGACTCGGAATGGGCAAAATCAGCATTGCCAGATCTTTGTTTGGGGTTTCCAGACCCAGGTCTGGAATTCTGCAGAACAGACTATGACAGATTTAATGTCCACACAGAAGACATCCACTGTCAAAGAGTCACTAAAAATCATGGCTAACGACAGAAGTTATGTTCTCTGCGTTGCCAGAGTGGTTATGCCAGTGCGACAATCACTTTAAGTGTGGGTTGAAAAGGAAAGTATATTGTATCAATAGAACATCTGCCTCCACACTAAAGTTGTTAAAGACTATTTAATTTTGAAATAACAAGTCAGCTAATTCTTCAGAGCATATATGTGCTCTGGCATTCAGCCTCCCACGCCTGACAAGCATAGGTTAAAAGGCATTATCACTGTAAACAGCAAAAAATTGTGCAGGCTAGAAGTAATCACACAATTTGTCACTTTAAAGCCCACTTGAAAACGAAAAGCTCCAGGTTTCTTATTACTGCATTATAAACAATTTACCATTTCTAGCTTAGTGGTTCAGTTATCTCTTCTTAAGCTGTTCCCCTTCTCTGCTCTGTGGTTGTTCTTTTGTGGCGTGCAGGATATGTTTTTCTTCCACCCTGTAAAATTAACCTTACAGAGAGAAAAAAAAGAAAAAAAGTGAATTCTTGTCTGCTGGATTGTCCCTGAGCCAGATCTCAAGGTCAGATAAACATTAATGTCAGCACCAGAGAAGCTGTCCCTGCTGCCCCTGGTTTGGGGAACAGGGGTGAGAGTTGTCCCTTTCAGCAGCAAATCATTAGATTATCTCAGCTTTGTTGCAGCACCACAGCTGGAGATGTCAAGGCTGATCTTAAACTCTAGCAAAACAAGTGCCTCTGATCTGATTCTCGCAGCTCCTCACTAGTAGATGGTTTGCTGGTGTTTGCAGTTTCAGTCTGATCTGTCCCAAGTATCCCCAGAGAATCACAGGCTCAGTTTAAATGCCCATCTGCAAGCCACCTTCTGGCTTGTATACCCTCTTTCTCTTTATTCAGCATGGTGTTTGCAAACTATTAATCTTTCCTCATCCTTAGTGTGTTAAAGCCAGGAAATTCTGCTCTTGTTGCTTTCTTATTTCAAGCTCTTGTTAGTCTTCCCCTCTACTTCCATGGAAAAATGTCTTTTTATTTTCTCTTCTAGCCAATTATTTTCATGGCACAAGCTGGATCATTTCAGATAGTTCAGTTCAGCCCGTTTTGGCTGGCTTGCAAGCCTTGCATTCCCAGATCAAGCATTGTCTGGAAATTGGGACTTACTCCACATCATTACTCATTTTTTTGCATCCCAAAGTTCCCAAACCAGCCAACTAACCAGCCAGCCAGCAGCAAAATACCCAAAAAACAACCAAACAACAACAAAAAAGCAAATCCCAGAGACTGGGAGGATTATCTACCTTGAGCAGACTGACAAGGACTGACAAGGGGCCACGCTTGAAAGCGTACCTGCAGCAGCACAGATGACTGCAAAAAATGCCCAGCGAGCAGATTAAGCGTGTGAGTGGTGTTAACCCCGCCGAGCCGTGGGCTGCGAGGGCTGGGCCAGCCGGCGCTAACCCGCACTGCCACCAGCTCTCGCGCGTGCCCCAAGTAGCAGGTTAACGCTGTGAGCATGCAAGGGCAACCCAGCAGCTCTGCAAGGGTCCTCGGGAGCTCGCGTGTGCGCAGCGTGGGCTGAAGGGCATGTAGTGGGAGCTCACATGGGTGCGTAGTGGGGGCTCACATGTGTATGCAGTGGGAGCTCACGCGTGTGGGCAGTACAGGCTCCCGTGGAGTGCAAATCCCCAGGGATCTCTGTACTCACCACTCAGTGAGCAGTCCTTTCTCCTTTACCTTCTCATATTCTCTGAAACCTAAGTTATACACATTCTTTAATCCTTAGGGTTATGTAAGTTATCTCAAAAATATCTCCTGCCACCATTCTGGACAGCCCGCGGCTACTTTGGGCTATCATAGCCTGTAAATCCACAAATCCACAAATGCTTTAAGCTGCCCTAAGCCAGAAATGACACTCAAAGCCTTCCCTTACCCTGTGCTGTCCCTTCACTTAGGCAGGGACAAGAGCCTGGATGGCCATGCTGTGAACTGGAGTGAGGAACTGATAATTTTTTTTTTTCCTTTCTTTTTCTGGCTTAGCTGTGACCCAGATTAGTTGTCCCTATCATTCCCTGCCAGTTGATTGAGCAATTGCACCAAGGGTTGTGCTGGGGCAGAGGGGCTGGTGGAGCAGCAGGAGGGAGCAGCTGGGGAGGGCTGGAGAGCTCCCCTGGGCGCACAGCTGGCTCCCGCTGGCCTGGGGTGACCTGAAGTGCAGGCTCAGCTCTGTCTCCACCAGGCAGCTCAGTGCTTGGTCTTTCTGGGCATCCTACTGGGACTATGTTCTCCTTGGTGACTATGACCCTTCTGTCCTCTTCGGCAGATGCTCACACCTTGACAGAGAGGTTGTGTTGTGAAATCCCTCCTGCTTCTCTGTCCTCCATGAGTGATAATCATCTGTATGTCTCACTCTGCCTGGCAAGTGTGAATGACCCTATAACCTCCCTCCTACTTGCAGTGATCTTTGCTCCACAGCCTTTAATGATTTCTTTCTCTCCAAAAACTGCCACTGTGCCATTGATTAGCATAATCAAGTTAAAACTCAGAGCAATTATTTCCAACCATCACTTAGCTTGAAATTCAGGACTTGTGTTTTAAAAATGAATTTGTACTGAAAACCTGTCCATCTTCCCAACTTTATCTATTGGCTTAATGAAATATATCACAGAAATCTTCTATCAGATCCTGGCTCATACAAAAGGTATTGAAAATTCAGCGCCTTTTCCTACAGGAAAAGGACATGGCCTTGCTTTTTTTTAATGTATGTATCTTTTGATCCAGCCATGACAACCATACATAAAACCTGACCTTTCAAGGACACAAACATCAGAAGATGAACATGCTTCTGCCTAGGAAGATGCTAGATTTAGAGAGGCAAGAGGATTTGGGATGAGTGTTTAGTTGAGCACTTTCCTTATCTGGTTCTACATACCAAGTGTGCTTACCTCCCCAGTCACCTTGCAGACTGCTAGAGGGTCAAGGAAGTGAAAAGCAGGCTAGAAAGCTTGTGGTGTTGCTGAGCTCTCACTTGGGAGTGCGGAGGGCACTCAGTCTGAATGCTGGAGCAGGAACTACTCTAGGATGCGATGGCAGTGTGCCACAGGGCACATGGCACAAGGCTTCTCCTTTCCTGTATTAAAGCTAGGGGTTATACATAAGTTCTTAAAAACTAGGGGATGATTCAGGGCTATCACTCTAAGTATCAGCATGATGCCGTCATCACTTCTCTTGAATTTCCTCCCCACCTTGCTTTCTTCCTAATGTTATTGATGGTCAGTTGTTTCAGATTAGATTGTATAAAATCTGGGGCTGTGCTTTTCTGTATGTTTTTGACTGTGGGGAATGTGAAAGCTTTTCTTACAGCTCAGACAACGTCTAGTGTGGAGGATCTCTGGCTGTGGCTTCAGATGATAGGTAACACAGTGTCCTGCGCTTCCGTTATCTTTGACACCAGACAGATTAATGCAATTTGTGTCTGTTTGGGGAGTTTGGTTGAGCAGAGAGAGTAATTCCAGAGCAGAAGGTGAATGTTTCTAGTTTCATAGCTGTTCAGTTATAAAACATTACAGATAGCAATTTACACTTTCCTACAATCCTGACACAGCTGTTTGCCTCGTGGGATGATTCATTTACACTTAAGAGAAAAAATAGTGGCAAGAGTGACTGTTCCCTCAGATCCTTTCTAGTCCTTACTGCAGATTTCAACAGGCCTGTTACCTGCCCTGTTCTGAACGACTGGCTAGAAGCATTTTTCTGCTTCAAAGAACATGAAGTAAAGCAATTAATCCACTTCTTTCAGGAACCCTCTGCCCTGCCACCCTGCTTCCTCTGCCAGACTCCCTGTTACTGCATGCAGGGGTTTGTTAGAAAGCAGTTCAGACACTTGCATGATGGTATGCCAACTCCTCATTCAAATGCACAGAAGATCCATCCTGCCTCTGGGCTCAGGATACAAATAACCACTCAGCAGGAATTACCCTTGAGAAGACTGCCCCAAAAATGACTCATTAACGCTCATATTGTAAACATGGGCAGGCTACCTAATTTTTTGGTAACCAGAGAAACGTATGTGAAGTGCCATCACTGCCTGCAAGGCTCAGAGGAAGAAGAGGGGATACATTGTCGTAATTAAAAATAGAAGTAAAAGAGAGAGGTACAGAGATCTGGGCACTAATTCTGAATCAGGGCTCTGCAGTATTATCACACACTACTAGTAATACAAAGCAAGCCTGCAAGGATACTTCAAATTGAATGCTTCAAAAGCTTTTATTATTATTTATGCAGTTGACAACAATTTGATAATTGCAAAATAATTCACTGAAGTATAATCAAAACATGCACTACATTTCCCATAACACTATAAATCTAAATTTTACCATAAATCCAAATCCAAATTCTACTGAAGCATGAACCTTGAGATTAAGAGCTGATTTCTGTAGTGTATATGCTGTATATCACCACACGGGAATCCCCCCTTGACCTTGACCAAAAGGCAGACCACTGCTTTGATGGAGCTTGGCAGCATTTTAACAACAGCCTCCCACAGAACGCAAACCTGGTGAGGCATTTGGGGGTTGCATACCCTATTACATGTAATATCTATGTTTGATTTTGGATGACGAGCACAACTGCAGCCACAGTAAGGAAAGATTTCACGGTATTTTGAACATTGTAGGAAGCATTTTGGACTGCCTGAGGAAGCAGGCTTCTTTCTTCCTTTCACATAGGAGCATTTCTTAACAAGACCTACAGATGCCCAAACCTTGGAGAGCAAAATGCTCTGAACTCACTCCGGCGATATATCTGAACAAGAAGAAAAACAGAGGGGGAAACAAGAGATGCAACTAAGTAAGCCAGAAGCAACGGCAAACTGCAGTAGCTGAGGGATGGTAGCTGGCAAAGCCTGTTGACTCAGAAAGACCCAGGTCCCAAGCAGTGCTCTGAAACAAAAGTCTTCCATCTTTTCCAGAGTCCTTGAGCAAGGCTCTCCGTGGCTGTGTGCCCTCTATTGTGTGTACAGCACTGCACGTGTGTGAAATACATTTAGAACTGGATTTTTCTCTCAGATAATCAACTGCATGTTGCTACTTGTTTTGTAAAATTAGCTCCTGGGACTGAATAAACTACTAATTTCTGACTTTTAACAAAGCAAGCCGAGAAAGTAGAAAGCTTTTATTCTGACAATAGATGAAGAAAACTGGAGGTCTGTAGAAATGTTGGGTATTCTCTTTAATCAGAAGCTTAATAATCTCTGTAACTTTAATAGGGTGTGGAAGAGAGCATGGTAGCTAAGTTCCTAATTATGATCGCCTTTAAATTGTCAAATCTCAGAGATCTCATTACACCTGGTAAGGAATTTAATTATTCTAGAGACTTCAAAGTGAGTAGGTTTGCAAAATTGCTCAGCAGTATGTCTTATTTGTGTTTTATTCATAATAGTTCAGAAGTCATCTCAAGGCATCTACCTCTCCAAAATGGGTATGCATGTATTCTGTGTACATCATGCTGTGCTCCTGTGCTTTAGTACGTGGTGAGAAGAATGGCTTGTTTGGCTCATGAGCAGCTGTACTGAGTATGTAGTACATGCACATACCATCCATGAAAATGTTGTTTCGAGGTAAATAGAAGTCTGGCAAGCATGCAGTATGATTGTTTGATGGGGAGAAATGCTGCATTTTGATTTGCATTTTATTTGCAATACAATGACAGATTTTTTTGCAGAAATTCATTGATACATTCCATGTGCAAAAATACCTGAGATTTTTGTCAAAGCACGCGCGTGTGTGTATATATTTTTGTTGATACTGGGGAAGACAAATGAGAGTTTGAATCCTCTTGATAGGGTAAGGAAGAGGAGAAAAATGAAGTGGAAATTGTCTTATATTAATGGCCAAAACTGCAATCTGCAATCCCTTTTTGAATTACCATTGCAGATAAGAGCGTCTAGGAGACTATTCATTTTGTGCCTACCTCAAAAAGGCCAACATTTCCTTGAAAAAAAAGAAGCACATACAGTGAAATCACATATAATGAAAGCCAGTGAATATTCAGCTAGAGCTCAAAAGTAAAAGAAAGGAAACATTTAGAAAAGCAGATTAGGGGAATAAGAGACAGAGAAAAAAGTAGGAGCTGAGTATATATTAAAAACTCCACCAACAAAACCTTTTGGTGATGCTTTTGTAAATAAGATGTGAAAGGCAGATGCTCCTTTTTCATCATTTCACCCTGCGTTGAGAATACCAGGGGAGAAGTCCCACTGACAGCTAGATGCACAGCAGCCTTTGCCATCTGGTATGTAAAGTGCATCAGGGCTCAGCAGAGGAAGCAGGGACAAACACCATGAGAACCCATTTTAAACAGTACCGTGCTGGATCCAAGGAGAAACCTGTGTGCAAGTCAAGGTGACTGGCCCAGTGAGAAAGAGGAGAAAAAAATCACGCAGTGACCCTTAGGCGTAGGTGAGGGACAGGCACCCTATTGAGTGGTATAGCCACCATGTGTGCACATGTGTATAACCACTCACTGGGTGTCTTTTTCTTTTCAATCTTCAGGAAGAGGCAGCCAGAGTTCTCGCCCACCAGCCAGTGTCCGTCGGCACATGTGCAGCTTTGAAAAATCCCACACTGCAGTGAATGTGTAAGAGAAGCTGCATGACAAAGAGTGGTTTTACCCCTTGCTTTCTCTTTCTCATTGATTTATCATGTCTAATGATGGGACAAATGTGGTGCATGCCATTAAAGATGGGAAATTTGTTTATGTCCCCTGTTTCGCACAATGCCTTAATCTGATGGTCCAGATGTGGTGAAGAGGACACTGAATAGTTTTTTTGCAGCTTTTACCTTTTTTATTTTTTAAAGCCTTCAATTTTATTTGTAAATGCCTACAACTTTGCAAATACATCCTTTTTTGTACTAATTTTATCTTCTTTTTCCATTTAGCCAACATTTTTTTCTTTTTTACAGTTTTGCATGGAGATGACATTATCCTGCGTGCTTTAAACAACAATCTAGTGGCTGTCTCATGGCAAGACACCTTTGCTGTGCACAGCTCCTGCCAACTGTGCTTGTTAGTGAACTGCTGCTGCAGAGCCAGCAGAGGGAACACAGAAAACACTGGTTTGGTGGGATTCGCAGAACAGGGAAATCATGAGCAGGCACATGTAAATAAAACCAGCAGAATCTGGCCTAGGAACAAACAGTAGCCCTAAAGTATCTTTAAACAACAGCAGAGAATTTTTTCCTGTTACAGTTTCCGAAAGATGTTCAGATTCTGCATGTTCTCCATTCAGTGAACAATAGCAAAGTTCAGCTCTGCAGAAACGAGAAGTGCAAATACTGCCCTCTCTGAGCAAACACAAACCCGGTGGAGAAAACATGCTAGCTGTTGCAGAAAGAGAAAGGCCTCGCCTCATTTCTTCCAGGACAGATTGATGCTCGTTTCCATCTGATAAACTGCAGATGTGAAACAGTCCTGCTCTCTGCCCCAGGGAAGGTTGTGCAGTGACTGGGTGGAAAGCTGCCTCTGATCCACTGGCACAGCATTCTGAGCAGCGCCGTCTCTGTACAGCCAGAGATGCTGTTCAGCTCCTCTAATCGGCAGTAAAGCATTCTAGCCCTGTATATGCCTCTGACAGTCTATGCTATTTGTGGACAGGTAGCAATGATGTTAATTCAATCAAATCTGCCCCTCTGATTCGCAGATCAGAAGAAATACATACGATGCGATGGTTTTACAGGGTCTGTGCAGCAACCAGATTTGCTGAAAGGCAAACTTTATGAAGCCAGTGTAAGGAGCAGTACAAACATTTTGTTATTAGCTTCCAGTCCAACAACAATATGCCCTTCTTTTCTGATCTCAAACAAGTGCTGCAGATTCCCAGGGCACAGACCGCCAATTGTCTGGAAAGACTGATGATGAAATGGGAGTCCAACACAGGGGTACCATTAGGAGGCAAAGAAAGGGGAATGCAACAACAGACTATATTCAAAAAGCATGGGCACAAGCTGTAAAACTCCTGAGTACAGGGAAGGCTGAACCTCCTGCTTTTTGCATGACAACGCTTGGGATTTTTTTTTCAATTTGGAAAAAAAAAATCCTCATCCACACGAGCTCCTGAGAAACACCTCTGGTAGGATTCCAGCCAGTCGATGGGACTTCAAATGCTTGTGACAGCTGCACAGATAAGAAAGACTTTAAAAAGCAGAGAAGCTTTTCAGACCTGCTGAGCATGACGCTTGCTATTTTGGCTTCTCCCCCTGTCCCTGCCTGTCAGCCTTCCCTCTCCCTCCAGCCAGGGCTGATGCTCTCAGAGGCCTGGCAGTGCTGCGCTGTGGCCAGGGGAAGGGCCCGTCCTCCATCAGCGACCAGCTGCCTGAGCTCCCTGTGGCTGTGCAGCCCAGGCTGAGCAGCAGGCATGTGTCCATCATATCACCAGATGCCCATCACCACTGCCTGGCCTCATGCCTGAGCCTCAGTCACCAGAACTGCAGCAGTTCGCGAGTCCGGATTTTCCTGAGGAAGCCCTGCTTTGCTACCCCAAGATGCTAGAAATCACCACGGGTACTATGGTTTCCCTCGCCTTCCAGTTACAAGCAAATGGATGTAGGGACTTGAAACTCTCTTGTGCTTTGCTACACACAATACTTAGCATCGGTTATCGTGCTAATGTTGATCTCCATTCCGTATGATCCTAGAGATGGTCAGAAATGCAGAATCATGAAAATATAGAATAATAAAAATTGATTGTCGTATTAAAAAACTCAGAAACATCAGCTTTGAGTTTCAGGGCTCTTTTCTTCTGAAGTTGCACATTTGTTACCATGGAAACTTTCAGATACACCCAGAAAACCCACAAGCTTTACTAGCTGCTTTATCTACTGCGGCATATCAGGGAGAGCTGTATATTACAAACGAGGGCCCTCATGACTAAGCTTCCTGTGGCAACTGGGTTAAGTTTGCACTCAAAATGCTGGCATGTTAAGGCAAGTCTGATGGCTCTTTGAGCACTGTTTAAACTGTTGGGAGTTTATTTAATTCTCAAGTATACCAGAAAATTGGACAAGTTATAGTGGGAGAAAGACCTCATTGACTGCTACCTCTGCAAGGGCTGCCCACTTTCTGGCAGCAAATATCCAGAGCAACAGGCTTTTACTAGTTTATTAGGAATTTATTCCTGCTCTGGTACAGCTATTGACTAGGAAATATTCTGGATTTTCAGTATATTTTTTCCCTTTTGCAATTTCATCTAGGGCTCTCAGTTGTGCATCTAGATGCTATGTGAAATACCTTCCAGCCTCAGTGTTAATGCCTTTCAGATGTATGAAATCTGTTACTGGGTTGTTGCATCAAACTGAATACATTCAGCTATTTTAGCTTTCTCTCACACACTCTCTTCTCTGTCCCCAATGGTTTTTTTGTTGTTGTTCTGTCTATAGCTTCCAGTTTGTCAATATCTTTCTGGTAAAAACCATGGTGCCCCACATCATTTTCCATCAGAACCACAGAGGACTACAGAAAGCAAGGACAAACCTCCAACCATCTTAATTACTGTTAAATTGCATTCATAGGAAAGACCTCCTAATCTCCATACCCTAGTGTAGTCTTCTGAGTGGGGAACACAGGATTCATGGGCTATTTTTTGTGGCTTTATTATCTTCAAAATTTATTAATTAGTGTTTCTTATTCAACAGCAGCTCTAGATCTTTTTCCATGGTATTTCTTTTGATGCAATGGTTTTTGAAGGTTGTTGATCTTCACAGCCTTCCAGTCCTACAGACTATTTTGTCTTAGCTGCATCCACCTACACTTTTCCGAAATGATTTTCATTCTATCATTTTCTTCCCGTGTTCTTAAGCTTTCCAGGTCCCTTTGCTCAACGCATTGCAATTTTCAGTTTTCAGGTTCTATTACTGTGCTCCTTTTCGAGCCTGCCTGAATAAATGCTTCAGTTCAGGAATTGTCATTGGCTGCACCGTCATGCATATTTATTCGAATGTGTAGCATGAGACACATCTTCAGATAACACAAATGTGCTTCTCCATAGATAACAGAGGATCTATGGTGATTTACACCATGCTTTTTCCGTGTACTAACTTTAAAATCCTTAAAAAAAATTACCAACATGATCCGGTAGGATGTATTCATTCTGAATATTTGGTGGGGTTTACTTATTAATGACAGCAAAATAAACAGATTCAAAATTTTTTCACTAGTAAGAGCACTTTTTAGTTTCACTTTGATTTGCAGGTTTCCGATTTTCATTTCTTGAACACTGGAAGAATTTGCCGCTATTTGGGACAACTGTTTATTATCTTGAACTGTGTATTATCTATTAGAATAAGTTGTTTTCTCCAAGCAACACATTAGTAGCTATTTGATATTTTTTTCAAAATACTTAATGAAGAATTTGCAAGCTGCAACACTGCTTTGCACTTTTAAGGACAGTTTCAAAATATCAAAGCCAACAGATCACAAGCACTTTGCAAACTCTGCAAATATATTTCTCCAAATTATTTGTAGTAACTTATTTTTAATCAATTTGTTACAACAAAACACACTGATGAACCAGAGTTTCTTCAATAATAATTAGATGGATGACTGAAATGTGACGTAGCTTCTATATTTCAGATGAGACTAAAAATTAATACTGTAACTATAATTAGTAGTCAGCCCTTTATACACATTATCAGTGTAATATTCTCATACCTTTGTTGAGCTAGGCAAGTAACATCTGTGACACATACTAAAGTTGTAGGACTTCAACTACACTGAAGCATTGCAGTGTGCATCTCTCTCACCTCCCCAGACCCCTGAATTTACAGTTGTATAAAAGTGCCTATGTACGTATACGTTTTTGTTAAGTCCCAAAGTGAATAAATCTATTTATTTAGGGATATTTGGCTATATCTCAACTGCTGGATTTGGGTGTATTTCACTGCCCCTGGGACCAGGTATGAGCCTAGCAGCAACCCAGTTGCATGGTAGCATGAAGGTAAAGTGTGTGACCCCACTCCTGGCTCCTGCTCTCTCTGTCTGGGTGACCAGGGCATAGAGACGGGGTGGTGGCACCCT
Organism: Gavia stellata; assembly: GCF_030936135.1. Taxonomy (NCBI): domain Eukaryota; kingdom Metazoa; phylum Chordata; class Aves; order Gaviiformes; family Gaviidae; genus Gavia; species Gavia stellata. Next base: position 39,386,964 of record NC_082595.1, read on the forward strand.
CTGATCCTGTCCCGAGGGTCTGACCCCAACCTGGGGACCCTGTGGATGGAAATCAGGATCACATCACAGGGTACTCAGGCTAGACGTAGACACTGCATCCATGTTACAGACTGTGTAATATTAACATTTCAAATAAAAAAAAAAAAATCAGCAAAAAATCAGTTATCAATAGGGTCGATGTACATTAGAAAGCCTATGTGTAGCTCAGATCAGATACCACTAACCTGCATTAAAACCATTTCAGTCCCTTAATCAAATTTCATGCCCCAGTGGCCTTACTTAAGTGGAGACTATAATGGAAGAGACCTCGGGGATACCAGCAAAGCACCTGCAATGTGGTGCAGTGCGGGTACTAGCCTTAAATTTTAATCTTGTTAGTTTGGGTCCCGGGAACAGCGAGGCTGCAGCGGGACAGAGCTTTGCTCAGGCTTGTTACTGCTTCTTAAATGACTACAGGTTTGGAGAACACTTGTGGATGGCTAACTGCCTTTCTGTGGGCAGGGCAGAAATTCCCCTGCTGGCTTCCCTAGGAGTGCATCCATCAGCAACTGCTGTTTGGGCTGAAAGGCTTTGTCCAATGCACAGCTTTTGGATGGGTCCCCTGCATCACTTTTTGACTGGGCAGTACCTGACACTGACCTTGTCTGGTTGCTGATAATATAGTTCAGGGTTTGGTTTGGACCTAATTTTTGCTGACAAAGTTGACAGGCCCTTCTCAGGGTGCATTTAATGTTCATTCCTAAGGTTTTAGCTTCATAGAATGGACCTAGGATAACCTAGCTAGGTTATCCCATTACTTCCTATTGGCTGTGGCATTTCAGTTACTATAATGACTACAAGGCGGTAGGTCTGGCCAAAGCATCAGTCTGACAATGAAAGAAAGGGAACATATATCACGTCTCCTATAGCCTCTTCCACTGGTTAATTGCCATTGCTGCTTTAAAAAAACCCAGCCTTATATCATAAAACTGTGTTCCAAATCTTGCCTAACACCACCAGGCATGGCCCAAATGACTGTATCCCTCATCCCAGCAAGCTTAAGATGCTCCCTCAGCTCATGGCCACTTGAAGAAGATAACAGACCACAACTCTGGCATCCTAAAGGGATGAAACAGGGGATGAACTCTGCAGATCAAGGAATGTCCCTTCCTTTTTAACTGGAAGGGCTCTTTCTCAAACACTTTGCCTAAGTGAATCTCCAGCTGTTTCGGTCTGGCAGTGACAAGCACTACATCAGATGAAGAGCCATTTCCCAATACATCAGTTCCTAACGTTAACCTTATCAGTGCATTGTTATGCATAAAATGTTCAAAGCAAAAAAGACAAAGATTCAGGCACACAGGACTGAAAGTTCATCTAACTCTCTATGCTCTGGGTCTCAGGCTATAGCTTCGCTGGTGAGAGGATCAGGGAGTTGCACAGACTAGATTACCTTAGACCACTGGGGCAATCATCTTCCACCTCAGGACCATTCAGCCTCTAAGATGTAAAGAAACTTTTTCTGTCCAATGTCTAAAGTAAGAAATCTTAAGGACCTTGCAGTGCGGGGAGGAACCACCTGCTGTGGTGTGCTCAGACTCAACGTTCCTCCAAAGAAGCCAACAAGGTCAGATCCTCCAGGCACTGGCAGGAGCAGGACTCTAGGTCAAGGCAGTCCTAGTCACAAGCAGGAGCAGGATTTTGGACAGCTGGAGATACTTAACAATGAACAGTGAGCCATCTAACAAGCTGTAGGCATGTCCTACAGCTGGGCAGGGGTATTTTGCACCACAGCCTCAGATTTGGGTACATCAGTTCTTTTAAAGACTTTCTGCAAGTAACTTTTAAGGTCTAATGTTGTTTTCTGGCTTGTTTAGTGTCTATAATCATCAGCTGAAAGTATCTGAAAATGACTGTCCTGGAGTCAGGCAGAGAGTATGTTGTAAAGATCGATGCATGTATTAAAAAAAACACTTTGAATTATCAAAAATAGTGACAGATCTGGTCATGGAACTAATAAAAATTCACACAAGAAATATACTTAAGTCTATTCCCCCAAAATACAAAACCCTACACAAAGCTGTGGTGAAAATTGGGAAACAGCAGCTAAATTCAACGTATCTCCTTGCCTATAAAGCAAGCAAGCCCATCTTATGTGTTGATGGGATATGCAAGAACCTGTCTGAACTAGGCTAGATGCAAGGATTTGAAGAAATAGTACTTGGAATGTTACACTGGGTATACACAACTACAAACCTTAAGATCCCCTGAGACTCCAAGGGGTACACTTCTAGGCAGTAAGTGTGAAGCCTAAACCCTATGGAAAATTGTATAAAGGAGAGAGAAAGTTAGAAAAGGCAAATAAATACATGATGGACATGAAATGAACAGCCGTCCTATTGATAAAGGCAAGAAAACCCCAGTTAGTCCCACCTCATCACTGTGCAATTGAACATCATGTTTTCAATACCCCAACTGCGATATGGCTTGGTGCCCTCTCCTGCCTTTGCATGGAAAAATCATCCCTTCTACCACTATACCAGGCAGATTATTTTGATCTTCACCTTCTCCCATGGATGCTTCCTTCAAAACAGAAGGTAACAATCACTTAGCAAATGGTGACCATGCATCCCACATGCAGTCAGGATTGTCATCATCGCTTTGCACAAGTGAGTTGACTCCTGTCTCTCCGAGACCCAATTCAGGTCTGAGCTTTTCCAGCCCCATCTTCGCTTTTTGTCTAAATGTCGATTAATGCCATTCAAGATGGCTGGTCTTTGTTCCAGGATAACAAGCATTTTTCTTGCATGTTAATTTTTAATTCTGCCTGAATGTGTCAATCTCAGCATGACCCCCTACCAGCTGTTCAGCAAGACAGAACCCAGGTATTGCTATGATACTCATGTGACCCCATCTCAAACATGACTTATTAACAGGCTAACGGTGCATGGACACAGCAAGGAGAACAAATTGAGGGAAAGAGCTGAAACGAAAGACTAAGAAGAACAGTAACAGAAAAGAGAGATTTCCAAGTGGAAATCACCAGATTGACCCCCCGGAGAGCCACTGAGGCTCTAAAGCTACTTGTCACAAGGCCATCGGAGTCATGAGCAGTAAGGCCTGGCAAGCAGAGGCAAGGTGCTTCGGCAGCACCAGCTTTCCCTGTAGAGCAAGTCAGTAACAGACAAATCCTGATTAAGTGGTTTGTTCATGTTTGGGTATTGCAGTCCCAGCGCAGTTTGCCTTAAGTACAGCCATTGGCTTGGGCTCCATTAAGTACATTATGGAGAGTGCTACAGAAGGAAGAAGTCAGAAGAGCAGAATTTGAGAGTGAGGGGGAGGAAAATTAACTGAATAGGAGGAAGATCTGAAGACAGAGGTAGTGAGTTCCTTAAAATAGCAATGCTTGCCTTTGATGTAAAATACAAAATCTTGGGAACAAAATGAGATAGAGACTAAACAGATGGTGTGAGGAGGGATTCAAAAGTGAGATGACGCACCAGAGCTAGATATGAAGAAGTAAATGATGCAGAAGTGGACTTAGCATAAGAGACAGCAGATAATCATCACGTTTTTTTCAAAAAAGGCCTTTGCAGTATTTGTAAGCTATAACATCAGCAAAATATAGTATGAGAGTACTTGACTTATTTTCCTCTCTACAAGAAGAGACTTGTTTTGAAGTCAAAGCAGACAAAATGTGTTTCTGGGTGAAAAGTTAGTAGATCTTGGTATGTTAAAATATTACTTTAAAAATCTCTCACGCCCAACAGCTACATTCATTTGCTTATCTCTATAGCACTTCAAAAAAATGTCATACCACAGCTCATTTTGATCAAAACAGGAATGCTTCTAAACTTTCATTCTTATCTTTTCATTGATCACTGTAATATAGAGGTTTCATTCTTCAGCTGGGAACTTGGCTTTTTTTCCCTCTAGGTTAAAGCGCTAAGTCCAAACTGCTCCAGGTCCTACCAACTACATGCTTTGGGGAGTTATGAATTTTTTAGATTGGCCTGTTGTTGTGAGCCAGTTCCTACAGAGGTGGTGAGTCACAGGTCCCGCGTTTGGAGTCTGGAGTTGGAGATGAACTTCCCAGCTTGGATCCATCTCACATTCTTTTTTTCTCCAGGAATATTTACTGCTCAGCAGAAAAGTGCCACACTGTCATGTACAATTCTTTTCCGTTTTGTCAGATTTACAACATTATCTATGTTGTGTCAGTTTCTTCCAGCTATCACAAAGTCAGTCAATTTTTTTTTTTCTTATAAAAGTCAACTGGTAATTATTTACTCCCTGAAAAAGAGAAGCACAGGAGTCTGAGCAAGGAAAAGCAACAATATTGCAGGCTGTGTGTAAGGGAAGCAATCTCCCCTGGTGTGTGCAGTAGTAGGAGGCAACGTTGCTGTGCCAGCCTCCCACCCAGATTGCCTCCCACCTGCGCTGCGATCACAGGGTCTGAAATTTAAACCTTTGTTCACTTCTGCCCCCTGAGGGATGAAACCCTGAGATAAGGCTGCTTTGCATCAATCGTCTCAGAATTTCTCTCCAGTCTCTGGTTTCCACCCAGGTGATGTATATTATAATTTGTAAAGGATCTCTATTGCCTGACCTGCAATTAAACAATTGCTTGGTCCTCCTAAGCACCACCCAGCTCCCTGTCCCACCAGCTGCTAATGAGATACCACTCTGCTTTGAGTGCTGCTCCCTGCAAAGGTACAGGGAAATGCAAAAAGCCACTACAATTTGTCAGGGACAGGCCTGACCCTCAGGTCCTCACTCAGCCAAACAGCCCAGCGTCTTGATGGGATCAAGCCTGCATGCAGAGTCAGAGGGTTCGACTCACCATGATCGTGTCACTGCTTGTTCTTCCACCCACACAAACCAACTGTTTTCAATCCCAGCATTTTATCCTGGTTTGTAAATAATAATTGCTGGCGAAGAAGTACGTTTGCCTCCTATCTGATGGAGGCCCTGCAAGTCTTACATTTCTGTAATAGCTAATCTGTTCCTAAATGCAAAGGGGGGGTCAGAGAATAAAAAGGAAAGGAGGGGTTAGTAACAATTCCTCTCCCTACCCAGGGTGCCAAAGGCTGAGGCTGTGGGTTGTTTTTCTTCCAACAGTTTGATAATATTTCCTATAAGCTGTAAATTGGGCTTAATTAAATTTCTTCCTGGGACTTTTTTGCCCTTTTTTTCTTCACCCCTGCAAGGTGGGGTGAGCAAACCTAAATACAAAATGAGATGGCTAGAGTCCTGGAAACACAGCCAGCCCTCCCAGAGCCCTTCCCGCGGGCTAGTCTTTGCAGGCTGGCTGTGGGGTGGGTAACCGGCAGGGAGTAATTGCCTTTGGACGAAAATCACAGTAATTGCTGCTGTTAAAAGACACTGTTGTTTCCTTCTGTAGTATTTCTGGAAGGACAGAAAGAACTGCAGGGGGGAGGCCTATTAATGAGGCAAAGCAATCAGTATTTTCGTAGGCTTGTTTGTTATACTGCCCTTGTCTGCGTAATGTAAATGCAAATAAACCCATCTTTATTTTATTCATAGTTCTAATGGAAAGTCTGTGTCATGGTCTGAACCAGGTGGAAGACAAGCTCCCAAGGGGGAACACATGTGGCACAGACTCTCAGTGCATGTGAAGAGCCAGGAGACAGGGTGCAATCAGACAGCGGTGATCAAACCCCTCACTAAAAGCTACCACGGCCAAAGCAAGAGCCTGACTTCTACCGACATCAGCAGTAAGACTCTGTACAATGTGGTGGAGGAAGAAGATAGAGAGCCTGTTCGCCTCAACCAGCCCGGCAGCCCCTCCATGGTGGTGCACAGGCGGGTGGCAACGACCCCCCCGCTGCAGGCCACAGCGGAGGAGACTGACCTCTTCTTGCCCGAGCAGCCCCCCAAGACCCTGCCACTGCAGCCACGGTCTCTCATGGACCAGCTGCAAGGAGTGGTCAACAAGTTTGCCACCGGCATTCCTGACTTCAACTCCATCCTCCCCGCAGCCGGCTCAGGGAACGGCGTGCGGACGCCCTACCAGCCCTCCCCACCACAGCAGCCGCCCCTGCCGCCTCTCCAGGTGGCTGCCTTCAGCGAGGAGCCCCTGTCTCCCCCGGCCGAGGAAGCGGAGAGCGAGAAGCTGAAGCTCATTCAGGGATACGTCTATGAGAAGAACCCAGAGGAGGAGGAGGACGAGGAGCCGGCAACCAGCAAGCTCACCCTGGAAGACTCTCCGGCACTGACACCCCCGTCCCCTTTCCGGGATTCGGTGGCTTCGGGCAGCTCCGTGCCCAGCTCCCCTGTCTCAGAATCGGTGCTCTGCACCCCCCCAGATGTGACCTATGCCTCTGTCATCCTGAGGGATTATAAGCAAAGCTCGTCCACCCTGTAGACTCTGCAAGAGACAAGACGAGAAGGACTTTGGCAGCTGCCTGCTGGGAGGTCCTGGGGAGACGAGTCTCCCAGGGGTGGGGGAGAGAGAGCAGAGAACAAAGTCACATATGACAGGGCAAAAACTTCATCCTGCACTTAAATAAACAAATAAAAGGAAAGAAAAAGAAAAAAAATCCATTCTGAGGGCTCAAAATTCTCTGTTAAAAATAAAAATATTGTACTTTGAAAAAATGATAGGAAACCATAGCAAAGCACAAACCCAAGAGACAACTTCTACAGCAAAAAAATGAATAAACACACACACAAAAAAAATAATCACACTTAGTCACACCCTCTCTTGGCAATGCTTGAAAAGGCCTCTAGGAAGTGTGACATGGAGAAGTCATTAGCACATCTCATGACTGCTGTCTGCCTGCTACGGAAGCAGCACACCCAGGAGCTGGAAGGGCGGAGTGCGGTGAGGAGGAACGAATCTACTTGTATATGAGACGTATATGCATAAATTTTTGTTCTCCTGGTTTCTATAGGTGGTATAACTGTGTAATGTGTTTGGGGGAGAGGAGCTGAGATAATGTGAAAGCACATGGCTCTTACTGACTTTTGTCTGAACAATTTGTTCTTCGTACTAGGCTGCTTTTTGGGGGATCTGGGCTTTTTTTAACACTGATTGTGAACAGAGCGAGAAATATGAACAAGTTAAGACTCGAGAGGTTTCTGAAGAAAGCCCTTGCTGTAGTACTTGTAATACGATAAGGACTTAGAAAAACTGCCCTTTTGTATAAGATTGCAAACCATGTGGCTAAACTGTTACACAACATTTCCTGTAGCAGAACAGTATTTATTGACTAACTTTTCATAATACATTATTTGCCATGTGACTACATCATTCCTTTGTGTTTCTTTGGAATCAAATACATTGGAAAATAGCTGTATACTTAGAGCAACAACTATTACTCTGAAAGAAAGGCAATTCCATTCTGGGGGTTATAGAGAGTCTCAAAGCAAGAGAGTGAGCGTACGTTTGTGTTTCTGTATGCGTGTGTACGGTATGTGTGAAGCGTAATGTCCAATAACTACCACTGGAAGATTGTCTTATATACTGTGAATATTTTTATGTTTAAATCATGTTTTATATTGCATTGTTACAAATATTTGGTAGATCTTTGGAGGTTTGTATGCTGTGCTAACACATTTTTTTTCCTATACAAGCTGAGACAGTTGTTACCCTTATAATAGGGTGCTTTATTTTGCAGATATTTTATGAAGTAGACATATGGTATTAATAACCAGTGCATTGAGAACTTGTTATTTTACATGTTTGCAGCAAGTGTGGTTAACAAAAAAAAGAAAACACAAAAAGAAAAAAGACTGATTTAGAAATCTTGCACATGCCAGTATAAAGGCAAGACAGGAAAAGTAATTCAACTATTTTGTTGCTTCACATAATTTAAAATAAAATCATGTCTGGACAGGAAATTTCATCAGTGCTTAATGTGTGCATAAATTCCAAGGTTTTGTTATAGACAGTTCTTTTAATCTCTTTATGATGTTTAGTTGCATGTTCTTTCCATATGCTTTAACTTCTTCTATTTAATATACGATATTGTATCTTAAAGGTCACTTCTAGGCAGCTGTAGTTCTGTCATTCATTCCTTCTCTTCTATCCTTCATGTGTTTCCTAGAGATGGGCCTAATCCAAAGCTCCCTAATGGCTGGCATGGTCAAAGTCCACGTCTGATTGCTGTGTCTTGAACTTAATTATACTTATTATTACCCTATTTATAAATGTGCGTATTATATGTATACAGGACAGGATTTTAGCTGCTATGAACTTTGATTGTGCTGTTGAATTTAGCTAAGGATCTGTCCCACAGTTCTACACTTTTATTTCCAAAGATACTTTTAAGGAATTTCTTCATGATAATGTAGTTGCAAAACCTGATTTTAACCATGCTTCTTGTGAATATTGTATCAGGGTTTTTCTGAATTCAGCACATATCTACTCTTCTTTCTTTTCACTTGAAAGAAGTCCTGCTGCCAGTCATCAATTCTTCTCTGAAGATCCAAATCTCGTCGTTTTGCTCTAATTATATAGAAGTGGTACTGGAAGGTTTGGCTGGTGCTCAAAACCAAAACCTTTTTTCCTCATCCTCTTTTCATGATGTTTGCTCCTTTCAATATGACTAGTGGCCAATTGCTATCATTGTCCCGATGTGGAAAGCATGAAATGACTTTGCCCAAAGACACGGTTATGTCTTTGTCAGTAGATTGATGTCTCTATAATGAACTAAAGACATCTGAGGATCAGTTGGTTGATTTTTGTCTGCCTGGGGCTTTTAGGGGGATTTTTTTTTCAATTGTTTCTTTTTTTTAATGCTGATTACTCATTAAAGCAGCGAGAAGAATGCCATATTTTCTTTGCTGATCACTGCACTGTCAATGAATTCTATCTTCTTATAATCTTAGTGTAAGATTTGTTGCTGTTTCCAAAAACATACGTTGTCAGTAGCACGGAGATAGTACTAGGAAGCCTGTCTTTGAAGAAATGAGGGAGATATAAGAAAAAGAAACATAACAGGCTCATAGATATGGGAGATGGTAATATGGCAAGGTACTATTGTTTTCATATCTGTCTGTTTTGAACATATTAAGCACTGATTTTACTACTGCAGTGTAATTATATCATGAGTAGGAGTTTCCTTGAAATTCAGTATATTAGCTTTTAGTTTGTAATTGTTAAAACTGGAAACATACACATACGTAAATATATCTAAAGAGCAAGAACTCACCTTGTGTATGTAGTTGTATGAGCTATGAAGCTTCCTGTAAAAGTTCTTTCTTTTGGTCTGTCAAATGCTTTATGAAAACTGCCTTTTTGTCAAAATGATCTTGAAAATGCTGTAAAATAAATATTTTCTATTTATTATTTAAAAATAGAATGCCAAGATTGTTAATTTTTGCTTCCTAAGTAGAAAATAACCATGTCTAGTAATTAATTGTTCCAGGGCTTTTCAGCATTGCGTGAGAGAGATGGTGGGATGCTGAAATGGAGGTAAGTATTGATTAGATTCAGGCATGTAGGTGAGATGGTGGAGGGTTGGAAGATTTTTGTTTAGAAAACAAAACCCAGCTTTTTGTCTTCCTAATAAAAATCAGGAGCACTGTAGGTATGCATTTGAGCTGACATGTTGTAGAAGAGAATTCAATGGGAAAATGACAGGAAATTTTGCTCCCCAAGGACATGGGGAAACACCAGCCCTTTGCTGGAACTACTGCATGTGTTTGACTCTGTGAGATGTCAGCTTCTCCCATCAGGAAAGCTCAAATATGCCTTCCTGACAGCTATAAGCAATAGACATTGATCCATCGCAGGCATCTTGTGCCTCCCCCTTTACTGCCTCTGTACAGAGCAAAGTACTGGGACTCTTGACTCCTGCTCTGCAGCTCACACACACTGTGGCTTTTTGGAACTCCTGAACTGCTGTGTGCCTCAGCTGGGGGCTCAGTAAGATGGGAGTATAAATGCTTTTTCTGGGGCGCTGCTGAGATTTTTGGACGCAAGTGGCACTAAACGTAGAAAACGTAGCTCTTTACACTTGTGAACAGGCTTGTTTCTAGTGGCTCCTTGGTTTGGATCTGCCCTTGCAGGAGCGCACGTGTGAGGAATCAGACCACCTACAACTATGGCACTGCTGGAGTACAGTGAAAAACATTACATTCAGCGGTAAGTGCCAAAAGTTCAGTCTCTTTACCTGTAGAGGGTTTTGTGGTTTTTTTCCTTCTTTTTTATTTTTCAATTAAAGCCTCGGCAATCTATAGCTTAGTAAAGGTTCTGCTGATCAAGTGGACTCAGGTATAAAAACACCCTCAGGGTAACACAGTAGTTACTCCCCTCCAGAGCACCCAGTGTAGCATTGCTGCCAGCGCCATTCTTGCAACCAGTCACTCTTTGTGGGAACCACCCCTCAGCATCTGATCCTGAGCCCGCTGCACATCTCAGCAGTCGCATGTGGCATTTGGGCATACGTTGTACGATGAACATGGGAATAAGTGTGATGGTAAAATCTGAGAATCATCTAAAAAAGAGTATAATAATTGTTATCTGGTCTCTAACTAACTACACATATGCTGTGCAAATTAATTCATTTCAAATTGCCGTATTCGCATAGGAGGTTAGTACTAATTGTTTTATGCATGACTCTCCCAATAGTCTGACTAGCATAACGAGCCCATCAAGTCTTACTTTCTTTTTAATGCAGTTTCAGTTTTGTATTGCTGTACTTTGAGCTTCTAGCATGGATGAGGATCATTTCAGTTTAAGTCATTCTAGACCACATAAATATTTCAGTTCATATTCTTTTTCTTCTTTTTACTTTTTTAATTTCTCCACATAAACATACAACAATATGAACATTACCAGAAAGAGCAGATTGGGCAAAATCTATATAAACAGACTCCAGGAGATATGAGCAAACAACAGTTGGTGGAAGTGCTAAAGGAAAATATGTAGAAGGCCAGATGCTCCAGCCTGTTAAAGCTGCTTTATTAGTCTCTAGATTTCCAGAGCAGTTCTTAATGTGCTTTAGTCTGACAGAGGAAAAGACTACTCCGGTGCCGTAGAGTCTTTTTAGAGTCCTTTGGCTCCAGCCCCAAGGGCAGATAACATGACAGGTGGCAAGGGAACGGTGTTATATGCCTTCAGCTGCATTTCTCTTAATCTAACCTAAGAAAAGACATGACAAAATCCTAGGCTGGGGAGACACAAGTATGAAAGCTTTAAATTAGAAATAAGCAAATCTGAATTGTCAAGATAATTGAGTATTGCAGCAGATGGTTGGGAGACTTAAGCAAATTTTCTTTAAGTCTTCAAACCAGTGAAGAATTCACAGAGTAGAATTGTTAGGCTTCTGCTATGCAGGGGGGTCAGATTAAATGATCAAAATATTCACAAGCTGCCAAAAAAGCCCATCTAAAATAGCTTCATTCTGCTTAAATGGGTGACGGGTCCAGGATCACAGAGCAGCAAAGCGGCTTAACATACTTGAGCTTTACTTTCCAGCCTCCTGCCAAGGACAGACTGTTGGTGTCTCCACCAGCCTGGTCCATGCCTACTTGCTCAAGCTCTGCTCAGTGTGCCGGGTCTCTGGACCCAGGCTAGTGTGTCACATTCACTTTGCATGGAGTAGGTGGCTACCAGAAGCAATAGGCAGTGGAAATTGGGCCCCTGGAGTTGTAATCATCACTCTTTAGGGAAGAAGAGAGAAGCAGGTTGCCAAAGGCTGTTCTACACAAGGTCTGAGCAGCTGTTGAAAAAGTTTCTTACATGGGAGTGGGAAAAGTGTGGTTTTGCGAACTGTATTGTTGTGGTGGGTTTTTTTCCCAAATAAATGAGTCACTAGACACTTCGCAAGTACCTGTCTGAAAATCACTGGGAAGGAGAAGCAGACTCTGTAGTGAATATCAAGGCCTATTTTTATCTGTGTAAGATTCCCAACAGGGATATTAGCAAAAAGGGAGATAAGGAATGTCATGCAGCCAAGTGCATGGTACTACCACAGGCCCCATATCTGGACCTGGGCCCACATTTTGGCAAACACTGCAAGCTCCCAAACAGAGATGGTAGGTGAGAGCAGGAGTGGCTGGTTGCCATTTCCAGTGCTACAGGTAAATCCTATCCAACTCAAAAAACAAACAAGGTATTCTTTGCCTTTGCTAATTCAACTTCCAGTTCTCAGTAAATCACACAAAGGGGACTGCTCCGCACCTGAGAAAGCAGGTCACTGTTTGGTACCAAGAAAGAGCATCTGTCATCTACTCAGTTTCAAGGGTGGGTGTAAGCAGTATATCTCTACAGAAGTAAAATACCATTGTGAGCTGTGGGTTTCCATAACCAAAAGGCCTCTAGGTAGGTGGAGAAGCAGCTGGCAGAGATACCAGTGCAGACAGATAAGAGTTTAGGAGTGGTATGTATCTATGACATTCAATCCACCCACTTATTTATTGCACACCATGCAATATGTAGGTGGCCTGAGATCCATCTCCCCACCCACGCCATGGTATGGTGTATGGGACTCCTACTTCCCTGTGCTGCTCTGAGTCTGTACCAGGAACAGGGATCTGAGAGACCTCCATGCTGGGAAGGTGGTGTGCCTGGGGGACTGGCTCAGGGTAGACACACAAAGAGGGATTGGTGGAGGACATTCAGGTTGGGGGCAGCCTTGGCTGTAGTGATCATGAGAAGATAGAGTTTAGGATCATGTGCAGTATGCACAAAACGACAAGTAGGATTGCAACCTTGGACTTCAGGAGGGCTAACTTTGATCTCCTCAAGGAACTGCTTGGAGGAATCTCATGGGTTAGGGCTCTAGAGGGTAGGGGGGCTCAAGAGAGCTGGGTGATATTCAAGTCCCACTTCCTCCAAGCTCAGGATCGGTGTATCCCTAAGAGCAAGAAATCAGGCAAGGGAAGCAGGAGACCTGCATGGTTGAGCAAGAAGCTTCTGAAAAAACTCAAGTGGAAGAAGGAAGTTTACAGTACATGGAAGAAGGGACTGACCACTTGGGAAGATTACAAGAATGCCGTCAGAGTATGCAGGGAGGAAACAAGGAAAGCCAAGGCCTCCTTGGAATTAAACCTGGCAATGGATGTCAAGGTCAACAGGAGGGGTTTCTTCAACTACACTGGAGGCAAAAGGAAAACTAGAGAAAATGTGGGCCCGCTGTTGAATGAGACAGGTGCCATGGTGACAGATGATGCAGAGAGGGCATAGTTACTGAATGCCGCCTTTGCTTCAGTCTTTACTGCTCCGGCCAGCCCTCAGGAGTCCCAGACTTTGGAGGTAACAGAGACAGTCTGGAGGAGGGAAGACCTTCCCTTAGTTGAGGAGGATCCAGTTAGAGACCAATTAAGTAAACTGGACATCCACAAGTCCATGGGTCCTGATGAGATACACCCGTGAGTGCTGAGGGAGCCGGCAAAAGTCATTGCTGGGCCACTCTCCATCATCTTTGAAAGGTCCTGGAGAACAGGCGAGGTGCCTAAGGATTGGGGGAAAGCCAGTGTCACTCCAGTCTTCAAAAAGGGCAAGAAGGAAGACCCAGGAAACTACAGGCCAGTCAGCCTCACCTCCATCCCTGGAAAGATGTCGAAACAGCTTGTTCTGGGCGTCATCTCAAAGCGTCTGGAGGAAAAGAAAGTTATCAGAAGTAGTCAACATGGATTCACCAAGTCATGTCTGACCAATCTGATAGCCTTCTACAATGGCATGACTGGATGGATAGATGAGGGGAAGGCAGTGGATGTTGTCTACCTTGACTTCAGCAAGGCTTTCGACACCATCTCCCACATCATCCTCATAGGCAAGCTTAGAAAGTGTGGGTTAGATGAATGGACAGTGGGGTGGATTGAAAAGTGGCTGATAGATAGAGCTCAGAGGGCTGTGATTAGTGGCACAGAGCCTAGTTGGAGGTCTGTAACAAGTGGTGTTCTCCAGGGGTCAGTACTGGGTCCAGTCCTGTTCAATATATTCATCAATGACCTGGATGAAGGGATAGAGTGTGCCCTCAGCAAGTTTCCTGATGACACAAAACTGGGAGCAGTGGCAGACACACCAGAAGGCTGCGCTGCCGTTCAGGGTGACCTGGACAGGCTGGAGAGTTGGACAGAGAGGAACCTTATGAAATTCCACAAAGGCAAGTGTAGGGTACTGCACCTGGGGCGGAATAACCCCATGCATCAGTACAGGTTAGGGGCTGACCTGCTGGAAAAAAGCTCTGTGGAAAGGGACCTGGGAGTCCTGGTGGACAACAGGATGACCACGATCCAGCAATGTGCCCTTGTGGCCAAGAAGGCCAATGGCATCCTGGGGTGCATCAAGAAGAGTGTGGCAAGCAGGTCGAGGGAGGTCATCCTCCCCCTCTACTCTGCCCTGGTGAGGCCACATCTGGAGTGCTGTGTCCAGTTCTGGGCTCCCTGGTTCCAGAAGGACAGGGAACTGCTGGAGAGGGTACAGCAAAGGGCTACAAAGACGATTAGGGGACTGGAGCATCTTTCTTATGAGGAAAGGCTGCGGGACTTGGATCTTTTTAGTCTGGAGAAGAGAAGACTGAGGGGGAATCTTATCAATGCTTATAAATATTTAAGGGGTGGGTGCCGGGAGGATGGGGCCAGTGATTTTTCAGTGGTGCCCAGTGACAGGACAAGAGGTAACAGGCACAAACTTGGCCATCGGAAGTTCCATCTAAACATGAGGAGGAACTTCTTTCCTTTGAGGGTGGCAGAGGACTGGAACAGGCTGCCCAGAGAGGTTGTGAAGTCTCTTCTCCGGAGGTATTCAAAATTCACCCAGACACATTCCTGTGCAATCTGCTCGAGGTGAACCTGCTCTGGCGGGGGGGTTGGACTAGGTGATCTCCAGATGTCCCTTCCAACCCCTATCATTCTGTGATTTTGTGACGAGTTTCTGGTCAGCTCCCTCTGACTCCCTGTTTTCCTTACACAGGGTGTCTTTGCAATGCATCAAGAGCATATTTTCCTTGCAAGCACCACCCAGAGATGTGGGATTTCAGTGCTGTGGAGGGCCTCGAAAGAAGTCCGTAGTTTAGGAAAAGCTGTTTCCTCAGCTCCCCTCCAACAGACTGCATGAAGGCTGAGGTGAGACCAGTCTCCCCCACTATGGCTAAGCAGACCTGTCAATCCTACGGCCCTAAGCCGGGGGGTGATGAACCATTGCTTTCCTGAATGCCCATCAGTACATGCTGCCAAATGCCAAGCCCCTGAGCATGTGCTTGGTGGAAACATCTCACCTGCTGCTCCCTGAGCTACTGGCGCTGGGAGGTCTGAGCAGCACCGAGGGCTCGCTGTAGCTTTTGCTGTCCTTAATGACACAGGGAAAGAGAAAGAGCAAGAGAGAGAACAAATTGCTTTTATCTCACTTACAAGAAAGGCAGGCAGGACTGTGCTGCAGAGCCAGCAGTGTATCCCTAAAGACTTCAGCTAGAACTTCTCTTCTGACAAAGTCCTGTCAGCTCCTGCATTTGCATTTGGACGGGCCTAAAGAGTTGGCCCTTTGTTCTTTAGCTACTCTTGTTAGTTAACACTAAAATAGACAGACCGCGAAATTATCAAAGCAAAATGCTTAAATAGCACCACTGGGAGCAATGGCTCTCATGGAAGCTATTATCTGAACAAAGTTTTCAGAAACTTACAGTATAGGACTTTTTTAACGTGCCTTTTAGACTTAAAAATGCACTGACAAATAGATGTCTTTTTTGGGGGGGAAGGAGGCAAGAACTGATGTTTTCCTGGGACGTATTATATACACGTGTTGCTTGAACACTTAAGCAAAACAATTCAACTGTATTTTAGTTTGGCAGGTACCTTGGCAATTTGGATTGGGGTTTTTTTTGGTTTGGGGTTTGGGGTGGGTTTTTTTTCCCTGCTTAAAAATAATGCCTGGAATACCTAGCAACATTATTAACTGTGCCAGGATTTTCATGTGCATCTGTGCAATGCTAATTTAGAAACTGAAGCCTTTAAGTGCTGACATCCTCAATGTGTATGAATCAGTGTTAAGTCCTGAATTATGTCATTTTCCTCAAGAAGCTGGTTCAGTATCTGTGCTATTGACTTTTGAGTTTCCTAAAGATTCATTTTCCACCCCAAGCTCCATTTTGCAGTTGTGAGGCTCTTTGGCTTATCTTTGGTTTTGCTGCCTTCGTGCCAGCCTTGGCACAATTGCAAGGTGGAAGTGCCTGTAATTCCCTAGCAGTGCCAAGAAATTTCCCTTCAGAGCTCTATTTTGCTTTTTGAGAGGTGGCTATGCTGCATGTCCTGCCCTCCACCCTGCTGTTTGCGCTTGGGTAATACAGCTGTTCACTTTAAAAAACACAGAATAAGAAATTTTTGCCCTCCTGTTGTCCCTAACAGCAGGATTTACACAGACCCATGGACCCAGTGCTCCTATAGGGCAGTCTGGCAGGAGTCATGCTGTTGGGGATGAACTCTGTGCATGGCCCTGAGCTCTGTCCTCAGTTCAGTTGTTGATTCATTTGGTGACATTGGGACATCCATCTACCCAGGGGTATTTCAAAGCTGCATAAGGGAGCTGAGCCCCAGTTTACAGTTAACACAGGTTAAAACTGGGCATGGAGATCCTTTAGACACCTTTGAAAACTCAGCCTGTCTTTTCCTCTATTTCAGGTCTGGACACAAGAGAGGGGTGTATAAAGACATGACGATTTCCATAGCCCTTTTATTCTCTTTCCCAGTTCCATCTCAATGACAATTCACTCTTGCTCATTCTTTTCCAGCCTCTTTCTACAGCATATATGACATAAATCACGTTCAACAGTTTTGGCTGGGACCCCTATTTTCCTTTTTGTTTCTAGTTATGTCATGACCAGTGCTAAAGGAAGATTTTGGAGGTCTGTGAAAGCTTGTGGAACAAAAAGACCACACAAAGAGGAGGTACAACAGACACATCCACTGGGGCTAGCTCGGGTGTTGCAGCCATGTAAATCATCAAGTAAGGCCACAATCCACAGCACAGTTAATCCCCAGAAGGACAGAAATGGCATCAGGTCTAAGGAAAACTAATTTTCCCAGCAAGATCCAGGCTTTGAGTCCCAGCTCCAGCATAATGCTGTGTTGTCAGCTGCAATACCACCACCTGCAAAGCACTCAGAGCTTTTCTTCTTATTGCTGTTATTTGAGACAGGTATCATCATCTTCAGTGGCTACTGTGCACAGACCTTTCCCCACTTCTTTTACCACTACTAGCAAAACATTCAATGCCTTTTTCTTCTTATTGCTGTTTTTTGAGATAGGTGTCATCATCTTCAATGTGAAGCACACCCTGTCCATGAGAGACTGGGCACTGTGCAGTGCGAGAGCAAGATCAGGACCCAGGGAGTGAATGAGCTTCCTTGCACAGCACACTGCTTTGAGACACTTGTGTTGTATGTGTTTTCCTTCTGCATTTAGAGCTCTCTGTGCTCTGCTGGCTGCTGGGAGCCTCAGCACCTCTGTTCACAGCGGCATGAACAACACGCAGCTGGCAGAAAACACCGCAGTAAGCAATATTTACCTTTTGACCTTAATTCCCCATCTCAATTGCTAGGACTTTCCCTTATCCACGTGCCTCATCCTGTCACAAACAACTTTTCACCTGTGACACAAAGAAGCAAGCCTGAATGAAGAAACGGGGAAGAAAGACGCTTTTCTGTGCAAAGGCTTCGCGGTGTTAGGACAGGTGCCCCTGGGACCACTGTTTTACAGAGGCCAGGCACATCCCTCAGGAGGGTCCCCCATGTGCACGGGAGACAAGCCCCCTGCGCGGGCACACAGGCTGGGGATGTCAGATGGGGCAGACAGAGCCCTCTCAGGCCCTTTGAGACCGCAGATTATTTCACAGGTGCTGATCACCAATGCAACCAGGACAAATGTAGAACTGGTTTGGGACATAGCGCTTTGAAAAAGGCAAGGACAGGCAGTTCCCCCTTGCCGTCCTCCTCTGAGGGAATCAGGTCAGGGTGTCCGTGTGAGCGTGGGACTTGCTGCCGTGTCAGGGACTGCCTGCAGCTCACCCAGCCTCAGCCTCTCTTTGCCTCCGGGCCCTCCTGAGCTCCAGCCCTGGCTCTTCCCAGAGGTTTCTCTCCTTCCCCAGGGGAAGATGCCCGCAGGGGTTTCCTGGACTCTGGTTATTTTGTTTCCTTGCTCCAGGGGTCTCTGCTGATACATTTTCATCTGGCCTCTAAGCGAAATGCAAATGGCAATGAGAACCAATGCTTGCCGCTGAGGGCACAGGAGCCAGCGGGTGGTCTGCTGTCACTGGCCGGACTGGGAAGGGAGACCAATGGTGTGGGTATTGTATTTGCAGCACACAGTGATAGAAACAAAGGGAGAGAGTCTGCGTGAATGTTCCCCGTGAGTTGTCTCACTCTGACATCGATGAAATCCTGGCTAAACCATGAAAATCCAGAGTTCTGACTGGGCTGTATGGGAGAAGTGGTGCACTCTGTCCATTAGACCTTTATGTCTTGTCCCTGATGGGCCAAGCTCAGACATCCCTGCCAGCTGAGGATTTTGCGTTTGTACCCACTGCCACAGCAGATCACATTGGAAAAGACAGCAGAGGCAAAACACAGAAGAGAAGAAGCCCCATCAGGCAACAAGTGCATCTTTCAGCAAGAAGAGACAATTCTTAAAAGAGATGTATCGGCTACCGAACTTAATAGCTGAGATGCTACAAGTTCTTTTAAGATTCTTCTCCTAATGCTTTAGCTCAGTCCAGCCAAAGGGTAAGAGTAATGCTTAGCAGGGTATCAAGAAATGAGAAGCCTTGTAGTGTGCCCATCCTGTGCCAAGGATTTCTCCATCTTCAGCTCTTTTGAGGAAATCTGAACTCTTTTTTAATATTTTTAAGTGGTGCCCAAACACCCAAATTTCACTAGGATGGTTAACGTGAGGTGACCAGGACAGAAGAATCAGGGTCCAGTTTCTAATATAAAAGTTATAGGATATAGTGGCAAAAAGTCTTTTTCTTCTTCAACCCAGATTTGCGAGTATCACTGCATCTGTAGAATACTTCAAAGGAAACTTGTATCACTCCCTACCAGGGAAGGTCCACTCAATTACTGAAATATGTATTTTATTATTTAGTCTACCATATTGCAAAAAATAAGCCTCCTGCAGACCATCAGGTATACATAGAAATTGTAGCACAGCTTTCACGTCAGCTGTTGGGCACATGTTGTATACTGCTTGACCTAAAGACGAAAAGGGAGAGGATTCTCCAACTGTGAACATTTTTCCTAAGGCCCTTAGTCATGTTTCCTTCTCTACTAAAGCAACTACATTTAAAGATGCAGTATGCAGGCTTTCTCTGTTGCCTGACTAAGGCTGAACACCTGATGTAGTGAGCTAATGCCTGACGCTAATCATCCAGTTAGGCCAGTTTTGCTAACTTTTCCAAAAGGTAGCTCTCTTACGGGCAACTCATAACTGTCACGAGTGGCTAATATGCATTTAAACAGGTTCAGACAAAGAAAAATAGTCTTTAACAGAAGGCTAGGTTTGATTTATTTCCTTTATTTTGGGAGGAAAGCCCTACATAAAGCTATAGAGAATTTACGCTTTCTACTGCACCTTTTCCTGGAAATATGTTGCTCAATGTTTGTCAACAAAAGACCAAAAGATCTTTGCCCTAAAGAAAGAAATAGTGTAAAGCTGGTTCTTTGGGTGAAAAGAGAGATTCAGCACTTAGACAGAAAGCCTGATATTTATAAGGCAGTACCCAGTCGCTAATGATTGCGTGATTCAGTCTTCATCATCGACAATCACCTCAAGCTATCCAGGAAAAGGAATTACTGGTCTTAATCCAATAACTAAGAGACACAAGTCCACCTTTTAATTGTCAATAAGCAGCACTTTTACTGGAAAATATAAGAGGAAGTAAACAAACTTACCTTCTCATGCCTACTGAAACACTGAAGTTACTCAAGACAGATTTAAGCCTCACGAATATCTGCATTCTCTCTCACAAGTACCTCCAAGATCTTTTAAACTGATCACATGGCATCTTACAAAATACTGTGTTCACACTTAAATAGCTTAGTCCCAAGCCCTTTCTGCCTCTGAGATTTACGTCATTATTCAGCCTGGTACAAGACACTTGGGCTCTTCAAAGGCTGGCTTCTGGAAGTCTATGAGCACTCCTCTCCTGGAGCTTCACAGAGCATAAAATAGTCGTGGATTTAGTCTGGCTGTAATGTAGCGTGTTTGTGTGGGATGTAGCACTGTCCTCCCCATTTGGCAGGTGAGGAGGCTGACACATCGTATACTAACACCAACATTTGCAAATATTTTCCTAAAGCTAAGCACTAAGTTCTTATTTTGACATTTAAAGAAAAAAAAATAGCCTGTTTCAGTTCTCATCTTCTCCTGAATTTAATGGCAGCTACAGATATTAAGCATATATATAAAATTTGGGTTGTTGATCTAACTTCTAATGGATTTAGGTGCCTTTCTGAAGAAATGTTTCCAACTATTGCTCCAAGGGAAGGATTCTGTAGCACGGGAGGGGACCCATGGCACTGAGCAGAAAGAGAAGTGATTCTCCTTTTTCTACCCTATGAGTATTTATTGATACTCATCTTGAACATTAAAAGCTACACTAATGTCGCTTGGTACCATCTAGCCCCAATTCTAGCATTCTGAAATAGGATGTGCCCAAAGTAAGACTGCGTATTCATCTGTAGTTCTGATTTCTTTTTAGACATTCCTTAGGACAAAGCTTTTAATTATGTCGCCACATATCCATCTGCCTTTGACAGGATCTCTCCCTCTCTTTCAGTGCAGGGGTGCAGGGGATGGACTGTGCTCAGATAGTGAGCAGCTTCTTCGTATTTTGTTGTTCTTCACTAATGAGAAGGTGAGCAAGCTTTCTTTACTAAGCGTCTTCAAATTAATCAGATTAGTTTTATTTTCTATCTCTCCTATGAGACATGAGGACACTCTTAGTCCCACAAAGCTGTATATAAAACTGAGACAGAGAGAGAAGGGACAAACCATGAACTGTGGGTCCTCAGTTTGGCCAAGCTACTTCAATTTACATAACATCATAATATTATGTAGAAGTCATACATAAAATCACAGCTTTGTTACTTTGGCACCACGTATGATTGCCCAAAGCTGAAAATCAAGCCTAATATTTCAAGCTGGTGAAAGACAGTCTTCTGCCTTCTCTCAATCCCCCTCTTCATTTACTACATGATTTCCATTTACCACATGAACCTGATTCATTCCTAAAACAAGTTCATCCTGTTATTGAATAGAAAAGTAGCCCATGGGAAAATGGTGTTTGCTCCCATCTTTAAAAGCTGTCTTCACATGTCTATACAAAGGGAACAAAACAAGGTTATGCTTTTTAAGAGTATAAGTTTGCATATGGTGCATGTTAATACTGTTCCTGTGGGCAGAATTTACCATCTTTTTCAAGCCGAAACACAGCTTGGGGTTTGCGCCCAGCAGCAGAGCAGTAACAACAGCCCCATGGCAGTTGCTCCTGGCTTGGGCTGTGTTGAGTCATTGCATAGTACCTTGCAGTACCGCCAGTAAGGGGTTCTCACCCCCTCAATAGCCCAGTGCTGCAGTGGGACGCTTTGCCAGCAAGTTTATGGCATGTGCTGGGGGCACTGGCTGTCTCTGGAAGAAGTGATCTCTGTGTCAGATGTGTCTGCTTCCCCACTGACCTCCCACAACTTCCCTGCTCAGGGAAGAGGGTCCCGGTCTCCATGCCTGGTACCTCGCACCCAGGTGGCAGACACATTGCAGGCCTGATCCCCATAGTAAATTCGGACTGAATTTTAGTGCCTGTTAAAGAAGCTGTTGGATTTTTTTTTAACTGACGAAAGGAAATATTTTATTCTACCTTTTAAAATTTGAGGTTAGTTAAACTGTTGGAAAATCACAGCCCAAACAATTTAACATTTCAAGCAACGGCAAGCAAAGCCTACAGCAGAAGATGCTGTAAAGCTTTAAAGCAATGCCCCGGTAGCAGTCCTCAGCGACACGTCGGGGTAGACCGTCAGCCAAATTCAGAAGTACAGGAAAGCAACTTTGCTGTTCTTATTCCTGTTCAGTAGGATATTCCTTGCAGTTCCAAACCACTGTCAAGCAGTCTGTCTTGTTGAGAATCTAGATGCATCTATTATCCCCTGACATTTATTGTGACTGTGTGCTATTTAGATGAAAGAAAAGTTATTCATCCGGGAATCACTTGACAATATAAATGGTGTTATTTTGGGCTTTTGTTGCCACTACAATTCATCAAATGAGAGACAATCACATTTTTTTGCTTACGCTATAGTTCATCTAAGAAATCTGGCAACTTCCTTTGCTAGGCAGTGCTAATTTTGGTATTCTGTTATAAGGCCAGTTTTCATCAACTTGGCAAAGAGGATTCTGCAGTAGCTTATAATTCTGTCACGTGCTCAGACAAAATACACAAGACACAAAATGGAGGACATACATAAAATATGCGGCAAAGACTGAGAAAGCTCCTTCTTTCCCATAGGTCCTTACATATACACACACTGGCAGACACGCACATCCAGCCCTGTTCAGACCAACCTCTGACAGCATGTCCATTTTCTCTTTTGGTTTAACTGTGTGCCCCTGCAGTGGGGTCCTGCTGTTTCATGAGCCACTTTCTGTGGAAGGGAGCGTAAGCTGCTGTGTGTGGTGGGTTAAGAAGCCACAGAGGGGCTGTCAGGTCTCTGGTGTCTCTGTGAAATAAAAGGCAGATTTATGAGGACACCAAAAAGCTCTAATATTTTAACCTGTAATTCACATTATCTGTGAGGATGCGCTACTTGTCTAATGCAGATACATGTAACACGATATCATAGTCCGTAATGAATCATTTACCAGTGACAAATAATTGGTATTGCCAACTCGTTCTTTTGTCCCATACAAAATAAAATTCAGTGAGGTTCTCCATAGCAAATGAAAACCTTCCCATCTGCAATCTGAAGAGCCAGAAAATTCAAACAGAATTTTCTTACGGTTCAAAAATGGGATGAATGATATCCTGTGTTTGTTAAGACAGCCAAGCATCTCACTGAAGAAAAATAGGGAGAAAAAAGACAAAATGCTGTAAAATCTGGTTATCTTAGGCCATTTCCTTATAGCTTTAGCAACCTATTTGAAATAAGGGACAAAAAGGTCAGGATTTTTAAATACTTTAATTAAACCTTTCATCAATCAGCTTAGAAATATTCCAACTCTCCCCTCTTTTACACATCTGAACTTAAAAAAATGTATATATCAACCAATAGGAAAGAATTCAATTAAAAAAAAAGAAAAAAAAAGGCTTTTTATGTAATTCACAAAAGCACAGCAAGTGATACTGGGGGTAATCAGGAAGAAACAGAATGTGTGCTTGTCTCTTTTGCGTAGACACTGCTTCCTTTCTTTTCTTCTCCCTGAAATACAGGTTTTATCCTATAGACAGGGCAGTTGGCACTTTTTTGGATTCCATTAGTACATAACTCATTATTCCTACACAAATAAGTGAGCTTTCCGTTACTGGAAGGTAGAAAGAAAACAAAGTCTCTTGTATGAATCCATTTTGGCTGGTGAATTCAATCACTGTTGCGACTACCAGGTCAGCGGGAGATACAGGTAAATCACTAACATTCAGTAGTCTTCATGAAAAGGTCATTTATCAGATGCTGTGGTCTCATACCACCGCTAAGCAGCTAGTCTTTTATTATCCCACAGTGATGCACAGAGACCCCAGTCATCCATAAGGAGACCTTGAACGTATCCTCTCCATAGGATGCCACAGCACATATGCAGTTGAACGCTACACCTCTTTTCATCTGGGGTAGTTCACAAAGCATGCTTGGTGATATATAATGCAAGGCTGACAAAGCTGGCAGTATCCTTAAAAAAAAAAAAAAAAAAAAAAAAAAAAAGATTGTCTGAGGTGAAAAAAATGAAGTATTTTCACAGCACAGAAAGAAGAACTTCAAAAAGATTTCAGAAAGTAGTATCTTGGCTGCACTCCAAAGCACTTCAGAGTTGACTGCCAAAGGATTAAGTCTCCAGTAAGATAAAAATATCTGTGTAACACACAGACAAACACATTCGATATATGTCTAAAAACCTATTCAAATAATATGAAATAACTCAAACTGGCACAACCATGAAGACTACAGACAAGACGGCAATCCCTCAGTAACCGTGTTGCTTTATCCTTGTGTCTGAGGTCCACAGAAACTTTGCCAGAGTAAGACTGTAAAACTCCAAGCTCTGAGCATGTCTCCTGCCTTACTGCCACAGAGCAGGAGACATCTCTTCCAGCCAGACTTAGAGCTGCTTTCCAGAATTAGGGTACCATGTACCCTGCAACACCTTATCTCCCACACTAATAGGGAGACTGCAAACACATGTAAGCCTATTTTTCAGCTGTTAGTTTTTAATAGTTCTGGAAACCTGTTCTCTATTTATTTATTAGCTAACAGTTATTTGCTAAGTTTGTTCTGAAGTCAGCTGTTGCTTTTATCACTACCCAGTTTCCAGTGCCATTTTACTATGACACCTCTGAAAAATCCTGTTTTCCTGAAAAGTGGATGAATACCATAAATATTTGGCAAAGGGATACTCTCTAAAGGCACGGATGGTTCTTCTCTTGATAAACATGAAGCTAAATAGCAAGTGTAACCATAATTGTGGTAACTAATCAAAATCAGTCTTTGGCTGGAACATGCAACTTCCCAGCAGCTTGGCAAGTGGCCAGGTGGTCATGCCCATTAACTTCACACCACCTTATTGTTTATTAAATGGCTGTCTTCTGCACCTAGGAGAGAGAGCACGGATTTAATGAAGGAGGGAGGGACCTGGAACCGACAAAGCAATATCTTTTCCTCCTGATTAAATATTTCATTAAAAGCTCAGTGCCATTCAGTCACTCGTAAGTCATTATGAGGCACGGAGGAGGTCAGTGCTAACTAGCTAAGTATCTTGCATAGAGTGACCAAGAAGAAATAAGAAAAAGAGTTGAACTTCAGCATGTGATATTTAAGATTAACATTCCTGCAGGTGAATGTTCTTAGTAGCCAACAATATTCTGAATATTCAGTGACTATTCAACAAATGCTCACTTCAACATTCTGAATTGAGCCTCGAGGTTTGAGCTCTCCTTTGGTGTTAAACACAGTGACTAATGTGAAAGAGGTTGCTGGTAAAATTAGCCCAGCTAGATCATTGGCAGGCGTGTTTTGTCAGAAGACAATGGACACTTCAACAGCTGCATGTGAAATAACAGCTGAAAGAGAGAGATGATTTTCTAGGGATTTTAAGCTGCTTTTTTTCCCGAGTACTCAAAATTATTCCAAACACTTAAGTGGTGTAGATTTTCTATGCAAAGCATCATAGGAAGATTATTGGAGGAATTCTGTCAGGGTCAGACGAGCGACTGAAGACAAAAAATGAAATGTGAGCTTAGCACGGCTCGCAAGGTTTCTTTTGGTGAAGGTTGGATCGAGGTCTGTAATTAAAATATATACAAAAAATGGGGCTTCGTGTTTTGATGATTTTGTAACCTTGAGTGGTGAAAGAACACATTCAAGGGAAGCTTGAGAGCAGTCTGTGAAATGATAACACTTGGCAATACCAACATGATACTTTACCACTTTTTTATATCATAGGACACATCATAGCTTAAAAAATTAAATGAAAGGATAAGTAAGCCAGAGAATGCTCCATGCCTCCAGGCCAAGTAAACCACGGGCTGCTCCATTAAAATGTTTAATTGTAAAACTTCATACATTTATTCAGAACTTGGATGTACGTAGGGGAGTATCTCTGGGTAAAGCAGCTCAGAACTGTGCATCTTGATTAATTTGAGGAAAATTAATTTTCGGTACAATTAAAATTGTCCACATGGAATATTCCTGAGTACTGAGGAGCTATCATCACTTTCCATGAAGAAACTATAGGAGCATTTTGTTTTAGAGTGGCTTGGCTGTTAATCTGCATCTGTCTCTACCTGATGAAAGCTGTAGTTTGCTTTGAGTTTACTTTATTCTCTGCAGACAAAGACTCATAGCTAGACCCGCATCTTCCTGCTATGTCATGACTTCCATTCTCCACATTTTGTGTAGATTAAAGGAGGCATCTGACATCTCTTTTTCACCATTTGCAGCAGCAGCATGCTGTTTTACAGCAGCCCGGGTTGGAATATACATTATTGCACTGCTGGTGCTGAAGTCAGGGCGGCTGTGTGGATTTAGCAGAGGTAAAATTCAGATAGAATCTATGAGACATAAGAAACTGTAAGATGTTTATGATCTTTGTATAAGCACTTGGAAATTGGAATTTATAATGACAGTTTTGACAGTGTATTAGCTAGAACACCTGTTGAGAACAAGATAAATGGCCAGTCTAGACTGAACATGAGGCTATTACAAAAATGATGGATGCTCTTACTGCTATCTGAGATTAGCTTAGAACTGTTGAAACCTTCAACTATTGTTCAGTGTATTTCCAAATTGCCACGTGATCCTGCTGGTGAGATACCGGGGCATATATTACATGACCTATCTACAGACTGCATAAGAGTAGAGAGAAATATATTTTACATTCTCTTTTTAGTCTAAAAAATGAACTTTCAAAATATTGATATTATTTAGATTAAATAATTCAAAAACTCATTCAGTAAAAGAAAAAACATTATTGCCATTCTACTTTTTAATGCTAGATTCGCTAAAGGTGAGTGTGCTTTAATTATGTGCTGTAATTTGGACCACAATTCAAGTATTCAATTTTTAATTCAACCATTCCACTGTTTTGGTGTTCAGATAAAAAGAATTAAAAAAAAAAAAAAAAAGAGGAAGAAGTCAGAAATCAGCTTCTGCTAGCTAAAATACAATTAATTTCTCAGGAGGATTGAAAAAGGCACAGATCTCATTGGATTGTTAATAAAACACAGTATTGTTTGCATCTAAGCTGAACAAAATCAGCTGTCAAAAGCTTTTGTCTTTCTGATGTCAGTTCAACAGATTGCAATATTAATATGCAAATATCACAGATCAAAGTACACAACAGTGACATTTGAACTACCATTTTTATTAATGGTATCAGTATTCTTTGAAAGCTGATTCCAAACATAGGCACAGAAATAATTTAAAATATGATTTAAAGAGCAGAGGGTGGTAAATGACAAAGAAAACTTTTTTATAGAAAAAAGGCCATTAGCTTTTGCACACAAACTGCTTTCATAAGCCTATCAGAGGAACACACAGTCTAAGTTTGCCCATGCAAATGTTCTTAATCATGTTTCTTTCGTCTACATTATCCTATAGGACAATTTCTTCTTGAGTTTGGAAGCTAAGTTTTCGGATTCTCACCCAAGTTTGGGTGAGGATAAAGCCTGTCTCAGATGAGAAGAAGGCTCAGCATTATGGACCTCTCCTCGCCGACAAGCCTCTCTGGTGGGAAGGTTGACGAGATGGTGTGGGTTAGATCTTGCTTCTTCCCAAGTGCACAAGATTAACCAATTCCAGGGAATTTGCTTTCAGGCTACCTGTATGACCTTTCAAATTCACTTCATATTCACCACAACCATCGCACGGAGCAGGTCAGCAGTGTTCAGAGCACAGCGGCTGCAGTCAGACTGTCTGCAACATGCAGCATATGCGACAAGCACTGTTGTCAGGTCCAAATGTCAGGCAGCAGCACACAGCACACGAGCGCTTTCTGCACAGCAGGAAGGGGTGCAGGCTTCTGCATCTGCCAGCTCAATGTTTGCTACTGTATGCTGCAGCCTCGGTGGCTACAGGGATGCTAAACAAAATAAATCAGACCTAATCTCTAGCCCCGAGGCATACTGGCATGGCACAGCTTGAACCCCTACGGCTAAAATCCGTTACTCTCCAACACAGAGTAGTCATACTTGGATTGCCTTTGGGGATGGCTCCCAGCCCATGCTGGCCCTTGACCAACACCCAGGAATTTCTTGGGAGACTCCTCATAGGCATGCACCAAAAGGCATGCTGAGAAAGGACTGTGCAAGCAATTTAACGGTACAAACTGTGCTAGCTCTGCTCAGTTTTCTAGGGCAGATAACGGGCGGATCATGCATCCTCGGGCAGTGAACGAGGGCAGCATGATCCCTGCCATCCCAGATAGTCTCATCCATCTGCCACGACCTGGCGCTCCCTCACCTGCTCTGACCCAGGGAGCTCCTGACTTTTCCCCTTCGAGGCCCCCTCCTCCCTTTCTCTTTGTGCAGGAGGGTCTCACCAGTTTTTTTCTTTAAGGCCTCTCAGCACAGGCAGCACCGAAGGAAGCTTAGCAAGGTGCACAGACTCAGCCCCCGTCAGATGCTATTGAAATCAATGTCTTGCTAAAAAGAAAAAAAGTTACTGAAGGATCAGCTGCTGCTCAGTAATGTCAAGAAGTAATTCCAGACTTACAGTGTTGTCTCTCTGTTCTAAAAATGCTAAGCAAGCCACAGCAGCTAGGATTTAAAGGTGTGCAGAGTAAAATATATTGCAGATTACTTTCAAAAACTCTCACAGCAGATTGAACAAATTGTAGCTTTGCCAGATCCTGCAAGACAGAAAATTTGAGCTGGTTGAAGACTGCTTTGCAGCGGAAAAGAAGAAAAGCAATATGAAAATATTTAATTTACAGTGTCCAGTGTTTGAAAAATATTATTTTCTTAAAATCCCCAGAAGTTCCCATATTAAACTTTGTTGAAATGGCATCTTCCTTAATTTCTTTTTCATAAGAAAAGATGTGACTGGACTAGCTGATGGAGTTCCTTATTCCTTGAAATTGGTCTGTTTGAGATTGGCAAACTAAAGAAATGCAAAAATGTCTGTGGTAAACTGAGCACAGTACTGTACTTGAATGGTAGTGGGAACACGATGCTCTCAAGTTTGCTGTGTATTTAGTGCCATCCACAAAACCAAAATTGAATTCTGCTCGATCACTGGCCTTTTTTAGAGGATACATGACAATAGGTGTCAGCTGCAGTGAAAAATTCAATGAAAGCTTTCTGGAAGGCGCAGCAGATAGCAACACCAAACCATAGTTTAGCATTTCAGTGTTACTATTCTTCAGGCTGTGCAGATAGTGGTTTGCTTAGTGCCTGCTCTTTTCAGGCACTGGCCCTAGTTTCAGGCACTATCTATGCCTTATCTCATTTGCATAATTTTTGTTCGGAATAATAGTCTTTAAATTTTACAACATTTTCAAGGCAAAGGGTGCCAGAACGACCTAGATAGCGGCAGACATCTGGAGAAAAAAGGCAGGCAGCTGGAAGGGGTATAGATTATGCTTAGTCAAGCTCTGAGTTATCCAGTCCTCTCTGGTTTAAAACTTTCTTCTCTCTTTAGTGGAGGTATACACTTCAGCACTCTTCCACGCTTCTGAATCAACTGATGTCAAGAGCAAAGCAGATTACTTTCTGAATCAGTCAAAATTGGTTACTGGGCTCAGTACTGAATGGGTTCTATGACCTGTGCTACATAAGGACCAGACTAGTTGATCAGATTCTCTCCACTGTCCTAAAAGTCTGTAAATCTTTTCATTTATGGACACTGTTACTTTGTTTTATTGTTGCTAACACTACAGGATTCCAAAGTTTGCCAAGAGGTTGAAGTCCTGGAAAAAATTGTGGCCAGCTTGATACAAAACTCCTGGACTCAGGAGATATTGTAGATAAAAGAGCAGGTGCAGTAAACAGAGCCTGGCGTACGTGACACGATTGCCCATCGCACGTGGCAGGGACAGGAGATGGCACAGCCCAGAGAGCACCAACATCCAGCAGCAGTGGAGGGGTCTACGCATGGGCCTGGCGTGACTGCAGTTGCCAGCCTGCATCAACCTGCTGTTGAGGAAAAACAGCTCTCAGATCCATCTGCTTTCCATTTACACATCAGTGATATTTTCCTGATTTTGAACAGAAAAACTACTATAGGCTTAACCATTTTCTCATGAAAAGTTCCTCAAAACTGACATATTGCATTGATTTCTTACAGTTTCAACTACTTAGTTTCCAACCAAAACTCTTTTCTTAAATACCTTCTCAGTCAGTGCTGTCTAAAAATTAATATTATCAAGTACCAGGTAATACATATATAAGCCTTAGAATTTGCTGAAAAGCCAGGATTGTAAGACAGCCTTGGATTCCGGGGTCAGTACAGCACCAGTGCCCCATTCAGCTCCTAGTTCTGAAGTTTACCTCCTGTTCACAAATAAACATGCCTTTTCTTCAAAAATACTTGATTTGGGTACATATCCATGTTATAAACACATATAGGTTTAACTATTTTGCTATTTGTTTGAAGAAAATAAAGCAAGTAGAAATAACTAGGAAAAAAAACCCCAAACCCAAAGCATTTTATAGAATCTTTTTCAAGAAACTCTTAATTCTGTAAGTGTTAGTACTTTTCTTAACATTCTGATAGTTAAATGGTTTGACTTTCTGATGTAAAGGTCTTTTACCTAAATTTCCTTCTACTTAATTTTCTAAATATTCAGAATACCGAAAATGTTTTTTTTAAATCTTCTTTATATAATTATTTTTCTGGAAAACATTTTTCAATTCGTCCAACCTGCAAGTGAATTGAAAATCCAGTTTACCACTGTTTGTTGTGTTGATAGCTTACTTTCCGCAAGTAACATCATCTGGTGTTCAGTTCATCGTCTATCAAATGAGAACAACAACACTTTGTAATCCTTTTTCTCTCCCTGTCTCTTTGGTGGAGAGACTCCCCCTCACTATGCTCAGGGATCACAGTCGGTACAGTGGAATGCCCATCCTCCAAGTGGTGTTGGACTTAATATAATAATAATAAATTTAGTATCACTGAAGCGGAACCAAAGAGCCTTTCTCTTGTCTAGTAATTACATGGATTATGAGAATCTAAAACTTGATCTCCAGATCAAGCATTTTCAGAGAGGTTCTCAGTATGTTTAAAACTGCGTAAAGCTTTCATTTTACTCTTGTGAGGTAGCCATTCCAGGTTAAAACTACTTTATACTGACATTATTTTCATAATGCAGTTAAGATTTTGTCATATCAGTTTTCATTAAACTGCATGGACTCTTCACTTTATTAAACTGTGATTCCCTTAGGTTAAGAGATACAGGAATCACAGTGGCATGTGACTATTTCCACATTAAACTGATTTCTTTGTGCTCAGAGCAATATTTTATCATTTAATAATTTTAAGATTCTTTCCACTGATAAGAAATCCAGTTTCTTAGTATCATTCATGCGTACAAGCTTTAGCAGTAAACATCTTACAAAAATAAGAGCAGCAACATTAAAAAGCACCAGAAGGCATATACACGATACTCACTTAAAGATAAATGCGTGCTGCCTGGCCTTGAATACTCTTGTGATTGCCCAGTGGTTACAACACAGGGCTGTGTCCTGCTCTTAAATTTTCTTTGGACCTGTTCTGCAATCTTTGCTATGTCACCATAGCTTTTTGGACACTAAGCTATTAATATGTGAAAGGATAAGACTGATAACATCTCAGTTGTAAAGTGCTGTATTTGTTGACTGTATCTGATATCCAGTTCTTCAAGGTGTGCATTGCAATTTCCTGAGCATCTGTAGACTAAAATGGATTTTGTGAATGCTCAGTAAGACATGCACAGTACGTTGCAAAATAAACTCCAGAAATGGAAAGGACGTTGCTGGGTGACCTTATTCACTAAGTGGATCAAAATGCCTGTGTAAAAGCTTCTGATGACGGTGACTTGGTACACAATTTGTCTCTTTGGGCATGATCCAAAGCTTATTTAGCTCAGTGTTTGGTGCAGAGACGGACTACATAGGTTTTAGACTATACTCTGCATCTCTGTTGAATCTGTTCAGCTAGTCCCCTCTTTCAGACAATCTTAGCTTCATTTATCTAGTACTTGTTTCTTGTCGTGTCTTAGCTCCCCCTTTTGCTTTGGAGTGCCTGTGTCACATTGTGTTCTTATTCTCTTCACAAAATAATTTTGTTGGATTCTCTGAGTCCAGGAGAAATTTTAAAAGTTCAAATATTCATCCTCACGGTAAGCAGCATGCAATTTTATTCACAAAGGTTAAGTAATAATAGAGCCAAGAACAAAGGCAATAACCTGATCTAGATCACTGATTCTCATCTTTGTGTGGCTCAGCCCCACTTGAGAAATGCTTTCCTGAGGCTCAGAGTTCCTTGCCACACTAAGTCCAGCTCCTGTCTCATTCCCAACAGGCTACCTAGGGGATGCTGCCTCGGCTCCTCAAAGCTCCCCTCCAGATGTGCAGGGCAGAGGCAGCTGAGCTGGTCTTGCACACCCCTTATCACTTGGGAGTGATGTGGCAAGGATCTCTCGTTCATGCACTACAGAGATTCTACTGCTGTAATTAACTTTTACATTGTGGGAAGTCATATCACAACAGGTGGATGTCAGCATGCTCGAGAGGACTGGGGTAATATTATAAATACTGATAATCATAATCTTGTCTTGCTCTGAATTGACATATAGGCAGAAAAAGCTTATCAGAACAGATGGCTTGATGTATACAAACAATACTTTGTGAATTGTGATTAGACATGGCAGTCCCTATTGTTTCACGCACCCAGATTTTGATGAGAGAAGCAATACCAAAAATTTTGCATTGTGAACAAGGCTTTTTCTGCAAAGGCCCTGAGTGGAAACTTAGCATATATGAATAGCTTCCCTGCTGGTCTGGTTACATCAGCTACACAGACAACATAAGTGGAGCTGACAAAAGTTACCTTCCTCTTGTACGGTTACATCTGCGAAGAGGGGCTGGTTGCATAGTGTCATCCAGTAAGGTGACATAACTCTTTGCAGCACCAGCTGACACTGCTACCCTGTGCAGCTCGTGCTAAACCTACCCTCCAAAGGAGCAGTGTTCAGTCCAGACACAGCCACAGGATTCAGATTCATCTTTGACCTTGCTAGTTCACAGTAAAAGAGTTAAGTCAGCCTGTAAAAACAGCAACCATAATTGAATAGTCAGTCTCAGAATTAATTGTCAAGTATTTGACCTGACTGCTGTGAAACTAGAACTTATCCCGTTAAGTCAAATGCTTTGTTCAAATGCTCTGTTCAAATACTTCTACATCGAGAGCTGTTTAGCACAGCAATGGCTGACCTCACATCAGCAGAAGATCCTTGTCCATTTTAGCCAACAGCAAGGAATGTAGGGAGGTCGGGGAGGCAGAATGATAGTTTAAAAAAGATCTTCATTAATCCAACAGAAATGTTGGCATCCTCCCTTTCTTGAAAAACAATACTGCTGTGCAAATGAAGATAAAAGTGATGGTTAAAAAACAAAGCACAAGGAACACTTTTTGTCTGACATGTACAATAGTCATGAATGTGTTGGTTTTGCTAATGTGTTGGTTTCGCTACAGTTGATCATAAAAGCAGAACCTTCCTCCTATCTGGAGATCTTATGTCTTTTTTTTAAGTGGATGGGGATACCCCTTTGTGTACATTGTCAACAAGTAGGAAGAATACTCTGAACGCTGGACTCAAAGTATCTCAGAATAGTCTAAAAAAGATAAAAGCTGTCATAATACTTTCAGGAGAAAAGATGGAAAAGATGGGAGAGAACTGGTGTGTTGTTGCTGTTACAATTGCTTTACATGAACATCGTTTTGCTCTTGGGGGAAAAAAATCACAGAAATGGGAGGTATATAAGTGTTGTTAGAATCAAAATACATTCTAATTTCCTACATTTCATAATGCTTCGGCACAAGTTTGCTTTCAGCTGTTTTAGATATTTGAAAAATTATCATTGCCTTGCAGTTCTAATACGGAAAATAATTAACAATATTATTGCTCTCCTCACCTGGCTCTTGACTACAACTCAACAGTTGGACATGTGCACATAAACTTTGAACAAATGCAATGAAATGACAATGTGCTATAATAACGTGATAATTAGATATGTCATTGGTGCTTCTGTAAATCAGGTCATAGTGAGAAGACGTCAGATTACTGTAAAAAAACTGAGATACTGTGAATGAAAAATTATTATAACCCGGTCTTGCAATGAACTTCAAAAAGGGTGAAAAAAAATCTTGTGAGAACAGGGACCTTGAGCCGTGTAAGTAATGATTTGTGCCTCTGCAATTAGACATGATGTCCTTACTATTCCACACTGTTTGGTGGAAATTGTAGTGTAAGCAGTTTTAAATTAAGAACAAGGATTATCACTCTTTAGAACTGAGGGAGTAATTGATTCATTCAAATAACTACATCTTCTAACAAGCAAAATAAGGAAATATGATTAGTTTACAGAGAAGAACTGCATTGTGAGAAAGATTTACACTCTCTACAGACTTCTTATACCTTATGAGACTCATCTTACTGAGATCATTATTAAATAGAAATAGGTCCCTGCAGGCTTGTTTTTAATTTAAGGGTGACAAAGCTGAGAAACATGGTGTACAAGCAAAAGCTTGCAGAGTAGAAATGAATGATTACATAAAAAAATTAGATCCTCTGGCCTGAAGTTTCATATCTGCACGGTCTGCTCATTACATTTCACAGCAACCCTACAGTTCAAGAAACTCATTGTCAAGCAAGTAAGAATACATCAAGCAAGGTTTGTAATTCAACACGAGAAGTCATTCCTAGTCCTGCTAGTGCTTCCTAGCAGAAAGGAGAGGCGAAAAGAAAGGACAACCACATCTTGTTCATTAGCTGCATACTGGATTTGTTTCACTGCAAATAGGGAGAGCTGTCACGGAATAACAACCTAGCAGCATGTCATGCTGTGTGGAAATATTTTTAAATGCTTCCATGCCTATTGTACAATCTCTTTCCAAATAATATGCTCCTTAAATCTTTGGGAACGTTTCCTCTTTAGAACTCCCTTTTTAATATTATATTCATGAGCCCAATTCACTTAAGGGAGTGAGGTTTTATTCATTTGTGAAATGGAAAACAAAGCAAAATAGATTAACAGACAGCATGTTTTATGTTAGAATCATTGCATAATTCTGCTCGACTTGTCCATTGGCCTTGTTTAGATTGTGAACTTGATAGCCTAGGAGAAGTGCTTTCCTTGGTGTCTTCTCTATGTGCAAGTAGGCTGCAAGTTCTCAGCAGTTACAGTGGCAGTAATTTCCCCTTGTAACTGCAAATATTTCCACCACTGTGAGGTGCTTCTCCACTGTGAGCTCTGTGGGTGTCATTAAAGAGGCTTAATTATATGCCACATATATGCTACAGTCCTTAGTTCCAGTCATTGTACATGGGCTACATGAACTTAAAAAACCCAACAATTTAAGTATTTCATTTCGGGGCTGTTTAGAATACTGTAGTAGATACCAGAAGCCCCAAAATGATTGTTCTCACAGCTGTTCAGGGTTCCTATGGAGTGAGGATATAAAATGGAAAACACGGGTGTAATATGGTGATAGATTAAGGCAGGCAGAGATGGTGAATTTTCATCCAAACTTTGAGCAAAATCTAATGGCACAAAAAGCACTTAAATTCAGAACCCAGTTCTATGACAATTCAGTGGCATATTTTAATCATAGTGAACTATTTGGAGGAACAGTGAGCATAGTGTGAGATAGACTGCCAATGAACCTACTAGTCAACGATGAACTGGGAGAAGGTCCAGATGACTTCACTTCTTGTTATGTCTTTCACACAGAATTTTTCTAGTGTGGCCCATCTCTGCTAAAGGCCAGAGTTTCCTTGTATGCAGCCATTAGGGTTACTCAAAATGCCTGCAAAGCAAAGCACATATGATCTCGTTTTAGGTTTTAAAGTCTCATCTGAAAAATCTCTGAGGCATATACCACATCAAACCCAATTATCTGCTTCCAAAAAGATGAAGGGTTCACTAATTAGCTGGCTGAGCTCTTATGCCATGAACATGTACATCCTAGACAAGCCCAGGAAATGGGTCCATTTTCTGAAATTCCTTTGAAAAACATGCACTCCAGACATACTGAGGAAGGTCTTTTAGCAAAAAATGAAGGATTACCATACATTTATCATACGAAGATTATCATAGGAGATTTTACCAGAACATGTAAAGAAACTACATGACACTAGGCACTGGTATTAAAGTGTAGAGCTTTTAGTTTCTAGATTGTGTTTTTTAAAAATTGATTTATGTCATTTTTTTTTGTGTCTGAAAAACATTAGCACTCTATTGTCTAGTTTAACAACATGAGAGTTGAAAGAAAACTCTTCAGTTTTATTTACTTACCCAAAGAATTTATACTGCCATTATCCCTGCAAGTATGTGAACAGCATTCATGTAAAGGTGGCTGAAAGAGCAAAACCTCTTTATGCAACTGCAAGTATTTTTGTCTTCTCAGAGCTAGAAACCCTTCTCTTGTTGAGGATATTTTGTAGGAAATGGATACTGCTTCTGGTTTGCCAAGGAAAGATGGCCTGCATGTTCATTTGCCCATCAGTCCCTCCCATACTAGGTATTGAACAAGCTGGTGCATTTCAGTCATACATAGATGGAGAAAGGGGAAGCAACATTACAGCCTTAAGTCCTGATAAGTTTCAAAAAAGTCAGGAACTGGATTTACGATATGTGCCCAAATCTCACCACAGGAAAGCAGATGAAATTTGTCCACCCTGCATTCATTTGGGCAGAAGTGTGCCAGTCCATCAGTGGTCACACCAGTTCTGGCCAGACAGTCAGCACAAGCATAGCTCTGTGCCAACCCTAGCATGAGTGGTGTCTTCCCCAGCGTGTACTGATTTTTTTGAGGTGAGAAGGGGGAAGCATAAGGACAACAAAAAGATGCAACTTCATTCAGTTTCATCAGTTCATTGAAAAGCTTGTTTAATTTAGGTATTTGGTTTTGCTGCTTCAGGGACAGAACCTTTTTTGAGTGTTTGGGCTTTTATTTTCTGGGTGAGCTTTTTTAGTGAGTGTGAACAGGCACTGAAAGCTCAAAGCTACAAAGTTGATGAGAGCCGAGGCTGCTCAGCAGTTCCCAGAGGAAGGTGGTTTGATCCAGGAGAACAAGCACTGGATTGGACCCCAAATTCCAGCTCCAGTTTTGCCATAGATTCCCCACATGGCATCCAGAGAGGGAATTTGTTCCACTTCCATAGACAGTAAATGGAGATAACAAGTCGCATTTCATCTCATAGCAGTGATATAATCGTTAAAGTTTATGATTCATTTGGGCGCTGTTGTGAGGAATGCTTTAGAAAGGAACATGAGGAAAGGAATAATTCTGCATTCATTTCATGGTGTAACCACTAGTTAAGTAACAAGGATAAAAATAATGAACCTATATTGGATTGTCTAAGCATACCCACTACACTGAATGAAGCTGGGAATAGGCAAAAAATACGGTTGTGTTATTAAGGACTGGCATGTATATGGTGCCAAATTAAGGTTGCATGGGCAGCCTCATTTCTGGCATTTCATACCTTTGAATACTTGGCTTTTCAAATGGAACATTATTTCTTAATTAAGTAAAAATGTAGTTTCAGTCAACTGTACTGTGCAAAAAAAGTCCACTGAAAAATACCCACCAAAGTGACACAACGTGGTTAGCATTTGCATTATGTAGAATGGGCAGCAGTTGGTGGCATATTAAATAAAGAGGTTAAAGAGATCACTGGATGATGGGTTCTTCAATCCAGCAGAAGAGTGGCATGGGAGAAACTCCTATTGCTGCATGTGGCCAACCTGTAGACTTTGCTCACTCAGCAGGCATTTATTAAAGCACTTAAACATATTAGCTTTGAGGCACAAGTCTCGGTTATCACCTCAGCTTTCCTACACCAACTCACACATTTGAAATTAAGCATATCGAAAGTATTGTGTTGGATTGAGACTGGTTTTTTGTTAGCCTTGTAGTTTTCAAAAGCTACTAAATTTGCTCCAGCCTTCACCCCTTTATAAATAGATCTTACTGTAGTTAAGAGATATAAACTAAAGAATCACTGAAACTAAAATCAGAAGTCTTGAAATAAATTATTATTTTCAAAAATCAAAATTGCTATTAGGTCAAATTCTTCAAATTTCAAACATCTCGGGTAATTTTCTAGAGGGAAGAAGCAGAATAGTAGGTCAACTGAAAAAAAAAAGGACTTGAGAAGACTTCTTTGAAGTAGTTTATAAGAGGCTGCCAGAAGAAATGTTTTCTTTTAGGAGAAAAAGAAAAAAACCCCTTGGTTGGTATCTGTGACATGTCATGTGACAAGCTGCTATTTGAAAAGACTGTTTATGGTTGTTAAAACTTCATACACATCTGAGAACCAATTTTGGAAGAAAAACTCTCTGATCTGCAGCATGCACACAAGATCATGTAAGAAAGAAAGCATTTGCTAGGTCCAGCAAAAGGAAGTAATGAAGTCGACTGTAGCTTTGGGACATTTTAAATAAACACCTTCAGTTCTAAATGGAACTTCTATATATGCAATCTGTAACTCTCCCTGTTCTTTAAGTGAGTTTCCTTCTTCCAAGAACTGGATTCTTTGGTGTTTTGCATTTATTACACCAAGAAACTGCAAAAGTAGCCCAGAGGAGCTGACATCTGAGCTTTATGACCAGCCAGTTTGCTGTGGGGAAGAAAAAGTCCATCATCTAGAAGCTATGTGTGAAGAACTTAGTATCTCCATCACAGAGATAAATCACAGAGACAGAGCTGCAACAGCATGGAAAGGAGTGGGTTTGCGCTTTGTGGTCTGCAATAGTTTATCCCACTGAATTTGCTGTGTGGATGTTTGAGGGCCGGGTTAACATTTAAGAATTATCTCTATGACAAAAATGGTTAGACACTTTTAAAATTGTTGAGCTCGATACCAGTAGTTAGAGGATTAGATTAAACAAACAAGAGAACAAACCACAGACTGCAGCGTTTCTGAAGTATTCAGGAACTTTTTATTCCTATAAATTAAATGACAGACTAACTAATAGTGGCTGATTTGTAAACTTAACAGAGTATCTTAAAAAGATACTTAGAGAAGTTAAATTTCTTCAGTAGAATATCTTACCAGGAGAAAATAGGAGAAAAGAATAAAAAGAGGAATTGAAGAGAGATAAATAGGTACTGATAGAAAATCAGTAGAAATAATTCATTTTGAGCTACAATATTTTTCTTGTCTTTTATCAAAATCAGATATGAACCCAAGGACTCTAGGTCGTCAGCCATGCATCAGACTAATAATTGCAAAAGTATTTTTAACTGATAGGTTTTCTTCTCAATTTTTCCGAAGTTAATATAATTATTTGTATTTTGTAGATGGGGAACCTCGACCAGGAAGAGTGAATGACTTTTCTAGCATTATGCAGCATGTCAGTAGTGGCTGGAAATAAAACACAGACGGAGATTCTGGGACGTTGGTTTGACATTTCACACCATGGTGCCTTCCTAGAAATGAGAGATGATGTAGGACTGAGAGCCAGGCAAACATTGTAAGTTTTGAGGAATCTGTGATGAAGTCCACTGAGTGACAGAAAATTCTTGTTACCTTCCTGCTTTCATTGTGAACCTGCTGCAATTGTCTGTGTCTCTTTTGTGGTTTTGCCATGTTTGATTTGTGTGTTTTGCTGCTCTCTTTATGATGTGATGACTTTCTGAAACTGAAGGTTCTGAAATCAGGCACAAGTGTGCACATTGTTTTCTCTTTCTTTCTCCTTCTTTTGTCTGTCTGTCTTCTCTTTAATTTCTTGAAAATCAACAGTAATTGAATATATCTCATTTCTTCCAGATTTCCTTGCAGCATTGCTTGGTCCAATTTCAGGAATTCACCATACCTGCCATCTTTTTAAATTTCACTGGCATCTCTAAGCTGCCCTAGGAAAATCAATTATGCTAAGCTGAAGTACTCTGGGATGAAAGCTTCTTCCCTCATCCGAAGAACCCTAGGAAAACACTTGCCATCTTCCAGATTCCTAGACTAGAAGGCAATTGTCCCCTAATCAAGAGTGTTTAGTCACCTCAAGTAAATTTAGAGACAAATGTCTGTTGGAAATCTTAGAGCAAATCAAAAGCTTGTTCATAGGCTGCTAGGGAACCATCATGACTGGACTGTGAGATGTCTGTGCTGAATTAATTGCTTGTGAATTATGCAAAGTGTAAAGCCTGAGAATATTATCTCTGACATAAACAGACTGCACTGACAAAACAAAGTATTTGGAAGTAGAAAGATTTGCTATGTAACTTACGTTACCGTGGTGAGATGGACAGAAAGTTAAAGATTATAATGGCATTCCAAGTTGTCCAGGTGGAAGAACAATCCTAAAACCTAAATATGTAACTCAGTGGCAGTTTTATGTACTCTCTTGGCAGTACTTTGAAAACGAGTAAATAATAATCAGTCATTAATAATCTGTAGTATAACCTGATAGCAGACAATAAGCCCGATGCCCTTTTCCTTGCTCATTGCTTCTCATGGAATTAGCAACATTTACATCCTAATGTTCAGCTTGATTGTTATTCAGCTTGAAAAAAAATTCCAAAGATCCTGATCTGATATGGGTTAGGGATCATTAATTTGTTTAATTAGCTCACCTCTCTCACTAGCTACGGAGCTTAATGAATTAAAAAAACCAAACAAGCAAAAAACAATGAACCAATGAACCTGGGCTTTTAAAACATTAGGTATGGGTAAGTGTATGATGAATTTTTTGAAAAAATCCTGCTGCTACCTTTTAGAAGAGTATATCGTAAGCATTAAACACAAATATTCAGTTGCCAGGACTTCTGCCTAGAGTGAGCGGTTCTTTTATGTTCAGACAGTTTAAAGATGTGTAGGCCATGAGTTCTGTATAGAATAAATAGAGGTTGAGGGAATAATGCTACAGCTTAGATAGACCAAACTGACAGTAGCTTATGTTTAACTGCCAATCTGAAGGACAAGAATGCCTCGGGAGCCGACCAGAGCAAGGATAGATAAGCTATTGTCTTTGTCCCTCAGCTGATCAGCCAGCTGGCGAAAGCGCTCAGCCCCCGTTCCCTGGCTGCCAGCTCTCCATGGACTGAGAGGTGCTGCTCCTCAGGAAGGACCTGGCAAACAAGGCACATACAGCCAGGGGCAGGTCAAGAACTGGAGCACCGTGATGGAGTACACACTCAAGAAAGGAAATGGCTTCAAGGGCACTCTAATCCTGCGTGCGCACACACACACACACACAAAAAAAGAAAGTGCTTTTCTCAGTGAATCTTGAACCAGAAGACTGTTTTGTCTGTAAATACAGGTAAAGTGATCGGGGAATTAAACCCAGCTTCATCCAAAGATGTTATTTTCACACTTTCCCTTAAAGAATGCTGATTAAAAACCCCACTAATATGATTACCAAAATACATTTTGCTTATGTAGATATATCAAGCCCGAAAGTCTTTAAAAGAGAAAGAATACCAGATAGGACATTTAAATGGAAAGAATACACCAATATGGAAACAGATAGGACATTATTTTCTACTTTTTTTTTATGATTGAGAATGTTGCCACACCTATAAAACCATTATCCAAATACCTACAGAACTGAGGAGCAGTGGGGATAAGGTGATATTGCAGTATTGCAGTGGGAGCTACTAGCTTTCCTAGTAATGAAGGCTGGGAATCTCCATTATTGTTCTTTAGCCTGCTTGAAACTTTAACAAACCTCATCCACGCCAGGTGTCTGCCTCAGGCTGAAAACCTCTAAAACTTGTCAGCAAGACCTGTTCAACCATTTCTCAATAATAAATTAGAGGGAAAAAATTTACTGTCCCAAGTCAAGGAAAAAAGCCTTTTTTTGTCTGGAAAGGTGTGAACCTCCATGCTCGGCAGCAAGATCTTGAAAACTGACATGGGGTAACACAGTGGTAGCACAAATCAAGCTTTACATAACCATAAAAAATTCTTAAAATTGGCCAGGGGCCTCGTAGACACCTCAGTTTAAGCATTAATTTTAGCAACTGGCAGTTAAAATCAGCTGTAAGAAAGACACATAGTTAAAACCTAATTTCCAGCATAATCCCCACATAAATGAGACTGAAACTATTATTTACTTTGGTCATAATATGACCTGCTCCCTTGCATGAGCTCATGGTCTGTTTAAGGCACAGAATAGTACTGAGGTCAACACAAAATACAGTAAGTATGTTTAGTTTCATTCAAAATCTTTGTCAGAGAAGCTTGCCTTTTTGAATGGGAATAGAGAAAGGAAAGGGCATCTTCACCTCTCCTGTCGTAGTTGTGAAACTGTGCAGCAAAGAATGCAATGGAAAGCATCTACATTTTCAGCTGAACCTGTGATGAGTAAGTATGATGTATATTTATGTTTACATGCATGCTAACTGTATTTGCAGGTCTGGTGTAATATTGATCTTTTTCATTCTGTGTCCCACTAGAAAAACTAAGAAGCTGGCTGCATGTGACAAAGCTCATGCACATGATAACCTCTAGAAAGTGAGGTGGGTGGGATGACTCACAGTGTCTGAAGTTCCGTGCTTGCTTAGATGTGTAAGCAGAATGGGGACTTAGTATTGCATAGTTTAAAGAAGGTCACAGAACGCTTTTTGTTTCAATTTTTCTACTTTGCTCCATGTGTAAGATACAACAGATGCTGCTGCTTTAAAGGGTTGTTACAAATGAAATAAATTTTGACTAATTAAAATTAAATATGTGGATCAATGTGGATTTCTTTACAGTAGTGTCCAGTTTTCACTTTTGTCACTCTAAGTATCTATGTAATTTGGTATCTATGTTTCCAAGTCACATCTTTCTTTAGTCATACTTCTGTAGCTGTAGATATTGTTCAGTGTGGTACAGGAAAAGTACACTTGTCAATGAAGATAAGCTAAGAAAGATAAGGATTTTAGATAAGAATGACACAAAGCATTATGTTGACTCATCAACATAAACGTAATTGGGAGTTTCTAGTGCTTTCCAGTACTCCAGTTTCAGAACTGGTTTAAAACACGTGAAAAGTGTTTGCCTAGGGCAGCTCATGTCTGGCTGGTGCCTACTGCATAGTCTGCCCTTGCC
This sequence comes from Gavia stellata, assembly GCF_030936135.1. Lineage (NCBI taxonomy): Eukaryota > Metazoa > Chordata > Aves > Gaviiformes > Gaviidae > Gavia > Gavia stellata. Next base: position 39,429,846 of record NC_082595.1, read on the forward strand.
CAGCTGGAGATGCTACCAGTGGCTGCTAGAGTAAATCCTCTCACCTCACTCTTACCTTCAGCTGCTCACAGCCTTGATATTTGGCTATAGGTGCCATTAGTTAATCACCATCAGGTAGGCCATTGCCTAGTCTTCTCTGTTGATGAGGTATCAAAATGACCCTAACTTTGTGGAAGAGATCAGGTGGAGGCAATGTGGATGGAAAGTAAGGGCCTTGCGTGGGAGAACTTCTGTTCCCTTCCTAGCACATGGCTTGGGAGTACTGAGGACACTGGGGGGACAACCAGTAAATGTTGGAAAAGATGTTGGGGGAATTTGGGGAAATAAGGTCCTCTAACAAACTGAAGTGAACAGCTAGTAAGGGAAGAAAGAGCTTACAGTAATACTTCCCTCAGTATTTCACAAACTATTTTGTCTTGCTTCCCTGAACCCCAGTCAACTGCTGTTCTCCCTCCTGGCCCTTAGTCTTCAGACCTGCAATGATGCTCTACAAGTACTCCTATTTTGCCATAAATCTGCCTGCCAATGACACTCCTGGGGAGCACTCCACTCGTTCAATACTAGAGTATTAAACTATTATCTTCTTCAGAGTGCTGGTAATGAAGGCAATGGATTTACCATTCTCGTATGCAAAGAGAAAAAAAAAAAATATTTGTAGTGGAGAGAATTCAAAACTGTTTCTCTCAGTCTATTGCCTGCCTAGATGTAGATTTACCAAAAGAAGGCAAGGAAGAGTTCAGCAGATCTTTAGCACTTCCACTACCGCCTGCCCCATCATGTGTTGCAGTCACAGCCGGAGGACAACACAGACTCTCAGTCCCTCTTCTAGACCCAGCAGTATTGTATCCATTCACCTCCTGATTACCACAAAGGCACAAAAGACTTTTCAAAAGAACAGAGTTAACAATAAAACAAACATAAGCCCAGAATTTGGTTAACAGGAAGCCTGTAAATGGGGAACAAGTAAGCTCAATTGCCATGTAAAGATGGCAGTGCAAGCTGAGCACCACTTATTTGCATAGATTATACAGATGAGTTAGTCTGAGGGAGAATATCCTATCCTCTGCACAAGACCATCAGGCCTCGTGAGAGAGGCCTCTGTGATCATCAAACGTCTCTCCAGATGTTTGCCAAAGACTGGCAAACGTCACTATTTGATGTGACTTCCTCATGGCTGGTTTCTCTTCCTCTTCCAGACTAAAGCATTCGTCTATTACTCCATTGTACAGGCAATTATTTTATGGGTTTTAATAAAACCTTAATATTTATTTTTCTAGATTTTCCAATTTATATTTAGGGTTGTTTAATACTAGTTTTGCCTGCAGGCATCCAGGATACATTTTACAACTGACACAGAGACAGGATCTGTATTTCTGCAACCACATCTTTCAAGTATAAGTAGAATTGTCCTATATGTAGGCTGTGTGTATATTAAAAGTTCAAGTCCCTATAATACGGTTAAATTTGTGGTCAGGGAACAACAGTATATCATATTGCCTTGTAGGAAGTAAAGCCCCAAACAGGCTAATACTAACACATAATATTAGCTTTCTGTTCATGGGTGCTCTCACACAACTGAAGGGCAACATTTTTAGTGGGTAAAAACTAAGCATGCATTTGTAGACCATAAACTCGTATAAAAGTTTCATGTAACTTTACTTCAATCCTCTTGTGTATGTGCTTTGTTGTTCAGTGTTTTACTTGGCCACAGCAGTATTTTTCCAACAGACCCCCAGCCTTGCGTGCTTATCTTGGTCTCTACTGTTTCTGTGTTACTAACACTAAAAGCAGTACTTCCTAGAAAACCACTGTTAAAAGAAAGCATTCAGTCACCTACGCTGCTCCAGGAAGTACAATCTGTCTGTTACAACAATACTGTTTTACAACACAGACTTTTTTTCCCCTTGACTATTGGGAAATGCTATGAGGAGCAGAGGAAGTGTTTTACCAATCCTCCATCTGATCAGAGAAGTACATGGAGATAGATAACATGGCGTGCAAATCTGCTCAGTCATAGCGTCCAAGAAGCTGTGCTTCCTCACCCAGATGCAGAAAAATCTTCCATGTGCCGTACTTCTTCCACTTTTCCAGGTACTCACACCACCCTTTCAGCTATGAATTTCACTTCTAATGCAACTACAGGGGAAAGTAAACAAACCGCATCCCTCTGCTTCAGCTTTCCTGGCCTGACTAACTGGCTGAACCTGCTGCTGTCCCTTCTTCACCGCAGGCTGACAAGAAGAAACATGAAGAATTCCTCATTTGCTTCAGAGAAGAAAAAGCTCAGAATGGGAAGGTGGGTATGAAAGGGAGAAATCATGACAAAAAAATTAAAAAACAGAAGGCCTAAACTGAAGTCAGATGAAGAAGAACATTCAAGGGAAAAGGAAATAAAAATGAAAAACTACAAAAAAGACAAAAAGGGAAGATTTTAAAGAATTACAGTTGGTATGATGAAAATAGAAAGGAGATAAGGCAAAATGGTGTTGTAGAGGAAGGGGAGGAACAGACTAACATGGGAAAGATTAGAAGAAGCAGTCTTGAAGGAAGAGAGATACAAAAAAGACATTAAGGATAAGAAAAAAAGGAAGCTACAATGTCATCTTACAAGCAAAGCTGTTTCACCAGTCCTTCGGTATTCATTGTGTAATGAACATTAGGCTATTAAAAGTTCTGAAACATTTCCAGTGAGCAGCCAGTTCCTCCAACCCAGCTGCTATCAGAAGCCAATGTTCTGATGTGTGGATAAACTGATAATTTAGCAAAGGACCCCAGTGAATGGGCAGGCTAATACCAGCAACTGTAAAAAAAAAAGCTAGTTTTTATTCAGATCAGCCTCCAGCCTTCAGGTTGAGAGGATACCAAAAGCCTGTTTTGTGAGATTTACATTTTCTTTTCCTCATTCCTGATATCCCCAATGCAGTGAAAGAAAAAAAAACAAATAGCTTGTACAATTGCTATTTGAAATATGAAGCAGGCATCTTATTTAAAGGCAACCAACCAGATAAGCTAGTTAAAATGGCACAATAATAACCCTTTCCTGGGCTCCCAGTGTAGGTAACTGAAGGTAAAAAATAATATTGTAATCCCAATTACTGTACCATGATGCCAACAACCCTTGTTCAATAGAGGATTTTTGCTGACATTCAACTGGTAAAGGGGAGTCAGTTAAAAAGTAGAATTACATGCAAAAGACCAAGTGACACCAAAATTTAGCTCACAGTATAAAGGTTATCTACCCTGCACTAGGTGGATGGTGATTATACTTTATTCTATAACTTTGTGCATGGCTGATTATACTGCACCACAGAGAAACAGAACAGTAATAACGAGACTGCAAATGACTGAATTTTGCCAAGCTGTTTCATATCAGCCAACTTGAATGAAATTAATAGTAATGAAATTAAGGCAAATTATTAGTTCAAGCAAGATCCACTGCTGTATGTTTGGCATGCTGTAATGTAATTAAAACTGATCAAACTATTAATCATGGAAAATTATAAGTCACATTTTGCCCTTGTTTCTGTTAGTGACTCTTCTGTGAACAGATCATGACTTTTACAGACTTGTTTTCAATGTTATTTCTAATTGCTCAAAATCAGTACGTGAGGAAAAAATTAACCTACAGGCTTCTTTCGTACTCTTGCTACCAAGTTTCAAGTACACTGAATTACTTGTATTCAGTTTACTAACAATAGTATAGTTGCTCACTTAGTTGTCTGATATGATCTATGTTCCCCGACAAAATGAGGAGGAGGAATGAAGAAAATAATGGCAGTAATGAATTTCTATGGCATGTAAAACAAAGAGGGTAGTAGGCAGGCCTAACAAATGGTAGGAAATGCCTGAAATTTCCACCCCATCTATGCAAGGAAAAACAATTTATCTAATGTTATGAGAAGCCTGCAATTAGAACAAGCAAATATTCCACCCTCTGCCATATAATGGCAGAATGTGCTTGGTAATCAATTAACATAACTCTCCTGTAAGTTAGGAAAGTACTATAAACACCATCTGACAGGTGAGGAATGAAGACACAAAGACTACATCTAAGCCTGAGGAGCTAGGCTTCTGCATCCATATTAGACCCCAGCCACGTCTTTATGTGAGCATGTGACAATTCACTTCCATCCCAAGTGGAAGAAGGAAAGAAACTTGGGCACCTGTGTGGGGAGAGATCTTCAGTGCATACCAGCCAAATCCCCAGTCTGAATGGACCATAGCTGTGCACGCAGATAGACTATCAGTCTTGATAGAGCTAAAGAGGTTTACCAGAACCCATAGTGGTTGAAGTACATGTACCTGAAATAAGGTGTCTCATATTCTTCTTCAAACTCCCAACTAATGGCAATGTTTCCTGTTTATCTCATCTCTTGCCAGAGAACATGTGCTACCCCGTGTCACCTTCCATCAAAACAAAAGAAATCTAATTTTTGAGTGACAGTCTTCCCTTAGTTTATATTCTGATGTTATTACTTCTGCTGGAAAGTAAATACTAATTAGAAGAATTGTATTGAAGCTAATGTAGCGTGACAGCTTAAATTAATAAATTTAACCCAAAATCGCTAAATATTATTTTTCTCCAAGAAGTCCAGCTTTTTTGCCTCATTTTGTGAAAGAGCTAGTCTCTTCACCCACTCCCATCTATGTTGCATGCATCAACTTTGTGTGACATGGAAGTAAGCATGCTTCAAGCCAGCTGAGAATGTCTGGATTATTTTGCTCAAGCCACTAACTAAAAGCATAGGAAAGGAATTCGTATATACAATATAGTGAGGAGCAACTGATGATTGCTTGCCAGACCAATTACCAGATGTTTTAACTGATACGTTGTTTCCCGTTGCACGCATCCCTTCACTCCTAATCAGATCGGCACTTGGGCTCCTAACTTGTGTGCACACACGCTGTCTAGACAGTCACGTAACATTTCCCTTTCAGTCCGGTCCTTATTGCTCTCTGGCACAAAATAGCTCTGTTAAGGAATTTACATGATAGCTAAATGTTACAGCACTGAGACAGTAGCACTCAGCCTCTCATTGACAGGACTGATGCCTGCGGTTGGGTGTTTCATTTGGAGAGCACGTTAGCAAAGATGTTTTTCTTCCCAGCACTTGCAATCTGCACAGCTGGTACTACATGGTCCTAGGGACAGGAAACTTATTTTATGTTGGGTTCTAACAATGTGTCTGTTCATTTACTGCTTTGTCTGATGTTTTTTTTAAAACAATGACAGAGCGATAAAAAATATTTTACTGAATTCATTTAGGAACAGAAGGGAACCAAATTTAGTTGCAGGTGTTTGACAGGAATCCTGCAGATGAGGAGGTGATTTCATCCTTTGTTACCTGAGCCTGTTATGCATGATGGCCTACACTACATCACTGCTCTTGCCTCCGCCCTGCCCTCGGCCTGTTTGCACAGGGTGAGCTCAGCACCACCATTCTCCAATGTACAGTTCCAGGCCTTATTGCAGGGCGTGCAAGTGCAGGGAGGTGGCTTGGGTGCAAACACCCTGCGCTCACAGGGCCCCAGGCTGGCTCCAGGTGGGGAAGCCAGCAAGCCCATAATGGAGAGGCGACTGTGGGTGCGAGTGTGGGTTACTGGAGTGCTCCTATTAGCAGACAACCTGATAAAGCCCTCTTTGCCCCACGAACCTCTGTGCCCCACGAATCTCTTTGCCATAACGTGCTTTGCCGAGCAGAGGAGAGAAAACCTGAGTGTTTTCAGAGAAGGGGCGCTCCCGAGATTTTACCGAGAGAAAACTTTGCTGCCACCACCAGTAAAAGGGGGCAGAGGATGCCTTCAGCAGGGAGCTGAAACCTCCCCGGCGTGAGCCCCGTTTGGACGCTCAGCTGCCGCTACGGCCGGCGCTCCGCCCCGCTCTCCTCGGGCGCTCCCCCGGGCACTGCCGTGCCCGGGGGAGCGCCCGAGGAGAGCGGGGCGGAGCGCCGGCCTCCCGCCGCTGCCGGCTGCCCCACGGACAGCCCATCCCGGCCGGGGGAGGAGCCGAGGCAGCTGCGGGGGGACCCAGAGACCCCATCCCGCCGCTCCCCCCTCCCAACACCCCCGGTATCCCGGAGCGGCGGGGCGGGCCGGGTTCCTCCCCCTGCCCCTCCCCGCCGCCCTCCCCCGGGCTTTTATAAGGCCGCGGAGTTTCCGCGTCCTGTGACTGCAGTCAGGTGGTTGTGGGGCTTCCCTCTCTCTCTATCCCGCTCCGTCTCCCCCCGCTCGCCTTCCCGCCTGGCGTGGGCCGGCCCAGCGGGGAGCCGGCTGGGAAAAGTTGGAGGAAAGTTGCCGGCTGGGAAAGTTTCGAGGCGGGAAAGCCGCGGCCCCGGCTGCTCGGCCTCCCCGCCGCGTCCCCGCTGCGCTCCGCGGGAGGGCCGAGGATGGCCGGCGGGGAAGGAGCGGGCTCCGGCGTGCCCGAGTGCCGGGAGCATCTCTTCAAGGTGCTGGTGATCGGGGAGCTGGGCGTGGGTAAAACCAGCATTATCAAGCGGTACGTGCACCAGCTCTTCTCCCAGCACTACCGGGCCACTATCGGGGTGGATTTCGCGCTCAAAGTCATCAACTGGGACAGCAAGACCCTGGTGCGGCTGCAGCTCTGGGATATAGCAGGTAAGGGCTGGGGGGGGCCTCTTTCTGCAGGGTGAGCCCCGAGGGGGCAGGGGCCTGTGGACCCGGCTGTCGGGGGTCCCGGGGCCTGGCCTCTGTCGAGGAAAGCGTGCTTTGGCTGTCAAGTCTGTCGTCTTGTTTTTCTCCTTTCCCCTATTACCTGCAACCCCACTTGTCTGCGTTTTGAGACGTAAGTAGAGGGAGGTCCCAATGGGGGACTGAAGTTTTTGACTTTTTATAGGCTGCGTGTGCTCCTATTAGCTGATGTTTGGGGTCTCTTGGTTTGGCCCAGGGTTTTACAGCAGTCCTCAAAAAGCTGCTTTGCTCTGCTTGCTGGCTCCAGGGCTCCCCGAGGGTTCCTGCTCATACTGCTCCTCCTGACCCGCTTGCCCAGGTGCTTGTGGCCTTGATTATGACTGCTGCTTAAATTCATTCATGGTTATGGCTTCATAACACTTCTAGAGGAAATAAATATCTCTTTCAAGTAGGTTATGTTTAGTAAGCATGCTGTACAGGTTAAAGGCAACTCAAATAGCTAAAATTGTCCTCGAAGTATGCTCAAACTTTGTTTGTTTGGAGTCACCTACTTAACTTAAAAGTAACTTGTGTCTCTGCAATGTGGAGTGAAGGAATGGGACTTGTGTTATGCTTAGTTCTATATTCAAATCATGGGTTTGTGTTTCAGAAAGGTACTTTGAGCACACAGAAGCAGAAAAGCCCTGTTCACTTGTCCAAACTACATGTCATTCCTTTCCTATATATAATTCAAAACCGTTCTTTAACACCTCTCTTTTAAGGACTCCAACTGTATGCCTATTATGGTTGACTTAACTTATGCTGCGGTGTTAAATGCCGCACAACAAACTCTGTTTTGCTGTGGTCTTGTAAGAAGTCTCTCCCCTCAGTTCCTTAATCATCTCAAGTTGGTATTGCATTTCTAGTGTTGTCTGCAGCCCAGGTGTTAACCTGCAGTTCTCTTCAGCCCTCTCTACTATGTTCAGAATATCTCCTTGGATATGAAAAAGGAAACTTTATTTCAAATGCTTGTGTTTAAACTTATGCTACTGGAAGATACTAGGATAACAACTGGTGGCTACTGTTCCCATGAACTCTATGCTTTATCAAGTGGAAGCTCAGAAAAGAGGAAGCGTAACACGTGGCTGCTGTAACCCTGTGACAGACCAGCTGTACATCAGCTTCTGGCCTTTCTGCTCTAAAGGTTATCTTAACACACTTCAAATATGATTCCTCAAACTAAAAAGCCTGCTTCTTACTGCCATATGCTGAAACACGTCAGAGATCTTTCTGCTGCTGGCCTGTAGGGCAAACAGAAATATTTTCTAATTGCTGTTTTGGAGAGCAAGTAAAATGTTGGCAAGCTTTCTCTTCTGATGCGTTCCTTTTACAGATCAGTTTTAACTTGCTTTAAATCAATTGGCAATATCAGTGCAAGCTGCTACAACACTCCAGATGTATTTTAGCAAGTCTGGGGTTCCAAAGATTAAAGAGGGGAGACTATCAGGATTCTGGGGTTTGGCAGGCTGCCATGCTTGTGTTTAACTTCTTCTCAGCCCTTAGTTTCTAAGACTGGGGTCGGCTGTGTGCTTTGCCAAAGCAATCTGTTTCAACAGGCTAGGCAGAAACTTAGCTGTAACTTGAAACAAAGTTTGGACAGAACCTATCTACATTATGGGAAGTCCTGTTGATACACACATGCATTAATTTAAAGATCTAGACAACAGTATTTTTCCCTCTTGATTGTTGTCCTTAGTGTATCTTGGACACTGCTAGGTGAAGACTGAGTTAAGAGCTGCTGATAGATCCCTGGAGGCTTGTGCTAATATCGCTGATAGATTGAAGAATAAAATTTTTCCTGACACTGAAATGTCTGTATACTACTCATAACACTTCCAGACCTATTGCAAATAATGCCCTACTAAACTAAATAGGCAAAAATTTTCCTATATTATAATGTGGTGCATATTTTCTATGAAACTCTTGACTAGTCTTTCCCTAGCAAAAATGAAAAAGGAAAATACAACTGTTTTGCAATTTGCACTCCAAACTCTTATGTCTAATCTGGTAGTTTGGGCTATTCTGTTTCCCAGGGGCTGAGGGTCACTCCTCCATCAAAAAACCAAGACCAAGAAGAGAAGTAATCTTAGTCTTAGTGATATTTGATTGGGCTGTACTTAGCCAGTGTGAAAGTAACAGTTCAGACTCCTATAGAACTTGACATCTCAGGTAAACGTTAATAATTAAAATAAAGGGGATCTTAGTATCCATAAGTATTGTTCCATGGTCTTAAAACTGCTAAAGTCCTTGACCTGGGAATGTGTTCTGCAGCTGACTATGTCTATACTTCATTAATATTTCTAAATACCTGAGGATTTTAGCAGGTTTATTAGAGAACCAGGTTGAAGATGGCTTCTATATATTCATAGCGCATATTCCCTAAAGTACTTTATTAAAGTGTTAATGAAGTATCTGAACATGTGATAGTCATTCCTTTTTAACTCATAAGTTCAACTGTCTCCTGCCTTTCAACAGCTCATGTAGATAATTTTGTCTACTGGTGTGTGCAGACAAACAGCTTTAGATCTCTTAAACAGATCTAAATCTTATGGTAAGTAATGTTACATGTGACTTCCCTGCAAGCAATATGGTGCTGGCATTCCTAATTGATTTTGGTGCATTTAAAAAGGCTTCTGAATTAAAGTCTAACACTTAAGCATAGTAAGGCATGTTATTTTTCACTAGATCAAAGCTTATACTTAACAGTTCATCATAAAAAGCTTTCCTCAAAGAGCTGAGTGCTGCAATCTAAGGTTCTGTACCCAAATCAATGATAAGAACTAACCATGTAGTTCAGTCATCAGCTAAAGATTATAATGCAGATACTGTGCTGGCTTCTGGTGTGATTGTAGTCAAAAGGATGAATGTTGTACTGTGTATTGCAATGCAGCAGGTTCCTGAGTGACTTCAATTTCGTGTGCTAGCTGAGGCTTTTTTAGTGATTAGATAATTCAGTCAAATAGAGCATGACAATGTTACACTGCCTATGCTTTTTTTCCTGATGAAAGTAGCCTTCTTGTTGTAAGGTACAAGGTAATGCAAATTTCTGCAGCAGAATCAAAGGAGGGGTGGGAAATAGTGAAGGGGGAAAAGGGTACTGTTGTGCTTGGAGTTGTATATTCCAGAAGTACTCAGGCATTTTAGTTTTTAGACACAGGTTGTAGCTTCTTGAATAATGGAGGTGAAAAAGCTTGGGAGTAAAACTGATCAGTCAATGTCAGATTATCTCAGTTGCAGCATGAAATATTCTGAAAGAAGCTGAACAGATGACATGCATGTTCTTACAGGAGCAAAACTTCTAAATGTTAGCTGCCCTTAGGCATTACTCTTGTTTTTTATCTTGACATGTAGAATTATGATAAATCTCTCTTCCTGGATATATTCTGAAAGTGTTAGAACCAGGTTAACCCCCTTGATCAAAGGACATAAACAACTGTCAAAATAAATAGGAGATAGGAATGAGTCATTGTGGTAAAGAGATACAAAACAAAGGAATCTTAATCATAGGGAAGTGCTTTAAAGTCTATTTCAATACACTAGAGATTCCTACTTGACAAGCATGCTAGTTTAGTGAGTATACTGCACTGACCACAACATAGTGTAGAAGGTGAATATAGCATATTGATGAAAGTCAAATATCATTTAGAGAACACTGTAAGGACTTTATGATAAAAACTTCTGATCTGCTCTAATAAGATGAGCAACTGAGGAGTGTTAGCTGCTGTTTTATGATCCCATTGACTATCACTGTTACTAACATCAACCTGTACAAACATGCAACTTTCTGGAGGGTATGGGTGGTAAAAGTTAGATAACCACTTGAGCTTGGCTTCTCCTGAAGAATGTCACCAATGACAACTGGTAGACAAATTTGTTTAAAGCTTTGACTGGGCAATTCTGCATTAACTTTGGTGTAATAGTATTCTTCTTCCAGGACTTCATTAGAATTTCTTTGTAAAAGTGTTTATTAAAACTGAAGTACTGCTTTAATTGGAAGACCATGACTAGGAAATTGACCGAACAGAAGAGGAATGATTGTACTTTGGTATTCTAAACATGCTCTACACAAGTGAGCACAGAGTGAAGGCAAGAGAATCTAGGCATAACCTGCCCCTATCTGTGTGTTTTCCTCACTCTTATAAAGAAACCTAATAAGTATGATAAGGAAGGAAGAGTGAAAAATGTGCACATAAGTAACTTCATCAGAAATGGATGCAGAACTTGGAGGTCAGAGCTTTTTCAGAAACTGGTAAGTGATCTGAAGTTATTTCCTAGTTCATATGCTGATGGAGATTCCAGCAGCAGCTGCCTTTGTGTGAAGATGGGAGCACTATCATTCTGGTAACAGCTGAGGCAGGTCAGAAAACTCCTGGTCAGGGTTGGAGAATCTTTTCTGTCCAGGCTTATGAAAAATATTTGAAAGACCTGTGACATTTCTGAGAGCTTTCTGCTTGCACACATTTAGGTATAAATCTTATGAGAAAGATTACTTAAGGATGATGTTGGCTGGAAACTTGCAAGACTAGCAGATAAAGTTTGAGGAGGCGAAAGTAGAAAACCTGCTCATGTTGAAAGGTTTTGAACACTGTCTTAGAAGTAGAGGCAAGAAACAGAACTGAAGGTGTATTATAGGTTTCCTCCTAGAAATCACCCCTCTGGGTAGTCTTGTGTAGGTGTCCCTGCTTGGGGCTCTTCTGGAACAGCAGAATTTGAGTTATGAGCTTTCAGTTGACTATGACTTGCTGTATTTGGAGCTCTACAGCTAAGTATCCAAATAAGTGCTGAATGTGTTAAACTGTTTCCTTTTGGTGTGTCTCCAGCCTTCAGACATCTCTGAATACAGACTCTGGATGTCAGCATGCTTTCTTTTTTGAATACTTTAAGTCATTTTTTATGAAATGCTATCAAGCAAGGTATGGTTATTGGTCTTGCTGATGAACCAGTTTCCTTCTCTTACTAGTGGGTTACTGAATCATTCATATTGGTGAAGGTTCTTTTGCTTAGTACTTTATTATATACCAAAGTATGTTATCTTGAACTAAACTTAAAGCCTGCGGCCTCATGGAATTCCATAAGCATACGGGAAATGTTACTGTCTTGAAGTTGGTGTTGTAAGGCAGTTTAGTATGGCAATTTTGATTATGCGAGAGAGGACTGTTCAGTTAATTTTCAGTTAAATGGTAGAATTGAGACAGATGTTCTTCAAGTGTCTTGGAAATAAGCTTAGAATTTCTCCATAGGCTTTTCTAGGTGTAGGCTTTTCTAGGTGCCCTACAAGAAATGGGGCTAAAGATGTGATCTTAGAAGACCATCTGATCTAGTACATGCTTAAAAGTATGCTGTATTGATCTTGCAGGTATTTTTTAATTTCTGTCAACAATAGAAATGCACTTAGTTCTTGAGCTTCTAATCACTATGGAATAGATGAAGCTTCAGCCTTATTTTCAAATAGGTAAGTTTCGTATCATATATAGCAGTTGCTCAGAAGCTTTAGGCTTTCTACAAGATCACAATAAAAATACTTCCCTAGCGCTCTGATACAGAGAATAAAGGATAGCTGGATAGGTATCCATCATATGGGCAGAGGGGAAGCTACCTTAAAGGGAAATGATACCTAAGTTCTTATGTGGAATACAGCAGATGGAAGGAAAAAATAGTATATATTGCACAATTAATTTTTTGGTCAAACTATAAAACAAACTAGAAAACTTTGCAGAAATTAACTTGCATTGTTCATAAGCTTTTTTGAGGCAAGTATTGGCTAAATTCTTGCCCTTCATGTAATACTGGCTCAAGTAGTTGGAAATTAAGCTGGTTTGACAAGTCAAGTGTATTACCCTTCAGAGACAAACTGGTGTAGACAATATTAAATATACATTTTCCTCTTAACATAAGGTGTTTATATGAATGTAAATGGACCTTTATCAACTCTACTTGCATCAGTGTTGCGGCTTCATCGTTCGGGTGTCTTCACCTTATTTATGTCTCCACTTTGCCTTTTACCAGTTTGGTTTTCCTTATATGCACAGCAGGACAGGGTGTCACTGAAGTGCATGTACACAAGTACAATTTGAGTTGGCACATGGTGTAAAGGGGTTGCTCTAAACTGGTTACCTGTCTTATGAAATGCAGGAAAGAAAATAATTTTAGCTGCCTTGTTCCAAAAAAGTCTCCAACATGCTGTACAAAGTAAGTTTCTGTGGTGGAATGTTAGACGTTCAAAGTTCTCTGGCTGTGGAGACACAGAACAAAGGTAGATGGGGTGGTAAGATTATGCTTTGAAAAATGTTGGGATTTCAGGGGTTTATAGAGCTTGTTTAGAAATAAATATCTTAACTCTGTCTAGAGAAGCTGTAGGAAACTTTTAGTAGCAGTGGCTTCTAGATTAGCAGCAAATGAAAACCAGTATTCCTCATTGTATGGACTTTTGCAGCTTTTCAAATATAATAGATTAAAAAGCAGCCTCTGAGCATCACTGTGAACAGTTTATGGGAACTTGTTCTTTAAACGCTCCCAGGCTAGAGTGCTGGGTAGAGCAAAGTGGCAGCTATTTGATATAAAATTCCAATCACACACAATGTGCTATGACACATTGACCATTTTAGAGATTAACATTTTTTCAGTCTCATGATAAAGTTGTTCTTGAGACAAACTGACTTTAGAATTGTTCTCCTGTGTGCTGTGAAATGCTGTAGTACCATGCAGCATAACTGTTAAGGGCACGGTACAGTTCTAGCTGCATGACAGTGCACCAAAGGAGATGGATTAAAGGGTGTCAGGCATGAAAATAGCTTAACTCTGGCAGATGACTTATTTAAATCTAGATAAAGCAAGGTAGGAAATAGCAATTCATGCTGTTGGTGGCACTAATTGGACTATGTCAACTTTCTCCTTGCATTAGTATTCAGAAAGTTTTTCCATATGTGCTATATTTGACAGCTAGTTAGAAATCATCATTTAGCTTGACTGAACTCTACTGGGGATGGAAATCTAGTGCTTAGTCAGGTACTTCTTCTCTTGTTAATTTGCTGTTTATCAAAGATGCAGGCAAAACAGGTGAAACTTTCTTGTACAAACATGACTGTCATACTTCTACATATAATACATTTGGTGCTGGACAAAGCCAGTTGAATAATAAGTGCAGTGTATTGCCTCTAAACTTCTTAAAGACAAGATAGTAAGCTGTTCAAGTCAGTTTGGACAACCTTAAATCATTAGATTAGTCCAAGGCTACAGGCAGCAATGAAGAGTTTATCAGTCGTGCTGTAAAATTCCCTGTGAGAGCTGTGCAATTGTTTGAGAAAGGCTTTCTTACTTTGTGGAAGAGAATAGTGTGCTGTTTCCATCTATTAGGATGATAGATGTGGTCAGTGTTACTGATGGAAATTGGGTGTCTAATTTCTGAGCACTTGCATGTCAGTGCTCTTGTGGTTGCACTGGTAGTGAACAGGACTGTCCTGCTTTAGAATAAAGTATAAGGATAGCAAACAGTGAATGGAGAGACTATTCACTGATGTTGAAAATTGAGGTAGCCAACAAATTATTAGGTAAGAAACTGGCTTTGTTGTGCAATGAAACTTTAGATCAAACTACTTCCTACCATTTCAGAATGAGATAGTGACTTCTAAGAACATGTGAAAACACTTTGATCTAAACAATCAAAATACTGCTGCACCTAAACTGATATTCTTCAGTGACTTTTCAATGACTAAAAAGTCTCTTGTACTTACTGTATATGTAGTATGCTGTGGATGTCAGGTCTCTGATAGTCTCACTCAATAGAACTGCTTCAGCTGCACTCTGCCACTGTCTAATGTAGACAGAACCAGAGTACCGAAGGTTATCTCTTATGGTAAAGTGGGAGTCAGTTGAACAAAGATTAACTGGCTGGTTACCTTTTCCCTGAAGACTGTTCTGAAGCGTTTGGACAGTTACTGTTGGGAAGAGGTCCATCCAGTGGTCAGTTAACTTTCCCACACTACCCTTAGTAAGAAAGGACACTAGCAATTCACTTAATCATCTGAGACTGCTTTTGTCTGTTAGAAACTGTAAGAGCTGCAGTCAGTGAAACTGTTTCTAGTACTGTCTAATACAGGAAGATACAGTATTCCTGTGTTCTTGCTTTTTACCTCTTGGTGTTTGTCACCAGAACCACAAATACCAAATATTACTTCCACAATGGTTAAAGTAGAAGTCAGGCTAGACATGCCTTTTTTAACTCTTACAGGTTTCTAATATCTGCTAAGCTGTTAGTATAGTTCAACACCTCTGTGGTTTAACCACTTGGCAGCTTTGCACTAATAGCTTAAAGGGGCAAGAACGAGGAGTGGAGAGATATCTAGCACTGACCATGTCGGAGTCTGTCTACTCTCAATCTACAGCTGCTACCCATGTGAAAAAGCAGGTAGACACACTTGAGCATGTCTTGTAATATTGATAGTGGTTTGGTTAACCTACTTCTTGCTGCATAACAGATTCAATCTAATTGGGTAAGACAGTTTTGGGACAAGCTGTGCTGGCTTGGGGAGAAGAGGGAATGCTGTCAGCAGTGGTAGCTTGCCAGTAGCATATTGATATATCTGGCTAAAAAGGAGCCTCAGTCAGCTCACACCTGACCCATGTAGTGATAAAATGTACATTAGATGTCTGGAGAACTGGGAGATGAATCCTCAGGGCAATTCTGGATATTTCCTGTATTGTGCCAAACATCAAGCTGTAGGACCAACAGGCATCCAAAGTGTAGTCTGTTCTTGCCTGTAGCTCCTAAAGGACGTAGGTGAGTTTTGAAAAGGACAGTGATTCTAACTCAGTGAGAGGATTGAGCTGCATGCCCAGCCATTTTGGACGGCACTTTAGCTTAAATCTGCCACACTGAATGACATGAACTTTGAGAGATGGAATTGTAAATAAGAAGCTGCCACTTAGCTATTCCTTGATGTTAGTATGTGGAAGCCTGATCCTAGAAATTCAGGGAGTTGGAGAAAATCTTGTAAAGCAGCACAACTGGAGCAGGGAAGAGTGCTCATTAGGTTAGGCCTTCCCTCGGCAGAAAGAAGACTGGAAAGAAGGGGTTTCACTTACTGTTGAATTGTTTTCTTTTTTCCTGTCTAGATGAATAAAAGCACAAGTGTCTCATGGTCCAGGAAATTGTCTGAAACAACTAATTTGTAGAGTTTGTCACTGAAGTCTAATAGCGGCACTGTGCTTGCACACTGTGTGGCTAATAAGGTCGGGGTAGTTGATCGCAAGGACCTAAGAGCCATGGTGTTGGCAGTTAAATTAGACTTAGTCTGGCTGTCACTAATAACCCTTCTTGAATTTTGGTAAGACTAATATTGACTATTAGTGGTCATGGTCAAAGTCATTAGTTGATCTGAGAACCCTTCTCATGATGCAAGGTGAATGTTCAAGTATTCCAGGCTAAAACTGATTTATTACAGCCATACACTATAGCTTAATAAGCATTCTGTGATGCCTGAGTTCACTGCAGTGTACGGTACCTGTTGATAGAAAAGCAGAATAACTGAAACACTAGTGGGATGCTACTTCTATGCATTTTGAACTCTCTTAACCTGATTCACTAGGTCTCTTGATCATTTTCTTCCCTACTGGAGTATTGTTGGATAGTTTTTTGGCTTGGTTTTATAGATTAGACTTATCCTGTGTGGTATAGTACTTCTTTCTGTTGAACTTAAACTGCCTTTTAAACTAACTGAACACTGAGTTTCAGCATTCTGAAGGATAATGTTAGCAAGAGCTTCTTGGCTTTATTAATAAACTGAGGACTTTTTGCTATTTATCAAACTTGGCAATTCTGTATTATTGGGTCCAGGCAAAGACTGCAAAACTTCATTGCAATGGTCTTCTAGTTAGCAGCAAACAACTTTAGGATGAAACTCTTCTAGTTGTGCATTCACTTCTGGATGACTTTTAGACTAAACTATACATCTCTAGCTTAAGATTATTTGATGTGGAACTGCAAAACTTGTTAAAATCAATTTTTGAGCTCTGGACAGCCATTAAGCTGATTAGCCTGTCAAAGATGACTTGAACTAACGTTACTTCAACAAAAGAAACTATTTGTTCCATCATTCTTCTAGTTGTCAGGCTTTTATAATTTTTGGTTATCTTTCTCTTCCTCATTAATGACACAACTTTTGGAGGATGTCAGAAACGCTAGTCTCATCTGAAAGCGAAGTTAGACTTTGTCTAGTTGTCCATCAGTACTCTTGATGAGATGTGTTAGTTGCATTTAAACCCTTAACAACTCTGGCTTCTGGGTCGTGTGGCTTCAGAATAGACTAAGCTTAGGTTTTTACAAGGTAGGGGAACTCGTGCTATACTGTTGGTATTGATAAACCAGAATTTACCTTCATAGCAAAAAAGTATAGCTGGGGAAGCTTCTTCATTTTACTCTCCTTGAGTAGATTTCTGTTAGTTCATATAAACTACATCTAAAGTTCATAAACTTCTAGGTATGGTAAGTAGTCAGGGAGATAGAACCCTGACAAACTCAATATCATGCATATCCAGCAGTCATTTGTACATTTAACTTGCTTTTTCTAGCCTCAGTTCCCATCACGTAGGAGGAGTTAAGAACAAAAATAATGGTAGGAGTGTAAGGTAACTCCTGCTAACTAAAAGCAAGAACTGCCACAATGATAAGTCACACTGCTGTGATAAACAGGACTCTCCTGTTTATTCCTTATACTGGGAAAGATTGCTGTAGGAGCTCTTTAAAATGTACTTCAAAGCAAGGTTGGCAGTGTCTGAATCTTATGATAACTTATCTTTTGCAGTGAAGTAAAGTACAAAGATAAAGCTTCTAACGTCAGACCTAGCTATAATTTTTTTCATGTTTTTAACTTATGGTTTACTCCTGTTACATTGTAAACTGGGAAGCAGTAATAGCTCCCAAGCTCTGATACATTTTTAAACCAAACTTAATTCCTGTCGTGCTGCTGTAGGGAACTGTATTCGTTCCTGATGCATGACATTATGCAAGTATTTCACTTAAAGGTGTTGCAATTACTGGAAAATATGGTAATATGTGCTGAGTCATTTAGGTGTGAAAACTTTGTGGTTAGAGAATGCAGAACTTTGCATTGCATGTACCATACCCCATTCCATACCCCCCAAAAAAACCTCTGATCCCTGTGACTGCCCTGTAGCTTAGCTCCTCATCTACACCTGAACCCCTAAAGCACAGAGAAAGGATAACTTTGTGGTAGCATCACATTTATGTCAAGGCACTAGAACTATCAGAATGATTAATCGTCTGTCCTTTCTGTACTACTGTAGTAAGCAAGTAATTTTTCTGTTTTCTTCTTTCCATGATTATACACACTGGAGATTTTAAGTCTAGTTCTATCTGATTACTTCTTGCCTTTTTCCCCTCTGGGTGTATGATCTACTTTTGGTACAGCTATTCTCACATGGTGAAATGACTACAGCAAAAATTCTGCTGGACACAGGAAAGGGAATGACAAATCCTTGGCTGAACTGAGCATGGCAAAAATTGAGTCAATTTAGTGTTAATAACCTAAATAGAGAATGATGTTCACACTCCAAAACTTGGAGGAGTGGTGTGTTCTACAGTTTGCTTTTTCTGTATGAGTTTTTTTGCAAGCAGAAAAGCACTTGCAAAAGATTAGCCTGAAAGTCCTGTTAAATTTTCAAAAGGCTGTTGCTGTGGTTTAACCCCAGCTAGCAACTAAGCACCACACAGCTGCTTGCTCTCTCCCTTCTGGTAGGATGGGGGAGAGAATCAGAAGAGTAAAAGTGCAAAAACTTGTGGATTGGGATAAAGACAGTCTAACAGGTAAAGCAAAGCCTGCGCACTCAAGCAAAGCAAAACAAGGAATTCATTCACTACTTCCCATTGGCAGTCAGGAGTCCAGCCAGGAAAGTTGGGCTCCATCTCACATAATGGTTACTTGGGAAGATAAACACTGTAACTCTGAATGGCCCCCCCTTCCTTCTTCTTTCCCCAGCTTTACATGCTGAGCATGGTGTGATATGGTATGGAATATCCCTTTGGTCAGTTGGGGTCAGCTGTCCCGGCTGTGTCCCCTCCCAGCTTCTTGTGCACCCCCAGCCTCCTCACTGGTGGGGTGGTGCGAGAAGCAGAAAAGGCCTTGACTCTGTGTAAGCACTGCTCAGCAATAACTAAACCATCCTTATGTTACTAATACTGTTTTCATCACAAATCCAAAACATACTCCATACCAGCTACTATGAAGAAAATTACTATCCCAGCTAAAGCCAGTACAGCTGTCTAGAATGCTCTGCATCCCCTAAAAGAAGCTCAGCCTAAAAGCATGTTGCACTGTCAGTAATAACAGGATTGTAAAGAAAGTCTACTCAGTTTATACTGAATTATCGTCCTGCCTCATGCCATGTACCTTTTAACACAACAAAACTCTTGCCTCTTAGGTAGGCTATGTGTTATTGCTTCTGTATTCTTTCTGTGGAATAAACGAATATATACATCCTTGTTCGACCTCCAGACAGGATGGAAGAGCAGTCATAAGCTAGTATGCAGGTCAGATCTATTGTTAGCGGATGTGAATTCCAGAGGTGATGTGAATTCTCTGTAATAAACTGTTTTGGAGTTTGGGCTACTTTAGAAAAGGACAGCACTCATACTAGAGTGTATTTGACCTATTAAAAGGCATTAAGGCATAGTACTTAAGGGGTGGGTGCCAGGAGGATGGGCCCAGTGTTTTTTCAGTGGTGCCCAGTGACAGGACAAGAGGTAACAGGCACAAACTTGGCCATCGGAAGCTCCATCTAAACATGAGGAGGAACTTCTTTCCTTTGGGGGTGGCAGAGCACTGGAACAGGCTGCCCAGAGAGGTTGTGGAGTCTCCTTCTCTGGAGATATTGAAAACTCGCATGGATGCATTCCTGTGCAACCTGCTCTAGGTGAACCTGCTCTGGCAGGGGGGTTGGACTAGGTGATCTCCAGAGGTGCCTTCCAACCCCTGTCATTCTGTGTGATTCTGTGATTAATCTGTAATACTACAGTAGTGTTGAGCTTGTGTGTGTTTTTAGGGGTAAGGGGTATCAAATCCTCCTAATGTAAAGATAGAAGCTTTTATGCTGATATGCACATCAGTTGTCTACTTTAACCCAAATTTAAATTACAGGAGAGTATGTATTAATCTTTTTCCAAATCTAAAACTCATACTAAAGAGCAAAAATTTTTACTTCTATCAAAGCCAGCTAAAAACAATACTTAAATGATTGTTCTAGACAGCTGAAGTCCATGCTTTCTAAGTGACTGCTAAAGAGTACAAAGTAAAGTGCAGTTCAGTGCAGGCTTACATTTCTACCAGAACTGCTGTCTTCTCACACAATGAGAAAAGCTACTGTACAAAGCTAACCTTGGCTTCTGCATTATTCTAGAGCTCCTGAATCTTCTAGTTAGCACAACCCCACTTGCAGTGGCTTCTCCTGATCAGGACCCCATGAGGGGATTCAGCTAGTCTTCTGCTCCACTACAAGACTGTCATTACCTTTCTGGTATAGCATATCTGGCTTTACCAACAAGGGAAGGGCTGCCATGGTGTAAAAGCTCATGCTCCAGTATCCCCCAGACTACATGAAGTCACCAATGTCAAGGCAGCAACTGCCAGGCAGTCTTGGTGGATTACCAGTCAGTGCAGCTCTCCAGCTCACTGTACATAAAGGCATTGGGCCAGGGGGCTGGGCAAGACTGACTACAATAAGATGATGGGAATTTTCTTGGAAATGGAATTGGTGAACTTGTCTGAGTGATGACCAAACTTTCTGGCCAAGGCTAGGCCCCCTGTTACTACTTTAAGACAAAAACATCTGGTGGTGTTTAGGACTCTTAAAGTTTGGTTATGATACGTACTTTGTAACTTTGTTTCGTTTCTTTGGAAGCTATATGTGAGCTTGTACTAGTACAACCCCTCTCCTATACCTTAGACCCACTGTGGTATGCAGGCTTCAGCAAGAGTTTTTGCTATAGGAGGCTAGTATGGCCTTCTTGCTAGCTGTTTTTTATCTTTAAAGCCTTTTTGGATGGGAGAGCAGTAGGCAGGAAGGGATTCAGTCAATGATAATGTCCTTCACTGTGGTAACTGATGACAGACGTGTTTACCTACAGCATGTACAACTATGTGAGAAATGATAACTGCCTGATAACCTTTTCCACAATTCCCAAATAACTTGGTTTTCACATGTAGTAATTATGCTGTCTCTATGCCTTGCTGGTAACAGTCTAGCAACCCTTTCTGCAACTAATCAATACAATGTAATTTTCTTATGTAAATGTCCATCAAGTTTTTTTGGAAAAATGTATAGCCTTAATTAAAAAGACTGAAATCCCCACAGATCTCCAACAACTGAATAGGGAGGACTAATGGGACTGTTCCCCTCACTGCTTCAGAATCATGTTCAGTCTCATGTAAATAAGAGCAAGTGGTGTCCATTTCTAGACCATTTTGGGGCCAAACTTGAAGAAATCTTTCTGTAGAAGACTGAGGTTGGTACAGAGCGCTGTAGACCTTGAGATTACACTGTTTTGTGGGCCTGTCCTATGGTGTGAAGGGATATACTGCCTGAATTGGACACAAGACTCAGGGCTTCATCACAGTCAGAGGCATTCCTGTGTAACAGGAATCAATGGTGAGACTGGCAGCTAAACAAATGAGGAAGCTGAGGAGTTCCTCATAGCTTGTGTGGTGCCATATGCAGTGAGTGGCTTAACTAAGTCTGACCCTGTACAGCTCCATTTAAAAAAAAAAATAATCCCCACAATCTAAATGCAAAGCTGCTTTAGACATGGCACACTTGATCTGCAGAAGTAGTAAAAGCCTTCTGGCCAAAATCTTTCCTACTGGTATTTGATTAATGAAAACAGTGGGCATGTGTACAACAGTTTTCAGTAAGACTGTACCAAAAACACCTTTTAGGCATAGGAATCCAGCCTGGAAAGGCGTAGGGAGACAATGTGAGTTACTTATACAAGTTCTGTGTGCACTGTTGGGAGACTTGCGTCAGCAATGTGCCTCTCCCAGTGACATAGTCACTGAGATGCAGGTTGGTGCCTGGCTTGTTGGCCTTAGAGTCCATGGCATAAATGCTGCTTTAAAACTTGAGCTTTGAATATGGAGGAAAGAGCTTTCCTCTTGCATGCTCCCTGTTCCCACACAGGGGATAATAAGCTGGTAGTGAAGAAATTAATGTGTAATTTCCACTCCTCAGAATATGCTGGCTAGTGATGCTGTTTTATGCAGCATCATTCTTTAAAGTTGAACAGCCAGAAATAAAGTCCTTTTCATAGAGCTTTATAGCTCTGTAACTTCACTGTAGCTGCTTCTTTTCAGCAACTCTAACAGCTGCTTAGTCAACCTTTTCAGAAAATGTCTATTGGGAATGAGCTAATTGGTACACTGAAGTACTGCATTAAGAATGAGGCAATTGAGCTAGAAAAGTGTGCTGCTGAACAGGATCCCTTGTCAAGTTCCTTCACCTAATGAATTTCTGTCTCTTTCTGAGCAGATGATAATACCCATTCTTGTAACTGTTTGTCCTTGCTAATCAAAGGCAGACTTGAATGTTTATAAACAGTGGATAACTATGTTCCAATTAAAATTCTTACTTTCCCTATCTATTCTAAAACTGCATATGCACTAAATGCTAAAAGCTGAAGTGATGATGCACTGTAAAACTGAATTATAAGGGACTACTTTTCCCAATAAAGACTTCTGAACAAAGCTATTTTACTAGCCTGAACTTCCCAAGAAACATGCTTGTGCTTGATACTGCTGTGTCTACTCCAGTACAAACACAGCGTGATGGTCTGACCTTCCAAACAGAAGAATAACTGAACTGGCACTTGAATTCTACACTTCAAGTATACTGACTACAATAGCTGTACTTAATAAGGAAAGGCTTTACTTGACTATACTCACTGACCATTTGGTTTCTTCTTGATTTTTTTTTTTGTGTGAATAATTGTACTTCAACTATTCTGGTCATCTTGTATCAAATCCTGGGATTGCTGTAGAACTCCTACAGTTGGAAATTCTTTCAAAGAAGGTCTCAGACTTAAAAGATGAAGTCAAAGATAACAGGATTAGCTAGAACTGTTAAACTAGCTCCTTTTGAGCTTGTCCCTAAGGGAAAAAATCTATAATATAGGTGACTTCTTCAGAATCACAGAATCACTAAGGTTGGAAGAGACCTGTAAGATCATTAAGTCCAACCATCAACCCAACTCCACCATGCCCACTAAACCATGTCCCACAGTGCCATGTCTACACATTCCTTGAACACCTCCAGTGACGGTGACTCCACCATCTCCCTGGGCAGCTTGTTCCAGTGTTTCACCACTCTCTCAGTAAAGAAATTTTTTCCTAATATCCAGCCTGAACCTCCCCTGGTGCAACCTGAGGCCATTTCCTCTTGTCCTGTCACTAGTTGCTTGGGAGAAGAGACTAACACCCACCTCACCACAACCCCCTTTGAGCTAGTTGTAGAGAGTGATAAGGTCTCCTCTCAGCTTCCTCTTCTGCAGACTAAACAACCCCAGTTCCCTCAGTTCCTCATCAGGAAGATGCTTTGAAGGCTGTTAGCCTTGGTGCTTGTAGAAACCCTTGTTCTCACACCCCAGAAAATCTCTGGGTATGCTTAAGTCTCTAGCTGAAGTGATTAGGTTTATATCTAAAATTTACAGATGTTTTTTGAGGAAAGAATTTGTGTATAGCTGTGCTGGTAGTGTCTTTACACATTACTTCTCAAAGAACACTACTTGACAAATAAGGTTTTTTAAAAAAAATCAGTGGGAGTTGGGATTGCAAACTGCTTTTAGCATCTGACTTGTATGGTACACATAATGGCTGTTACAATAAGATAACACAGGATAGAAGAGGCAATGTTGTATGAACTAGGCGACTAGACCCAAATGCCAAATTTGTATGTACTAACCTGGTACACCCATTTACACTGACTACAGTTCATGCTTAAACATACTCTCTCACTGCCCTTTTTCAGGCCAGGAGCGTTTTGGAAATATGACCAGAGTGTACTACAAAGAGGCAGTTGGTGCTTTTGTGGTCTTTGATGTCACAAGAGGCTCCACTTTCGAGGCTGTTTCAAAATGGAAGCATGATCTGGACAGTAAAGTACTACTTCCTAATGGTAGCCCCATCCCTGCTGTTCTTCTTGCAAACAAGTGTGACCAGAAGAAAGATGGCAGCCAGAATCCCTCTCAAATGGACCAGTTCTGCAGAGAAGGTGGCTTTGTTGGATGGTTTGAAACCTCTGCCAAGGTGAGTGTAAAGAGGAAACATATTTTAACTCTTCTAAGTATTGGCATAAGAATGGATGAATATAGTCATGTGGGAAAGGAAATCATCAAATAGAGGAAGTGACTCAAGTCTCTAGTGTTCAGCAAAAGTGGGAAGACTTGCAGCATATTTGATTTAGATTAGAACTATATCTTAAATTCAGAGAACCTTAAAACTAACTGGAAAACTTGATTAACTGAGTTCAGTAAGGTTTTTTTCTTGCATGTTTCAGGAACAGCGTGATTCTTCGGATGTTAGTACTACTAAACACTGATCAAACTGTCCAAAAGATACAAGTAATCTTTAGGTGCAGGTTTTTAAATTGTCTTCACTGTTGTGTGTAGGAAGTAGTAAGGCTTCAGAAGTGAACAAGCTATTTGCTCACTTGTTACTACCCACCCAGATGATAATGTCACTAAAGCACTTTCCTATTTTATCAGGCAGTGTCAAGACTGAACTCAAGAAAAACAACTTGCTCTATGTGTTAACTTAAGCTTAGATAGCTACTTTATTCAAACAGATAACTTTGAGTAACTTCATATATTGTACAGTTTTAGTGTACAGACTTGGTCAATGCACAGATAAGCTTGTGGTAGTTGAAAGTGGAATCCAACAGTTTCTTAAAGCCCAATTGACACTTAAAATGAAAGATTCTTCTAGATGAAGACAATGTGGCTGACAGACCAAATTACTGGTCTGGTTAATAACTCCTTAACATGGTAAGTTAAACTTTAAAGTCCCTCTTCCCTGGGCTTGCCTATTTCCTTTAACTGTTCTGGATGAAGGGACAAAAGTGATGCTTAGACAACTCTTAAAGAAAAAAGTCTGTAGGAAGAATATGAAAAGAAATAAAGCAACAAGCCTCTTCTGATCACTTTAAGAAAGAAGGGTACACAGTGACAGGAATTAGTTAAATTAACTAATAATTTGTTTGCATTTGAACAAATAATTTCCAAACCCACTCATCTGTTACTAAAAACTCACATTTTTAAGGCTTTTCAGAATCTTGGTGTTTTTATTCTTTTTGAGTATGCTTTGGGTTATGTCTTCCCTGAAGCTTCACCTGTCCATAACACTGCTATGCATAAACTTCAACATGGGTTAAAAATAAATGCAAATAACACTGGAACAAATACTAATGAGGAAGTGCAGTGACAGCTTGCATTTTAGGTGGCATTTAAGACATGACAATGTAAAACAAGGTTCTTGGTGCAGAGAAAAGTCCAGACAATATTAGTCCTAGTTCAGTTATGAATTGACTTGTTTAAGACTCTGGAGAGGTGGTTAGAATAGCTTAGCAAAAAGTCAGAACAGCTTGCTTGTTTTCTAAGCATACCAAATCAGTTTATGGTTTTAAGTCCTGCCTACTTAAATATCCTGATAATCTGCTCTTGCCTTTCTGCTGGAATTGATACTTGAATCTTCAGTCTAGTCATCAGTAATATAGGTCCTACTCCCTGTGGATTAGGGAGAATACTAAAGGCAAAAGAACTGCAGAGAGTATAAATATTCATAGAAATACCTTATGAACACCTTTACACTAAAATGAGGAGAATCTTCATCCATGCTGGGCAGAGAAAAGTGCCTATCTGCAAACTGCCAGAAGCAGTTTGTGGCTGACAGCCACAAGCTTGTAAAGTGCAGTAGCAATGGGTCAAATGTTCTCATAACCTAACCTTGCTCATTGTAGAGTTAGATCTACAATTACGGAGACAGAGCGCACTGGGGTGGTGGTATTTCCTTTGGAACCAAAGACAAGTGATTCCAAATGTGGCAGCCCTGTGGTGAGCTAACAGGTGGCCTAGCCAGCTCAAAGCTGTGGTCAAAGGCCCCTTGGCTTTGGCCAGCTTGGCCCCTCAGTAACTAAGATACCTAGAGCTGTATTTCAACAGGGTATCCTGCATGCACACCTTCTTTAGACTGTATGTTAAGGTACTTTTCAAAGCATGCACAAGAATATGTAGAGTGGCTAGCTGAGGCACCCCGATTTAGCTGAGATTTTGAGGCTGATAGAAAAGGTCCATTTACGTAAGTAAGTGCATCCAAACTGCAGCAGAAGCAGAAAAAGGCCCCAAAAGGTAAACACTACTATGAACAGTGTAATTGCCTATTACTTTCCTGATGCAGAAATGCACTTCAGCATTTGTGAGTCTTCCAAACGCAGGTGACATCTATCCCCCCAACTGCATACTAGATTAGAGTTGAAATACCCTATTTGTAATATGGGTGAATAACTTTGTCTCAAACCTTTCTGGTAACTTTTTTTCAACAAGCAAGTGTATGAGCAATGACCTGATGCCTCTAAGCTGTTTGTGTCATGCTGATGAGACTGTAGAAGAGTGTTTTGTATTTGGTCAGCTTCTAATAAGAATGTGTGACTTTCAAAAAATCACTGACTTCTTTGCTTTCAATGTTTTTAGGACAACATCAACATAGACGAAGCTGCTCGATTCTTGGTGGAAAACATCCTTGCCAACTACAAAACCTTTCCTAATGAAGAGAATGATGTGGGGAAACCAAAACTGGACCTAGACCCGTTGAAAGCAGAGAGTAAATCACAGTGCTGCTAATGCTACCATTGTTCAGTAAATGTGATGGGATGAGCAACAAGACTGTTCCTTAAATCAAACTGCTGCTATGGTGCTGCGTTGTGACAATCCATATGGGGTGTCTGGTATTATCTGAATAGGTGATTCTTGTGGGTGTTTACATATTCTTGTTTAGCATCAAACTAAGTATCTTGTGGATTATCATTCCACTTGCTTGAGTGGCTACATCTAAGTCTGATTAGTGTCTTCTTACTTGAGAACATAAGGTAGTGTTTACACTCCTAAAAAGGAACAAAGACAACATTCAGTGTCTAGTTTGCTTCTAGGACATATGCTACATTCCAAATAGGACTCACTTATTGTTTTAGCTGAATAGATACTTGCACCTTTACTGTAAACTCTTCCTTGTCACCAGTAATGTCCCACTTTAGCCTGACTTCTCACCTACACACTTGTCCCTATTTATTATCCCCCATCATGAGGATCTGTTTCATTGCTAGTTCTCCTGGATCGAGACATCCCAGAAATCTTGAAGGGGCCAATGAGAGATGGGGAGGTATCTATCTTAGTGTGTTCACTAGGACTGATTGAAGTAGATGGCTTTTACCACTGAGTAAGAACAAGATGGGTAAATGATTGTACTTAACGTGTTAACTTAAAGGCATGGTGTTATAGAGATACTAACAAAAATGCATCTCCAGCCATTGAAGGCAGAATATTTTCAGCTAATACTTTACAAATGAAACACATTAATGAATACAGTTGTAGGGCTGGCACATAGTTATAGTAACCTCACCCATATGCACATCCAGAAATAAACATCCAGTAACTTTTTCATGTACTAACACTGAAAACTTTACCAAGAGTGTAAAAAGTAAATATCTTGCTGTCCTGTGATAATGAACTTGCTGCTTTTTCTTTCTGTCTTGAGATGGTTCTGAATACTATGAGGGAGGATAGAGGTCTTGAAAGAATTAGCTTAATTGGTTCTTGCTAGCCTATCAAAAACCCCTCCAAGCTTTAACTTCAATTTTAGAACAGTGCTGCACTCTTCTGACTATTCAGAACTGGTGAACAGGCTTACCAATTTGTAACTCTGCATAATGAGATGCTTATGTTTCCTTGTTTTAACTTGTATGTATTTCTGGCAGCAAATGAAGATCAAAAGGATAAGAGATTTCACAGTTCTTGAATACATCCTGGAACTCTGGCTTTGCTTGGCTGAAAAGCTTTGAAGGTCCTCTTTATTTTAAGGATTTCTTCTGTTTTGGTACCTCATTGCTTCTGACTTTAGAAGTCTTATCTTGCTTGGTCTGATAGTGCTGACGTTTACTTAAATATCAGCATGAAGTACGTGCCAGATTGGATATACTTTAATCTGCATTGAGATTTTCCTAGGCTGTCTTTTTTTTTCTAAAGAGTAACATGTTTTAAGAGACAAATAAATATATTTGGGCATCTTATGTATGTTGTTGGTGTATGCTTTTGAGAACATGAATCTTCACATCATGTGTCCCACCCTATACACAGATGTTTTTGCTGACATTTGAAAACAACTTTATCTTCTAGTAGCTGCTATGTTAAAGGTTTATTTTAAATTACCACAGTAAGGCTTGGCATAAGCTAAAACTGGGTTTAACCAGCTTAGGATCATAAGGTAATTCAGATGAAAGAGTTCTTACTAAGTCTTCTAAGTCAATGTTCTTCTCCAAGCAATGCCATATTAGGATGCTCAGGCTTTCATGTGGTCTGGTCTTAAACCTTCAACAATGGAGACTGTATGGTGCTGGGAAAGTTGTTTCAATGCCTGACTGTCCTCATGAGAGTTTATCTAGTTTGAACCTCTAACTTCAACTTATGTCCATGGTCTTTCAGCCTCTAACCATGCACCACTGTAAAGAATGCATCCATTAGGCTTGTGCAGACTTATTGGACACTTAAAGCTTGATTGCTACTTTCAAATTTTTTTGACAGCCTGTGGCACTTCAGAGAGCAAACTGTACCCCATCCATGTTCCTTGCTTGCTGGCTTGTTTGAGTTGTTAACCTTTCTTGCTAACCTGGAACTACCACAATCTCCCTATTCAGTTACTTATAATTATAAGCATAACAACTCCATTTAGACTGTAAACTCACTCTTTATAAGCTTATAAATCTCCAGTGTACTGTCTTTTTCTAAACTTTAATTATAGCTGCACAAATTAGTAACTAGCCAGTGGAACATGTGTGTAGCCTGTTCATTTGGTGCTTCCTGACTAGATTAAAACATGGTAAATCTCAATGACCAGTCAAACAAGATGCAATTTCATGTTCACTTGGCTTCAACTGTAAGTTTACTTGAGCCTATGCAATATAACATGAAGTTTGTCACTAATGGGCAAAAAAAGCCAATTCTTGAGTCTGTCTAGAATGTCGTAGAAGGTTGGTCTACATTCAGATGCTAGTTCCTTAAATACCTACTTTACCTCCACTGGCAGTTTCACCAGTAGAGTTTTTTTCAAACAGCTATTGTGATTTTTCTAGTTTTCAGATTCAACAGCAGAATGAAAACCAAACTCTGAAGCTTTAGGACTCTGCCTGAATGCATGAATCTCATCTGGGTCCTGTCAGTAACAATGTAATCCTATGCAGATTAGTTTCAAGAATGTCTAAATTTCTGCTGGAAGAGCTATTGCTGCTATGTTTAAGCACTTTCCTTATTCTGTATATAGCTTGTGTTCTTCTAAAGCTCTACATGAATGTAGAATGGCCATAACTTTCAAACTGTGGTGGAGTATACTAGTTTTCATACAGGTTGTCACTGACTGGAAAAGCTGAGGCAGGGTGAGGTTCAGGAACTACCATCTACAAAAATAAAAATCTAAAGATTTAAAGCGACTGTGCTGACTGTATTACAGAGCAGACTCTTTCCTAAGTAGAGAAGTACAAAAACTAATTTGACTATCTGCTTGATGGAGTCTCTTTTTTTTACCTTTCTGGGGGGGAAAAAAAAAGAGCTTTAATAGATGGCTAGTCTTCCTTCATGCTACAAACGGCATTTTTCATTCCTGTTCCTTGGAGGGAGCATTACTATATTTGAGACTGGTGGGGTGGATCAGGAAACTTGATCCAGCCAGAAGGTGAAAACTGTAAGAAAAGGCTGGCATTCTAGCCTGAGGAAGGGAATGGGAGCATTGCCCTGGTAGTGGGGAATGAGACTGTAGTTTGTGGACAAGTGTTTAGATCAATTAAACTAGTCATGAAGCCCTGTCCTAATTAACCCAAGAACTTTGATTTGGAAAGATATGTGGAAGTTTAAATAGACCCAGTTTAACTTCAGGCTAATCAGTGAGCAAAAAGTGTCAAATATAATTTGTTTCACGTGTACAGAATATATAGTAAAGTGATGATTCATCTCAATCAGGTGAACATAGGCCCCATGCTATTATATTTCATTATGTAGTGCAATCTGAAATACGTCAATCTTAAACAAGTACCTGACTTCCTAGTTGTTATATTTAAGGGTCAGTTTTGAGGTTAAAAACTTGAGTAAAAATCTGAATCAGTGCCTCAGTAAAATGTCTTTCCTGGCATGTTTCCATCAACTAATTTCATAAAGATAGCATATAGTCTTCCTGGATTGTCGTTGTGCAGTTTGTCTTTGCAGCTAATGCAAAGTCAGCCTCTATTCATTTAAAAAGCTTAATGAGGCATTATAATTGCTGACAAAACTAGAAAGGAGTTAGAGCAATTAGTGATCTTTCAGTATGGGATTTTCTAGGAGTATCTTAACTGCAGTAGTAGAAAAATATGAGCTATTCCAAGCTCCAGAATTTTGTGTGTTTAAACTTTGTTAGACCTATTGAGTTGTAATAGCATTCAGTCTCCTTAAATTGAACAAACCCTTGTTTATCTGTAGCAATTAATAGCTGGGGGATAGTTTGAGTCATTCTTACAGACTCAGTGCCTGAATAACCATTTGATATATGGTGATAAGAGGAAATAGTTATACAAGAAATATGTGCAGTAAAATGATGGTATTGAATGGTGAAATATTTTGCTCTTAAAAACTGCTGCCCCCTTATCTTCCTAATCTTAACATCTTGCTAGTGACCTTGGTTCCAAAACAGAACTGGATACCTCTTTCTCGCTTTACAGATCACCTTATGTGGTACAGAAACATACTTCTTTAAGTATGTATATGCCTTCGTCCTTCATATAATGAATTACTAAAGAATTAAAGAAATGGGGGTATCAATATATTTTCAGGAGTAAAAAAAATAGTAACAAAATGCCAGTGTCATAAATAATGATTCTGAACTGAAATACATCGTTTACTTGGCAGTACATAAAAGGTCACTTCAGACAGAGTTCTTTGTCCTGCAGCAGAATAATGTTGAAAATAAGGAACATGCTACATTCAGATCTGACTATGTAGTGAAGATTATTTGAAAGAAATTGTGTCTGTATTGTGGATGACCATTATAAAGGTCTGTTTGTAAACTCACTTCTCTGTTTCAATTTGTGTCTAAAAAGGAAAAAAAAAGTACTTTGTGTATATTTAAATACATGATTATTGACTCTTTTATCACCACCTAAGATAGTGTTCATTCAGTGAAAATTTCTAGCTTAGACATCCTATGTGGCTTACATACCCATACAAGTAAATTCTACTAGGTTGTTATTTTATCATTTCAGTCTGTGTACATACAAAATGCTTTGTGCCCTATGTACCTTAAGAAAAACTTCCTTTTTTAGGTAGATGGTGTTTCAGATAGCTTTGGCTTGGGAGGTGTACAAGTAGAGGGCCAGCATCTCAATATTGGTTCCTTCATCCTTTTGCAAAGCTAATAGGAGATGAGTATAGTGATCTTGCATCTTTTTATCACTGGGTAAATCATCATTTGGCCTGAACTCTAAATGAAATTAAAATACGCAGGATTCCTGGCCTTATTGCCCTTACTTTTTACTCCCAGTTACAAGTTATCTGCTACATGTCATGTGGCATTTTAATATTAAAGCATTCTATCTTTTACAGGTTCTAGAAAATGAAACAAAGTATTCGGTCTTTTGATAAAACATAAAGGCTTCTTCTGTTTTGCCTTATCATTTTTTTTGGAACTTAGGAACTTTTAAGCTGTTTATTATCATGACTGTTCTGACAGCTTATGTTATGCTAATAATTATCGGTCCTGTTGGAAAGTTCTTGGCTCCCTAAAGGTTAAAGATAGCATGGGCATTCTGCTAATTCCATTTCTAAACTCCTCTGCCCTTCCTGGTATGTATTAAAATAGTATGTACTATCCATCCAGAATAATGGACTTTCAACCTCTCACATTCAGATGGGTTTGCTCTTTAACTTCTGTATTTCAAAAGTGTCCTGTAGACTGTGGTATTGAAGGTTACTCTGTAGTATAGTAATTGGGCTGCATTATCCATTTCCATTGTTCATATTATGTCAAAGCATCTTTGGTTATAAAAAGTGAATTTTAATTGACAGTGTTATCCTAGCACTGATGTAGCAAAATGTCTGCCCCACCAAGATACATTCAGTCTTAACTTTAAATTACTATGCCTCCAACATGATTTTATACTTGGTCAGTATTTATTCAGTACAGTGTAACATTGAAATACTGTATTGTGCACAAAGATTACTTCTAGTCTCTTTTCCAGCATGGAAAGATGGACAGCATCTGGCTGGTTGAAGTGCTAATGCTTCTATCAGTATATGTACGGGCAAACTGCTTTGCTTGAAACTTAAAGAATTGCTGTTTTCATCTGTGCTTTGCCTCAAGGTACTCAAAATCACTGCCTTCTAGTATTTCGTAGTTTAAGGAGCAAGGGCTTTGAGTCAGATAGTCCAATGAAAACAACTGGCATCCCGATGGACAATTGTTTTAAGCACAATTAGATGAGGCATACTACAGCTCAAGTGGTTATGATGGCACTTGTGTTGTATGTCATATGTATGATGGCACAAATGTCATAATGATTTCTGTTATTTTTACGTGTTTCAGAAGTTAGAGACTGTAAACTGCATTGCAGCATTTTTTTTTTTTAGAGACAATGATTTGTTTTTACGTGGTAGATTGGAAAAACAACTTTGAAGACATCTTACAGATATAGCTGTTTATGGTCTTGTCTGAATTTTCTTGAAGAATGTTAATCACATTTATATTACAAAATATTTATCTAGCAATCTTACACTCTTTTAAAAATGCAAAATATAACTTTTTGCTTTTAGCCTGTATACACAACTGGCACCACACTTAAAACTGCACTGAAGTTAATCACTATTAAAAAGGATTTGCTATGATCTGCAGCATGCCTTGACTTAGAACAAGAAGACTTAACTTTTTAAGTCTCCTACAGAAGTTACATCCTTAATCGTAAACAACAAAGAAGAATCTGAGTGTCTTTAGTCTCACCATCAGGTATTTCTACACATTAAGATTTGCCCCCTACCACACTCCCAGGCTTTCTCAACATGAAAATTTTTTCGTCTTTTTCTGGAATCCTTGTGCTTTGTGTAAAATCAGAGGAGAGTTAAGTCTGAGTGGTCTGAGCTCCAAGGAGCTGAGGTCTGAGCTGAGAGGAGCTTTAGTAGTGTTCCTGTTCATTAGTTACTCTTTTTCTGCTCTCTCCAATAGTATTTGTAGCTACAAAAAAGTGCAAAATATTCAGGACTAAAAGGCTGTTTTCCTGTAAGTGACCTGTGTGTGCTATAGCTGTTGATGATGTGATGGTTTGGGGGGGGGGGGGGGGGGAGGAAGCCAGTAATTTTGAATGGTGTCTTAGAAGAATGGTGACCAGAATGCCACCCATCCGTTGCTAACTAGTACCTGTTATCTTAGTATCTGTTTAGCTACATCTCAGTGGATTCCTAAGATATAACTGCACCATTCTTCTTGTTTTATTGTCTTGTATATTTATTTCACATTTTCCAACTGTAAGGCTGCCTCTACCCTAACAATGTTTCCCTTCAGGGAGCGTCTGTCAGATATACTTCATGGCTTGAGACACAAGACCAATGAAACAGCTGATTTGACCTTACAGGTTTTTTGCCAGTTAGAAAACTAGCTTTTTTAAAATTCGGATCAACTTCTCTTTCCAAACAAGCTGCCCTTGTCGTTCTGTTAGGTTATGGAATTCCAAATTAAGTTCTTGGATAAATAAAAAGATGTAATTTGATGGATGCAAAACTTGAGATCCTTTTCTTTCTTCGCAAAGCACCTAGATATGTGCTTTTAATGCCATCACTCTTTGCAAACAAACAAACAATATTGTAAAATTTTATAGTAAAAGGTGCATTTTGAACTTCATGTGTAGCAGCTATTGTTTAACAGAGCAAAGAATGAAGGGCTCTGTAGCTCATGTACGTTCTCTTCTGATTTCTGTCCTTCCTCCTTCACTGCCCAAAAATGTTTACAGAGAGATGCACTTGAATTTCTATTATTTTTATGTTGTCTTTCACATACTTGTATTACAAAAACTGTATTTGCTAGGATGCTGCAAACCTCACTGGTCATCTGCAATGGGATTAGGAAGGAAATTTTCCTACTAGGAAAACTTTCACAGGTGCCGCTTACACCTATGTTTCATGGATACTTTTCCATAGTAATTTCTGTGCCCAGTGAGCATAGGAAAGGAAAGGGGATTCAGAGCAATAGACAGAGATCACAGATTACCTGAAGTGGTTTCATCTGTGTTCTGGGTCACAAACTCAGTCCTGTAAGTTCAGTCTCAGTCTGCAAGTTTGCATCAGCATCCAGCAAGGCGTGGAGGTTAACAGCCCTGTACTGGTACTGAAGCAGTAGCCAGCTGTTTGAACTCACCTCTGTCTCTGTTATTATTCATTTGCATGCCCTGATCAGTATTTGATATCTTAATTGTCTGAAGAGAGACCAGCTGCTCAGCTGGAAAAGAAATAAATAAACCTGAAATGTTTACTTGGTTCTCAAGTGAGAAGTGTCCCAAGGTAGCTTATTTAAAATGGATGCTGTTGGACATAATGCTGAAGGAAATGCAAAGATGCAAAAGAATTTTCCACTTTGAAATTTGAAAGTATATATTTGGCCTTCTGTCATCTTGATATAAATCAAGATCTGACATTTGTCTAAAATACGCCTCTAGATGTAGCAACATCTGCTTATTTTTCTTGTCTTTTATCTACTCGTGCCCTCTGCAACTTGACAAATACATCTTTATTGATTTTTGTATTTCAAAAAGACTTAGCTGAATAAGTGAACAAGTATGTTCTGTTTTATCATGGATTTTTCATCATGCACTACAGATTGGGAAATAGCGAATAGGTCAAGAGTTAGAAATAGGAGTTGTTGGCAGTAATGTAAACTCTGGAAGGTATCTGAAAAAGTCCGCTTCGTTTAGTTGAAGTCCCCTATCTGCTGAATTCAAAAGTAGCTGCTTAATGTTAGGTTTACCTGACCTCGGTGGAACTCCATTCACTTCGGTAACCGTAGGCTTCATATCAGGAATTAATTAGTTGCACCATTTTGAAATGAAAAAAGAAAATAAATACTTTCCAGCACCAAAATCTCTCCAGGCTCCAGGACTAATTCTTTTTTGCTTCCTTCTCTTGTGGTTTATACGTACTGGTGTAAAAAGGGGCAAAAAATTGCTACCATTTCAACTCGGTACTTCTTACTCTTGCTCTTTACTTGTTCAACAGACGCTCAGTCATGTGATCAGAATATTTATAACTGGAATGAACTTGTTCAGTGTCTTCAGCTTTTTTCAAATTACTGTCTTCGGGAAGATCCTCGAAGGTACTGCCTCAGCTCAGAAAGCAGTATTTCATCACCTTCAAAGCCAGCTCTTTTTCCGCAAAGGCCCTTCCCGCCGGGTTTTTGGTTCCTTGAACACGAAGACGGCGGCGAGGAGCGCCTCCGTGCTCGCTGCCCCGGGGGGGGGACGGGCGCGGGCCGTCACCCCTCACCCGGCGCCCGCTGCCCTGAGGCGGCGGGGGCGGCCCCTCCTGCCGCCGCCTGCCCTCCCGCGCGGCGGGTGGCACCTGCCGGGGCGTCTCCTGCCGGCCCTTCCTCCCGCGGGGGACGGGGGTGATGCCGGGGCTGGGCTGGCCACAGGGCTCCTGGGCCGCCGGGCGGCGCTGGAGCCGCTACCTCCGGCGGGCCGGGTCGCCCGGCAACGCGGCGGACGCGGCGGGACCCGCGGCCATGGCCTCCAAGGGGAGCAAGAAGAAGGAGCTCGGCAGCCGTAACAGCTCCGGGCTGCTGGGCGCCGCCGCCAGAGAGTAAGAGCCCCGGGAGGGAAGGAGGGAGGGCGCGGGACAAGGGTCGTCCCCCGCCGGCCGGCCGGCCAGGCAGCCACGGGGTGCGAGGCGGGCG
Organism: Gavia stellata; assembly: GCF_030936135.1. NCBI lineage: Eukaryota > Metazoa > Chordata > Aves > Gaviiformes > Gaviidae > Gavia > Gavia stellata. The sequence goes on from NC_082595.1 coordinate 39,465,749, forward strand.
CGCCGGGAGACACACCGGGGTGCCCGGCCGGGGCTGCTGCGGCCGCTCCCCGGGAGGGGGCTGGGCCGCCCCCGCGACCGTCTGGAAACTTCCCCCGGGGCTTCCCGGCCGCGGGGCCCGAGCGGCCGTTAAGGCCGGCGGCCGGCGGGGCTGGGCGGCCCGCTGCGGCACGGTGCCGCCTTCTGCCGTCCGCGCTCCTGTGGGGCGGCCTTGTCGCCACTGGCAGAGGCTGGAAGCGTGTCGAGGAGCTGCTTGCCCCTAGTCCTGCGCGTGCAAATAACTTACGTTAAGAGAGTTTACTTGCTCAAGTGGATACTTAATTAAAAGTGGTTTCCATAGGCAAGGTGGGGTTTGGTGGTTGTTGTTGTTTGTTTTATTTTGTTTGTTTAAACTGGAGGCCCAGCTTGGCATGAAAGCTGTACTTTCCTCCTCCTGTGGTGTTTCTTCTGCACCTGTCTGGTCGCATCATCCTGCCAAAGTGATGTTGCATCTATGTTGTACCATGCCTGGTCCAGCAGACACAGGGTGCCTCGGACCTTGGGGAGAGCAGTAGGAACGAGAAGATCACGGCAGGTGTGGTACATGGGTGGGGGGCTTTGCGACGTGGCTGTTCCTGTACATGTTGGGGCAGCGTGTTGGCCACAGCTCACGGTATGAAGCATTCAGCTTATGGTCAGGAGCAGGCACAAGTTAAGTGTTCACTGAAATGTTGTTTGGGTTTAAAAGAACCTCGAAGCTGTGAATCGGCACAATAATTTTAGGAATATGTGCCTTACATTTTCATCAGGTAGAGGAACTAAGCTAGCTGAAGTTTCCAGGGCAAAATGGTTAACGACTCTACAGCACATCAATTTCATTTACAGAAGGGAGACACAATTCCCAATGCCTTGAATGTTTGCTTTATGTTAGAATGAATCTGAGGAGATTAAGCATAAAAAAAAATCATTCTTCCTATTCATTTCTTAGATATTTCGGTGTAAGTAGCATCTCTTGAGAGACTTTAAAATGATTCACTATTTGCAAGGTATTTAATGTGAATTTGTAAATTTCTGTGAAAATGTGTATTTCTTCCTGCAAAGACAAATAAATAAATAGAACATTGACTTTCCTTCACTGTTGCTATTTTGACCTGCAAGTTCTATTTCTATGTTTTGAGCAGCTTTGTCATCCTAAAGTATGTAAGCCCGCATGCATGGCACTGACAGGATTCAAATGAAAAACGTATCTGATGTATGTGCTCATGCTCTTTTCTTCTTTTTACTGCTACAAATAAAGGTTTCAGTTGTATTACCTATTTCTCTCTTGAAATCAATCTTCAAATGCCCCTTTGTTATTTTAGGCTTTAATAAGTGAGACCACAATGGATAAATCAGATTAGAAAATTGTTTTCCCAGTGTCAAGTTGAGATGAGAATATTTAGTTACAAACTGTTTGAATAATACTGAGTTTTACTGAAACACCTCTGAAATGCAATCTAGGACATCTGCTCACGTTATATTTGAAATCTCATGTTGGACCTAAAGGACAGGAGACATGATTTATCTCTCACTCTACAATTATCAGCTAATTGCAATGGAACGAATGTCTAGCATATGCAGATGTTAATTCAGCATTAGCTAAGAATCACAGCACAGGAATCTTTACTCACTTCACTAAGGCTGTTTTACATGAAGTGTAGTAGCTTGAAGATGTCCTGATGGCAGCTCAGTGACTTACATTACTAGACTATGGAAGAAACTGTTGCAATAGCCTGATTGTAGTACAGAACCTTCATAACGCAGAATACATAGCTTGTATTAATTTTTTGCATTAAGCCTGTAACTGCTGTTTAAACTGTAGCATGTCTTTTGGGTTTAACTGCTCTGCCATTGTGATACAGAGTGCCCTTGTTGTAAACAGGAGTAAGTCTCAGCAGTAAGCGTTTAGATGTTTCAGTGTATGTGCTGTATACATTTGCATATGATATCTCATTGTCCTGAATTATATTCAGGCATATGAAGAGATGAAGTGATGTCTTTTTGAAAAAAAACAAGCTTATTTGATGGTACAGCTTTTAGTTACAGAACTACCTCTGTTTGTGTTTGTATCGAATAGTATTTATATTTATATTTATATTTATAGTTATAGTTATAGTTATAGTTATAGTTATAGTTATATTTATATTTATATTACCAGAAGTGCTGGTAATGTAAAAGGAGAACCAAGAAAATCTGTGACACAAAAAATCTAAAGTGTCAGCAACTCTGATACTAACTTCCTGACTAATCTATCCCTGCTCACTTTTTATCACTCTGAAATATTGCTAAGGCCTTTTGGATGGATGGATAAAAAACGTTGGTTTAGGTCAATGCATGTCTTGCCAAGTTCAGCAACTGACCTGATAAACCTTTTTGTTTAAGTTGTCAGGAAGGATTTTACTTTAGCATATGTTGAGCTGTAGATAATGAATTTAAATCAAGGAAAGCTAGTGACAGCTTATTCTAAACTTTTGTGTAAATAAATTTTTGTCTTGAAACAAAAATTTTACAGAAAAAGTAGCCCCACTTTCTCATGAAATAGTAGAGAATGGTGCTATAAAATATTTGAAAATTTGAATTCAGCACTTGCTACACTTTCAATCATTGTTTTACTCTGTAAGTTGGAAGTGCTTTCTGAGTTGATTGAAGACTCTGTTCTACTACTGTGATTAGTCTTAGTAAGATCTTCATCCTGCTGAAAACCCACACATCTTGGTACTCTCTAGTCAAAGATCTGGGTGAAAATCTGTTTTTGCTGAAATTGGTGAAAATTATTGATAGTTGGGAACTGAACACAGTGGGGCTAGAAGTTTACCCTTGAGAACACTTTTCACACCTTGAATAACCTTTCTTCTTGCTTGCCCTTGTTTCCCAGATGGATTGGAATTTATACTCCAAACCCAATATCAAAAAGATAATTTAACATACTTAGTCCCTCTGAAAGGACTGAATTATGGAAAGACATTTATTTTCATTAGTCATGCTATATGCCAGTGGTCTCCAAACTTTTTTGATTGTGCAACCCTATCAGTAAAAATTTCTTGAGCGCATCCCCCCAGTATATGTACATTTTTTTATTTATAAATTATATACATGCACTACTGAAGTTCTAATATTTGCTTCCTTGTGTGCACACCCCATTTTGGAGACCACTGCTATAAGCTACAGAATTTCTGTGGAGAGAACAAGCAACTAGGCAGTTTCAAGTTTTGAACTACATACAGTCTGCTGAAGTCTGTGAGGAGCTTTTTATTTGGATCAGGCTTATGGTCAAAACCTATAACTACAGACTGATTTATGCAAAATGGAGGCTATGTTTAATTTTCCAATTTTCAACATTGCTTCTAGAGTGCTTTCCCCTTTGTCATAGGATTTGTGATGTCGCAATGATGGGAATACAATTTATAGCAGGCAGATGGACATGTTATTTCTTTATTTGGAAATGGAAAGATGCTGTATAGTAAGGAATATCTATATTATAGTAAAGATATTCTGTGTTTACAGGTCCATGAGAAGAAGATGCAAATGTCATTAATTTACTAGAAAGTACAATTGTAGCCCCAAATGCAGAAAATGTTCAATTTTCTGATTTAAGGCTAGATCTGTATCATTGTTGTCAAGAAAAATCAGCAGAGTACTGAGCTGATTCTGCAGGAATCTACTTGGGGACAAAATGATTAATACTGCTGCTCTTAGTATTTATAATTGTTGAGAAAATTTGCTGAACATGGTGACAAAACAACTACTGTGTAACCCTATGACTTAGTCCTCATTTTGGTTGGCAATCCCTGTGTTGGAGAGATTGCTCTATGTTTCGTTAGATAATGATTTTCTCTTAATAGTAGGCAAATGTTAGTAATGATTGTAAATGTGTTATCAAAGGTAGTTTACCAAGTCTTTTTTTAGTGGGATGTGCAGATTAGAAGTAAACCTTACACACACACTCTTAAGATTGGAGCTGTGTTCATTGGAGATATGACAATTCCTTACTAGATATTTCCTATTTACATTCATTCTGTTACCCAGCTTGTTCAGTGCATTTGTGAGACAGAGACAGCTTGTAGTGCACAAATTTTGTGTAAGTCTATGAGAACTTAAGTAGTGTTGCTATCCCTGTATCAGAAAGAGGAATGGGTGTTTGCAGGCTGCCTGAGAAGATAATGTCCCGTCAGTTTAGTATTCAGTGATAATTGCAAGGTAGGTTTTCCCTGAGGATCTCTCTTTTATTCTGAACACAATTTGCAGCTGCAGGGATAAAAATGTCAAAAATATTTTGTATTTTGTCTAATAATGTCTTCCTGATAGTAAATGCTACTTGTTCTTATATGTCTGCAATGATTGAAATACTGAATAGAAATATCAGTAGTATAAAAAAGAAAAAAGGCTAATAGTTTTTAGAAGTATTTTTTTAAAAAATCCTGAGAGCTGTCGATGCTTACCACAAAGAATTACAGTGTTATAATTTCAAATCTCGTGGATAACATTAGTGCAGAAGCCCTCTGAGAGTAATGTGTACAAACAGCTGGAAAATGTTTTTTGATGACCTTAAAATTACTTTGCTTGATTTCTAGCAAGATTAGGCTTCTTTTTTCCTTCATAAATGCTTACAACTGTCAGCACAGTACATCTGTACTGTGGAAAATCAACGGGGATTATTGGTGGGTATATTGCAGTGCTGGAGTGGGACCTCAGAAGCATATGAAGAAGGCAGGAAAATTCCTTTAGCCTTGCTAAGCCAGACTTCGCATGGGTCTCTGCAGGATGTTCCACTGGGTCTCTCTTCATTACTGCTTTCTAATTAGGTAGCAATTCCCTTCAGGAGCTAGGCAGTTGCTAGAGATGACAGGCTGAAGAGCTCAAAAGAACTGCTGTTCTTACAGCTTTCCTTAATTGCACCATTAGAGGCTACTGAGAATCTGATCTTTCCCAGGTTTCAACAGCTATAGTGAACAGAAATTGATGTCTTTGTCGGCACTGAAAGAGATTCTGGCTAGTATAAGAATGGATAATGAATTAAAATGCTTTTTAAATTAATTTGATGAAACTCTATGCCATCAAGCCCAATCTTCTGAATTAAACTTGAGTCATCAACGTCTTCCAGCCCAAAGAAAAATCTGAATAAGGTTTTGGGTTATTAGGGACAAAAGTGAGGAGTTAATGGTCAATGCCAAGAGAGGCAAGTGATTTAGGCATAATAGTGGCACAGACGGAGGTCACCAATGTATAGGGGAAGGTCAGAGTGGTGTTGGAGTACTTATTAGGGAGAGCAGTAACTAAAAGCAATATTTACTGCTTATGGAGCCTTAAGGACCTGTGGAGACAGGCTGAAGCCTGGACTGGCTGGAAGAAATTATTTAAGTTTAGCTGCGTGCCTGATGGATTGCAATGAGTAGCACGTTGCTGCACTACTGTTGTACAGTGGATTGCTGCACCAAAGCCTAGGATTACCTAATGTTTGTTATTAAGATTAAAGGTTGGGACAATAAGAACAGAAAAAATAGCTGCATTGCTAATTCATACTTGAATTCCCATATGCCTAGGATAAGGAGTAAGCCAAGGCTTGTGATTGAGGTTTTATCCACTGCCAGCATGTGTTCCTCAGGTAAGTATTCTTAAGGTTTAGGCTACAGCAGTGGTTTAGAGAATTTAGACTGAACAGATTAAATTTTTGATGTTTTGGGTGGGGTTGCTAGATTGACTGAAGTTTGGGAATGGCAAGAACTAATGTGGATAACAGCGTGGTGTTTGAATTTGAAACTGCTTTCAGTGTTGTGCTGGAGCGCTCGTGTTGCTTAGTTTAAGTTTTAGTGGGCACTAAAAATTTACATGGAGTCATGGAACAAGTCTGCAGAAAAGAAATCCATTGAAGACTATATAAATAAATAGCAACCACATGTAGCTCAGGAAGTGCTTGAGCTGAAAATGACGAGAGACTATTAAAGCATTAGAGAAATATACTATATATGCCTTTATGCTCTTCTTAGGCTTTCAGTTGCGAGTATTGTTTGAGACAAGGTGTTGGACTTATAGTTCACCCTTGCTCTGACCCAGTATTCTCCGTTCTTATGTTTGTGGTCCAAGAGGGTAGCTCAATGGTTTATCTTTGTCTTGCAACCCATGTTCCAACATATGTGTTATTGAGAGAAGGGGTTGCTCTATTACTGTAAAAGCTAGTTAGATTTGTATGTAGATGCTTACGCATGTTTTTGACCTTGCATGAGCTTCAGTCAGAGATGAGTATGACTCGGTGGTTCTGACTAAGTTCTGCTAGAGGCTTGAAAGAGTTAAAATTTTGAACAAAAGGCATTGAGGATACTAGTCCCAAATATTGCTGATGCCCTAGATTTGCAATTTTTGGATTAGGCATATCCATTTTTTGGTTAATACTGCCCCATTTATTGGAAATTGCTCCGTCTTTAAAAATACAATTAGTTTCGAGGTTATGGTTACAAGAAACACAGTGCTCGAGTTCAAAGCATGCTAGTGTCATGGTTTAAGCCCTGTAGGCAGCTCAGCCCCACACAGCTGGTCTCTTACTCCCCCCACAGTGGGATGGGAGGAGAGAATCTGGGTAAAAGTGCAAAAACTCATGGGTCGAGATAAAGACAGTTTAATAGATAAAGCAAAAGTTGTGGATGCAAGCAAAGCAAAACAAGGAGTTGATTCAGTGCTTCCCATCAGCAGACAGGTGTTCAGCCATCCCCAGGAAAGCAGGGCTCCATCATGCATAACTGTTACATGGGAAGACAAGCGCCATAACTCCGAACGTTCCCCCTTTTCCTTCTTCTTCCCCCAGCTTTTATTGCTGAGTGTGATGTCACATGCTAAGGAATATCCCTTTGGTCAGTTGGGGTCAGCTGTCCCGGCTGTGTCCCCTCTCAGCTTCTTGTGCACCCCCAGCCTACTCGCTGGTGGGGTGGTGTGAGAAGCAGAAAAGGCCTTGACTCTGTGTAAGCACTGCTCAGCAGTAACCAAAACATCCCTGTGTATCAGCACTGTTTTCAGCACAAATCCAAAACATAGCCCCATACAAGCTACTGTGAAGAAACTTAACTCAATCCCAGTCAAAACCAGTACAGCTAATTACTGAACTTTACAAGGGAAAGAAGGTTTATATGAAAAATTTTAAACCTCACTGCATTCATAACCTTCTTGACAGTTGAAATTGGTCATGTATTACGAGATATTACACCCTTACTACAAAGCTGATTTTAGTCCTTCGGATTACTCAGGAGGCTCTTCTATCTCAAATATTTCAGTTCATATCCTTCCTAACCATACCCATCACCAAAGCCAGTTAAAGCTTCACAAAAGTCTGGGAGTGAGCTCTGGTGTATCTCGAGCTGCAGCAGTTGTTCATTTCCAATTTGCAGCTACTGTCCTGATCATCCTGAGGAACAGGCCTTTTGAGATCACCATCTCATTTAGCAGGCTGGTAACTGCAATGACTCCTAAGATGAACAGAATTCTTTCATTTTGAATGACTGTCCAGAGCCTTTTGGAAGGGTTTATTGGCTGTTTGCATTACCAATATAACAAGGCATTTCCTGTTCTCTCAAATAATTCAGAAGCAACATAAATCTCTAATGGCCCAGGATTTCAGGACGTCCAACTGCAGAATTGAATGGAGAAGTGTCTATGTAGCTTAAAATTTAACCATCTGAAACACTGTTACCATCATGCATGCGCATACTTTCCCCAGACATAGTAGCGCTAGTGGATAGATGTGTTATGATCTTAGTTCAATTTGGGTGAAATTCTTTGGTTCATAGTTGTTCTTCAGAAGTTAGGTATTGCATCAATATGCATCTGCAAACTCTTTTACTGTACTATTGTACTAACACCTAATTTGTAGTCTAACAAAAACTAGAGATATTCCTGGAGAGTTTGCATTGTCCTGTCTGAGCATAAAATAGCTGCTTTTCATTTGTTGTCTTTTATTGTCTGTTTTTTTGTATATAGCCTGTATTTATTTCCAAGGCCGGCATTTCTGTTAGTCTCAGAAATAACGTTAAGTACACCTAGAATTCTTAGTGTTAGCATTTTCTGGCCAGAAAGATGAAGATCTTGCTTTCAGCACCTGTGCTTCATCATTGAAATGTTTCAGTGTGTAAATGCAGTACAACTTTAATCTATGTAGTCGATTTGTTAATACAGTTTTTTTTTCCTTTTCTTCTGCCTTTAACTTTTTTTTAGTTTCATGCTTTGTGGTGAGACAATGGGTTCTTCCCTAAGTAAATATGATAAACATATTAAAATAGCATATAAGCCAAACAGTAAATTGAATTTTTGATTAACTAGATTACATTTTAATTAGGAAATTATGTATTCAAATTAGTTTTCCTAGTTAATTCTAATTAAAACAATGAACCCCTGAGAGCTCAGCCTATCCTGATCTGTAGATTTCAAACTTCATGGACTCATGGGCATGAAAACATTAAGTAATATATCAGCGGCAATATCACACTGAATGCTGTGATACCTACTGGTCTTAGTTTTAGGTTTTCCTTTCCCTGTAATTCAAAGCAACGTCAGGGGATCTTGCAAGCAAACACTGTTCATGAGCTGTTGGTTGGAGACTGTGCAACAGAAGTCTAGACTTCTATGATAATGAACAGTGTAATAGAGAAAAGCAGCTTTCAGCAGAACTATATAGCAGAGAAAGCACTGTCAAAAGAAAAATAATAATAATTGTGCTTTGAAACTGGAAAGCATTCTTCAAACATCATGTTAGAGACTCTGTTGTGGATTATTCATATACTTAAGCAGAGTGGTCTTTAGCTTCTTCTGAGAGCTCCCTGTAACCACCACTGAAGAAATGGGATATCCTGGTTTTCTTATCAATGCGTGCTAAGTGCTTTGTAAATGAGTTGACCTAAATCCACAGAAGTACTGAGGTGCTCTGCCATGCAGATATTTTTAGTTCTTAATTACCCAGGTGCCACACAGAAGGCACAAAAGGATTTGACAGAAGCCAACAAGGAAGAAATGCCAAAGAAAGGAGAAAAGCCCAAGCTGTGTTCTTAAAAGATAATTGAGTATCAAACTCCAGTGTGGAAAGAGGTGCTGCAATCTTCCCAACATTCTTATAGCTGAATCTAAGGCCAGCTCAATCAACAAGCTCAGAAAAGTTACTGGTTCCATAATTTTTAAGGTGCTTGTCATGGTTTAACCCCAGCCAGCAGCTAAGTACCACACAGCTGCTTGCTCACTCCCCCCACAGCAGGATAGGGGAGAGAATTGGAAGAGTAAAAGTGAGAAAACTCGTGGGTTGAGATAAAGACAGTCTAACAGGTAAAGCAAAAGCCATGCACGCAAGCAAAGCAAAACAAGGAATTAATTCACTACTTCCCATTGGCAGTCAGGTGTTCAGCCAGGAAAGCCGGGCTCCATCTTGCGTAATGGTTACTTGGGAAGATAAACACTGTAACTCTGAATGGCCCCCCACTTCCTTCTTCTTTCCCCAGCTTTACATGCTGAGCATGATGTGATATGGTATGGAATATCCCTTTGGTCAGTTGGGGTCAGCTGTCCCGGCTGTGTCCCCTCCCAGCTTCTTGTGCACCCCCAGCCTCCTCACTGGTGGGGTGGTGTGAGAAGCAGAAAAGGCCTTGACTCTGTGTAAGCACTGCTCGGCAATAACGAAAACATCCCTGTATTATCAACACTGTTTTCATCACAAAGCATAGCCCCATAGTAACTACTATAAAGAAAATTAACTCTATCTTAGCCAAAACCAGCACAGTACTGTACAATTAAATGGGAAACATGACTTTGGATTCCCTCTTTGAATCAGGTCTAGTAAAGAAGGATTTGGAAAGAGATCCTCAGCTTCCTGCCTTGCAGGACAACCAGAACAAGTGGATGCTCTGTGACTGTGCTGTTAGCGGTTTCTTACACAGAGCTCAGCAGAATGGAACTAAGATGCCCCAAGTGACACATTCCTTTTCTTTTTTTGTCCTGAGTTTGACAGAGGTATGTGCTGCTTGAGACAGGCTGTTCCAGTAGCTATAGATCATTATTCTCACCTGAGTGGCATCTGATGTAAAGGAGTTCTGCTGGCTAATTATGTGCTGAGCAGTCAGATGTTTCCTTTTATTGGTATTAAATTTGTTGTGTTTTATGTTAGATGCATTATTTTTCTTGTGTTATGAGAACGGATGAATAATACACTCTTATCTGTACTACTCCTGGTTAGTCCTGGTTAACTAGTCCTGGTTAACAGGGGAGGTCCCAGATGACTGGAGGCTTGCCAACGTAACGCCCATCTACAAGAAGGGCCGGAAGGAGGATCTGGGGAACTACAGGCCTGTCAGCCTGACCTCGGTGCCGAGGAAGATTGTGGAGAGGTTCATCCTGAGGGCGCTCACAGGGCATGTGCAGGACACCCAAGGGATCAGGCCCAGCCAGCACGGGTTCATGAAGGGCAGGTCCTGCTTGACCAACCTGATCTCCTTCTGTGACCAGGTGACCCGCCTAGTGGATGAGGGGAAGGCTGTCGACGTTGTCTACCTGGACTTCAGCAAAGCCTTCGACACTGTCTCCCACAGTATTCTCCTGGAGAAGCTGGCAAATCGTGGCTTAGACAGGTGCACTCTTCACTGGGTAAAAAACTGCTGGATGGCCGAGCCCAGAGAGTCATGGTGAATGGAGTTAAATCCAGTTGGCAGCCGGTCACAAGCAGAGTCCCCCAGGGCTCAGTTTTGGGGCTGGTCTTGTTTAATATATTTATTGATGATCTGGATGAGGGGATTGAGTGCTCCCTCAGTAAATTTGCAGACGACACCAAGTTGGGAGGGAGTGTTGATCTGCTTGAGGGTAGGAAGGCTCTGCAGAGGGATCTGGACAGGCTGGATGGATGGGCCGAGGCCAATTGTACGAGGTTCAACAAGGCCAAGTGCCGGGTCCTGCACTTTGACCACAACAACCCCATGCAACGCTACAGGCTTGGGGATGGGTGGCTGGAAAGCTTCCCCGCAGAAAAGGACCTGGGGGTGTTGGTTGACAGCCGGCTGAATATGAGCCAGCAGTGTGCCCAGGTGGCCAAGAAGGCCAACGGCATCCTGGCCTGTATCAGAAATAGTGTGGCCAGCAGGAGCAGGCCCCTGTATTCGGCTCTGGTGAGGCTGCACCTCGAATCCTGTGTTCAGTTTTGGGCCCCTCACTACAAGAAGGACATTGAGGTGCTGGAGCGTGTCCAGAGAAGGGCGACGAAGCTGGTGAGGGGTCTGGAACACAAGTCTTATGAGGAGCGGCTGAGGGAGCTGGGGTTGTTCAGCCTGGACAAGAGGAGGCTGAGGGGAGACCTCATCGCTCTCTACAACTACCTGGAAGGAGGTTGCAGAGAGGTGGGTGTTGGCCTCTTCTCCCAAGTGACTAGTGACAGGACTAGAGGAAATGGCCTCAAGCTGTGCCAGGGGAGGTTCAGGCTGGATATTAGGAAAAATTTCTTTACTGAGAGAGTGGTGAAGCATTGGAACAGGCTGCCCAGGGAGGTGGTGGAGTCACCCTCCCTGGAGGTATTCAAGGAACATGTGGAAGTGGCATTGCAGGACATGGTTTAGTGGGAATGGTGGTGTGTTGATGGTTGGACTTGATGATCTTACAGGTCTTTTCCAACCTTAATGATTCTGTGATTCTGTGTGATATTGAAGTGTTATCATTAACTGAGAATTATATAACCTGTAGTCATTTGCTGCTAGTTGGAAGGACAGTGCGTTGATCAAACAGAAATGTGGTCTACAAATTGGATGTAGATGTTACTTGCACTGAAACCTGTGACTTGTTGAAAGACTGCAAGATGCAGCTGGGATCCCTTGGTGCCTATGTTGGTCTGTACTGTGTTCACTTGGCCTGTCACCTCCACCTTTTGAAACCAGGTAACCATAAAGGATTTAGGCCAGCTGAAAACAGTCTCACCTGGAGCACAACCCAGGGTCAACCACCTTAGAAGAATCAGTCAGAGATCATGTCTATTGGATGATACTGGTACCTGAAAATCACCAGAGAAGGCATTCCTCTTGCCAGACCTTTGCTATGACTCTAGCTAGGTCTTGGTATATCGTATTTCTACTGGTAAAACTGGATATAAAGCACTCCTCTGTAAATTATTTTTGTTTCTATAGATTAAAAGTGCACATTTTAGAGCTAGATATTACAAGGTTTCTGCTTTGGCAGGCATCTCTTGGGATTAATCTTCAATGTTCCACTCTTGAGAATGCAAACTACAAAAAAAACCCCCACATTTTTGAAGGATGTCTTTTGAAAGTCTGAGTAACCTCAGTGTGGTAGAATATGAAAGGCTGGCAAATGAATGACTTCCAGGCCATCTGATACCTTCCGTTATCAAGAATGTTTTTCAAATAGGTGAAATAATAGTATTTTTTTTCCATTCCATATTAAAAGCTTTTTTGAGAGCAGTCCTTTGGCTCCATAGAATCATGAGCAGAGAATTTTTACTACGGCTGGCTCTGGCCGCTGAAAATGACAAGCTGAGCTTTTTTAGCATTCCTCTCACAGGCTATGGAGTTTGAATTGTGCTGCCATTGAAAGCAGCAGTGTCCACACTATTCTTTCTGAAGTCTGTAACTTCACCTGATTTTGCTTCTGTCTTTGAGCCACTTATAGTTTATGAAATAAAAACTATTCTTCTTCCTGGAATGCAGAAATAGAAGGTTGAAAGACTTCAAAATTCTAATGCTGTGCATGAGCTTACTATGAGCATGAAGGTTGGATTTCACATGAATTCTTCCAAAAATACATGAAAAAAATGTATTTTTGTTTCAGTTTTGCTAAGATTTAGTCACACAAGATAAAACAAATCTATTGTCATCTATAAGAAATATTGAGTTGCCTTATCACTGTATTTGTTGTCAGTTTTTTGAATGCATCTTCATCTTTTTTCTCTAACACATGGCACCAGTCTAGTATTCTATTCTGCTTTTTATATTAAATTTCTGGCATTTTTGTCAGTTCAAATTTTTGTATAGCAAAAAGGTATAGTTGGTATAAGTGGATCAAAACAGCAAGTCTGAATTACGTTGATGATAACTGATCCAAACTTTTAAGAAAGATATTCAAAGTTAGCTGGAATTTTAAAGTGATAAAGACCAAAATTCAGACTATATTTGTAGGGCAATAAATGGAATCAGGCTGAAAATAAGGAGAACAAACTAAAAAAAAAGTCTTAAAACCCACAATGCTTCTAGGCTGCTGCTTTCCATCGATTTTTCTTTAAAATAATGTCCAGGAAACACCACTGTGTACAATTTGGGCAAGGGATTTGACGTGTAGCTTTTTTTTCTCCCCCTTCTATAACCTGGAAAGAAGACCAAGAATGAACATCTCACCTCCCATTAATATGCAGGCAAATAAAAATAAGAAAACACGTGGACTTGTAGCTGGCAAGGCTAAATGTGAGGCTGGGTGACCATTCATTCTCTCCTAGCAAATGTGTGCAAGCATTTGAAATAGGCTCATTCTTGCAAGTTATTGAAGTCTGTTAGTAGTTTGTCTGACGCCTGCAAGGATGTCAGCTATGTTTAGAAATGAGAATACTGCTCTTGAAAGTAGTGGTCCAAATTACAGACTCCTTTAAAAATAATATAAAGAATAATCAGTTGGTATTAATCTTTTCTTTCTATCATCACTTTAATTTTCGACAGTTTGGGCTTGTTTCACACAGAAAGCACTCTGCTTTTTGAGGAAGACATCCTACCCCAGTACACAAAAGTGAAATGACAACAAAATCTGTTGTCATAGGCTTTGCAAGGAACTGTCATTGCAGCTTAGATGCTTTACAATTATTTGTTCTGTTCATTGTACCTGAACTGCATCCATGGCTTGAGTCTCTCCCCAACCATGAGAGCTCTGAGCATTTAGACTAGTGTATTTTTCTTCTGCAGAGACTCCTTTAAGTTTTGGCTCCAGTGTCTGAGATAAGAATAATGATATGTTGCTGTAAACAGTACATACATATTTTGCTTTTATTTTGGAATTGCTGCTGTCTGTATTAATAATAAAGAGAAGACTGTATTGCCTTAGCTGCTTATTAGATCGTCTGATTATGACTCATTCTGTTCATTCCTCTTCTGAAGAATGGCACTAGGTAAGAAGAAAAAGAGCAAATCATTTTGCAACAGAGTTACTGATACTTGGTCAAACATTCTTATATCCTTTCCACATTCTTACGAAATTGAGTGTTGCCATTGTTTCTGCCATGGGTTTCTAAGATATTCAGATGCTACTTTTGAAAAACTATTTCAATGATTAGAGTTTAAAAGAACTTCCTGCCGTAAATAAAGTCTTCAGAGGGACCTTTTGTCTTTCAGTTCTGAAGAGATTAGAGAAAAAATTAAGTAGCTTCCCCCCAGGACACGTTTGGAGGAGAAGTTGAGCCATCTGTTTGTTCTCTGCCCTCTTTTTCCTAATATAAAAGCCTTTACTGGGGCCAGAAGTTGTTTCTTCTGACTGCTCAAACAATCCAAGGGAAGGGACACATTTTTCTTTATTGCTTCCTGGTAAGTGGAAAAAGCCCAGAATTCTCACCTCCCTGTGTCCCAACTTTGGTATCCAATGGGGAATATGAGATGTGAGATTCCTCATTTCAGATTGCTCTTACTTCTGTACATATAAAGGAGTTCAGAGCATCTGGAGGAGTGGAAGGAGGAAAGAAGGATAAAAGTTTCAGCTCTGAGCCTCATTCACTGACCTGCCAGATATTATTTACTTAAATATCATGTCCTGTTAACTGAATCATTTCCGTTACTTATTGGCTATCCCAAGAACTGTACTCAGTGTGACATCAGATATATGTTAATAGTGTATTTTCTGGGGTTTGAACGAAACTAAGCTGTACAGTGTAATGGTTGCAGACATTTCATGGAAAGAATAGGTAGTATTTAATGAAAGATAAAAGGTTGGCAACACTCTCCAGGGAACAAGGTGAAAATAATGAGCATCAAATAGATTCTGTCTTCTGTTGGGGTATTGTTATGATCAAATTCACAGTTTATTTTTTAATCTTTAAAACATGATATGGGTGATGTTGGTGACCATTTAAAACACCTACAGGGAGCACTAAGATGGGATGAATTGATGGCTTGTTGGCAGTTACTTAGCAACAAATGCCCTGCTGTGGAGATAAACAAATTCTTAAGAGAGTGAATCAAATTAAGACCAAACTCACAATCATTGCTAGAAAGGCTAGCATATAAATACCTAATCATACTGTAAATGAAATGGCTGGTTTGTTTAAACAATTGCTGTTACAGATACCAGTGCTCAGTCTTTTGATTCTGCAAAATGTGCTTTAACCAAACACGTATTTTACTCCATGGTTGAAGTTAGCTAAGAACAGATGCATAGACAGTAACTGTAGCTCAGCTGCTGAGCAGCAATTCATTAAGTTGATCAAAACTTAGCTTTCAATTTTGCGTCTCAATCCTCAGGCAGAGATCCCAGTACGATGTCCTAAATCCATGAAAACCTCTGTCCTTACCATTTTTGAAGATGGGTATGATGTTTGCCTTTTTCCAATCATCAGAAACTTTGCCCAATTGCCATAGTCTTTTGAATATGATCAACAGGAGCCTTGGAGTGACTCGTCAGTTCCCTCAGTACCCTTGCTCACATCCCAACTAGTCTCATTGACCTGTGTGTGGGTCCGGTTGGCTTAAGTGCCTCCTAGCTGCTTTCCTCTACTGTAGACAATGCTTCACTCCCACAGACTCTGTTAGTAGGATCATGGACTGGGAGGCCTGAGAGCCAAATTTGCCAACAAATCCAAGACACAAAAAGGCGTTGAGTATCTTGGCCTTTCCTATGTCCTTTGTCACTAAGTTCTCTGCCCCATTAAGCAGCGGACATGCACTTTCCTTACTGAATCTTCATTTTGCTGCCAGTGTACTTACAGAAGCTTTTTTCCTTGCTGTTAATGTCCTTTGATTATTTCCACTCCAGCTGAGCTTTTGTAATTTCTTTGCTCTACACTTGAGCAATGTCCCTATTCCCTCAAGTGACTTGCCCCTGCTTCCACCTTCTAGGAGACAGGGTGTAATAGTATTTTCAGGTGTCACTTGCTATACACCCTTTTCCCCTAGCCACATTGTTAATTTACATAGTCTGTGTTTGTCTTTAGAATGTAGTTGTTGCACCTATATAGGAACAATGAAGTAATATTGTGTACAACAACTAAAAAAGAGCATATATGAATTATGACACTGTGACCATTTTATCTGAAATGTCAAATGATTTGCGCAATCTGAGTGATGCTGTAAATCATAATCAGGGTTCATTTTTTTTGTGTGGAGTCACCAAAATCTGAAGAGGAAGCTATAATTCTGAAATTTAAAGTGTGAGTATGGTTTTATATGATATCACTGATGATTTGTATATCAGTATAAATATGCACATGATATGATATGCAATATATGGCCAGGAGCTTAAAAAATGCTGTTCTCAAATATTATAAAAAGTGGAAGCTTTCCCTTTCAAATCTCCTGAAGATATCAGTTTCTAAAGAAATTAAGCTTTTATTTTTAAAATAAATATTTATTGGCACCAGTTTGTAAAAATAGCCCTCCAGCTGTAGCCCAAAACACTGTTACCTTCCTGATCTCCTGGACATATTTGTAGGAATTCTGCTGTATCGCCTTAAAAAAAAAAAAAGTTTAAAAAAAAAAAAAGTGTGTGGCATAAGGAAAGGAATGAGAAAATTACAATATCTTTAGCTTTTTATAGCTGATGTACATAATGAAATAGAAGTATCATGTAAGTATATTGTTAAAGCTCCAGTAGTAAAAACCTGTTGATCTAATATTGCATTTCTGCTGTAGAACACTGCTGAGTATCAAGGACGAAATTCTGATCTTAGTCCTTTTTTCCAACTAGTTGAAGTCCATATGTTTTTTCTGCAATAAGGTTTATTTAAACCCTTTTGCTCAGTTCTTGGTGCCAGGTTGCTTCTCAGGTCACTGCAGCTTCTTCCCTTTGTTCTGTAGAGTGGACAACATATGCAGTTTATTGCCAGTGGGTCTGTGAGAATATAATTAATGTGACCTGCACATACTTTGTCTGCTTCCAGGTTTGGTAGTTAAGGGGAAAGGAGCTGCTGTATTCTCATATTTCAGACCTTCATACGCACTGGAAAAATGATGTGCACAGGTACTAGTGCTAGTTGGTAGCTATGAACACATTGTGTATTAGTCTTGTGAAAATCCCCGCAGTCTCAGCAAACTTGTTACGGGAGTTGTGAATTGCAGGAAGAGGGTAGTGAGAGTACTGGTAGCCCAAGAGGCTCTGAGGATGAAACAAACAGGAGAGAGAACTGGCTGGTCTAGCAGCTCACAGGTATCTAGAAGTGGGAGTCCTATTCCCCAGTATGTCTTTTATCCATGGCAAGCTCCTTTTGGTTGGTTAAAGTAAATAAGTCAGGAAAAAAAAAAATTGAAAAAAAAAATAAAAGGAAAGCCTTTGATTGGATGAGTGAGTTGAATTGGGTCATGAATGCTAGAGCTGGCACAGAAAAGGAAGCAAAACAATGTGGCTTGAAGCAGCGCAAAAGAAAAAGGGAGGAAACTGTGCCCTTGGATTCTGTTTTTGTGCTTCAGCTGTCCCATTTACTTCAGCAGGATTCCTCATACAAATGCATTTAAATATTTTGTTGGTTTATACTTAATAATGTCATCTAGCACTTCTATAGACTTGCTTATCTTAGTGACAAAAAGTTATTGTAGTTACTAACACTAAAATTTTTATTACAGTACATTAAAAAAAGAATATTTTATGAAATAAAAATCTTCCTACTACCCTTGCCTAATATACTGTTCATTTTTATTCATGCCTCTGCTTGTTTCCCAGGGCAACTATGTCTTCCCATGTAGGTGCTTCCAACGACAAGTGGAGGTTTCCTATTTGGCCAGAATGGAATGAAGCAGATATCAATGTAGAAAAATGGGATACTGGAAAAGTTGGAAAAGAGAAAGAAAAAACTGGAAAAAGTCCCATTTCAGTAAGTTGTATGACATATATATTATTTCCACTTCATTTTTTGTACCTGTATTTAATAGAGTATTTGTCACAACTTCAAATTAATTTGTTACTGATAAATATATTAATTTTCAATCATATCTTTTAAATAAGTTTAAATAGTTCCCTACTAAACTAAAATAATAAACTAAAAGTATTGTGCATTGTTTATTTGTTGCTTCTTAAACGAACTGTTAACATATGTATGTGCATTAATGTGTGCACAGTAGTGGCTAAAAAAAAATGAAACCCCAAAATCTGTTCCATAACATAATTAAAACTGGGGATATGGGAACAGCTGAACCGTTGTAGTATGTCAGAGCAATCCCTTCTCTGGGCACTGCAGTTTCTGTGGACTCAAAAGGTTAAATGCACCTATCTTTATTATGGGAAAAACGGACGTTGAAGTCTTTTCTTTTGCACACCTCAGTTTCTGAACATGTGAAACACTGTCTGCAGTTCTAGTGTGCAGAGAATGGTTTGAGGTGATATAGTTATTTTGGAGAAAGTAAGCACTACCAGATGCAGGAAAATTCCTCAGTCTTTCCAACTTTGGAATGAGTTAAATCTCATCTGGATTTTTACTTCTTCAAACTGGTTATTGTTACAGAATGTGTGTGCATTTTATGCAGAGTAGTAGTAAAATTATTTCTTAAAGAGTTTCTTAAACTTAGCATTTTTAAGTGATCTTTAAAATCCATTTAATACCATGCTTAATCATCTATTTTGTAGGCAAATTTTGCATTGTTCATATGTTTGTTCGGTATATATTCTTGTGTGCTCTGTATATGTTAGCCTATGTGTTTGTAGCTTATGTTTTTTCTTATGCCAAGCTTAAATATATTGTAGCCCTATGGGGCCAAAGTACTCTTTTGAGAGAAGTTATAGGTTCTATACTGAAGTGCTGCCATTAACTTGACAGGTAAATAATTTTCCTTTTTTTCTTTCTTCTGTTCAATTACCATATTTGGTGTCTTTGGGCTGTACTCTAAACATTTATCTAGCACTAATCTGTTAGGTCTGCCAGACGTCATTATAACAGATAAAATTTAAAAATAATTGTAACTGAAAATCTTCCTCCTTTTTTAGCATAAGAGGCATTCTGAGGTGTTTACTGGACCATTCAGTTCTTCAGCCACAAGCTGTATGAAACATTGCTCTTTTTACGTGTTTGAAGGAGTTGTGAAATATGTTGGTCACACCAGACGAATATACAATATGTCTAACGAATTTTCTAATGTGGCCTCTCTTGATCCAAGCAGCTAGCCAGGAATTTGACATCATATAGGGTATTTCAGTTAGAAGCAGAATTAGTGATGGCATCTAGTACCTTTGAGTACACTTAGAACAAGAACGTAAACAATCCTATTTTCTTGTGTGGGAAAAGGAATCAATTGGAAGCGATATTTTTCATTCTAACACTAGAGTTCTTTTATCAAGCACGCCTACGCAATACCTTCTCTTACAGCAGTGTGCTGCTGAGATTGTGCATTTGGCCTTGTCTGATTCTCTTGTGCCTGTTTCTTGCCTGTCCTTCCTATAGAACTTGTGGTTGAGGCTCCTGTCCTTAGAGCATGAAGTCCTGAGACCTGGCAGTTGTCTCTTATAGCCATCTTAAATAAAAGATAAGTTAAACCTGATTTTGTCAGCCAAGTGTAGCTGAACCTACAATATCCTTCTTCAAAGTATTTTTGCGCTTGTAAGCTAAAGAAAGGTCTATCTCTGTGGTTTTTTTAGTGTTTCTCTGCATAGTGTTATGTCATTCTCACCTGCCTCCTTTTTCTGGTTTATCTAGTGTTTAAGTGCTAAACTTCTCTGTTACACCATGTAGTCAGGGTTGGATGTGTCTGAAAGCAGAGTATAAACTCTGTTAATACAGTTCTGTATGGTCTAGTCTACAAGGCTTCCTTTAAACTTCCAGAAAAATAATTATTCCTAAAAGGCTCTTTTTTTCACCCCCAACTTATCTTGCTTCCTTCAGGTACTTTAAATAGTTGGTTGCAGATTGGTATGTTGAAGGAACTTACACAATGAAACAAATAAGAAAAAAATGCATTGAAAATACTATTTCGGATACTATTTAAATGCATGGAACATGCTTTGTTTGTGTCTACATATCACTTGAGATATTTATTTTCAGTCTTTTGAAAAGTCTTTTCAAGTCAATTTAGAAAGCTTTAGAAATAAGTGAGTTAGAAAGAGTACTTAGAAACAACTTGGTAGAAGACTACCTGAATTAAAAGCTTAAACAGTGTTTTGGGAGGTTTCTCTGAAAGGTGGAAAAAAAAGGAAACATTTTATATAGACCTATTTAGACAGTGCAGGCCACATAGACTTCTCAGAACAATACAACCAGTTTTTGTGCTGAATCTTCAGTTAGGGCTTTGCACTCTTTTAGTTCGGTTACAGATACTATTAGTTCCTTTTTATGCTATTTTTCCCCTTATGTGAATTATCATGTGAACAATATATTATCTTAAATCTTGTGGAAGACACAATACTGTAATTAATAAAAAGTGTTCCGGTTTTGTTCATGCATGTAGTGTGTCTTTGAGGATCCTGAAGGGAAAATAGAATTGCCAGCATCCTTAAAAGTACATTCATGGAAACGTCCACATGAGTTTTTAACAAATAAGGTAAGAAACAAGCAAGGTCATAATGAAAAAATGCTACTGCCTAGCTATGTCACAAGTTGATGAAAATTAGTAGAGAAAATCAGTTCAACAGATAAAATGCTTTTGACCATGCGTAGTCATCCTGTCCGGGAGACCGTTGTACACCGAGGAGTCAGTGATCCATGTAGCAGTTAGCCTGTGCTGCACACACAGCTTGTCCTTCAGGCCTGTGTGATGCTGGGTGTGATCCCTGGCCACTGGATAAAATCAGCCGGCATATTGTAAGGGAGGAACCTGCAGGCAGCTCCCTCTTGTTACTGGCAATTACACCACCTGCGTCTCCTCGCCTTTATCTAAAGGCAGCAGGAAGTTATGTGAACATCCTTTCTGTTTTACAGTAGAAATGATGAAAAGAGTTGTTTTCTTGTAAGAAAATCCTGTAATAGCTCAAATCCTATCATAGCTCAATAATAGCAAAATGGGGTAATCCTTTTGACGGATGGGGTCTGTACAGAATGCTGTGCGTGGATCAGAAGCCTGTTTGATGCTGCACAACTTGGGATTCCCAGTGTCTAAAAGGACATAAGATTATCTATACTAATCCCTTTCTTTATAGTTGGCTCTAATAATACCATTTTAAATGATACTATACAGAGTCTGAGTGCCTTTCTTACCGGGATCACCATGGACCAGCACCTCCTGGTGCAAAACATCATGGTAGTGTATCCTCCCAAGTTTGCTCTGCTTTTTGTTTGAATCCACATTCATTTAGAAGACACCTGGACAGAGAGATGCCTTCCTGTTTTTCTTTGTGTTCTTTTTTTTTCACTTGAAAATTAGTGTCATGGCAAAATGAGTTCTGTATGTTTGAACTAAGGCTTCCCTTCAGCAAGTTTCTGAAGTAAATATCTATCCTGAAACCATAAATTAGCTTCACCAGAAATATAGTACTTTTTCTCACTTCAACTATTGTATTTCTCCAGTCTGAATACAGAACGTGTCCATGTCTTTGACAGTACTTGTCTGGAAGGTAACCATAACATTTTAGAATTATGCGAAGCTCTTTCTCAGTTTATATTTAAAATTAATTGCAAAGAAAATAAACAACCTGCCATTTCAAAGGTCAGTGTTCTCCAATGCTGTTTCTAATCTAAATTTTGAAGTGTTTTTGCTTCAGATGAAATGACGAAGTTTTAAAACCCTTTAACCACCCTTCCAACTTTTTCAGGCTTGTCAGTTTTCCTTTTGTCAGCTTGTCAGTTCCATTTTTTATTAACTAAACAGGTCCAAGTTTAATTTTTAACCGAGGAAGGAGGGAGGGGGGTCAGTGGAGTAATTGACAAGACCAAAAGATTGGATGAGAAACACTGCCAAAATGCAGCATCTGAAAGATGAGGGCAATAGAGCTGTCAGCCCAGAAAGCCATGGAAACATGTATCTGTGTTAAAAATATTTAAAATGTATCTTTAGAGCACTATGAAGAAAGCATTTGTTTACTTTAAGACCTGATTAAAACTTTGGTGCTTGTCATGGTCCAATGTATTTTGAATCAAGAAGCTATGATTACTGGAAATTTTGTAAGTTCTTAAAAATTAGTGTAAATGTCAAGTGATGAAACGCTGTTAAAATTATATATGTTGCTACCTAATCTATTAGTAACTATAAAAGAAAGTGTAAACAAGCCTATTTAGTGTGATAAGCAGAGGCTTAAGCAGTGATCACCAATAAGTGATGACAGGCACAGATATATTTAGTTTAATAAACTACAGTCCTAGTATGTTATTTCTAAACTGCTTACAAAAAG
Source organism: Gavia stellata (assembly GCF_030936135.1). Taxonomy (NCBI): domain Eukaryota; kingdom Metazoa; phylum Chordata; class Aves; order Gaviiformes; family Gaviidae; genus Gavia; species Gavia stellata. The sequence goes on from NC_082595.1 coordinate 39,488,212, forward strand.
AAAACAGACTGTATAAACAAGGAATAGTCATCAAAACTATGTCAAAGGTTTGATAAAGTCAGCATTCATACTGACAATACCGCTGTCTAACTGACCATGAGGAAGCAAATCCCTCTGAATCTTGGTGGGGGGCCAAGGAAATCTCAAAGTATAAGACAGTGTTATGATCATGATTTAAACACAGAACTGCAAATATTATGAATAAATGGAGGGAATCTCAATTTAATTATGTATTTCTTTTATTTGGTATTCTTTAAGTCTCCTGGTAAAAATAATGATTTTTTAAAATTCTGAACGTCTACATTTTAAGGCATTTTTATTAAGAATACCAAAGCAGCTGCAAGACTTGCAAACTGACGGCCTTTAGTTTGCAAATGTCTAATGAATGTTTGCCAAATGTCTAACATTTGTATGTCACTACTGTTAAACATTAGTGTTCATTTAATTTTTTCCAGATAATTAAGCTATGGACTTAACTAATTCACTTTCTCCTAGATTCCTGTGGTTGTCAAAAACGAAACCTCATTTGATCTTTTTTCGGCAAATGAGCATATATTTCGTAGTGAGGTAGGTAGAAATACATTAATGTCCCTTTCTAAAAATATTTTCTTTCATTCTTTTTATCTCTCTTTAACTTTTTGAAATTCACTCAAAATTTCTACCATGAAGAAGAAGTTGTGACAAGTTTTTTAAGTGAAAAAAGAATGATGGGAATAAAATGAGAAGAAATCATCTAGATTTGTATAATTAGTGTTTACCTTTTTTAGAATTTGAAAAATTAAATCAATAATGAGAAGAGATTTTCCAGACATGTTTTTTAAAAAAAAAAAATGCAATCTATGAACTATGAAGATTATTACTGAATACTATTTTCTAAAGATAAGAGCAAATAAAAGCTGTATTAAGAAGGATTTATATTTTGCATTCAAGCTTTCCTGAAGTCATGTTCTTAGAGTCCCTGCACGTATGTGCAAATCTCTGTCACCCAGCCAGTCTTTCCCTTCTCTCCAGAGTTGAATAAATGTTAACTGAATTTCTACAGATCAGGGGAAACTATAAAGCAGGTAGAACAAAGGCATCTGAGTACCTTACTAAATATAATATTACTTCATAATTTCTATTTCATTCAGTGCTTTGATGCAAATTTAAAATTCAGCACCAGAGAAACTGTATGGCTTCTGGAAGCCACCAGAAAACAGATGATGTAAATTTTGCTGTCCCCAGAACCACTGGTTAATTTTAGGGCAAGTTTCTTGTAGTAAAAGTTTATTCTCAGTCTTTTTTATATAAATCACTGTAACAGTCTGGTAATACTTGTGAAACTATAGCACACATCAGAAATCTGCGTGTTAGAGAAACACATGCACTAAAGCATGAATAGTTAAAGCTTCTATTTTAAATTTTTTAAATTATGAAATACTTTTAATGATTTAGGATTGTTTTTTACTGAGTACAAATAACAAGTGTTAAAGCCAATATTGATTTTTAGCAGCTATATTTAGTAATAAGCAATTAAACAAGTGACAGTTCACAAGTCCTGTAACATAATTTATTTTGAAATCATATGTCCTCATTTTTCTTTGGTAAATGATGAACAGCATAATTTATATTGTGCCTTTATTTAGTTTCATGAAGTTTGTGTTATTGTAGATAGATATTGTGATGATTTTAAGAAAAGTTGTACCAGTGAAATTAATTTTTGCTTGAAACCATAGCTATACTTTTATGTCACTTCTTCATTTAAAACAGGAGCTTTTTTATTCTTTGGTCATTATAATAAAACTTGATTTAATTTTTCTAAAAGATGTAAGTTGAAAAAAATTGTTTTCTATTTTTCTCTGTTTTTAGCTGATGAGATGGATTATAAGTGAAATTTATGCAGTCTGGAAGATATATAATGAAAAAGCCGTGACTAATGGAACTTCCACACTTTTTTGGAAACCATGGGAACACATTTATGCCTTATGTAAAGCTACCAGAGGACACATGCCGCTGTACAATAGCTATGGAAAATATGTAGTGAAACTTTATTGGATGGTGAGTACTTCCCTCATATTATGCAGCTAGCATGGCAAATTTTAATGGTTAGGGTAAGTATTTATTATTATTATTATTGAAAAGTTAATGATGAGGATAATAATAATAATAATAATAATAATAATAGAAAAGATATGGATTTGTAGGAGTAGAAGTGTTGACAAATTGTTGATGCATGTTAATAAAAATGCCTTTTACCGTTCAGGTGATTTTTGTACAACTTAGAACTTGATAAAACAGAGTTATTACTTGAAAAGTCAATATTCTTTTTTTGTAGATTATGTAGAATTTTGCTGGTTGTTTTTCTCTGGGTACTGCAACAAGATAACAAGATACTACATTTGAGTTAATTTGTTTATTACATTATAGAAAGAGGATCCTAAAATGGCAGTTGCTAATGTTACATGTGTTCAAACTATCTCACAGAATCACAGAATCACTAAGGTTGGAAAAGACCTGTAAGATCATCAAGTCCAACCATCAACTAACACCACCATGCCCATGCCCATTAAACCATGAAATAACTTTTATTTCCTGATACATGTGACTTTTTTTTGTGTCAAATAGCAGTTTTCAATATTGTTCCTTAGCCCAAAACAGTATTTCAATAAATTTGACAGAAAATAATTGGTTCATTCTGTATCATATAGTGAGTGGTTAAAATAATGTTGTTTTAAGAAGCGATAAATTTTCACCGTTTGTAGTTTCTTGGAGCTGCATGTGATATTTGACATCCTATTTTACAGGGTTTGATTTCTAAATCACATCTCCTGTTATAGTCCAATGTAAACTGTTTTTAATTTGGCACATTTACAGAAATCTTCTTTCTTTTGTTTCGTTCTTACACCTTTCATTTTATGAAAGTACTTCTTGTTGATATTTTTCGGTTTTTTTTACTGTGTCTCAAAACGTTATGATAATACTAAGCATCATACGTGTGTGCTACCTGAATGGAAATTCCTTTTTACCACTTGAATTCTCAGTGTTGGTTGGCTTTTACTAAATAAGAAGCTACATTTCTTTTCATTTTTGCTGGAGAGAAAAATATGAAGCCTGATTGTGAGGTTTGCACTGCACTATAAACTGTATGATTTAAATTCTCACGAGTAACTTTTACCCCATTTTTGTTTCAATCTTAATTTCATCTTCTGATTTTTTTTGGTGTGTGCGTCAATTGTTTTGAGATAATATGCAAAATATTTCTGTTCCTGTCTAGTGAATGATAGAATATGGAGGTTTGATGCCAATATTTACTGAAGTCAGACAAGTAGCTCACACCCCTGGTGTATTAGGATTAAGAATGTTTTTTATTTTTTAAGTAACTCGGCTGACTTTACAGAGCTATTTGTATTCAATTGTATTTAAGGTGATTAAAGACTTCCAGTGAGAAAACCATTTACTGAAGATGTACTGGTAAAACCAAAACATTCCATGGAGTTTCTAAAGATAACAGACAATAATTTAACGCATTTTACAGTCAACAGGGAACACTTAATTTAATATTGAACCTCACACTAATAAACAAAGAAATAATCACTGATGTAAAAGTTAGAAGTTGTCTATGTTGTTAGGGTTATTCCGGTTACATTTGTCTTTTGCAAACAGAACATATCACAAAACACAAAGAGGTATAATTGACTCTATTAAACTTCCAGTTGCCCAAACTTGAAAATATTTTTTACACAGTCAGTTGGAAACATGATGTTGGAAGCGTTAATTAAAACTCAAAAGCATCCCATTGGACTTCTAAAAGGATAGAATTAATGGAAACACAAAAAGTTATACTTAAAAAAGGAAACAAAACCTAAAAAACCCTTTTTTTAAAAAAAAGCAAAAATCAGTGCTCATGAATACAAGCAAACACCTAAGACAATGCAGACAGTTGATTAAGCAGGCCAAAGGTACTAATTAAATTTAAGTTGCTAATAGTATTGATATACAGTATTTAAAACCAGACTATTGCAAGTTAGTGATAATAAAAACATAAACAGCAACGTTAAGGAAAAAAAGACGCCAACAAGCAATTATTCAATAAGTATTTCTTTTGTGCATTGGAAGGCTGAAAGAGATATATCTGTTCCTTGGCACACTGTGAATTGAACAAACATAAATTTCTCTAACAAAGCTGGTTTAGAGGCTTCAGCTGCTCAAATTAAACATTTTCATATTAGTAGATCCAGGTAAGCTATGGACATATTCAGAGTGCCTGCTTGAGATACCTGCTTTAGGCATCACCTCACCAGCTGTCTCCAGGAGCAGAATTTACGTAGATTAACTTAGGTGGTGAAGTGATCTGTTATTGTCAATGGGGATAGGTGTGGGTTTTTTCCAAGGATAATTAAGTTGTCTCTTTGCCATATGGCCTAAATTTATTTTCTTCTGAAACCTATAGTACTCATATGGAGTTAATTGATGGGCATTTCAGTTTGAAGCCACAGTTCAGTAAGCAGAGAGCAGTAATTTTGCCCTCTCTGATAATGTATGGTGAACATTTTAGTGATTTGATCATTCTTCATCATTTTGTGGGCAAGTTAACAGAAGTACTTGCTGTTGCCCCACTAATTCCTTTGCCTCTCTATTATGCCTTAATCACTAGGACAGAGACTTTTTTGCAGGATGGTAGGCAAGATTATTTTGTGGGTTACTCGCTCAATTTATTAATGAAATATCTGGTATTGGAGACGTCAGTATCTTGTCTTACCTGTTTGTTTCTTGTCCTGGAAATATGAATATTTGTTTGGTCATTTTGTGTTGTTTCCTATAGTGGTTTGTAAGACACAATCTTAATGCTTTCCAGGACACTAACCACTGCAGCCAACATCCCCAGGTAGTTCTTGGGAAGCCAGGGGGACTGCTTAATGTCACAAGTATTTTCCAGACTAAGAGCTCAAAGAGGCATTTGCAAAACTGATACCTTAGTTAACCCTTTTTTTGATCATTACTGTTTCTTAGGCATGTCATGGCAGCTGAAGAAACAGGAATGAATGCATGCACATGATGGACTACACATATGAGAGGAAATATATTTGGAAATATCTGCAATTAGATTAATCTCTGAAATAAATAAGTCACAGGAGTAGTAAAATGCTATGAATACTGTTTCCATGCTTCTCAGATATTATATGAGAATTTCTTTTAAAGCCATCTGTAATGTAAATAAAATTACAGTAGAACTGGGTTCTTGGGAAAGCATTAAAAGTTCTCTTACATACACATCCTGTTTCCAGCCCACAAACTCAGTGTTTTCTTTCTTCTTTCCTCCCCCTCCCTCTATCATAGGGGTGCTGGAGAAAGATCATTGTGGATGACACTATGCCTTTCAATGAAGAGGATAATTTGTTACTGCCAGCTACAACCTGTCAAATTGAACTTTGGCCAATGTTGCTGTCCAAAGCTATCATTAAGCTGGCAAATACTAGGTATGTTTAGTCAGCTCAGTTTGTTTTGTGAAGTCACATGGAATGTGCAAAAAATTGTTTTAGTATGATGGGAAATATATTTTGCTAAAATTTTATAATGACAAATATACACTTTTCTGAAAGGTGACACAGTACGTCAGTAAAGCAAAGTCCTCTGTAGTTACAGAAGGTGCACTGTTTCCTTTTTAGATGTTTGTACATTTATACAGGAAAAACTTCGCAAAGAAACTGGAGTACTCTCCCTGTTTGCTTTATCTGTTTGCTATTATTCCTAAAAGGCTTCACATGTGGTTTTCTGCCAAATGAAAATGTCCAAGAAATTTTAATGAAGTTTCAATTGTCAGCCTTAACCAGTATTGACTTTATCAGTATTGAAAATAGAGTATTGTAAGCTACTTTTGATGCTCTTGCTACAGTTCTGTTGTCGTCTGTATGGTGATCCACTTCCCTAAAACTGAATTGGAAAGTAGAAGGTGGCCCATGGTGCAAATGATTGACAATTATGGCTGCAGTATCATATGAGATGAGCAATGAACACCAAGTGTTAAAATGACTAATCTTCAGAAAATAATTCAAAACACTGATCTGGGTAGTCAGGCTTCCCTGTTCTGGTCATATCAAGTTATGTTTGTTGGAAGTGTGATCTAAAGTACTTCTACACAGGCCAGGGAGTTGCCTAGAGCTGCCCATTGGGAAACTGTTTGCAGGAACATGTTTGAAATACTGTTTCTCCAGAGCACAAGGGTTTGTCACGGCCAAGTGCTGGCATCTTTAGCCTTGGTCCTCTCAGGATCTACAGGTGGAAATCTCTCTATCGATTTGAATGAGTGAAGTGTGGTACACTGGAAATAAAACCAACTCATGCATAATAACCTGGGAGTTAGAGCAGCTGCTCAGGAATGGAAGTGCTAGATTCACATCCCTCTTCTAGCATGAGGGATTTCAAACCCACATCTCCAACCCTGCAAAAAGAGGGTTTACTGTGTGCAAGTATACATAATATGCTTGGTCTTGGTAACAACGTTGAAACTATGCTGTTGTGCCCAAGGGAACAGTAAAATAATGGGCCTGATGTGAAGGCATAAAATCAAGTTTTACTTTGTAGGCTAGGAGTCAGCAGTGGATAGAGAAACTCCTAAAATTGCAAATAACAACTTGTTTTTCAGCAAGCTATTCTGTTTGTGTATGGTCTTGCTCCTACAGAAAGCAATGTAGACTACAGAGTTTACTGTGAGTTGATTATATTATAATTCTGTATAATGTCTGGTTTTGTCTTACAGTATACATGAAACTGCAAAAAGAGAGCTGGAGGAATTTACAGTTCTACATACACTGACTGGATGGATACCAGAAGTCATTCCTCTCCAGTAAGTTCTTCTATTAAACAATTTACATATTAGTCGTTTAATATTTAGTTCTGTAAGGCATTATGAAAAATAAAGCTGAGCCCTGAAAGTCCTTCAGCATCAATTTTGGGAAATGTACATTTTTTACTTCTGGCACTTAAGAAACGCACTTTCAAGGAATGCAGTTTTACTGTGTTTTTCTTTGTAGGTCATACAGTTGCTTGTGAAGCTATTTATTATTTTGAGCTGATACTTATTCTTTATAAAACTAGTTTATTTTTAATTAATATTAAACACTGGTGAAAACAGGGTTAGAGAAATCTATGTTTCATCTAGTATACAGATACAAAATATCTGCAAGTAATAATAATAAGTTTTTATCTGAACGTACTATAGAAAGTATATGTCATGAATTTGGAAGTAATCAACTTCAGCTAGTATGGTGTTTTCACCTTTTAAATTGGAACAGTTGAGATACTTTTATTTCCAACCAAAAGTAGTATTTCCAACCTATAATAGCATTTTTTCTTGTTTCCTCTGTGTTTAAGTCCATTTTGTGGTTTAAAGAACAGGCATTCTATTCTTCCAGCTTGACATTCTTATTACTGAATGAATGACTGGGATACAGGCTCTAAAAATCTAGATACTTTTTTAAATTACACTTTTTTGCCTTTTGTTGTATACATTCTAAGGGATACATAGATAACAAGTAGTTTTGGTTTATATATAATTTATTTAGGTATAACTGTTTATTTATAACAGTATTTCAGTATTAAACAAGTTCAGTCAAGGGCTATTTTAGCCCTTATTTCAGCAATTTTTATGTCTCAAGCTATGCTTGCAATTTAGGTTTTTGATATATTTGTTTCTTATAGTAGTGTGTATGTAGCCCACGGACTTAGAAATCTAAGTAACCTAAATTTTGTTTCTTTATGTAGTTAGTTTTACATTTGCAACAGCAAAAAATAGTATTCACAAATCTGGCACTTACTGCAAATACATTATATTCTGGAATAGGAAAATGTGAATACCACAAAGCCTTTACCATAGTAGTATAAGATGGCTTTAGTTCATTGTACGATCAATTATTTTATTTTTTTTAAATAAAAAGGCTGCATGCAGTTAGCTTGCATGAAACTTATTCATGGCCCTGAACTATTCATTCAGTTTTAGATTATTTCTGGAATCACTGAGTTTCTGTGGAGAACCACTATGGCTGCAACTGTCATGGCATATCAAAAAGCTGTTGTAGCTAGTGGAATCAGTGGAAGAGGCATGGAACTACCTGTGCTGAAACAGTTAGGGAAACCTAGTTTGGAAGTACCTTTGAGAAGGTTTTTAATGTACAGAGCCAGAATCAAGTTTATATGGTGTAGTTGCAAAGTGGTCTGCAAATTTCCCTGCTGCAACTTATATTTACTAAAAAGCTTTAGAAAGGATGCTTAATTTATGTGCTTCTCTAACCACCATCTCTTTCTTTATGGATCTGTCCATAATCTGTCTTTTAACAAATTGGCTGATACACAAAATCAGGCAAAAGTGTTTTATTTACTAAAATAACCCAGTAACTTTTCTAAGAGTCAGACTGTCAGTTGTAGTATGGTGTTGTCTAAATGAAAATCACACTTTCTTTCCTTACTGCAAATATCATTATCATTGACATATACATGTGTTTGTTTTTAAAGGCCTGGATACTTGGACAAAGTCTGGGGCTTTTTGAAAGAGATTGTGCCAGAATTCAAGTTGCCAAATACGAAAACTCCAGAACTTGATATTCCTCAGTCAGATACAAAACCTGAAGAGACCAAAGTCTCAGAGTTAAAAAATGAAGTTTCATCTGTGAGTAAGCAGTCAGATAAAGCTGAGAAAGCTGATAAAATTGGCAAAGGTCTGTAATTTTAGGTAGCGTTATCTTTGTAGGCCAAGCATAAATAAAGTTAACACAACCGCTGGCTTTGAATTTATATGTCTTTGTTATGCCACAGGCAACTCTGTGGGTTTTTTGTTGTTTCACTGAACATGTTGCAATGGTGTAAATTCAAAAAAGTTTTGTTTTAACTATAGATCTCATTTGAAGCAGTGCTAGTCTCTTATTTTATGAAAACAGTTTCATTTTATGGTAAAGATTTGTTCAGCTCTGTGTCACAGCCATTTCTCTAAAGACTGGTTCCTTGCAGAGGGATAACAATCAGAGAGGTTACAGTTTCCCCAAAGGCAACATTACTCTGACCATCAATAAATTATACATTTCATAATGGATGTTACAAAGCATGCTTAGCTACAGAGGGTTCTGACAAGTACATTCTAATGTCTGCCTGCATTTTTATTTATAGCAACTTTTCTGTTTATGCTACTAGGTATAGGTATTAATTTTCTTCAAGAGCTGCTAATCCTATTTACATTTAAATGAAAAAACTTAAGTTTAGAAACTTATTTGTTCCAATACGATATTCTTCAGTGTTTATATTTGAGGCTGGGTTTTCTTAGTTGCTGTTTTTAACTTGAAGGCATGGATGCAATTTCACAACACTTGTAATGTCTTTGGAAGGTACAAATCATATATTAAAATTTCTATTTCTTCTAGATTTTCAAAAAAATCCCTGCCTTCCCCACTTTAAATCTCAAATACTTAGTCCTAATGTCAAAAGTGTTATAAAAATATTAGAAGAGATCTGGCTGAGGGGATATTCTGTTTTCTTAGGAATTCTTGCTATCATTTTATGACCCACCCACCAGCAAAGTAGATATTTCAGAGTCTGGAATGGATATGCACAGGGATGCAGCCACTGGGAACAGCACTGTCATTCAATCAACAGGGTGCTGTAATTTATTCCCAGAAAACTTTGTAAGTTTAATCCTGCCTAAGACCTAGAAATTGTATTAGTAACTGAAACAGCTAAGAATCAGGGAAGCATTATGTTACGATACAGCTCTGTAATCTCCAACTCTGAGGCTACAAGCTGTGTTCTGATGCTCTATTAATGTTTGGTATTTCTTTAATTAGGAATGTATTTTCCTGTAGTCTAAGTTCTAAGGCTTGAAAGAAGGTTCTGGCTGTGGGAAAAAACCTACGCCTCATCTATGTTAGAGTATTTTAGAAATTACTGATGCATAGGAGCAGGGACTTGAAGAAAATATTTGACACAGTGACAGAAATTCAGGAATTCTAAACATTATAGTAGGGACATGAGAGTTGTGCAGTAACTGGAAGGTGGGACCAAAGCCTTCCTGGCCCCTTCTCAGTATATCTGCATTTACATCTTAAGAATTATTTTTTGGTTTTTTTCTTTTTTTTTAAACTGAGTTACATTAGTTCTTTATTGTATCTCAACTCTTCTGACTAGAATAGTTTGTGGTTGAGTCTTTTTTTAAATTTATGTAAAATGTCATTAAAGCATTTACACATTATGAGACTTTATGACTGAAAGTTTGTGTCTGAAAAAGAAAAATATTTAACCTTTATTTTGCTTAACAGAAAAAGCAGAACAGAGAGAAATTGGAAAGAAGAAAAGCAGAGAAGGAGGAAAAGAAAAAACCAAATTAGCGGTTCAGTCTTCACAAATGTTGGCAGAAGACCTATGTTCTCTTCAGGCCTTAACTGAAAGTAAGTCCTGTTCTTTTGAAGCTAAAAATACAAATAGGAGATATATGTAAAGCAAAGGGCTTTGCTTTTATTTGTTTTTGAACTTAATTGGGGGGAGGTTAAATATACTAATTCGTTAAAAAATTGCAATTCTTTACAGGCTGCATTACAGACTGAAGTCATTATAACCTATTAAAATCCTATAACTTATATTAAGAATAGTATTGCAGTAATTTGTGTTTGATGTCAAAATGTAAAGTAATGTTATGCAGAATATTTGAAAGTTGCTGGCCAGTCACGCAGGACCAAGATTTGTTCTAGTGGTAAACTGTCTTTCTGTATTTAAAAAAAAAAAAAAAAAGCTTCCTCTCTGATAACTTATTTGTTCAATATCTACTTTCTTCAGTAAATTGCAATTGGAAAACGCAGGAATGCTTCTTCTTTAAAGGGCAGGGTGGCCACAAATATTCATTAGAATTCACTTCATGATTTAATTGTTTAATAATTTTTTTTTCCTTTATCCTGGAAATATATTTTGATTAATTTATTTTTTGTATTGATACATTCATGATAGCTTAAAAATTAAGTAAATTCTTGCTTTGTGCATTTAAATTGAATATTTTTTAACAAAAAAAAAACCAATTTAAACCACAATACTAATCGTTCAAGTAATCAGTCAATAAGAAATGTCATGCTTACTATCATAAAGTATGGAAAGTCTTTATAAATGTACATTAAGCTGATTTGGTTTTGTCGTTGCTTATATTTGCATACATGTGGCATTTCCATATGGCTAGCAGAAGGAAACATATTTATTAACTGGAATATTATCTAGTTGCAAATCAACAGGTAAAAATAGGTAGAGCGTCTTTCATTGAGAAAATAACTACGAAGTAAAATTGTATAACAACAATGAAACTCACTATGTAAATTGGATTTTTGCTTCTTGATTTAAATCCTGATTAAAATTGGTGATTTAAATAATTTTAATTTATATCAAACCAATATTGCTGTTTGTCATCAAATATATCCATTTGAATTCCTACTTTAGATACTACTAAAGGAGTTAAACAGTAAATTTTAAATGTATTGCAGGAACATAGTTTATTGTAGTGGTAGTAGTTGTGGAATAGGAAATGAGGCATTTCACATGAATATATGGAATGCGTCCCAGTACTCAAGCACATTGTGGGGAAAAGAAAGCAAAGGAGAAGCAGAAGGATCCAAGTGATGAATTCTAGAAATTGTGCAAAATGAGTGAAAGAGCATTAGAAATCATCAGGCAGTGTTTCCGCATGAAGAACCAGATGACATTTTGATATTTGTTAGGCCATTTAAAGCACAGTTTATGCTATTTTCTAAAAGATAGATAGAGGCCTGTGAAGAGGTTATTTGGAAAGATTCAGGGCTCAAATACAATGGTCAGAGAACTCTTTTTTCCTAGGTCTGAATCAGAAAAGAGTTTTGAAAAAAAGGTAAGAGGTAGATATCTCACTAATAAACTTGGTAAGAATTTGAATAGAAGTAAATGTGGAGATTGTAAGATATGGAGTAAATTTAAGATTATTAGACTGCAAAGAAACAAAAAAAAAAGGAGAACTGCAATTTGAAGTAATACTGAATTAAAATGCATTTTTGTTGTGAGATTGTAGCTACAAGAAAAAAAGCTTGCAGGCTTTATGGGACAGTTGGTCTGCAGAGAGTGACCCAGGACAGTACAACCATTTTTGTGCATAAAATAACATTTGAAACTAGGGCTAGGTTCCAAGTCAGACTGCAGAGGCAGTAGGTTTCTGAATTGTTCTTGGGAATTTTGTAACAGTGACTTGACTTAATGCTGCTTTTTTTTTTTTTTTAATATGTAAGTGGCTTGAGAAGTATTTCATTTCCAGCACCATGAAAGTGCTTCTTTCCCTATTTCCCTACTGCAAGTTTTCACTCTACCTATTGAGTGCGAGGACTTTAAGGGAATTGTTCTTCTTTCTGTGATAAATATGAATTCTTTCTAAAGAGTTATTTAACTACTCTTGATATCTTTTATATTTTACTTCTAAAATGGCAAAACCTTTTGTATTCCTTACCTTCTATGTTCATTACCCTGTTTAGTTTCATAAATATTGACATACTAGTTACTTCTAAGTATTCGGAAACTTCTGTTACAGGCTTTTGATATTTGATTTTCTGTGGGTTATAATGTTGTGGTGGGTTCATGCTGTCTGGCAGCTAAGCCTGCCCCCCCACCCCCAATTGCTTGCTCACTCTCCACCGGCAGGATAGGAGAGACAATCAGAAGGACTGAACCTCTTGCCCACCCCCAACCTACTCACTGCGGCAGCAGAGTGAGAAACAGAAGGATTTGATGCTGTGTGAGCTCTGCTGAGCAATAGCTGACACATTGGTGTGTTATCAACTGTTTTGGTCACATATCTAAAACACAGCACCATACGAGCTGCTCTGAAGAAAGTTAGCTCCATCCCAGCCAGACCCAATACAAATATATAAATACAGTTCTGAATCACTTGCACACTCAGACCAATGCCTGCTGCACCCCCCAAATACAATATGAGTTGCAGGATTCTTGAAGCATTGAACCTGTTTCTCTATTCATCCTATTGCATGGATCCAGCAGAATAACAAGCCCTTCACCTGATCAGCCAGGGCTCTTCTTGAGAGAAACCAGCTCTTTGGTCCTGTGGCTTACCAGCCAGCCAGTCCTTGGGAAGCTTTTGTAGACAATTCATATGTTCCTACCCGCCTGTTTTAGCACTCAGTCTGTGCTTTTCCTCTAATCAGCCTTTTCTTTTAGTAACTATTTCTCCTTTCATACCTAGGGAGTCCATTAATTCCATAAAGAGATTTTATGGGTGATTCTGTGATTCTGTGTGATTCTGTGATGATATGATATGAGCTGCTTAGGCTCCTTATTCCTATAAAGAGCCACTGTTCCACTTTCCATTTATGTTTCTAGACTAATGATTTTCCTAATAATTTATGAACTTCTGGAAAGGGAATACTATTCCACTGGAGAGGGCACTAGCCAAGAATTTGGGAGTTTGTTCTACAAACCAGCCATTTATTTTTGCTAAGTCTCATTGTGCCTTGATACCAGTTTTGTAATTAGAGATAATAACATTTTCTATGTCACTTTCTATGTCACAGAAGTGTTGGGAGATTATTATTAAGAATTTCTGAAGTCATACAAGTAGTGTAATGTTAACCATCAGAGCCAATGAGATACTGTTGCGAATGAGTGGTTTAGGCCACTTGAAGAATCACTGTCAAGGGTATTGGTAAAAGCGATTTTAATAGAAGTTTATAAAAATGTGACTTAACAGAATTCGATGGCAAGGCTCACTCTATTACTTACTAAAACATACAAAGGAAAATCAAATTAGAATCAAATCAGAATGATTTATACAGAGAGAGAGAGAGGGGAGAAACAAAAGGGGTAAAGAATAGGGAAGACCCTCCCATTGAGTCATGAGGTTCAGAATGGACTCCCTTGCTTACTGAACTTCTCAAAGAGGAGTTTAGGTGTGGCTGAATCCAGACTTGGTCAATGGTTTGTGTCTAAAGGAAAAGAGAGGGTACAAGGAACGAATAAATCCTCCTATTGAGTCATGAGGTTTGGAATAGACCCCCTTGCTTTCTAAGCTCCTTCTCAGAGAGGAGTCTAAGTACTGCTGGGTCCTATCCTAGTCTCAGACTTGGACAACGTTTTATGTCTAGTGAAAGAAATACAGAGAGTAGGGACGGCCCTCCTGTTGAGTAACGAGCTTCAGAGTAGACCCCCTTGCTTTCTAAACCCCTGCTCAGAGAGGAGTCTAGGTGTGGCTAGGTCCAATCTTAGTCTCAGACTTGGTCAATGGGTTTTTTCTAAAGGATTATATGTATTTAGCAGCAATTTAAGGTTCATTCATATTTTGAGGTAAATCATAAGATTTTAGCAACACCTAATCATGGATTAGTTTAAGATTTACAAAGCAAGCTAATCATAACTATAGCTTCAATACAGATTGATTCATTCACACACATACACAGACATAAAGATATAGATGTATAGACAAAGGTACCTGTTAAAAATTCTCCTTGAGTTCCATGAAAATACTTCCAATGTCTCAGCATTTCTCAACAGGCTAGGGTTGAGCATCGAGGAGGAGGGAGTTTTAGCCCACGTCCCATTGCCAGCTCGACTCAGTCCTCCAAAATTCACAAACTGGAGAGTCTGTGAAACTCTGAGAGGCGTCCCACTCGGAGGGAGATGCTGGTCACAGCCCTCTGAGGTCCAGGAGAGCTCAGAGGGCCTCACTTGGGACCGCTGTTTATAGGTTTGCAAGATGGTTGGCTTTAGTCATTAGTAAAATGATGGAATTTTGGTAACCATGGTTCCACTTGGGCTACATCCAGATAAGGAGTGCTCCAGGGCTGTCAGGGAATGAGGGATCATCCCATTTTTTTTTGCTGTCATTACCCGCCTCGGTCAGGTAACGAGTGCCTGGTACAGTCAGTGCTGTTCCCTGCCTTAGCCATGCGAGAGTTCCTGGTACTGTCAAGGGATGTTTAACCATCCAGCTCATTACACAAAGGCCAAGGCCTAGCTGGAATTTCTGAGATCATAGAGCGGCCCAGGAGAGGCGGGGGGAAGGAATGCACCCCTACAGATACGTAACACATAACTGTAAAGTTCTTTTCATTTTCCTTTTGCCTATTCAAAAGAGTTTTCATTTATAAGTAGGGACTGGAGCCTAATATTTTGTTCTGGTTTTTGAAAAGCATATTATCATTCTGCAATATTTATGTCAATTCTGAAAAGCACATAGGTCATTTTTCTGAAGAATAAAAAGATACCTACCAATAGGCAATGCTAATCCATGCCTAGAACAACAACAGAGATTAAAATACGAGCTGCACACCTGATAAGAAGGAAATGGAAAGCCAACTGAAGTGTTTTGGAAAGTTAAAACTCAGCATCAGCTCTTGTTTCACAAATATTTAAAAGAAACCTTTAGTTATAATGAGAAATTTTTTTCACAAGTCTTCCAAACCTATGATTTTTTAAAAAAATTAAAGTGGTTAAGAACTGTTAAAAATAACAATTTTCATTCTTGGCCTTTCTTTTTAAGTGGCTCTGTGTGTATGTGTGTGTATATGTATATATACACACACTACATGGATCAATTCAAATGATACTTTCCCTTTTCCCAGGGACTGAAACATTCATTCAGATTGTGTAGTACTCACTCTCTATAGATGAATTTGCAAAGCCACAAATGTGAAACATAAGCAGCTACAAGGATTCAGAAATCTTTAACAAAGCACCGCAGAATTCTTAAATCCACACTGATGGATATAAGTAATAGGCTTTGCTGAATCCAACTGGTTTTTTGTACCATACGTTATAACATTTTTCATCTAATAATACAATTTTATCAATGCTATCAGTTTTAACTAGCTTCCCTAGATGCTGAATTCACACTAATTAACGGTACACTTGGTGGCAAATAATTTGCATACATCTTCCTCATTTTTTGTACAGTGAAAAATGATCAAATAATTTATTATTTTTAAAAGGTACTGGCATAATGTACAAAATCTTTCTATGATTGTAATAGTATCATTAAAGTGAATATGGAGTGCCTGGTTAATCATTTGCATGCTCTAATAATTTGTTCATTACTGTTTTATTGCCTGCCCTGCAGACATTTTATTTCACAACCCATCTGGACTGAGTATGACAGCTTTACATTCCACCTGGTATTTGATTAAATACTTTTATTTGAGAAATACTTCTCACATGCAATGAGATTGGTGTGCCTTGTGGAATGTACTCTTCCGTAATGTGTAGTACATTGTAGCTACTACTGCTCTATCTGTAAAAGATCAGATATGTCAGTAGGGACTGAGATCAAACCTAGGTTATAACCTTGATTTTGAGTAAGTTGAAACTCACAGCTAACACAAGAGCTGTGATTAACACAGGGATCACAAGCATGTAGTGAGAAATATTAAGAATCCACTGGAAAGTAACTCTGATTTACTATCAACTTATATTTAATTGAGTAATTGAATTTCTGGAAGAATATTTAAGATGCAGAGATGTCTTACTGCTTCAAGGAAAAAACATTGCATACCTTCTAAATAAATGGATTTTAAGTCTGATAAATTGTATGTTCCAGCCACTTGCCTATCTTTCCTTTTCCTTTCTTTTCCTTTTTCTTTTCCTTTCCCTTTTTTCTTTGCATGCAGACAGCATTGTTTTATTCCATTTTACAGAAAATACCTGTTCTTAGAGCAACTTCCGGTTGAATACTTACTAAACATAGGAAGCAATTATCCTGTATTTGGGGTGGAGCTGAAGGGAACAAAGACAAAACATTCTGATGAAAAACAGGTGTCACCACCTGCATACTGAAATCCTGTCTTCACATGCTTTCTTAGATGACTAAGGAAAAAGAGAGGGAAATAGATAGCCTTTTTGAGCTGACTTTTAGGTCAAACCACAGACCTGTATTTCTAGTATTGTGTTTTTCAGGCCCTTAATTTCCCTTCAGCAGGAGTGAACCTGGCTGTCAGCCAGACAGCCTTGGTTTCTCTTCGTCATTCAGGAATTAACAATGGCTTCTTTCACAGGTACAGGTATGAGATGATTGCACGGTTGCCTAGTGCAACAGATTTCTGGGGGTAACAAAGTGAATGTGCCCCTGCTTTTATGCCTTGCCTATGGCAGAATTACAAGAAAACAAGCTTCCGTAAGGCACGTGGGATAAGAGCTATGGGGTCACCCCCTCACACTTTCTGAAGCAGCCATCATTACCTCCATTTTTCTATCTCCTTGACAGAAGTAAAAACAGTAACCCTGGTTTACAAGCACTCTGGTTCTCAAACTACTTAATCTCAATCTTCATGTCCATTGGCAGGAGTGGCCAGAGCTCTGGCTTTTGATCCTTTTGCTGTCAGGATCAAATTTTGCTTTCACTAGTGAGAACCCTTTAGCTAATCAGTATGTTTACCAATCAGTATGTTTTTATTTCATCTACCCAGGTGATATGTATTATGTTCTTCATGCTAGTATCTAGTATTTGTAAAATTTGAAGAAAAATAAAAGAACAATGGTGAGAGCTGTTGTGTTTCGAAGTTGTAGTTTCTGTTATTCATTTGTGTAAAAGAAGCAAAATATACAACAGTTGTTGATGGTCTAAATAGGCAAGGATTAAAACAATGTGTTTTTTCCATCCATGGCTTCTTTTCTGAGTATTTTATAATGAGCTCTTGTTTTGAATGAAATAACAGAGTCAGACAAAGAAAAGAATAATAAAAATAAGGCAGAGAAAGCAGAATAATTTAGGATGAGCTATTTACTGTTTACCCTGTTCTAAAGCTTGTTAATGTTTTCTCTGTAGAATCTTCTGTGCTAACCCAGCCAGAAATGGCCGTGTATGCTGGCTGTATACCACTACATTTGTTTGAAGAGGATATTTTTTCATTAGGGCAGATGGTAAGATTCTATGCTCTCAGGACAAGAAAGCATTTCATTTTTTAGCAACTACATTGTAACAAAAATAATAAAATTAGGATAGTGAAAAAGTCACCAGGTAATGACTATCAGTTAAATTTATGTTTTGGTACTTCTGTATTCTGATCACGCATTTTCCTGCCACAGCCCTGCTCATTTTTTAACTTTTACTCCACTTTTCTCTGGATCCCAGGAGCTGAAGTCTCCTGGGAGAAGCTAGATGTGGACGAGAAAATGCATCATGATGAGATACTTCTGAATGGAAAGACTAGTTATTTTAAGGGCTACTTGAAAAACATGAATTTCAATTTTTTTTCAGACTGCAATTAATGACTTCTCTGATACATTTTCTGACATGTTGTTTTATAAGAAATAGCTTGTTTATATCCATTTCTATCATTAGTGTTGTAACTGGTGAAAGCAGCCGGAGAGTGTAGCAACTCATGCAGCTGGGGTAAAAACAATGCTTAAATTTCCACTTAGTCACTCACACCCTACAGAAAGCTATTTATAATGCCAGAGCAGGCTTTCTTGAGTTGATTATTAATTAATTTTTTTGTATATTTAAATCATATTTATCATAATTAGAACATTAATATTTAAGCTGCCTTTTCATAAAACTGATAGGCTTCATAAAATAAAGAAATTTCCAGAAATGGTTTGCAGGTGTTAATGCTTTACTGCTCTTAATTCTTGCACTATTTGCTTTTTAAAAATTGTGCTGTGTATTTTATGCTATTTTGAAGACTAGCTTGTTCTCTGTGATTTTATTTTCATTTATATGAAATTAAGGTCTCAGACAATACTGTCTCTTTGCTAATAATAAGTAATACTAGTCATCAAAAAGCAAACTGGAAATAGTGGCATAGGATTATATCTTTCCTGCCACCTAAGGCCTTGAGTCTCAAACTTGGCTTCAGTCTCTTAGGGTACAGAGATTACTGAAAAAGAGGCATGGCAGGCCAAACAGGATGAGGCAGGTGAATCTATATGTCTAAAACAGAATTTTAGTAAAGACTGGTAGAAAAATGGAATTGACAGAAATTAAGTATAGAAGTGTAGTGGATTTCTTGTGGGCCTCAGTTTAAAAAGCCCATTTTTTTCAGGCTTGCTTTGGGGGCTGGGAAGTACTACACCCACAGAAATAATTGAAGTTTGGAAGAGTGGATTCATTGTTTGGGATAAGAGTTGCTCCCTAAATTTGGAGGAAATTTTGTCATTGACTGCAGTTGTGCCAGAATTTCCCTCCAGAATTTTTGCAGTATCACTTTTAGCTGTGTTTTCTAGTGTGTATGTCCTTGGATTGATGTGACTTGAATTTAATTGTCTTAAGTTTGCTCAAATAAAATGAAAAAAATCAATAGCTGAGTCATTCAAGTATGTTTCCTACTCAGCAGCTGACAAATTCTCCTTTATGGCACCTATCTGGTCATCTTCAAAGTCCTTTACAATTTCAGAGGTTTTAACATCTATTTTTAAATTGTTTGAATATGTGTGTACCCAGTCACCACTCCTGTAATATATCTTTACAAATTCAGAGATCAAATGAGGCTGATATATTGCTTGGGTACCTTAATGTGTTTAATTGGATCCTCTCCCTTTAAATAACCACAACTACATTCTTCTCTGCAGTTTGTAATTATAGAACCTCAGGAATATTTGACAATGAGCAGAAGCAATCAGAGACTTGCTGATGAACACGTTAAAGAAATAAGTAATGGGTGATTTATTTAGCAAGTGAAAGAAGGTGTATTTTTAAAATAAAAAGGATGTACAAATCTTGTAACAGAACTTTCAGTAGTGAAAAATGTTAAGTACTGGCCCATTATTATTTTAATGGGAAGAGCACCACACAATGTTCATATCTAAAATTGCTCTTAAGTCTGTTGCTAAGGGCTTTGGTATATGGGTCAACTGTAGTGCCTTTAATGTGTTTTCTAAATTAGCCAGCAGATAAAAAGCTTAACTTTAATGATGTATTGGTTCAAAGTGATATTACATCATGGAGATTTCACAAGTTATCTAGAAGACCAGTTGCTTTTAGAATTCTGCCGCTTTATAAACTCAGCATGAAGTAAGGACTTTTTCCTCAGAAAAAGTATTTTTATATATGTTTATTTAAAACAAAATGTTGTCACTGTTGTTTTCTTACATCTTCATTCTGCTTTACTTACATGTTTTCTGTAGCACCTAAAAGGCTATGGTTATATAAATAAGTTGAAAGAAGCGATGAATCTATTATGAAAAGTAAAATATATGTAAACACTTCTAAGTATTCAATTATACTTTTTCTGCTGAATATCAATTCCTAATTAGAAAGTTTTTCGATAGCCTTGTCAGGTGAATGATTTTTGTTTCATTTGTTATCCAAGCCGTTAGATGCTTTCGTGTGCATACTGTTCTTTTTTGAGAGAGATTTGGTGAGAAATGAGAGCTGACCCCAGTCAGATTAACTTTCCATGTTTCATAGGCTGATTCTTCAGAGAAGCTGAGGCAATACGGGCTTTCCCACATACATAGCCATCCTGTCCTGGTTACCAGAACTAGGTCCTGTCCTCTGGTAGCACTACCACAACCACCACCAGTTCCTCGTTGGAAGCTATTCCGTCAGAAAAAGGAAACTGTTGTGACATCTGAACCTCAAGGTTTGTCTACTCAAACCTCCAAAATAAATCTGTAATTACATTTTATTTATTATAAACATTTTCAGAGCCATACTTACCATGTTAGCTTAATTTCAATAGAACTTCCCTAGGGATTATTCTTTCTCTCTTTTTTTTTTTTTTGGCCAATTTTCCATTACTTCCCCTTAGCCCTATTATTTCTTAAATGCTTTGAGAAGTGTCTTAATTTATCTCTAAAAAAGCACTCTACTCCACTGGAGAAAATGAAGAAGGAGTGTTATCAAAGCAACGCAGAAGCGCTCTGATGCAGCACCATGAAAGCTTCTGAACACCTTTTAAACCTTTAAAGTACATGACTAGTCCTGCTGCCACAATTCATAGTTTTAGGGGTAAACTTGTTCTAGGGTTTGTCTATACTGCATAATGGAGTTAAATGTATGATATGAGATGGTTGAATATGAAAGTGTTACAGGCATGCTAGCAAAATATACTGGGATCAGAAACAGAGGAAATTAGCAAAGGCAGAATGTGCTGCCATAGTTGTTCTGAGCTACCTTGGAAAAGCTTACATATAGGTTAAGCACACTTTTAATACCTTGCAGGCTGAGGATCAGAGTGTTAAGCACTTACTTTTTTCATGGTATGTCACCTAAAGCCACCCGTGGTTGTTCTTTTCCATTCAACTGTGTGTGATGATACTTGGAAAATAGAATTATTTAGGGGTGATGAATCCCCTATGGAAGTTATATGTCAAAATTATAGTATTAAATATTTCTTATGCATATATATTTAACAAGTTGCTTTTTTCTAGAACCTGTGGTAAAGAAACCGGAACAACATGTCGAGATTGCTAGCCTATTTTTGAATTACAAATTGAATCTTATCACAACACCCACAGACATGTAAGTATTCAATGTAGTTTCAGCCTTAACATCCTATTGTTAGTCCAATTCACTGAAAGCACAATGGCTTATGTTGACTTATGTCACAGGGAAAAACTGCTCAGTTCATGTAGTTTAAAGCATATCAGAATCAGAGAATTCTATTGTTTTATTGATGCCACATAATTAATTGGCAACCAGTGAATTGTACATTTAGGATCAATATCAGCAATATAATAGATAAACCACTATACTAGACCCTTACAAAATGTTAATAAACACTTAGAAACTTCTGAACACCTTTCTGTAAATAGTCCCAAGAATTTCTAATCATGCACACAGAGACATACATGTGCAATTACATGCATCCTTCTGGCATGCCGGGTTACAAGCACACCTTCTCTTTTGGGAGCGCACGTTCTTCTACTTGCACACACCTCCTATTGGAGATGCAAGCTGGGATGCTCTAAGCTTTATATGCTGCTCCCTACAATCTGCTTGTCTACACGCTGGTGAGAAAGCCCACCAGGAGATGGGCATGAACACACCTGAGGGGTGGGTCACTCCCAGTGCGGACAGTCCCCTAGGTGGACGCACAGTTCTCAGGGCATATGATATTGAAGGGCAGGGAGCTCTGTCAGGCAAAAACACTTTGCCAGTTTCTCTAGCCAGTGGGCCCAAATAAGTGGAATATTCAATAGATCACATCCCCCAGACATAGGAATATTCTTTTATATCTGTCAAGTTTTTCTTCAAACTGCTGGTCTTTTTCAATTCTGGCATATAACAAGGAAGTCATTGACAGGCCAGTCAGTACTTTCTTGGGCGTCACATATCTGGCATGGAACAATTAATGTTCATGTTTATGAATAAAACAAGCTGTCTCTGTTCATTATTGTTGTTACAAAAAGTTTGAGAGTGCAGGTGAAGCAGCTCATGTCAAAACATTTATACAACTTTGTATAAATGCCTTCTGTTAAAGACTGTTTGGAAGTCCTATAAACCCTTGAAACAGGGTGTCTTTAAACAGGTCTTTAAACAGGGTGTCTTAGAGAAGAAGTTTCGGAAATTGATGTATACAGCACTTGTAGTCAATACTCAATATTCAGCATAATACTTGCTCACTGACAAGAAAGGAATGATTACCATTAAGTGTATCAGGGCCTTGTTTTTTTTCCTATGACCCACTGCATAATGCATTACTTGTCAGGCTTCAGCTTATAATATGAACATTTGGTAGACACCTGCTAGAATTATTAATCTCTTTTATTCTGACTGAAGTCCTGACAGAGGAAGCATTGAATGTATCGCATCTCAAGTGAGCACCAAAAGGTTTATGTTATTTTGGAGGACATTTCTTTTCTTGAGCCTGAGTCCAACAACAATTTGTAAATTGTTGGAGGTGTGTGTATTTTTTTAAGGTGTGTACACCTTTTTTTAAGTACATCTTTAAGTAAACTGAATAAATTACATACTTGACAGGTTCTGTATTTTGATCATCATGATTGGATGGGTTGATAATAAACCAGTTAGATTTTTTTTTTTCTTTTTTGAACAGCAGTATTTGTCCATGGGAGAAATGACCTTGGAATATTCTGGGGATATCATTGTTTTGCTGATACTGTTGCATTTTACTGGTTAAAAATACATTAAATTACTTGCTGTTTGTTTTCAAATAGTAGGAGTAGAAATACATAAAAATGCTGTAAGCAATATCCATTAATAGGTTATTAAAAGAATGAAAGAATAATAATTAAGATGTTGCAGTATTTGCATGTTACCATATTTTATATTGTTTTTTCATATTTAGTAGCTTGCTTTCATGGTCAACTTACCCCATTTTGTCAAGGACAGTTTATTTAATGTGCTAAGTTTCCATGACAATCAGCTAATTTAATCTCTTGTGATTTAATTCACAGGTAGTAACCAAAAATATATAGCAAGTATTAGCATTTCATTAAAGTAATGTAGCTGCTGAAATAAGATAAGGGACTTAGATATACAATTGGTACTGAAACTGTTTTTAATCTCTTGCTTTTATTCTGATAAAATCTTTTGAAACATTCAAAGGGAAGAGAATTGTGACTGTGTTACAGCTAGAGATCTTGATATTTCATTATCTCAGTCCTGAAGAAGGTGGTTAGATAACACATGCTTACATTTTTCCCTGTTCTTTATTGCTGCAATAACACAATTAGGTATTTATGTCTAATTGGCGTGTGTGCAACATTGTTTTCATCTTGTTCTCCTAGTTCACTTAACAAGTGAAGAGTTATTTATATTTCCATCAGTTTTTACTTCTGCCTCCACTGAAGTCAGCGACAGAGCTTTCTTTTACTATAGCCAGAATAGGCCTTGCACAGGTTTCCTTGGTTATCATGTGTTTTAGCTGTCTGGTAGCTATGGAGACCCATTTTGAGGGAAAAGACAAAAAACTATTCTGACACAAAACACTTTTTTTTGCCCTGCTTTTATTTAAGTAGCGCACATTATAAATGTTTTTCTTGTCAAGGGGCCATAGAAACTTACTCATTTCTGGTGTTATCACCTAGTTTTCCTCAGCTGACTTGGGTTTTGTTTCTTTGAGGGTTAGTTAAGAGGGCAACAGTTCACATCTTTTGAGCGTAGATATGTGTGTAGTGCCAAGCCAGTAATGATAAGGAATGTATGTATATATAGATTTTGTGCTGCCCTTTTAAGCTGTCAAAATAAAGGAGGCACAAATTATTTTGACAAAATTCTGTTAAGTAGTTATGAAGACTGTAATTTGAAAGTAAATGTATGGATTAAACTGTTTGAGTTTTCTTTTATTATTTAGCCACTTTCCACAATCTACCATCAAAAAAGGATTACATTCCATATCCTGTCTCCCTTCTGTTACTGAAAGTGATGAAAATGTAAGTGACAATAATGTGGATATGAATCAAAGTGGGAGGCACTCACATGCAGAAGATTATTCTCAGGTAATCATTTTCCCAATTTTTTTTAACTTGACCTAGTTTTATATTCCAAAGGATAGTGAACAGCAAAATAGAAAATACTTATATATAGGTTTTTAAAGACTTTTCAGTAAGCTGTTTTTTCCCTGGAATTTAAGTAATTTCCCTGGTCTTTGCATTTTATAGTTATATTGATGTGTACTGGATGGGAAATCTTTCCTAATGCTTTTTGTTTTAACCTTATGTTTTATGATTTATTCTTCATATTCTAAAAGTCCTATTGCTAACACTATAAAGTATTTTGGTTTTGTTCTTTAGAAATCAATTTGGTGGGAGAGCCTTAAGAAGATAGTCAGGGGTCTTTACAAATAAATGATTACTTTGTGTTACAGTTAGTGTATTTCACCTACAGTGAAGGATGTGCCTAGGCACATGGCTACTTGAAAAATGTAAACTTCATAAACTCATGCCTTAAAAATGGCATCCTCATTTGGTTCTTAATTGAAAGACTTCAGGCTAGAGCTAGAAAAAGAGTTAAGGCTTCAATGCTGAGTTTGCCTGCTCTTAAGTTTCAGAAGCTTTGCCTTCTAAGGGAATCCTCAGCCATGAATTAGATGCTGAAGCTTCCTGAGTGAAATATTTTGTATGGGGAAATAATTCGCAACATAGAGAAATAGAGACTTAAATATTCAAACAAACAAACAGAGCCCCACTGAAGTTATTTTATTTGCTCAACACCTACAAAAGAACCCAACTTGGCAGTGCCAGTATCTCTTCAATTTTATCCCTATTGCAGCAAACACTGCTTATAAGAGCATCTGATAGCATTTCCCTTTTTGACTTCAAGAAAATTGAGGGGAAAAGCAGTCTAGGCAACATACAACTGCTTTCAATGAAGTTATACTCGAAGTCTGGATCCAACTCAATAAACCAAGTATACTTTGGGGTAGATGTAGTCTCATCTTGTAAATGTTTACTACAGTTCTCCCTTCTACATTTATTTTCTATTCCAACTAAAGAATGAGTACTACTTCTGTATCTGTTACATTCAATATGATTACAATATAGAAAATAATTTAAAAGAACCTGTAAAATGTATTCATCCATAGTGCTGCACAAAGGAAAAACAGCAACAAAGTCCTTGTCTGCACAATCCTGTAGTAAGGATGACCCAATTATTTTAAATCTTCTACAGTTCTTTTCTGGGACAAACTGATAAATATACTTGAGGTTAACATTTGTGGTATTTGGTTGATATATAGTGACTGCCTGTAGGGTTACAAAATGTGTTTGAAGACCAAAGACATACTGTTAAGGATAGTATTAGGTATCTGCATGAAAAAATAAAACAGAATTTAGTTTGATAAATTTTGAAAGAAAAGGGAAATAATTTTCTATGTAATTTTTGGAGGGCCTATTTATATATTTCCTCTTCAGAGTATACTGTAATGCCATTTTGTATTTCAGATCTGAAACTCAGTTGTTTTAAACTGTTCTATATCTATTGTGTGATAGAAAATGTACATGTGTGGATATAGTTATTGGGTATTTATTAGTTTAAAATAAGGTAATTCTGTAGTGAAGGAGAATTCTTTGCAATAGAGTATACATTTCACTATTCTGTATTTTGTGTACATTTTATAAACAATAGTTTAATTAATACTTCATGACCTTTTTAAAATCTTTTTAATAATTGCAATTTAAGAAAATCATTACGAAAGCAGCAGGGTAAAAAGGAGCTGTAAGTAGCATCTTACAGTATATAATAATTATTGGTTGCATGACTTCAGTGCCTCTAGCTGTACAAATATAGATTTAGTTAATTACAAATTAATAGACGTTTATGTGCTGGAAGCATAAAAGTCATTTGGAACGTCACTGTGATATTTTCCCCTAGTCCAAGAGTGTAAGAACCATGTGATTGTAGAAAACTGGTCTGTGATAATAGGATGTGCAGTCAAGGAGAGGCAAGGGCAAGTAAGAAAATACGAGAGACATTGATAAAACCGGAATGGTTGGAAGAAAACATGAGTGTGACTTCATCTAAGGGCAATGTGATTCAGACATGAAATGTAAGAAGTCATGAGCAGCTAATTGACTTATACTTGAACGTTACTTTTGCCTCAAATTAAATCTCAGCTGAAAAATGTTATGCCTATTAATAGCAGCAGTATGTAAGTAGGACTGCATTTGTATGGATTGCAAAAGAAAATAGTGTTTTTAACTTGCAGAACAATGTTCTTTGTTTCACATATTAAGTCTTTAAATCAACAAATTTGTGTGGATACCTCTGGGAGATTCATTATGTGAGAGCTTGCTTTCCTTAGTTTTAAAACTTAAAATAACGATATACATCTATACCTTTTTTCAATGTAAATCAATTAGTGATTAAAAATGCAAACAGTGAAAGAGAAACTTTGGTATCCCCAACTCACTAGGTTATGGCTAATTTGTAGAATTTTGTATTGTAGTGTACTTAGTGTGAATAACTTTGTCTCCATTTTAATCTGTGTGATTCCCATTCAGGAGACGTCTGATTTAAAACCTTTGATATAGATTTGCTAAATCTTTGGGATGCAGCGGTTTTATGCTTTAAGCTGACTGAAATTCAGTCAGCTGCTGTGCCAGATCCTCAGCAACTTTAAATTGGCATATTTCAATTAAATCCAATGTAAACTGTATGAAGTTACATCACTGAATATCTGATTCACTGTTCCTAAGGTCTGCTGTCACAGAAACAGAGACTAGTGATAAATGAAAGATAAAATTTTAGGAGCTGGATGTACCTTCTTTAAAGAACATCAAGTTGAAAGACAGCATTATCCCTCATGTCCCCAAAGTACTCATGCCAAAGAATAGAAATGCTTTATTATTGATTTTTTCCAACTTTTTTCCCCCTGAGTTTCCCATTCCCTCTGATTTTACAGTTCTGAAAGCTTTGTGGATTTGCATTAGGAAAAAAAATCTTCAAAAATATTCTATTTTTGGTAGTTAAATTGATCTTGAATCATACTGTTATTAAAAAAATATATTTTGTGAATTTTTTGTTTAAAAACTGCATAAAATAGGGCCCAATTCTTCAATGAAAAGGCTCGCTTTTATTCTTCTTCAGTAAGAAAGTAAGTAATTTATATGTGTAAGGCTCATTGAAATGCATGTGAAAGTAGATTTTTGGCTTGTTCCATTTGGTGGAAAAAATTATTTGTGGAATAATGGCTTCCTGAACTAGAAGGTTTTCAGAATTTGATTTTTCCTTTCATTTTTATTCCTTATCCACTTTTGTGGTCAGGAAAAAAGCAAAAAGGTCATCATTTGTAAACTGCACAGTGTCCTGCAGTTTTCTGGAACAGTAATTTTGGCAAACTCTTTTGAGAAAAAGATTATCCTGGAATAGTGTTTCCTTGTAGCTCTGCCATTGAAAAGCCTACTTGAAGTTTTTATTGTGATGAATTCTTTAATGCAAGTTATCTCCAATTGTCTTCTGTTTGACGAAATGTTGAACAGTAACAAAGAAAGAAGAATCTAATTCAAATATGTTTACCATCAGAATTTGCAACAGCGCCAGTCTTTTTTTAGTGGTGCCCAGTGACAGGACAAGATATAACGCGCACAAACTTGATGATAGGAAGTTCCATCTAAACATGAGGAGGACCTTCTTTCCTTTGAGGGTGGCAGAGCACTGGAACAGGCTGCCCTGAGAGGTTGTGGAGTCTCCTTCTCTGGAGATACTCAAAACTCACCTGGACACATTCCTGTGCAACCTGCTCTAGGTGAACCTGCTCTGGCAGGGGGGTTGGACTAGGTAATCTCCAGAGGTCCCTTCCAACCCCTATCATTCTGTGATTCTGTGATATTTAATAGACTGACCTGACGGCTATATTCAGAAATCTTAAGCAAAGCACTCTGATTTCTCTTTGTGGTTTCTTCAGTGTCAAGCTCCCTGGCAATGCTACTTTTAGATCAAAAGGGTTAAAATCACCACTGCCTCCCAGTGACATAAACAGAGTACCCATGTTCTTTAATGTTCATGTTTACCTCATTTTTCTTACTTCAGTGCCATCCTTTTATATATGCAAGCTCAGTCTTACCTTCTCCTTTACAACTGATATCAGTCTATTTAGTTTGCATGCTCTGTTGTGTGCTTTTTTCATGTTCCCTGTAAATGTTGCAGGCTGTTGTGTCATAACAAGCTTTTTCTTCTCCTCATTCTAATCCTTCTTATGATGTATTTCATAAGCCCAGTGAATTGTTATTGAGTCAACAGGAGGGCCAAGTAGAAAATACAAAATTCGATTTTCTTTACAAATTTTATAGTTTTAAAAATTACTTCAATCTGCACAAAATGAAAATTCCCTGCTTATTTTTTCAGGGCAAAAAGTAACCATGAGATATTAGGCACATGAATTAGAAGAGGGACTTGAGCTCTCAATTTAGACATTTGTGGTATAGACAATCTTTATGATGGGCCCGCAAATATCCACTTGCTTATACAGAATGGGACAGCTCCAACATTAGAGACTGAATAAAAGAGAAGCCGAGTTGGTAGTTGAGTATTTTTAAGCCATTCCCATACCTCAGTCTGTGCACAATTTTGCAGCTGTTTGTTCTTTTGTACCACCACCTTTTTTCAAAAATCACCTCTGTTACCTTCTCCCACATCACAGCTAAAACTAGAGCTGATATTCCAGTTAGTGAAAACAGTGACTCAGGAGTAGGCAAAAAAAGAATGCGTCCAAGTGACTATACATGCAAAACCCTTTCATGATATAACTCTCAGGTCAACATCAAACCTAGAAATTTAATACAGGGTTGGATCTTAAGAAATATTTTGGTCATCTTTGTCATTTTGAAGGTAGATTTAAAATGGATTTTTAATCTTAAAAATTATTTAGTCAAAGCTTTATTTCTTCACCTGCAATTATATCCAGAGAGCTTATTTTTGGAAGAAGACTGCTGTTTTTTACAGAAAAACTGGTGTGAAAAGTTTTGCCATGCATCATTTCTACAATAGTAAAGGATACTGGTTTTATAAAAATTTTAAAACGTATTATTTGGTGGATTTGAATAAAATAATGACACAGCTAATGTTGGGAGGCTGAACGATACAAATGAATCCTTGAAAGTAATAAGATAGCTATAAATTTATGAATTACCATTATTTTTATGATTATGTGTTAATGATTTTAAATGTAATAGATGCTAAATTAGATTTTTAAGTTAACCAGCAAATTTCCCTCACATTTTGCGTTCAGATTTCCCATTGATTGCAGGAAGAACAGTAAGTAACTAAATTCTCCCTGAATCTAACTGCATGCATCCTTCCACGTTTCACAGCTGGATACAACTCTCTCCTGCTTTCTTTCTTTATCAGGTACTGTGGCAGCAGAGCTGACCTTACAGACAATGTGTGTTCGTTAAGGAGGAAAAATGCCTTTAGTTTCTCTTTCTGTGCTAATGTCTTAGTTGCTGTAGCCAAGGCAATAGCATAACAGAATGAGAACTTCCTTGACACTCGCAGTTGTCTTGTAATCACTGAGGTTTAGGTAGACAGACACATCCCATACCATTAGAGAAGCAGACAGCTTTTGACTATATTACGTTTCCACTCCAAAAAACAAGTAAATGAGCCTACAGGAGACTCTACACAGCTGTGGTTAGATTGCTTTTACAGCTCAAACTGGCTTAAGTAACATTACTAAGCATCCAGGTTTTCCAGGATACGTTCTCCTTCTTCAATGGAAATTCTATTGAAGGAGTTTTTGAAGATTTTCTGTATCTCTCCAGGCCTTCCTGCTGCCAGCTGTTAATACCAACAAAGTAGCTCTATAGTAAGCTGCCACATGTCTGTACTAGAAGCATGGATCATGTGTACTGTCCATGAACAGGATGTCTGGCAGAAAGTGCTAGAGTACTGATGCAAATATTGCAGTCTACAAGGCTTATACAGTAGATCTGATACTTTTTATACTTTGGACATGCCCAGGATTTCTGAGAAGACACTAGACAAACTGTACAGTTGACATGTACCTGTTTGGTAAATCCTGTGACTCCTACAAGAAATTTGGCAATATTGGAATCTTGCAAGTTGTAGGCTCCCATGCAGAAATATGACAGCTTGAGGCATGCGTACTTCTGAAGTCACAGTTTAAAGGGGAGAGATAGTCCAGGTATTACTAGAGATTTTTTCAGACCCAAATATTGAGTTGTAAATGTCAATGTCACGTGAGAAGTGATCACAGCTTGCCTTTTGTTTTGCTCAGTTGTATGTATAGAAGTCTGGAAACAAGAGCTGAAGTACATGGGCAATTGCAAAATCCTGTTGTGTCCTTTTCAGCTCATTTGCTCTAGAAAAGCAGGGAATTAATCTAAAAAGGGACATGTAAGACGTAATATATTTCAGCTACCAAATTGTTCAACCAACTGTTAAAAATTTCAACAATGTATGTATTTTTCTCTTAATTGCTATTTATATTAGATCTGTCCCCAGCTTTGACTCATGAACATTCTTTTAAAAAACCACAACAAATTTGGAATAGAATTTAGGATTTGTGCTGTGCAAAAATGGGACTTTCAAATTCTCTCAAAAAACAATACTGCGGTTAAACTATAAGTATTAAATTATTTGGTACTTCCTATTTTGGGACAGAGACTCTTAAATCTGTAGTTTATTCTCTCAACTCTTTCCGTTAGTTATTTCAGAGAAGATCAAACACCTAAAATTTTAACAGAGCTGAGATTCCTGAGCCTATTGCCTGTGGAGGTGCTGTAAAATGCTGCAGGAAGACTTTTACTGAGTTAGGAATTAAAGTAGAAAGCCATAAGGCTTTCCTCTAAGGAAGCATTCACAGATCCCTTCATGTTGTGTGTGCAGGATAGTCTGTAACAGGAGGGTTGAAGCAGACCTGGAGTTAGAGCACAATGACCGTGTGCAAGGTTTAGGTACTGTTCTAATCTGCCATCCAGTCTAACTTACTCAGACTTTCTAAATTATGTCAGTCTTTCCCTCCAAAAATGTTTCTAGATTGTATTGAGAAAGCATAAAAGCAGCTTCAAGTCAGTATAGCTCCCACAACTCCTCTTTTAAATGCAGAACAGAAAATCACTGTGTGTGTCCAGATATTGGCCAGCTCAGTGCTATCAGTCTCAGCATTAGTGCCTTTGACACATGTAAAGGTGGGTATATATGAGGAGCTTGAATGAGGGGAAGGGTGACAGATCTTGTTAAAGGGAGACCTGGGATGAAAAGCAGCTTGCAAATTTGTTTGCAATAGCTTTTTTAGGCTTTAATAGTTATCTTTGCAAAGGCAAAGCTAGTCCAGTTAACCCATTAATAGTACCACATTCAAATGGGAAATAAGATGGGAACTGTGGAATCTCTTTCTCCTGCTCTCCCTCCCTCAATAAAAAAAAAAAAAAAGTGCAACTGAGCTTGTGCAGGGTATGCCATATTGCAGGTAAGAGGGCAGTCAGAAGGAAGAGTGACTAGGCATTCATTTTTAACAGTAGGAAAGATTTTAATCTCTCAAAGAAAAGGACCCTGTCTTCGCAAATTCAACAACTTTCTGAAAGGCTGGCTAACTTGTTTTCAACTTTAAACCTAAGCGGATATTACATTCATATTAGTTCAGCAGCTCTAGCTTGGAAATGGGATTGACCAGGATAAAATTGTTTGCCAAAAACATTAAAAAAGAGCAGGCTACTTTTTATTTATGCAGCTGATAGAAAACAAAAGATGCTGTAGCAATCAGGCATGCTGGTTCCAATGACAGTTGTGTACACTTGCACAGCAAGAAATGCTTTTGGAAAAGGAGTCCTCTGTATACTCTCTAAGAATGGAAACTTAGAATAGAAAAGAACAGAATTGGTTCTAGAATAGGACTAATTAGTTCTTAGAATAGAACTTATCTGATTGTCAAAGAACAGTAGTATCAAAGAACATTTTTTTAATAGCAGAGGAGTAGGCATATGGAACAGCTTTTATCCGAGACTCCATATCACATATACTTCTCTAGAAAAACATCGGTCTGTCTATTGGTGATGTGTATGTAGGTATTATGGTGAATTTTAGTATTTCTATTTTTCTTTAAAAAAAAATATACTACAATGATAACTTACTAGTTTGTTTCTCCATCTCAGGAAGGACTACTCCAAAACCAAGTATTTTCTTTAACAAAATAATGCAAGATTCTAATCACAATTGTTGTTGTTCGGGTTTTTTTCGTTATGTAGGAGACCACCCTCTTTTGGCAACAAAATGAAGAGAGACACAGTAAAGGTAAGTGTGTTTGAAGTTTATATTCAGACTTGACTCTAAGCCTGCCATGAATATGTTGGGATCTTGGAGTATTTTTGTAGTTGTCACTATTAATTGATTCTGAAGTTAGTGTATCTCAGTAGCCAGATTGCCATCTTTTCTGCTTACTCAAACATCTACTCAAGAAATGCCCATTGAAGAAAAGCTCCCATAGCACAACCAAGGAAAAGGATGAAGCAGACATGTTTCCGTCCTCTGGCCTATAATACTAATAATTCACGTTACTACTGTAACAAAATCCTTTGTGCTCAGGTTTTCTTCACAATCTCCAGGCCATCTCAATCCATACGTTGTCATTTCTCTATGCAAAATCCATTTATTCCAACTTTACATAGAAAATATTACTAATCATTACAGGATTCAAAGACTGGAGGTCTATGCTCCTATTAATTGGTACAGGTATGATTGCTTTTCTTTAAATAATACAATTAATTTTAATGTATTAATTATTAACTAAACTCATCTTCATAAAACTATTTTTAAACGAAAAAAAGTCATTGGGAGAGGAGGCTTAATAATACATCTTGGTTTAATGCTTTGCATTGTGCCATGCACTGTAAGTTATGAAGGTTACTTCATATTGCTGTTGCTTCAAAACGATTCATTATGAGTCTTTCAACTCCACAGAATATCTGAGAGCATGAATCATGAATCAAAACTGAAAGAAACAGAGAAATCTTTTAAAAAATGTTTTATTTATGACTATGGGGGTTTTAATACATTTTTTAACATGGCTAAAAATTGCTCAAATTTTGAAAAGTATGTGAATGAGAATTCAATAACTTTATCTCTTCAGAGTTTGGTTACAGGTCATTAGACAGTTAAATATATGAATAGTCTAATGTCAGGGAAGTTTCTGTTCACTTGAAGCGGATTTGAAACACATTCCTATTGAGAACAGTGGTATTTTACAAGTAAACTCATACATATAAACGAATCCTTTCCTGATTAAATAATTGCATTTCAATACCTTTTGGTTTAGGAATCTCTGTCCTTTTATGTTTGTTTAAAAAAAAAGAGTTTAAAATATTCTCATTAAACTACTTACGCTGCTAAAGTCCATTGAAATTTTGCGCTATTGAGGTTCACCAAATGCAATGAAAATTTTTCGTAAAAGTATAGTACATCACTGTCTTTCTCTAGAATGTTCTCAGAGTAGGAAATTATAGCTTTGCAAATCTACCAGAACAAAAAATTTGTCCTAAAACATATAATTACACTTAATTGTGCTTTGTTGTAAAATGAAAATTCATACATTTATGTTTATTCTGTCTGTGTTGTTGTTACAATAAAGCAGTTATATTCTCAAGATTAAGTGCTTTTCTGTACTTTCCAATTGCTTTTGGTGCAGATACTGGATCTGATGGAAGTTGTTTGTAGCATCACATTATTCCCATGAATATCTGTTATCTCGCAGGAATCTTGTTGTTCCAGTATTTGTCTAGAGACATAATGAAACTAAAGTACAGACTGAAAATGACAAAACCAGAAAGTGAAATTTCAAATGAGCATGCTGGAATTAAGTATGACATTATTGTACAGTGTATACAGGATATATTGAAGCAGTACATAGTAAGGTGGAAAATTTCTTTGATCGTGTGGACAATCTTTATATTTTCTGTAAAAGTAGCTAGAATTTGACGTTCTGTTAAGTGAACCTGAAGTTGATAGGTTGGTTACCTTCAGCTGTGCAGCATTTTTCATAATGAAAATGCAATTTGGTTTAAGGCAGAGTATGTATGATACTTCTGTTTCTTTGTGTGCTTTTTTCATCAACAGCCCCCACCCTTACGCCCCCAAAGAAAAAAACCCAAAACCCTAAGCTCGTCTGACATGTTCTACCTGGATAAAGTTATCTTGCCTTTCAATTTGTCTACCCGTTTGCCTGCATTTGAAATTTGGTTTATTGGCATTGGACTAAATAATCTATAGTTGGTTAGATCACTTTTCATATTTTCTTTAAAACATTTGCTAAACTTCAAACTCATGGTAGAAAACCTACATTTAAAGATGTCTTAAGTACTATTTTGTGGATTGGAGATTTCCTGTGCTTTTATCTCTGTGCTCTGTTATAGAAATTGGCTACAACCTTCATATTCACTGTGTTAAGATCTTGCAATTTCTGCTGTAAATGGGAAATTTCCATTTTTGTACCTTTATTCCAATAAGCCAGCCTGCCTGTCCCTTCTTCCTGAAAACTGAGGCAGGGGACTCCTTTAAATTTTGAACTATTTTTAACATTTTCCTTACAAGGTAGTATTTTCTTGTGCTTTTTCATTTACTTGGCTTGCTTAGTGTTTTTTTTCTCCTGAAGAGCTAGCTTATGACTATAAAGAGCCAGATACAAAGCGTCCAGATACTGAACATTTTTGGCACCCAAAAATGTAGGCAGTTAGATGGGGGGGCTTGATTTCCATTAAGCATCTCAGTAAAGAGCCAGTGCTTGAAAAATGATGAGCAGCTACCAAAAGCAATGACAGCATTTGATGCTAAACTGTCTTAGAATGTGTCTTCTCACTTTCTTAAGAACATTACTTTTTCTAATAATTTTGGGGGTTTCATGGAGTATGGTATTTTCTTACCTTAAAAATAAGGATTTTTGTGATAAACTCTGCTAGTGTGTGTTCATTTGCTACTCTTTCGTTTTTGCCTTTTTGGATTAATTGTTCTAGTTTGTATGTGGCTCTGCTCTTAGTTATTGATCTGGTTTTATTTGTCTTCTATTTTTTGTTACAATGCATGTTTTATTGTTACTTCTGTACTTGAATGGTTTCCCTTATCAAGTTACTTTTTTTCTCTTAAGCTTGATTGTAACATTAATCTTTGTTGCTTGAGTTCTAAGTAGCATAAAATTCTTGAATTCAAATATGCTGCTCCGTTTTCTGAAGCTCTCTGCAGTGTTTAACTTTAATAAGCTCATATTATATCCATGTGTATTTGATTAGTATTTGCGTTTGTTCAAGGAATAAATTATATGATAATTACAGACAATTATTTGCTGAAATTATCTCCCATATGTCAGTTTTAAAATACTACTTTATATTGAACATCTCTTAAGATACGCTTCAAATTAATGTATAGTTTTATTCCATAAATTACATCTTCATTATATGACCTAGTTTTTGCAGTTTCTCATACAAGGTAAACGATAGTTAGCAGTTTGATTTACTTTTTTCTTGAAATTCTATTTCTGTATGATGCCAGGAAGCTCTGAACAGCACTGTCTTTGGAATGCATAGATCAAAAAGGATAAAATATGCTTTTTGATTACATTCTCACAAGATTCTCATTACTTCTTCAATGAGAAGTGTGGACACTTCAGCCATTTTGTTGACACCGTTTTTGCTTTCCTTTAGCTGCACTGGAAGAGCTATCTTCCCTTTGACCCCAGTCTGCATACATAGTCAAGAGAAAGGTTTATGCATTGACTTTTAAATAGTGTGGAGCACATCTTGTGTTTGAAGGCTGCAGAGATCTACTGATCCTATTGATCCTAAAGAAGGTCTGTTGATAGTAATCTAGTACTTGTGTTCAGAATGAACAAAGAAGAGCAACACTGAGCCACAGGAAGATGATATTGGGCATAGTCCTGCTCTGATGACCCCTTCATTGTACTCTCTGTGATATGCACATTTGCAAGCCAAACACTGTGGTTATTTCACTGGAGGCCTAAAACCTATGTTAACTTAAATCTAAGAAAACGCCTAGATTTTACAGCTTTCAGTTAGTTTTTCCATAGCATAAGGAAGAGAAAAAGTCTTTGGTGCGTTTCCTTACATTACATTTCTCTGAAGTCTTAAAAAAATAGTTGCAAACTAATTTAGAGCCACCTACATCTTATAAACTTATTAGTTATCCACCACATCACTGTGTGTCTCACTGATCATGAAGTATTACAAAGCACATTTAAATATAAATAATGTATTTTTCTAATTAGCTTTCTCATTTGTTATACCTTACCTGTTTGGATATTACCTCAGTTTTTTCCTCAGCAAACATTCTGAATTAATAGCTGTTCATGTTTGAGCTGTTCTGTCTACTGTTCTCAGCTGTTCTGAGCTATTCTCAAAACTTCTTTTTGGGACAGATTAAACATCTTCAATAACTACTCATATGAATCTCACAGAGTAAAGGCAAAGAAAGTAACATTACAACACAACTTAAAAAGTTCTTAAGTGATTGCAAAATGTGTCTACATGGCATTTCCGTGTTTATATTTTGGTATGAATCTGACAGTAGTTCTGATTTTCCTACAAGAAAATTCATGTAATCTAGTTCAAATCTATTTCTGTTTACAAGTGGTTAGACTGACTTGTGTGAGTAGCATCACAGGGGGTACTAAGTACTAGAGGCAAGGATCGGTCTTTGTGTCCTCCACAATTCTATGTATTTTTTTTTTTCTGTGGGTTGTAAAAATTTTATGATACTGCCCCATCCACTTTTCACTGAATAGGAGCTTTGGACAAGGGGTTGTATTTTTCTTTATATAGATGACTTCAGGTTTGCAGAATTGGTATATATGTTCACCTAACATGCTCATATTAAACTTTCTAGTGCACAGTTCAATATGTGATAGTATATTGAGGCAGAATACTTAAGCAGTTGCAGATGTAAGCAATTAATATCTGTACAGAGTTGTTTCAGTCACCTTTTGAGCTTTTTAGGTTAGTGCTTTAGTTTTTATTTTTAAACTCTGAGATGTATGGAAAATATCCTAGTAATTTTAGGATAATTTTTCAATATAAGAATACTACTTTAATGTGCGTATTGTCACTGTATTGACTCTGTGTGTCTTATCTCTCCAGAAGAATTACATGAGAATATCAATTCTGATGCAAAACGAATGTCAGAAACAGCTGATACTGGTATGAACAGCCAGACAGGGGACAAATCAGAGGAAGAAATCAAGTCAGAAAGGACTTCTGTTTCCAGGGAAACATGGATTAGCTTTGAAGACTTCTGTGTTTGTTTCCAGTAAGGAACAGAGGTTTTGGGCTTTATTCCATAAAATATGCGTATGTAATATGCGAATTGTGGCTATATAAAAACTGTACCTTCTCAACAGATCTTCTTTTAGTTCAGTTTAGAAACAAATCAACAGATCCTGCCTTTCAGGGTAGTCCCAAGGCTACTCTTCCGACCAGATTTACTGTGTCTGTTGGCAGTGAGTTTGTAGGTGCAGCCCCACACTCTGTCTTGAGTATGTACTCCAGAGTACAGCGGAGAACACAACCACTAGCTTCATAAAGCATATGTCAGGCTGAAACGTGGGTGGAAGATGGTAGGTCATGGAGCTGCAGCCATTAAGGTGCTCACATACCCGACCCATCAGCCGCTGGGCAGACACGTTCTGCATCTGAACAACACAATTCTAAGGCAAAGAAAGTTGTTGAAGTCTTCTGTTGCCATCAACATAGCTCAGCTTGGTCAACTAGGTGCTTTCTTTCCCTCCCTTTTCAATATAATTCCAAGGCATTTATACCGCTGCAGACATGAAAAAGCTAGTGTAATTGCAGCATAGTATCTGTAGCTTCTGTCTTTCAGATTTAAGAAGCCTGATACACTATAGATCCCTTAGAGAATCTGACATTGCTGAGGGGAGTAATTATATCAGAGAAAATTCATCCAGGTGTTTTTTCATTTGAATTTGTAACTGAGATTTCTTTGTGAAGCTTTTATTTTCATAAATTAATGTTTTCTTGAGCAGGTATTAGACTCTGCTCCCTGTCTGAGGGAGAATGTATAACTTTTATACCAGCAGCACTACAGGAACTTTAGGATTAAAAGATCATAGATCACTTCAGACCTTGTTAAGGTTTGCCTGCCTAATTTTAGGGAGCCCCAGGTCCAGGAAGATACGGCCTTCAGAGAAAAGCATCACAAGCAAAGTTAATTTCCTTTTCTTTCAAAGACGTGCTCACAGTGTCATACACAAAGGATGTAAAATATGAAGTTTTTAACTTGTTAGCCAAACGTTAAAGTACTGTTAACCTTCTGTAGAGCACTGCAATATTAATTAATGTATAGAGCATTTGTCAGTTTCTTATTCCTGTCCCTAAGTGGGTGAGAGTTTACTTATTTTCACAGTGAACTGATAAAGTATCTGTTAACAAAGCATCTTGATTGACCTTTGAAGAATTTATCACTCAGAAGAAATTAGGCACCTAAGATTTTCATTTTACCAGTCAGTTCTGTTGAAAGCATTTCCTTGTCTGACATGCCTATATCTCGGACAGAGTGAAAAGAAGATGAATGTTCAGAGTTCATATCAACTTTGAGAAATAAAGAAAATTTTAGTCATTGCAGGAATTGATATGTCAACAATGGATCAGGATCCCTGTGATGTTTCTGGCTAATCAAAACATTTCTTTTACATAGAACATTGGACTTTGCATCTGATTTCATCCTCAATTAAAGCTGAAGTCATTTATGTTGCC
Source organism: Gavia stellata (assembly GCF_030936135.1). Classification (NCBI taxonomy): domain Eukaryota; kingdom Metazoa; phylum Chordata; class Aves; order Gaviiformes; family Gaviidae; genus Gavia; species Gavia stellata. The sequence continues at coordinate 39,527,305 of NC_082595.1, forward strand.
CTTGGTTAAATCCAGGTCAGAAAAAATTGTTGTCAGGAATTAAGTGGCTTTCTGAAGGTGTGCAAACACCAGAGAATTGAAAAAGCACAATAATAAACTATACAAAATAGTTCTTCCTTACCGTGAGACTTTATACATAACTTTATTACAGTAATTTTCAGGTAGGCATTTAAGTTTCAGAGTAATATTATCCTATTACCATTTATGGATTCAGATTGAACAAATTAGTGGCCTGACCTCCAATGGAAAACTGTAGAAGTGCAGCAGAGGTAGAAATTAATGTCAGCTGCTTTCTCTGGAGATGAATTTTATTCACCTTTTATGAAACTAAAAATGGTGAACCATTTTTGATAAATAGCTGGGAGTCTGATTTATGAAAGTAAAGTTAGTATCTTATGCTATGAAATAGAGATTTACCTGAAATATATCATTTATACTAAGATTATTTTCCTGCATGTATTTTTATTTTATTTTCTCCCTAGGAACCTGTATGTTTTCCACAAACCACATACGTATGCTTATAACTATCAGAAGACGGATTTTAAGGTATATGATTGTGTTGAGTTTTTTGTGCTTTTTTTATTTTTTACAGTATTCATAATTAGATAATAGATATATCCTAAATGACATTGGTAGATCACACAGAACTGCTATTACTGAAAAAATAATAATGGCTTAAGATTGCTATAGTCAATGCAAAGATGTTTGTGAGCAAATATCCAAAAGTATTTCACTGCGTTTAAGACAGGAAAAAAATGTTATGGAATGCTGTTGCACAGTAATATAAAAACTGAGTATGTAAATCATGAAAGTTGGTAGTGAGAGTATGTATTACAGTGAATCAGACCTCCATCCTCTCTTTATCTCGATTTAAATCTACCTTATAACAATTTAGAGACTAAATTAAATTTAATGATGATTCATCTGCAGAATCTGCCCTTCAATTCTCCTTCATCTTCACCTGTCACCTAAAACCCAAATAGTCTGTATAGCATAGCCCTCCATTTTCACTTTACATGCTAAGTCCTTTAGCAACTTACAAGATTCTGTTGCAGCGATTAGAAATACCCCTTAGTTGCACTGAAATTACAGTGTTTCTTTAAACCTGCCATTAGTCCATATTATCAGAAGGTTATTCAACATGCTTGAATATCCTGTTCCAGCTCTAGTTTTATACTGTAACTGAAATGTAATTGTAGAGTACTGAATTGTAAACTCCAGGTGTGAACTTTATGTAAAATCCTGTACTGAGGAGGTTTACATGGTTTATGCTTCATAATTGTAGTATACCTGCAATTTCACACCTCTCCATATTTGTAATCACATCACAAGAAATTTTCCTATTCGCTGCACGATACACTTTCACAAGGCATAATCAGCATCAAGACTATGTAAGTCTGTGTGCTATTGTGCTGAAAAACTAACCCTTTGCTAGAAAACCATTCTATTTTTTTACATTGATACAGATGAGGTGTTTACACCATTGGGTAAATTCTGTATGAGACTTATAAAAGAACCCTTTTATATTATGCTATGAAGATAAAAGTAGCGGAGTTCCAGGATCAAATACAAAAAATGTATTGATATGACTCCGGAGAATGTAGGAAGACATGTATTAAAACAGTTCTGAAGCAAAGCAGCTCATTCACCTTCAGATTTTGAAGAATTTCTAGGAACGGTAGAATCATTCTAGAGTTTCTAATATTGACATAGGAATTATGTATTAAAGTTGAGTGTGAAAAAAGCTGCCTCCATATATTTTTGTAGGAAAAAACATAATGAGATAGAATCAGTCTTGTGCTACAAATTAAGAGTGCTTATTTCTTTCAAGCTTACTGTAATTAATTAGAAACAGAAAGTTGCAGCACATAACAAAATTTTTGGTCTTCACTGAATGTTGTTTGGCAAGCAGAACTACTAAACTGAGGTACATATGAAGAATATCTCATAAAAGTAGATAAATACTCATTCAAGAAACTTTTCTGCTTCCTTTTATCTCTTAACTGAACATTATGGTTTATACATGCAGCATGAGGCTCTGGGCTTAAATGACATATCTGAAATTTGGAAGAAGTAGTGACAGTTAACTACTTATTTCCCATACCATATCCAGGGTCATGATATCCAAAATCTTAGTCATATGTTGTATAAGCCCAGACAGACAGCATTCAATGAAAATGAAATAGGAACAAATGTCTGTTTTTCTATGCAGTCTACTGATGACCGAGTCTTCTATTATTTACTTGTGGACAGTCTAATGCCCATTGAAATCCTGGTTGGTTTTTCTGCATTAGTACGCTGGGATGATACTGGAGGTAAGGCCAGCACAGAAAAGTGGATGTTAATGTTGTGTTTTCCCATACTTGAATATGTCTGTGCTGTTGTGTTTGGCTGTGGTGTATTCTGGCACAGTTTGAGAGTTTAGCATTAAACAGTCAAATAGATTCTAGGAAGTACACTAATATTCCAGTAATACTTTCTTGTTATTTAGTATTGATCATAAGTATTTTCTTGAAAGGATCCCTCCCTTTATTAAGATGTGCTGCAAGCTTTTCATCAATATATTTCTGGTATGGATTTCCTTCTCTTTCTTAGGGTTTTTTTTCTACAAATTCCATTCTTGCAAGCTTCTTTATGCCTTAGCTGATCAAAATGAACTAAAATCAGCAGTATGATCAAAGTTTATTTTTGAAGTGACTTTTAAACTTGTGCGTTGTAAGCTCTTAAGTATATTTACAGCTGGCTTATTTCAAGATCCAATAGCTTGGATGGTTTAAATCAAAATCTGTTGTATTTTATGGAAGTCATAGAATGGCATTCAGAAAAGCTAATGCATGTTATGACAATCAGCTTAAGTTAATCAGACATTTAAACATTGCATATGGACATAATTTTAGTGCATCTAGAGTAGAGTAGATAGATCCAAAGGAAAGCTTAAAAAAACCAAACTCACCATCCCATTAAAATAATTAAACTATGATATAAATATAAGCTTTGTATGGCTGTTTGCTTCCTTTGCATGTGAACAGAATGGATTTTTATGGAGTTTTAGAGCAGCCTGAAGGGACTTGGAAGATTCTTTTAACCATTATTTTCTAGTAAATGGTACAAATAAGACAGATTCTGTACTACCTATGCATTTTAAATTACTGTCTCTTTTCTCTGAGTTATCAAAGCCTAAATGAAAACTTCAATGATTGTGAAGGAGATACAGATTCTGCATAAGTGTATTTGTCTTCATTTTACTGTTATCCCCCTCTCCCCCAATTGTGGAGGTTTATTTCTTTCTTATTCTAGGTACTAAACGAGAATGTTCTAGTATTTCAAAGGGTGTGCTCATGGTTGAACATTTCTCTTGGAAATGTGTGACACCTGGAGAACTTGTGTTAAAGATGCATACATCCGCAACCAAAGCTACTGTGTTAAATCTTCCTGTTGGGTATGTACGAGGCTTCATTTCTGTCCTAACACTTTAGTCTTAAGGCTTGAGATGGTCTTTTACTTTACACAGTAACTAAGAATTTATTTCCTAAAACGTAAGTTTTTGCAATATCAAACTGGTTGATAGCTAGGATTTGGTAAGACTGCAAAATTGCTATGAATTTAAAATAATTACCAAAACTTTAATAAAGATTTTGAATTATTTACTTTTATTTAAGAGCATTTAGCAAGAAAAATCGCACTGATTTTTAAAAAACAAACTAGAATACAAATTACTACTTAAAAGTGTTTCTAACTAGAATGATTTTGAGATGTTTCCTGGAGTACCAACACAAATTCAAGAATTAGGATTTTTAGTGGAACTGTAAAAGAATGATGATACCATAAGAGGTTTCATAGCTTTTCTTGAAACAGGATTTATGAAACATGACAGGAAAAATTCTGAGGTTATCCATGAAGCCTTCCATATCTTATTTCACATTTACATAGTGCTTAATATGATTTATTTCTCTTTGCATGTAACTCTAGATATTCAGTGTAGAGCATTGCCTGATTGTTTAAATAAATAAATAGATGAAAGGCAAGTCTTTAATATTTGTTAGTTTCTGAAAATGCTTCCAGTGAAACAAGGAAGATGACATCTTCATATGTTGCCATAAGCATACAGTTACTGACTAATTCATTGGGGCCTTCTACTTTTCCAAATACAGAGAATCACCAGTTTAATCTCAAAGAGATGAGACAAAATGTATCTTTAAAAAATCAAGTAAGATTTCAAATAAATAGGCATAGAAAGTAAATACCACAATACTAGCACATTGATATTAAATCAAAGATCTTTAATAGTGCCCTCTATTTGTTTTGATTCAGACTAAAAATGGAAAAGTTATTGTGTTTATAGGTTAGTTCTGTCACCACATTCTTAGTGTAGTTTCCAAAAGTTGCATATCTCTGTCCTGTAGGGAAGCCAAAAACATTCATCTTTTTTGCCCCTGCGAATTTAAAAGCTACCAGAGATACAGGCAGCTCAAATTGATAAGCTTCTCACATTTGATTCTCTCTACTGCAGGCAGAGCCAGCAGGCTTTCAGGAAGCTTTAATTTACAGTAGGTGTGGGAGACAAATGGGCTTATTGACTGCTCCCCCATTTCATTCCAAATGAGAAATGACTTGCTAAGCCAGAAGGCACTTTGTTCCCTCATTCTGTTGGTGGCCAGGGGGCATTTTAAATTTCACTCACAAGAAGACGCAATTAAAGAAGTGTGAGTGTGTGTGTGGGGGTAACTGTCCTTTCTTAGGTTCACTGATGGATCTCTGCTTAACACTTTGAAGCTGTGGCCTGGATGAACCTCTCCAGCTAAATGCCACTCTGACAATGATATAAGACCATGAAGCTTCACCATTTGATATCAGCAAGCTTCTCAAGTATTTCAGTGGGACTGCAGGACATTGTTGACTGGACAGAAGAGCATGAATCCCCTGTGTGTGTAACTATAGTTAGGAATGGTTTCTTTTATGATTGGAATCTGTTATAGGATATGATCAGGCAAACAAGAATGAGCTGAGATGAGTGTATCCCAGTAAGACATAATGAATTTCTGTTGTTTGCCACCTTAGGAGGTTACACTTGAGTGGTTTGGCCTGCAATTGCTGCATAAAACGGTCACTCTATAGTGTTCATCTAGCCTGACAAAATTATGTGTCAATTTTTTCTGGTTTTGTCAATGCAAACATGGAAATTATGATCTAAGTAATGTATGACCAGAACACCTGACTTCTCCAAGCTTTCTAGAGCAAATATGTTTTTATGTGTAGCTAACTATAATACTGACTAAAAAACTTTGGGTGTTTAACGATCTGAAATAGTCAAACTACCTGTTTTGCTGAAGAAAACCAAAATAAAACCTAAATAAATAAAATAAAAATAGAGTAATAGTGACTTCTCTGATTTCACTTACTACCTATGTTTGGAGGTTCTTGAGAAGCAAGGAGATAGAAATGCAGGATTTGAAGAGCCAGTTTATCTAGGAATGGATTTAATTTTTGCCAAATGTATGAAAGGAAAAGCTTAAGAATTGCTGTGATTTAAAAAAAGAAAGAGTACTTTTTGGTTGTTTTTTTTTTTTTTTTTTTCCTTGCATGTAGGCGACACATATTGCTCTTCACAGTAAGTTCTCCCATAGGGCACCATATTCATCTGTGTAGCATGGTGCCATGTGTCTTTGGAGAAGAGGATACTGTGATGCTGGGTCTTGAAAAGGTATGCATAACCAGAACTAATTAAGCATTGTGATAAAGGTGTTTCTGACTATTACTTACTTTTAAAGTGAAGTACTGTTGGATTTTCATTTAGAGATATTATATTTAATGGTATAATATTAATTTCAATATGAAATGGATGAGTGCATAAAAGAAACATGTTTTACAAAACAGCAGGCACCGAGATCGATGTTGCAATAATTGTCTTATATAAATATGTAAGTAAGCATTGGATAGTATCGTGGTTTACATAGAATAGCAGTGTAAAATGAAATGTTAAAAATACTCTTGTTGAAATACATATGTCAGAGGTAGTGTATAAGCTCTCTCTTTGAGGCATGTGATAAAAGTGATAAAATACATGTACAGATATAAATTAATATTTAAAAATACCTGCCTAGTAAAATAAACTGTCACATCAGTAAAGTTTGTTTTGTCCCATGAGATCACATATTACTCACTGGGTCCCAGTGTAGCTTTTATACCTAAAATGAACAATTGATTCAAACAGCTTTTCATAGCTGAGATAAGAGGCCCAGGGGAGTAATTACTACAGCTTTTGTTCTTTGTTGCTTACAATCCAGACAGATATCACTACCGTCCATATTTTCATGGTTTCTTTGGCAAGCAGTAGGCCCAAATATTTGTCATGGGCACTGAGGGGAGGGAGTATAGCTTCTAGAGCACCGTTGTGCAAAAATATTTTGAAAGGTGAGTGTAACAGCAAAATTATATAGCAGTGTAGATTCAGGGTCCTAATATAGGACATTAAAGCAGCTTATGCAAATTTATTACATTTATTGTAGCGAAGAAGTTTAAATATAAGAAGTTGGGCCATTAAAAACGTCTTGTGGCTCTACTGTGTCCTTGTCTTCAGATTGTGGATGAAAGCTATCCCTCATCAAGAAAATAAAGTAGAATTATATCCTGGGGTCTGCTCTTCACTCTCTTTTGAAGACAGCAAATTCTTTGCAGAGTGTCATTTGCAGGAAAGTGTCCACATTCTTGCACAGAAATCCTGATGAAGGTTAATGATGCTTTAGGCAGCATGTATTTGGACGTTGTTTTCAGCGGGATACAGATACTCATCTGTCCTTCTATAATAGAAGAGATGCTGTGCATTTCAACTAACAAGACTCTTATTATCACTGCAGTAGAATGTCTCTATGTGCATCTTATTTTTGATTATATGTTCTAGAACTAATGATACAGAAAAAATAAAATCCTTAACAAATATATGTTATGCTGCCTGTTATAGTGTTGTAACATTTTTATTTCAGTAGCTAAAATCAGTGAAAATTTTGTATGCTTTTGAATACCAGAGACCTAATTGATTTTACAGTTTATAAAATTAATAACAATTACTTGACTTAGGAAAAGTTTTGTACTTCAGCACAGAAAAAATGCTTGTATGCTGTCACAGCCTAGAAAGAAAACAAAAAAAAATCTTAAAGCAATCTTTTTAACAATGGTTGTTTTTCTTCTCTCTCTCCAGGAGAGCTACCGATTCATAGAACAGGCTACAGCTATACTGAAAGCTGTTGGAAACGTGATAAATAATTTCAGCAGTAAGCCTGAGCTTCCTAAAGCCTTGAAGGAGTTAGAACTAAGTCACTGTCCTCCTGGCATCCATGGTACTGGAATGGCTGAAGAACACTTCAAGGTGAACAAACAATTTTAATAAACATAAAGGCTACAGAAGCTGGATAACAGCTTAACATTGTCGTTACCCTCTTCAAACCAATGACAATGCTTTTAAAAAGGACCTCCTGAGTGCTCCAGATGTGGCATTCGTTAGTAAATGTAAGCCCAAATGACATAACTTGCAACTGTGTACTACAATTATCTTCTTTTAATACGAACAAAAAAATTTAATATGCACAGAGTAGTGCATTGTAAATTTGAGTCTAATTTTGTCAGTTTAGCTTAGCACACTTTGGGGCAGAAAGCATCAGGTTTTTTTTATTTTATGACTTAATTTTGGATTTAAAAGATACTACCTGAAATGCAGAAAAGCCTTTCTGTGTCTAATATTGATGTTACAGGAAAACAACATTATGGCTTATATTACTGAAGACAATGAGGTTTTTTTTCACTCACAGTATTTCTGAGTTGTTTTTCTTTGTTTTTTGAAACTGCAACATTCTTTTTCAACTTTTTTGCTCTGTGTGTGTGAAATTAAACGGGTTTTAGATACATGATGAAAACATTACACTTTTCTGTAGATCTCTATACTGTAGCTTTTCAATATTACAAAAAGTTTGCAACAAAAAAAGTTATGTAAAAGAGACACTATTTTTTATTTATATGCAAATGTTGATAATACTGCTATAACTTGATTTTTCTACAGTCAGTACTTCATATATTCCAGATTTGCTTACTTTCATCAAAGTACTAGAAAGCTCATGCAGTTTAGACCATATATTTTAGAAGACTGAATAGAAGAAAGGGATTAGTATTTTTATAATCACTGATATTAAAAAATAGAACACTTAAGCCAGTGCTTTTATACATGGGCTTGACACCAGGCTCAAATTCAGCAAAACAGCAGAATTAAGAAAGACCGATTCCAGGTGCACCACTCATGAAAGAGGTGATCTTCATGCCAAGTCCAACAGAAAAAAATCTGTTTGACCTCTCTGGAATGGAAAATACAAATTTTAAATATATACACTCATATGAAATATGTGTAAAACTTAGGGACCTTAAGAACAATTCAGTAGGCATGAACATACATATCTCTTCCTCTCTCCCCCTCTAAGATGACCAATGTGTAGTTGTAAAGGAATGAAAAACCAGAAGTGATGTAAATGAGAGGCACTGAGCTGACAGTGATTCCAGAATGAAAGTATGGAAATTATCTATCTTTAATACAAACAGTGAAAAATTATTCTAAATATAAGAATGTAGTAAAGGACATTCTTTATTCACCAGTCTTAAATATTTCAAAATAAAAGAAGTGTTTATTAATATTAAAATACATAACTTAGGATAAAATGTTTCCAGAAAGCAGAAAAATCTGAAAATAAGGACAATGAAAGAGAAAAATTATGTTTTTTCCAATAAGTTATTACTGTGTTCTTCAATTCAGAACAATTGAGCAAGAATGCCGGTTGTCATGATGGTGATCATAATGTGTTCTTCTATCCTCTGGTATGAGACCATCAACTCACTTCAGATAAACTACTACAATATTTTTGGGTGATAAAAACTAATGCTGTAGAATCAGTCCTGTATTTAATAAGCCAGGCATGAAACAGATTTTCTTTTGATTGTTGGCTTGAAGCATTGTAGTCCTACAGTTGGGACTAATTTTCAGATACTGTGTTTGTCAGAGGAAGTTAAAGACTTCATTTTTACATGAAAAAAGAAGAGCTAAACAGGTTTTGAAACAATAATTAGGATCAATATAAATCAGCTTTTAAAAATGAATCATTCTTTGAATGCTTTTCCTCTTTTTGATTTTAGGTTTTCAATAGTGCATTTTGGTATTTAATCAAATATGTATTAGGCAAGAAGGCTCCTTACAGCTATAAATTTGCCTTCAGGTCCTTCACTTTGGATTTTAAAGACACTGAGGTTTCTGAGGATGACACTGTGTCTTCAGGTACAGTACTGGTATTGCTAATCACTTCAAATATATCTGCACATTCTTATTTTGAAGGAAGCCAACTCTTCACTAATCTTATGTTTTCTTGCCTAAGTAAGCATGATTCATTTCTTATAAGATGCCTAAGCCTTCTACTGCTGACAGCATGTCTGACACCCATCTCAGAATACAAATGATCCTTTCCTTTGTTCCAGAAAGTCTGTTCATGTTTTGTTTATTTATAAAATTTATAACGTTGCCCTTTGTCTTCCTTGACTTGCATTTGTCAGTATTAACAAACATTACAAGCATCTACAGATGCTTTTTTTACCTGATGTACTGCAGATCATGGCTCTTATTCAAATCATGGCTCTTATTCAAATCACCACCTGAAAAGACCTTAAATGCATACATTGTTCACAAAATGAGAGTGAAGGAAGACTCAAGTTAATACCTTCATTGAAAGTTCAACTATTTCTTGGTGATGGGTTGGTTTTTTGTTTGTTTGTTTGTTTGGGGGGGGGGGTATTTTGTTTTTTGTTTGCTTGCTTGCTTGTTTTTTAAGCCTACTATTTGACAAATTTATCATGTTGGCTGGCTAGTCACACACATGTCGTGAGGAACTAGCTACAGCACCATCCACCTCTTCTCCAGCTGGATATGCTGGATACCTGGAGGTACTGTGGGAGAGGCCATTGGAAGGCAAACAGATTTATTACAAGCAGGAGTAATTCTCTTTCTGCAGGTTCTTTGCTTTGTTTTGTATAAGCAGTTAGAATTAAGCTTGCCAGGCAACCAAACATATGGCTCTTTTCCATTTTAAGAGATTTATTTTGCAGTCTATGTAACTTTTAAATCTATTAATATTAATACTTAATTCATTAACAGAAGCTTTATGTATATGGTTTCATATTAAGACAGAAAAATAATTTTTCTGAAAAATTGGCAGGAAGATACAACATCACCATTTGAAGGCCATTCTTTCAGGGTGTCGTGGTTTAAGCCCAGCTGGCAACTAAGCACCACACAGCCGCTCACTCACTCCCCCCAGGTGGGGTGGGGGAGAGAACCAGAAGAGTAAAAGTGAGAAAACTCGTGGGCTGAGATAAAAACAGTTTAATAGGTAGAGCAAAAAACACCGCGCGGAGAAGCAAAGCAAAAGAAGGAATTCATTCACCACTTCCCGTCGGCAGGCAGGTGTTCAGCTATCTGCAGGGAAGCAGGGCTCTATCACGCGTAGCGGTTGCTCGGGAAGACAAACGCCATTACTCCGAATGTCCCCACCTTCCTTCTTCCTCCCCCAGCTTTATATACTGAGCATGATGTCATATGGTATGGAATATCCCTTTGGTCAGTTGGGGTCAGCTGTCCTGGCTGTGTCCCCTCCCAACTTCCCGTGCAACCCCAGCCCACTCACTGGTGGGGTGGGGTGAGGAGCAGAAAAGGCCTTGGTGCTGTGTGAGCCCTGCTCAGCAGTAACTAAAACATTCCTGCTTCATCAACATTGTTTCCAGCCCAAATCCAAAACACAGCCCCATACCATCCAAAACACAGCCCCATACTAGCTGCTATGAAGAAAGTTAACCCCATCCCAGCCAAAACCAGCACACAGAGCAACTTAGCTTTTCCTTCTGCTATTATGAACTTACAGTATAAAGTCTTTCTCCTTGATCAATCAAAATTGTATTAACTTCCTTTCATTGGTCAGTTTATTTTGGAAAATCAGTGTAAACAAACGTCATTAAAATTTACACAAATGTCTTTGCTGATAAAATTGTCATAGAATCATTTATGTTGGAAAAGACCTTTAAGATCATCAAGTCCAACTGTAACCCTAACCCTGCCAAGTCCACCACTAAACCATGTCCCTAAGCGCCTCATCCACATATCTTTTAAAAACCTCTAGGGATGGTGACTCAACCACCTCCCTGGGCAGCCTGTTCCAGTGTCTGGCAACCCTTTCAGTGAAGAAGTTTTTCCTAATATCTAGACTAAAATGATGTAATACTCTTGTTCTTTAAGAAAGCACATATACTTGTCTCTCACTCTTTAATGGGGACTTTCCTCCCAATCTCCTCTCTTCTGAAGGTTATTCTTCTGTGAGACATCAGAGATGAAAAGTCAGCCAGAATGACTGAATAACTCATTGTATTTTTCACAGAATATTGACATTTGTAACACCCCTTGAAGTCAACAAAACCTGTCACATTTTTCAAGATGACTGTGCTACTGATTTCTATATTCCCCCAAAAAACTTAAATACTTGCCAGCAATAGAAGAGAAGACATTTTTTAATTAGATTTGAATAATTAGCACAGTTGACAGGTTGTAGCAAATACCTCATATATATTACTGAATTATGAGATCCACTGTGGCAGAATATTTTTTAGGATTTGGAGGAACAATCAAAAAAGTAAAATAAAATGTATGGAGGAGGAAAGTTCTGTTTCAGTTTGATTTCCTCCAGTGTCCAATATATCTTTTTAATTTAGTTGCTTTCCCAGACTTAAATTACAAAAGATTCCTATCGGACTGGAAAGTGAATTGTTTTCCTTTGGCTTTATTGACCTTGGATGTACATTTTGCTTTGCTTAATAAAGGTTGCAATGGAATAAATGCATGCTTTTGTTCAGGTTCCATCCCAGAACTCTAAAGAAATAGAGACAGCAGCATTCAAAAAAGCATAAATCAAGTGAAGCGTCAGGAAAAAATAGGTAGATAGCAGGAAAAAACAGGTGAGAAACGCATTGTAGGAAGGCCTAGAAGACTGGCATCACCTGATTTGCCACATTAGCACTGCTGCATTGTCAGGTTAGTTGCTCAGATATTGTCAAGGCTTGAGTTATAACCCTTTGCAACCTAACAGTTATCAGTGCAAACTACTGTAGCAGACGAATGAAATCTTTTCGTGGTCTGTGTCTGAGAGCAGATCAGATCAAATCTGAGCTTTTTTTTTTTTTTTTTTTAATGCTACCTCCATTTTATATTAGCATATTCATTTTGCACTGTGTGCTGAATTCATCTCAAGATTTACCGAGGGCAAGGATATTATGATGTACTGCAGTTAGCAGTCATGCCTGGTAATGTTTCTGAGAAGCCATCCTGAAAATGATCTAGTGACATTTATTTGTTGGCCAAATACCATCCATCCCCATGGAGCAACTAGCAGAGGAGCCTCAAGAAACAAATGGAAGACCATGCCATGTGAACATACGACAAAAAGATGGAAGTTTCTGAAGCTGAGTGCTTCTCCATGGCATGGCTTTTCTATGGGCTTCTGGGAAGAAAGTAGATAAAGGGATCCTGCAGAATTTTGGGCAGTCATGAGATGATGAATTTATAGAGGTATGTGGTGCTTCCTGGGAAAGGAAGCATATCAGGATGATGTTACACAAAATGAGGGGAAACGGTCTTGACAGCTCAATACTGCTTGCCTGCTCTCTGTTATACATTTCCTCTGTTTACCTTGTCCTGGTTTCATTGGGTCCAATAGTGAGCCTACTAAATTCGTGAACTCACTGGAGGTCTGTGGCACTGATTTCCAAGCCAAGTCTCAGACATTTGACAGTCATTTAGGTACAATTCAAAGGGTACATTTCTTTCTCATGGATAAATTCCAATTTTGAAGTTGGAAGTAGAGTGCCTTTTGTGTGCAGTTTTGTTAAAACCTTCTGGTCTGAAATTTTATCTTATCTAGAAGTCAAGCTGTTAGCTATAAGCTTATCTTATGATTAAACTGTATTTGAGAAGTCCTGTTCCTGCCGTGGTCTTTTCTAGAACAAGCGTCTCTTTCCTCCAGAAACGTAGGTTAAGAGCAGTGATCATACAGTCGTGCTGTGTGACTGGAGAGGTAATTCTGGACATTTGTTTCTTCTTGCACTTTGGATTTGAACTTGAGTTCCAGTAAGGGGTGAGGGAAGCTTTGCCATTATTTGGTTGAATATGTGAAGTGCCTCTCCAGTACATGCAAAATAGACCTTTTTCAAAAAAAGTGTTATGTTACATTGCCTACAGTAGATGCATCCACACTGTTAGGAGGAAACTGCAGATGATTTCTTGGTGAACAAGGTCTTGCTAGGCTGCTTTGAGAGCTTCAGTTTTATTACTAGCAGAGTATCTTCTGATTAACAAGTAAAGCATGTCAGAAGTTTTTGATGATTCAGTTTTCAATTGTAATGTCAAATTTGAAGCATCCACAAGTTAATATTGGTTGATTTAAAGCATTTCACAGTAACATACTTCTCTGTTTATACGACAAAATATTAAGAAGTGTTAAATAAAAAAAAAACTTTAAAGATCAGAATATTTAATTTTTACTTCATTATTTTGACTTATATTTTACAAAGAAAAGTATTTTTGTTCTTGTGACATTGTATTAAAAAGTTAGAACAAAAAAGAAATTAAACCTTTAGGAATATATGATTTCACAGAACATTCAGCATTTCCAGTTCTTGGCCTGATCTGGGGTAACTTTTGACAGTTTCTATGAACAGAATTAATTTCTGTGTGTGACACTGCATCCAAATTATTATATTTGTATATTCAGAAACATTCAACATTTAACTAAGTGACTGTATTCATATATTCTTTAGCCTCACAAATGAAATGTATTATTTCTAGTGACATAGGTATTTATTTCTAGCTATGGAGTCCACCTGACATCGCCCATGGATAAACTTTTCGGTTTGTTCATAGGGCAACACCAAGCCAACACTATGTGTATTCCCCTATTAGCATTTCACAGCTCTGTTCTGAGGGAGTAATGAGGTCTTCGTTCAGTGACAGGTGAGCTGGAATTTGAACTCCTCAGCCTGGTCTCATATAAAGGCCACGCAGATGGGAAACATCTATTGGGCTAGATCTGAACGGGTACAGGTGAACAGTTCTGTAATCAATAGCAGTATACAAAAACAGAAATGCTGTTATAAGTGCTTATGACACTATGATTTTCACCTTTTGGAAAATGCAATCCCTTTCAGTTCCTCTGTCTTTGAATAAACTCTTCTAGAGTAGAAGAGTAAGACTTGGCTGTAATTGCTGACCACAGCTATAAATACTTCCTCTCCCTCCCAAGTGAATCTGAAGCTGAGGTTCCACAGCAGCTTAAACCAATGTATCTGCAGGCTGTTGCAGTACTACCCCCACACCTTCCTGTAGCTCCAGCACTCGTCAAAGCTTGTGCTGGGCTGATTTAGCCTGCTAAGTTGGCAGAAACATAACCCAATAATAAGAAAAATTAGAATCATGATATCTAAGTCAATTTTAGTCACTTGTGGAGCCTAAGAGTCTGCTTATAGGCAATCCACAGTTCTCTGGATATTATGAATGTTGTTGCAGCAATACAAATACTGAAATACAATATAAGCCATTGATTAAATGCAGATCACATTCTGATCTTCCTAGACCTTAAGGTGCAGCTTCACTAAATCCTACTACTAAAGTCCTGTCCTTCTCCCCTTCCCATCGGAGAACACCTATTCCCACTATGAGCAGTTGCACAGATTCTAGGGAATCAGATCAGCTTGATGATTTTGCAGGAAGCTAAGCTGAGGGGGAAAAAAAAAAAAATTGTTCATACAGCAAGCTAATCTGACTCACCATGCCACTATGTAATCTCTTTATACAGTATTCATTTTTCTGCACCTATTACAAGATTCTTGTATGACTTAAGAGGAGAGTCTATTGGCAGTGACATACAACCTGATGCTACTAAACTGCTTGCTTACTTGTCTGAAACCAAGTGCAAGTGGCACCATCTTGCACCAGTTGGGCACTTTCTTGGGGAAATTGTCCATTACTTGATTACTGATTAAGAAGCAACAAGAACAAGAGATGCTTAGATGAACCAGGAGTAACATTGGACGTAGTCTCACTTTTATATATTATTGATTTAGGTTCAGTGTTAGGGTCTCCTTACTTGTTAGGTCAGTCTGTGTAACTGTGTGTTCATATAAAAAGTATACAACTTTTACTTACTTTATAATATATTATTTTGCCTTATATGGATAATATAGGCTCTGCACCAGAGGCCATTCTTCTCAGCTAAAACACCTGGTGAAAATAGAATTCTATTTCCTTTCCTTGAAAACTGTGATTAGTGGGGTTAAAAGGCATTTTGCCACTTCGTTATTTAATTATAAAATAGACAAGCTTGTAGGTGGGACAAATTCATTTTGAAATATGTGTTACTTTGATGAACAAATGGGAGAAGATGAAAGCAAGACCCCTTTCAGAGATGCACAGTGACAGGACACATCTTAGGACATGTTCAATTCCAGTTGGATATCAGAAAAATATTTTTCACCATGAGGCTAATCAAAAATTGGAAAAGATTGCCCAGCAAGGTTGTAGAGTCTCCATCCCTGGAGATATTAAAGAACAGGCTGGACATTTACTCAAAACCATGAGCAACCTGCTCTAAGTTGATCCTGGTTTGGATGTGGATTGGACCAGATGACCTTCAGTCCCCTCCAGCCTATATTGTTCTGCGATTATATGCTTCTGTTTTATAAAAGTGGTTGTGCCATTCATATTGTTGAGTTCTAATCTGTTATCTGTTGAAGTGGGCTTGTGTAACCTTTCAGAGTCACTAAATATTAAAGAGGCTTTCTGGGGTTTAGAAACGAGACAATAATGAGGAATGATGGTTGGGAATACAGCCACATTTAACAATATTCAATAAAAGAGATTAGATTGAAATGTGTTATTTCCTGGCTGATGACAGCAATATCTTTTCTTAAGCTAGTTTGTTTGTCTGCAATGTTGTCTGCATTTTTCAAGCAGATTTGTCTCTTTTCTCCTCCTTTTTGTTTGTTGGTACTTCCTTTTGGAGCTTTGTTTCCTTCCTCTCGCGCTATCTCACTGCCCTTGTTCTGTATCTGTGCAGTTCCAAACTGGCCCCCTGGCACTGGCTCCTTGTAGTGCTGGTCCCCACACCCTCCCCCTAAACCCTGGTGCCGATGGTTCCCAGGGTGCTAATTCTAGGCAAGGATGCCTTCAAAGAGCTCATTGCGAACCTGTCAGAACCTACTAATTTCTGTTCCACTCCAAAACTCCTTGGTAACAGAAAGTCACAGTCGGATAAATGAACTCTCGCTTTATCATAGATCTTCTCCTTTTTCTATGGCTCCTTAGTGAAGGTTGAATACAATGTTTTGAACAACATTGGTGTTTAAATTATTACTTAATAAAATGATCAGATG
Organism: Gavia stellata; assembly: GCF_030936135.1. Taxonomy (NCBI): domain Eukaryota; kingdom Metazoa; phylum Chordata; class Aves; order Gaviiformes; family Gaviidae; genus Gavia; species Gavia stellata. Next base: position 39,543,796 of record NC_082595.1, read on the forward strand.
AGAGAAAGAAGCACTTAAAATCTTGTGAAGCTCTTTTAAGGTGTATTCAGAGTCAGGCTTCAATGTATCAAATCCTGTTGGTTCATATTTGGAAGGATATTTTGAAATTACATTAGGAGACTTGATTTTAAAAAATGAACTGCAATAGCTGTCCATAAAGAGAAGTAATAATTCAATGGTATGGTATTTGGAATTAGCATAGTATTTGCATTCTGAATTTGTGTAATTACACAGTATATTTTGTCTAATTTTATCATGATAAGAGCAAAATTTTCAGAGTGATATTTTTGTCATAGATGGAATTTTTATGCAGAAACCACTCTGTTTCCAGAATATAGCTCTCTCGTTCTGTGTTTGTGTTGTTTTGTTTCTTTTTTAACTTCATTGCAAGCAGCTACAGGATTTCCATCTTTACTGATGTTGCTCGTTCTCCTCCCCTTCTTTCAGAGAGTTCTGAGAAGAATTCCCTTAGTAGCTGGCAGAACCGAACTCCCACTTCTGAAGAAGAAGCAGCAGCTCTTAAACTTCAAGCTGTCTGGAGAGGGACCTATGTTAGGAAAGTACTGACCAGCAGGAAACCAGGTGTGTCCTTTAAAAATGCCTTTTAAAAAATGTTTCATACTTCACCTTATTCGGATATTTACCATAGAGATTTTGTTACTAATTAATATCTAGTTAAAATTAATTGAAATGCAATAGAACGTTATAGTTGAATCTCTGATCTCTTATAAAACTAAGAATAGTGCTCAACCTAACCACTCAATTAGCACATATGGTACTAAAAAGTAGAGGAAGGACACTCCCTCCCTAGATTTTTGTAGATATTAAACCAGAATTTACATTAATGTAGATTTAGCTCAGAGATGGGCTAAATGATTTGGGTTTTTTTTTTCTGGAAAGGTAAGGGGAGTCCATATGAGAACCTAAGCATCCTAATGGATAATCAGCAGAACACAGCATCAAAGGCTGATACTGTGCTCAAAAGATATTGTGCTGATACTATCCTTCCTTCTTATGTATATAAATAAAGGAATCTTACATAGCAGTTGAAGACTCGTGTTACATTTCTTATTCAGCAATTCTGTTATCTCAGCTGGAATATTGTGTCAAAGTGCACTGTCCACAGTCTAAGAAGAAAGACAGGTAACAACTGAGAAATTCTGGGTAGAGGTGTAAGGACCAGGATTAAAGAAGGGCCTTGTACTTGCAGGCTGTTAGTTTGTAATTTAAGAAAGAGAGGTTTAAGAATGACTTCACTATAATCTGTAAGTACCCATATGAGAAAAGGAATTTGATAGCAACAAGGTCTTTAGCCTGAGGTCTGAAGGGTTAACAAGGTCTTTAGTCTGAGATTCAAAGATTGTGAGTTGAATCCAGATGCATTCAAACTAGAAAAAGTGGCATTTATTTTTAAAAGGATAAGGTATTTGTTGGAATAAACCAGGATTTGTGTTGTACTACTGAAAACTTTAAAATCAAACAGATACCCATCAAATTCAAAAAGGATTAGTTATTTATATATGATGAAACAGCAATTAATGTGTTAACAGGACTGTTACACAGAAAGTTAGATCACAATGATTCCTTCTAGCCTCACAGTATATGAATGCCAGAGGATTGTGAAAAAGAAAACTGCTCCATTGTGAGATACACATTCCCTCTGCAGTAAGTCATCCCCATTCTGCTGGAAGCTCCTTCTGGAATTACCATCGTTGCTGGGGTTCTTTCGACTATATATTTACCTGCACCAGATGATCTCTTCAAGCTCTCTTTTGTACCTTCATCTCCTTATCAGTAAATCTGGTGCTGCCTCTCTCCCAAACTATCACCTGTAGCCCAGTCTTGCTTAAGCTTTCCTACTAAGTAGCCTAGTGCCCTTCTATTTTTGTTTATGAAGTGCCATGTAAATTAGGAATTTCTGTAAACTTTCACTAGTATTATTAATTCCTACAAATCCCAGAGCCCAGAAGCTGTTCTTTTGAAGTTTAGATTTTAGGTTTTTGTCATTTGAGCACTATGTGAGTATCCCAGTTCTTTTCTTCCATTGTCTATAATGTCTTTCTTAACTACTTCTGATTTATCAATACTCTGTTACTTTTAATTCTGATATTATCTTTACAGTGCTTTACTGGGGGTGGGGGGGTTCAGTCATACTAGTCTTGTCCTCTTTTTCCCCATTATTTATTATTTTTTCCTCTCTTACTAGTCATTACAGTAAAGTGTTATTACTCCCCCCACTCTTTTTTCTTAGTTTTCCCCCTCCATTTCTGCCACTAATTGCTTATGCAATAAGGAAGGATTTCACCTAACTTTAGTCTGGAAAAGTTAGACAACAGGTCTAAACTAGTTGCCTAGTCTTCATCTGTATTCTGTGGATGGAAGTAGACAGCTTGAGATGACAACATATCCTGTCATCTGAGAGGTATCAAACATGGGTGGGATGAATTACCTGCTGGAGCTGCCTGATTCTTTTCTCTTTAGCTACACAGAATGCCTAGGCACATACCTACCCCTTCATGGTATCTGCAAATAAAAGCTGCTGGGAGCTAAACAGCATATTCTCCAAGGACAGAGATCACCTCATATCACTACAACATGTTACAATGAAAAAACTGTAAATCAGAGGAAATATTGATCACATCATTTTTGCAGTTGTAGGCGTGCTGCAAAGTACAAAGGTGATGATGAAGGGAATTTCGTCTGTCAAAGGAGAAATTAGTTTTCAGCTCAGTGAGACTTCTGTAAAATTCTGGATGAAAACTAGTGATTCATAAGACAATTTACTTGTGCGAGTGGCATTTTTGACAAGTGTTTGGCAGGTGTATATTTAGAACAATACAAAAGTCAGATGTTATATTTTCTAACTTATTTTATTATTTCCAGGTACTAAAGAAAATGCTAATGTCCAAGAAACCTTGCAAAAATTGTGGACTGCAATTGAGTTAGATTTTGAACAGTGTGCTGTAATGCTGTTAAGGTAATCGTGTAATAAATTAAACTATTTTATTGCAGGCAGTACCATAAATTGCTGGTTTGCAAAACAAATATGGTAAGAGAATTACTAGTTTGAAAATTACAAAACTCTGTTGGAAGGGATGAGATGTTTTTAGTGAAGATATGCTATGCTGTATTCTGTGTACCCTACATGAGTAAACCTATAGCAAATCTAATTTTTAGGTATGTGTGTTAGAGGTTTTTTCCTACAGCTTGAGCTGGAGCATTACCTTTCTCCTGTATTTAATTTTTTAATATCCTATAGGCTGTTTCATAAGTATAAATCTGATACTGATTCCTTAATTAAACAGCTAACCAGTTGATTTAAAGAAGCATTTTGATTCATGCTGTTAAGGAATCCTGGTTGACGTTAGAAAGGAGATAGCTATACTGTTTAATTGTACCACAGTTTATCTCATCAGAGGATTTGTTTGTATCACTTGCTTGAAGGAAAGTAGATGTATTTGTAGGTAGATACTTTCCCTGGTATTTAATGACAGCTTTTGTAAAGATAGCTACTCTAATTTTGACAGTGTTCGTTAAGTCATTTGCAAGTATGACACTCTTTGGAGATCACGTATTTTCATTAAGGCCTTCAAAAATCTCTCTGCAAGTGTTCACACAACTGACCTAGCAGTAGATCGGTTCTGCCAGGGGTGAGGAGTGAGAACTGGCAATAATTACTGGCTGTGGTTATAAATCCTCACTCTTTATAACCAGCAATTTGAGGAACATTCATATGGGGTATAATTTTATTTCACTTTTTAGTGTATCTAATCCTGTAAAACCTTTGTATGTTAATGGGATCAGGACTTTGCAACCACAGCCTTGTTCCAAATATTAGACCTCAGTTTTAGATTTGCAGCATCTCTAAATCAGCAAAGATCAGATGCAGTTTTTAATGTACATTCAGACTTTTGAAACTTATGGGACTGATTCTTAGACATTGTCCTAGGGGATACATTTGAGTGTTAAAATCATGCCAATGTGATTTTAATTTTTTTTTAACAGCTGACAGACTTGCATTTAATATAACAAGCTAGCACCTTGGCCAATAAAGTAACATGCAGGAATTTTGGAAGTTGAGTATTAGGGTGAACATTTTCCCATTCTGTAACCCCAGACTTACTGGAGACGAGGACCAGTACCATTTTACAACACAAACAGCAGTTTAAAATGCCCTAAAACCTCTCAGTTTGTGCTAGGGTTGCCACCTGTTTCTTGTTATACATCCTATATGAGCTCGTCTATGTTTGTCCCTACTATAATTTTCAATTAATTAAAAATTTGTGGTGTCTGAGGGGCATTTTCTGTCTCTGTGTGTGCTGTTTATCAGTGGTGGAAAGAACCTTTGCAAAGCTTCGTGGACTAAGATTTCAAACTGTTCTGCTTTAAATTACTTCTGGCAATATTTGCATCCACTCTGTGACGCACCTTAATTAAACATCAAGGTCAGCTATTATCATTGCTAAAAACATGAATGTGGAGATTGTTTCTGTAATTCCGATTACTATGTAGGAATAACAGAACATCAGAGTAACATTGTCCAAATTTTGTGGATAAATCTTTTGCAGTTGAACAACTTGAACATGTTCATATTTGACACAGAAAAGAAGACAGCTATCACCAAAAATGGATTTTGTGAGGTTTCTTTAGACTACCCCCTTTATGTAAACCATATAAACCAAACTTTGAATTAGAGCAAATAAAAGATAGCAAAATTAAAAGATAGCAAAAGAGATACATTGTTTACTTACTGCAGAAAGCAGGTAGTTAAAGAATAATGCAAGACAGAGGGAGTGGCAGGGAGAAGGATATCCTTTCCTTCACCTCTATGTAGTCATATTTTCACTCAATCTCCAGAGAAAATCACTGGAAGGAGCTAAAAGATGGAGTGACACCAGTTATCTTTCTTCTGCCCTTCACTCGACAACCTGTTCATGTAACAGTGAATTTTGTATGCTGGTCTTCACATTGCTTTGTCCAGAGGAACATTAATTTTTGATACTATATATGATAAATAAAAATTCATGGTGTCAGGTGCCAGTGAGGTTAGCTCTAATTTCACAGAACTTCATAACACCTGTGAGCTTATTTGCCATACAAATAACTTCTGAATTTACAGTTTTAGGTTCCTTCCTGTGTGAAAGGAATGTCTTTCATCCCATTTTAAATTTATTTGGGTTTGCTTTTATTCCTTTCTTGTTCAAACAAGTTTTAAAAGGAAATAAATGGTTTTTTTAAATCTCCTTAATGAGATTAAAGCTCCACAGCTTTAAGATGACAGCCTAATATAAAGAAATTGAAATTATGCTAACTGAGATTTGTTAAAAAAAAAAAGTAAAGTTTTGTAGAAACCATAACATTTTGGGCTATTAGAAGCAGTTGTACTCATGGATAGACTGACTGATAGGAATATTTGTATGTAAGTATTGGCCATCACGAGCCATGAGCTCTAAAAGAGCTGATCCCTACCTGATTTATTATTTTTTGAGAGTGAACAGCTACTAGAGAAACATTACTAACACATTTTATATCATTGTTTTACATTCATGCACAAAGCAGTGTTCTTCAAGATTAGCATGTTAAAGTCAAGATACATGTGCCCTCCTGATTAGATTTAAATATTTGTTTTCTGCTTTCCAGAGAAATGTTTAAAAGAAACTGTAAGTCAACTGAAAAGTTTCCTTGTTATGAAGATGAATGGTGTAAAATCTCTTTCGCTGACTATGCTGTAACATATGCTGATCAGCCACCAAATATGTGGTTTGTGGTTTTTAGGTGAGTTTCATGCAGCGCTATATAACTCTTGTGGGGAAGTATCATTGATACACTGTGGTTTGTCACTAACCTGCTTTAAAAACATAATTTTACATAAGCCTACTTTCCTTAAATTCTAATGTATACTTTTACTTCGTGTTACACAAATAGTTTTATTTGTGCAAATAATTTTTATATAATTTGAATTATTTTTTTTTTAGAGAAATATTTCTTGTTCCAGAAGACATGCTTATAGTGCCAAAGGTGTATACCACTATCCCTTCCTGTAGACTTCATGTTGTTGATAATGATACACTGGAAGAAATGTCACATGTCTTTTTCCAAGTAGCACCTCGTGTTTATCCCAAAAATAAGGTAAATGCAAAGAGTCATTGTGAAAAGTGTAATTTTAAAAATAGTAACAGTTGCCCAAATTCTGTGGACATTTTCAGCTATGTTATAATGTTCTACTTAGAAGTGCACCCTTATTTATTAGCAAGTTTGAACAGAGACTATCACTGATCTGCCTCTGTGCTAAACCTTTTACAGTGAAGGAATAGACTTAATTTTCTTTTATATTTTTCACTATCTCTAAATGGAGGAATATCATCCAACTTCCCTGTGCTGTGCTACTCAGTGGCAATATGGTTGCTGCTGATGCTGTCCATCTGACAGAACAATCTTCAAGAGTCAGGAGCCAAAATAGGAATGAGGTTTGAATAGCCTTTTTTAAGCCATGCTTACAATAATTAAGTGAACATGCATCTTCAGGTGCTAATGATAATTGCAGCATTGATGCCAAATACATCTTTAGATATGCTCCCCCTCAAAGCTTGTATGTTACCTCAGAAGCATTGGTGTAAATTGCTTCTAAAAATAACTATGTTGTTGAATAATTATCACAGCTTCCCCTCCTCCCGCCTTTTTACCCTTAGGCTAAAGAAGACAGTTTGCTCAGTCTTTCCTTGCAAGTTACATGTTCTACACTCTTGATTACTCTCTCTTCTGGACTCTTTCCAATTGCTGTTTTTTTCTTGTTCATCGTGCACAACAGTGAGCACAGTAAACTTTGCACCAAGGATTAACTTGTGGCCATACAAATGATGAGTAAGGAACGATTAATTTACATGTCATGCGGGCTTTATTTCTGCTTATATATCTAACTGTGATGCTTGCCCTATTTTGCAACACCATTGCTAACTCATGTACTTCTGTAACCCTAGGTGCTTTCCTGAAGAACTGAATCCTGTAGTTTATTATTCTTGACTAAATATAGCGTATTTCACTACTGATTTTAATGCTATTTTTTTCAGACCATTTCCCTAGTTTAAAATAATCTTGAATTCTTATTTTCTCTTCCTGTAAAGTTACAATCCTTCCCAGTTTGTGGTATCGGCTAATTAAACATATAGGTTCTCCATTCCACCATCCACATTACTAATAAAAATACTGAATGGGATCAGGTTCAGGTTAGATCTTTGAAATCTCACTGATTGCATCCTGCTCTTCCAAAAGGAGCCATGAATTTGTGCTTTCTGGATGTGATTGTCCAACAGCCACCCTAGTTTCTTCCTTATGACAGCATTTCCTTAGGCTTAGAAGAATGATCAAAGAGACAGTGTCAGGTGTCTCCTTCATTCCCATAGTGTGCTTTCCTATAGAAGGAAGTTTGATTGGTTTGATAGGACTTGGGTTTTGCAGTCTTTTTGCTATGTTGAGGGGGTTGCAAGGAGTTCATTTTATTAGTTATTAGTTATTTCATGATGTTTTCAGTTATGCTGGCTGATAATTTTCTAGACACCTTTGTCCATTTAAAAAAAATACAACATTGCAGTTCTGTAGTCTTCCAGTACCTTAGCTGTCCTCTATCAGTTATCAAACATAATTTAAAAGTTTTGTGATTGTTTTAACCTCTTATTTAACTTTCAGACAGTTCAGAAGTTCATCAGACCTAACTAATCCGAAACCATTTACTACTTCCTTTCCTATTCTGGCCCACCTCTTACCTCTGTAATAGTACCCCTAATAGTAACTATTCTAGCCACATGTTCACAGTTGACCTTTTACTGAAAGCAGGTTTACATTTTAGCCTTCTCAGTCTCATCTGTCAATAACAAGGAATTGATGTCAGTTACAGTCTAACACTAGGAGTAGTTTTCTTGTCTTTCTTTTGTAACTTTACTGCCAATTTCATAATTTTTTTTTTCACTAGAATGAACTTGCCTTATTTAGTGTTTATAGTGACTGTTAGCTGAATGTGACAGATAAGGACCGCTACTGCTGGAGGACTATGCTTAAAAAAGAAGGGTTGCAGACAAGCTCTTCAAGCTCTCACAACTAATTTGGAATCCTCAGAGATCAGGTGTGGATTCCACCAGACAGGAAAATTCAGTTTGGAATCCAACAGTGGCAAGTGCCAGGATGCAAAAAGAAGTCTCAGTGGTCACCGCTACTTACTGTTTTTCAGGAAAGTGATGGGTTGTGGAAAGAACAATCACAACTTCAGATTTATTTCAGATCTCATCTCAGCATTTGTGTCTAGTTCTATCTTGTAAGGCAGGTTTTCCATTTCCCTGATTTTACCAATTCTTTCTCAGACCTCCTCCCGTTTAACATATCTTTCTTGAATAAAGATCTCCAAAATTGTACCCGATATTCCAAATAAGGTCTTACCAATGCTTTATGCAGTACCGTGGTTTTAATATTGGAAATGCTTGTTTTGCTATGGACTCCCCCACCTGGTACATTCCATAATAATTTTTTTTCATGGGTAGGTCACGATAGCCTCAGTGATTCTGTCATTAACTAATGAAAATGGCCCTTTTTATTTTATTCCTGTCCTTCCTTATTGAAGAAGTCCCCACTTAAGGCAGACTTTTTTATTACTATTGTCTAAACTCCTGACATACATTTTATAATATTAAATGTGGTTAATATCAGTAAAGAATGATTTTGGTTTAAGAGTATTTTGCAGGTATGCTGTATTTTTCTACTTACATTTCTTAGTCACTGCTACTGAGTTTCTCAGTAAGAATATAACCTTATACTGTACCATTTAGATTGTTTTCTTTGTAAATGGTTCATTAATGTTTCAGTGGACCTGCAAAAGCTATTGAAAGCTCTATTGATATATTGACAAGACATTATGCAATTATTATAAAACACAGAATACAGTGGTATTATTTTAATCTGTTACCTTTCTTTTTAACAGTATTTTGTAAAAAATAGTCAATGATGTAATACATCAAGCAAGAAATTATATAGTATACCTGAATTCCTAAATGTCAATATTATTACAGAAAGAGTCCTTTTTTTTTTTTTAAAAAAAATAAACCTACCAGTTAGTTGTTCTGCTTCAAAACTATGAATCAGCAATTTACAACAGCGCTAAAAAGAAATCCTATCAACACACATTGTTATTGTGCTGCAGAGACACTCCTGGAACACATTAAAGTTAATTTCAGAATGATTGACAATAAGGATAAAATTTGCACACTAGCAATAATGTCTGTCATCTTTGTGCAGATGTTACAATCGAGGTAGAAAGTAGCTACTTGCTTTGCATTATTTGGATTTTTTTTGCATGAAATTTTCTTTTTCCATGGTAATTTTTTCTACTGCTGGACACAGTTGTTTTTGTTTTGTTTTTTTCAATTGTCTCTTTATTATTCACAAGTCTTTTGAACAGATTGTAGAAAATGATAGAAATAAGCATTCCTCAAGCTTCAGCTGACCAACAAAGATAAGAGGTTAAGAAATCATCACTAATAACATATTTAGTCTAGAAAATAGACGACTATTTGAGCAAGGACACTGATCAGTTGTCTTGACTAGTCATAGAAGGACATAAGGAAATCATCTTACTTTACCAAAAAGTTAGTTTAGGTGGTATACTAGAAAACAACCCTTTCTGATTCTAGAGATAATGAATTGTAACAAGATATCTAAGTAGGTAATGAAACCTCTCAAGGGTTTTTAAGAAAGAGACGTAAATCTGATGGGGTTGTCTAGATCTATTTGCTTATTTCTCAGTAGTGACTGATGATTACTCTGCCTACCAGCTGCAAAATTCAGTTACTGTGCTTTCTAAATGCTTATAGTATTCAGAAAGTGCCCACTCACACAATTTTTTAATCTTAAGTCTAACTTTTCTGCATATTTATAGTGAACATTAAGATTGTAGAACCTTATCTTTATAAACAGGTGTACAACAGAAAGTGTTTTTCTCCTGCACAACATGCTGTCAGAAAGCCCTTGAATATCTGGCTAAATACCTCTCAGTTTCCAAGTGCCCTTGTTAAGAACAGTGGGGGACTTGGACTATATGCTTAAATAGATATTTAAATAAGTGAGATCTCCTGAACTATAGCTTTGAATGGTTGTCATTACCTTGTAGTGATTAAAGGGTGTAAAATGCCTGACAGTTACAATTGCACAAATTGGAATCATGAATAATTTCTTTTACTTTCATTCTAAATATTCAGTAGTCCTAAAGTCACAACCCTGCATTATTGGATAGTCCTGAAATCACAACCCTATTTATTATAAGAATTTTTCAACAAAGCTTTTTTACTGGTAAATACTGATGATTTTTTTTTTAACTGAAATTTAGCAGAAGACTGCCAAAAGAGAAAACATTTCAAAGAATTTTCTTCTGGACTATTTCTTGGGTGGAACATGAAATTTTAATGTTTGAAATAGCAAATTGGTAGAGCTAGTTTGGAGAATCTGAAGAAAGGACTTATGAGTTCCCCTGTTACATTGCAATTGGCCATTGCACTCATTATATGCCTTTTTCCTGCCCCTGCCTTTCAAGTAATCACATCCATGTTGCCTTCTTTTTTCAAATAAAATCAAATTTTGAAACCTTTTAAATTATATTCTGGTTTCCCATATTCCTCTTCTCAGGATTCATAAAGAGCAGATAAGTCTGCATCAGGGTTATTAATTGTATGTTGCATTTTTTATTAATTTTTCAATTTGATTTTTCTAATACTAGAAATATTTTTTTCTTAAATCAACATCTTCATAAAAATAAGATTAATATCCTGACATTTAATGCTATACTTGCAATGACATTATTAGAAGTAGGGGCAATATTAATTTAACCTCAGATTTGAAGACAGAATTAATCCGATCCCTGAATTTCCATGCCACAAATTGCATTCATATATACTTTCACACTGCCTACAGCATGAAGGGACATTTTAAAATCTCTGGTTTACCAATGAATGCAGTTATTTTCATGTTTATATTTTATCTTTATGTAATTTTGCTTTCATATGTGTGAGGACTGCTAGCTTTTGCTAAATGTCTTGTGCATGAATTGCCAAAATACTAGTTTCCTTATCTTCAGCTGTGGCCACCTTTGGAGTTAAAAGTATCTATAATCTCAAAATTGTTGCGCAGTTTTCAAATACATCAACACTTTACAATACATACCTTTCTTACATCTGGCATACAGGCCAGATGTTTCCCAGCAATAGTAGAGTATAGATTTAATGTGGTTGTTTTCAGAGCTTGGAGTGAAGGTTCTTGGCTTATGCAGTCTTTAACTCTTTCTTCATTATATCTACTACTACTACTATCACCACCACCACCACATATAGTTTTGGTAAGATATCAAGAGACAAAAACCATTTTGTACCAAATGAAAAGACTTTGATTGATACTATTGGTTTTACAAGAAAAAGAATTCTAATATCACAGAACCCAGAGATGTATAGATGTGTTTTAACTGGGAGCTATTTGCATAGTAGTATGATGTACAAAGCAAGAAAATACATTGAATAAATGTTTTACTGAACTTTAGACATATTATAAGAAGAATTTTTAGAATAGAGTACTGCACATGCTTAAATAAAAGAGTAAGAACTCATTAATATTTGTTAAATTAGACTTTATTAAACAACTTAGAGTCATCAAATAATTTGGTTAGAAAGTGACCTGAGGAGTTTGATTGCCCCTAAAGTAAGGCCAACTTCGAAGTTAGGTGAGATTGGATTTGACTAGTTATGTAACTTTTTGCCAAATACAAATTCCTGTAATAAGATCTGCTTCAGAAGTCAGACTATAATAGAACTATCAGATTCTTGCTTATGAAGGACATCTTACTGTATTAATAAGTATAACATGGACAAAAAGTGTGTTGTATGTACTCATAGAGTGCATTTTGAGTAGTGTTATTTCCAAGTAAAAATTACTTGTTTTCCCCTTTCAGAAAGGATACACATTTATGGCTGAAGCATGTACTGGTGACCTTCCTGTGGCAGCTGGAAGATGGAGGCTCCGGCTCATCGGTTCTCATAGTCCACTCCCATTCCTCTCTCGTGAAGCTGTAAATAATGTCTATTCTACTAAAGAAATTAAAGAGTATTACATACCCAATGACAGGCTTGTAATGTTCAGGTAAATATTGAGAGAAGAATGATTAAATTCTGCTTTTTGTGTGGACCATCCCTGACAGAAAAGTATGTTCTTTCCCCTTTCTTAGAAACAGAAAGTATTAAAGCAAATATCTGAATTTTATGGACTGTCAATGTTCAATACCAAATTTAACATTTCATTTATGAAGTGTTATTTTCTGAAATGTTGCCACTGCTTAATGAAGAATAGGTATGAAGTACACAGACTGTAACTTTAAAACCCTAATAACAGTATTTTGCATTTCTGTAGGCTCAGTCTTGAAATTTTATCCATAAGTCAATTACTGAAATTCCATAGTACTTTTGGGGATTAAATATGTATTAAAGTCAAGATTTTGCAGGTGAGGAGGAGACATAAAGTTTGATATATTTTTTCAGCTATTCAGATAAAGTTTTAAATAAAATCCAGAAATACAACAATTACTTTTCTGATATATCAGACCAGTTTCCGTCTTGCAGTGTTGGCAGAAAAATTTATATACATTTTATTTTAGCATGCAGATTCTTTTAGAACATATTTAATAAGAATGTGATGATTAAATTTTTATTAATACTTTTAAAAATTATTAAAGTTTATTAAAATCAATTTATTCTAGCTGAGTTTGAGTTCAGCACTGACCCTGACTAAATTACTATGCTGAAGTTTTTACACAAAGGACTACACACTGCACTAAAACAGGCCCCATGCTTAGAGTTGATTACATGTATCTATCTTGAAGGTTAATTCTACAACATTTTGCCTTGATTCCTGACAATTTATATCAATATTTCAAATCAATGTATTATTCTTGCAATAGAGGTCTATTCAAAAAGAGGAATCAATATAAATGAAAAAAACATGTAATGGAAATATAACAATTGCAATCAAATTCTGGAAACATTCTTCCTTGTTGAGGTTTTTTTTCCCCTCTGATGTCAACAATCTTTAAAAAATTCATTTTAAAATACTTGTATAGTTTTGACTCCTAATGTGCTGAATTCAGGATGGTGGTGGTAGTGGTTTTTTGCTTGCTTGCTGAGATTAGTCTAACAATTTGATTTTATGAACAAAAAGCAAGTAATATATAAAGTTATGAGTCGCAACAAAAATAGTATTTAAATTTCATCCTAAGACTCCAATTCTACCATCTTTTAATTCCCCAGTCTTTTAAGTTGACCAGAGTAGCACCTGCTATCAAATAAGATAGCTTTACCCTTTTGAAAGCAAATCTTTCTTCTTTTTGTTTTGCTCAGTTACTTTTACATTGAAACAGTTCCCTCATCTGGCTAACCATGTTTTTCAACGAATACTAGTACAGCAGGAGTGAAAATGTATATCTGGACATTTGCTTAGGCAGTGAAAAAAAGAAATGGCAAGACCACCCCTTTTTTTGCAGCAGCACTTACTTTGATCATGGATTGACTGCACTAAACTTCACTACAAGAAGCTTAGCCCATCAGATTGCAGGAAAACAATTGACTACAAACTCAATTTTAAGTGTTCACTTCCAAGTCAGCACAGTGTTTAGGTACTTGCAGAAAAAGAATGATCTGGTATAGTTGGTTATATTGCTATAATTTTTTTCTTCCTCTTTAGGTATTCAGTAAAAGTCACAGCGTCACATATTGCTACAGTGCAGGTACAAACCTCTAAATCAGATGTGTTCATTAAACTACAAGTCCTAGATAATGAGGAAGAAATTGTGAGTGTCACTGGAAAGGGCCATGCAGTCATCCCTGCTTTTAATTTCTTGAGTAATGAAATGCTTTTGAGTTCCCACTGTAAGTATTGTATTCTGTATTTGATAATTTTATTCACTGAGGGGTATACAGTAACTTTAGCAATCACAGAAAATACTATTTTTTTCCTACTTTTTCCATTATTTCCATAATTGCTTTATGATTAAGTGACATCAGCTGCATTTTTGAGCAATGAACAGGAGTCCTTGGTCCTCAGTGGTGAGGAAAAGTACCAAAAGGATTGATTGAAATAAGGTGTCCAGCCTTATTTTCTTCCTCTGCCTTTTAGTCTTGTTTTGTGACTGTATGGGGTTTGGCTGAGATGGAGTGAATTTTCCCCATAGCAGCCCTCATAGTGCTGTGCTTTGTATTGATAGCTAGAAAGGTGATAACACACCAGTGTTTTGGCTACTGCTGAGCAGTGCTTGTACAGTATCAAGGCTGTCTCTCCAATATTCCGCCCTCACCAGTAGGCTGGGGGTGGGCAAGATCTTGGAAGGGGACATAGCCGGGACAGCTGACCCCAACTGACCAAAGGGATGTTCCATACCATATGACATCTGCTCAGCAATAAAAGCTAAGAGAAAGGAGCAGGGTGGGGTCATTCATTATTAAGATGTTTGTCTTCTGGAGCAGCTGCTATGCACCCTACTTCCCAAGAAGTGGCTGGATGTCGACTGCTGATGGGAAGTAGAGAATAAATCTTTTGTTTTCCTTTGCTTCCGTGCACAGCCTTTGCTTTTGCTCTATTGAATTGCCTTTATCCTTACCCACGAGTTTTTTTCCATCTTATTTTCTCCCTCCCCATCCTGCTGAGGATGGGAGTGATAGAGCAGCTTGGTGGGCACCTAGCATCCAGCCAAGATCAACCCACCGCAGTAACTGAGTAAAGAGTTGTGTGGATTATTGAAGTAGCTTCTCAGTTCTGAAAATTTTATGCATATGCTTGTCCTTGAGAATTGAAATATGTTTTATTTTCAAGATCTTGCCTTTATTTGTTTGATTTTAAAGTTAAAAAAATTTTGGCTGTTAGGGAACTGATGTCCAGCCCTTGGGACGTGGTAGATAATTCACAGATTACACTGAGCCTTATGGTTTAAATGCACCATCCTAAGGATCACTCCTTTTAGCAGAAGCACATGTTTTATTGACTTCTTATCCATCATGTGAGCCCCAGAGTACAAGGGAAAAGACTCTTGAATAAATTATATAGTATTTATCCTTAAGAAAAACTCTCCATTTTTGACTCTACTTCTGCTACAGCTTCACAATGATATTCATGGAAATAGAAGACACTGAAGGAAGAGCTACTTGCCCCAGACTTGCAAAGCTCATAAATGCCTATTATGTTATTGTCAATTCTTTATGATAGCGAGTGAAATACTGAGAAAAAGTTATCCCTTATGGGAATACTTGAATTTAAACAAGATTTCTTTTGAAACAAATTTATTTTAAATTTGCAGCAAACACCTCAGTCACTTTTGCCTGAACAGTTGAATCTGAGAAGTTTATTTGCTCAAAATTCTTTTTCTTTTTTTTTTTTTTTTTAATTTTATTGCCATTCATTACATTGCAGTCTTGTCAGCTCAGCTCTCGTTAAAGGTGAGAACAAGTGTGTGTTCAAAGGTCACCTTTTATAAGTCTGCTAAAATTCATGTATTTTCTCAAAGCACTTTGAAACTTGTTATTGTGCCTAACAAAAATCCAGCTGGCATCAGTTAAAACTGACTCTCTGTAGTCCCGCAGACTACCACTCTGAATTGACTGTATGCCCAAGCCTGGCAGCATATAAATAAAGGGGCAGGGAGGTAAAGAAAATGAAGTCAAACTCTTTTCAGTGTCACGCAGTGACAAGACAAGAGGCAACGGGCACAAACTGAAATGTAGAAAATATGATTTAAGCATTAGAAAAGGTGATGGGGGCGGGGTGTGTGTTTGGTTTTGGTTTTTGTTTTGTTTCATTTTTACTCTCAGGGTGTCAAATGTTGGAACAGGTTGTCCAGAGAGGTTTTGGAGTTTTCATCCTTGGAGTTAATCAAAACCCAACTGGACATAGCCGTGAGCAACCTGCCCTAGCTGACCCTGTTTTTAGCAAGGGGGTTGAGCTAAATGATCTCCAGAGGTCTCTTCCAACCTCTGCCAGGACCACTCAGCCTTCTGTCACCCTGTGATATCAGTTAGTAGTTAAGGCTTACGGGTTTGTTTTTTCTTAATGATACATAAATAATCCAGTTTCCTTGGATGCACTGTCCAACTAACAGGTACTTGATTACAACTGGACTTAACAGAGAGCGCCTTCAGCTTGAGATTGTGGCAGTGCTCTGCCATCATCCCCCTCTGATGCAGGGATATAGCTTCCTGCACAGTCTAGAGGGCCGAGTTAGGACATCCTCTTTCATCCTTCACTTCCAGGCTTTCAGAAGTTAGAGTTCTGCCAAACTCCCTATTCAAGAGCTACAGTCAGTCAAAATCAGCTGTTTGTTACTGGCATTTTTATTGCTTGATAACATTAGTGCTGGGCTACTAAAGAAGCTAAAACAAAACTGGAATGAAAATTTTGTCATCTGAAAGTACACTCAGCCAGTTGATTGACATTTGATTTTGAAGTAGTGTTTAATTTTACTGTTCAGAAGCAATAAATACAGCTTAATGAGGTACATAATTCTTAGGCATATTTTCAACAATTGTCCCTGTAGTGCTCAGGTCGTTTTTGACAAAAATGAAGTACCTTCTACCTGCTTTGCTACACTTCTTGTATGTAATAGATTTTAGATGATGCTGCTGTGCTGTCTTAACTTCTTTCATAATCTTCATTTGTTTCCCTGTTTTCTATACACTTCACTTCTTAGTCAAGCTATTTCCATTTTATTTGTAAGATTGTATACTATTTTGAATTTTTCACTATATCTATGGGTTTCATTTTGAAAATGTATATTCTTCATAAGCATCACAAGTTTGCTTAAAGCAGCTGTTTATAATCAAACAAGTCAGCTACTGTACTCTCCATGGACACCACTATACATCAATGTTGTAAGATATTATTCAGTCCTTTTGTGAAGACTTTAAAAGAATAAATCTTCTGTAAGTCAATCACTTTCTGCCTGTTTGAGCATATTCAGAACCTGAGGCAAAGACACATTGTTCAAATACTGGATTATTGCTTTGCTAAAGCCCAAAATAGCATCATATTTCATGTGCTCACCTCTACTATTTTGAACTATGTAGTTTTCTAACATGATCCTTTAGAAAAATGTTTTATCTCAATTTCCAATGCTGTGTGGGAAAAATAATTAATTTAATCATGTTTATGAAACAATTTGATTTCTGTCTCAACTGTACCTTGTTATTACCAGAAATGTGAAAGTAAATACTATGGAGACCATACTTTTAAAGTGTAATTCATGAGTTGACAATGTTGTGATTTTAAAGGAAGTCATGGAGAAGCTGTCATGATTCTGTGACTGAGTTGCCAAGATAATCAGTAGCTATTTTTGGTTACTGTTTCTGGAATGAGGGAATCGATTAGTAAACTTAATAGTAGACTGGTGGAAATAGAAGCAGGAAAGCTGTATGATAGCTCAGATTAGGGTAAGCATTACAAATATTTGAAATAAATTGCTAAGTTACCCTCAGTAAAGTGAAGAAGAAACTTTCAGGAAACCAGCTTGTTGACAAAGATCATAGTCTGCAGACTGAAATAAATTAAAAAGCACAATCAGGTGAAAGAGAAGAGAAATGGGTTCCAATAGATGCTGGCAGGGAGAGGATGGGGCAGAATAACTGAGAAGAACATATTGTCTTTGCCAGACTTGCAGGGGACATAGGGGAGAAGAACTTTTCAAAATGTCCTCAGAAATCAGAAACACACATTAGGCTTTTATCTCTTACTCTTACGTGCTGTGATACAAATAATTTCTGCTAATTTAAAATTGTTTTAATCCACTGTGAATCATTCAATGAAATATCTGTTATATTAACCGCATTGAAAATAGAAAGGTTGTCACATCAGGTTCCTATTCAGCAGTGGAGCCAGTGAATTCCAACTGGAAAAAGTGGTGATGAAAGGTACTTTATTTCAGAGGGAATTTAAAAGAATTTCCAGACCTGGCAAACTGACTGTAGAAAAAGTGTTAGGATTTTAGACCGTATTTGAAGGTGCGAATAATATTCTGATGCCATTTAAGTGTGTGTCAGTGTATAGAGAGCTGTCATTTGGAAGGAACAACTGTGAAGCTGTCACTGTTTGGTTTTTTTTTTTTACTATTACTATTATTCTTACAATACTAGACCAAGTGGCCTCAATGTTTGAGTTCTTTTCCTGTCTGTATGCAGCCTGTATATCACACGGAAGACATTTTGCATAAGTGTTCCAGATCTTTCAGAGCATCCAAACTAAATGAAAAGATTATGAAAGGTACTCAGTATAACCAATATGACAGCACCTTATCACCCAACCTGCTGAGTGTCTGTAGGTGCAATTTACGGCATTGTAAAAGCATGTTTCTTTGCTGTTGTCAAAAGTTTTAGGAAATTATGTCGTGTACAATAGCAATATAGGAACTTCCATAAATACTGATGGCAGGTTCAGGTGGGGATTTGTACAATCGACATTCATTACAAGATTCATACTCTCAGTATCTAGTTGTTCTCTAAAAAAGTGTGTTTTCACAGAATAGGAATAATCAGAAACCACTGCTATACCATCAGCACCAAACTTGTTAGTTAAGCAAGACACAATCCTCACATTTGAGACCTATTCAATGTTGCGCATGTTCTGCCTCTCACAGAATTGATTGCTGTGTTGAAGGAAGTATTCTTAAGTGAAATTATTGTGCAAGCATCACCAATAAAACATTATTCCCCCTTTCCCACCCACAATCTGTTAATTCATCTCCAGTCACAGCTGTTTTATAAATGTCTTTTATAGCTCAAAAACTACATTCCATCAATTGATTTTGAATGTATTTACCTCTTCTGAGATGTAGCAGATGACTTGGACCTTGAACACTCACTTGCCAATAAAGGAGTTACATATTGACATGTTGCAAGCACAACTTGTTTTGCTGATACAAGCACAGCTGTCCTGTAGCACAGGTGGACAAGTGAATGCTCATAATCCCTTTATTTTCCATAGTAGCAGTCTGATACAATCCAATCTCAAAGTATCAAAATCTCATTCACATACTTGTTTGAATCTGGAACGAAGGTAGGTACGAGTTTCTTCTAGACAGAGCTTAGCGTAGGAAAGCGAAGAGTGAATAGTCATGTGTGCAGTAAGAAATTTGCTGTCCCAGCACCACCTGGTGGTCATTGCTAGAACTCGTATTTTGGTTGTGTATGAATTTTTGGGAACTTTTCCAAGTCATCTTTCCAGCAAGGGCAGAATGAGTCTTATGGAGAATTCCACCATTCTGAGCTGGGTTATATTCATGGCAGGATCATCCTCTGGGCAAAACGTTATAGAATTCTTCAATACTTATGCTCTTCAGGTTTAGGATAGAGAGAAGAGGAGGACAGCAAGGCATTCATGAAAGCTAATTGTAGCCTAAAGAGTACAACCTCCCTTGAAACCCACCTACCTTGATAGGTAGAGGTGGGCTCTTCCGAGGGCAGTGCACAGCTCCTAAAGCCCAGAAATCAGACCTCCTGGAGAGGAGCTCACCTCTCTGTTGACTGCAGGAGTATATTTAATTGGCCTCACTGCTTTAAAGCTACCTTTTTGTAAATCATTTGCTTTTTGTAAATTGTTTGTAAATTATTTCCCAAATTTGACTTTGGGATAGCAAGTGTTCCGTGGCATTTGACTTCCATAAAAAACAATCGTTCCTGGCTCCCTTTGAGTTTCTAGTGGCACACTTAACCTTTTATTTGGCATTTATACACTGATGCACCACCTGTAAAATTTGCTGAATCTGGTCTAATAGTCCTGTCAGCTCCTCTGAACTTCCCTGGGTGTTTTGTCAACAGACATGAAACTCTGTACATTTTTATTTTGAAATGTTGCAATGACACAGTATCATCCTTTGCTTCTACAATAAACCATGGGAAGAGCAAAGCCTTCTGTCCTCCGTGAAGTGAAAAAGATACCTCTTTCCCAGTTGATAGTGCAGCTATTGTTAGTGTAATACAGGTGAAGCTGCTTCCCCAGAGGTATTATTTTTGCCCTTATTCAATTTTCTATGAGATATTCCCTTTTAGAATTCTCTTTCCTTTCTCTGTAGACATTCAGGTAAGATAGTATCTTAGATATCAGTGGCATTAGAAACGAACACAAGATTATGTTTTCTGGCTTAATATTTCTGTTACAGCCATTCTTTAGCGCATTTCTGGTTTCACAGTTTTTCCACGTTAATTCCTTCCTTAGGAGACAATGATATAACTTTATAAATGATAGACCACAAATAGTTCTATAGCTCTTTTCAAGACTGGCTTTTTTTAAACTTTAGTCAGGTATGATCTTTGTGTCAGGTTGACATAAGAGACTTCTGTAAGGGTAGGAGTTGCCAGAACTGTGGCCAGTGCACTGCTCCCCTCCTTCCACAGGTGCACACAATTTGTTAAAATTGGTTAGCTACACAGAGATCCCAACATACACCATACAAGGCTTTCTGTATTACGTAATATATAGCATGGTGCTGTGGTGGTTAGTACAGGAACGAAGTGTAAGGTTTGGGGGGAAAAATTATACACTTTATAAACAGTAACAACAGTTATATATACAGTGTTTCGAATTTCTCATTATTTACTTTGAAGACAGTTGTGATTTGCATGCAGAATGAAATCAAGATAGTATTTGGAATAAGCATAATTTTAATTGGGACCTTGAGAGCATAATACCGCACGAGAAAATTGACTATGGTAATTCTTCTTTCTTATAGTTTCTGAGGCATCTGTTTATCTCATACCAATAATTCATAGAATTTCTGGAAATTGACACAGACATTTTTTATCATCTTGCAGCAAGCAAAACCCAGATTATTCCAAGTAGTACAAAGAAGGAATCAGAAACTGGAGCATCCAAAAAAAAGGGTCATAGTTCATCTTCAAAGGACTCCAAAACTTCTTTCAAGCCAGGACTTGTGCAAGAAGGTCCACCTATATTAGAAGATGAATCTTTCCTCTTGGAAAACTTTCCAAATAATGGTGGAAGTCCACAACAAGTAAGAGATTCCAAATCATTGGGATTTGGAAAAAAACCCAAACAATGAAGGGGTATTGATAATTCTTTTGGTACGTGTGGAGATCTGATATCCTAAGGCAAGAACAAGGAATCCAAAATTAAGATTGTTGGTAGCTTTTGAATGAGGCTATGGAGAAAGGATGATGTACATATATGAATAACCAAATAACAAGGGGTCATTTTTGTTTTCAAATCGAGGTGATATATTCAATCTTTACATGTTCTTCATTTGCCAAATCCAATTCAAGTGTAGCATAAATTTCAGCTAAGGGCCAAAACCTACCAGTAATGAAGTGAAACTTCTGATGCTTCGATGTGAGTTTTCTTTGAAATATGATGTAAGAGAAGGCCATCTTTAATAGTTTTAACAGAGAAACACCTATTGTCAGTCAGCTGAAAGCTTTAATAACACATGCACAATAGCTGCTAGTTGAGCCGAATTTCTCAGAAAGGGATGTCAAAAACAGGGATTTTTCTTTACTTCACCCAGTATTATTTAGCTATCTTAGAAGAATAACATTTATTTTCTAAAACAGTTCTTGTTTCTCTATCTCCAAGTGTTTCTCTACTGTGATTTTTCCTGATAATCTAGTTCAATTGCAACAAAATATTCCAGGGGAAAAAAAGTTTATTGAGAAATAAATTCCAGCATTGTTCCTTTGACTCAGAACTGGCTTTAGAATTTGGAAAACAATTTTTAAAGAGAATAATTTCCTGTTCAGTGTAGACAATGTATAAAATAACCCATGGACCCTGTCACCTCTACCTCAAATTAAGACATTATTGAGTGCTAGTATTAGGGCTCAAGCCCTGTAGTAGGTCTTAAAGACAAAAGTCTTTGTTTTGGCATGTGGCTTACATAGGAAAGTTACATGGAACTCTTAAAGGAATGTTGCTCCTTATTGTATAGCCCAGTTTAGTTTCACTTGATAAACACATGAGTAATTGTTTAATTTCACAGGAATTAAAAAAAAACGTGGAATTAACACTAATTTTTTAAGCTTCTTGTGATTACTGTCATGTGCAAGCTTGTAAATTAATTGTGTTTTATTTGCTGAGTTCAATAGGTAGCAGTTTACTAACCTACAGGATTTTTGAATGCTTACTATAATGCATTGTTAACATACTGCATTTTCTTTCACAGTCTCACAAGTATATCATACAAGCATTGGTGTTGTATAATAGTTGGCCACTTACTGAGAGTCAGTTTCTGTTTGTTCAGGAACTGAAAGAAATGGAGAAAAATGAAATCAAAGGTAGGTCCATCTAAGTATGTATTTAGTCAAATGCATCATATTACTAATTTAAAAAAATGTTATATTACTACAAGTCAAGACCATGTGACGTTTTTTCTTTTATTCCCTGCTTGAGTGAAATAATTAAGCAACAAAGCTCTTTGTTCTGTGGTTCACAGAAATGAAGTTTGATTGCAATTTTCTATACCTTCAGTTCACAAATTATAAAGAAATCAGAGAATACTCTGCAAAACTCACATGAGCTTCTTAGGGCTCAACTTTAGGTAGGGATCTGGAACAGCTGTAGAAGTATGACTGCTTCTACAGTCAGAGAGACCGATGAAGTGTAATATAAAAGCACAGCGCCCTGAGAAAGTACATCCAAACATAAAAGTTTATACTGAAACTAGAGAAACACACCTGCTGATAATTTAAGAAAATGCACCAAGAGGGTAAAAAAGGCCTGTTTTGGGATATGTATTACTTCTGTACTGCTAGGAGAATTTAGGCAGGAGGCAAGACTAGGAAAGATCCCAAGGACAGGCTGTGTATTCAAGCTAGGAAGGGGACAGAGAAATTACAGAAGCTTTTCTTTTTTTTTTTTCCAGATTCTCTTAGCATTTCTTGTTAAGGGACAGAAAAGAAACCCCAACACTTATTAAAAGCAGTTAGAATACTAGTCAGTACCCTAGAAATTAGATAAATGTCTCATATTTGCTTCTCCTTTTACCACCGGGGGTGACACAGAATGATTTAGATTTTAATTATGCTAGAGGAAAATTTATCATGCTGGATCCAACAACCCGAGGGAGGCAAGGCTGCTGCCACTCCACGTCCCCAGGTCCAGCATTAGTGAGGCTGAAGATGTAGTTCCAGCAGGCACATGGACACAGAACATGCATACACACTATGTATGTACGTATATACATTGCCAGCCACGCAAATCACAGACAGACACTCAGAGCACTCACACAAACACAGACAGCACCAATGGCCTCATCCTGCTTCCCTCTCTGGCTGAACAGAATGGAAGTCCACTAGACAGACTATATATATATATATATGTAAAAATACATAAATATATATAAGGTGGATCCTTCCAGCAGCTGGACTTAGACACCTAGTCTGCCCAGTAGCTGGCTCCTGGATCCCATATGATTTCCTGAGGCTGCAGCCCTACTCCAGCTGCTGGTGCAGACCATCACACACACACAGGCACATGTGCACACACGCAGCTGACTCCCCTGTGCTCTCACCCCTAGATTCCTGCAGAACCTAAAATATTACTTTCCACCACTCAGTAAACTTCCCATGTCATTAATATTATAGTTCTATAACTCAATTTTTAAAATACGAGATAAGGAGGAATTATTTGCATTATCCTTCCTCATATATATACACTTGCTAATACCCTTAAATTTTCATAGGAAGATTTGATTTTTATTTATTAGTGGTATTTCTCACTTCTTACTCTGGTTACATATTTCTTTTTAAATGTCTGGTTGTACTTTTTTTTTAATTTGTATTACCCTGATGGAAGTTAGATTCATCAGCAGTAATTGCTGACATATATGATTTCATTTCTTGTCTTTGAGATGATTTCAACATTTGAGATTTTTGCAGTCTTTTTTCAGCTAGTGTTACAGAACTTTACAAAGATGTATCTTGTTGATTCTTGTTGATTCTCTAGTCAGTTTTAGTAATATTTGAGGAGCTATGTCACGTAGCCTTACAGGCCTGTACGCAGCTTTTTTAGTGGTGATTTCACCTGCTTCTGGTTTGTTGCATTCTTTACAAAATCATCTTTTTTTCCTAGATGACTCCATTTATTCTCCTCATTTTCCCTTTAATGATAGACTGCTTCTTACAACACACATCCTATTACATTGTCTTATCCTTCTGCATTGGCTACATAGTAACAGCTTGCACTTAACACACCAGTCATGCTGCTGGTGTATATCCTCTCATACAGCTGTCACCATGGTCTGTAAAACTGCAAGTCAAAGGAGGTTACTTAGTCTCTAAATTTCTTCCCTAGTTCTCAGCTGTTATTACTGAAGCTTGTCAATGTCATGAGCATTCTCATGTTTAGTTCAAGGTAGCAGTATTTCAGTTCATATCTTCCCTTCTACATGTTAACTGACGCTTTGGCTTGTTTGCAGTCAACCATACTCAAGCCACAGACAATGACAATGAGCACTTTTCTCTTAGGATGCTTTTTAAATGTTGTGATTTCTGTGTCCTCTCATAATTGCTGCCTTTCAAAGTAACCCAAATCCATTTCACAGTTCATATTAACTGGGTGTTTCTGTTTGTACAAGGATACCAACAGATTGCCCAGGCCACCAACAGAGTTTAAAAACGACACATATCACAAAGTTTAAACACCAACACTTACTGTATTTACTACTTAGCATTTATTTTATGTGCCCCTATTAATAGCAATATTTATCTGGAATGCTTAATATAGGTAAGTATTTTGGAAAATACAACATTTAGTCTTTGAATCTGTTTCTGATTGTGAACTAGTCTTAAAGCAAATTGAAAACTGAGCTTTACCATATAAAGCTGCCAGCACCAGTTGTCAAACACAGAATTCATATAATAGCAAAGTTGGTGTGTAACCAAAAAAGGCATCCTCTCACCATGTGATTTTTAAGAAAGCTGCAGTGAGCCAGGTGGAAGATTCCTGCAACAATTTTTCGCCATTTCAGGTATCACTTTTTCATGTAAGACAACAGTGCCACCTGGAGTTAGTTTTATATTAAAGCTAATTTATCATGGCAAAAGCATGTTTCAGCTTTGTATTAGCATTTACTAAAGTCTTTTAAACTAGTCTCCCTTTAAATGAAGACCCATATTATTATACTATCAATATTCACCGATATTACAAATATTTATTAAGAACATTTTTGAAGAAAGTGATTTCTCAGGCATACAGATGCTGTGATAATTTTGTATTTTGTATTTGTTGATGTTTGTTATTCTTTTCTTTCTTCAAAATCCTTAATACTGCAGTTTGGCAGTACTAGTAAAAAGAACTGTGATGATAGCAAAAGTTATTTCGTGACTAATATTTAGTCATACTTATTATATATGAAATCTCATTAAATGTTTTATTAAAGAGCACATTGCACAAACAACACATTAAAAAGGCATTAACCAGGAAAATCCAAGTACATAGAAATTAGAAATTGCCAGTTAGTTTATTATTTACACAGTCTTCATTCTTTTCTCTCTCTTTTTTTTTTTTTTCCTTCCATTGGGAGCTGTTAATGGGACAAGACTTCAGTGGAAAAATAGTAAAAAAAAATGAGGTCTGGATCATAATTCTTGCATAAAGGGGGAAAAATTAGCAGGCAATCTTGCAACTGCTAATAGCAGTTTTAAGTTGCTTGACTGTGTGAACAAAACTATTTTAAGATTCATTTTGTATATATGATTTTCAGCTATTGTCTTTTTGGGTTCTTTGGTTTTACTTTTCTTGTAGTAAGATCAGAAGTTTTATTGTGCAACTGTTACAACCCAGAGTTGAAACATCAGTGTGCGCTGAACACTGACTGCGGCACGTATTTTATATATTTCGTTACGTTAACTCAAGACTATTAGCTGTTGATGAGAGAAGGCTGTCTATCCAACTGGGAGAGCAGGGGAAGATAGGGCACCCAACCCAGGCAGTAGAGATAGGTTTGAAGAGGCAGGAGAGGCAATACCCTTTGGAATATTCCTTTTTTATTCCAGAGGTGGGAAAGTTTCTCCCACAGGTTTTCTCTTCCTGCAGAACTTGCTGGCTCGTGCCAAGGGCAGATTTTCATGAGATGTTTAACAGGATGTTCAGTTTTCCCTCTCTTTATCTCTTTCCCACCTTGCCTGTCTGTAGTGATTAATCACAACCCCACTCTACTACTGCAACCACATTGGTGGTTTGTTTCTATCCTGGTGTATTTTTACTGCAACTTTAGTGTTTGGATGAGCCCAACTTTGGAAAGATTTTTGACGTTGCTATCTGTCAAGAATCCTTCCGCGGGTCTAGTCAGAGACAGAAAAAGCTTCTGAACTTCTCAGTCATTTCCTAAGCAAATCCGAAAGTCTTATGGGGCAAGCAGCAGTCACACAGAATCACAGAATCACTAAGGTTGGAAAAGACCTGTAAGATCAAGTCCATTTCTGCCAAATACTGGGTAATCCCACTAAATGATCAGAGCCTGTTTCGGATAGCGGGAGCATGATACCTTCTCAAAAAAAACTTCAAAAGACTCTTTTGTATTTTACCTATAAATAAGATAGAGAGATAGATACATTCTCTGTAATTTGAATTTCTTAAATCAGGAGTAGCTGTCTATCTTGCCTAAAAAAGAGAATTGTTGTATCTCAATCTGAAGTCATGAGTTTCAGATAGGAATCATTTGATGCAATTATTTAGTTTGTCATAGACAGGACATCAGACTGGATGATCGCTATGATCCCTTCTGGCAGTAGACTAAATGAATCTGAGTAAGTAATTGAAAAGTGGTAGAGAAGCTAATTTTAAGAGTTGCTATCAGCTGTTTGTCATCACTGTCAATTGGTGTGATGCCCAAACTTTTCTTGGTGCCATACATGCACAATAACTGCCACTGAGAGTTTGTGATGATTGATGCATAAGCTGTGAGCTGGAATGGCCTTTTACTTTCTGTATCATCTCCCTGCCTTTCTTCTTATCACATCCAATACAAAGCATTTGCCTGGCTTTGGCCTTGGAAAAGCCCAGAGGCACTACTCACATCTCCCTTAGAGTCAGAGTGGGCTGCATACTATAGTGCCAAACTGCAGCCAGTGCCCCCTCCAGGAATATCTGGAGGACGATCCCACAACTGGGGAGACTGCCCACTCCACTGAGGGAGGAAGGAGGGCTGGGGGAACCTGGACACTGCAGCATACTGTTAGCTGAGAGAGCTCAACTGAATCCTGCCCTAAGCCTTCATATCTGGAGTTAAAGCAGGATATCGCACTTTAGCCCTGTCATTTCGTATGCTTGTTTGTTATTTACTAACTTCTCAGTGTATACAATAAGTCCAGAGTGTCAAAATGTTAAAATTCAGAGTTGTAAAATATTTATAGAAGCCAGACAAAGCCTGTGGTATCCCATGGCATAGAAAGTCTTTGTCTAATATCATTTAGGTAATGACACTGAATGTCTCTTGAGTGTCTGTATAAACAATAAACAAATTATCTTTAAAAATTAATAATTCACTGAATAATGCATGTACACCAGCCTGATTTATGGTTATGTTACATTATGTTAATGTGAAATTAAATGGAAAGCCATTTATGTAATGATATTATAACTTCAAATAATGTCATCACCATTTATTTTATATTTGCATTTCCTCCAGAGTTGTTTTAGTATCTTCAATATTTGTGGAGATGGCTTTAATTTTTGCTTTCATTCTTTAATGTATTCTTTGGTAGTATTGAATCAATTTAAGCTTAGCACTTTGGTGCCATTGTACATTATTTAAGTAGCATGAGGAGATAAGAATAATACAATTTATACATAAACACCTGTATAATGTATGATGTAATACACATATGTATCATATATATTTGTATGTGTAGTTATATGTGTATTATAAAAATGTTCCTATATATTTAATAGTTGCAATTTTATATATCCATATAACCTCAGCCATGACATTGCAGAGCTGATCCAAAGCTCATTAAAGCCAGTGGAACATCTTCAGTGGACTCTCTTTTCTAAGACAAATCTCCTGTTTTATTGTATTGACTAAATATAGGTTTTCAGCATTTGTTTTAATGTTTCAAGCGGTATGAAGGTGGAGGGAAATGGAGATTTCAGACTCAGATCTTTAATCTTTCTCATAGTGTTTTGGGTCCATTCCAGGTTGTTTCAGTTGACATGTTCCTTATGCTATTAAAGCGATATGCTATTACAGGCTTTATTTATTTATTTATTTAAACAAGAATGTGACATGCAAAAAGTCTTGTTAACAACTCCCACCAGCTAAGATAGTGCAGAACGTGTTACAAATGTCAATTCTCAGCATCTTTAATTCAAACATATAGCATACATACAGCATACACATGTACTCATAAAATAAGTAAACAAAAATGTTCTCAGATAGTTCTGAGAATGATAATTTTGAATTTCTTAAATATGCATCAAATCTCAAATATGTTTCTTTGCCTTAACTTCCTTGCATTTTTGGTGGGGCTTGTCTTCCTTTCTGCTCTTCACACTTGGAGGCTTACAAGGATATGAGCAGTGAGAACATTGACTTTACCTACTTTGAGCTTCTCACCTGCCTGGTGCATAACACTAACAGAGACTGTATAAGACTGTATGAGAGAAGTAAGAGTCAGACTGTGATTCTATACATTGCAATCTTTGGGCTGACACAAGGCAACAATGCAGTGACTGATGTGCAGGGACCATGGCAAACTCACAGTTGAGCCCTGGGTAAAGTGCTATTTAGCACAGATGAGGCTGTCATAATATGTCCACCTTGTAAGTCTGTTTTTGAAAGTTGTTTTGTCCCCAGATTCTTTCTTGGTCCAACAATAAATGTTAGTGTAGTACTTGAAAGTGTCAACTAATTAACTGACTTCTCTTTGTCTTTCTGTATGGCTGTTTTGTGCTGTTATTCCACCCTGGATATTATATGGGGAAATATATTTATGGATAACAATGATATCCTCTAATTCATCATGTATCATAACTACATCTGAACAGTACATGGGGAAAAGCATGAGGAGCACAGCTTTCCCCTAATGCTCAATTATTTTGAAGGGCAAAAGTCTGCAAGTATTCCTAAACTGACCAGAAAATCAAAAGATAAAGCATCTGAGAAGACAGAAAAAGAGAAGTCCAATAAAGAAAGAGGATCACTTGTGTCTCTTGCATCTCGGCCTGAATCTCAGGTGAGAACAAAGCCAAAAGCTGGATTTGTTGAATGTGCCATCATTGTACTGAGTGCAAAGATATTTTCAGGTCTGCAGATCGGTATTACTAGCACTTCTCGTGTATCCCTTGCATTTCTCTATGCCTGGCTTTGCCACTTTTTTAGCTTTACACCTGAGAGAGATTGAATTATACATGTAAAAGACATGCATCCTGCATTTAGAAATATAATGTGCTTATTTCTTTGTTTATGTATAAAGCAACTACTCGTTGTTCCTTTTGTTGGTCTAGTTTCTGTCTCTGCTGAAGGTTTATTAAATTCCTTGAATTCGCCATATTCATGTCCCATTAGTCCCTCATTGTAG
Organism: Gavia stellata; assembly: GCF_030936135.1. Lineage (NCBI taxonomy): Eukaryota > Metazoa > Chordata > Aves > Gaviiformes > Gaviidae > Gavia > Gavia stellata. The sequence goes on from NC_082595.1 coordinate 39,573,375, forward strand.
TAGTTTTTATGGGTTCCCAGGGAGATGAAATAGGTCTTTCCCCTGTAAGTCAGTTCCTGTCTCATATGTTACAAATGTCATTAGCTTGTGGACATACAAGGGCAGAAAAATTGGTACTACTTGCCTACTTGCAATTTCTTCTCATCTGTGGTGGGATAATCTGAGCGTTCTGTGGTTGACCGAAAGGCTACCTCCAGCCTGTATGCCTTAAAAGGAATAATTGACTTTATGGATTGCAAACAGATTAATGGAAGGCAAAGAAGAAACTGACAGCTCCTCGTTTAATGGTGTTGCTTTTGCTGGGAATTTTGCTGCCTCATGGCAGGTAGTTCGAGGGGAGGGCATCTCCACAGAGTTTTTCATGAAGAAATCTCTACTGAATTGTTTTGTTGACTAAACCTGCCGCACAGCCAAATTCCTTATGATTCATATCCACACCTAATTATACAGAGTTTTGGAATAGTGCCTTAATCCTTCTTTCAGAGCAGTCTGAGTGGCTGCAGTTGAGATTGTTGGCTACAGAAATGCAATGCAGCTTCACACTGTGTCAGATTTCTGCCTTCAGCTCCAATGATGGGGTACACTAGGGGTACTGGGACAACGGTTCAGTCTGCCACTAAAACAGATGCAAGTTTCGAGATGGGACTGCTTGCAGATAAAGAAGGTGCCCACCTTTAGTCTCAAATAAAAGCTGAACTCCTATCTCTACTTCTAAATCTTGGGCTTAAAGCTTCTACAGATAGTACGGTTTCCAGAAATACATGCAGCACAATATCTCATTCATTGGTCAGACAGCAGACTACTCTCCCACATTTCAGGCACTACTTGTACCCTACGTTTCTGGAGAAGCCATGTGTTAAGATGGTTTAGAGAGTTTGGGAAGTGATTCCCAAAGAAAGGAAAGAACCTGATGGCTCATAAGACAGCAAGATGTATTTCTACACAAAAAGCCTAGTTAAATATAATAAGACTTCTAGTAAGAAAGCTTGTGGAAGGAAGGAAAGGAAAGGAAAGGAAAGGAAAGGAAAGGAAAGGAAAGGAAAGGAGGGAAGGAAAGGAAAAAAAGCTTGGCAGGGAGAGAAGACAACTGCATGAAAAACTGCTACAAAATACTCTTGTTCAGACAGACTGTTTAGAAGAACTGGGAGTGTGGAGCATGCTGTATGGGAGTGGGGGGAAGCATGTAAGCAAAATACCTCGAAGAGCTTCTAGACATTGCAAAGTGATTTTCCTTTCCTTTGGCAGCCACTGTTTGTGTAGTAATGCATGTCAAAGTCTATCAATGTGTAACGTATATCAGTTGGGAAAATTACCAGTGTACAGAAACATAACTTCATGCTAAATAGTGGTAGTAGATATATATCAATTAATACATTATGTTTGTGATACTTCACTTTCAGCAAGCTGCTTCAAACAAACCGTACTGGACTTTACGTCTAGTTAGTGAACAGAGAGAGGCAGACATTCTGGAGGTGAAGAAAGACACTCAGCGAGCAGATGAGATCAAAGCCATGAAACAAGCATGGGAGTCTGCAGAGCCAGGAAGAGCTATCAAGGTAATACCAGAGCGCAATCTTTGCAGGAGCTGCTGTCATGGTAGAGCAGTTGCCACAACAGAGACCTGACTTCATACGGCTGTCCTCTTCACCACTCTGTGGAAGATAGGAAGTTTTACACAGCTTAGAGAATCAAAAGTGATTATGTGCATGAATTCTGGACAGGAATCCAGATCATCTACTTTAGACTTCTGTAGATCACTGAGACTTTAGATTCTGCTTTACAAAACAGAGAAAAGTTTCTCTTTAGAAAGCCCACTACCTCTACACAGTTGCAAAGCTGGTACTTGTGAAAAGTTTAATGTTTAGCATGAACATATTCTAGTGAGAAATACACTGTTTTAAACATGCCAAAAAGATTTCTCTTGAAGAACTGGCACCTGGCCATATCATCACTCAAATTGTCCCCTGCAGCCAGGATTCCCAAATTCATTCTGGTTTGCAGGTTACCCATGAACCTGTACATGCTGCTCTGTATGAATTCACTGTTTTGGAGAAGTAATGCTAATTCAGACGTCAGCTGCAGCTGGGCTCTTTTGACATGACATATGCTTAAGATGGAAAAATAATGCAAGTTCTTTCGAGAAAAGCAAGCAGTTACACTGCTGATTCAGAATGGGACGCATCATTGCCAAAAAAAGAAAAATAAAAGAACAAAATGCAGTCTTTAAACTGACCTGACAGTCATCCCCTATCACGACCACCATTGACCACCATTGAGGGATACTCGGCCAGAAATCCCAGCTCAGAAGTATTTTGCCTTTTTTATATTACCTTTCAGAAATGAACCTCAGACATGGGTCTTCCCAGTTACACTTTCACATTTTCTCAGTTCTCTTCAGTGTATCCAAAGTGCAAAATTTTTTCTGACACTACTTTATTAAATTCTGGTCTAAGGAGAGATACATTACTCTGCAGCTTTGATTGGCTGTGCTGGGACTGAAAATGGAAGTACAGCCTCCTAAAGATTAGCAGGAAATGAATTCCCTTTGATGTGTAGAGAGTCTCTTCAGAATGCTGGTTCTATCACCGTTGCCTTTTTTGATCAGAAAATCAACTGAATTACAGCTAAAGGGTTCCATTTTAAAAGGCCCTTAGGTCTGTGACATTTTTCTAAAACAGCTACCGTTAAGAAAATTGCATGTAATACGCTAAAAAAAAGAAGGTCTAAACTGGGGGTCTGCTATCCAGACGAAGTAGCTTCCCTTCTGTCTTCCTGATCACCCTGCCCCGACATCTGCCTGTTCCAGGGGTCACATGCCCTCTGACTCTGGGAATTAGGTGCCTTACTCCAGACTGACTTTTGGCCTCTCCGTCCATTCTGGCAATCTGAGCCCTTAAGAGAAAGCCCAGTGAGCCAAAGTTGCCTCTTGAAAAGACAGGCAGAAGTGGTGATGCCTGTTTCTGGCATCAAAGGTAATTGAGTCTGAAAGGGTTTGCATCCATAGCTCCCATTTCTCAGGAGGAAATCTAAATCACCAGGCTATAGGAGCTCCTAGGAGGAAGTGATATTTCCCTAAGGAGGTGCAGTAGCTGAACGTATTCTGACCATACATTCAGCTATGAGGGAACCTTGCTTTTCAGGTTGTTGGTTGTTTTTTTTTTAAATCCAAAGTTTATTTTAAACTGCCCAGAGATCAGTGATTTTCCAGTATTTCATTGCATGATGATCTTTAGTGTAAGTATTCAATGTCTTAGGACTGATTCAATGGGAAAACCTAGTATCTTTTCTGATTCCAGCCCCAGGCAGAGTTGCATACTGCACTCTGGTGTTAGGTTTGTTACTGACAGCATCATTTTCTTATTTTGGATGTGTACTAAATATAGCCAGTATGCATTGAGGGGGGTGAAACCATTCAAACTGAATTTCCTACTTTTCATCTTACCAAACTACCATCTCACAAAGGTTCTTATGCTTATACAAGACACACGATAGAAATTAAAGATGAACTTCAAGTACTAATGCTAATTTATTTCTCCTCTACACAACACATTAAAACTAGACAAATAAAGGTTCCAAAATAATACTAGAAAAATTGGATCTTTAATGTTGACAGGTTATTATTTCAGAAAAAAAAATCTATTGGAGAGATGGCTTGAATATGACTCTGACATGAAATGTGGTCCTCTTTATCTTTTTTTTCTCCTCAGTGACTCATTGATGGTATTCCTGTTGTTTGAGGTGATGTTTTCATAGATCAAACCAGTGAAATATACTCACCAGTAATATGAAGTAGCATCATCACTCACATGCACTGGATTTGAAGTTTTACTGTCAATTTATTGACTACTTACAGATTCCTACTTTTGAAAGTTCTTTGGGATTTAAAGTATACAGTAGAAGTTTTCTTATCTGGATTAAAACTTTGATCTCTAGGCTTTTCAGGAACGCATGCGGTTTATTAATAAGTATGCTGTGAGAAATTCAGAGGAGCCCATAGCTGGGACTGAGACCACCAGTTTAACACCTAGTTCAAGAGAAAGAGGTAAGGGTATAACTTCCTGTCAAGCATGTCTTCAGTTCATCATGTTCATCATGTTCAGCTCCTTAGAAAGGACTTCTGCATTAAATACTGGTAGTAAATGTATAGAACAGCCCCAATAAAGGTGTCCAAATGCACAATGGCATGCTTAGTCTCTATCGTCTCTATTTCCTCTTTGTTTTAATTGTTGCATTGCTGTATTTTCAGACACAGATACAGCCTCATGGCTCTTGGAGGCTGCCAGGTTACCCTTAAGCAAACTTTAGGCAGTCCTTCTGTACTAGAATTCTAACCCTAAATTTACCTGAAATTTCTGGAAGTTCAGTGGAAAATACCTACTCCCTCAATTCCAAGTTGGGAACCAGAGGTCATTAGTGTAGAAATATTAAAAAATTGGTTAGCAGCTGAAATAGCATGTCAGTAAGACACTAATGCTCCTAATGTGCATTTTCTTTATGTTAATGTTCATGGAAACTGTTCATGGACAGTGGTCTGGAAGTGAGATGTCAAAAAGTCCACTCTGAGTAGCACCAGCTTCCTGGCAGCTTCCATAAGTGTTGTCTAATTTTATTTAGTGGTTACAACTTCTATGGATTCTTCATTTGTATTTCCTGGCAATTACTGGGCTCTGACAAAAATTTGAACTGTGTGCAAGGTTGCAAGGCTGTTTGTGGTTGCTTTTCTTCTGAGAATAATGCTGAGATCAGGCCATCACAAAAAGAAAAGTGTAATACCCATCTGATTGTGACAATATCTGGTCATGGCTCATGTGCATGGAACTAGAACCTGTGACCAGTACATAACTTGTTAAGATTAGTATTTTGCCAGTCAGGTAGGTAATCCTCCCAGGAATGTTTGAGAACTTAAAGCAGAAGTAGTCCTCGCCGTATGCCTTAGACAAACACATCATGAGCTACTTCTTGCCTTCCAAAGGAACTTGAAAAAATATTATTTCCTCTTAAGTTATTGGATAAGGACTTCAAAATTAATAGTTGTCTACCAAAAGCTTTGTTCTAAACTAAGCATTTGGAGTCTAATACAAAGTTGCATGAAGTAAAGAGGTGACACCCCAATGACTTTAAGTCGTTATGGTTCGGTTCCATAGAGTGCAGCAATGGGCAATAATGTGCTTGAACATTTCTGTAAAGTTCAGTATCTTAAGGAGAATTTTTATGTTCTGGAGAATACTTTTCTGATGGGCAGTGTCTAAGGCACTTCCAAAGTCCATGTCACCCTTCTAGACCAACAGAGAAGGCTGGTATATTTGTCTATGTATAGACAGTAAATATATAGACAGTAAATTTTTTTAATGCTCAGAAACCTCTTTCCTATTTTTGGTGAGAAAATTCCAGTAACATTTTTTTAATGTTTCAATTGTTTACTACTATAAGAAAGGTAATAAGAGAGTCTTTATGGAAACAAACTACTGCAGTCATCTTTAAATCTCATCAAATTTCACAGGCATTTTCAGCACATCCATATGAACTGAAAGAAGGAAGTGTTGGAATAATCCCAATGCAGCTCAGCACAGTGGCATGCTTAATATCAGATATGTAATTGTATTGTGAGAATGCTACATTAAAGCATAACATGGTTACTAACCATGTGGTAAAAAAAATTCTAAGACTTCGGAATGACAATTTTAAGTTGTCATGGGACCTTTTTTCTTTTGACCGGTGTTTCCCAAACTAAATCTCTGCCCAAAAGGGAATATACTTTTTTGAAACTGCAGGCAGGACTGAACAATCAGATTTTTATTGATTTTTTTTTTTTAAATAAAAGAATGTGGTTCCTTGCTGATTAGAAGATGTTCTTATATTCTTTAGGAACTTTAAATTTAATATTCTTGCTTAGATTTACAAACCTTCTTGAGTACTGTGGATTTAGCTAAAATGCATATATTAATTTCACTCTAGCTTATGTGGGGGTTTTGCAGCATCTTTGATTCTATCATGAGTGTTGGAAATAAAAAGGCAGAAATATTATATCCTCTCCAATCCATATTCTTATTTAATAAAGTATTTTGCTGAGCCAAAAGAAGAAAAAATATATAAGAATTTAGATGGAGCCTTCTAGCATAACTGAATAACCAGTTTAATCTGTTCTGTTGTAGATTCTCTTACCACAGGAAAGAAAGCATCACAAGCAGCTATTGAGTCAAGCTTACAAACGCAGCAAAAAAAATGGGAGCCTATAGACCTTAGTCCTTACATGAGGTAAACTGCAGCAAGAGCAATTAAGTCCCAGTGAAACACCAAAATGAAAGTCTGGCTAAGGATTTTCATATATTGAAATTAGTAAATGCAATATATTTTTATGTGCTTGTATCCTACCTGTAATTGGATGCAGTATAATAGATGTGAATTAAGACTTTACCCTTCACATGTCATTGAAGTAAGCTACAATTTTGTCACACACTTGTTAAAAGTTGCTGTGAAAATCCTGGCCCATGTTTTATCCATCCTTTATGTTGTGTACACAAAATCACTCAGTAGTGAACACAGAAGTGTAGATGGCATCAAGATACAGTTTTCAGCTTTGATTTTCCTGGCATGGATGTGTTTTAAAATCTCTGCTTTCCTACATCCATTATAATTTATGTCCTTTGCTTAACATAATACATGTCAAAGGAGCTGAATCACTTCACTGCATGTAATGAGACTGTGACATAAAATTTGAAGAAAATGCATGTGCAGGCAAATATGTTTATTTCAGCGGTCATCTTGAAAGAAACGCATATGAAGTTTGTCAGGATGTGATGCTAGATTCAAATATATTTAACAAATGCAGTTCAGTTAATAGTAATTGTTAATAGCTGAAATAATTACATTAATTACAGTCTTTATTGACAAGAACTATATTCTTTATTACATGTGTTGATATGAACCTATCTAGCTAATATACGTGCACCTGCATGTTTGCTGTGCTGCAGCTAGAACCCAGTTCATGCTTAAGTCCATTTGAATTCAATGTGGCATTTATGCAGCTCATTGATTTTCAAAAGACTAGAACATGCTGAAAAAATCCCCAAATTTAATTTTAAATTGAAAGGGAAACTGGTGTTATATTGAAGTGAGTAACATTAAAACAGTAGAAAATATGGCAAAAATATCTTCCACAGACTTGAGCCTTGTAAGCATTTCATTTGTCTCCAACTCCTTGACTTTTAAAAACTAGTCATTTAAGTCAAATTATAAAAATTTATTATCCACTTAGCTGCCATTATGCCAATGGCAAAAAATGAAAAAAAAAATTACATTTCTCTCATTGCTGAATTATAATATCAAAAATTTCTGGAAATATGATATTTCTTGCAAATTTAAATTAAGTGTCACATGTAGGAGTTTTTCATATGCTCAAAGATGAGCACGATTTTACAAATATTTTTAAAATAGACACTCAAGTATAAGAAGATGTGTCCTCAGGAGTGTACTTTATCATCAGTGTTATATATAAGCAGAGGAAAAGCGAATCCTTAACCGTATCTAACCATACGATGGTGACATTGCAGTATATAAGCCAAATATATGCATATAGGTGTTAAGCAAAATATAGAGCACCCAAAACTGTATTTGAAATGTGAGAAATATCTTTGTATTTCCTTCAGAAAAACAATGTCTGAGTCTGTGCTAAGAAGTGAGTCTATCATTCAACAGCAAGAGAGACGTAAAGTGGAAAAAATCAACCATTTTAGGGAACTTCGAGAGCTGGCTTTGGAACAAAGAGGAAAAGAACAAAATGCCAGAGCTTTAGTGAAGCAAAATATACTTGAAATGTATGAGAATCTGCAGGTAGGTTTTCAAGATTACTTTCCAGTAACTATTACCATGATATCCACCACTAGTATGAATATCTTGATTAACCATTCTCAAGACTTTTGTATTCAGTACCAATCATTAGAAACAGTGAACAAGCTTGGAATTTTGCTTGGGCAAAAACTCAAAAGGTTTAAAACTAAAGGTTCTAGGGAAAAAATAGTACTACTCAACATCATTAATATGGTATTCTTAGTACTTTCTTGATACAGCTCTTTACAAAAAAGACTGTTTTAAGTATATGACCATTAAAGGATACAGAGAACTATCTAAAGGTATCCAGGCATCCCCATTTTCCAGGATGGAAACATAAAGGAAAAAGTTTTCAGAAGTGTCCATGTCCCACTTGCCCTAAGTCTCGTTGAAGGTCAATGTGATTTAGGCTCCTTTATTCTCTTAAAAGACTAGAGCTCCTAAGCCATTTTGGCATTTCTGAAAACTAGGTTTTAAGGGACTTGTTTAAGACAACAAAGCAAGCCAGTAACTGAAGAGGGACTAGACCCAGATGGGTAACAAGTCTGTTGCCTCATCCTTCTATCCTCCTTTCACACAATTAGCTTATTACGCCAGCAATTTAAAAAGGATTTTCATGAACTTTCTCTTCTTCTTCATGGTGAAAAGATCGACATAGAGCTGCATCACTGTGACAAATCAATAAAAATAAATGTAAAAAGAAAAGGAGAGATGCTCTTCCTGGAATTATAGAGTCACAAAGTGAAACATAACAGGAAGGATGCAGTTGCTTGTGATGAAATCAAGATTCATGTGTTTGTTTTTGGCTAGGCATCCTTAGATGAAACACGAGGCAGAGTTCACAGCATTCGGGAAGCATACAGAAGTAAGCTGCTAGAGGCTGAGCGCAGAAAACAACAAGAGCTGGCAGCTCATGAAGCAATTCTGCAATCAGAGCAAGAGAGGAAAAGCCCAAATGTACAGCAAAAAAAGCACGGAAAAGGTTTAGGAAAAAAAAAGTAATTGCTAGTTCTACTGAATTGTATTTAACAGTTTGGGAAAGAAAGTTTACACACAAAGTTGAGAAAGAATGTTTGTTATTTTCCAGTATTTTTGTCAACTATATCCCATTTTATCTCTTTGCCTGGTGCTCGTGAAAAAATTGATCTTGTATTGTTCTTTTTAACAAAGTGTTTCGTATTTTGCTTCTCATAAAGGTACTCACTACTATTAAAGTTTGTGTGTTTTACTGAAATAAAATTTTGCAAGAAAAAATCATATTTCATTCATATTCTTCTCCCAAAATCACGGTGTCTTTTGCCCTCTTTTTCCAATCAAAACAGAACCAGTCAAGAATGAACCAGAGTTGAAACAGTGAATGTAACGTATCAGTTTTGAAGTCATTTATCTTGGCAGAAACATGAGCTACTTAAGTGGATGACAATTGTTGCAGTTTATAATAATTAAATAGTGGCACACCGCACACTTCATATGCAGGCATTGGAAGGCTTCCCAAAGCTTGGTTCACTATGCACTCACAAGCTTTCTGCATACTGTAGTATTTTTCCCTTTCATCATTCTCTTACGTGTTTTTAAATCTCACAGTAACTCTCTGCAGTGGCAAACTCATGCCACAAACTTCCAAGGCTTGTTGAATACTCCTTAAAACCCTGTTAATCTCTTTATCTTTCCTAAGCTATGTTCTGCCCACAGTGGCTTTTCTCAAAGTGATTACAATAGACCCTCAGTTCCTAAACCTTTGGCTGGAGTTGTTTCTTAAAGGTAGAACCAGTGTGTGAATGAAGTGGCAATCACAGGCTTTCTACATGAAGGGTAAAATATTTCATCTACGCTCGTGCTTCCATTAGCGTAGAATTCCTGTATTTTTTGGTATTGTCATCAAACACAAAAAAATGCGTGCATTCATACTCACTAGCTAGCACTCTGTAGTCAGAGACAATGGTCTAAACTCTTACAATGGTCAAAACTCTCTCTAGCTGTTTTAAATGGCTTAAAGAACTTCCTGTGTATGTAGTCACAAGCAGAAGCTTAGGAAGTTGGACTGCCTACATAGTGTATACATTCAATATGTCCAGGATGTCCAAAAGTATTTCATTATTTAGGCAACATGAGAAACCATGAGACTCACCTATTTAATGCAAATCACAAGAAATTTTTTCTTTTGCATTCTGGCCGCTGGTACTGGCTACCTATTGCATTTGAACCTAGCCTTTCTTCTGCATCTTAATGATACACAGATGTTGTTTTTGCTGGCCTCTGTTTTATCACTGCCTCGCTGCCTGGCTTGAACTTGACTCACTCCTCTATCAGTTCTGTGATATCTGTTCTTTGTACATCATCGCACCTACTCACCTGCTGTGATGCCTCAGCCTCCATTCAGCCTCCTTCCTCCTATACAACATAAACTAAACTAACTGGCTTGAGTTTTCGTGTTTGAAAAGGAGGAATAGAAACCAGAGTCCTAAAACTGCACTGGTGATTTTTATTTCAAAGAGCAGGAGCTAAGTTTTGTTTTGACCCATACAGGCTGCAAATAAAAAGCCTGTCATGCTGGTGCTATAATTGCTCTGACTTTGTCCCCTCTATTTTGGAATATGGGCTATACTGCTTCATAATATTCCATCTTGTTTCCATGGCAATAGCACGTGTTAGTTGTCTTCTTATGTGAATCTCTAATGAGCTTCTGTAGAGGAAGATCAAGCTGAAGTTCTGTTCTTGATGTCACTGCAAGCGCTATAATGACATTCTGTTGTGAAAAATCAATCCAATTCCAAAAGCCAGGATAATTGACATCTAAATGTCAAAAATTCAGCTAATAACCTGCATGATCACAACACATCCCTACATGTAATCAGCTATAAACTGACTTAAACTCAGACACAATGTACTAAGATCTACATTATCAAATCTAGTTCTGATGTTATACACAATTCTAAGTTTCATAATTTCCTCATTTTAAAGAGTAATGTGGCATTGTTAAAATCTGCTGTGTGGTTTGTGAATGTCTCTATTGGCTCATTTATCATTTCAACAATGCAGATATGATGAGGGAGTGAATTACTGTCACACTGTTTAATTGCATGTACTTTGAAGTATGCAATGTTTTAAGAGAAGCACAGTAGCAGTTTCATTAAATCCCTGTCCATATTCCAGAAGAAAAAATTATCCACTTACCTTGGAATGGAGCCTGGGAGAGAAAAGGCCTTGTTTGGATTGTGCCAAAGAATTTATATACATTGGACCCAGAAACAGATGACTGATGAAATTTCATATGCATCAGTTTTACATCAACACAACAGCTTTTTACATGGTGCACTATATTACAGGCTAAGTTAGTGGGGAAAGATGTACAAAAACTAAAACAAAATGTAACTGTGTTTCAAAACAGCCATTTGCCATAATTTAAGTAGCCATCATGTTAAGCACTTTACTGTAAGAAAAACAAGCAAGTAAAACTATACACTGTGTTTTAATTGATAGGATTGTTGCCTCCAGTTTGTAGACCAAGTTGCCCAATAGTCAAATTGTGTGTTCACATGCATAAGGCACTTTTACTCTTTTGCCCTTTAGGAGTAAGACAGCTTTTAAGCACCATAGTTTTATGAAATTTAACTAGCCTTTATATCAAAGGAATTTACTGCCAGTATTCAACGCAAGAAATTGCACAAATTCTGTTTTTACAGATTGTAGGTTTCAGAAATATGCCATATTGCATCAAGCATTCATATTTTCTTAAGGATTCCTGTAATAAAAGCTCTGGAATTTGGATAGTCATCATTCCTGCTTATACTCAGCTTGACCATTCAGGGCCAGATTCAGTAGGGGTGTAAGGACAAGCTTTCAATTATGTGCTTTCTTATTCAGTAAAGAACTTCAGCAAAGGGCTGAAACATGGGGTCAAGCCCTTTACAGAACAGAACAGATAGGGAAAGCTTTTCTGAATCAAAACATGATTGCTCGATCTTTTAAGGTGACAGTCGTTTTGGAGGTGCAATAGAGGAATGGCTGCATCCAAACATACTTTACCAGGTATCTGTTGGCTTCAAGTCACAGAAGAGAGGGTTTGAATTTGGGGGAGTGGGAGCAGGGGTTGAACAGTTGCCTTCTAACGTTTCTTACAGAAAATGATCCCTCAGAAAGTTCGCACAGTTTGTCACTTACACAGCCTCTGATTTTTGTTCATGGAAGGACTCTGTATATGAAGAACAGCACAGATAACTATGTTGATCTCTAAATGCTACAGTTTAGTTGTCCTGTGACTTGGAGAGTTGCATACTTCTCCCCTGAAATGCCAAGTCTTACTCCTGAAGAAGACTGAGACAATAGCCATCCCTGTACACAGATGAAGAGGATGGGCTGCTCCAACAGTTCAGAAATCCCGATTTGCCTCTGGCAGAAGATTGTGTGCTTGTTAGAGAGCTGGTCTCCAATATTCTGGTAAGATTTTCTTTTTCTGTTTGTGTGATTCTCCCACACTTTAAGTACCTCCAGCTCCTGAGCCAAATACAGAGCTCTTTCCAATCTCTGTGTTTAAAATGCAGTAGGACAGTCTCTTAGTATCTGGTCATTGCTGAGGACTTGCACAAGGCAAAGCAGTTTCAGGGATCAGCACAGTGGCATGTGAGAGACAAGCCTGGCTTTTCTCCTGGGACCAGCTTTGCAGTTTGAGAGACCTGATGAGCTCAGACCTTAGGGCAATACTGGAAATATTTTACAATTATGCTTTGTGATTAGCTGGAATTTTGATAAAAGAGTTAAAGATCCTTCAGAGCAGGGGTATGAGTTTCAGAGCATCTTTAAGTTTGAGCTGCATTTTTGTAGTGGTAAAACAAAAAGACATTGTTTACTGTACTGATTCCTGATATTCATTGCTCTTTCATATGAAATATAGCCAGTTATACAAAGGAAAATGTCACTGTTCAGCAGAAGTTTTGAAAAGTTTGAATGGAAACTGCAAATGCCACAGGAGAATGAAAACTTTTCAACGTGTTAGACTGTATTGTGAATAATCCCTAAAGAATTCCTTAGAGTTTGCTTGCTTTACTTCTACATTCTAGGAAAAAAGGTAGCATTCACAAAGCGATGCAGTACCTGAGGAAGAAATTAAGTCTTTAACTTGATAATTCAGTTTAATGGGGATTAACTCTGTAAAGAGATAGTCACTTCTAATAATTCTTTGTAGGTGTGTTCTGCAAAGCTTTAGCAGTTTTCACTGCTTGATCCTTTTCTTTTGACCAGCTATTATGAACTAGAAAGGAACTTTTTCATTAAAATATGTATCTAAAGTTACTTTGTAACGCAAGCAGCTTCATTAATCTTCAAATTACTTGTCCCATCTGCTTTGCTTTAATTTGGCTGGCATTTACACAATGAGTTACAGACCACAAACCAGACCAAGCCCGTTCCAGGATGCCTCGCTGCTGAGACAAGCAATGTGCTGTGAAATCAGGCTCAGTTCTGAGCTGCCAGTCTGCTCACCCAGGCAATGTGCAATTTACCAGCTATGTAAGGTCTCATTTTAATTCAAGGAAGAGACACAGCATTTATGCACATGCACAGCATTTCCCCTCCAAAAGGCAAGAAAAGTGTCTACATATTTTGTCTGGCAGAAAACATAAGAGAACAGCTTTGCATAATCACACACCAGTTTGCAGAATGAAAGAAATCTCACTTTCAGAGATGTTTTTTCCTCTCATTCATTTCTTGAATCAGTCCTAATAGAGTCACAGTCCAGGTAATGTTTCAATGATTTAAATATTCTTGTTATTTGCAGAAAAACAAGATGCTGTTGTCCTCCATCTCAAAGGAGGACAAAGACAGGAAAGAAGTAGAAAGTCAGGGAAGGAGAGGAAGCATTGTATGAAGTGAGACAACAGCACAAAAGAAAGGTGCGTTGAAGATGTTCCTAGCTAAAATAAGAGAAAAAAGATGGGGTGGTGGTCAGGTAGGACTCAGGACCATTGATTTCTGTGGCAATAAGAATGTGGTTCAGGGACTAACAGGCTAATCTGAGAATGAGATAATGTACAGACCCAAATGTAGCCAGGACATGTCACTTCGGGTCAGGTCTGGATGCACACTCCTCTTCTGAAACCTGGGCTCTTCTGCCCAACACCTGGACTTCTCCTTAAGGACAAGCACCAAGATGCTCACTCTTTCAGGGACACAAGAGGCGTTTGCCTTGCACGTGGTAGGCCAGGGAGTGCGGCACAATCCATGGAAAGCAATAGCTGTGCTTCTGTCCCCTCAGCCTGAGAGAGCTGAAGTGGATCCATGGGTGTGTGCCCCACTCAGCAGGACAACACAGACATCTTTCCCAGCTACCTTTGAGTTGGGGCCACCATGCAATCCTCACAAGACTGGGCGTAGAGGACAGCAAGAGAGAGCCCGACTCCAGGTCTAAGCCAGCTCGTTGCAAAACTGGAACATGCGAGAGGGAAGGATACAGCAGCTGCAAATTCAAGGATGTTGGTAAGGTTTAACTTGCTAACACGTCAGATAAATGAAGTGTCTTGCTAAAAAGAGACCACTGTTTTGTTGCCTGGAGTGTCCTAGATTTAATTTCCATTCCATGGATGGACATGTTCCAGGTGGCAAAAACCAGAAGACATCAGCTACAGACGGGGTACAGAGGCAATCAAAGCAATCAGCTGTGGCATAGCTACGAGCAACCAGAACTACTTTAGACTCAGAGAAAGCAGAAAGTGCCTAAAGGGACACAAAGGGCCAGTGAAAAATCCGTCCTTCCTCTTCTCTACTCTGCCCACACCAGAGACCACAAAGCAACTCCACCCCTTCAGCTTTAAGGACACAAAATCCTTTTTTTTTTTTTTGCACTGCAGAGAACTGTTGAGTTTGCTCTGGAGACAGTTGTTGGCAGAGGCTAGAAGCAGAGATCTAGAAACGCAGGAAAGACTAAAGCTGCTCCACTCCCAGCCGCCTGGGTAGACAAGGGGATGAAAACTTATGTGTCACAGGGTTTTACATTTCCTGTAAAAATATGATTCTTGGGAAGTGGAGGAAGATAAAAGACCAGAAATTAGTCACAAGTGCCTAAAGCAATGCTTATACTTGTCTCTCTTACACCACAGAAATGGGGCATTGAGGGATGTGAGGTTCAACTAATGAAGGAATCAGAAGTTGCTTCCTCTCAACTTGTCCTTACTCTTGATAGAATGAGTTTCACAGCACTTCCCTGACATCATCAAATGCATTAGGAAAAACAAGGGAATGCTTTTCTATTGCTCCAATGTAAAAGGTTGGTTTCCCAAAAGCACATTTCTCAGACTTGCTTAAGTGGCTTTCACATAAACTATTCAGTGTTAACAGTTTCAAAGACTTCATTGGCATCTTAGCTTGTTTGAGTGTTTTCTTTTTTTCTCCCATATATATTACTGGCTTAACACATTGCAGCTGCGATGTTGCAGATGAAAACTGTTTTGATAATTGATGCTCTGAAATGCCATTTCTGCACAGACTGAGATATTCAAGTGCTGTTTAGGGTGTTTGTCCACCTACATCCATATCTGCTTTCTCTTAAAGATTTTGATTTATTCACCACAAAACAAAAAAATTGAAAATCTGGAAACCTGGCTAAGATGAGAAGAATGTGTTTCCCTGCCATACCATTTGCAAACTGGATGCACAGAAAAGCAAGTCAAGATGAGGTGTCATTCTATTTCCAGTCTTCTCACTGACCTTAGCAAGAGCTAGAGGTCTATTATTTTCTCCCATGTATCTATCAGCACATGTGCTGAGTAGATCATCTATATAATTTAACACACAGTCAGCACTGGTACAACAGTGCTGACGTGCAGTGCAGAACAATTGCAAATCAGGTGTGAGACAGTGTGTAAGATAAAGTCCCTGCTCAGTGGAATTCAGCTGGAGTTTTGCTAAAGGTCAGGACTTCACCAGCGGGATGCAGAGGGCAGGACATTGTGAGGTATCACCCTTGACAGTCCAGTTCAGTACTTTGCTTTCAGATACTACAGGACCCAAAGTCTCCTTGTTCCATCCTTTTTTACGGGTTCCACTGGTTTCATTGCTGCTTTCATATTGTCACCCTGGTACCAGTGTGGCTAGATGGGGAAGTAATACAGATGAAGTGGAAATGACTTTAAATAGAAACCTACAGAAAGGTTATACCACAGTCATTTTTTAATGAAAGATAGTACAGATAGTGTAGAGGCAATGCATAAATCTGGCCAAGTAAATCTGGAGGCTGAGTCATTCAGCCACTTTTTAAAAATTCATAATGATGATTGTTGCCTGGAGGAATTTCTAAAATAAGATGTGAATTGTGTCAATGCCAACAGGTAATATACACTGTGAATAAGGTAATTAAGAGAGTATTTAGCTTACTAAAAGGCTTGTAATTTTTTGTGTAGTCCTCATGCTGCTGTTTTCTCACGTAAAAATCCAGAATGTTTTATTTAGTAAAACAAAGTACGACAGCTTTACAGTCATTCTGAGGAGTCTAACACCTTCTACCCGATCAGGTGTTTCCTCGTCTCATAAAAATACAGACCAGGCCAACACCTGCGTGCACTCTCGGTGCTTCTTTGCCCAACTGAAGATCTATTTTGTTCCACAGTGGTTGCAAAAATAAGTGCCTTTCCACCCCTGGCTTAGATCCCAGCACAAGCCTGAGGCTCCCCAAGGTCCTGGGCCAGATGCGCTAGTCTCTGCTCCCGAGTGTGTTACTCACGAAGACCCCTCGCCCGTAAGGGCCGCTCTTCCCCGCAGAGCTCAGCTCGCTGGGGCTCCGGCCGGGCGCCCGGGGCTCCGGCTGCTGGCAGCGGCAGGCAGCGCCCGCCCGGCCGCCGGCAGCAGCGGGGCAGAGCGCCGGCCCCTGCCGGGGCGGAGCGCGAAGGGGCTCACCGCGCCGTGAACGCCCGGCAGCGCTTGCCGGGTCTGCTCGCTAGAGGGGGGTGTTTCCGTGCCTGCCGCCTGCCCCAGCGGGCAGCCGCCCCCCGGCCCCCGGCCCCCGGCCCGGCGGGAGCGGCCCCGCGGCCCCTCCGGGGGGCGCTTGCGGTGCTGCGGCCCCTCCTTCACCCGCAGACCGCTTCCGCACTTGTCCCGCCGCCGCGCTGCAAACTGGGGGGCAGGGGGAGCCCAGGGGAGCTCCTGCTCGGAGCTGGGTCCTGGCCGGGCTCCACCAAAGCCCGTCTCCGGGCG
The DNA here is from genome assembly GCF_030936135.1 of Gavia stellata. Classification (NCBI taxonomy): domain Eukaryota; kingdom Metazoa; phylum Chordata; class Aves; order Gaviiformes; family Gaviidae; genus Gavia; species Gavia stellata. The sequence continues at coordinate 39,590,382 of NC_082595.1, forward strand.
GTTCGCGGCTGCGGAAGAGAAATGCTGACTTCCTCGCTGACTTGGGCTAATTTCTGAGAGACTGCAGGCAAGGATAGCTCTCTTTTTAGTCTTTTATTTACCCCACAGCAAAATATGTACTCAGTTTTGAGTAGCGCTATAAATAAGCAAAATATCATAGCTGAAAGGCACTGGTCTGCAAAACAACAAAAGCTTACTGCTTTCAGCTAGGCCCTTCAAAGCTGTGCCCTGCCTTGCCCTATGCTACTTTTGAAGGAGAATGAATCGGTGTGACCTGGAAGGATTTTGTGTGGCTTTCAATCCCTCTGCCCATTGAAAGACCCTATGTGTAACGGCTCCACGATAAATCTCAAACACAGCTCAGCTAACCAGCCGATGAATCCTCACTGCTGCAAACCCCCATGAATGCAGACGCTGTCTGTGTCTAGCGTTAGTTGCCTCAAGCCTTTGAGTCCTAGAAGACTTTTCTACTTTTTGTTTTCAGTGCTTGTCCTCAGGCCAGATAACTGCTCAGCTGACCTTTCTCCTCCAGCAAGGTTGGCAACGGTGCACAGTATTGATCTCACTGCGGTACAAGAGGTGCGGCTGAAATACCGATAGTCACTTACCTTGAACGGTGTAGTACAGTGAACTTCCAAAAAGTACAAGTGCTCATTCAGGAGGCTGACAGAGTAAATCATTAAAAATACCTACTGTCCATTGTGCCTCTTGACATTCATTGTGCTGTAGCTGTGACTTGTTTTATTGACTCATTATAAGGATAGAATGCACTGGGGAGTCAGTAACTTGCAAAGGGGAGTATCTGCTGTCCCATAAATTGTCCCTCTAAGTTTGTAACACATTACAGTTTAAAGGCAGGTCATAATGTTCCCAATCAGTTACCAAAAGGTAGGTCTCTAACTAAAAATGACTTGATTTTGTGAGGAGCTGAGGAACTTGCTTCCAATTGGGGCACTGAAAATCAGGGCAGTTTGAATTAACTGCTGGTGGAGTCTAGCTCTGAAAACACGGGCTGCCATCTCTGAGTACAAGGCTTGCCTTTTAAAACAGCTCCAGGGAATGACCGAGCATAAAAATATTCCAGAGAACTTCAGGGTACTACTATTCAGTGGCACTGCCCCTGCCTGTGCCAATGAGGAACATGACCTGAAGGCCCTCGCCTTGAATGAAGACACAGTGCAAGTGCCATCCCCACTGGATGTGCATCTGCTTGACCCAGGACAGGCTCTTCAGCTGGGACACCAAATCCACACTCGGCACGTTGTACAAGAGGAAAACGGGGGACTGGGATAAGTGAGGCTCTGTTTTCTCCCCTCCAAGTACTCTTGCAGGGACTGAGTATCTAACTGTGCAAGCAAGTTGAATCATACCAGGGGCTGCTTAGGTTTTTGAACCGTGGATTGACCTTTTCCTTCCATTTATGAATCTGATACATATTAGCATGCTATTTCCTTACAGCAAATTTTTGAGTTGCAGCACTGAGAGCTGCAGCAAACCACTTACATTTGTTTTAAGTTTTATTACTTACTTTTCAAATGTCAGCATGCACCAAAGGTCTGCAGGAGCCCATCACGTCTCAGGGACAAGAAGACTGCGAGAACCTTCTGATGGGGAACAGTCCGTGCAGTCTTCTGCCTACAATAAACTTTTTTTTTCCCAGTATGTGGGCAACAAGACAGAATATCACAGAGATTAAAAAACAGATTGAAGCTCTCATTGTGTTTAAGCTGCAGTGTATATTAGGATATGGCATTTGTCTAATGATGAGTCTTATGGCTGAGGTGTTAAAAAAGAATTAGTCTAGGCAATTTAGATACCAGACAGCTATTGATATTAACAGAAGCAGTCTGATTGACTTTGAAAGTCTCCAATTACAATCCTTGCTGTAATTATGATTATGCTTCTCTGTAGAACACTACTGAGCCTCCACTTTTGACTCATACCAGATTCCCACTGAAGTCAGCAGGAGCTGTGCTTGAGGCAGGGCTCTCATAGGCAATACTGTTTGTCCGAAAGTAAACAAGCTGTTCCTGTAAATTGGCTCCCTAGTAGGGACTGGTTTCCCTTTTGTATGGTAATAGCTCTAATCAGACATACAGCTTTTGCTTTGTTCTGCCACAGCAACAAAGTAAGGTTTAAGGAACCGGTGGTCTGGAGTATTTTCAGACTTGTCCAGCACTGTAAAAGTCTTAACTAGACTTTCCAGGCTGGCTGATTTAGGGGCTAGCTCGAGTCTCTTGAGTCGCCATCCAATAATTCACTATCAAGAACACCCTGCTTGCCTGTAAATCTTCTCCTCATTAGTTTTTGGACAGACAAGTTAAATATTTTTAATTGATTTCATCATCATGATTAAAAGGAGGTAAGTAGATCTACTGCAAGAGAAGTAAATACTTAGGTTTATTGTGGAAAGCTTACACGGGAAAAATCTATCTTCAGCTCCTTACCTACTGCATTATATACTCAGGAAAACTGCGTATTGATTGTGGGTGAAGCTGTTAATTGCCTGGCCAGCACTGCAAGAGAGGAAACGTGTTTGGGAAGCAGCTTTCCATTTTTGTAGAAAAAGAGGAAACAAAGACCATAAGCTGGGGAAAACCTGAAATAGCAAAATTCGTGAGACTAGCATCATTCATGTTAAGATGCACAATGTGAGAGGAGGATCTTCGTATTAGGGAGTTTCTGCAAAGGTTAGCTTGCTGACAAATTGCCCCCATTATCTCCATAATCACTTGCAAGCTGTAAAAAACATAAATCTCTCGTTTGCAAGCACATCTGTGGAAGTACAATCCTGTGGGATTCTGCATGGCCCTACCAGCCTGTTCAAGTCAATCAGAGGATGGGGTTAGGGCTGCTATCTCAGGCTATGTTTGAATGTTGTTGTATTCTCTTATTTCTGGGAGAATTGGGGTCTTCACCCCTTCAGTACTGGTCTAGGCATCAGTGAGTACATATATCCATAATCAGAAGTATACGGACATTTCTTCACGGAGAGTTTTCAGAAATATAATTACAACTGTCCTTAAACACCATGTTCTATGCTTCCTGGATCCTTTATAGTGCTCTGCTACACGATGGCTGTGTTAACCTAAAGCCATACCAACGTTTTAATCTCAGGCTTTTTTTTACTGACTCCTCCTTCCAAAATTTGCAGTATCAAATACTTGTAGTCAAGCACTGAAACAGAATGGACAGTATCACTCAGAAAGTTTTCCATTGCAGTGGTGGCTACAGCATGCTACCCTACAGTATTTGAGCACTTGCATACAGGAATGGTTTCTGTCTTCTGAGTGCGCTGGGTGGCAAGGAGTTGTCCTAGTTTTGCAGAGTAATGTGGGTATTAGCAGTAATACCACATAAGCACTGGGGCCATTTGGAAGCACTGTTAGGTGGGAGGCACTGCATGGCCATGGTTTCATAGCGAGTCTGGGGTCTTGCAGGACCTGGGCCCTGGGCACACCATACTTTTGACAACCAAATCAATGCCTTCTCTCATTAATCCATAGCCATGCTGCACAACTCAGTAGAAGAAAGCCTCTTGCTGAGCGCACATTACCTTCCTTCTGTTGGGAGGGAAACCAAAATTTGAAAAGTCAACTCATCATTTTTTGACACCTTATTTTGCAAAATAAAAAGTGAGGCTTTCTAATGTGCGACCGCTTGCATTAGCCAGGCAGTGACTGTGTCGGAGAGGTGCTCAGGGAGGTCCCACCTGGAGAGGAGACGCCAGGTTAATCTCAGATTTCAACACCCCTGCGACCTGCAGCCAGCGGCGGGGGGCGGGGGGGCGGGCAGGATCCTTTTCAAGAGACACGACTGTCATCTAGTGGTGAAAGAAACCCACTCGGTCACACCCCAAGGACCACCATCTGCCCACTGGTTTCCAAACAGAGCATTGGGTGACATATTTTGTTTCTGCTGCACTTTAACAACCTAATGCAGAATGCATGTAGTAACGCTTATTCTAGCTTTTGTCCTTGCGGGATTTATTTTATGCGTGCTAATGGAAAAGAATATGAGCCAACTACAGTTAAGCAAGCAGCAGACACTACTGGCTCTCTGCCTTAGGTTTTTGTGTCCCTACAATGAGATACAGAAAGGGTCTGTCTGCCTGGGTACAATGACCACCAGCACCACCCTTGCTCCCCAGGAGTTAAGTGAGAATCTTACAGGGCCGTTTAAACCTTTATTTACTTGTTATATTGTGTAATGTGTCTATTGCAGGAATGGATATTCAAGATCTTTGCATTTTAGAGTAGATTTTCTCCCAAACTCTTTTGCCTTCTTTCACATATAAATCCAGATTCATTAGTGAAGCAGAGAATAAACACAGTAATTCTCTTTTAATCAAAAATCAAGTACAAAAGAAGAAACACCTTCTCACCAGAAGCATCACTAGCAGAGGAACACACAGGGAAAAGTGGCTGAGCTGGTAACAAAGTGAAGTGGAGAAATACTGGCTGGTTATGTATAATTTTCCTGATTTGACTTTCTGGCAGTTCATCACAGTAATTGCAACGCAACAAGCCCAGCTCAAGGTGTTGTGCCTGTTTTCTGAGGAAAAGTAGACTTTGAATGTCCGCAAGTCACCTAGAAATCATCATGTTGTAAAATTACTCCCACAGTTGGGATCCACTTGAGTGTACTCAGTGTACATTTCCAAGTGCAGAACTGGAAACCCACCCTTTTTTAGGACAAAGGTGAACTTCCCATATTTTCAGCTGATGCCAAGGACTGAGGCTTAAGGAAAATCTCAAGTGGTAAAATCAGGAGAATTGCGTAGGGGCTGATGAATGGAGGAAGCAGAGCTGTATGGCCTCACAGCCCTGCTCGCACTCCCATGGGCAATGCGAACAGAGACCACAGCATCTTATCACCCTTCCCTCCTGCTGGAACAAGGTCTGTGGGCTATGCCAATGGAGAAGAGACCTCTGCTCCCCCTTTGAACGCAACTGTTTCTCTGAGGAGGAATCACACCCCAAAATGACAAGTGCCCGATGGCCCTTTGGAACTGGCAAGGGAAGAAGTGTGGCTGGTCCCGACAATCCCTGGGATCGTGTTGTTCCACGTGTGTCTTGCCACCAGTTCAGTGCCAGAGAGCACTCCTCTGCTTAAGAAGAGGCACGCTTCTAGTTCTGCCCTTGAAGCTGTGAGGAAAGCCTGCTTTATTGGCAAAGGATGCTCTAGTGGCACAGAGCAAAGGATGCTGTAATTCCCTCCCCAGAGCAGAAGTCCTCCTTTCGCACCCTTTCAACCCTTCTTACAATTGTCCCCAGCCTGTCTCTCTGTGCTGTTTCCTTTCTTTGATGCCAGATCCTTTCCTGTTAACTAGACAGCCCTGCGTGGCTCTGTATCTGTCAGGGGCTGACCAGCCTCCTCCTGCCCAGTGGCTCGCCCTGTGAGCTGTGGTAATGCTAATGCCGCTGCCAGGAGCCAGTATGGCAGTGAAAAAGGTGCATGAACCTGAAAGCCTGGGCCCCCCACAATCATCCTCCTCCTCCTCCTGAACTATGCCGCTCTCTCTGTGTGCTGTGCAAAGATGAACACCACTAATCTATTCACTGGTGCATCCTATATTGTGCCAGCAACACAGGACACAGCAGTTTGTGGTGAGCCTTTCGAATGAGCAGAATCACACTGTGCCCCTGGCTGCTCACTGATTAGCTCCTGACCCCAAATCCCCTGAGGTCACAGGGACAATACTGTGAAAATTTGAGGATCCAGTCCCTCTTCTAGGGAGAGAAACTAAGGGCGTGCTTCATCATTCTTCAAATGGTGTTTCACTTCCCACTGCCTCGCAGCATTTTCTGCTAGAGCAGTCCTTGGGCAGTCACGCCACGCACATTTCTTTATCCCAGGGATGCATGCAAGGGGAAAAAAAACAACCAACCTAATAAAAAGCACTGAATCAAAGTTGCTAGCTGGCTGTGTAACTGTGCGCTGAGCAGGGCTCAGATCAGCCAGGTAGTCAGGGGCTCTTGGCAAGCTGAGGGCAGCGAAGCACATGGGTCTTTCCCCTGCGTCGTTCCGTGCCTGGAGCCACAAAGGGAAAGGTGATCAAAAGCTGCCAGCTCTTGCAGTTTGCCAGCCCGTCAGCCTCCCTCTCCGATTCCCTGTAAAAGCTGACCCAGGGGGGCACACACGCGCTCTTTCATTTGTCAGCCTGCCTGCGTCAGCAGTAATACGGGGAGCTCAGCTGCTCATCATCCCAGCTGATAACGTTTCAGGAGGAATTAGGGAAGGCATGCTGGTAAGAGGGAGAGAGAGGGTTTGAGGGAGAGTAATCACAGGCACTGTGATGGGAAATAAATGAGATCAGAAAAAAAACAACCCTCAAACAGGGTATTCTCAGGCTAGAAGGGAGTGCATTTTTAGGAGGATGGGGCTGTTTCAATCCCAGCCGTGGGGAGCCATGGGATCAGCAGCAGGTCTCCCGGGGATTTCAGCAGGGTTTGGCTCAAGGCTGTAGTGAGTGAGCTGCCACAGGGCAATTGGCATTCAGCTGTGTTGCAGAAAAGCTAAACGAGTGGGCTGAGAGGCTGGGTTGTCCCGTTGTCCACAGATGAGAAGTGGCAAGAGGCAGGGAAGGGTTTGCAGATGCTGTCAGGTCTGCATGGGCACTGTGCAGGCTTTGCCTCTTCTGAGCGAAAGCAGAAAGCTTTGTTTGTCACAGGTGTTCAGTCACACACCTTTTGGCTGAGACTTGAAGCACTCTTTCCCCATGAGGACAGTGCTCATGAGGAGAGGCCATGCCACAGACAGTCTGACTGAAAGCAGGGGAGGTCCTGGCGATGCGAGGAGCATTATTCACTGTGCAGTAGCTGGCTGGAGTCCAGCTTGTCTGTCCCAAATGCCACAAAGTGATCCCTGCAGGAAAGTCGCGTGTCCAGAGTGCCAGCGCTGGGCTGACCACAGAGCTACAGACCAGAATTGTCAGCTTAGAAAACTGCCTTTCATGGATACCAGGGAAGGAACAAGTACGACAGTGCAAAATGAGAATTTTTTTTGTTTGTTTTTATGAGTGTTGTGTCATGTCTGCACATCTAGAAGCAAATACTGTCATAACTTATGCCTATGTTTTGCTTTTTTGGACATATGTTTCATTTTGGACATACATTTTCCATATCTCCAAATTTTCTGCAAATTTCAGCAGTAAATGATTATTTAACAATCCAAAAAAGTGCCTCATCACCCCTTTTTTTTTCTTTTTCTTCTTGCTAACTGGCCACCAACAGAAGAAGCACCATTAGAGTGATGCTGAAAACAAAAGCTTTAGCTAAAATTTTCAGTGACTGATGGAGAATTGTCAAGGGAAAGGCGTCCTCTGCATATCAGGCCCCAACAGGTAAGCCTAAAAAGGGGACACCTTGGTGATTGAATTCTTGGCCAGGGGCTACATTTGAATATTGAACTGCTGTGATGGCAAAGCCTCTCTTAAAGTGAATTATTTTGCCTGACATCATGCCACCAAGTTAAATGGCATTCCATATTCTTGCACAGAAATTACCCCATACCATGCTTTTCCTTTCAGAACGTGCCTGGAGTAGGCCAGCATCCTTTGCTAATAAGCCGGAGAGGAAAAGTCTAGCTTACACAAGTTAAAAAATGTCTGAAGGACTGATAATTTTGTCAGAAAGCACTTCATGCCCTCTAAGAGAAGATCATAAGCTATCACCTGTCGGCTAGCTCATAAATTACCAAGCCAAAGCAAGTCTGATTATTCTTCCATTTATAAGAATATTTAAAATAAAATTAATCATCAAGGTTTGCACTTTGTTGGTTGGTTCTCTATAAATTATCACACACTGCAAAGCCTTTCACCAGGCAGTGTATATCTTTGGGTATCAAGCAGGGTTTGGGGAACAAAAATATTGGTGACAGAAATGGAAAGGAAGTTGCGTTCATCAGAAACGTCCCTTGCACTAGCGCCAGCCTCAGCGCCTGCTTTTGGCCTCCAGCCGTTTAGTGTTTCTGCTGCCTCTGGGGTCTGGGGGCAGGGGACTTTCACCCAGCCACCGGGATAACCATCTTCCCTGAACAGCAAGTCTCTCATTATGCAGTGAGGTCTACAAGTAATCAAGTCAGCTTAACATCGTGATAAACTCTGGGTTGCTTGTCCTTATTTGACTTTGATTTTTGTTTGGGAAATTCAAAAGTTGGTCCAGGCCCTCCACAGTCTTTCAGCCAAACTTCACTTCATTACCACCTTTGGGAAGTCTTCTGAAACGCATCTCATCACCACCTAGATTTACCTTGTTCCCCCATTCTGTCCAACTGAAGACCTTTTTTTGCACAGTGTATACGTGTCCGGCACGGCTTTTGAAGCAATTGGAGAGCAACTTCCTGCTCTGCAGGTGCTCCCTGCAAGAGCTACAAACACTTCTCTCCTCCTTTCATTTCAGCTGATTTTTTCCCCACAGGGCTTTGCTAGCTGCAGTTGCAATAACTGGATGCAAATGCGGAGACCTGGGAGTAAGGCCCTTTGTTTTCAGTGAGACCCCATGGGGTTATCCAGGCACCTAATTCCCCTTATAAATTAACCACCTAAATGATTAACAACCTAACTAATTCCCTTCAATGAGTTCAGCAATGTGCGGGTGCTCTTAGAGAAGCTGTAACCAGCAGCTCCCAGATGGAGCAGGCTTTGGTGCTGCAGGACTGGATTTCACGGCAGGCTGATCCCAAGACTGAGAGAATCAGATGAGGCTTCATGGTGACCTTACCCCTTCTACACACAAACCTAGGGTCCCTAATTCCCTGCTCTGCCCCGCCAGCTCTGCTTCCCAAGTGCCGCATCCCTGCTCTGTCCCACGCAGCGGTGTTCCACCCAGGAAGGGGAAACCTCTCTTGGACCTCTGTCCTGACATTAGTTCAGAAAAAGCTCAATCCTTGGACAAGTTAGGGCCTTCCATGAAAGCTGGGCCTTAGTGGAAGAAAGCTGAATGGAGAAAGCGAACGGTGCCTGGTGAAAGGACCACACAAAACCTTGCCTCAGGCCGGCAGCAAATCCAAAGTAGACCTCAGAGGCTTCTGACTTGGCATCAAGGTATATTTTGGCCTAAAGAAAAGGCAGCTCTAGGTTAGCTGCTGTGAATAAAGGGAATGAGAGCAGAGTTAAATGATGAGAGGCTATTGATGAAGGGAGAAGATGACGGGGTACAGGCTGGCAGTCTGAAAACCAGGCTTTTTCAGGACAGGTGTGAGATGAGACAAGCAGCGGCTGGTATAGCACCCACAAGGACTGAAGCAATGCCTGCCATAAGCAATGCGGTGAGGATGGGACCAGCTGCCAGCATCCTTCTGTGTTGCAGGGCCAAGATGTCCAACAGTGTCTGGGTAACCTGCACAGTGGCTTCTGCACCCAAGGAACTGTTTAGGCAGGGGTGTGTTTGGGCTTTTTACCCCAGCAGCTAGGGATGGCTGACACTGCTGCCCCTCTCTAATGAAACAAGCCCTTTTTAAATGTTCAAATATCCCTAGGCACAAATTTTCTTGAAATCTGTCCATCGCATCTTTCTTTGCTACCTGCAGGACATCATGGGAACCAGTGCTTACAGGTCTAATTGGTGTCCATTTGTAGACCAGGGGGTGAGTTAATGAATTGTCCACCATGCTCACTCCTTACTAAAAGCCATTTATTCTCACTTTATAATACTAGCCATAGTCCAGGAAAATCAGGCCCTGAGATGACTGGGACCAGTCTGTATATTTCTGTCTATATTTTGGTATGTATCTACACACACACACATAGAATAAACTGCACTCGAAACATGCAAGGTTCAAGACTAAGGTGGGAGAAGTATTATCTGCATTTTATAGATGGGGTGCGAAAGGAACAGGAGATGACATGAGTTTCAGATCATACTCAACATCTGTGATAGATCTGGAAACTCAGCCTAAACTTCCAGGGTTAACAGGAAAACAATCCCTCCTTCCTGGAATGGAAGGAGGGAAGTTAATACACAGGGATAAATAGGATTGTACCTACTGTAGAGTACTTGTATTAAAATAATGTTAATTCCCTGCCTGAGACAGTCTCCCTTCTTTTCCTTCATTTTGCATTCAGCCGTCTAAAGCAGGAGGTGTGACATTTACTTTTGATTTTTTTTAATTTCGTAATTTTTGCAGAAAACCTACAATAAATCAGACTCGAGCTCTGTGAAGTTTGCAAAACCCAACCCCTACTCTGCTCCAGGCATTTATACATGACGCATACACTCATCAGTGCTCACTGCTGTTGTTTCTCTGCCAATCACCTTACCCAATGTGAAGATGTGTCACAACACTGAGCAAACATGGAAACAGCCACGTTAATCAACCATATTTTCCCCATCTGGTAACTTTCCTTTAACATGGTAGTCCAGCTTTCACACAGACTTTATAGAGAGAAAGTTTACAAGCAATAAAAATTAACAGCCAGTATATATGCAACAAACAAATCAACAACCCCCCCCCATAGTGTGTGCCTGAGTGGATCTAATTCAAACTGTGACTAAACTGTGGTTGCATTTCCAGGAGATATTTTGCCTGGGGATGTGCAGTATGCAAAGACTGTGTGATTCATCTCAGTGAGAACCAGACCAGGGGTGACAGGAAGACGTTCGGAGGACAAGCACAGAAAACCAGCCGTAACAGAAGAGGAGAGCCGCACAGAACTGCTTTGCACATGCGGTGGTGCCCATTGCCCTCAGAGCAGTAAATTGCCAGGGGAATGAGGGCCTTCCCTTCCCTCCTGCCTATGAAGAACTTAGCTGGCTCCCTTCATCTTTACCTATTCCTCCCTGTAATGATAAAACCGGAGCAATGCAGTTAAATACTGAGATAGGTCATGTTTCCAAGCACTCTCTCTACTCTGCCTCAGACTGCACCGCAGTTAGAGCTCCTCCATGTACACTTGAAGGACATTTCTGTGAGCGCTTCTTTCCCAGGAGAGCAGGCAGTGTCTTGGGGGGGGGGCAGGGAGCAGGGCCTTGCTAGGAGTAATCCTCTCAGTTGCCTGTTTCATACGTTGTTAATGCAAGGGCATAATTTCCACCAGCATAGATTAGGAGTATTAATGGTAACAGAACAATTAATATCTGTGCAACCAGAATCTGACATCTTGTATTTGTCATGTCACCAAAGAGCTTGTTTTCAAATTATAAAACACTTGTGTGGTGAATGGAATCAGGCTGCGATAATTTGTATGTATGAACTATATTTTAAGATCCAGTCGTTGTTGCATCTCGTTCAAATACTGCAGGGATGGATGTTGGATGAATGGAGAAGCATTCTGCTTCAGAGATGCTTCTCTTCCCATCCTTCAGTGTGGCTGATTCAACTGCCCCTCCTCTGGTTATTCACTTTCAGTAAGACTGTTGGGAAGGAGAAGACAAACTGAACACAGCCCAGCATCTGAAGACATAGTGTTTTCAGAGTTGGCTGGGAGTGGTAGTCTGTTTTCCTAACAAAACAAAGATGATGTGACAGCTCTGCCTCCCTCTTTTTGTCCAATCTTCTCCTTCCTTCCCCTTGCCCTTCCCCTTCTTTTCCATCATTAGTGTCAACTCAGTCAAATTTGTCAAAGGAAGTAAGGGATAATATCTCAGAGATACTAAGTTCCTACAGTTTGGGCCAAAATCAGACGCACAGAAGACCCTGCTGGAGCCTGTGTGGAGGGAGAGGCAGGCTTTAGCCATTGCCTTGCAGCCTTGAGGCAGCCGCTCGCTGGCCAGTCAGTACGTACACCACTCCCAGTTGCTTCAGTTATTTGCTGCTTTTTGTCCAACTATTTTCTGATTTCTGTCCCATGGAGAGGCCAAACACAGGTGAGGCAGTGGGATGGGATCAGGCTATGCATGGCAATGGGATGGAGAGGGACACAGGAAGGGCACGGAGGGATTGCAGGGGCGCTGGGTGCAGGAGATCTGCAGCAGGGGTAAGAGTGGAGCTGGGGAACTGGAAGCACTGCAGGTAGGACTGAGGATATTGCAGTGTGTGTGAGTGCAGGGCCCCTAAAGTTAGTGACGAGAAGAGGGACTCCAGAGAACAAAAGTCTATCCATAATATTAACTCATCTTGTCTATTTTCTGTGCAGAACTCAGAGTGAATTAAAAGCAATGAGTCAAATGAGATGTTTCCCATAGAAATCTGTTTCTGAGGAATGCAATGGAAATACATTTTAAGAGAAGCAAGGGAGAAGAGGGGAAAAATTTGAGTCTCAAAACCAAGGAAGGTTAAGTATCTACATTTAAAATGATCTTTATTTCCAATTTTTTGTTCAACTGCTTAACCATTTCCTTTGATAAAATACACTTGACTAATTGGCATAGTTTACTTTGTTTATAACAATGAAAGGTGATCTCAAAGTCAGGAAAGAGATGCTTGCGCTCTCTGGTGATTCCATGATAAGGTGGACTTGCAGTAGCTACTATCAGGCTTGTGTTTTGGACTTAGTGAGAATAGGAGAGTATTGTTTCATCTTAGTTGCCTGGGCAGTTTTGAGAGCTAGTGATATCTGATGCCAAGTTAGCAGAGAGGAACGTCTTACAGGCGGATGCAAACAACTATCTCCGAGCATGAAAGGAGTGGGAAAATATATAGGGCCCTGGGAAATATTTATGGTCCATGATGGGAATACGAGGAAGATATAGAAAGCACGAATTATTATGGCCAGAGCAATCAGGAGTTACATGACACTAATCTATGGGAACCTAGGCTTTCCCAGTTCCATACCGATGGAAACACTTATTCTTGCAAAATTTGCTGGCATGGTGACTGCTCTATTTAGTTCTATAGTGCCCAGAGGGTCTTTGTTTCCCTGACAGGACTCAGGGAAGAGAGTGGGAAACAACTAAAATAAATTCTTAACTGAGGAGTCTTCCTGGTATGTGCTTAAATTTTTGCTCAGTGTATTGAAATACACAATGTTGTTAAATACAGGCATAAACTACCTTGACACATTTTCACTTCAATCCCTTCATATCTATTGTTCTCCAAAGACCAATATGTAATGTACATGTGATCCAATATAAATTTAATCAATACAAATTTAATTGGCAACTTATTATCAGCTGAGATTTTTCTTCATCATGGGATATTTCAGCATTAAACTTTGCAGCCCAGCTCTGCACAGCTAAGATGCTGGATGAGGAATGCTCTTTAAACAGCTCCTCCAGAAACAGTTGAAAATGCCCAGTGACCATCTCCTGCAACTCCAGCTGCACACTCAGAATATCAGAACATTTCAGAATAGCTTTCTTCTGTGTTCTTTTTGTTGTTGGTGTTGGTTTAGGTGCAGCTGAAGCAGTTGTGCTATGTCTGGACAGCGGAAACCACAGCATTTTTGCAGAGCAGGCAAGTGCCAGGAAGTTGACTTATATTCTGTCTTGGCATTAATTCCCAAGCTCGCCCGTTCACTTTTCCGGTATCTTTTTTTTTTTTTTTTAAACAGTCTCACAGACAACAGGCTTCCCGAGAACCGATAAAAGTTTTGTTGCTCTTTGCACTGTGGTAGTGCTGTACTGTTCCAGCTCGGCTTATCAGTGCAAATTCACTCGCCTTCATTAACTGCTAACCTTTCCAGAGATAACAAAGGGACAAGATAGTTTTTCTTTTCCTGATGAAAAAGATTTGTGAGGTCTACCAAGGCATTGACTTTCTCATTCTTGAAACCCTTTTTCTTTTTTTCACCTGGTGATTGCTGGCATGTCGGAGAGCAGCTGACATTTTGGGCTGACAAGTACCTCACCCAGCATGAAGACCTGCTGTTATCAATTCACAAAGGGCCTCAGCTTATTCTAGAGATTAATCAACTGAGTATGAATAGTGAGGGTGATTATCACATAAATAGCCAGCTCTCCATAAATAACTAAATCATTTATCTTGAGATCTGTTAATTAACTTTATCAAAAGTGGAAGATGAATAAACACCTAAGTATCTAGGTGCCAGTAAAATAATAATTTTTGCTTATAATAATACCAATCCTCTATGAAATCCCTACCTACATTTTTGACAGTGAAGAAAAACCTGAAGAAAAGAAAAAAAGAGTGTTCTGTTTCTCACTTGACTTTGCCCTGGTGCCCAACCTTTGAGCAGACATGCAACAGCTGATGAGAATTCAGAGCTGCCTGTTTGCAAAGTCCTCCTCTGTAGGACATCGTTTCAAGCCCATCTAGTTCACAAAACTTCTAAGTCACCCTACATCTGGGTGTCTGAAATTGTCTGTCTGCAGCACTGAACCGAAGTGGAGGAAAGGGCTGATAGTCAGGTGTGATCTTGCAGATGCTCTGACTCAGCTTTGGAGTTTGCCCAAATACCTGCATTGGGCAGAAGAGCTCTTTAGCCTCGTTTTCTGTGGAGGTGAGGCCTGGAAGCTTGCAGGTTGGCCAGTGACTCTGCACATTCTCGTTGTCTGGCCAATTTCAGCCAAATTTGCTGGAAACATGGAGCTCACAAAACTAACAGATTCCCTATACTTTCAAAAGTTGTCAGCCAGGGAAAGAGGCGTTTGTACCGCTACTGAAGGCACAGTCCACTGGCAAGGGAAGACGGGTTTAGTTTTCTTTTGCATTAGTTCATTTTACTCATAAGCCAATTAATTAAGAAGGAAGATAGTAAGTCACAGTAACTTTTCATCTCCAGTCCTAAAGCATGCCAAATGCCTGTCCTTCACAGGGTTGTTGCTTCAAAGTCAAATCCTACAGCTGTGCCGTCTTGCTTCAAAGCATGTGCTGAAAATGAGGCCCCTGCAGAGGTTTCTCTGTAAGAAGGATCTCAGCACCGCTGTTAGGTATTTCCTTTGGATCCAAGTGGCCTCAGGCCCTATTCTCTTCCCCATGAAGTGCAGCAGTATGGCCTGTGCTTTTGCTTAACTCTCCTGTTTCCTGAGCCCTTATCAGAACAAACAGAGTTCTTGCCTCTTCCCCTTTTTCAGGAGCTGCTCTGAAAATTTGTTCAGTCAGCTGCGTGTGCAAGTCTTCCTGTGGTTTTAGAAATGGCAGCAGTGGAGCAACATTTAATTTGCTGCTTCTAGTTCTTAACCTCGAAGGAAAAAGGTGGTAACTGTTAATTGCATCACAGCGTGCCTGTGCTGGAGAGCACGTCAGTTTGCTCTGACTCTTGGTGTCCAGGGGCCAGCAAACCTAACCAAATGCAGACCCAAAGCACCACGTGCCCAAACCGCACTGCAAAATGTCTGTGTTTATTGTTCTTGTGGATCTGGAGGCAAGAAATCATTAACCATCCCTCAGAGCTCCTGACGCTAATGCACACAGATATAAAAGATTGCAGGAATGCTGACACATATCCACCGGCGAGGGCAATTACACACTGAAGACATATATGTGGTAATTCTTTAAAACAGAGCCTGAAGCTGTCCAGATCAGGCATGTGACAAGAAATAGGTCGCAAAATCTGATTTTGAGGCCCTATTCTTTTATTTTAAATTTATGTCGGACTTCAAGGGTTTTTTGTTTGTTTGGGGATTTGGTCTTTTTTGTTAGATAACACTGGCTGCAGGGTGTGCATTAGTCTACAGGGGAAGGATTTGGTGTGAAAGGCTGCAGGGGTTAGGCTCCAGGGTGAATTCTGCAAGGTGACAAACTCTCACTGTTGCTTCTGCCTCAGGCTTGACCATTCTCCGTTCTCCCCTTCCCTCCTCCTTTCTCCTCTCTGCTCACCCTTTTCCAAGTCTAAAGCTGTCTATGTAAGAGGTAAGAGCTGTAAAGGTCTGTGCTGCTTTATAGCAGCTTGCAGGGAAGCTGTGATGATGGAAATACAATGAAAATTGGATATATTCTAATTAACCTCGGGAAAATTGCCATCAGGAATGCAGAGTATTCCCCTGGAAAAGACGCTTTTAAGTGGCTGATTGTGTGTTTGTCCATGAAGCTTTTATCAGACCACATAACAGCTTTGGGGAAAGCTTGTGAGGACTGTTCTTGAATAGGCTTCCATCAGAGAAGGAGGGGTGGGAAGCCAGCTCGGATGCTGAGAGGCAGTCTGTTGCATTTAGGAAATATAGTGAACAGCCATATAGGAGAGCAAAAGAAATGGAAAAAAACAACAGGGCTCTCTGTTTAGTGGTGCAAAGGCTTAGGGCCACCTCAGCCAGCAGAATCCAGCAATTCCAGACTGTTGAGTCCTTAATCATCTCACACCGGTGAAAGCTTTCCTGCACCAGAACAAATATCAAATCCTATTGCCACGGATAGCGACAGAATCTGGTAAACGATTTAGGCCAAGCTACAAAATGAAGATCTGAACTGGACTGGCAACAGACAATAATAAGGTGCAACCCTGCAGCTTTAGTGCCGTTTGTGATTTTTTTATTAGTAAGCACAAAACCTGCTTCTGTGTGATTTTGAGAAGCCTGTTTCAAATAGCACTGCAGGGCAGTGTGGGGCATTTTCCTGGACTGTCTTGCCTGCCTTAGGCCTTAAGATACTTGTATTTAAAATGAGTCTCCCCCTTCCCCCTCACCCCTTTCCAAACCTAGAGTTAATTTGTTCCCACACCTCAGTTTGTGTGAACAGATGCCTCCATCTCTGAGCTCACAATTGCTGGCTGGGAAGTGATTCAGCTACTAAACAGTTGTAAGTGAGCAGGGGAATAATCACTGGGTATTGCTGACATCTGAAGAAATAATCTTGTGTTCATGACTTTGCTAGCAAATGAAAAGGGACAAAAATAGAGAGGCCCAAGCTGCCTCAGAGTGGGGCTGCATCTGAAGTCGTCTGCAGCGACCATGGTGCTCGCTGGCTCCTTGCTGCAGATGACTTCAGATGTGGCCCCACTCTGAGTGTGAGCCCTTCTGCGTGCAGCTCTGGACCTAAGCTGCCGGACAACATCCCCACATGGCCAATGCTGCTGACTTTCAGTGTAGGAAGAGCACTGAAAGAACAGGGCCAAATTGGTAGCTATGGGCATTGCCTCCATGTCTTCCCACCATGGTCTCCTACCTCGCCTCACAGTTCCCAGTTAGGAGGTTTGACTTATAAATGAGCAGTACCAGCTCCATGGATGGTTGCTACCATGACAAATGGATGGAGCCACCAGGGATGTGGGGACGTGGTACCCCTGTACCTGCGGGAGGTGTTGCAAAGCACTGAGTGCTGCCTGCAGTGCAGCCGAGCTCTGCTACAGAAGATGCCATGAAGAAACAAGAACCAACAAACAAACAATCCTAAACTCGTGGGTTGTAATGAGCCAACGGATGGTTGCAGACATTTCTGACTCACTGTATTTTTTTAAAAACCTCCAGAATAAGCAGTCAGTTTTTATAGTCTTGAACAGATTTTGTGCATGCAGTAAATACATTGGATTCAGACTTAAGTGTTGAGTAGTTCCTAGCTTGAGTAGTTTCTTAGTCAAAGTAGCTGAAATAGCTTTTCACAACTTACTGATCTTTGTAGATGCAGTCTCTACTTTTTGATTAAATTGTGTTCAGTTTTATAAACAGAAATTTGGGGATTAAAATCACACACAGATATTAAAGGAGAAGAAGGTCAGTTTGCTGATTCTTTCTGTGTTGCATAATCTGAAGTGCAAAAGGATGAATTCAATGAACAGCCAAAAATAAAACAAAAACTTGTACCAGAACAATAGCACCTCTGCAGCATACTGAGTGGTGCCTTTTCTTTTGTATTCTCTCCCCTGCAATATTCTGTTAAAAAAAAAGACAACTCTAGTTAATAGTACAGGCGCTTAACAGAATCTGTGGTGTCATAAATCTAAATTGCGGAGTCAGTCATGAAAATAAAGATCATAAACAAAGACTGTAGATCTAGCTTCAAATCCCTTTATTTCCATGATGGGCAAAACTATGATCCAGCATCAAACTATTAATGTGTGAGGGGACTGGAACCCACATCTGAATCTCTTCAGACCCCCAGGCCTTAGCTTTTCTATATACTGCACGTAGGGTGCCCACAACTGTGAAAGGAGATTCCAACATCTGGTCCTGGGTCCAGGTGAGACTTTCGAGTTTGAGGATATGTTGTATGTTTAAGAGTCTTTGTCTACTTTGAAAATCAAAAGCCATCATATAGATATTTTGTTAGGCAATAGATATTAGGACTGACCTGTTCTCTGAGCACTTTTTTGCCTCTAAATGGAGAAATGGATTATCATAGAAATTAGAGAAGTTATTCTACTATATGGGTTCCACAGAAAAATTCCCACTGTGTACAGACAGTACTGAATATCGCCACTCACATTGCAGATAGGTATCTGCACAAGAGCCTGTTTTGTATTACAATAGTAGAACTCATTGTACTACAACTACACTGATTTCACTCCTCATGCAAAACAGCTGGTAGCAGTCCTGTCATCAGATTAGCAGGAGGTCCACAGGGAATTCTATTTCTGGTTAAAAAAGGATTATTAGTTTTTGAAGTGATAATGATAATGATAAAATCCCAGCTATAATTCATTCAAGAAAAAGGAACTCTTTCAATGAGTAAAAATTATTACCAGTACCTATAAACATTGTGACTGCTCACCAGTTTCTTGTTAACGTAAATTGGTGTGCAATGACGTACTGCAAGCCAACTTTAAACAGGGTGGATTGACAGAAGTGAATTTTGGTAAGGAAGGAGGGATGAACACCTCTTACCACTACAAGCACATAGGTGGACCACTATAAATGTTACCACAGAACGGAGGTTTTGCAGAGTAAAGGATTCAAAGGCTTTGGTTCAGGAGTTTCTGAGGATGGCTCTGTCATGTTTAAGATAGCATTGAAGCTGTTTGATATAAAAGTCCTCTAGCAGGAAGGAGTTTTTTGTGAGGAATTAAAAGAGGGCAGTTCAATTAAGAAGCATTTAACCCTGTCTCTCATCCTATTAAAATATATACAAAAATTATAATTATGAATGAGAGGCATCATATGCTCCATCATAGAAATGAAGATGTTGGGATAAACTCCTCTGATAAAAACTGAAATAAAGATGGGAAGGCAATTAAAAACAAACTGTGGAACATGAGTCCCTGTTGGTATGGGTATCCCCTGGAAAGAATTGTTTGGATGGTAGTTGTGACGATGGTGGGAAAAGAAAAACAAAGGTATAGTTAAAAAACTGGACTGTGTCCAGTTCTGGGCTCCCTGGTTCGAGAAGGACAGGGAACTACTGGAGGGGGTACAGCAAAGGGCTACAAAGATGATTAGGGGACTGGAACATCTTTCTTATGAGGAAAGGCTGAGGCACTTGGGTCTGTTTAGTCTGGAGAAGAGAAGACTGAGGGGGGATCTTATCAATGCTTATAAATACTTAAGGGGTGGGTGCCAGGAGGATGGGCCCAGTCTTTTTTCAGTGGTGCCCAGTGACAGGATGAGAGGTAATGGGCACAAACTTGGCCATCAGAAGTTCCATCTAAACATGAGGAGGAACTTCTTTCCTTTGAGGGTGGTGGAGCACTGGAACAGGCTGCCCAGAGAGGTTGTGGAGTCTCCTTCTCTGGAGATATCCAAAACTCACCTGGCCACATTCCTGTGCAATCTGCTCTAGGTGAACCTGCTCTGGCAGGGGGGTTGGACTAGGTGATGTCCAGAGGTCCCTTCCAACCCCTATCATTCTGTGATTCTCCGATTCTGTGATTAAAGACCACACCTGGACAAGATTGTCTGGACAGCTGGACACCAACAGACTAATCTGGATAAGATGGATTTATTTTACCTGAACATGATACTGGCGAACTTCAAAGCTGTCAGTTTGCACAGTGACCTGGCAGGCAGCTGCAGCACAGAGTCATGACAAAATGGGTAGGATTCATTTTCAGATTAAAATACCTCAGTGTAGATGTCTACATGTAAACTGGGTCTTTAAATTCCAAGTACAATCAATGGAAAGTTGGTAAATTCAGGCAATGGAGCCTGAAGAAATACGCAGCTGACCAAATGCAGTTGTCTATTTTAAGATGAGCCGAAATATATTTCTAGACTGTTCATGGAGCTACCTACACCCGAGTATCTTAACCTGGACCTAAATCAAAGCCAAAATTGTCAAAATAAAGAGAGAAGTTGTAAGGCAGAGGAAAAGAGGGAGACAAGAAAGGAAGGAAGGTAAAAAGAGAGAGGAAAAGAGGAGGTCCTGATTTTTGTAATGACTCAGGAAATCCATTAGAGAGAATCCAAAACAATCACCTGTACTCTGTGAATCTGGAGGCATGGTTCTGGAGCACTGCACCCCTGTGGAACAGACACTACGGGTCCCCTGCCAGGGATGATGCCCCATCCCTTCTCCTTAAGGTAGGGCAGGAGACAGGTGCCTCCATGCCACTGACAGAGTCTTTGGAAGCCTCTGTGGGTACCCAGCCAATCTTTGGGACACACACTAAAACTTACATGTTCCAGTATAGCTGGAAGAGCCACCCCACACCTGGCCCACTGTCATAGTTTAATGCCAGCTGGCAAGTAAGCACCACACAGCCTCTCACTCACTCCCCACCCTGCCCCAGCAGGATGGGGGAGAGAATTGGAAAAGTAAAAGTGAGAAAGGTCGTGGGTTGAGATAAGAACAGTTTAATAAATGAAATGAAATAAAATAAAATAATAATAATAATAATTATAATAATGCTAAAAATTGTAATGAAAAGGAAAATAACAACAACAACAACAAACAAGAAAGACAAGTGATGCAAATGAAAACAATTGCTCACCACCCTCCGACCGATGCCCAGCCTGTCCCCAAGCAGCGGTCCCCCAGCCAGCTTTCCCCCTAGTTTATATACTGAGCATGACGTCATATGGTATGGGAATACCCCTTTGGTCAGTTGGGGTCAGCTGTCCCGGCTGTGTCCCCTCCCAGCTTCTTGTGCACCCCCAGCCTACTTGCTGGTGGGGTGGTGTGAGCAGCAGAAAAGGCCTTGACTCTGTGTAAGCACTGCTCAGCAGTAACTGAAATATCCCTGTGTATCAACACTGTTTTCAGCACAAATCCAAAACATAGCCCCATACTAGCTACTACGAAGAAAATTAACTCTATCCCAGCCAAAACCAGCACATCCACACACACTCCTACATGGTCCCAGGGTCACTGCTGAGTAATGCAGAGCAGAATGATGTATATATGTCTCGTGAATAAGTCTGGGCTGGATTTTATCAAAGTTCGGGTATGTGGCATTTCCTGTATTCTTGGGAGGAATTCCAGAACCATTCTCCTGGATCTCTCATGGACCAGCTGAAGTGCCCTGCCACAGTTCCCAGCATGACCAGCATCTATCATATGGTTGTGTGGGCAGAACTGGATCCTACCCACTACCTCCTGCTGAACAGACCTCATTACCCAGTAAGCCTGGGTACAAACTCCAGAATTATAGTTTTGTTTTTTCCCAACACTCTAAGTGATTTCATGGGCTGGCAGTCCAGCCTGGATCTTTGAAGTGCCATCACAGAAGACATCTTGAGCAGCACGCTTGTCACAGGTGACACCATCATAAATGTATTAAATTTGCAGGTTGCACCAGGCTGGGAAGGACTGCGGATGTGCTAGAGAACAGGATTAGAAATAAAAATTAATTTTAGAAATGTGATGAATTGAAGACCCCCTGTATTGAGTTTGCATGGTAAGGTTTGGTAGTGGGCAGGCTACAGGGGTGGCTTCTTGTGAGAAGCTGCTAGAAGCTTCCCCTATGTCCAATAGAGCCAATGCCAGCCAGCTCCAAGATGGACCTGCTGCTGGCCAAGGCTTAGCCCATCAGCGACGGTGGTAGCGCCTCTGGCATAACATACTTAAGAAGGGGGAAAAAACAACTGCACAATGGCAGCTGGAGAAGAGAGGAATGAGAATATGCAGACACCAAGGTCAGTGAAGAAGGAGGGGGAGGAGGTGCTCCAGGCACGGGAGCAGAGATTTCCCCGCAGCCCCTGGTGAAGACCATGGTGAGGCAGGCTGTCTTCCTGCAGTCCATGGAGGTCCACAGTGGAGCAGATATCCACCTGCAGCCCGTGGAGGACCCCACGCTGGAGCAGTTGAATGCCCGAAGGAGGCTGTGACCTTGTGGGAAGCCCACGCTGGAGCAGGCTCCTGGCAGGACCTGTGGACCTGTGGAGAGAGGAGCCCATGCTGGAGCAGGTTTGCACTCAGGACTTCTGACCCTGTGGGGGACCCACGCTGGAGCAGTTTGTTCCTGAAGGACTGCACCCCGTGAAAGGGACCCATGCTGGAACAGTTCATGAAGAATTGTAGCCTGGGGGAAGGACCCACGTTGGAGAATTTCATGGAGGACTGCCTCCTGTGGGAGGGACCCCACACTGGAGCAGGGGAAGAGTGTGAGGAGGAAGGAGTGGCAGAAAAAATGTGTGATGAACTGACCGCAACCCCCATTCCCCGTCCCCCTGTGCCGCTCAGGGGGAGGAGGTAGAGAAAAATCAGGAGTGAAGTTGAGCCCGGGAAGAAGGGAGGAGTGGGGGGAAGGTGTTTTTAAGATTTGGGTTTATTTCTCATTATCCTACTCTGATTTTGATTGGTAATAAATTAAACTAACTTCCCCAAGTCGAGTCTGTTTTGCCCGTGACAGTAATGGTGAGTGATCTCCCTGTCCTTATCTCAACCCATGAGCCTTTCGTTATATTTTCTCTCCCCTGTCCAGCTGAGGAAGGGGAGTGATAGAGTGGCTTTGGTGGGCACCTGGTGTCCAGCCAGGGTCAACCCACCACACCCCCTTCACAATGACATGAGATATGGAAGAGTAAGGTGGGCTGAGGCAGAAATACAGGAATGCATATAAATTGGATGAGTAGCAGCTGTCCAGGGACGAATTCTGCTAGTGATTTCAGAGGGTAACAATCTGACCAGGAGTCAGAAATGTCACACTGAAAAGAAAATAGCATATTTCATGCTGGGGTGTAGTTACTGGAGCACAGCCTGAAAGACACATCAAGTAACCCTTGGGTGGATTGGCAGTGGATGTTCAAGTAGGATATATTCAACTGGGCCTCTTTAAGCATCAAAACCTTCCCCCCTGTCCTGTCTGAAAGAGCAAGCCAGATGAGAAGAAAAACTGATAAATAGATATGAATTCTGTGCACAGCAAATAGTACTGAAAAGGGAGAATGTGAAGCCAGAGATAGAGTCATTGCCTCATTTACCACCAAACTGATTATGACAGTTCAATCTACCTCCCAAGTTCCCTTTTCCAGTCTGGAAGGAAAAGCAGACAGCCTCCTTTCACATTAGCAGATGGAAAGCAGCAATATACAGATATGAACGTTGGCCCGGTGTCAGTTTTGCCCTATATCCCCTGGAAGGAATTGCAGAATGCTCATTGACTCAAGTGGAGCAGACCCAGAAGAAGAGGTTACTCCATAAACCTTTTCCAGTGTATTTTCAAGCTAGTGTGCATGGCTACATAGTCAAAGGCCGCTCCTCAATGGGATTATTAATTTCAGTCTCCTCTTATTTAATTATTTTATATAAATTCTCTAACAGCATCTCAGTCAGGGCTCCAAAAACCTCTGCCAAATCCTTCAGTGAAATCCCTCCTTGGCAGCCACAGCTCTCAGAAATTTACTTGCTGTTTACCTTCCCACTCACCCCTAGCCACCACTGTGGTCCTCATAATCTCAGAATTTGGCTATATCACACAAAGCCCAAACTGTACAAGCCCAAAACTTATCCTTAATCTTTAGGGCAGACTTTGTATGCAGTTTCTGCTCTTTATTTTCTGCACTTTTTGTCTCAGCTGTTTAATTTACATATGCTTAGCCCATCCAAGCTTTGTCATATTAACACAGAACAAAGATTAGACAAACAAATCTACCTTGCTTGCATTTTCTGCCAGTTTGGGTCTACCAAACTTGGTATGATGATATGATAATGTTTCAAAATTGGTGATAGTATTATAGTGGTGCCAGCCCCACAGCAAAGGTCTCTATAGTGTGTAAGCTGTAGACACTACTCCGCCGTCTGGGGTGGCAGGAAAGGCACATCTGAAGAAGCAGCAAATCGCATCTTCTGTTTGCAGCCAGCCCACATCAGCCATTGCGGGCTGAAAGGCAAATTCTTCCGGACTGCTAAAAAATTTGTGATAAAGCATCGTTTGCATAAGGATTTGGGTTGACTCAGCAGGTCTTGCAGCTATACTGCTTCCCCACGCCAGGATCTTTTTTTTTTACCTTCTGTTTTTCTTAAGGGTTCATCTTTAAAATCTTTTGCATGAAACTGATTGTGGCAAAGTGAATGGTAGACAAAAAGCTTTCCTCTGGCAAGAACAAGGATGATACAAGTATGATACAAGTATGGAAGTAATCTTCCTTATTTAGAAAGGAATGCTCCACCAAGGACATTTTGATTGAAAAATAACTGATCACTAGCTTAAAAATCATAATAAAACCTAAAAGCTAATGTGCCTGAACGTGAAGAAGGCTGTGATCAGGACTTTGGAGACTGGCACCTAAAATGGATCATCAGCATCAGTCCCCATTGTGTTGGATCCCTGGGGACCAATAATTGGGTTTTAGCCTCCTGAGACAGGCAGGCTCAGTGTACATAACAACTAGGAGTTTTTTTTTAAATTTTCTGAAAAGTGACAGCTTCTCTAGCTGAGCTCAGACACTGCTGCTTTGAGTTTGTCTGCAAACCTCAAGTGTTTTGCTTCCATCTGGAAAGGTAGGCGCTCAGTTCATCAGGCCCAGAAAGTCACTTAGAGAGGTGGCAAATTGGGGAGAGCTACGCAAAGCTTTCCAATGCTTTGTGTAATAATGTAAAATAATTCAAATATACTACAGATGTCAGAGCAATATTTAATAAAAGATTCTGCTGTCTCTCAGGTCCATAGGAAAACAGCTGAGGATTTCTTGAGTTCAGAAGTCATACTGAAAATTATTTTTATCCCAGAACCGTATAAGATGACTTAAAAATCCCCTAACAGCAGCTGTTTTCTGTGAAAAGATATTGGATTTTTGAAAAATTTATTGCTTAATTATCTATTATGGAACTCTCCCAATATGGTTATAGTGGGAGTCAGCAGATGGCACTGTTACTCATAGTGATAAAACTTCTTTTTACAGCTGTGCAAAGCTTGCTACATCTTTGAACAAATTCTGCATTGCTGCTCATTTTCTAGTGAAATGTCCTTGGCCAAAAACTAGGCATTGGCTCCCCGCCTCACCTATCAAACCAAAGAAAATACTTGAGACAGATCTGGCCTTAGAGAACTGTTCAAATTCCCGAGAAAGGGGGTTGTTTGCACACTGTCTGAGTACCTCTGCTGCAGAAGAGGAGTAAGTAATTGAATACTTTAAAGCGAATAGCCATACTTTTTTGTCCTCTGCTGGGAAGTTGATGCTTTCAAGGATGCTGGTGCATGGGCCATATGGAGTCCATCTTGGAGCCCACGAGCACTGATGGAGAGGCTAGATGGGAACTACAAGACCAAATGTGTGCAAAGCAACCTGAGCCATGCAAACTAAGGGAGTGCTTCAGTTCTAGTAGAAAAAACCATCTTTTTAAAAATACATGGTCATCAGGTCACAAAAACAGGATGAAGAGGGGAGTTGAGGTAAAGCTGAGGAACATTAGAGTATAGGGAGAAGGCCTTGAGAAACAAGAGGAGACTCACCAGCAGGA
Source organism: Gavia stellata (assembly GCF_030936135.1). NCBI lineage: Eukaryota > Metazoa > Chordata > Aves > Gaviiformes > Gaviidae > Gavia > Gavia stellata. Next base: position 39,615,930 of record NC_082595.1, read on the forward strand.
AAATGGTGGAAGCACTTGAAAAGCCAAGGTAGAAACAGATGTGGAGCATTGTGGGGGCAGCAGGACTGGAGAAAATTTAGAAGGGCTGTGACAGGTACAGCAGGTGGGCAGAGAAGTGTGCCCAGAAGAGACCACAGGGCACTCAGCGGTGGTTATTCATTCCCCAGGAAGAAGCAGCACCTCTCAGAAGGCTGCTGGTCCAGTCTGAAGTATTTACCTCACTGGTGCCATGGACCAAAAGAAACAGTGCGTAACAGATGGTAATTTTCTCAATTGCATCTGTCTTCATTAAGGTTGTTTTTTCTCCTACGGGTCTTGTAAAACCTCTGAGAATGAATTCCACTTGTCAGTGTTTTTCTGGTGTTTCTGGCTTCTGTTATTAAAATTGTGACATCAGTCACTTCAATCTGTCTGTTAATGATGAGTAGGCACACAGATGCAGACACATAGACACTTTTTGTCTCAGAACGACTGTTTCTAAGGTGAAAAGGATTTTACTATTTGACTGAGGCTGCATAAATCATCAGCAGGGTCTATGCCTGGTGAGAACAAAAGCTGGTTTCTAGGAATTTTCACTAGGATGTTCCCATCTGGCTTCAATTCTCTTTGGTACATGCAAATCCATAGAGATCCAGGTCCCACAAAAGATGATTTGAAATTCAGCCAGGGTTGAGGTCTGATGGGCACCCTCAGCTCCTCACAGCTGTGAGCCACAGTTGAGCCAGGTGGAGCAGAGCTGGGGGCAGGAGGAGTACTAATAGGGCTCTTTCTTCCTCTTCTCTCTCATTTATAAATATCTGTCTTGCTCTGTTTCTGCTTCTGTCAGTTAATGTCAGCATCCCATCTACAAGCTATAATGTAGAGTCTGTATGCCCTGTGGAAATTTGGAGAGTGCATTCTTTCATCAGGGTCTTCACAAAGTGCTCACAAGTGGGTAAGTTTATAGGCAATTAAGAAACACAGAGCTCTAAAAATAACAGTCTATTTATAGTCTGTTTAAAATCTATTGTGTTGCTACCATAGTGGTCACAGTTTTATCTAGTTTGCAAGATATGTTGCAGATTTTTTGGATTTTAAAAAAAAAAGACAAAAGTAAATAAGGACTGATATAATGGCTGAGTTGATTAATATTATGCTTTAGGCTCTTGGTTTTCTTAGATTCTACAGCCAAATCGTTCATCAGCTATGAAATTTATTAAATCAAAAGGACAAAAAAAGACCTTTAAAACTGCAGGAGGAGCATAGGCTATATTCTCAATCTGCTTGCAAAGAAATCTGTTGATTGCTTGTCATTTGTCCTAGGTTTGCCTGTGCTAATCAATATTGGCCCCATCTTTGATTAGGGCAGGGGTGGACCATAAGGGAAACTGGTAAGGAGGACTGAGCTGCAATACACAAAAGGGAAGAAAAACACAACTGCATAATAGACTTCTATTTCTGTTTATGGGTTTCTGCACCCAAACTAGTATTTTCTTAAGTTACCTCTTCTGTAAAGTTTTGTTTAATGACTAGCTGAATTAATGAGAGAAAACTATGTTCAAGGCATTAAGGAGTGGGAACTGGATGCTAGAGAGATTCCTATTTACCGACTACTAAATTATATGAGGAGCACTGCTGTACAACGTGCTGAGCATATGTTCAATAAGAGCTGCAAGGTTGAAGACCTGCTAAAATCATTTGGAAACAAGTCACTTGCATGGCTTCCTTCATATGCCTTTAGGCAATTACATATTTAAACTCTCAGCATCTCTATCTTCTCTTTCAATGAATAAAGAGCTACAAAAAAAATCCTTTTAAAATCCTATTCAGTCAATGTCCAGTTCTGGGTTTGTATTCCTACCTAATTTTGGTAGGTTCAATAACTTTTGTTGAAAGAAAATGCAGTCTTCCCGTGCGTAAAAGAAGAGGCCACATTCTGGAGGGGTGGGGGGAAAACACATGTTTTTATAGTAAAGTACTATTATAGATAATGATTCCTCTGTATTAATTTGGATGAGAGTTGCACGGTAATAATGCTTAGCCCTTTCAGTCTATGTTTTGGAACAGATAAAAAAAGGCACGACCTTGTTGTCTAGCAGCCATTTGATATCACCTGGAGTGTTATGAATTTGGAGACAGTGGAGTGTATACCACTCTTCTTGTTATGCTCGGTTTTTGGACTTGATTGTTTCAGCCTTATAACGGTTTTGTTGGTAGCACCCATCCCAACTAGTTATTTGGCCTTTCACCACAGCTGCCAACTTATGGAGCAATAGCTCAGGGGGAATATCTGCATGCAGGACAAGAACGGCTGCATTACTTCAATGAAAAAGTGCTCATTTCTGGATTGTAATCTGCTGGGCAATAAAGAGTTGGGACAAGTTATCAGCAAGGCTTTGTCTGGATGTGCATCAGATATCTCTGGGTTAATGTGAATGGTTCATGGCCCAAGTCAACTTGCAATTTAAAAGTGAGTCCTTAAATCATCCTGCCTTCTCCTCCCTCCCCACATTTAAAGAGAGTATGGCACAGTAGGTGTAAAAACGCTCATGTAAGAGCTCAAGACAAAGCTTTTGGATGTAAGAGGACGCAAATGAGAATCCAGTTCTTCAGCTGCAAGTGTTGTCTCTGTACTGAGCGACACCTGCCTGCCTGAGCAGTTTCGATTGGGAGGTTGAACAGGGCTGCTGCTTTTGAACTTGATTTTGCTGTTCTCCACCAATGTCCCTGGATAGCACACCATAGCTGGCTGGAGTCAAAGTGCCACACACTGCCAGGAGGACTGTTGTCTCCTAGCCAGGGATTCCTTTCTGGCGAGGCCCTGCACACCTTAAAACTGAGGGATGCACTCCCTGTGTGAAGTGTGGAGGCCCAGGTCTACAGAACGTAAAGGCCAGGGGCATAGCGAGACTCGTAGGCCTCCAGAGACGATTTTCATCAAAGCTGTGCTGGCAGAGACATCTGTTCAAGCACTGGTAGCACCTTTTACAGGCCTGGCATGGGATTTGTCTCCGTCTGTCAACATCTCTGCCTGGGATTTCAAAGATGTCGTTATTTGGAACGGGGCAAAGTAGAGGGCTATTTCATCCAAGGAGATGGCTCAGGAAGAGCCTTTCTGAGTAATACCCCAGATCTCTCAGAGGTATTCTGTAAATTTAGGATAAAGGCACAGGTCTTCACTCCTGTTCCTGTTGTTTTCTGGTTCAGCCCCTTCCCTTCCCAGGGACGGTTTGTTCACAGCCATTTTGTTTGGCACAGCCTTGTAGCATCAGATTTTTTCCAAACCTCAGCCTAAGGGCAGGTGATCCTGAATCACTTCTCTTCTAATGAAATACCCAGGGATTGTTTTTAGACAAGAGCCTTGGCTCATAGTGTTTTTTGTACCGGAGAGGCAAGCAGAAGAGCTGTCCTGGGCCATGTTTTGCTGCAGTGCTTGGTTGGTCTGTCTGTGTAATTCCAAAACTGCTGATTCATTTCCAGATTTTGAAACTAGTGACCCCAAACATGGCCCTTTTCTAACTTGAGGAACTTTTTTTTTCATGGTATGTAGACAAATGACATGTTAATGTAAATCATCAGGCTTAACCTAGAGTTAATCTGATTTGCTGTATGGAAGGCAAAACAAGCAAATCTGTTCCTCAGATTCAGACATTAGCTCCAGTCATAGCCTCTTTCTGTAGTTGCCAAAATGCAAGCAGTGGTCAGAAAATGTTGTGCTTCAGCACGGGGAGTGTAACAGCTAACAAGAGCAACACCTGACCCAGCCCTCTGCAATCTAAACCAGTGCACAAAAGCAGCTTTGCAAGAGCACTTTCCAGACTCTCTCCCTCTCCATTAATGCTTTTGGGTGGGGGCATATGCAGAATTCAGTGAGGCGGAAACATCACCACTTCTCTCTCTCTGCTTTTTTCCCCTCTGTGGCCACTTACTGATGGGGAGGGGGGTGGGTGGAAATTAAGCCTGTGAATCATACAGGGAAAGCTCGCTACAGGTCACGCAGTTGTATACCCTAGTTGAAAAGGGCTGGATGCATTGCTAGGGAAACAATCTCTCATCACTGGGCTTTGCATATAGTAATATGGTATTGTGCACCTGCACAGGATATCATGGTTCAGAAGCCGTGTTTCTGAAATCAGACTAAAAAGCAGGTATGGGATGCAGTAAAGGCATGGGATGGGCAAGTTACCTCAGAGGTATGGATGTCTGAGTTAGTGCATTTGCACATGTGTGGGGGTTGCTTGCATGAGAACAGGTTCAGCTAAGAATAAAGAAAATCCTTAGGAGATGTGTCCTTTTGCTTTTGTTTGAATTTCACTTCACTCTAGAAACACTCTAGTGTAGCGACTCAGCTGGTTCCCTCAGGATGTGAAGGATATTTGAGCTGCAACTCTGCCTTTAGGTATTTCTAATTACAGAAAGTACAGATCTTGCAGAATCACCTCTTAGCTGTTTACAGGTGAGCTTCTGGATGGATGCACCAACTACTTGATCTAAACACAACTAAGTATCTGATTGAGCTGCATCTTGGAGCAGCGAAAAAAAAAGAAATTAACACCTAGTAGAGTGCTCTTCTAACTGTTAAATGTGTGTATTAGCTATCAGTGAAGAAAATACTTGCAGCTAAACCAGCTACATGTGATAAATCTGTCTTTGGAAAATAATTGATTAAAGTAATTTAAATTTAAGCAAGCTAAGACTGGACCTTGGCTCCAGGTATCAAATCCCATTTCCCTATGCTTTCAGGTTGTTGTAATTTAGTATTCCAGGGTGTATGTGATTTACCAGGCAAGAAAACCTATACCTGTTGTTGAGATTGATGTCTAAGCTGTTAATGTAGGGTACAGTTCATGCTCTTCTGAAAACAAAATGTCTGCAGCATATTCATTTCTGAACAGAAGAATTCCTTTTTCACTCTTCCACAACCACCATGGTTAACAGGATGAAAAAGTAGACAAGAAAGGTGGAGAGGATGAAACTAATTTTGGAGAGAGTTTGCCTGCCAGATGACTCAAAATTCAAGCTGCTGCTCACTTTGCAATGCCAAGTGAAAGTCAAGTACCAACTTCAGTGATGTGAAAGAGGAGACTGGATTGGACTGAAATACATTGGCCAAAAAGTGAGGTGGACCTGTTTAGTTGTATACCACCATCCCATAATCTTTCTGGGCTTTCCTCCAAGAGACGCATCCTGTAAAACAAAGATGGAGCAAGAAAAAGAAGACATGCAGGTTCACTGCCTACAATTTTTAATAATGAAAAATAGTTTGAATGGTCTATTGACCATCTTCCATAGCCTGCAGTTAACTTAGCTAGAGCATTAAGTATTCATCTGTGAACTTAGAGTTCTGGCTGGACAGTACGATGATGTCCTAAAAGGAAAGAGATCTTTTGACATTATTTCACATGAAATTCTTGTGAATTAAGTAGGAAAACATGGTCTTTAGGAAACTGGGTTGGGTGAAAAATTTATTATCTCCAGATAAACTGTGCTCTGGATGTGGTTATCAATATTTCAGCTTCAAAATAGAAGGACATATCAAGTTGGATTATTTGTATGAAAGGGCATTTTGGGCTTTTTAGTTTTTACAAAGCATTAAGGAATAATCTGATCTCAGCCCTTCAAAAATAGAGCAAAAACCTTTGAATTCAGTGAGCATTTTGCTCAGTGAGCTTTAATTGCAACAACAGAGGTGAAGATCAGGTGCTAGGCAAAAAAACCCCAAACAAAACAACAATCTAAAAGTAAAGATGAGATATTGTTTTAGACTTGGGAAGCTGTGGAGGTCTTTAAGAACAGGTTGGATAAACATCAATCAGAAATGACAAGACCGAAGCTGGACCTGGGCACACCGTATGTGACTTCATAAAGTCCTTTCTAACCATCTTGTTGTACAGTGCTGTGACTTATGCATAAAGCTTACATTTGGAAAGCAACACACATATATTGCCTTCATGGAAAGGTTAACTCCTAAATAGCTGAACCAGAAGTGAGGTCTTTTTCTCCTAAGAAATTGGAAAATACTAAATTGATAATGATCTACTGAGTAGTTCTTTCCACTGCACCATCAAATTACACGCTTGCATCTGTCAGCCATATGCCATTCCAGTCTTTCCTGTCTTGATTTCATTAATAGCACTAGGCCAAACCAGGCAGAATTCCTGTTTGTGTAGGCAGGTGACCTCTCTCATTAATATCTTCTTGCTTTCTGTTTTAGTGAGTATAACCCCAATAGTATGACATTTCAAAATCACATACTTCATTAATACATGCAACTTAGATTTAGTTTCCAGACAAAAGAAATAAAAATACACTGTTTACTTTCAGTCCCCTGCTTCTTGCACCTTACAGTGACCCCATTTATGCTGCAGTGTTCCTGGGTTGCTTGTGCTGTACCTCATCCCGCACAGTAGGACTGCAAATCCTAGGAGGAGCTGTTGTAATACTGACAATGATCTCTGCTGACATGAATGTGAACTCTGTGCTTTGTCTGAAAATAATTATTCTAGTGAATTGATCCTCTACTGAAGTGATGGCTTGACCTCCCCACACTGAGTTACTCCATTAGAAAATTCCGTGGGATACATGCAGGAGGCTGGTTTTGTAAGGCTGGATGACAGTTCAGAGATACAGGATGTAATTGTTCTCTGGCAAAAAGAAAATCTCAGTGGGACAGATATGCTAATAGACTTTTGCTGCTTTAATGAAAAGACACCTACATGTGCGCTGCTGTGCCCAGAAAGCCTTTGGAAGATAAAGCCCAGGCTCTCCAATACAGCTAAGCAACTTGGATATGATTGCAGTATTGGGACAGGGGGTGGAGGTTGTTTTCTCTGAAATAGTAATTATCACACCCCATTTTATCCCCTTGCTAAGAAGGCACTGCAACGGGGTTAATTCTTAAACTTTCTCCTAAACATTTCTCAAGCTTTTCTCTGTGCCCATGAATATGAGCTGGAAACCCTCAGGCTCCTGGTGAAAACCCTTGTGATTCAGGTGGGTAGTGCAGTGATTACCCCATTGGTGCCACACTGCTGTGTGCCATGGGGAGTGGATAGACCGGGAAAAGGTTTCTAGTTTTTAAACACTTGACAAGTGCTGGGAAGAGGTAATAAGGACAGAAATTCTGACATGTACAAGAAGCAAAGTGGTGTACTGCTGCAAAAATTATGGTGCAATGAGGAAGCTCTTTATATTTACAAGATTATTCAGAGGTCAAAGTCATGCTGCCCCAAGACACTTCCTCCACAGGTGGAAGAAAAGGGTTTGGATCTAGCTGAACCTCATTCATCACAGAGGATGGCAAGTCAATGGCTTTTTTCCCTGATTATGTTTAAATTATTTTATTTACTGAAGGGGCTGCTTTTTCCAAAATTATGGTTTCCCTGACCTGTCTTAATGTTCAGCATAGTTCTGTGGTTTTGTAGTCCCTTCACATTAACTTTACAATGAAGTTAATATGGTAGAATGACTTTGTGCCAGAATGTCTCAACATATTTTATTTAAAAAAAACAAAATCAAAAACACAAAGCAAAATATTTTGCTCTCAAAAGAAAAGGGATGCTCAATCATTTCAGGACTCATCCAGCTGATGTGGAGGTGAGTTGTTTTTCTTTAGGAGTATTTTTAGAAAAGACCTAGTCTTCACTTGTACTCAAAGCAATTTTTTCTATCCGTCCTCAGTCCTCGGTTTCACTACTGACAATGTCTTTTCCTCACATCAAGTCTATGGTTAAGAGAGATTTATAACCGTTTCCCAGAACAGAGTAGATATTTGGCCCTCCTAGCTAAATTTCTGTTTACATACAGACTACTTCTGATTTGGAAGTCTTTAAGCTCTTTGAGAGGGAATGGTATTATCTTTTCCATGTAGATCTCAATTTTATTCTTATCTCAGATTTTATTCATCCTTATTCAGGGCTGTTTTGCCAAGAAGAAAATGTTGACTTTAAATTTCTGTTTGTTACAGGAATCTATGTAAAAAAAACCTTAACAACAAATGTCACTTCCCTTGAAATTAAATCAGCCAACTGTTGTTTACTTTGCAAAAAATAAAACTTCCGAAGGTAAATATATAGGTTCTTATGCTTACAGAAGAGATAACAGATTTTGAAGTCTGATGTTACATGGTCAATTCTGTTTGATCGTTGAGATGGTAAAGCATAATCCTTTGGTTTTCTCCCCCCCCCCCCTCCCCCAAACTGACAGATTAAGAGCTGCATCTACAAACAGGTCCCCTTTCTAATCAAGAACAGTAGATGCAGGATAGAGTGTGAAAGCTGCCCTGAGATTAACCAGGCTGTCTCTGGGGTGGGAAGAGGTTGGGCTGAAGTGGATTCTTCAGCTCTCAAGCAGGGGAAAAAAAAAAAAACCAACATAATCCAAGGTGTATACTTGTATATTTGCAAGGCAGTACCTCTGGTAGCGAGAGAATTACCTTGGATTCCCTGGCCACAAGGTTAGGAAGAGGCTTTGAGTGGCTATCTTGCCATGAGTCCCTGAACTCTGTTTTAGATATGGACTCCCAGCCTTCTCCAAGTCTAGGTGCTCTTCTGTGCTGCAGGAATAAGGGAGGGAACAGATTTGTTCAAAGCAGGTTGCTCTTGGTAGTAGAAGGAGTGGCTGGAGTGAGGTCTTGCCTACATATGGGATTATATTATTTTTATATATTGACATCTGTGGGAAGAGGGTGAATCGCTTTTACTCTGGCTAGTGTAACTTCTACAAGTGCCTATAGCATTACAATTTAGGAGTGAACCAGTAACTGATACTATTTCTGAGCTACCTCAAAAAGTATGGATTCTCTGCATGACTTGGCTAGAATATTTGTATTCAAGTGGTATATAAAAGGGCCTTTCATCATATACAAGTAAATGCCAGACTACGTCACATAAGAACTACAAAAAGCTCAACACCCTTAATGGCCTCATATGCTCATAAACTGAGCTATATTAATTGGGTGGAGTTTCCCAAGAACAGAGAACAGGAGAGCTGGAAAGAAGGCTCATCTGGGCTAGTACTGAATAGATGACCAAGAAGCTTGAATAAGTACTGAGATAAATATGGCTGGAATGAGGGAAAGATTTCTAGCATCCTCTAATGAGATGAGGGAAAATTGTAGGGTCCCCACAGAGAATCTAGACTGGTTTGGTTTTTTTTAAGAAGCAATAATTAAGTTTTATTGGGGTGATATTTGTCACAGTTTATATCTGGAGACAAAATGTATTTCTTTACTTCAGCTATTTAATGTGGTGTTGGTGGTGTCTGATGTTATTCCTGAAGTTTACTTGATTAGCTTGGACTGAACCTATCTTGCTGCCCTTTGATCCATTTGTGAAAGTTTGTATTTTATTGTTTCATTGCAAAGCAAGCAACAGAAACATTAATAGCATAAAGACTTCAGTCTCCATCACGGTCAGGATTTCAGTAGGATCAAATCTGTTGCCAAAACCACTGGAGAGTATAAATTGGACAAGCACACTTTCCCTCATCTACAGCTTCTCACTGGCTTTGGATGAATCACACATGTCATGAATGGGATTTCTAGAGGATTGTGGAGGGTGGTAGGGATACTAGACAGCTCCTTTATATCAAGAGATCATGTAATGCTTATCTGTAACAAAAGGAAATGCACTTCAGACTGAGACTGCTGATCTCTTGTCTCTTTGCTGCATACCAGTGACATACCATCCACAGCCGCATAGCTGTCTCCTGGGGTGGGTTAGAGCTGTACACCCAAACTGTCCCCGGCCACACAAGCTTTGGGCACATAGCACATGTCTTATGCAGCACACAGTCTCAGTTAAGCCTTTTACCACTTTGGAAGTTGATAGAAAAAGGCAAGCCAGAAATATATGCTGCTGGAAAGGTCAGTAGGCTGCATACCATCTATAGGTCACTGTAGAGTTCTGCTATACATACTACCTCTAATTCAAGGGACAGTAGGAAATTGAAATTATAATTCATTACATGGGTATTGATCCTAGAAACGTGGCTTCTTAGTACTTCATGTCTACAAATAGTGGAATATTCCTGAACTTTGCCAGCTTTTCTAGCCTTTGTACAGGGATCACCAGTGAAACAAAATTGGCCTTGTTTCATATACACGCAGCTTTTCCTACACTGGGGAGGCTGCAGGTGATGTTGCAATGGGGGAAAGAGGAGGATTTCAGGGTTTCAAGCAAAGCAATACATGAGTGAAGGGCTGCTGCCCTTAGACCAGTTGAGGGGAAAGACTGAAGGGTTTCAGCAGCAGGGCTTGCCAGGACATTAAGGCAGCAAGGCAAGAAAAAAAATGAGGAATGGGAAATTCAGCAGTAGCATGAAATTTGAGTACAGATTTATGGCAATGAAAGAATAAAGAAGTTCTTTACCTTCTCCTTCTTGCCTCCCTTCCCCTCCTCTCCCCTCCCCTTGCTCTTTTCTTTGGCAGAAAAGTCACGTCTTCTCCCTTGACCTCAAAGTAGGCTGTTCATACGCGAAATGACCTACCTGGCCAAGGGTCCCTGGAACATCTTAGGTTTAGAACTGTGCGTATGGGTTTTTGGTATGGTGCTATTTGAGCCATGCTAACAACTTAATGGCACAGACCATCACATCCCCACTCCCAGGAACAATCTCAAGCATTATTTAATTAATGAGGACAGACAGCACCAGTATTCCCTTTCTGAGACTCTTTGCTGGGTGTTCGTGGGGAGCTGCAGTGAAATGACAGAAGCTCTACTGATATTTAGCTACTGAAAATCTGATAGTTAATTGCCAAGAGGAAAGCTCAGTGAAACGATTATCTCTTTGATTTCAAGAGATCCCTCTCCTTTTAAAATATCTTCATCTCTTACATTCATGCTTTTGTAGAGATGGTATTCAGATCCATGATACCTCCTTCTTGAAAAGCTGTCAGTTGTGGTAAACAGTGTCCATATTCATCCTGAAATCCAGATAAGCTGTTCTTCTGGATCTGTTGTTCAGATGCATATGAATTAATCTAGAAGTGAAGTGCTATGCATCTTCGACTTAATATGACAATAGAAAAGAGACTACAGGTCAGACTAAGGATCCATCCAGCTTACTAGCCTAGCTACAGTGGCCAGAAATGGAGGCATGTGGAGAAGTGAAAACAGTGCAAACATAGGTAACCCTGAATATTCTCAGAGCTACAGCTATTATTGTCTTAAGGAATGTTGTATAATGAACCTTATCCTTTTGTTTGCTCTGAACCTGACTCCAAATGGCTTTCTTTAATGCCTCATTTATTTTACTGGCAAAGACGGCAAACAAGCGATCCGTTTCTTAACCTATACATGAGCTTCATGATTTTGTGAACCTCTACCATATCCCCCTTTGGTCATCTGTCTTTGTGACTGAGCAGTCCAATCCTGTATCCTTACTCTGTTGCTTCCCATCTCTGAACCTGTTCCAGACCTCCACAAGAGATGAGGAGACTGCACATAATATTCATGATCCAAATGTAGCATGGCATAATGGTGGTCTCATTTTGTTCTCTGTTTATCACCTAATAGTGCCTAAACTTTAAGTTTTTAAGTATTGCAAAGTATCGAGCCAGTGTTTTCATGAAGCTTCCTATTACATTTATATAGTTTATATATTGTGTTCCTATTTCTGTTATAGTCTCAAGATACCAATTCTTGAGTGGTAATGGTCAGCTCTAGTGGTAAGGGCCATCATTTATATGTGAAGCTGGGACTGTGCATTTTCTTCTGTGCGTCTTTTATTACCACCTACACTGAATTTCCCCTGCTCCTTTATTGTCCATTCAGTTCTCTGTTCCTGCTGTTTCTCTGTTGGCCCTCATCCTTAATAACTTAATATTTACAAAATAAGAAAATTTTCTCACTGCATTGTTCAGCCTCTCTCAGGTCCTTCACCAGCACAAGTCCAGGTAGAACCAGTAGTCTGCAAGAAATGACCATTTATTTCCAACCTCTGTTTCCACTCCTTTCAACTGATTATTGTCTATGCTAACACCTTCCTCTTTTATACTGTAGTTGCTTGTTTCTACCACTTTAATAAGATATCCTTTTGGAAATCTAAGCAGATATTATCAGCTTTATCACTCTTACCCATGGAGTTTCTTGCCACCTTCAAAATAGTTTTACAAGGCATAACTTGTCTTCAAAGCCATGTTGACTCCTGAAGCTGATCATTCAGATACCTGTTAATTCTGGGGTTTTTAATTGAAGTTGCCACTTACTTGCCCACTACAAACACCAGATCAAGAGGCCTCTGGTTCCCTTGAAACTGTCTGTTAAAAATTGACGTCACATTTGTCGTGTTCCTCAGGTACCAATGCAATGAGAGGCTGCACATTATCCTTGGTAATTCAGTTATTTCATCCTTGAGTTCCTTTAGAGCTCCTGGGTGAATACCATCTGGTCTTGGCAATTTATTAAGTTCACTTTGTCACTTTGTTCCATAACTTATTCTACAGTCACTTCAATTTCAGACAGCTCCTCTGAGTTGCTAATTTTAAAAAAAAAAAAAAAAATCCCCCAAAGACCCCCACCATTTTTTTGTTTTGACACGGGAATCTTCCCAGCTTCTCCCAGAATGAACAGCAGTGCAAGAAATAATGTGTCTTCTCTTCATAAGTTTCTGCTTTTACATTATGATCAATTGACTCTTGGTAATCTTTGACAGGTTTTCTGCTCCTCACGTACTTAGAAGTAGATTTATTACTGATACTTTGAGGCACAGTTGATAAAAGGTATTTTTTTCTACTTCACTGTGTATGTAGGTTTTAATCTGCAGGCGTTCATGGTCCTTTTTATTCAGCTCATTTGGACACACCTCTTAAGCTTTCTGAGGGCTGCCTCTCTTAATGTACCATGTAGCAATATTGAACTCCTATTGCTCCCTTTCTCAAGGATTTCTCAGTACATGGTATTTATTGGCCCCTGCTTTTGATATGGTGGCTTTACACAGCTTTGAGTGTATGGATGTAATTCTTTTATCTATACCTTGTCTCTAGCAAGTTTTTCTTTAATTTTATGTGGAATACTAACTTTTTGCAAGCAATTTTTCTGCTGTGAGGAAGAAGAGTTTTCATTTTTTCAGCTCTGAGTGATAGGGTCAGGGATTCCTTGCTTTTTTTACCTTGAAACTTCTTCTAAATATAAGCAATAGTTATGTACTCACTTAGGTCCTTTGTGTACCCACTGAACACTGAAAAAAAAAAACCCCATATATGTACACATATATTATGTACGTATAAAATATACATACACATGAATAAAAGGGAATTTGTGTTGTGTTCTGAATCAGTAGCACCACATGGGGTGAATTGGCTAATTCTGGATCTTTTTTATGACTTCATATAATAAACGAGTTTCTGATGAGCTTGTTCCATAACCTTTTCATGTTTTTCTATAAGTCTGTCTCATTGGATGGCAGTGACTGCAATGAACAGTTCGGATAGCTCATAGTTGCTAAGCACCAAGCAGGCCTTCAGTAAAAAGGAAAAGATAAGTATGAAAATTTAAAAATACACAAGAAATTATTTTAATCCCTAACTGCATCATTTGCTTTGAAGTTACTTGATTTTGTCATTCTAAAACAGGCAATTAGGGAGAGTAGTGGTCTAACCTGAGCTTTGCTTCCTCTGGGTGTATATGGCATGTCTCAGCATATCTTTAGGGGGATCTTAACATAAAGCTGAGGCTACTCAGTGAGGCTTCCTGTTTATAAATTAACAATTTTATCAGTTACTAAGAAACACAGGCAATATTATCTGCTGGTAGCAGCTCTCTGCATGTGGGCATCCTGAAATATTGCCATCTATTTGAACCAGAAATGCAGTTACATCTTTAAGGCTGATTAAAACACCAGAAGAGTTGCATCTGAGTTTTAAATGTAATTATTAAAAGTAATTTAAAACCCCTCATTGCATATCTGCTTTCCTAACGCTACGAGTCCAGCTGACTTGTGGGCACATTCTTGTGTACTACACATATTCTTGTCTTCCTGTGAAAGATGAGAAAAATGCCTAGTAACGAGATGAGTAAAGGAAGACATGCTGTTATCTTCCTAGCAATGACAGGTTTTACATCTAATGCTTTGATCCTACTGGCCCATTAGCAGCAAGCTTCATGCCCTTTCTGCACACTAAAATTGGTCAGAATGCGTCACAAAACAAGTCCAAAAAGGTTTGTTTGCCAAAACCAACTTTTTTGTTTGGATTCTGTTGAAATGCTTAATCTTGGGAAGGTCAAAACACAGTTTACTTGCGATAAGGTTGAGTCATTTTAGTTCCATTTTATCCAGCAAGCTCTTCTCTTACCCTAAAATAGAATTTCTTACATTGAGTATTTGAACCAGCTTTTAATGCTGTGTTTTGCAGTGACCAGAATAGCAGGCAGGGTGTCATGCAGAGGACACCCGCTGCGGGCACCCCTCTGAAAGCGGTGCCAAACCAAAGCAAATATGCCCGAGTCCCTCCAGCTACTGCTGTCATCTGAGAAGAGAGAATATGGTTGTTCCCTGTAAATAAGTCTTGACATAATATGACCAGCACTTCCATGTACGTACACTATATTATATAATATAGCAAGTTAGGCATTCATAGAAAACTTTGTAATCATTGTCTTAGTCTCATTTTCTTCTTGATCAGATACTGATTTACAAGGACGTTCTGATCTCTTTCAGTGGTGGTAGAATCATAACTTAACATTTCTTCTGGGCTCTAATTCTAATACCAGCATAAATGCTGTTGCAAGTAATAGTTTATTTTTCAGTGAGATTGTTTAATTTTGTGTTATATGCCTTAATGGCTTGCAGCTGTTGATAGACCAATGAGAAGCTGTGATGGTATTTTCAGCCACTTGAATATGACTTTTAGTGAAGTTAAATTTGCCTGCTCATTTATAAGATGCACTACATAGGACTTATTTTGCCTGAACTTTGTTCTTTGAAATTGGTGTAGGCAAGACGTTTTGGACATCTGTACTTGATGCACAGAGGAAAGTACTTCCAATGCTTGATTCCTCCCATGCACTGAGTTTGCCTCCATTTGGATGTAACAGATTGTCCTGTGGAGCAGGCTTTCTTATTTTGCTGGCTACATGTCTAGCTCCTAAATGGCTTTAAGTTGGGTGCATAAAATCAAGGGTGTAGTTGAAGGATTAGGACTACAGCAATCCTCAGGTAGTTCAAGAGACCTCTACTTCTTTCATTTGCTACCTAAGCCATGCTGTTTGCTCAGGCGTGGGGTAATGCTATGCCCTCTTTACTTTTGATCGGTGCAAAACCAGTGTTGTCCAATGTTCTTAATGTACAATCCACAACAGACTTCCTTACAAGCTGCATCTTGTTGTGTCAGCCTTATCAACAGGCAAACTATTTGCTGAATATAAAATGTCCACTCATGTTAATATGCCTGGCTTCTTTAAACACATCATGTCTGAGCTTTCCTGATGTATGACTGCACCATTTTTCTCTTCATAAAATGCTAAACTGCTTCCAGAAGAAGGTTTTGCTCTTCAAGTGAATGGCCTTTCTGAGGTAACTTAAGGCTTGAGCATGTATCTACTAGGATTATTAGGAAAAACTTCTCTCCCTTGCAAGCAAAGGGACTGCAAGTGTTCAGAGGCTGTCATGGAAAATCATGGGAGATATTCCAAACCTTGTATGAACTGAGACAATCTCTCAAAATGTGGACTGGTGAGTTAAATACATGGCTAGAAGCTGCCTCTTGAAATCATCACTTTGAGTGTCATTAAAATGCAGCAAATAAGCTTGGAGGTTGGAAAGGGAGGAGACGGAATATATCTGACTGTCCTTTCACTTACACCTGGTTATGCAGAAAGGTGAAAACATTTTCAACCTCTTCCCAGTGGGAACTTGTGGAATTTGGATAATGAGGTGGGATTCCCGTGCACAAAGAGCTGTTAAGACTGCCCTTGCTATCTCTTGTGCGACCCGGGGGAGTGGAGACTCGCCTGGCTAACACAGGGTGCAGATAAGGAGGGGGCCCTGTGGAGGCAGGACAGCCCTGCTTATGGTCAGCAAAGACAGTAAGATAACAGGAATGTGAGAGGTCCTTTGTTCTTCGAAAAGGCTTCGTGTCCAATAACTGACCTTTGCCTCATTACCTGTGAAATGCATATTACAACTCACACCCCTGCATATGCTAATGAAGATTATAGAGGTCATGCTAAACATATATGACTATAGCACTCGTCTCTCCACCCAAATCATGCTACACATCACATATGGGGGGGGAACCTCGTAGTTTTGGGGATAAAAGACAGAGAAAATGATTGTTAAGGTGGGAGAGAAGAACCTCAATACCTGACGGACCAGTCGACGGGCTGGGCTGTGTTCTCTTCCTCCACCCCAGGCAGGGACGTCTCTCTGGGTAAGCACTGCGCCTCTCACCCTCTGGGTGAAAGTTATCCCCGGGTTCTTTTATTACTATCAAGTTTGCTAGCAATATTAACCTTAATTAGTAGCACTATTGTAGTTAGTGAATTTATCAACGGCAATCTCAAATCTGTTTCTGTCGCTTTCAATAAACTGAACTAATTTCGATTTTTGTGCATCTGCTCAGTGCAAGTCCTTTTGTTGGGGCTCTGATAAATGGGTCAGTGAAAGTCCTGGGACTCTGACAGACAAATTTCGAAATTGCATTCCTTTTAACGTGACAGAACTGCAGTGCTCAAAGTGATTCCTGCTTCCCCCTTGATGTGGCACTAATACACCCTTTTGGAAGGACTGTGGACACCTGAAAGGTGAAGGAAGTCTGCCTTCTCCAGCAATGAAAATCTAATGGCCTTCAGCACCTGCCAGCTCTGGGGATTATCACTCACTGGGGCCTGAAGTAGTAACAGAAGTGAGGAGTCATTAGCAGAAAATGCTTTTTTCTTTTAATTTCAGTAATCCCAGCTATGGAACAAATGAACACATGATCATTTCCAACTAGTTCTGTTGGGTAGGGGCTGGTATGTCCGACTGCAGTGCCAATGAATTTAAAAAAACAATGAAACCCAGGACACAGTGTCTGTAGTCTCCTCCTGTATACAGCCATCTCAAAATTGAGGCAAGTTAACTAGAGAGAGACCTCAAAAGCAGAAAGGCAAGTGTAAAATGGTGCGAGTTAAATTACTGTGCAGCAGATGATATCATTTCATACGCAAGTACTGTCTGCAAGGCATGTCTAGCTAGTAGAATTTTTTAAACAAGTCTCTCTTAATTACAAAGAAGAAATTGCTGAGAAATTATTTCTATTGAGTTTCTGAAAGAGACATTTTCAGTTACAAGTGGTAATTATGAAACATAATTATACTTAATTTAATTTACATGTAAATTAAATTGTATTTCGGTTGCGACTCAAGTCACTCTTGCAAGATTATTACTAAGTGGGAAGAATGAGTCAGACCTGAAAAGAGAGTAGACTTTATGAACTGACAATAAAATTCTAAATTATATTTGAAAATTTCAATTTTAACTAAATAATTGGTGTCACAAGTGCAAGACAGTTGAGAAGACAGATTTGTAATAAAGACCTTTTATTTTCCATGCACTGCTTCATATATTTGATATGAATAAAATCTGGCTTATCTAGTCACTTTTCACAAGTTAATTCCTGTCAAATTCAGGGGGTCTTGCTTGAAAAAGGTGCACAAGATTTGGCTGGTCTGAGTCCAGACACAGTATACAGCTAATTAAGTTCATAGAACACCCACCCACAGAATTTTTACATCAGCCTCTAAAAGCACATTGTATTTAATATGCATACTGGAGATATGCAATCTGAGAGTAATGAAGGGGGAGGGGAAAAAATACGCTTTTAGAGTTTCAGACTCCTCCTTCATCACTCTAACGAAACAAGAAACAGCCAGTCTTCTGGATTTAGAGTCTAATGGGAACACTTCCAGCTTAAGTGTAAGGGAAACATATCCCCATCAGCCAGGTACTTTTTTTTTGCCAGATGTCTTTTAAATTAGTAACTAAAATAGCATCTTTGCTTCTTCTGCCTGCAGTTACCTATTGAAGCTGCCTGGCACACAAGTTTATTTCCCACATTTGCCTCCATGAGGGGCTTGCTTGGCCCAGAGTTAATATATAACATTGCTGCACTGAGAGTGGGGCTGATCGCTCCAGCGATGCGTTGCCGTTGTGCCCCATAGCAGTGCAGCAGTACTGCCTGGCAAACTGACGTGGTATCACTGCATAGCCTATGAGACAGGCCAGCGTGCAGCTTCAGTCTGGCCTGTAGAAACAGCCCCAAAACTGTTTGCTCCAAGGCAACATAATTAAGTTGTACAGAGCATTGTTTGCTCCCAGACTCTTTGCTTATTAGGAAAACTGTTCGTGGAAAACTCCACCTTGTTGTAAGTCATAGGACTTGCATTCATGCTTTGATCAGCTTAGAGTCCCTATTAAACTACAAGTGTTCATGGTCCTGGAAAACCCTGGCAGAGCTGCTCTGTGACAAAGGCAAGAGGACCTGAAAGCCACTGAAAATAACACTGGACAGAGAGAGGCATAGGTGTTCTAGCTGTTACTGGCTATAGTCATGATCTGGTGAAGTGCATATCACTGATTTCAAACAACAGGCTTTATATTGCCTAATGCAAAAGCTTTCTCTCTTTGATTTTTTTTTTTTTTTTTTTTTTTTTTTGACTGAAGACTTTCAGAAGTTGCCACAGCTGAGCTCTGGTACCCAGTTTGTGGGGAGCAGGGAACCCAAGCAAAAATAAATGGTCTTAAGAAATTAATGGGAAAAAATTTAAGTTGACAATCAATTTAGTTTTTTTAGTAATGTTTTGAAGTTGTCTTATTTACACTACTCTCTTCATATATGCACACATTCTTGTATTGTGTAAATTAGCTTCCTCACTTTTCAGGGAGGAGGGCAACATTTTTGTGGCACATTAAGCTCCTAAATGTTCTTGGCGTAACTTCCTTTATTCGTGCAATACAAATATGGTGTCTATAACTAGGGTACTGTGTAAGAATAATAACTGAATCTCCTTGAGTTTCACTTCTGGACAATAGGTAGTGCAAGCACCCTGTTATATTATTTGTTGTGCTTATTAAGTTATGTACCATTTAATGTTGTCATTTAAAAAAAAAGCTATTTATTTCAAATTCATTAAAAATTGAAATATATACCCATGTGTTCTCAATTAAAAAAATAAATAAATATGGGGAGGAATTATAACATTTTAATGTGGAACTCTACAAAGCTGCTTTTATGGCTCAAGTTTTATTCCTGGATGGCTCAGTACATACAGTGTCAGACTTCTTTCAGCTGGCAAGCACTTGCTTCTAATCAATTAATGAGAGGCAGTGTTCAGCTCCTCTCACGTTTGAGCCTTCTAGATCCTGTGTTCCCATACTAACAACATTTTTCCCAACTGGAAGCAATCTGGGAGCTTGCTGGGATTAGGGCTAGGACCGTGAGTCCCCAGGTTGACTTGTTTTGCACATTGTTTACATATCTGATAAATTAACCCTATCATCAAGAAATAGGATAATAATGTAGCAATCGCTTTTAAACAGTATGTTATGATTAAGGTGAACTGTAGTCTGAAGGAATATATATACACATCTGTGTGCATGTGCATGCGTGTGGGCAGGCACCTTGTGCACAGTTTTCTGCTGAACTTGCTGTTCATTTCTTTTGCACCAACAGTCAGAAGACCACTTAGGATTCCCAGAGGTTCCTGCCAGGATTTGTTCCAAGTGGTCACACTTCAGCCTGGTGAGGCTTTTGGCACTTACACTCAATGAGAAAGATGCTGTTAGAGTTGGAAATACCATAAACACTGCCACACAAAGTCAAAAAACTTTCACATTTGGAACTAAGGTTCAGCACAACTTCAGACTCTGTATTTGCCAGTGCAGAGAAGATGAGTGTCTTTTCCGTGTAAGGTGCCTGTCTGAGTCAGATTTCCATTCCCCTTCTCTTAGGCGCTGTGTCTTTAACTTTTATTTGATACAGAATGCTGTATGATAAATTTATTTGTCCAAGGGCTAGCTGAAGTTGTGAGTTGTCCTTGTCTTGGCTAGTTAAGGTCAAGAGGTAGACAGCTGGTGACATCCTGACCCAGATGAAGATAATGGTTGTTTGGCAGTTGAGATTGAGAGGCAACGTTTTCCTCCACCAAATTTTCCCAAAGGAAGGGCTATCTGTGTAAGGGACGGGGTACAGATGAGTGTTTTGAGATGTACTGTCTACTGGTAATAAGCAATATAAACAGCCCAACAGTCAATACTAACAATTGTGCTACTGAACTGGCTCAAATCGTATCTAGGGAGAAGGGGGTCAAGAGGGGTTGGGTTTTCTGTTTTAGGGGTTCCCCCCAACAGTTTTATAGAACAAATCTAATTCCTCCCTAATTTCACTTCAGTTGGTACATATAGACTCACTGGTCTTCATTATGCAGTACCTCCACTTTATTTTTTTTTAAGTCGATCACAGATGGAATTAATACATGCATGGCTTTGGTAGTCCTATATAACATATTAAACTGAAGCAGTAATGAATGGTCCACAGCTTGTTTGCAGAGCTGTATTTAAATATACAATGTTTCTGTTTTCCTGTATTTGCCAGAAACTTTCAGGCTTGGTCCTTCAGTCCAAAAAGCAAAGGCAATTGGAAGACCTTCAACTTCTATCTAGTCCACTCTTCAACTGAAACAGATGTTTAAGTGCCCACCATAGTGTCTACTGGTAGCAGAAATGTTTTTGTAGGATCGAGCTGATCCTGAATGCCCCCTTCTCCCAGAGGTAATGCGCCTCCTGGCATCAGGCTGATGGAGAATGGGTCTGCAACAGCTCATTTCCGCGCAAGCACGTCTTGCTTCCTTCTTCAGAAGTCCAAAAACAAAGCCAGGCCTCTTGAATTGCAGCCCCTGGAGTGTTATTTCCTTCTTTCTGTACTGCGTGACACATCTATTTGGTTTCCCTTTGTCCAATCCAATAATAATTCAGGAAAATGGCATGTTCCTAAAAGCTAATGTTGTTTCAATTGGATAAATTGAAATCCATTTATTGTTTTTGGAGAGACTTGTTTAAAGCTAAATAAATATTTTGCAGTCATGAAGGAAGTATGTGAAGAGTGTCCCTTGTTCATCTCACCACTTTACAGAGAAGGTATTGAGATATACAAATTTTCTGGACATGTTTATGAAAGTTTGTATTTCTCTTCCTCTAAAGTACCCCATTCTCCTCCCACCTTTTTTATAACTAGAAGAAAAATATGCTCAAATAATATGACGTTAAACATCATCATGCAATATCTGTGCAGTTTTGGAAATGTGTGTATTCTAACTGATAGAGACAATACTAGATGAACAGCACAATGATGATATCATCACATTTATCACAGCTTAGCTAAGCTCCTTTGCTATTTATGAAGTTCTTTGATCTGTGTGCAGAAACCATATTCTTTCAAAGACTGTATGCATCTGTATAGGTACAAGGCCAGCTAAGCAACCTGTCATACATTCAAATAACTCTGAGCATGCAATAGAGTTAGAGCTTTATGTAGTTATATTGCAAGTATTCAAACGGCTACGTAACTGTCTATATACAAGTTTGACTTTCTCCAGCAGCAGAGAAACTTTTGCAATACTCCTGGGCATGTGCTTGTTGTACTACTACACCTTCTGATGGGGTGAGATTCACAGCAGAATGTCAAACCTGCTTAGCTAAACCCAGTTGCCATCTCACATGCCATTTACTGCTACTAAGGTATGCTGGTAGTAAACTCTCCAAGTATGGGCTGGATAGAAGTGTCAGTTATACAGGCCTAAATGGCTGGTGTAGCTGCAGAGTAGCTGTATTTTCAGGACTTACAGATTCCCTCTTCATGATCGTTTTCTGATCCTGAAAAGTACAGTGCCTTGAGAGAGCTGGGTGCTAACATGCTCTAGGCATACACTTTTTTTAGGGTTTATGGTGATATTTTTTGTTGCAGGTCTCACTGTAGTGAGACACCCAGAAATTAATTGTGTGCAAATATGCAAGGTCTTGCAACCCTTGTACACTGCTTTTATCTTAGATTTTATGGTTTCTGTTTAAAATAAAAAAAAGATAAGAAGGGCAGAAGAATTGCAATCTGTTTAAAGAGTTGCTACCCATTTTCTGTATAATATAGTCATGTACTACCAAGGGATTTCTCTATGTATGAGCAACCAAAATGCAAATGTGTTAGGACTCTGCATTTGCTCAAGAACAGCAATCGGGGGGTGGGGGGGTGGAAACCTATTTTTTTAAAAAGTAATTTTTATGTTTGAACTCACCCAAAAAAGAGTTTGGATATCACTACTGTGTTACAACAACAATAACAATACTGAGGACTCTTGCAAGAAAATCCCTCTTACCTGCTGTGCGTAGTGTAAGGTCTTTCTTGTGCATTAGAACTATCATAAAGCACAGATTACATCCAATTAAACTAAGGAATTGTCTAGCCCCCCAGAAAGAGTGTGGAGGAGAAAAGACTGTTATCATGCTCCACTTAGAAAAGTAGTTGGAACTAATGTATATTATTGCTGAAGAATCTGGCTAATATGCATGGCAAATTAGTTTCCTACAGACAACTGCATAAAGGGATATTCTAAAATGAAACCAATATACAATCCTTAACAATTACTGAGGTGGGTGGGAACTGGCAGTCGGCTGAAAACACAGCAAGTTGCTAATGATATCCCTCAAATAAATGATTTGCATGTTAAGACTTTTGCTATAATCTCACTCACACAGTGCAGGTCTCTGAGGGGAAAGAACAGAAACAAATTGTGTTTCGCATCACTTGGCATCTCAGTATAATCAAAACCCCAGATCCAGGTGAGTGTGCTATTGAATTGTACAGTATTCTTATCCCTTTCCTAAAAATGTCTGTTCACATGTATCAACTTTGCAGTCCTTGTTCTGCTGCTTGAGCTCTGCTGCCAAGATACAGGGAAACTCAAAAGCTCATTCAAGCCAAATGTGATCATAAATGGCAGTGATATCAGAATTTCTGTGAAACTTGCAACAATAGGATTAGAAGGAAAGTCTGAATTTGATATGTGCTGCTGAAAGGTAAAACTTTCAAGGTACTTAAGTCCCAAATGAGGCGTGGGGTCAGATTTTTCAAAGTCGTGATGCTGTGTAGACAGGAAGGTAGATGCTAATTGGGATTTTCAGAAGCATCTGGGAAGCGTGGCTTCCTAAAATCAGTTTGCTCACGTAGACTGTGGTGTTTTGTTCTGCATGTGTGTTGATGATCATTTATGTGTCTGTATATGAAAAGAATACAACTTTCTCAGTTCTAGGTGAAAAGGAGCTGTTTAAGTATGTTTTAGTTTTCAACATGCTCCATGAAATTTAACCATAAATTTAATTTGTCTTTATTTCTAGTTTTTAATCTCATTCTGATCAGAAGTTTAACTGTGAGCTGGCACAGTTCAGTTTTATTCTGCGCTACCTTGTACAACTGGTAGTTGTACAACTTGTACTACCTTGTACAACTGTATGCCAGCCCACGAAGCAGAAACTGTTGGTTCTGACACCCAACCTTGACTTTAGTTGCTCTGTTTAATGACAACTTAGTAAAGCGTATCTGACAAATGTATCTATTCAACATGTTTACCTTGCAGAGGATTAGAAACAGAAATCGTACGCTATTCCTTGTTCATATTGTTGATGTTCAACTCTTGTGTTTTTCCCCTACTGCAGTTTTTCACGGACTGTTTTTCTCCTAATGACCACCTGTAATGACCAGTAGCTCTTTCATAATTGCAGCAATAGTGAAAATGCCTTGCAAAAATTTTTGGCTTTGCAGAAACCTTAAGTTTTCTAGATGATAGTTTTCCCTAAGCTTGCAAGTTATGCATGCACAGTGTAAGTGAATAACCAAGAAGTGGAAGGAGGTACCACAACTGGGGTGTCGGGAGGATGACACACCTTAGCAGTGAGGTGACCTTAGAGGTTAACTATATTTCCTTTCTCTCTGTTTAAATTTGCAATAGGCATTCAAAATAGTAATAATCATACTCAAATCAGAAGTGGTTCAGACCCTAGATATACATAATCTGTCATGGGACCACCACTAAATAGCTTAAGTCCTGTATGAGTGCAGCTTGGTACAAATCCCCATGCTTGCTTCTCTACCCCTGAAAGCCTCAGCTTCGGTGACTCGGGCTCCAGAGGTTTTCTGCTTCTGGAACTAAGCAGTGCCACCAAGTCCAAAGAGGAGAAACTCCCTCGCTGAAAACTGAAGTCTTAGCAATTACCCTCAACCTTTTCAGTCCTTTAAGGAATGCTTTAGGTTCTTGGTATCTTGCTGTAAGGCTGGTTCTTTCCCTATCATTTTTAATAGCCGGAAATACATGGGTTGTTTCCCCCTGTGGGACACCTAAGGAAACTTGCCCTTCCTGCCTTGTAGCCCCACAGAGGGCAGCAGTGGCTTGGGCTCTGAAACCTCTGGCTTTTCTGACCCAAAGTGCATTCCCAGAAATACCTGGGATACTCACAAATGACCATGACAAAGTTCACAGAGGAGATGCCACCTCCTTTGGGACCACCAACTGTTGCTTCTCTGACTCAAGTCCTCCTTATCCCAGGAATATCTGAGACTCCTGCAGTCTTTCAGTAAGACTCAATCTCACCCTATTGTTGTGTATGTTCAGAAAGTCATGCCCTTCCCTTTGAACTGCAAAAGATCATTAAACTATACCAATACTAGTCCTTAATACCAAACCCTGTAGGCCCTGAAGAGTTCAGCACTCATGTGGACTTCTAGATAAAGGAGGCAAAATTGAATTTTGCTACCACAAGGATGTGGGACCAGGCCACTGCTGCTGTAGAAGAGGATGGGGAGGCAGGGGGGTAGAGAGGAGCAGGGCTGAGATGGAAGATGACTGTGGGAGGTGCTGGGATATTGACTATAAAAGTAGGCCTGCGAAGTCAGACATCTGGCCCTCAGCGTGGCTACACTCCAAGTTTGGGAGAAGACAAGAGAGAAACTTTGACAAAGAGACAAACACACCTTTCATTGGAAATACTTCCACCACAGCAGAGGATCAAAAGTTCCCCAGTACTGCCTACCCCCAGGGATACCCTATGAAGTCTTGTTTTGCAGTTTGCCTTTCTTTGACATTCTGTGTTTTTACTTAAGCTGAGTTTAAGCAGGACAAATGAAAAAACTAGAAGCCCAAGAAGAATTAGTTCCAAGCTAAGCATACTGGCCAGATGTATAAAATGTTTGGATATAATTTCATTGCAGGCTCACATTCAGCTGATCTAACACAGAATGGCATATTGGCACTTCCTTCTCACTGACATCTTGTTCCCAAGAATCTGATTTCTTTCTTTTTAAATAGTCTCTAATGTGGTCACTGAGAAAGCTCTAAAAGCTGAGTGTCATCAGTAGAGTAGTGGCACTGGGATGCTGTGTCTGCTTGCATTTTCAGGAATGTGAGAGAATGGCTTTGCAAAGGTATGAGTGCTCCATACATCACAGTGCCCTGTCATGGTGTTTTAAATGCCAGCCTCCTAACGTGGTGCTTCTCTGAGTGTATGGAAAAGGCCTGGCAGGAAAAACTCTGTCCTACTGCAAAGACAGCTGACTAGGCAGTGTTACAGAAATACTGCTCCTAATCATCAGTGAGGACAGTGACTATGCCACATGTGGAAACAACCAGGTCTTTCTCCTCCCCCATCATTTCTAATTGATATCCATCCCTTAAAGCAGAAATTTTTGCTGTCTATCCTGAAATGAATAAGCTTTCTATGTGGAATGACATTCACTTGTACAATTTCTATTACTCCAGTCTGCAAGGTCATCCATTTCTTCCAATACAATTGTCTAACCCTATTACATCTCCGTAATGCCTCCCAACTTCACAGGGTCAGCAAACTTCACCAGCTTGCTCCAAATACTAACAAGAACTTTATGTAAGATGAGACCAAAAGACTAACTGCTGAGGGACTGTCTGCCTTGTTTTCTTCCAGCTTGATATGCCCTTCCAAGTCACCCTCTTTAGCCCATTTCTTGCAGCTTACAAGTCTCATAGTATTCCCTATCTTCTCCAGTTTTAATTAATAACTTCCTATGTGGTAGCAGTTTAAATAATTTTCTGATGTTAGATCAGCCATATATTTCCCTGTGTGAATACTAATTATCTCACCAGAGAAAGAAGTCAGTCTATTCTGATCTAACATTGGCAAATTCACATTGTGTCTTGTCCCATTTGCTATTACCTATTTCCTTCCATGTCTGTAACGATTCTTTTCTTTAAAATTCACTTAAGTTTTGGTAAAAAGCGAAACCAAACAAATGGTTCCATTGCTGTCAACATAATTTATGGTGCCTTTATTAAATAAAGGCATTGTGTTTGCTGTTCTCCAGTCAGATAACACTGCTGACCCCCACTTCCCATGTAAACCTGGCATATTGCCAGTTGCTTTCCCCAAAACTCTGGGGAGTGAATTGCCCTGTGCCTTCATTTCAAATGCATCACTTTCTTCAAGTACTTTACTTGTACCTGGCTTGTGGGTACTTCATCTCCATGCACTAATTGTTCCATTCTTGCTTTTTCTCAAAGCAGATCTGAACCAAAGTCTTAGTGTTTTGGGGCTGTAGTTGAACTGCCTTTACCCTAAATGTCCCTCTGTGGATGGGCGCTGTAAGGACTCAGGAGAGCAGCTACGCACTGTAGGCACCGAGTCAGCAGAAGGGAGGACTCCCAGCTGGTAGATTGAAATAGCATGTCTCTCGGGGAGATTCCCAGGGGAAACTGAATTCAGCAAAAGCCTTTACAGGTGGAGGAGGTTTGCTTTCTCAACTCCAAGCTGAATGAAGGTATTGAACCTGAAACCTGTATTAGCTGCTTTTACCCAGTTTTAGAGGAGTATCTGTGGCAAACATTGCTTAGATTAGTAGGTGGCAAGAGCCTGTGTGCTGACCTTTCCCAGCCCTAAAATAGGAAGGACAGGGGGTGAAAAAGAAGGAGAGAGTCCTCTTGTTTTAAAGAAGAAAAACACTTGAGGACAGATGCTGTCTCAGTTTGGGAATGTGCCATTGTGCCTCCGTGCCAGTCTCAATGAGAGACAGTAGGTGCATCTGTGCCACTAAAAATAAGTCTGCAGTTCACTCTCTTTCCACAATTGCATAAACAGAAGCTGGAATCTGTTCCAGCATATAACCAGTAGAGACTGTATCTTTTCTAGTGTTCTGAAGTCCACGCTCAGGCAGGCAGAGTTCTGGGCAGAAGTCTGCAGTGTGTGCTTCACAGTGAAAAGCCATATGTGTGTATGGCATAGTACCCTGAGAAGCTGTAAAACCTCCTTCAGCTTGAATAATCTGAAATAAATTGAGCTTTTAGCCTACCTGAGATCTAATTAAAGTGATAAATAAGGAATAGAAGTTGTTGGGGGTTTTTTTGCCCAATGTCTTGGGGGAGAAGCATGTGGGGAGGGGACAGTCTCTCTGACATCCTACTGGGAGGGCAAGATTGATCTCCTTTCTCATGAAAATGAGCACTAGCAGTGTGTTTATTTTCATGGTACTGCAAGAACAACCAAAAGACCTGCAGGCTCCTACAGCAAACCTCTATTCTGCAAAAGCAAAAAGCTTCAGTGATGTAGCATGATATACAAGACAATAAGCACAGATTGCACTGTTGATCTTTTGTGCACCTTGCCTGAGGAGATCATGTTGCAATTATTTAACAGCCTAATTGCAATACTTCAATGTAGTTTGGGATGGGCAGTGAAGACTGACTTTGTCATAGAAAGTGAATTAAGAAACAGATTGGAAAAAACATTAGCAACAAGACCAGGAAGTTGGCCAAGTGGTGGAGGGTAGCACCTACTTCTGTGAAAAATACTGTGATATTGATTTATAAGACTACAGTTCTAAAAAAAACTCTGGTTCCCTAGGGGGAGCTTTTGATTTTACTTACAAAAGTAGTCCTGTTACAGAACATCTCGAAACACAAGGTCAAACAAGTGAAAAAGAATGTAAAAAAGGTACTTCATAACAAATGCACCTGGTATTTAGACATATTAAAGATAAAAACTGTCTCCACTAACTCTCCATTAACTAGCAATAACAATTAACACAAGGACGAATTTTAGAAAAATAGAATAGAGTGCCAAAATAGTACCCTGAAGTTTAACCTGCCTCATTATAATCTCATTACAATGTTAAAAACCACACCTCCTAGTTAGAAAAGCCCCCAACGCAAATAAGCCCCCTACTCTCTGAGCATGCATAGTGAATTAAGAGAACTGTATCTTTAAGATGAAGTAAGAAAAGTATTAACCAATAGTTAATTTAGGGGTAGGATCAGTAGGCGTAACTAACTTTGTTAACTGTTTTAAATACCTGTCATGATTTTAACCGGGTGTGCATACGAGGAGGAAAAATCCCCCATGCACCCACCGCTCCAATAAACCAATGTCAGCTTTCTAAACTATCATTTGGTTTGGAGAGTTTTTGTTACAATTTTTGGCCACAGTCCCTTCCATTTTATTTTTATCTTAATCTGTATCTAAAATACGAGAGGAAGAGGATAGCATGTACATTCTTCCATGGGCAGACATCAGAATAACAACAATTCAGTATTTTCAGTACATGCAAAGAGTCTCAGCCATCATCTTCAAACAAAATTATTCTAATTGCTCTAAAAGCAGTTGGGCAACTTTTGATGCCTGCAGAACACAAAATTACTTATTTTAGTGTTGAGTTAAAAATCAAGACTTAGAATAGACAATGAATAACAAAATATTAGCAGAGTGACCTTTTTGTCAGCAGTTATGACAGCTTACTCTGCTTGGCTGAGCAGACTGGACAGTCAGGATATTCTTTCACTGTAGAAAATTGGAAAAATTTAATGGAAGTGGCAAAAGGCTGCATTCCTGGAGGGAGTACGTGCATAAGAACAAATTTGCAAAGGAGCGATTAGTGATTACAAAATTTCTAGGACCTTTCTGAATTTGGAGGAGAAATGTTCAGCAGACTTTAAATTAATTGAAATTTCTAGGGCAAATTGAATTCTGATGTGATAGAGAAAAATTATTTTGCTATTCTTCTGTAAGGGTTTAATACATCAGTACTTCACAAGCTAAGAAACCTCCCACTGTGACCCATCAGATCTTCTTTTTATATCTGTGAAAGTAAAATAATCCACAAGAGGTAATACTTTAGGTGTAAAGGCAAGATTTGTGCCACAACAATTATACACACACAAGCACAGAGCAGGAAAGGTGAGCAGGATGCATACTGACAGTCAGACTTGTCCAGAGGAAAGTTTGCCCTAATAAAACAGAGCTACTTCACTGTTTTAGATCATAATATTGTAGCATTCAAAATCTCAAACATCTTGACTTTCCTCTGTCTGATACATTTACTTACTATTTATTCTCTTAATGTTCTATGTGGTTCATTCTTTATGAGGCCTTAGGTAGAGAAAGGCAACCTTATTCTAAGCTGTCATCAGTGCTTCTGTTGAATGGTGATCAGGTAAGGTAGAAACGCTTTGTGGAGATGTATGGAAAATGTTTTTTCTGTTGTGTGATGAAATGGGCACTTGGCTTATTCTAATCCACAGCACCACAGAAGGCACCCCGCTGACGTTAGGTCTCTTCTGTGTGCTACGAGAAACAGTAGCTCTAGTAGAAACATTGCTATCTCAGCTTTCAAGAAGCACTGTGCATTTTAGCCTGTTCTTCATTTTCAGGGCCCAGTATGAAAACTCAAAAACTTGCATCAAAATTCAGCTATGGTCGCCAATTCTCAGTCATAAATGATAGCCGTTCCTGGAAGCATATTGCAGAAAACTTGATCAAGGTTCACTGAAATTTAGCCCAATCTTATCATAAAGCTATGGCTCCTGGTGAGTCATAGCTGAGTTGTGGAGCTGTGCTGGGGCTGTCAAGCAGAGTCAAGGGAGCTTTGGAGGTGCGATGTTTTATCTGATTGTTACTGAACATGTGCTGCAATTAACTCTAAAAATTAATTGCAAAATGTTCTTTCCGAATAGGCTAAAGGGAGCTGGCTCAGAAGCTACTATGAATAAGATCAGGAGAGATTTCAGGTAAGATTTGTCCCAAGCAGTCCCATTTGGGGGCAGACGTGGAGTGGGGTTTGCGAGCCCTCAACAAGCGCAGGTGGCAGCACAGTGCCATTCGTGGTGAACTGCTGCTTTATTCACTGAGCCCCTATTTGAGCATTAATTGGAAAAGGATGTACATGCAGGTGCTTCTTACATCTGCCTTATAAAGGCGGATTTTCACAGCTGTGGAGACATAAACCATCTGGCTTGACATTCACAGGGGAATTATGACTGGATCTGTTTCTTTGACTTTCAATAACCCAGACCACATGTGCAAAGTGGGTGAGTGTGTACAGGGGCAATGTAACACTTTGTGTGTATAGATGTAGGAGACGTGTTTTCTGACTATGCAAATCAGTTGATACGTGCTTGAGGGGAAAGGTAATATTTATTAATCACGTTTGCAAATGTTACTTATGAGGCTATGCATTTAAAAAGAGGCATGCCATTTTTCTCTGCTGTCTGTGAGTTGCTCAGTGTCATTGGAATGTCTATAGCCCTGGCATTAGAATGACATTTCTTTTATCTCCAACTACTTGCATCTGCAAAAAGCGCATTGGCCCTGGTGTGGTGCTGTTTCCAAAAGCCTGATACTGGGGCTGCATTATAAAACTTCTTCATAAATATTAAGTTTCATAAAAAAAAGCATTCTCCTTGACAATATTAGGATTTCAAAGGAGTTTAGAAACCCTCTTTTTCATTCAGTGCAAAACAGAAGTACAGCTTTGTTGTTAAAGCCAGATAATAATTGACCTATATTTCACATACCTTTATTTCTAGAAGTTGACAAAGGCAATGCGCTCTTGAAGCTGATAAGAGCTTGTACTGGAACCGGGTTTAAACTTTTTGTGGTGGTCCTCTTTGCATAGGTTTTGAAGATCAAATAACAGTGATTAAAAGCTGCTGTACATTGAAACAGTTAGTGTGATGAGCTGTAGTTTTAGAGAGGAAGAACAAATCCTGTTCTTTATTACTGACAAGTTATGGGATGCTGTCCTAGTTAACTTTCACAAGTAAACAAACAAAAAAAAGACTACTGCCTTCGTCTTTCCTTAGCCAATCCATGATCTACAATGACAGGGAAACCATAAGGTTTCTGAAGTCTTTCTTGGTAGCAAGAGGAGAGAGAGAAAATCAGAAATTCACAGGGAATCAAAATAAGTTGAACTCCGTGTTAAAAACAAAACAAAGCTTAACAGTAGTCCAGAAATTAATTTAATTTACTTGCATGGCCTGCAGGGCTCATATTTTAACCTGACCTAAGGCTGCACAAATGCTTTAGTAATTCCAGTTCATGAATGAAGCTCAGACAATCACATCTTTCTTTGTTTGTAGCAGGAGTTAAAAATGAGCATAATAACTTTAAAAGATCTTGGATATGTATACAAATACTTGCAAGGTTATCTCAAATATAAACAAGTTTGGGCTCAGGCTTTTCATTCTTACCTTGCTCTTTTGTACCTCCGGTTCAGTCTAACTTAGATTTTTTCAGAAGATTAATAGTCTCTGTCCCTTACAAATATCACATTTCCTTGAAAATGCCATTGGTTTCAGGTGTTCTTGTCATCTTGAAATGGGTGAACTGCATACGTGATTAAAGAATAGTGGAGTAAGGAAGATCATCTGTGTCACGAACCAAGTCTATGCTCTCCAGATAGTGTGTCTAGCTGCAGAACTGAACCAGGCATAGGTGAGGATGGGCTCTCTCACAAGGTCGGTGCTCCCTGCAGCCTAGGAAAAAAAAACCTGCAGAATCATGTCCACTAAACAATCTAGGTTAGGAAACAGGCTCCTGATATAGCTAGTCAGGAGAAAAAAATCTTGTTTTAAAGAATGAATCAGACCTTTAGTGTATTACTGGTGAGCTGGTGAGTTCCTCCTCTCAAGGTGGCACAGTCTGTGTATGGAGGATGAGCTGATTATATGTGTAAATTAGGTATGGCAGTGAAGTCTCTAAAGACACATAAATTGACTCAGGACTTCAACAGCCTTAAAAGCAGTTGTAGGTGGGAACTGGAGAAATATCAAATGTAAGGAATAATAGATACAATATACTTGATTGAGAAAAAACCAAAATGTAGGATGTGACTATCTAGTGTAATGGCACTATGCCATTACTTTGAGCTGGTGCTGTGAAAAGAGAAATACCTTGGGGGCTGTTGTTGTTGTTGTTATAGAAAAATTTGCATTTATTTTTAATACCTCTGCCTTCAGACGAAGGTTTTATGGACACTGAAAGTCTTGTGATTTGAAAACATTTTTTTTTTTTCCAATTTCATTAAAACCCTGCCATCCAACAACATCAGATTTTCTTTGGTTGTGTTGAGATTTTCCAGCCAGTTTTAGTAGCTAAGTAAAAATTAGACATGTTTAATTAGCAAAGAATTTTTTGTTTCACCTTTTTACTTAGTCTAGATTTGTTTTCTAAAGCTCTTTTCCCCTACCCCACGCCAACCCCCATGGACTGCTGTAATCATATATTACTGCTAGTCATTTAAGGGGCATTAGCATTTCACAGAACAAGTAATGAAAGCAGAGCCAACCTGATGATGCTACATGAAGGGAACGGCCAATTTTTGAAAGCAAAGGTAAAGCTGAAATTAACAGTCTGCAGGTTGTTAGACACACAAGTGAAGTCTCTTCTAAATGGCCATGTTATTTTCTTTAGTGGTTTTCTAACAAAATGCATTTTCTGGGTTGAGGTTGGGGGTTTTTTTGTGATTAAATTTAAATGAAATGTTCCCAAGCTGAAAGAGAGAATAGGGTGCATGAAAGAACAGGAGAAGGCTGCAGACAACTGTTCTTAATGTACCACATTTTATTGCAATATCGTTGTTTTGATATGTTAAATTAAGAAAAAAATTCTTCCTCCCCCTACTAAGTACTGCAGTCTAAGAATAAAACAAAGATCCCTTAATTAACTAAGGCAACAAATAAGGAAGAACAAGGATAAAATGCTGGTCAAGGAGGGAAATTTGACCTAATTATCACTCATGAGCATGTATTGAAATACAGTGTCTGGGTAAAACCTGCTGGCAACATGAGGCTGGGATGCAAATACTCAGAGAGTTTGCTTTGCCAGCCTGTGTCTCCTCATTAGGCACTTCCTGCTTAAAATGGAGCAATTCCGATTCATCAAAGAGAACGCTGTTATATTCTGTGCTTAAGAGTACGTATTATTTTTGATACCATGATGAGGTCTTCTTCTTTGTGAATACTCCTAATCATAATTTCTTTTTTCTTTTAAAAATGTATGTTATGGAGCTTGGTTTTTTACCAGGGAAAGGCTTGCAGGTTATTTTCCATTTCAAACAAAAGGGGAAATGTTTTATGTTCAGAATTGACTGTAATTGACTGTTCTCTAGCAAACTTTCTTAGTACATCTGCAGACATTCAATGTGTTGACATTATATTAAAAAAAAAAAAGGAAGATGGAAATTTAAAGTAGATCCAATTTGCAGATGGATGTATATATATTTGAACACTTAAAAAACATTCATATTTTGGTGGGAACAGGTAAATGGTTAGTTAAATATGATCAAGGCCTCGGATGAGTATCCAGTACTGAAAGCATGATTGAGACTGATCCAGGATTACTTGAAAGGTCATTAAACTCTGGCCCAAAGGACCCGTAGTCATAGATGTAATCTGCTCTGCATTCAGGGCTTGAGGGATGACAGCTGACCTGGGCACCTGTTGCAGGGCTGGGAGCATCGCTGCCTGCTGCTCTATGGTGAGGGCTTCTCCTGCCTCACCTTGGTGCAGCGTCACACAGATGAGCTGGAGGAGAGTGGCCATTCTTCCACTTCGAGCACCATGTACTAAGCGTTATCAATGTAAATGAAAGCAGCACATAACCAGTAGCAAACGACAAACACGGTATCTGGTGAAAAGACTGGATTTCTTGTCAAGGATTTTCTCACCTTTGAAAAAAGTATATTCCATAAGAAAAAATTAAGCCTTTTCTCAGAAAAAGCTCTAGCATTGTTTTTGAATTGTCTCTCTCAGTCCAGTAATATCCCAGCTCTGATGCACTTTCAGTTCTGCTTTAATGCTTGAAAGAATAATCGTCTTTGATCTTTTGGAAGGACACGCTTCCCAGATAACAAGAACATCAGAATACAACTTGGACAAGAGGCTGTCTTCAAACCATTCTGGGTAACTAGTGTTTCACCAGGTCATTCATAACAGGCGACTTTTTTTTGAGGCAAGACCACCAGCTGTGTGTCTGAGTTTCTACCTCTCCAGTCTGCATCTGACACAAATATAAACAAGAGAGAGAATGTTTCTTAAGAGTACCTAAACTGAAATAATCCTCTCCAATCCCATAATGAGTTGTGGTTTTCATAAGATAAACTCACAGGAAATGAGGGGTTTTTTTTACTTCTTCCCCTAGTTTCAGTGGGGAAATTCCACTCAGTTTTGGGCTGGCTTAAGTCTTTGAGTGCTCTCTGCAAAAAAAGCATGACTTACTCAGATATGAGATTCTTTTCAAACAGGAGCTACATCTTCCTTCTTCACTGGCACCTGCGGATTTGTGTGTGCCTCAACAAGTACAGGTGACCTCCTACCCCTTCAGCCTTCTGGGGGCTTAGTGGCTACTGCAAAGCTGTGCTGTGCAAGCAGGCTGATGATGGGAGTAAATGACACTTTAGTTTCTCTGACACTGTGAATTGTAAGGTACAGCAGGAAAAAATTTTTGCGGGGCTAAGGGTAGTGCAGATTTCTCCTCCGGTCCCTGAACTTTTATGAGGCCATTCATAGCATGTCTATGCTCAGGTGCCAGTGGTAACATGCAGATCCCTGCCCACCATGTTGAGCCAGCAGGATGTGATCCTCCTCTGGCAAGTGATGTCAACAGCATTTGGCCATCCAGAGAAGGATGATGGCAGTGCAGGTACTGCCACGTGTGCCAGAGCAGCCCTGAGAGTGGTCCTGCTGAGCCAGAGGGTGAGCAGAGCCCTTCCCTGCAGCGTGACCGGGGTTGCTCTGCCTGGGCTGTGCCTACGGGACAGCGCAGCCAAGTGCATCCCCTGGCAAGGGGTCAGCCAGCTCTGCACCTCCTCAGGAGACACTTTCTTAAAGTTGCTTCTCTGAAGGGAATAGTTGCTCCACTCTTAGCTATTCTGGCACTCGCAGACAGGAGTGGCCTCGTGAGCTCTGGCTTCTTTAATGCCCTGCCGCTGTGGGTCTCTTGCACCCCCCTACCTGATACTTGCAGGAGGGCTCATGGGTGGCAAAAACTCAGCAAAAGCTTACCAATATTCATCTCACCATATTAACGAGGGGAGAGGATTTCTGCTGTCTCATGCTCATAGGTCATCCCTTATCTCCAGGAAACTGCCAGGAGGAGGAATTGTGAAGGTGTTGAGGGAAAAGGAGCGAAATAATGAGATCTGAATCAGGGATGAACCTCTGGAGAAGTACAGGCTTCCTCTAAGTCATCTTCTCTAGGTACTAGTCTATTCTGTCTTATTTTTGGCATGATCCAGCTTCACAAGTTTCCAATGGCTTTTAAAATTCTCTTGCAGCAATTGTTTCTACTATTTCTGGACTACTGGCTCCCTGCCCCCTGCTCTGCTGAGTCAACTCTGCAGAAAAAAAGTGTTTGTCCGGGCAGTGACTGACAGCACGCTGCCCCAGCAGCAGTGGCACCTGAGAGCTGGTTTATGGCAGTTGGCAGTGGATATCACACCTAGGTCCTGCTGCTCCTCCACATGTGCAGGTAGCACAGCTGAAGAGGAAACTTGCCTAATGTCTCAATGTACAGGCAGCACAGGATGCCGAATTAACAAGCCTAAGCCTCAGTGTTTATAAAGCGCCTATGAAAGGAATACAGTTTAAATGAGCTACTCATCCCACAAATAAAATCAGTCAGAGAGTCTATTTGTGTAATGCTGTAAAACAAGCACACAGTGTGCCTTCTTCCGTTTGACACCTCTTATAGCGAAAGCTTTGTCACTGTAGCTGGGGTGGGGTTTTGGGGGCTGTAGTGCTGTAATATTGCAGATATTCAGTGCCAGCGTGTCTAGTGAAGCTTTAGCATGTTCACATAGACATCAGGAGAGAAAGGAGTGATACTGTGGAAAAGCCAGCTGGCTGCTCACTGACACTGTTGTCAGTCACTTACAGCATCACACAAAAGCTTTACTCGGGGTTAACGTAAGGAACTATGCTGCGCAACCATACCTGTGTAGAGCAGGCCCAGGAAAACAATTTGGAGGAAGAGTAATGCCCCTTCTTGGACTTTGTATTTGCTCCAGTAGTTCTCCTGCCAAAATCTTAGTTCACCTGCAATGTCAGAGCTGTGTCTTCGGCGCTGAAACTTGCAGCAGGGTGCTGGTAGTGGGAGTGGTACAGTGAAGGTTGGACACAGGCGCAACTAAGATGGGTAGGTACTGCTGTGTCCTCTTTACCACCACAGCATTCAGTGTGTGCTACGGACAGCATGGGAGTATGGAAAGACAGGTCATATGCCGAAGAGCTTAAAATCATCACAAATGCAGAAAGTGGAAGGAGGAGAGGAAAAACAGGCTTGGTATCGGAAGTTGGCTAAAGCGAAAGGGAGCTCTGATAAGGAGCTGCAGGACGGAGATCTTGATGCAAACAAGTTTTATATTTTCAAAATGTATTTAGAGGTTTTCTGGATGCCTAACTCCTTGAGAAGTGCTGAGTATTTATCCTGGGGAAAACCAAGCTTCCTTAATGCGTCAAGTCATGAATGTGGAATTGGTGGCATCCAAAATCCTTGGTTTCTTTCATGAAGTTTCACTTCTGTACAAAGATGCAGATTAAAATACACCATATTTCTGAAAAAATGTTAGCAATGTCTTTAAACAGTTCTCACTGGTTTTAGCAAGGAACTGTGGGCTTTTAAACAAAGAGATAACATACTGACAAGAAGTCAGTTTATGAATATCAGGAAAGAAAATATTTCAGACTTGACAAACAACAACAAAATGCCTTAAACTTAAACCCAGAGGACTTGAACTTTAAAGTCAGATCAGACCCGAAGCAGCAAATCAAACATGTGACATGGGGCCTAAGCCACGCCAGCAGCCTGCCGAGCTGATGCACTGCCTGGAGGGGAGGCCAGTGGTGCTCATGTCGTGTTTAACACGGGCCAACCAGGCTACGGACTTCAAAACGGGAAGAATGCACTAACCTGGAGCAAGTCAGACCACAGCCCTTCACACAAATTTGAACTGTCAAAGCTGTCTTATGGAGTCTTCTTCCAGAGTATCAGAAGCAGGTTAGCTCCCAGGCCACAAACTCACAGACAGACATGTATGTGGCTCGCATGGTAAAAGGCGTTGACTGCACGGCTGATAGGGAAGCAGTAGAGCAGGAAGCTACTTCAATAAAACGGTTTAAAAAAAAAATCATTGAGGACTGAAGTTTCAAATATATGTACAAGCAACAGAAGTGTGTAAACAAAGTGCCACCCACTAAAAGCACAGTCTAGCTCCATGTCTGTTGTTAGAATCGAGCTTTGTCCTCTGTAGCTGCAAGAGGAACAGGTTTGCTGCTTCTGCACTAGAGTAGCATGTGGGAAGGGGCCTGCAACCGGTAAGAAGAAACCATCCTTACTGGTGAGGATAGGTGCCAGCCCGTGTAGGAGCAAGGTCTGTGCCCTACAGCCATGCCCACTTCTGGCTCTGGTCTCCCATTCTTTCAGAAGTAAAGCTCAGCCTCAGGGAAGCAGCCACAGCTATGAGGCAGCCCCTATAGCCTGTGTACCTATGGATGCCCTGCTGCAAGCATGGTCTGTGGGGCTCAGTGCGTGTGTGCAATGGAGCAGAAGACTTTTCCCCAAGTAAAGCACGGGGTTAGTTAGATGGAAACTTGGATAAAGTTATATACGTACACTAACTGCTTCAGAGAGTTATCACCCTGGGCTGCTCCAATCGCTGTGTTACAGACAATATTTACACTACTTGTGCCTCCTGCAGGGATTTTCTTTTTCAGAAATTCCAGTGCCCAGTGCAAATGGTTTTTGAAAGTCTGGATCTTTACGACAGTCATAACTGAGCCCAAAGTGACCCAACTAACATGCTCATTCTCAAATGGAAAGGCTAGAAACAGTTCCTGGGAAAAGCCCTATCTTAAACCTACCCTTCATCTTGTATCTGTTTTCTTTCTCCAAAAGCTGCAGCTCTAGTATTGCTTTGTTGTTGGAGCTGAAACCAATGAATTCACCTGTATACTCTGCTTTTCTTTCCGTGCTCTGGTGGTTACAGAGAAGCCAGAGCTCCCTGAAAGCAGAGAAACAGAAGTAGTTTACAAAAGACCTAGCTAAGTTTTAAAATTCAGCATTTACCACTTTAGGTAATTGTAGAAATTTGCGGTTTAATTTAGACAGAGACATCATGGCACAACTGCAGCTGCAGAGTTCCTCTTAATAGACTGTTTTTAAGGTAACAGCTTCTCTTTTTCCCTCCTTCACAAAGAGAGGCCACACACAAAACGCGACAAAAATTGGCATCCTTGTTGCTTGGTATTTTTCACTAAGTGTTCGATGCTTTTAAAAGGTCATGGTAGGGCATTGCTTGTTAGATGTACCAATCACTGAAAACTTTTTAAACTAGCTTACATTCTCTGCATGCTTTTAAAATTTCTGCTCAAGTGTTGTTGATGTTTTGCAGTATTTCACAGACTACAAATACCTGAGAAGGTTAGAATTGCCGTACTTACTGGCTGATACCTTCTTTCTGCTGCAGAGGGGAAGATTTAAGACTCAAAGGGTGGTGAAAGGTTTTCATTTGGAAAATAGTTGTGTAGAAAACAAGTCACAGAGGCAACACTGAACTGACAGAATTAAAAGGCATGCAGGATGGGTCCGAAATGCTACTTAAAAGATAGTGATAACAGACTAATTAAAAGAGCAGCAAAGCATTAAAGCATTGTGTAACCTAAAGCTTAAAAAATTGAATAATTCTTGACAAAAAAGGGGGAGAAAGGAAAAAACCTACTTCTTATACAGGAAGAGGAGACTCTTATAGTAACTAAATCAAGTTTTGACATTATGGTTTCTATTTTGCCATACAGATATGCTTGTTGACTTCCAAAAATACCGCCCCCCCCCCAAACCAGAAAGCATTCCCAATTTCCCAGCCTGGGTAAACATTGCTCCTGGTTACTCTTCCTCGAAGGAATAACGATCATGTGTAGCCCAGGCCATTAATTATCCTCCATATCCAATTCCCACTCCTTTCCCACGTGCTCTATCTCATGGTGTGTGCACGTATAGGGTCCCTAATTCTCACTTAAATGCATTAACCGTAAGTTCTGGGAAAATGATAGTTCTTACCAAAAGGTAGAGGAAAAGGGGACTTCAGTATTTGTTTTAAAAATGGCTGTGAAGTTAAACACGTACAGCCCTCAGAGTGCTGGCTGGTACTTGAGTTGATGAGATCTTTAATGAAGTGATAATGGTTGATTCTTTGCAAAAGAAGAGTCAGTGTTCTTTCTGAACCAAATCAATGTTGTCTTCTCAACTGCTGTCTTTTGAAAAGAGAAAATGACAGATTTTGGGTCATTTCATTGTCTTTCCCAGGTTTTCTACCCTCATCTCCCTGGATGACCCTCGTTCTTCCAGCTCCCTCCTATTCAAAATTGAATTATTTCCTTTGCTTATGGCCTGCACTTTCCAACATTCCTACTATTTCTTTGGTACAATTTCCATCAGGAGTCCACCTCCAAAGTCAAGCTTTGTTAGAAATAAAGAATCTTTATGTGGTATTGGCTTTCCTTGAGAAACTCACCTATGAAAAATTCTGGCAATAACTTTAGATCTTTAATATTTCTGCTCTTTCTGTCTGGGTCAAAAACATTGCAAAGAAAAATTGCCACTTGAAATGTAAATCCATGAACATTTATCTTGTAAGTCAGAAGAGCTCAAAGAAATGGAGAAAATGTGTCTCTTCTCAAAAAGGAAGAAAAATTAGAAAATTCATCCTAAAAAAAATGCCACTGTGCAAAATAAAAAATCATTTTTTAAAACTAAAACCAGAGGAATTTGAAGTCCTTCTATAAATGCAAATTTAAAAGTAGACTTAATTATATAATTTCTGATATTTTGTATGGCTGAATAGCTGGCAATGACTAGCTGGCAATGTAACAGAGCCTGTTCCTCTGACGCTTCACACCTGGGGGAGTTCTTTACAAAAAAGCAGACCCTTGTTTTCTGCTTGCAGCAAGTGGCTATAAGTGATTGACAGGTGCTCAGCAACAGCAAAATGCAGGTCTGCCCTCAGTAGTTTTATTTCAGACAACCTGGATGCCGGAAAAGAGAAATTAGTGACTGTATATGTATATTTATGTGAAGTGAGAGTACAGTCGTCAGCTGTGTGGCCAAAAGACACCTGAACTTACCACACAACACCCACATTGTGTCCATGCCAAACCAGACACTTTCCTCATGAAAACTTTGGGTTTGCTGTGCTCGCTAGCAGAGGATGAATACACCAACCTTTCTAGGGATCATGTACTCTCAGAGTTTCTTTTAGGTCAAGTTTATGATTGGATATAAACTGCAATCTGTACTGTACTGGTTCGGGGGCCAAAGAGAAAGAATAGTTTCCTCAAATGGCAAAAAATCACTAAATGTGCACATAGGTTTATTAAAAGGGTGGAGAAAAACCTGCTTGCTAGCTAGCCATTTCATGGCTCACTTTATCATGTTGCAAAAGCAGAGGAAAGGGCAAGATTCCCATCTTGCATCCGAAGTTATGGTGGAGTACCTCAGTGGTGCCACAGCCATCTGATCTACTAGCCGTGTCTCGCTGGCTTGCGCGGCAGGGGCAGAAACCATGGCACACAGGAGAGAAAGTGTTGTGACTCCTTTGCAGGAGGGCTGTTTGCATTCCTTTCTAGCTCACAGAGCTAGTTACCTAGATGTAATTAAGAGATAAAGATACTTTATAATGGCCAGGAAAACCAGGACCCTCACCTAGAGATATTTCGAGTGCCTTCCCTGAATGCAGTTGCATAAACTTCATAAGGCTCTTTTTTTAGCCATTCAGGACAGGACAAGGCTTTCCAATGTGTTTGCTCACGTTGGTCTGCCGCTGCACAGTTCAGCACCAGGCTTTAGCTTTGCAAAGTTCAAAAGCAAGTTGAGATCTGTGATTTGGGTTCAGTTGTACTGTGAGAAAGGAAGTCAGATTTTGAATGTAAGAGTGGTCCAGCCAGCTATGGAAGTGCTGGGTACTCAGCTATTAGTACTTGTCATTTCCATATGCTGAGTTTCAGCCAAATACTGAAAAGGCAAAAGAGGTTATTTGCTATGTGCCATACAAATATAGGTCTGGTTGCAGGTTGGGTGCTCATTAAACCTAATCCATTTACCTAAGGCTGTTATGTCTGCAGCCTTATAGCAGAAATTGGAGAATGAAGGAAAAAAAACCCACCATGTTCCTCCAGCCTTGACTCCTTTCCTTTTGTTTTCCATTCAGCAGGGCTTCACGATAGAACTAGAGGGGTGACATCACTCCACTAGATAAACTAATTTAGCTTCTCACCAGAAAGCTGGCAGTCAGTACCAAGGAAGAGAAAGGACTGCAGGCGGAGTGGGAAGGCCACCATCTGCACAGGGAGGTGGTTGGTGCCAACTGGGCCCAAGGCTAAAGGATGGAGAAGGAGAGAGGATGACCACTGTTCTGTGTGCACGGCTTTTGTTGTTATCCTAGCTACAGATGGGACGTGCACAGCATTTGGAAGTTGCTGAGACTGCTAGGAAAGAAGAAATGTGGAGAACCTGGTACTGGAAGCACGTGGCTGGAATTTGTCTGGGGTACAATTTGTAGTGTCTAAACGTGCACGATGCAGTGAATTACATCAGTCCTGTCTTTCTGACTGTGTTTATTTTAGAGGGTTGGAGGGTTTAACGTTGCAAAAAAATCAAAGAAAGAGTTACTTCCTCATGCTTAACTTTCATCAATTTGTTACCTGTCACTTTTATCAAAGCAATATTTTTTCAGTCTGAGAATTCAAGACTGTGATGATGTGTAGGAAATATCAGGATCTTCTCTCTGTATAACCCCATTCAGTCACTAGGAATCTGGTATCAGCTGGAGAATGCTACCGTCGCATCTTCAGTTCAGACACAGGCTCTTGCAGAGGAGATGCAGACTGTGTTCTCCCATAGAGTATTTACTTTTAGCTTCTTTTATTGTTCCCTTTTATGCAAAATAAGTATTTTTGAATGTAAATATAAGATTAGGACTTGTATATGGAAAATGTGATTAGTGAGTGTGCGCCTACCAGCAAGCATATTATTTTCATTAATCAATGGTGACAGTCATTTTGTTTTCATGGTTTTTGGCAATCCGTTTGCTCTATTCTGAGAGACTCGGTATCTAAGGCCTTTGCTGGAAAACAGAATTTTGCAAGAAGACACTGGAAAAACACATTCTTTCAACCAGCTAAATGCCGTCATTGACAGTTATTCTCACATTATATGCAAACCATGTGTGAAAGAACAACACAAGCCCCCCCTGCCACCCTTTTGTATGGTGAAGGCTCATGGGCGTGTATGGCACATGTTTCAAGATGAGGTTTTTTAACATGCTTTTTAGCTCCCTAAAGCAGGTT
This sequence comes from Gavia stellata, assembly GCF_030936135.1. Lineage (NCBI taxonomy): Eukaryota > Metazoa > Chordata > Aves > Gaviiformes > Gaviidae > Gavia > Gavia stellata. The sequence continues at coordinate 39,658,568 of NC_082595.1, forward strand.
TCTGACTTTTATCAAAGAAGCATTTGTATGTCCTCTAATCAAAAAAACAGTGAGGTTTCAACTAGACCAGGTGCTATTACCTAAGCTATCACCACTTCTAAACTAAGACTGTTTTCTTGCTAGGGAGGTATCTCTGACTTTACGGCTGTGTCATTTGGCTATTGGCCTAAATAAGCATACGTATGACTGATGTGTCAACGGTAGATTTCTTCTTGATGAAAACCAGGTGTTTGACAGTATTGCCTTAGCATCTCGTCTTGATAATGTTAATCACAAATAAATGGGATCTGTCTTTTCCAGCTGTAGCCATCAAAAAGTTATTCCAGGTCATTCACCTAAGCTCTTACGATAAACCATGCAGCCACTTCTTACGAATAATTTGTTCAGCCTTTATCTCTTCCCACCAACTAAGGAGATACATACCTGACAACAGCAGATATCTAACTTTAACATGGCTAACCATAAATGAGGTGGTTCTTCCTTAGTGTGAATGACCCAGCTGTCTTAAAGTAGCCATTTATGTAGCTGGGATGTAGCCTTTCATAAAGTTCCCTACCCAGCCAGTACAGCTGAAAAGTCACATAGGACTAACACTGCAAAAGGACTCACCTTCTGTGTTTCCATGACTCCAGTTCACAGTTTGAACCCAGTCTTGAATCTGGTGCTTAAACTGTAACAACCTTGGATCCCCTCTCCTCCCTGGGGAAGCTGGCACTTTGGTGGGATGTTTCCAATAGCTTGAGCATTGAACTGGTAAATAGGAAATGCTTCAGACACAAGTTTGTATCTTAAATCTTACCCTTTTTCTGAATCACATACAGCTTCACTTGTTACAGGACTCCAGATGTTACTTAGACTACTTAGCCTAGTGGTCTGGAGTACCAGATCACTTCCCAGAGCTGGGAACCTTTGCTGAGTCTTTTAAGACTCAGGAGGTATAATCCTTTTTTATTTAAAACATCAATTCCTGAGAGAGTCCTACTAGTATGAACTAACCTCAGCCAGGCATCTATCTGATGACAAATAATGAATGAATGGAAAGTATTAACAGGTCTTAGGGGACTGGACTCAAGGTAGTGCTTTGAGGCTGTGAAAGGTTAGATGTGTTCTTGCTGCCCAGTGAGTTCACATCTGTATAATGGAGGGCCATGTTCAAGAGTTAAGATGGGAGTACTGTATCAGCTGAGGCCTAGTGGTTGAGAAGTTTTGTGTATCCCAAGGCTAGAGACAGCAAATCCAATGTGAAGTAAATCATAACCAGGATACTCCCTGCTACTGGAGGGAGTAAGTATGCACGTGTTCATATGGTGAGAAAGGGATACTCAATGTCATTCTCCTCTTTCTTTCTCTGTAGCTTTAAATGAATACAGCTTCCAGCACTGTTTTGACTGGGGATCGAACCTACTTATGTATATGTTTTCTAAAGAGTGTGCTGAGGATGGCTGCTGGGTCTGGTTCACTGTGGCCAATAAACATTTAAATTGAGGAGCCTGTCCAATTTTGGGAATTAAATAAATTTGCTGAGCCTGTGAGATGGAGAAGTTGCTCTGGAGTTAAGCAGAAGCAGAATTTCAGGGAAATTATCAGTGAAAATGCAAAATATCTATTTTTTTTAACTTTCTCAAAGGACTAAGCAGAAAACTTGAGAAGCACCATCAAGACTCTAGGACTCCAAGTTGTCACTTTTCATGGACTTTCTCCTTCAAATCTTTAATAACATCTAAGTATTAGGAGAATAAATTCTTAAAGTCATGAGTTTAAGATCCTGTGGCAGTGGGACCCCCATAAGCACTCAAGAAATATAAAAAGAGAAGCCTCAAGCCCTCACTTCATACACTCTCAGAACTGCTTTATGGTATTAGGTATATCATTTATGACAGTTTTCGAATGACTGTTCTGCTGTAAAGGTAGAAAATTAATTCTAATTCCAAAGTATATTGTGGCATCACACACATACATTGAGGCTTTCTTGCACTTTAGAAGAGGAACAATAAAAGTGGTGTGAGACAATATAACAAAAAGAATAAAGAAAACAGTTTCTTATTATTTGTCCCTTAAAGTATTATTCTGTTCAAGTTCAGTCCTCATTCTACTTGTAATACACTTACAAAGTTTAAGAGAGAGGAATACTACTGTATTACATTTTATAACATCCTGAGATCAGCGGTCAATCTATTTTCTTTTCTTACTGTGAGTATATTTATCTCATACTATTCCACCCAACCACCATGCCACATGAACAGTTATTTCATTGGGGTCATATGTTTCAGTCTGTCTCCCTTTTTATTTTGTGACTTTGTACCAGATGTCAGTGGTTACTACCAGAGTGAGACTCAGTTTTCTCAATGGTCTTGCTTTAAATCTTCCTTGTCCAAAAACATGTCTATTTTCATCATTCAGGGACTGAAGCTGTGACCTTCCTAGTTGCTTTCCAGGTATTCTTCAACCTTTTAAGATCACAGGAGAGTCTCTTAGAAGATGACATGGCAAACAATTTTATTTGGAAAATATACAGTATAATCATATACATAAAAGTGAACAAAACCCATTGCATCAGCAAAGTGGCCCACAGTCCCAGTCGTAATAACTGCTTGGCTTATTGAGGGTCAAAACTCTACATTCCTTGTGCATATTCAGCTTCCCTCGTGAAATCCGTTAGGCTCAGTCAGGTTGGCTGGTTGTTTTCCTGTGTGCCTATACCCGCTCTGGTCCAACGCAACCCAGGTCCCCCGAGTCCACTCAGCCTTGCCACAACCACTTTGCTCTTGTTGAATAAGGCCGACCCTGCCTAATTTCTCTGTTCTTGCCAAGGCTACCAGTACAAGGAAATGGAACAAAAAAACCTTCTCAAACCTCTTGTCTTTCAGAGACAGCCCTGTTATTGGTGGAATTTTTCTACAGTAGGAGCCTAGGTTTATCTGACCTTTAATATAAAAAGCACTGCTGCTGTAAAGTAATTCAAATGAGCATTTCTCTTGAGCACCAGCTATAAAACAGTGCAGTTTTTAAAATGAGTTCACGGCAAGTGCTCTGGGCATGTAGACAACAGCAGCATCTCACTAGATTGCTGCCCTTAGCCTCTGTCTTTTTAATTCCTCCTGCCACTAATGGTTTTCCTCATGTTCCCACCACAGATACGAAGGGATCAATTCCAAACCCACTAGTAAGGCAAATGTTCAGATTCAAGTACCACGGTATCCACAGTGATTTTGTCCTTCCTCCTCACAGCCAGGACCAAATTCACCTTTGGTATAATTTTCTCATGGTCAATGGAGTTCTACAAGAAATGACTTTCAGGTAATTCCCAGTGGACGGCCCAGCTGGAGCTGTTTACATTGATGCTGATTCCCAGAGCTGTCCCTGGTATTTTTAGGAGAGAGGCTGGAAAGAGGAGTTTTGATTTTTCAGTATGGTGTTTCCAGTGAGTATTTCCCTTCTGAGTGGAAAATAAAATAACTTTAAAGTGTTCAAAAAGTGTCATAAAACTGTATGCAATCTCTTTTATTAGACTAACTAAAAATAAGAGGCTATCTTCCATTACGGTTGGGAAGCTGTAAAAGTCTGGGGAAGTGATTTAGTTGATAATATTATCGAGCTTCTCTGACAAAGGTACACCCATCAATAACTTCTGTTATTATATTTTCACATCCTCTAAAAATAGCTGCTTATTTGCTTTACATCTTTTTCTTTCCAGAAACAGTGGGTAGGACAGCTCCCTTTAAAAAATAATTAATTTTAACTTATAAATTACAGGACTCCTTGAAGTTTCCCTGAATAAGTTAGAAGACATCATAAGTCATTCCTTCTCCATTTCTCTTTCTCATACTTGTATTGCATTGCCTACGGAAAAGGAGAAAACTCCCATGCCAGTATGGAAATAAGCCACAGTAAGGGAATCTGGGGTTGGCCCATGGGGCAGGAGTTAGCATAACTAGCCACTGCTGTGCAGGAACAGGCTGTTACCACCTGGTGACTTCAAGACCTTTACTAGGGCATATGGAGGAGATTTAGGACCCCTTTGGCTCTCTCTGACAAAGACAAAGAGACACAGGTGGGAACAAACAGTTAGGCATAAAGAAAACAAAATACAGCCTTATCTCATTTCAAACAGCAACACCAGCCCCCATCAGGAATGTTCTCTGGGGATTAATATCTGCTAGTGGTTAATGAGCCAAAGCACAATGTGGGCCATTAACTCCTCCCAGCTGGTTATTCGTCCCCCAGGAAATGTCCTACACCTCAATCGTTGCTGTTCAATTACACCCACATCGCTGGGTCCTGCAGCCTTGCTGCGACATCACATTTCTAACAGCTGTGTTTGGCCAGCCACTAACGAACAGGCTGCATCCCCGTTTGAAAGTCAGTGGAGGGAGAAGGACATGAGGGCTTGTTGATGAGCAGCTGTGGTCAGTCCTGCATCTCCCTGGCTTTCCAGCAGAGCAGAGTGTACTGACAGTAGATTCAAGTGCAGAGGAAAGAAAGCAATAGACATGCTGACTCCTTCGCTTATCTGTGGGCGACAATCAAGCCCATGGAAATCAGGAGCCTCCTCCAAGCATCTGCCCCGCAGAACACGACAGCTTCGGTTAGTGGTTCCCATGCAGAGGTGTTCAGAAACCTGACTAGCCACATTGCATAGGCAAATCTGTTTTCTCATTTTGTTTTGTAAAGCCTCATCTTTCACACTTCCTGTGAGTACACACTGTGGAAACTGCAGCGTGAATTTGCTATCAAAATGTTTGCTTTTGATACTGTGAAACCTTTTTCATAAAGTTAAATCACTAGGTCAATTTAATGTCAGAATACTATCTATCTATATTACGTGTATATAACAGCTCATTTAGTATTTAAATGCAGAGTAAATCAAAGTGGTAAAAGTTGAGATGAGCTGATTTCATAGCATGGAATTGAAACAAGAAGGCTCACTTTTCAAATGGGAAGAGTCCAAATGAATCAATGCTGTCATCTTTCTATGAAATGTGTCAATTTTAATAGAACTGCCTCTTTAATGGAAACATTATTCTGTCAGAAATTTTCCAACCAGTTACATACCCAGCAGCAACTGGTAAAAATGCCAGCACTGGCTTTGAAGGCTGTCCTGCTAGCCCAGGGCAGTCTGGCCAGTGAGCCAGCCAACAACCTCCTTTGCCTGTGAGGAGCTGCTGCTGTTGCTGCTTCCATGGGAGGGTGTAGGCAGGTCCCCCCTGCCAGCCCCAGTGGTGGGACCTGCTCCCACTGCATGGCTGCTTGCAGAGTCCTGTTTTCCTCCTTCTCTGCCACCTTGCAGCTAAGTATCATCTCCTGTAGTATCACATACCAAACTGCCAATACTCCTTTTTCAGGCAGAACAGCAAGCTATGACATCCCAGGGGTTCACATCCCACCCAATTGCTCAAGCCCTAAGGGGCAGCTAGGGACACACCTTCCAGTCCCTTGGAATGTTTTTTATTTGCATTTTATGTGAAGGTGACTTTGCAATATTTTCTTTATTCAGTGTATCAAGTGGAATGAGTCAAGATTAAACAAATGAATATTTAAATACCTGGGGGAAAAAGCGGATGTTTTGAGGAGTCACAAGCACATGGGACACTAAAAATGAAGAGTTTGCAAAGCAGATGGCTATTTGTGGGCTTTAAGGGACAAACTTAAAAACAAAAATCCCAATAATGGGATTAATTAATAATTTTAAATTAATTTGCATCCGCTGAGAGCTACATATGCAAGCATAGCAAATAATCAAAAATGAAAATCTCAAAGTGTCACTTATTTTCATGCATAAAAATGTAAGTAAGTTTTGGATGTCCATGGGGACTCCCAAAATACCTGGAACTATATAGTTCAGGGAGCCAGTCTGGAAAGTTTTATCTTGGTTGATGCTTGTGAATCAAGGCACAGTATCTGTAATCTTCTACACCTATTAAATTCTCACCAGGTAGGTGTGTGTGTTAGCTGGGTTTAGTCAGAAAAACTGGGCTACAAGAAGCCTGTTGTACAGGATCTACTTTTTAAAATGTAAGTTAAAAAAGGTTTCTTTTCCTGGATATAGCATTGCATCTTTTGTCCAGCTGGAATCATGACTTGCAAGCTCTAGAAGCAAAGTAGTGTGAAATAATAAAAAAAACATTATTTGATTTAAAAGCAGTATGTTAGGAGCAACATCTGTAGAGTGAATTCCAGAGAGTCTCAAAATAGACTTTTGATCTTCTGTTCTCATCCATTGCATAGTGAGAGGCTGTTGCTACAGCAGAATGCAAATAAAGTCGGTAGTCTGCTTCTCTGTACCAAACCTTATAAATCTCAACTCCACTTGTACTCCTAATCCTGTACCTAGCTCCTAAAAAATAATCCTTAAGAATAAAGGAAGCTAGTTAAAAGGTGTTAAGAGTAGTCATGCTGAGTGAGAGCCCTGCCATGTTATGTAGGCACACAGGTATCACCCTCCTGGAGGGACGTCAGGGCCTTTCTGCAGGCTCTCTCAGGAGGTCTTGGTGGCGGTGGCAATGGCGATGCGGCCGGTGTCTGCACGGCACCTGCCAGGGAGAGGGGGAATTGGCATGGCGTTCAGACAACTTTTTCTTTCCATATCTCAGAGGCCAAACACCTCTACCTTCCTATTAGAAGATGCTGTTTCTGCTGGCTTTTTTTGCTTTCTCTCTCCAGGGTTTGCCCTGAACTGACCTTGCAGTGTTCTCTCCCTTCTCTTGTCCCTCAGGCCAAGCTGGACTGCCTAGAAGGTAGCAGCGCTACCAGGATGGAGTAGAGCCTCACCCCCAAGTACTTACCCAGAAGATTCTGTGTCCTGCATTACGTTCATTATTATTCTGTTAGCAGTTTATTTTTTGTAGCTACCTTAGATACGGTTTACATGAGCTGCAGTTGCATCTACAACAGGAGTAGCTGGGAAATCTCCATTGCCTTCTGAATGGTGGGTGCTTTGTAATCTGCTCTTCAAAAAACCAAAAAAGTCTAGAGCTACAATTCCTAAATGGTGGCTCCTTTGGCAGTGACTCCAGGAAAGCTTTCTCCTACACGCCTGTCCGTCAGCACTCTCTCCTGTGAAAGACAACGAGAAGCTTCTGCCATCCTTGCACTTGTAACTTGTGCTTGTAACTCTTAAATTGTGCTCTACTGCTACGCTTTGCAGGCTCCAGCAGCAAGGTTCCCAGAACAAGAGCCAAAACAACTCTCCATAAATGCTAATAAGGGTCATGTGGGTAAGTCTTTATTTGCTGCACATTAAACTTACCCTGAAGGACAATTTCCAAGACTTTAAAACTTCAGTGAGATGGGGAGGGGAGGGAGGAATATTAAGACTCTCTTCTAATGTCAGTGCCTTCTGGCCAGTTTCGTTACTTTCATTTTATTCCTTGCCACTGATCCTTAAATAGAATTTATGGTTGTCCATTTTGCACTCACCTTTCTCATAGGGTCACAGATGTATCCATGCAGAATGATTACTATCAAACAGCCAGAGGAAATAACTGCTCCAGGAAAAAGAGCTCCAGGAAAAGAGGAGGATAAAATCTCCTGGAAAAAATCAAGCTTCTCCTATCTGCTGCAGAAAAGACCCAAAAGGGACAGAGTAACTTTTCAGCTTTGCATACATTATGGCAGCAGCTTTGTGGTTAGTCTTGCCACGTCTAGCATTACCCTTAGTAATACACAGCTTCACAGAAAGAATCTAAAGTTCATGGAGGAGAAGTTACACTTGTCAGCATGATGGCAAAAAATAATCTTCCATTTACTTGTAAGGATCACATCTTCTCATGCCATGAGAAATAATAAGCAGTCCCTGAAAGTTCCGTGCATAGGGTGAGGCAACAAAACATACACACTGTCCTAGTAATATCTTTGACAAAACTGCCAAAATGATAGTTATACCCTGTTATTGTGACTCCTTTATGTGACACTTCATTGGCGGTGTCTTGTCACAGGAGCATGTTATTATGTTGAATTGGTTTTGTATATCAGATGGAGTGGCGTACCATCTTTGATGCATCATTTCAGGGACCCCTTCTTACTCGGGTCAGTGGTCTGGTTTCTATCTTGAGGTGCCCTGCGTGCAATGCTGGTCCAATATGTGCATGTCTGAAAGCTGGCATGTCATCATCTAACTGATGAGCCAAGGAAACATTGCTGACAGGATGCGGTGCCCTGAATGTACTTTCTGTAAAGAGATTATGTAGTGTCTAGAATGCCAGAAAAACCTACATAGACCAACAAAGAAACATAGAAATGAAGAGGATCCTACTGGTTTCACTGGGTTTTTAAGGATTCAGACCAAGACCATGAATAATTTCATTCAAATTGGCTGAGCAAGATTTCAACAATTTTCAGAACTTCAGCCTTCAAAATGAAAGATAACACAGTAATTACTCAAGAAAACTAACACTGCAAAACTGTCTTACTCAACATAAAAGTAGCTCTTATGTGATGTCTGTTAACTTTTGGCATTGTTTTATTCTGAGAGATTGACTTTAGTGTGACACTAGTCATCTTACCTACTTATAAACACAAAACAGTTTCCTGTCAAAAGGCAGAAAAGTTCAAAAAGTTTACCATCTACTTTTGAAGAAGTATGTAGAAGAATCTAAGTAAACTGGTCTTGAATTTTGAGAAATAAAATCTATTTTTTTGTCTTTCCTCCCCTAGCTCCTGTGTATCTTTTCACTTGCTTATACTTGGTACTAGAATTAAAAATACCAGTACAACCATCAAAAAGATGTTAGGCACTCAGATCCTGTTTCAACTAGAGTTGAGCACTGAAGTACAAGGGGACCCTTTGAAAATCATGGTTTTCAGTGTCATTTGCTAGCTACAAGGGATCCTAAAACATTATAAGTAATGAAGATAGGGGATACACTGTAAAACATGCCCATTGCTACTTAGATAAGGTTACTGACATGAAACACCTAGCCTCCTCAGAAGAAAGAATTATACAAAATCTTGCAAACATTTGTCCTTATGAAAATTTCTCCCCTTTTTTTTTTTTAAATAACTCAAGAACTTGTAGATCTGAAACACCCACATGTGGTAGTACTTAAAGTGAGAGAACTGGAACCTTTTGGAATTTTTTCACACTTCTTTCACAATCAGCAGAGGGTTGCAAAGTGAAAGGTTGACATATGGGTCACTTTTGCTGACACACTTGCTAGATTTCAAGTAGCTGCCAGACAATTTGTTTCAAGGACATAGAAATCACTGAGTTACAGTAAGAAAGCTGCATACATCTTAATGGGCAGCTTCTCTGCAGAAATGTATATGTAAGTTTGAAAGTGGTCTCCTTCACTAACTAGAGAATATGCAGAAGAAAAACCACTTTGTAGGTCTTTTAGAAGAATTGATTTGCTAATCATAAGATATTTTGATTCATTTCCTCTTTCATAACATGATAGTTGGACCAAAACTGAAGTGCATACAAAATTCACAAACATAAAATATTTCTAAAGGAATAAACTTCCTACAGAAACCAAAAAGCTACTTTTCAGACTTAAGAGATTTCTCCTGAATAATACCATACTTCCTTCACTGCCTGCTCAGATGGTGGAATTAGTGTGGCATTTGAAGTCCTTTATGGCAGAAATCTCCATGTAAGGTTTGCACTTTCTCTTTTTTTTTTTGTGTTTGCACCAATTACGTATACAGCAAAGAGTCTGTTTATGGTCCCAATAGCAATTGATACTATTTGTAAGTAATTCTTGCTGAATGAGTCTTCTCCATTGGCATATTTTTTCTGCCTAAAAAGCTCTTACTAACATTCTCATTTGTAAACCCAATGCAGTGATGGGAAAGTGAGCTGAGCTATACTGTGATTCATGGATAAGAGTTACACTTCGACTCATGTCCTTATGACTGCAGAGGATACAACTTCCTTTCAACTTGAGCTTAGGTTTGCTGCGCTGACGGAACACAGTCAAACAGAAGTCACTGAGAGACAGTAAAGATAAAACCTTCACTAACACCTGTAAAAAATTAACAAAACCTTCCTGAAAATATAAAATATATGGCATGTAAAGATAACTTCTGAGTAGAATTTTTTCCTCTCAGGGCATACACACTCCAAGAGACAAAATTATTACTGATGAATTAATCTTTTCCTGCTTCTTATTCCTCGTATACACCTCACTCTGTAACACTGCAGTCATTTGCTGTGGAGGTTGTGATGGTGCCATGGAGAGTAATGACTGAAGTTGACAAATTAGGCACGGAACAGGCTAACTGCAGCAATATTCTTGTTTATATCACTTAAACTCACTTGCAGCCTGGAAACTGGGACATAGCTAGTTCATGTAATTTCTTCTGCTTACCTTGGTTAACTTAAATTACTCCTTATTTCATCATGTCTTAATGTTGGCCTGAGTCTCTGAGTCTCTTCATGGATGTCCTGCCAGCACAGGCACAAAACAGAGCTCCCAATCTTTCCCTGACAAGCCTATTTTTTTCTTTTGCAGAAACTGCTCCACCTTCCTTGCCAGTTTGCTCTTTACAATAGTTCTCTCCTTGATGCTAAAGCTGCATCAGAGCTGAAGTTTTCTCCTTATTCCCTCCATAACCTTTTGAAAATTGGCTACCTCTCCTCTCCACCATCATAGACAAATTTCTTATTCCCCTGCTATGACCAGAAGGCTGCTGCAACAATCCATTTCCTGGCTTGTCAGTACTGTGTTGTGGAGAGCAGAGAGCTTGTATTCACTGATATAATGAACTATTCATCTGAAAAAAAATTGTCACAGCACTACTTGCCACTTCAGCTATGATCCGCTACAAAACCTTTCTCTCTCCTTCTCTGCTGTGAAATACCTGCCTAGACTATCCCCTTGTTTCTGCTGTTGACCTCTTCCTCAGCTTTGCCATTAATACCAGTCTTCTTGTGTTTTCCTCTCATGTAAGAAGAGGCCTCCAAAAATTCCCCTCCTTCAAAACTGCTCTTGTCTTAATGTTGACAAAAACCATATGCTTGTTAAAATTCAGGCAGCAGGCAAGCTGGGGTTACTTCGTTTCAGGCCAACTAGTATTGAGTCATCGTTATCTCTCTGTTCCCCCTCCTGGTTCAGCAGACATTTTTCATTACTTACATTACACTTAGGTTTTAAATTCCTATATAAAGTATGTACTCTTCCTTGTAGGATGAGGCCCACATTCTGGATTAGTTACTGACAGCTGCCTCAATACAATAGTAGAAATAATATGTTACTACCTAAATTGTGGAGAGTGAGATCTGCATTTGTAGGCTTGTCAGTCTAATTGGCACCTTCTATAGTCACAATAATTTGCATTAAAATAGCTGACACGGAACAAATTCCTGTTCTATATTAAAACATCTATCAAACACAGACATGAAGGCCTAGGCCTAATGAAGAGAGTCAGAGGAAAGCTATTGATGAAGCAATATTTCATGGTGTTTGGCATGTGTAATGTTACATGGTGTGAGCGCTGTGTGTGTTTGGAATGAGGTGGGAGATTGGGGGTTGTATAGATACCCTTGAGACAGCAGCTCTGCATTAAGGAGTGTTTCTAGCTGGAAAGGGAAAGAGAAAAGCAAATGATCAAACTTTACATGGGAGATGGTTGCCTTTCAAAAAACCCTGTTTCATAAATGAAAAAGCAGCCTATCTTCCACAGCCTAGTGAAGCCTGTAAGACCAGTTGGAAAAGCATTGGTCCCTCCCCAACAGGGCACCCTGAGCAGGCCCAGGACCTCCTGGGGTGGGGGAACTGCCCCAGGAGTTTCGCCTGAGAGGTGAAACCTTTCACTGAGAGGTTTCGCCTCTAAGCAGCATTGCTTGCCCCTGAGTACACCTACAAGCCATGGCTGAGGTCCCTCAGTGGACCCCCTTCTCCTATTCCTGGGCTCTTGTTCGAGAAGCAACAGGTCTGCCTGAGAAGCTGCATTTGAGATGCTGCAGTTTGTGATGTAGGCACAGCTCGTCCCGGGTACCACTGCCAAGGGCTGCTGCTGCACTACCCTCTGATCAGAGGTAGGCTGGACAGACCGATTCAGGATACACAATGCTTCTGAACTGGCTGCTTTCCACATCCCCATGAAGCAGTGATAGCTTTGGAAATATGTGTTAAAAATATTTTTATGACAATGAGTGAACTCAGAGCCAGGTGAAAGGTTGTCATTCAAAAGCCATTTTGAAAGGGGAAAGCATATGCATAGCTATACAAGAAATGTTCTCTATTAAAAAACCGCCATAAACTGAAGAGATGATATCATGAAAATGAGGTCTATAATGTGGGCCTATAAACCCAATATACTGTCAGCATTTCTACATTATTTGGCATAGATGTGTTGCGTTTTTCTTGTAGTATGAGGAAAACACCTTACTTATGTCCTACCAATCCAGTGTTATCATCTCCGACCACCACCCTTTCAAGTCAGATAAAACAGCATAACCAATTCTGTCTCCACAGGCTAATCTGCATTGTCCTCATCTTACCACTTCACTGGTATTTAATGTTCTTCCTACAAATACGCTGATTCAGTTTGACCTTCATCTCACACTTAACGTCCCCTCTCAACCAACTTTACAGCCACCTCACCAGCAATCTTTAGTTCAGACACAGTCTGGGTCCCTGCTCCTCTGCCAAACATTCATTTTTGCGTGCATCAGCCCAGATTTTCCATTCCTCAGCTTTGGCGTAATTCTGTTACGATTAATTGAGTTACCCCTGACATCCTCCAGTGGCAGAGAAGAGACCTGGCCAGTCATCTTTGTTTTGTCAACTGTAATTTTCAGTTACAGTTTTCTTAAAACTATCTACAATTCACTGCCTATTTCAGAGTACGGGTGGACAAAGCTCAATTTGAATGGCAAGTCATACGTAAACAGCTTATTATACCAGTCCCTGGAGCCCCTGGGAGAGCAAGAGCCCCCATTGAGCTGGAAGTTGCTCAAATGCCCAAGAGAGCCTCTGCACTGAAGGACCTTCAGTTAAAATAGACAAGAAGGATGACTGGAGGGAAAGTGTTACCGTAACAAAGACGTGGAGCTGAGGAAACGGTGATTTGTCAGACTTACATAGAAGAAAATTGAACAGATACCATTAAGGTTTGACTTAGTATCTCTTACTCATGACAATACTCCACAAGCACATTAGAAACATATTTCTTCTCCATTCTTTCCATTATTTTTTTGCCAGCTAAACAGGGTTAGAGTTGGCCAGTTCATTACCTAGTGCAAGGCTTGCTGTCCCCACTAAAGTCAGGAAGGGCACGTTGTTATACATACCTCACACATGCTGAGGCTGAAGACTTTTGTTTCCAGGAAATGCAGTGCTGCAGAAATAGTGTCTGTAAGGACCTTTCGCAGAATTTCTCAAGCTTTTATGGACACTTCAGGTAGCGTTTGATGACTTCATATTTTCTGAGAACAATATGAGTGCCACCAGAGAAACAGCATGGGAAAGACAAAAGCTGTTAGTGTTTTGCCTCTTAAAGATTTCAGAACTAAATTATTGAATGGATGTAGCAAATATGGATTTGTATACATGTTTACTCTGAGAAATGGAAATGGCTGATAACTTTTTTTGTGAAGACGATGTAGAAAATGAGCCATGTGGGAACAAAAATATTTCATCCTGACAACTCCTGTTTGGAAGATACCATTAATTCTTTGTCACATGGCTTAGTATTTCAGAAAATTATTTTGTGTGTATGTGTGTATTTAAAGATTAGCTGAAGTTCTTGCATCTTAATGCAAGCAAGTAAAAACGTACTTTGTAGTTTGTTGCATTACCATTATTCATTGTGTTTTATTAGTAATTTATAATAAAAGCTTTGAGTGTGCTATGATTCTGAAAGGAAAGATTAAACTGCTTACTATTCTACAATAAACAAATGTAGAATAGAGGCAGCAATAAAAAGCATATAGTCTTTTGGTAAGCAGCTGGATGTCATATCAGAATCAGAGATTCGGGCTAAATAAATTTGTTATTTTAAATGAGAGCTGAAAAATCATCCTTCAAAAAAAAAGTTCTGAATTTGTCAAAATATATGTCTAAACATAGGTCTTAACAACCATATCAGCATTGTAAAACAAAGGGACTATACCAGAATTTCTTAAGCCTGCATTTCCCTGGTATGTTCTGAAAGCATGGCAAAAAATAAAGCTGATGGGAAACACCACTGAAAATGGTAAATTCCAATTTTCTTACATTCATGAAATTTTGTTCTAGGGAATGCTGTGATCTCTTTCACTCCTGCACTGCCAGTGTTTGTGCATATATTTAATTTTACTCCCCTGAATAGTCTCATCAAATTCTCTAAAATTGATCTTAATTTTAGAGTTAACAATGGAGATGAGAACTTGCAGGATCTGGAATGCACTTTACCCTTCCTGTCTTAAACTACAGCTAAAAATTTTCTCACTTTTACCTTTAGTAGAGTTCTTCTAGTCCCTTGCAACATCTTGCAATTTTGCAAGTCTAGAAACAAAAGAGCAGTTTGCAGTTTTGGGGCTATATTTTCTTAAGTATTGTATTTCAGAGCCCTTATTAAGTTTAGAATAATGAATAATCAAAGCTGAAAATTATCTTCCTCCTCTAAATTTGTCTCTATGGACTTCTAGACCTCAGTATTCCTTGCCAAGTTTTAGTTAATAAAACATGAAAAGGATTTTTTTCTTTGACTATGAAAATAAGTCTCTTCTGTTGCTCCATTTACAAAATATTTTGAAAAACAAAACCTGTTTTCTGAAGTGAAAAACTAAATTGAGATGTTGATATACTTAGTAAATCACCGCTCCTGAAAACTGGTACTATTTTACGGTGTTTCACACGTTTCTATAAACAAAAATCATGTCATGCTGGTAAATGCTGCCCAAGGAGTCTTCCCTGCCCGAGCCCTTATTGTTTTTAATGACTTCTATTAACGCCTAAGAGGAAATACTGCATATTTAATGTATAATATCATTTTATGCAGAACACGTGTATGAAGTATTTGGATTTGGTTTTTGTTCTTTGAACTGATGTATCTTCAGAGAGTTACAAAACAAAACCCCATTTTTTAAATCTGATTATGTGGGATACCGAATGCACCTTTGTTTGTCTTATATAAAAAATAAGTATGCAGGGAGAATCAGAAAATCTATTATATCATTAGAGTTGTCTAATTTCACAAGTATGAAAATGGGATCATTGCCAAGAGACATCTGCTTTTTATCAAAACCTTTCGTGGCCTTTTTCCTGTATCTGCACGGTCACCAGAATCTGTCATTCATTGACTCTTGCATTTGCACAAACTGAAAAATTCAAGGTAGCCTTTTGTTATAAATCTGGATTCAAGAACGAATATGACCTGATAACTCTGAAGACCTGATGAGGGAACTGCAGTATATATGATAGTACGGATGTACTCTAGATATTGGGAATCCCTAACAAGAATTTGTTCATGTACTTTGGTTTGAATGCTATTAACAACATAAATATATTCTAAAAATATATATACTATATATATATTTATATTCTCATATATGTTCTGGCAGCATTACTAGTATGCAGCTAAGATACATGCTGGCGTGATATAGTCTCAGTTTGAGCAGAGGTATGGATTAACACCTATTCATAGGAAGGCAGCTATTTAATATAAAACTCTAACAATGAAAAAATGTATGATGTTAATACATTTAGTGTGACAGCACTGATGTGAAGATCTGTCAAACATCAGCTATAAGGCACCAAAACAATTAAATCTGTGTATAGCTGATAATCTCTGAAAAACTTCTTCCTAGGAAGCATGCTCCTTAAAGAATAGATTATCAATTCTTTGTCTTTAGCTTGCACTATGCTGACAAAATTTACATTATAGAAAATAAAATAAGCCATAGCAGGCAACAAGTCCATGTTAATCTAACAGGTCATGATATAAAATTGCCACTTCTTACTTAAATTTTTTAGTGTGGCTAAAACCCTGTTCCTGTCTTCAAGGCCTGTGAAGAGTATGTCATCTTCAACTTGGCACTCTCTCAAAATTTTCACACTTCTTTGCGTAAAAAATTTAGAAATTATTCCTACATCACATTTCTAAGAAAATGCCTTTCTCGTCCTCCTTAAAACAGGGCCCTTATCTCACATGTCAGTTACTGCAACATCCTTTTCTCTTTCTTCGTGAAATGCGGTCTCAACCTTACTGCCACCCATCCTGTCAGCTGCAAAGGTCTTTTTCCTAACGTGCCACATTGACCATTTTCCCTTTGCACCCCATTCCTGGGCTTCCATTCTCTGTTTCACTGACCACACTGCTTGATTTCCTTCTGTAAGAAAGGCTGCTGATACCCATCCTGGCCATATGCACTTATTCTCATTTCTTAAAAAGAATTCCTGATCTTTAGCCAGATATAATGCCACCCTCCACTTCTCTTGTTAACCTTCAAACACAGAGTCTTCATGTTTCTTTCCGGCACCCCTCATACTCTAAAAGAAAGGTCCATGACTAGTCGCAGAGCTACCTCATTATTTTTCTTCCCTATCTTCCTTATAATTTTCCTTTGCTCTGATGCTTACAAACTTTTGACAACAGTGTGCTCAGAGCATACGTTGATCAATAAATACTATTTCTTTACTCTTTTATTAGTCTTCTCACTTAGCCTAAGATCTCTCAGAGGCAGAGGATGTCTTTTGGTCCTTATTTCCACAGTGCCAAGGACAATGGGTCTTTGTCCATGAATTAGGCACCTAAATGCTATAATATTCTGAATAGTAACTTGTATTCCTACAAGTATGTCTCCACCCGTGAAACAGACAGATAAACAGGCTTTTAGAAGCTTGAATTAGGAAGTAATGTGTTCTAGGACATTTTCATGCTAAAGCCTTAAGGAAGCGGCATGATTGACTTTTGTGCTGGGATTTCCCATTGTACATTTCTATTTTATATGCCCAAGGAAACCCTCCTCCACATCAGACTTCAGTTTGTCTTGTTCTGTAAAAACTGCTAGATGCTTCAGGGGAAAATTAGAAAAACTCTGTAGATGAAAATTATGTAAAAAATATGATAGAAAGTTTGTTTAATCCTATCAGTTCATCACTGGCTTATATGCTGAAGCATGAAGGTCGAAACATACTCATTTTCTCAAAGGAAAAACAATCCTTCATGTAAATTATTGTCTGTATTACTATAATTCTGTCTTTGGAGATTTTAGAGGGAGGGATAACTAAAAGAAAAAAAAAAAGAACAGAAACATACTCTTTGTTATACATTTCATCATTTTTCCCCATGTCCTCTCATCATGAAAAAGCAAAGAACAGAAATAGTCACTGACTTCAGAACAGAGATTGGGAAATAAGATGGACATTAATTACCAACAAAGTAGTAGGACTAATGGCAAAAAGACAGTGATATTAACCTAGATAACCTCAGTAAGTTAAAGATAAAACTGTACTCATGACGTGAATAGTCATTGCCAGTTCCTGCAGAAAAGGAGAAAAGTACCCAAGGCAATGATGGCTTAGACACTCTTGTAAAAATGAAGATTTTGCTTTTTTTTCTGTAAGTGAATGGAATGCTACAGGGAGAAGCATGATGGAAAAGCCTGAGAGTGTATAACAATAAAAGAAATGGCTATATGAATGAACTCTGTGGCACTAGGAAGCAAATAAAGAGAATACTAGGTCTATGGGATGACAAATGCAAAATGTCAGCATATGTGGAGACATTCTTGAAAGAAAAGGACATAACAAAATGACAAGTAAAAGACAGGTTTGCTATGAAAACATATTCTAAGTCAAAGCTAAATACCTACATTTAAAGACACTATTACTAGAAGAATATAAGCATGTTATGTCTCTTAATCCACTCACTGTACTATCAATTAATAGAAACTAGAGAGATATAAAACATTAAGAGCAAATTTGCTCCCTTTTAAAAAGCGCTCAAGCATGAACAAATATCTTTACATAGAACAATGAAAACAAAGCAGAAGAAAATAATCAAAAAACAAAGAAATCTATAAGGCTACTTTCCTTAAAAATACTTTCAGAAGTGCTGAGGGCTCTTGAACTTTCTCATGTCAATAATCTTCCTCACACTGATTTTGATTTAGGTTTTCCTAACACAAAGTTTCTAACCTTGTTTGACTAACACATGTGTGTAACCTGGCCATGTATGATGCCGTTGGAAGGGTTACACTGTTAAGATAAGAAGAGCTTAGGGACTTCCTGAGCTAGAGGTCTTATCTTTGACTGTGCCATACAATCTGATAACCTGCTGTGAAGAAGTGGTAATAAAATCCCTTCATACCAAAATAAATTAATGTGGCCAGTGTTATTTATTTTCTAGATAACTGCAATAGCAGCACATTTTGCTTTTGAGATTCCTAGCACTGTAAGAAGACATTCAGAGGTACAATATCTAAAGTCTCTAGGCTGCCTGTCTGTTTATTCACTGCAGCAAACTCTGGCACTGAACTCACCTCAGGAAAACGCAGTGTCCCTGCTCAGGGAAATACAAGACTTCGACATGCTGTTTCTTGCATTTTTTCATATTACGTAATAGCCACAATTAAGAAAAGGTCTCTGAGCGCTCATTTAAAGAAACACTACCCGAACAGAGACTATCTGAATCCTGAAACCATTGTTGATAGAGAGAAGCCAAGGAGAAACCAAGCTCCCACTTGAAGGAATACGATTTTTCTTATTAATATGTCGTACCAGGGTAGTTTGTGAATCCCCAGTAGGGATAGGTCCCTGGATCTTCTGAGTATCTTGCAAATACAGAAGGAAAGGATGCACCAAGGATGACTGGGGTCACCTGAATGCCAGGAACTTGTTCTAATTCATGCACATTGTTGTACATCTAGACATTCTCATTACCCATTGGCAAAAATGTCACCATTTGAACCCACTTAGGGGCTGTCATCACCTCCACCAGCACTAGGAGGCCTCACCATGTATTTGTGTTGTACACCCGACTGAAGGAAATCATGTAAGCAAGGAAGAAATTGTCGTATGATCAAAATGAAAGTGTCCTGGACAAATAATTCCTGAATAAATACTTAAAGTCACTGTGTTAATAAGGGAAACATTAATACAATTTATACTTCTAGCCTGCTGTCTTGGAAGAGAACATAATCATCAAATATCCAAATGCTGTTCCAGTAAGATAAATGCATGTTTACACTGGGTTTAGCTTGACAAATTTGATTTGATAATTTACATTAATGTTGTTGCTTATTGACAGTTTAGATAATGCCTCTTGCATCTTCTGTGCAATTGTTTGACAACATTGCTTTATGACTTTCCTGAGCTGTCAAACACACTGAATCTACATCTCCACATGAGCACGCATGAATGGTTCAGTAGCTTCTGTGTACATGAAAGCCAGAATGATGAAACACAGAAATACAGTTAAAGGCATAGATAACCAAACCCAATTACTCTACATGGTTTGCACTCTGTTGACTCTGGTAATTTTAATTGTTTTCAATCACAAACAAGACAAAGGTCAACATGAATGTGAATCATACTGTGTCATGTGGCTCTTGCAGACTTACAAACAGGTTTGTCAGCATTTCTGGCATACAGCAGCTGCATCATGGTACCAAATGTTTTATGTCTAAAGCTCATTAGTTTTTTCTTTGCTTTACAAAAATAGAAATCTGTGCACGCTTTGAAACAGGAAGCTCTGAACTCAAACTGTACATCACACTCAGTCATGTTTTCTTGAAATGCCTGCCTCAGGTAAGGCCATTAACGTATCTATACTGATCCATTTTCATTACAGTTAGGAAGTAGGTTACTTACAAAGAAAACGGATCTATTCCTCATAGCAAGAGTAAGTCTGATGGTTTATTTGTAAATATAATGAGCAATAGGGAGTGAGGGAAGATACAAAAAAGTATCCAAGCTAGGAACAAAGGTTTCTTATGCTTTCTATACCATTGCCCTCACTTTCAAATGCACTCAGCCCCCACTAACTATACTGAGGATTTTCTTTTCATAAACTCAATCTATAAGAAATGATCAAATGAATAAATGAGATGATAGATGGAAAAAAGAGAGGTCAGATATGCTGGCTAAAATGAAATTGCTATTAGAAACCATTTAGAAGGATAATCTCCCTGTTTCTTTAACTTTCTGTATGTGCTTATCACAGAGATAGTTGGTTTAGTTGTTGACACGCACAAGGGCTTGTCAAACCTCACAATTTATAACCATTAGATTTTTTTTCCCTGTGACATTGATTGTACACAGTATAACCAGAATGACTAAAAGCTAATGTATGCTCTTCTAAAATGCTTTATTGGGGTTACAAATACATCTTAGGCCTGATTTGTTTAAAATCTATATACATGAATAAATCAATGACACAGGATCCTAAATGATGAAACACTGGAAACTCTGCCAAAAGGCCAAGGGAGTGTTCACTTTCTGGCTTTCTCATGATAGAAGCAGGATGGCCTGGAGGCAGGGCAATGAAATAATTAAATGGGCATTGCAGAGAGGAATGGACACAGCCAAGCTGGCCACAGGATATCCTTATTCAGAGGTTTTTCTAAGATGCTGAAATAACTGCAAATAAAAAGACTGGCAAACTGTAAGCCAGTGATGACCCACTTCTGGCTAGCAGAAAGAGAATTCCTGGTGTGACTGTAGCCACACAGACTTTCACAGCTAGAAACACGGGGGAGGATTGTTTCTTTTCCCCCCCTGCCCCCCCCAAACACCTAGAATAATGACGATGAGCATCAGGGCCCAGATTTTGCGAAGATACATTCTCTTCACTGCTGTGATTTTCAACACACAAAATTAAAGAATAACAATTCCTGTGCCTATCTCCTTGGACACCAGCAGGAAATATATTAATTTGTCTGGGCAGACCTTTGCTGTTGATTGATTTGACATAATTTCCATGCTGCCTCTGTGAAAAGTTCCCTCAGAGTGCGGGTGGGAACTGGTTGCAATGTACACCATTATATTTTCACTGTGTGATATGCATGCAGCATCCATTACCTCCACCTCAGAACCTCATAAGCTTTAACGCGATTACTCGATTACTCTCTAGCTGTGCCGTGAGGACATGTAATGCTGCTACTCTTATTTATTAGTGGAGAAAATAATCTATTGGAAGACTAAGATCTACACATTTAGATACTTAATTCCAACTAACACCATCTGAAAAAATTAAATCAATAGGATACAGGCACCTTTATACCCCCAAAGATTTTGTTAAAACAGTTTGTCTAGGGGTACCACAGGGGCTAATGGGGTCAGGGGACCTGGACCCAGTTGTGTGCTCTAACTACAGATCCAGCCTTTCTCCCTAGTTGGTTATTTCCAGTATCTCAGTATTGATCTCCTTATAGGGGAATATGTATTCAGTGTCAGGAGTAGAGATGAGTTTATTTACTGACTGTAAAGTCAGTACACCACCTAGCCTGAGAGGATTTACCAAAAGCTATTATTAACCTAGGCACGTAACTGCATCCTTATCATTTGTTTCTGGGCATGCGTGTCCTGGCATGTGCTTGTGTTACTTTACCCATTTCAAAACCTATGAACTAGCATGAAACTAACTTGTGTTTGGATGAGTCTTTAGTGCAGAAGCGTAGCTCAGTAACGCAGAGAAGCTTTTTTTTTTTTTGGTATATGCAAAGCCTGCTCTTAATGTGCTTGGCCTTAGGACACCAGGAGCTCCACAAAGGTTTATTCACGTTTGACTGCTGTGTAAAAGGTTTATGCAGATGAATGGGAATGTTTCACAGGAAACTAGTAGATTCTGGCTACTAGATTTTTGTTTCAGCTTCTGAGTTGCCTCTGATGTAGCTCATATTCTTCCTTTTGCTTTCAGTGGTGCTCATGAGACTGTTCAGGGACAATTATTTTGTTATTGTGATGACTGTTTTTCACTTGGACTACTCACGACCTTATCCAAATGCCTCAAAATCCATCAGTAGTGTTCAATGAACCTTTACTAGAAGTTGGAATGGCATCTTCCCTTTTGTTCATTGTATGTTGTCCTGGGCACACCTGAATGACTTTCTTCTGCTCTGCCAGCCATTTTAATATGTACTTTATTGTAAGAACAATTGGCTACTAGGACAACATCAGCTTTCAGTGCAAGGAAAGGCTATTTTTGTATTTGAGAGCAACAACCATTTTCTTTCCTTGTCCATAAATTTTCAGATGAGTTCAGTCTGCAGCATGCAGCTCTAGACTATGCTGAAGTTCAGCCCCAAGGCCTTTGCCAGATCACTGTAAAGATAGAAGCCATCTGTAAAATCTGGATATCTGCGGAAACTTCCTCAAGATCAGAGCCATTCAGATCTGAGGCTTTGATTTGCATGACACACTTCTGAATATTGACATTTAGCTGTGTCAAAAAACACAAGTTAAGCCACCCCAGAGCTTTCCTCTCCACCTGTTTGTACAAAGCTGCCAAGCAGAAAAATTAAATGCTTATATTACTAAATGGGAAAGCCTGTTCAAAATCCTGAGCTGTTGATTTCTACAGTTACTTCTGTTTACTTGTTCCTATAAAAATGTTGCTAACATCTCTTGCCAAAGCTGGATATCTCTTCAAGGGTGTTGAGAACAGTAAATCCCACCAAGTCTGGCTTCTCTTTTGGGATACAGACTCACAGAATGGCAGAGGCTGGAAGGCACCTCTGGAGATCATCTCTTCCTGTTGCTGCAGCTCTGTAGTGGGGTCATGTCTAGCTATCAGAAACTCCTGTCAGTGCAGCTAAGGGGTTCCTGTACAGCCATAACAGTGGTGTCACTTGGACCGAAAGCCTGGGGACAGGGCTTACTTAGAATCACTGCACAGCCCTTGAAAACTTGTTCAGAGCCAGTTCTGCTACGTCTGAAACTGTGGGGCAGGCTGCACCTCTCTTGTTTGTCTAATTTCAGGCCAGAACATCTATTTTACACCCCACCAAAAGAATGGCACACAGGAACATAATGTGATAGCAATTGGAAATATAAGGAAGGAGAAGGAGGGTAGTGACTCTAGCTTTGAGTAGAGGAAAGCAATTATTGTCAGCAGACAGGGAAACCTCTCTGTCCATCTTTTGCTCTTTCTCTGGAACAGCTCAGGGTGACAGTGACCTCCCCCTCATCCTCCCCTATCACTGCCTGAAAACAAATCTAACAGCTGACGGGCAAGTAGGTGACCAAAGTGATCAAACACCTCCCAATATGTGCCAAACAGTAGGCACAGCTGTTTGTTTGTCGCTAGACTGCTTCCTCTGCAGAGAAAATCAAATGGCATTTGTTCAACTCTGACTGGGCTGATATTTCACATCTTACTTTCAACTCTTTTTGATCTTCAATCTGTTGACTGCATTTCCCTCCAAAATAATGAGGGAGCCTGCTGAGGAGCCACAAAACATGCAAGAGCCAGGGCAGAGAACAGCACAGCCCAAGGTTCGTCATAATGGCAACTTAATGGGACCTCCAGGGACCTGTACTTTAAGTGGTTGGGGGATCTCTTACAGAGTAAATTCATATTTCCCTTGGAGAAACGGCACTATATAACATTAAGAGAGTTACTGGAACTTACTGCTATGCCTGCTCAGTCATTACTTCACAGATGTTCATGCATCTAGCATCAAATCAGGGTGCAAATCATGGGCTTTGCGACTGAGAAGCAGAATTTGGCACAGTTTGTCATTTGAAAAATCATTTTCTGAAAGGCAAAAAGCAAATCTTTGCCACTGCTTTCTAAGAGAGGGTGGGTTTGTTCCAGCTAGCCCAGGTCTTTTTTAAAAATACTGCTTCTGTTAAACCATCCCCATTCAAACACCTTCTCTCCCTCCTTAGAAGTTAAGCTACATACTGCCTATAACACATTACAGTTTGTCTCAGAAACGTTAAACTCAATGTCTCAGTTCTCAAGATTTGGTGGCACGAGGCCAGTGTAAATTCATTCCTGCAGTGGATCCCTCTTTGGCTTAAAAAGTAGCAAATCCTGCTAAAAAAAATATCATAAGCAGCAGTGTAACATTTGGAAGCAGGAGAGCCTGTGAAGAAGCAGCACTGCCCTCTGTATGACATTAATATACCACTGTGGAATGTATCATATTCTGAAACTAATTTTCTGTTAGGGATTAGAGAGAGAAAGAAATGGGTGGAGGTGTTGGAAGGAATCAGATTATACTTTTGTGATGAGAAGAGAATCCTGGAAATAAGAATTCTTTCAGTGTTTGAAAGGAAGAACCTGTAGGGGCAAAGGTGGGGACAAAGCTCTTGCAAGGAACACATTTCAGAAATCACTGGGAGCATTTTGCAGACTGCATGACAGCACACTGTGGAGGAAAAAGTTTTCTCATCTTGAAGTAAAAAATGTAGCCCAGAAGAGAAACCAGCTGTTCCTGATGTACCCCCATCCTGCTCATCATTGCCACTGGTATCCTGCAAGCTGTCTAGTCCTGCCCTTTTCATCAGACTTATGCAAATCCTGGGTCCAAGCAGAATTTGGCTCTTGCTTTTCCACTACAAGAACCTGACAGATATTTTGGTTTTTTCTTTCCAACCACTTTCTAGATCTAGATTGAATTTCAGAACTGTGTATCCATTCAGGCTTAGCCCCCTGTCTTCTATGTATAAATTAGCATTGATCTCCATCTTCTTATTCTTTTAATTAATGCTTATTCACTGAGCAGTGTATTGAGAGAAGTTTTGCAAAAGACTGCTGCTGCATGGCACATGAAGCTGGGGGGCACTGGTGGGAAGAGTTGGAAGCAAACAGGAGGATACTGCCTTCTTTTTCGTTTGTTACATTTCGTGTATCTTATGTTGGGTATAAAAGACACTGATGTTGTGTTGTAGCCAATCTTAGGGAAAAGGAAAGAAAGAGTCAGAAATAGACAAATACCGTCCCTAAGTAGCTGAATGGCCAGAGCATACGTAGAAAATACACTTATTTGTCCAGGATAGCTTAGCTACAGGCTGTTTGCAGCAGTCCTTTTCCTTCTGGATGCACAGCTTTGATGCTGTCTGCAAGGAGCGCCTGGAGAAAATGTTGCTTCTGTCGGGTTAGAAGAGAAGGGAAATAAGAGAAGAGGAGGGAGGGGAGGGAGCCCAAGCTCATCTCCACTCTGTAGCTGCCTCAGTCTCTGCTCTCAGTTTGCAGTCACTGGTTCCTGATTTGCTGACCCTTAAAACATTTTTCTTCATAATGGTTGTCACCCATCCAGCAGTTGCCTTTCTCTTCCTAGCTGCCATCCATGGCCTCAGTAGCAGTATCCCACATGACCCTGTTGCCTGTGTAGATTGCAAACCAGCAAACACCTCTGGGGTGGTTTCTACCTTCCAGCCTTCACCCTAAATCCCAAACACCATCGGTGCACCCTAGCCCCCACCCCAGAGACTACTGACAGCCACAGCCGATGCCCTGTCCTTGGCCTGGTGATGCCGAGTGCTGAAATGGATGAGAAATCCAACACGTGTTACGTGTTCTGACACCAGATGTTGAAATAGCTGAGAAAGACTAAGTCTCAGCTCACTAAGTTGCTTTATAAGAAAACCCATGCTTGTGAAACATGAACTCTTAATGGGTCTAACCAGCAGTGAAATATCTTTCACAAGAGCTGTGTCTCAGAAGGCCTGGCAGGCCAGCTGCAAAAGCTCACTTTGAGATAAAAAGTTGATTTCCTTCTGAGGATCAGTAATAAATGCTGATCTATGATGTGAATTTGGCTCAGGCTGAGATGTGGAGAAGCAGTGCATTGGGCAATGGGATTTTCCCTCTGGCAAAGGAGGAGCACAGCTCTGGGGGCAGAAAAGGGGCTCTAGGCTGAGCCCCAGGAGCTCTGGGCTTCCCACCAGACTTTAGGGAGGTTATTGGCTGTTTCTGCGAATAAAGAGGGAAGCCAGTTTGCAGAAAATGTGAGTTCATGCCAAAATCTGAGGTGTAGTAAAGCACGAAGGGCAAAGGTCAGTGGAACACAGATCTCCTGGGTATGGGCAACAGCCTGCATTTTAGTATTGTCACATGCAAAGTTATTCAACCAGAGACGAAAAATGAAAGCCATGATTACATGAAGGAGGTGCCAGGATGCAGTGACTCTGAAAAGGACTCAGGGCACCGAGGAACTGGACATGAGAGCTCAGCATACCTATATGGCCACTATAGTTCTGGGGAGAATAAAAGGGGAATATTGAGTAGCACTACTGACATTGTGTTTCCACTGTATTCCTCATTTGCACAGCCACTACAAGAATACTTAGTCCAAATTTGGTGTTACAGATCAAAAACTACACAGATAAATTGGAGAGAGATCAGAGCAATGAGGATCATGCAGAAACAACTCCTGGAGAGAAAGAGTGAAGGAACTCAATATATTTAGGACACAGAAATAAACAGTGACTTGGTTGCAGTCTGTAAGTACGAAAGTAAAGAACAGAAATGTGGTAATAAGGTCTCTGAAGTCTAGCAGACAAATGAATAACAAAATCCTGAGCAAGTGATGAATCCAGATAAGTTCCTGATCTTCAAGAACAAAGTTTAAATTTTAGTAGAAAATATAATTAACTATTAAAACAAAATTTTGTATTTTGTAATGGATCCTCTATAATTGGAAAAATTTTAGTCATTGTCATACACTTTTCTAATAATGGCTTCAGCGCAAGCAGGAATTAATTCAGCCCCTAGCTTCTGTTACAGCAGAGGTCATGAAGGAATGTTGATCAATTTTAACACCAGGATTAATGAACATGCATTCATCCCATGGTCCCAGGAATATGCTTTTAACGTCTGGACTTAAAAGACCAAGATCCCCACCCATTCTACCCTAAAACTCTCCAACAACTCAGGGAGATGTCCTACAGAGGAGTTTGAGCTGTATTATCAGGTGATTTTAGGAAGGATAAAACATTACTCAGAAAACCAAATTTTCCTCAAAACCTCCGGAGGAGAAAAGACGGTGAGAGCTATTTAAGGCTGTTCTGCTGCCACATGTCACACGCTGTGACGCACTCTGTCAGTGTGGTTACACAACACCACCACCTCCTCAGACACAGCCGCCTTTCCATGCAGGGCCTGTGCCCCCCCTGCCCCCCCCCCCGGCCCCCCACCATGCCAAATGCAAAGTAATAAAACTCTGCTGATATCTAGCAAACCCATCAATTCTGAAGCAAGGATGCATTCTTCTCTTCCTGGAGACTTCTTCCCTCTCTTTGGCACACAAAACCCTTGCTATGATCGAAATACAATTGCTATTTGTTTTTTATTATTTATTTACTGGCACTTAATTTGGTGTTCTATAGAAGTATTAAAGGATGCTGGCATTGCATATGAGAGGATCAGTCCAGCAGTCTTTCCACCTCCTGGGAACGGAGTATGAAGCTATAGAGTAAAGGTAGATAAGCTGCACAGCTAGTTTCGCATACAGCCCTTCTGCAGCCTCACACCCATGAGCAGCCCAGGTGAATCACTGGGTCTGTTCATGCAATAGGAATGCTGGAGGGCCCTGAAATACTGTTTTGCAATAATGTTTTGGTCAATATGAAAAAATAATTCAAAATTAAATTACAACTATGGTAGCTAGCAGAAACTAGATAAAAACATGTAAGTGATTTAACATCAGTATTTTGCCTGGTTTTTGACTGAATTAAGAGCACTAAGCTTAAAATACGTACTGCTGTGGTTATGATTTCTTTTTAAAAATGTTTCCAGGCTTTAGAGATAAGCATGTGTTTACATAATAAACTACTGGCATGAAAAATATATATAACAAATAAAGCTACCAGTAATCTCAAAGTGAAGGTTGCCTAATACTTTCCAGAAAAGGGCTGTGCCTCGAAGTATTTACAGACGTGCCAAATTTTTTCCTTTAAACTATAATATTATAATGTACATGTTTGCTTTTGAATGAATGTTTAGTGGGAGGAAAAAAAAAGACCAGCTATTTCTGACCTTGAGACTAAAGGAAAATATCGTGCTGTACCATTTTCAAAGTACACTTTCGACTATTTAGCTAAGCAACTCGGACACCGCTGTGTTTTTTTGACAAGGGAGCGAACTCAGGAGCAAAGGAGCTGTCCCTTGGGAAAACTCTGCTCAAGTAGAAATTAAAAGCCTTTCAAAATGTGCATGTTCAATGGAAAGTTCTTTGAGGATTCCAGCTAAAAACCCCCACCATTCTGTCACACTGAGAATAATCCGGTTTGGAACTCTCAGGCGAAGGGAAATGCCTGCATTTGGTCTTTGTCTGTCATGCGTGGCTCTGGCCTGAGCCATGGGAATATGGGAGCCATGGGAATACAAGGAACTGAAGGCAGCTGTCTCTGCTTTTGCGTCCAGGCAGTATGGAGAAAAACAATGTGACCTGACCCAAGTGCATAGGAAAGGAGAGTAAATGAAGGATAAGTGTAAGTTTCTAGGTGACTGGATCAAAGCCGTCTGGGGTTGAGGATGACATTAACTGTGAAGACTAAGTTAATGTTTCACAAGTGACATTAGAGATAATGCTGAGTTTGCAAATTTGCCATTCTCTGGAGGAAGAGAAAACACTGAATTTGAATTTGAAAAGTTCATTCATAACAGAAGAGTCAAGCACTCTTGAAAAAATCTTATCTTTATTTTTTTTATTTAGATTTTTAATTTTTTGCCTGCACAAACCAAAGGGAGAAGCAAACTCCACTATTATTTTGATAATCCCAACCCATGAATGTCTTTCAAGGCAAGCCATGTTTTCTTTTTAAAACAGCTTCACATAAAAATGCCTCTTCCTTCTCCTTTACAAATACAAATACAGCAAGCTTTTCCAGAACCAAAGATCAAATGTGGTACTCAGATCTGTGCCCTCTGGAATTAGCCGTGTTTTCAGAAGCTGCTAAGACCTTTCCACCCTTCTAAGCTGGCAGGAGTCCAAAGCACACAGGAACCTGCAGGAAGTTCCCAGTTTAAAACTGCCCAGTGCTGCTTCTGTTAGTCTGTCTGAGTGCAATGCACTGATACTTTGCTTCAAATACAGTTTGTTACTCTCTTCACAGAATCACAGAATAGTTGAGGTTGGAAGGGACCTCTAGAGGTCACCTGGTCCAACCCTCATCCTGCTCAAGCAGGGTCACCTAGAGCCAGTTGCCCAGGACTGTGTCCAGATGGCTTTTGAATATCTTCAACAATGGAGACTTCACAACCTCACTGGGCAACCCATGCCAGTGCTTGGTCACCCTCACAGTGAAAAAGTGTTTCCTGATGTTCAGAGGGAACGTCCTGTGTTGCAGTTTGTGCCCATTGCCCCTTGTCCTGTCACTGCTGAAAAGCACCTGGCTCCTCTTTGCACCCTCCCTTCAGGTACTTATCTACATTGATAAGATCCTTCTGAGCCTTCTCTTCTTGAGGCTAAACAGTCCCAGCTCTCTCAATGTTTCCTCATATGTGAGATGTTTTAGTCTCTTCATCTTTGTGGCCCTTCATTGGACTCTCTCCAGTAAGTCCATGTCTCTCTTGTACCGAGGAGCCCGAAACTGAACACAGTGCTCCAGGTGGGGCCTCACCAGTGCTGAGTAGATGTGAAGGATCACTCCCCTCGACCTGCTGGCAATACTTTGTCTAATGGAGGATACCATTAGATTTCTTTGCTGCAAGGGCCCTTTGCTGGCTTATGTTCAACCTGGTGTCCACCAGAACCCCCAGGTCATTTTGTGCCAAGTTGCTTTCGAGCTGGTCGGCCTCCAGCATGCGTTGGTGCATGGGCTTGTTCCTCCCCAGGTGCAGTGCTTTTTCCTTTTCCTTGTTGACCTTTGTGAGGTTCCTGCTGGCCCATTTCTCCAGCCTGTCAAGGTCCCTCTGGATGGCAGGACAACCCTCTGGCATATCAGCCACTCTACCCAGTTTTGTGTCCTCAACAAACTTGCTGAGGGTACACTCTGTCCCATCATCCAGTTCATTGACGAAGATATTAAACATGATTGGACCTGATATTGATCCCTTGGGTACACCACTAGTTACTGGCCTCCAATTAGAATTTGTGCTGCTGATCACCACCCTCTGGGCCTGGCCATTCAACCCACTTCATTGTCGCTCATCCAGCCCATATATCAACAGCTTGTCTACGAGGATCTTATGGGAGTCAGTGCCAAAGACCTTACTGAAGTCTAGGTATACTATATCCACTGCTCTCCCCTCATCTACCAGGCCAGCCACTTCATCATAGAAGTTTATCAAGTTGGTCAAGCATGACTTCCCCTCAGTGAAGCCATGCTGACTACTCCTGATGATTTTCTTGTCCTTAATGTGCCTGGAAATGGTTTCCAGGATTAGCTGCTCCATCATCTTCCAAAGGATTGAGCTGAGGCTGACTGGCCTGTAGTTCTCTGGGTCCTCCTTCTCTCCCTTCTTGAAGATGGGGGTGACATTTGCTTTCCTCCAGTCTTTGGAAACTTCTCCCAGTCACCATGATTGATTATAGATTATCAAGAGTTGCCTTGCAATGATATATGCCAGCTCCCTCAGCATTCATGGGTGCATCCCATCAGGGCCCATGGATTTATGTGTATCCAGTTTGCTTAAGTATTCCCTGACCTGATCCTTTTCCATCAAGGGTACATCTTCCTTGCACCAGCCTTTCCCCCTGGTCTCTGGGACCTGGGATTCCTGAAGGCCGATCTTGCTAGTAAAGACTGAGGCAAAAAAGGCTTCAGTGCTTCAGGCTTTTCCACATCCTGCATAACCAGGTCCCCCATCTCATTGACTAATGGGCCCACATTTTCTCTAGTCTTTCTTTTGTCACCTATGTGCTTATAGAAGCCCTTCTTGTTGCCTTTGACATCCCTGGCCAGATTCAATTCCATTTGGGCTTTAGCTTTCCTAACTTCATCATAAGTAACCTTACAGAATGGCAGAAACACTGACTTTCTGGCATTCTGCTATGATGCTCAGTAGCACCATGGTCTGGCAACAGACTTCATGAAAACAGTTCCAAATTACAGATGTCCTGTTCCCATGCAAGAAATGTGAGCTTTTGATAGAAAAGGTCACATCCATCCATATGATTTCATTGCACTATTTGAAAACCATCTATATGGTAATGGGTTTTGTAGCATTTCATAGAAGTTCAGACCATGGGAATCTCACTTTTTTCAGCAATACATCATATTTAATTTTGGAAAAAATGGTCTCTCCAACAATCTTTGCATAGTGAACTGGAGGTAATCATGAGCGGCCATACTAGCCAACTCAGCAAGGTTTGTTTTTCAGTCTTTTTTTCTTTCAAGAGAAAGCAAAATCATGTTACAAGGAAACTTCATAGTATGCTGTGAGCCATTGTGTCATTCACATAATTTTGCAGATGGTTAGCAAAGAGATAGTAACTAGATCCGGTCAAATGGTATTTGCTGACTCATGAATGCATTATGTTAGGCTTTTTTTTGACATCAATGATATTTGCAAACCAGTCCAATAATTTCATATTTATTGGTGGCTTAAAACACCCTTTACATATTACCAGCAGACAAATGGCAAACTGGGTTAACAGTTAAATATTTGGTGTTTGCATTCAGTAGTTAAGTTTGGGTTTGGAGAGCCAAGCCATTTGCTACTTGAAAATTCTATGTCTTTGTCTACTGGAGGCTCTACATCAATCTGCAGACTAAAGTATTTGGAGATACATGTGTTTGATGTGGAAGACACATTCTGGCATACTTTGAAAATGATTCAGTTCAGTAACTAGTTCACGTTCAGCTCAGCTGAAGAAGAGTTGAATCTAGCAAGATTTCAAAAATATTCCCTGTATTTTTCTGACCAGTTCTGATGTTGCTTGCTTTCCCAGAACAATTTTTTCTTTGCATTTCTCTAAAGCATGATTTTATTGATTTTAGGGATTTGCTCAGTTAGCCCTGTACATGTTGTTAGAGTGAGCAAGCAGGCTGGGATCTCTGGGACCCTGGAACCAATTAAAAGAAAGGTCTAGTTGATAAAGGGAAAGAAATGAAGAGTGAGCTTGTGAGAGAGCATGTATCAGTGACATTGCCCTACTAACATTTAGCTTTTCTCAGTCCATTTTCTTAAGCTTTAAGTCTTGAAGTCACTTCAATAAATTAGAGTACGAAGGGAAAGAGGTGGACTGTGTCTATCTGTGGGTAATTATATTAACCTAAAAGTGTACACCTCCCTCGTGTCTTCATCCTCCTATTAAGCCTATACTTACAAGAAAACATCTAATGGCTCACCAGGCACACTCCTACCATATAGTAGACCCAAGCCCCTGGCCCATCTTCGGGGCCTCCGCCGCCTTACTCACTACCTCAGGTTTAATCGTATGATTCCACTACAAGTCCTCACAACTCCTAAGCCTAGGCCTACTCTCTATAATCCTAGTCATACTGCAATGATGGTGAGACATTGTACGAGAAGGCACATTCCAAGGACATCACACCCCCACAGTCCAAAAAGGCTTACGCTACGGAATATTCCTCTTCATTACATCCGAAGCATTCTTCTTCCTAGGTTTCTTCTGAGCATTCTTCCACTCCAGCTTAGTCCCCACACCAGAACTAGAAGGACAATGACCTCCAACAGGAATCAAGCCCCTCAACCCCCTAAAAGTACCCCTACTAAACACAGCCATTCTCTTAGCGTCAGGTGTCACTGTAACATGAGCCCACCACAGCATCACAGAAAGCAACCGAAAACAAGCAACCCATGCATTAACCTTAACAATCCTACTAGGATTCTACTTCACAGCACTTCAAGCAATAGAATACTACGAAGCACCTTTCTCAATTGCCGACAGCGTATATGGCTCAACTTTGTCGCTACAGGACTTCACAGACTCCATGTAATTATTGGGTCTTCCTTCCTACTAGTCTGCCTCCTACGACTAATCGAATTCCACTTCACATCAAATCACCGCTTCGGATTCGAAGCAGCAGCCTGATACTGACATTTCGTAGACGTCATCTGATTATTCGTCTACATAACCATTTACTGATGAGGATCCTGCTCTTCTAGTATAGTAATTACAATTGACTTCGAATCTCTAAAATCTGGTATCAACCCCAGAGAAGAGCAATCAACATAATCGCATTTATACTTACCCTTTCCCTCGCCCTAAGCACCACCCTAACCACACTAAACTTCTGACTCGCCCAAATAAGCCCAGACTCAGAAAAACTATCACAATATGAATGCGGCTTTGACCCCCTCAGATCTGCCTGACTCCCATTCTCAATTCGATTCTTCCTCAGTAGCAATCCTATTTCTCTTATTTGACCTAGAAATTGCCCTCCTACTCCCACTTCCATGGGCCATCCAACTCCAATCCCCAACCACTACCCTAACATGAGCCTCCATTATAATCCCCTTACTCACACTAGGACTAATCTATGAGTGAACACAAGGAGGCCTAGAATGGGCTGAGTAAATCTCTACCCAAGATTTTTACTTGATGGAGGCCCATGAAAATGCAATTCTGATACAAAGCCAGCTGTACTCAGGACAGAAAAAGTACTGAGGGGATAAACTAGAGCCCAAGGCGAAGATACCATGGCATTGGCCTTGAAGAATATAACAGCTGGGAGTGCTGGGGTCCTGATGGCAATACAAGGGCATAAACTAAAACAAATTAAACATCCAACTGGTTGATGAGTAAGAACCAATTTTTAAATTGCCTATGGTAGCAGCACAAGCCAGCAAAGGGACACTTTTCTATGTTTAAATATTTGCTAAATCTTTGAGGCAGTCCTTCTGTTAACTGAGGTAACAAGAGCCAAACCCCCATGCATTTCTACCCTGTTAGAGTAAGGTGGGAGTTCTCCATCTAGTTTAGCATCATAGGGGCCTAGGGAGGTCATGGCCACCCTTCTTCTTCATGTCCAGAAATTGAGGGAAAGGACTCATAACTGTGTGTGTCATGGAGGGTCAAGGAAGACTGGGATCTTGCACTATATCTTCATAGTGATGAAATAAATGAAGGGAGAAAGAAAAAGCTGGTGTCAGTGTGAGGGCAAGCAGAAGGGTGGAGAGGACTGCTAAAAGCAGCAATACATTCTGGCTGAACTTCTCAGCAGGGGGAAAGGCAGCCTTCAAACCCTTCCTTCTCATCACAAAGGCAGAAAATTACTGCAAATAGCCAAAGTGTAACTTATCCAGGAAACACATTCTGTCCCCTTTTGGGAATGTGACGTATCCTCAGTGTCAGGCACTACAAACTACAAGAACACAGTGTGGATCTCTCCAGATACTACACAAACGTACAAAAATCCATATTATTCAGCCTGGAGGTACAGGCACACACATACAAAATAAAAAAATACATTTTAAAAGCAAACTTAATGTTGCAAAACTCACCAGATTTAAAAATAAAAGCCATGTGGCTACACAAACTCACTGAAAGGAAAGGTCCTGTTATGTTCACACAATGTTTACACTACATAAAACTCCATAAAATTCTGTAACTCTAGAAAGAGGTAAGAGATAAATTCTCTTATTGCTGAGTTCTGACCTTTTTTTTGTAATAGTTTGCAATTTCCATTGAGGTTTCAAGCTGTGTTGAGGGCATACTTAAGCTACTCAAGTGTAGTCATCTTTGTTAGCTGGTAATCTCCTAAACCTCTGTAAGCAAGAGGGCAGAAAGCCCTGTTCCAGAAGGCAACCCACCCAGACACAACTCCTGATGCAAACTGCCGCATGAAGGAGCTTCTCTCTCCATTAACTATACAGGAAGCCGAGAAAGACAGTCTGACTGTTCAGGTAAGTGGTTTCTAACATTGCGGTTATGAAGAAGAATGCAAATGACAAGAAAAGATGGGAGAAGAATAGAGTTTTCTTCTTCTTCTGAAGGAAGAAAACTTGCTAACCAGTAAATCAGAGAGTTTCTTTTTTTTCCATTGTCCCATCAGCTTACAAGCAACACAAGGAGTTACTAAAAACAGTGATCCAACAAACTATTTAAGTATATTCTTGACTTTAACTCTAGGACCATCTACTTTAAAAGGACTGCTTGCATACTTCAGAATGTACTTCAGAGTTTTCTGGATCAAGCAAGGCCTTTGTTAATAATGAACTATGAAACCACCAGAGTGGTTTATTTGGAGGCTAGGTCTTGATAGAGTTTAGCTCTTCCTGACCTTATTTTTCTACAGTGCTGCTTGCTGTACCTGTTTAATACTGTGATGTGTATTAAATCTGCATAATTACCTATAGTGGGATTCGTTTATCAGGCTCTCCAGATTCAACAATTTTCCCACTTGGTAGGCAAGTCTCTTCTGTTTTTGATCAAACATATCTATAGCTATAATGACTTCTAAGATTTCAGTCTGAAGTAATAGGGACAGGGGCTTTATCAGAGTGTTCAGAAATAGTATTTGTGTGTGTTGATTTTGCAATTTTGTTTGGGAGCTGTTTGTTTTCTACCCCTGGAAAAATTTTATCTGCTTAAAATCTGCAGCACTGCTGGGTAGGGCTCTTCCTTCAAATTAAAATGATTTGCCCTCAGAGAATTTATGTAAATCTTTGGAAATGAATTTCAAAAGCCCTACTCTGGAGAATCCATGCTGTTCTTGTAGAACACACAATTATATTAAACCCCACCACCACCTCTAAAACAACATAAAACAATGCACATTAAATGGAACAAGTTTATTCCTTTCTATAGACCAAATCCAATTTGCTTGTGCAAATTCATACAACTTCCAAGTCTTCAGAATGTACCAATTTATCCCAGCTAGCCAACTGTTTGCAAAATTTGAATGTCCTGAGCCATACATCTAATTTTATCATATTTTTAATAAGTAGTTAATTAGCATGTTCCAAGCCCCAGCCTAGAGGATTGCTGGAAAACCTGTAGAAAGGAGCTGCCAATTGCTGGGCTAGGTTAGTCAATATTAAATTAGTGTGATGTTTCATGGCACATTGAGTAGAGCATTCATAAAAACAATCAAGTAGGTCTTTTGTTCTATATAGGAGCAAGGGAAATCTGTTATGGAAATAATGCTGTTCAGGAAATACAAATGCCTGCACCATTCATCTGCTGCCAATGCCTCATTTTCAAAGGTCATAAACTTTATATATCATATGAATGTTCTCCTCAGCCTCATTTCTCTCATGACTTTTTTTTTTCTATTTACTATCCCCAGCTCTTCTTTTTCTAAATGGACTTCCCCGGGGTTTCTTTCACCCTACATTGATCTATATCTATAGATATATCTTCCTAGAGATCTATACTTCTTTCCTCCTTTCCTTGGTGTTAGTACATCTCATCTGTAGAAATTAATCTTGCAGTGTTAGTACACCTCATATATACAAATGGAGGTGAGATTTTTATTCTGCCAAAGAATAATTACCATTCCTAGACACAACTAATAAATCTATCTATGATCATATTTAATCAAATATAAGCTCATTTCTTGCGAGTCCCAGTTTCATTCCTTTCATTTTTAGTTTGCCTGTCTAACCTAAATTTTTATGAGAAAAAGTAATTTATTTCTAATTAGCCAAATTTCTGTTGTGACCGCCTGGAACATGTGAACAGAACAAGTATGCTCTTAGCAGAAAGGAACCCTGTGACGTTCTCTGTAGTCTGCTTCAAGAGATCAGATCTTTATTTAATCAGCATCTTTATTACTCTTCTCAGAGGAAAATTACCCAAACTGCCTTTTGAGAACCCTTTTTCCAAGGATCAAAGGTCATCTCTTCTAAAGTCATAACTTCTGCGGGGGATTGCAAGATTGTAAAATCATTAGGGACCCTTCCTCGATTTAATTCTCCTTGTTCGTTCTATAGCTTCAGAGTTCATTAAGCAGTTCGTCAATGAAAAGATGTTATGGTTGATGAGATGTCTTGATTAAAAACTCTGTCATTAAGTCCTTATAATTTTAGGGGAGAAAAATACATTTTTGCTCTCACTTTTCTCTGCTTAAAAGGGAATGCTTTCTAAAATTTGGAAAAGTTCCACTTGGCCTTTCCTGAGTGAGCTCAGAGTACGAAAAATTATTTTCATTCATTAAATTCTTGGTGTGCCTCTTTTGCAGTCAATCAACTCCAAAATGGTCTTACCTATAAAAAACCCAAACAAAATCAAAAAACCTCACAGATGACTGTTTTAACTTGTTTAAAAAATGCTAAACCGTAAATGAGAGTATCATCTCTTCTATGCAAAAAAAATAGAGTTGGCAAACAGTAAAAACGTGAGTAATACAGTAATGAAAACAACGCATACCAACAATGAGGATCCATGCCAAGAGATCTAGCACTCTACACAATGAAATAATTATTCATTTGCATGTGTTGTGTATTATATATATCCAAACACAAATCCTTTGCACATTTGACTGGAAAGCACAATCAATTAATCATAATTTGTAAACTTTTTGCAAAGCCTCTGTTCAGCAATGTCAGATCCTTCTTATAAGAATAAGTGGTGGTTCAAGCCAGCTGTAGAAAGATAGTAAAAGAAACAAATGGGATTTAGGTGTCCTCTCATCAGAAATCAGAAAGGCTTTTATACAAAGCTGCTGATGGCATGGAAAAATCTTTGAAGAATGTAAGTAGTGTTACACTACATACAACTTCCAAATCATGTTCCAGACCTTATGGTTAGACATCACCAGATCGCACAAGCAGGAGTAATCATGTCACCAGTTAGTTAATGCAGATTAGCTAATCCCAAATTTTGATAGGACTAGCAGGTTTATGTTAAACTCTGTTTTAATTATGGTTTCAACCAACTGAGCTGGATGAATGAGAAGGATGGAGAAGTGGCTGGCTCACCACTGTGCCTGCTCTCGACTCTAGGGGCTGTATATTCACAAGAGGGAATTCCATTTGTGCCAGCCGGTATATGAATCCAGAATAACAATAAATTTGGAAACTTCTGTAATTTCCTGTTACTCTCCATGACTCCCTCTTGACTGTATTACAAACTTACCTTCTATTTATTGTTCACATCTTTATTTTACACTTAGAGTATCTAATAAATTGGCCAGGAGCTAATGCAGTTGTTATAATCCAGAACATGTAACTAAACTCACAAATGTGAACGAGCTCCTGCTCTGGATTCAGGTAGGGAAATAATATAGGAATAGTTTTCTTAACAACAATATGATAACATACATCCCTCCCAGTGAGAGTAAAATTCTTCTAAGATCAAAGACCTTTTATATGCCTTTTCAAGGGAAAGATCAATTTCTATGGTTTGTCCTTAAAAACTGACAAACCTAGTAAAGTCTAGAAAGTGTTGTGGGACTGGCTGCCAGGGCAATTCTCTGATCTCTGTTGGCTTTGGGGCACTGCATTTGCAGGGAATGAGGTAACTGATAAACTCCTCCTCACTCCTGATCTTGCACAGTAACTTGCAGGTCACCATGGCGTACAGGTCCCTAGGTTACCTTCATACTTGCAGCTACCCAGCAATAATGCATCTAGCCTTTATTCACAGTCAGAATCCCACAGAGATGCAGGCATAAAGGGTAAAGGTTCCCATGAAAATCAGTGTCATACTGCACAGACAGAAAAGCATATTGTAAATGAAAGGTTGAGACCTAGTAGTTTATCAACACCTATAATGGTTTGGGTGTTGCTTTTTGTTTTTTTATGGTTTGGGAAAGTTTGTAGTTTTCTTTCTTTTATGTCAGTGCAGTAAACATGAACTTCATCACGTTTGTAATGAAGCAGGTTTATCTGGAGAATCTCCCATTTCCAGAATGAACCAAATAAAGATAAGCTGAATATATTGCAGTAATCTGTTCCTGTTTGTATAGTATTTTGGCTAATGTCAGAACAGTAATAAAGCCCGAA
Source organism: Gavia stellata (assembly GCF_030936135.1). Lineage (NCBI taxonomy): Eukaryota > Metazoa > Chordata > Aves > Gaviiformes > Gaviidae > Gavia > Gavia stellata. The sequence continues at coordinate 39,697,247 of NC_082595.1, forward strand.
ATAAAAAGGTGCAAATTAAAAATTCATAAAGCAGCTGTGTATTTCTAAAGTAGATGAGGGAAATTTTGGAATACCAATGAATGCTCACATCCAGTTGTGATTTGGGACCTCATTTCATTTCATACCTGTAAATCCAATGGTGTTAGTGACCCTCCAGACATAGTTCTTTAAATGATGGGCATGTTTTGTACGTGATTGGGAAGATTAATCTTCTAGGAGTTTATATACTATATGCAGTAATTAAAAGAACAATACTCTCATATAGAGACTTTTTATGGTCATATAGGACTGCCACCTGAAATGTGAAGCCTGAAAAATCATAGCCATTTATTGTATCAGCATGCAATGAAACTGGTTAATCTACAGCCTTTTGATTTTCTTAAGGATGTATGGTGAGGAATCGTATGATTACAATAGACACGAAACAGTCATTGTCAACGATGCCCATATAAAGTTGATGCTTTCATTTGGTGTAATTATGAACACTAAGAAATTGGAATAAGCAGCCTAAGATATTGAAATAAGGATGCAATACTTTACAGATTGTCCTGAGATGACCTAATAAATAAGTGAAGCCATTATGTTTTATCCTCACACAGAATATTTAGTTCATGGAAACATGTATAAACAAACAATTCATTACCTTGATTTCCTTCTCTTTTGTGTTTTTTTTGGCCAGCCCTAACTTTCCCTAACAAACTGCTCTGGTATAATTTTGAAAGTTTCTGACCCCCTTCCCAGTTATTCTTCTACTTCCAGAAGCAATGTGTTTTAAATAAAGGAATAAAACCCTCATGCACTGAGCAGTTTAGCAATTAAAGGCCCTGTGGATAGAAGCCAATAGCTTAGTTTTCTTCCTGCAGCTGTAGATGAGAGTTGGAAGGTGTTCTTGTGTGAGAGCTACAGTGCTGAACATTAAGTAGCTGTATCTAAAAATATAGGTGGAAGAAGCAAAGGTCTTTCAGACAAATTATTAATAGTTTATTTTGATCTAAACGAAGGAAGTAATCCCACCATCTGTAACACAAAAATTCCTTTACTGAAGTAAGAGATGCCATGACTCAGAGAGGCAAAATAACTCCATTGTTATTGGACAGTCAATTATATTTAAAAGTAAATAAGAAATAAATAGCAGTGACACTATGTAACGTGCTTGGGTCTGCAAAGAAGAGAAATAATTATGTTGCAAGAAGTGAATACATTATTATGGAAAGAAATGTTATGAGAGTAAGAAAAACTTAACTGGTCTTTTTTATCACAGTAAATGGTCACATATCTGTAAAAAACCAGAAACTTATCAAAGTTCCATCATAAGACTCCTTTTGCTTCAGTATATTTTCAACAATACATTGTTAATCAATGGAAATCTTCATACATTTAAAATTAAACAAATGTTAAAATGTATTCAGAATGAAATAGAAAACTATATAGAGGATATACTAACATCATCCTGTAATCAGGTCCATCCCAGCTGTAGAATTTTTTGCGCAAAATGCAGCAAAAGGAGTTATTTTCCATAGTTTTACAGAGGCCAGAAGCTAAGCAAAGCAAAAAAAACCACAAAACAAACCAAACAAAACAAAACCAAAATTTTAAAGCTTTTCAAGGTCAGGCTGGATGGGGCTCTGAGCAACCTGATCTAGTTGAAGATGTCCCTGCTTATTGCAAGGGGGGTTGGACTAGATGACCTTTAAAGGTCCCTTCCAACCCAAACTATTCTATGATCCTATGATTCTATGGTTGAGCACCATGTTAGACTGAAATTGATGGGAGTCAGTATTTTTTATTTTCTGTTCATTACTCTCTGAATATTTTTCAAATTATTACAAGTTCTCAGGTTTGCTTCAGAGAGCTGTTGGTAAGTTTAATGTTCTTTTACTGCAAATATCAACAGTCATCTCTCATCAAACCCTCCACAGCTATCTGTCAGCGTTTTGTTATATCCTTCCACATGCAAAACCTGTTCATGAATTTTATTTAAGAGTGCAGCCTATCATCAATACACAACATGCTACAGAATGTTAACTCCTCCAACAATGACTATTTCTCCTAAATATGCTTTTACTATGTTCTTCTATCTGCTTCTCATATTTATGTCCTATATACATCTATCTTAACCATTTTGCATACTGCTAGCAATGCCTAAACCTTCTTGGCTATAAAAATTACTGACTTCAAGTTACAGCAACTGAAGTCAGCACTGATCGCAACATCATGTTTTCACATTATTAGCACAACTATACTTTGCAGATGACTCATTAAAATTCCAGGTATCAAACCAATTCTGTTACCCAGCTCATACATCCTGATCAAAATTTTCATATCTTCTGCTCTATGCTCCTAATCAACTCTACCTTCTTTTGAATAAAATTAATTTACTTATGCCAAGCTACACGTTATACCGAAATCTTCACTGTGTGCTTTGTTGCAAGGCAAACACCTCAATAAATTCAGTAGAAGTAAGGGTGATACAATCTACATCTAATTTTAAAAGCATGCCCTTGGGCATAACCTGAGTCTGGACTAATTTTACTGGGATGCTTCATAATTGCCTAGTCTGGTGGGTTTTGTACCTCATCTGACAGACAGAAGTTTGTGTGCAGTACCCCTCAGGTCGACTCCAGTATCACCAATCCCATGTTCCTAAATAGTAACCAACGTTACTGGAAGATCGAGCTGTGTACGCCTTTGGTAAACAGAAAGAATTGATTGTAGGTAACAGTACTGCTTCTTGGACTCCTGCAATATTACAAGTAGCACAGAAGTCCTATTCCATTTTGAGGGTGATTTTTTTCTCTTAGTAGTAGTTTAGATGTTTGCCAAAAAAATAAAACCAAACCAAAACAAAAAAACCTCCTTTTTTTTCAAGATTCAAAATGATTACACTTGGATTTGTTTTATCTCAAAGAACATTTTCAGTGAAGGGCAAATCATTTTTGTTGAAAGCCATTTTCCATTTTGCAGAGGTTTTTTTGTCAGCTCCAGCTGAAAATGCACAGAAATGCTCCCTCAGCCCCTGGCTTTTTAGCATATTGGTCGTAAAAGCATCACAGCATGCTATGCTAGTGAAAAAAAAATTGCTTTGACCAAGTGCAGAGTCCTGTTTTCAAAAGCCTATAACTGAAGCAAATCAAAACAATTTTTCACTCAATTTCAGCTTTTAACATCTTTCCATTACAGTTGTACAGATGTTCAAAATAACACTAGTGCCTTTTTTATAATGAGAAATGTCTGTCTATTTTCCCACGCTCACACTCTGAAATGCATTTCGGATCAAACATTTTAAAAATTCTTTTTGGGTAGAAACCAAGCAAGGAATACTCCAGCCAAAAGTTGATTTTTTCTGAGTTTGAGAATAACTGAATAAAAAGAAAATTATGCTGCCTCAACGAAAGCTTTAGTTGACAGTATAATCAAATAACAGGCTGGTATAACAGAGAGATTATCTGAGGTATGTGCTCACTGGAAAAAGAGGTAGAATTAAATGTAAGGCTTTATCAAAGTATGATTGCGGACACTGAGCTAAAATGCAAAAAACCGCAAAAAACCACAAAATATCTCTTTAGTTCTCGTGAAAAGTTTAACAAGGCAAAATTAATATAATATGTAGCCAGTAGTATTTTATTTTGAAACACATATTTGTTTATTATATTCCTTTTTGGGGTTAAAGAGAAAGTGATGATAGCTGAGGAACGTACTGACTATAGTGGTGCTAATTAGGAGCTTTTGTGCTGGTCTTTTCTTCATGTCGCATTCATAAATCACCTGAAATAAAGTCTGCATCAAAGTCCAGCAATTTAAAAAAGAAGTCAAATTAAAAAATTCTACATGAACTTCCACCCAGAAAGCACAAATACATACTTCTCAACAGACCTACACAATCATGTTGCTGACATACACACATACCCTTAGTGGACCCACACTTATTCTGAAGTGTTATAAACTTTATGCCAAAGTAAGGTTGATGTTCAAGATTGTGAGGAAACAGACTCCAAAGTTAAAAAAAAAAAACCAAAACCACCAAAAAACAACAAAAACTCCAGCCTTAGTAGATAAGGTTTGCATGCTTTCAGATGATGATAAAGGATTTTGAATACTTTTAGTCCCATTCATACTACACTGCCAGGTAGCAGGGACTATATTGTGTCCAATATTTCTGCTCCAGATTCAGACTAGGTTAAGGTTGGTACACTGTGAGCTTGCTCACACCAGTGCTGAATTTAGCTTCTTGTGGCGTCAGAACCTATGACTGGTTTCAGAAGCCTTACTTTGAGTACTTTCCTACTCACTGTGCTTATTCCCGTAAAGAACTTTCTTTGAGTCAGTTAAGGCTGAGTAAGTATGACATCTATGCAAAGAAAACTCTTTAAAGCAAGAAAATGTCAGATTACGGAACTCCTCTTAAAGGCACCTCAGTGCCCACACAACACATTTCCACTGACATGAGTAGACTTCACACCTCCCCCCAGAACTTCCTTCTGCCTCCCAAATATAAGGGATCCCATCCAGCTCATTAATTTCACACTATAGAACCCCCACACTATAAGCCTAGCTCAACACTGATTATTTCATAAAGTTAGTAAGGTCAAGATGATGTGTATGTGTGAGATTTTAAAATAAAGAGATGGGGTGTTTGAATTTTATTTATGCTTCAGATTTGTAGCTCAGAGTTGTCCAACTGACAGCAATTTTTTATTTTTTTTATTTTTTCAAATAGAATAACATGCAGGATCTACTTCTAATTCTGTATTTCAGACTACCAGCTTAGAGAAGATGTTCTGCATTCATATAACAGGTGAGGTAGCAGACCAGTTGGTCCAAAGATTAAATGAGGATAGTAGTAACTGAGAAGAGTTATTAGGTTAAAAATATGAATTGAAACATGCTGGATAAACACATGGGCAATTTTTAAATGGGATAAAGATACTACTTGGTTTCTGCTGAGTTCCTTTTGAGAATATCTGCTGCCTAAGGAGAAAAAAAAAATAGCATCATTCGCTAAGGCAGTCAATTCCTGTGTCTTTCATACATTACCCTGTAGTACTACTACCTCTTCTTATTGCTGTCACCTGATGTCTATATACAAAGCAATTCAGAATACATGCTTTATAACAGCACTTGCTAACATATATTCTGCCTAGAGTAGGTAACTCACGTTAATGTTGAATGAAAATGTAAACTTAATGAGAAATAAAGTACGCAGTAATGAAATTTTTATCACACAGTCACCTGAATATTGCTATCGCTTAATAGGCAAACCGGTTCCTTAGACTCAGATTAGCAAAACTGCTTAGGATTTTCTGGATACAGAGAAGTACCTGGGAAATCTGCAAGTTTACATAATCACTCGGACACTTTTGTAAACCCCCGTCATCTGCATGCCTAAATAGCTTTGAAATTCTGGTTTCATCCTTTTTCTGCATTGGAACAGCATCTTTGGTTGATAAAGGCTGAAGGGGCAAAGGAGAAATCCTAGTTAGGACTCTCTTTTAAAGGAATTTTTTTGCTTGCTTGCTTTACCGCTAACAGTTTGGAGGGTAATTTCTGCATTACTCTGAAGTGTACCTAATTTCGACATCAGCTGCCATTTGTTAGAGTGCAGGTATTCTGGTCCAATCCCTACTGAACCAGATGTGTCTGAAAAGATGGGAGAATTGTGAAAGCGTGATCTGGAAAACATCTATAGCAGCTCCACACCATTTGAATAATCCTTAGTAGTAGGAAAGGTTTGAACTCCTGATAAAATGAGAGTTTTCATTTTTCTTTTTGTGTTTGGAGCTATGCAAAAGGGACTCAAAATGGAGTTGAGCCTGAATTCACGACAGTTTTTAAATCCTATTGATTGATTCAAAGAACATTTGACTGTAGGTGAATGAGAGAGCCTGATAGCAGAAATATAGGGCGATGGCACAATAAGCATTAGATATGAGGAAAAGGAATAGAAACTAAGATAGCGTAATGAGGGGACAATAAAAAGCATCAATGAACTTTTCCCATTACTGGCAACAGCTGCAATATTTTCCCGTGGGAGAAGATGGGGAAAAGGGTCTTTTCATCATTCATTTTTCCTTCCAGTGAAATACATTCCTGTGATCCTCCTGAATACCCTTGATCACAAGGTAGTGGTATTTCATTCTCAGAAAACCATCATATTTCAGAGAATGCTAGAACTAGTTTGGGAAAAACAAATTTCTAATCCTGTAACTGAATCTTTTAATGTTAATGCCACATTTGAATCACTCTTTTCAAAAAATAGTACCTGAACTTGGAGCATATAGGGTAGGCAAAGTAGAGTTGAAATGGTGTTTTGAAGAGAAATTGCATACAGAGGTTGTTAAGCAGAAATAATAAGTCTTCTGCAAATGGATTTTCAGATATTGTTGGTTTCTGAAAATAAGGAGTGTGCTCCTGCCTCATAAAGGCATAAGTAATTAGGTAGCAGAAGTTAATCTTTAAAGGAGAGTTTTGGTAGTTCCAGGGCTTGGTTGGCTTTAAGAGAATATGGCTTACAGAATGAGAGAGATATTTGCCACCAGAAACTCTCTAAAATGCTAGGCAAGCTAAAATGTTATGCAAAGGTATCATGTTCTGCCATCCCCCAGACCTTTAAAAAATTCCTGAAATTATTTAAATGCTTTTTGTATTTTATTTGAATGTATCTCTATACATATGTTATGACCATCCTGTCAGCAATTCTTTCCTTGCAGAAGTTTATAGTTCATTTTTTTCCTTTAATTGAGTCAGATTTTCCCTTGTTCTGACTTGGGTCCATTGCTTCTTGTCCTTCCACCATGTACCTCCAAGAAGAGTCAACTTCTGGTTTTGGACAGCAGAAATGTCTCCCCTGGGCCTTCTCTTCTTAAGGCTGAAGAAGTCCAGTTCTCTCAGCCTATCCTTTGTACACCATGTGCTCTAACCCCCTTATCATTCTGGCAGGCCTCCGTGAGATTGCTCCAATATGTTGAAGTACTCCTTAGCTTGGGCAGGCTTGTTAGCTTGGGCATGGAACCACATAGATAAAGCAGTCTGAGACTGGGACATCCTAATAGTTGAGTGTTACTGGAGAAATGTTCTTGTCTGGGACTTGCTCAGGCATCTCTCCTCTAAAGGTTACTTCTCCTACAGTCTCAGCCACAGAGGAATCCACATCCTCAGTGGTGATGAACTAATCTTTCCTCTGCTCAGACTGTTTCCATTTCTGGTTTTGTTTCAAGAAATCAAATTTTAATCAGTTTCATGGATGGAACTGCATGCAATCCAATTAGATTTAGGCCTCAGAAGAGAAAATGTGCAGTCTGACACTAAATTAGGACTGAGCTCTGTCTCAGAAACTCATGAGGGAAATAACACGTCACTGCTATCCTAGTCAGTGCCACAGTGAGGTACTCTGAGGAAATACTCCCAGACATGAGGAAGAAAAAAACATGTTAGAGACAATCTCAGGCATGGTTTATGAAAATCTGAGGTAATTATGAATGAGAATAATTAAGGCAGAGCTTCTATTTTAAAATGAACAATATATCTGTTTCAAAAACTTTCACGCTTTAATCACAGTAAACCTCTGCAGATTTTACTTTAAAAAATTAATCAACATAGCAAACCAAATATTGCTTGCAGAGCCCTGGAAGAAATTTTCTTTAAGGAACACCTGAGTGAAAGAAGAATGAAACCTGTTTAGCATTTATCATTTTACTCAGCAATTTTTCCACATCAATCTCTGCATAAGAAATGTAATCGTAAGATTTATCCCTTTGCCAACCCAAAACTGGTTCCTCCTCACTTTACCTCTGTTAGCCCCAGACTAAGAATGCATAAGCTTGCTATCTGTAAGAAAAAAGAAGCAAAAGCAGCTTTTTTATTTTTTCCCTCCCCATAAAGCACCTGTAGTAGCTCATAAAACAATAACCTTTTCCCACTTCTGCAGCTACGGATATCTAGGTGAAACAGGCCCTCATCACAACAGGGTAAATAAACAATTTGGCCTTCTAACTGTGTTTTATATACTATCAGAAGATCTCTCTTTTTTAAAAATGTCAAATGTTAAAAAAATGCATGTTAAAAATTTGCAAACCTCTAAAAGTGCCAGAAGATTTCCATTCATTTCCATTTTCATCATTAAAAAGTATCTGTTGTGATACATGGGATAGGTGATACATGGGTGATTTTCCATTGTTTCCAAATTTTCCTTGATTTTCAACTGCCTAGTCCCACCTTTGTATTTAAAGTGCCTCTTGCCTTTTGGATGTCTTGGTCTTAAAATTGTACATCTTGGTACTTTCATGACTTAACACTCCAAATGATCAGTTCAGTCCTTAGTGCACATCTCATTGCATGCTAGCCACTGACTCTCTGGTGGCAAGTATACAGCTGTGCTATAGATAGGGGCAGCATTGGTAGGTCCTAGTTTCACACTTCACTCTGCTCCAAATATTCTAGGCACATCACTGCAACTAATCTGTGCATTCCTTCCTCTGGGGATAGCAGCATGTCCCCCTTCAGCAGGAGATGCTGTAAGCCATTCCCTGTTGTTTGCAGTATGTTTAGAGAACGTAGCAGTGTAAATAACTGCTTCCACTGTGACCCAAGTATTTATTTGCTTCTCACCTCCTGAAATCTTTGCACATGCTTTCAGTCTGAAATCTTATAACATATTAATATTTGAAGATATCCAACTTTAAAATAAGAGGTCATAAGTAGCTAATTTAGAAAGGAAATTATTCTTCTTGATAAATCATGGTGAGTATACTGCTTCTTTTCCCCGGATTGGCCACGTAATCAGCAACTGAAAATGGTTTGAATATAGTGAGGTTTTCTATTCTGAAAATGTGAATCTGTTTAGGCACCTGTACAGAGTCTATAGATAGTCCTTCACTCACAATTGCCACTCAGCAGCAGCCAGAGCACAACTGATCTCCTACATTGGCAGCACTGTACCTGGTGTCAACAGCAGTAAGCAGTAACTTTTTTATGAGCAGAACTGAAAACAATCTCTGCAACTGAAACTGTAGAGGAAGGTAGACAATGAGCTTGGAAATGGCATGAAATAAAGTTACTCAGGAGCAAAGCAGTGAAGTGATGTATGCTTGGACTATTCTTGGCAGCTTCCAGAAGTGCCTAATCACAATTTTTGCTAAATATGCAAGGGGAGGGTTGAAGTTACTTCTGTACTTCCGGTGGAGTCACCTCTGCTATGGGGAAGTTAATTTTTCTTGAAGATACTCTTGAACTTTAGGAATTTGTTGTTCATACTAATAAACAAAAAGAATATGCATTTATTTTATTGTCTGTTATTATATCTGCCCACTGCCCCCCAAGATGGCATTAAAATGCATTTTTTAAAGAGTCCTGTGGATTTCTGGATAGAGCGACACGTTCATCAAGGTTTGTCTCCTAATCATAGCTCTCAGAAGTTATGTTCTGACCACTGTACAGCTCCACTAGTTGTCTTTCTATAGTTTTCTGTGCATTAACATAAATTTTTTCGCTAACATGCACATACTACATGCTATTTATAATAATAACTTTTAAATATTATATTAACAGTTAGATTTTACTGGATTATCTTATTTGTAGTGTTATTAATGTTATGAATAACGTATAATACTAATCCATGTATGTCTGTATTATTTTGTTTGTGTATCTTTATTATTGTTCAGTTCAGTTATTTACACAGACATATATTAGGGTCCAAAGAGGCCAAATAAAGGAGGGCTCAATACTCTAGGGCCTTTTCAACCATATGGGATAGCACATCCCTTCCTCAGAAAAAAAGAGAGCTCTAAACCAAAGGCATTAAAACCTGAAATATGTGTTGCCACATAAAGAACTGGAAACAACAGTAGTGAAAAAGGACAGAGAATACGTTGTGTGTATTTTATTCTGAGATTTGCTTTCTTGTAGAGGCAGACTCCTTCTGTGTGTAGTTCCGACATAGAGGAAGCACAATAATGGCAAGTCTTAACACTATCCACGGAACACGGTGGAGCAGATTGCTTTTCCAGGTTAGAAACCAGAGGCCCTTCCTGAACCACACCCAGTGCCTACACAGCTGCCATAGGCATTCAGATGATGGGCTTTTCCACGTCTGCCTTAAGCCTGTAGTAGAAAACCTTGCGTAGGCTAGATTGGATTCAGCCATTGGTCACTGCTTCAGTCATCCTCTAACAATAACTTTTTGAAAATACAGGTACTTTGATTATGTATTTTTTCTTACCAGACTTGATGTGATCTTTATAAGTCCCTGGAAACAACAGCTAAGGGAATTAACATTGATGTCTGGTATTAATTCTTCTCCTGAGAAAGTGATTTGCAACATCTATGCTACTACTGTCACAGTTTTTTAAGGTTTGACAAATATGGTGAGTCAAGCCTGTTTGTTCACTACGACTACAACTGGGATTGTTTTTAAGGAGTGCCTGTTTAAATATGTATACCACACCCTCTATATTAAGGGAAAGGCCCTGCTCAACTGTGTCGATTAATCCTTCTAATGTTTTAGTGATAACGCTACTTGTTCCAAAGTACTTAAAGTTTTCTAGTGTGCTCAGAACAATGTATAGGTGTCATAGTACCTGTAATATACACTGGACTATTCCATCACCACACATGCACCCATTAACATCAATTCAATCATCTCTTTATGAGATGTTTCATTTTCAGTGGTCTCAGTTCTGAAATGGCCACCTAGATAAAAACTACTCCTCTAGCTGCTGAGACTTCTGCTACAATAAGTGTACCAAAACCAGGCTGACAGTCATTCTTACCACAGAATTAGTCTGGGGAATGCCAAGGTTGATTTTTGAGATTAATAGTACAGTATTAGACTGCTCAAATCTTAATGTTCTACTGGTGGTGTTGCTGATGGTTCTTGCATACTGTTGATAATCTTTATAGACTCAAATGCTAGAGGAGGTGAAAGTAGTTACTGGCTTAGAGTGTTCCCAGAGAAGTACAAAGATATCAGGGAAGCTGTGCCTTTTAGCATTTGTGCATCTGGTGTGTTGTGCTTACCCTGGTCGTACACACAGATATGAGTATCCACACAACTGCTCTGTCCCCTTATCTGCAATATAGCAATGACTTCCTTCCCCCCTTCCAGAAATTCATAGTTTTATCATGAGTCTCATAGTGTCTGGTGTTTCTTTTAAATCCAGTCACCTGGTATTACCAAATATTTATTTTAACAAATGAAAATATACCTAGCCCTTGCATTTGAAAAAAAATAACCCACCTCACAAAGAATGACGAAAGCATACCTCAAGGTTCAAAAGATAGACTGTGAGTACAAAGAATCAAATTTATCCTCATCCATTCACAGGGAGGTAGGGAAAGCTGATGTGTTAGAACTCTGTTTATCAAAATACTAAAACACATGCTTAGCATTAAGGACATGAGTGCCACATACCCTTGGGTGCTCAGATTTAGGCCCATGATTTTATATTTTGCTCAGCCAACATTATTATATTCATTTTATGAATGGACACTTACTTTCAAATAAAAAAATCAATGAAGAAAATAATTACTACAGTATTCCACTTTGCTACTCACTTGAAGGAGAACTAGTTCAGAATCACAGAATCACAGAATCATTAAGGTTGGAAAAGACCTGTAAGACCATGAAGTCCAACCATCAACCCAACACCACCATGCCCACTAAACCATGTCCCACAATGCCACATCCACACGTTCCTTGAACACCTCCAGTGAGGGTGACTCCACCACCTCCCTGGGCAGCCTGTTCCAATGCTTCACCACTCTCTCAGTTAAGAAATTTTTCCTAATATCCAGTCTAAACCTCCCCTGGCGCAACTTGAGGCCATTTCCTCTAGTCCTGTCACTAGTCACTTGGGAGAAGAGACCAACACCCACCTCTCTGCAACCCCCTTTCAGGTAATTGTAGAGAGCAATAAGGTCTCCCCTCAGCCTCCTCTTCTCCAGGCTAAACAACCCCAGCTCCCTCAGCCGCTCCTCATAAGACTTGTGCTCCAGACCCCTCACCAGCTTCGTCGCCCTTCTCTGGACACGCTCCAGCACCTCAATGTCTTTCTTGCAGTGAGGGGCCCAAAACTGAACACAGTATTCGAGGTGCGGCCTCACCAGCACCAAGTACATGGGCACGATCACCTCCCTACTCCTGCTGGCCACGCTATTTCTGATACAGGCCAGGATGCTGTTGGCCTTCTTGGCCACCTGGGCACACTGCTGGCTCATATTCAGCCGGCTGTCAACCAACACCCCCAGGTCCTTTTCTGCCAGAGGGCTTTTCAGGGGGCTTAGTATCTGTTTTTGAAAAAAAGATGAAGTAACTACCACACTGAACAGCTGTTTCTGACAACAGGGAAGCCACTTAGGCAATTTATATTTGCAGTGTTATTTACATATGGGAATAATACTCCACCCAATTTGTAAACTTTTAATATGCTTGTTTTACCATAAAACTAGTTGTAATTAGTTCCCAGGAGTTTTGGTGCAATAAGATAAAGTCTAATTTCATACAAGATGAACAGAAGATCGTTGCTTTTGCTGAGACTCAGACAAGCATGCCAAGACCAATAAAATGAATGGGAGTCTTCATGTTTAAATGCCTTTACATCAGAATAAATAGCATGAAATTGAGAGTGCTGACTGACAACCCTGAGCAAGATACAGTACTATATCACTAGACCAGAGGATTTTCTTTTCCTATCTTCAGTCTCTGAGGTTGCTTTGTAAACATAAACATACAGATTTGAGAAATTAAACAAGATGGGATGATTAACTGCTCTGAGTGGAGGAAGGAGAAAAAGAAATCCTAAAAAGTAACGAAGTTCTAGATCCACAAAAGCATTATGGAATAAAATGCACTTTAATTTCAGTTTCACTGGATCTAGACTAAAGATCCAATTCTGTAAAGATTTATTCATGAGAGTAATGAATTATACTCATCCCCATGTGACTACTAATAAAAATAAAATACCAAAAACGCAGGCTTGCAAAATTTGGTCCAAATCATAACACAATATGGTGAGGCTCTGCACACGTAAAGTACATGTAAAATATAAAATACATTTAAATGTTTAAAGCAATTTTAACAACTCAAAAAACCAGGGAAAAACAGAAACTGTGGCCTCCATGAGCATATTTGGTATAAGAAAATCAAATGTCTATGTGCAAAAGCTTGAAGTTTTTTCTGCCATAGTCATTAAAGACAGTTATATTTTTGGGGTTTTTTTCTTGCATGTTTAATTTAGGTGATCAGCACAGATGTTGCAAAGCTAAATTGCCATTTTTTCACAGTATAGGCATGGTCTAATTACAACTTTTTCCCTCTCATCAACAACTTTGGAGACTCGGATGCAGTTTTGAGCAACTTGAAAAAAAGCTTAAAGACTTTTTTTATTTTGTGGTATTTGTAATGAGCTCCTAGAAGATGTTGCATGCCTAAGGCCACTTCAGTAAACTCCTTTGGGAAAATATCCCAATGTGCCCTTTATATGCATGGATATCGTCAAAAAAGTAATAGCATATTCCTACTTCAAAAGATATCTGATTCCTATTCCTGCAGTGTCTGATACAAAATCTTTGAAGACCCTTTCTATTCCCAGAAAATATCATGCAAACTTTCTCTGTAAATTAGTTGCTTTCAGTTTCTCTCTGTAAAGTAATTAAATTATTATCAGTGCTGTAATATGTCCCCCTCTTCCTATTACTTTCCTTTTAAAGAATTATTTTGGTGTATATTGCTATTCCCTAATCTGGCTTTCAAATTAATAACACAGATATAAGCTCTAGAACTAATGAATCTTGTTTGTTACTTTACCTCATCTGATAATGGACTCCTCCCACAGAGGGACAAGTGTTTCCCAAAGGTGACCACAACGTTCTTTATAACAAGGTCTCTAGCTCTATCATGTCTATCTAGTTGGTGGTGTTTTATTTCAGAATGGATGGGGTTTTTCATGCTTGTTATTTTGTTGGTGAGAAGAGAATGTCTTGTACTAGTTTAATCAAGGAAGATTATTATATAACATCTGTCAGATTGACTTGTACCATATGGGCTCTGGGCCATCTTCTGTAAGAGAACTTACAGAGACATCTCAAAATGTCTGTGAAAATAGAACATATTTTTAGAATTGTAGAATATCCTCCTACACTGCCAAATGAACCTGTCAAAAGCGCATCTTGATTTGTTCAGCTCCTACAATTCATGCTTGTTTGCAGTAACGATATTTATTGACCAAAGGTGGGTGGTAGAGGTTTTTCATGTCTGCTTTTGCAGATGTGAAATTAACAGTACGGAAGGATTTTTAGAGTGGGGTTTTTTTTGCAAAGTTTTCTAAAAGTTCTGAAGAAATCTCTTTTTTAATTTTACATGAGAGGAGGAAAGATAAAAGAGACCAAATAATAAGAAAAAAGGAGAGGAGGAAAGATAAAAGAGACCAAATAATAAGAAAAAAGGAGGAAAACAAAAAGTAACAAAATAAATGAAAAGCATTTACATGGTCCAGTATTGTGGTTATGATCCAAATACAAAGATTACATGTACCTGACCCTATTCATGATCCAAAACTCTAGATTATCAGTAGCAGTAAGAAGTAAAATTTTGGAATAATAATGCTCAGTTTGGGGGTGGCAAAATGGCATCTTGGCGTGGAACTACTGGAGCTGGTTGGAGGAGAATGAGGGAAACAGGCAGTAGGAGTACAACTTATCTGGCTGGGGTAGAAGGACTTCAAGGGGGCAGAGAGTAACTGGAAGGAGAGCATTTGGGAAATGTGGGAAAGCATCTAGTAGGTCAATATGTGGAGTTTTGACTCTGTATTTTATTTACTTGGCTAGTGGTCTTTGAAGGATAGCACAGTCCTAGCCTACTTACTATGGTAGAAAGACAATCTGCTATTGTTAAACAGGCAAGTATTCTAGTTAGTTCCTAAAAGGAAAGTCATCAAGCAGTTGGCTGCTAAAGTCATAGCTGCTTGGATATAGATTTCTAAATGGCAGTGTCTAACAAGAAGCCTGAGCATAATTAAGACTGAACACAAACAAGGTTAAAAAGAAACATGAAGAAAAGGAAAATAAAGGTCCAGAAATTATTCTAAAAACCTCCATTGTCCTAAGACTAACTGTAATATGGGTCTTTCATTAAGAGGTGTTGATGGAAGATCACATTGTCTATATGTATGCACTCATACCTTTCTATTGAGAGCATCAGTGTGACTTGGGAAAGAATGATTCACATCTTGTAAAGGAAGCTATACCAGTGGCCCACAAAAATGTGCCTTGACTTCCTGCAGTCATCAGGCTATTATCAGCTATCTATCAACTCTGGAAACCTACATACATCTAGGATTAGATTTTTAAAGACAGTAAGGGCAGGATCATAGACGCTTATCACCATCATGCAAGTACTAGTGTCAAAAGCCACAGCTCAGTCACTACTTACCCTCCCAGCTACCTAGAGTAGAGCTACAGTGCACAAGAGAAGAGTGCATAGCTGCCTGAACTTCTATCAAATAAGCTGGTATGACAATATGGTGTAGCACATGTGCCAGCATGCTAGTTTAGCCTCAGGAAGCAGTCTGGCTGTGAAAGGAAGCCAATGTGCATGAACATCTCAGCAAGCCTAATGAGCTTGGGATGACACTGTGCTGATATGACTCTAGCGTGGACCATGCTCCTTTTTGCACTACGGACATATCCTTTTTCTCCATCTGCTGGCATCTGCTAGCAGCCTAAATGCTGCTTCCACCTCCCAGTTTGCAAGCTGCTCAGAGCCTTAACTCAAGTCACAGCCCTGAAGATGCTAAAGGATTTTTAAGTTAGTAGAGAGAGCGGCTCGGAGCATTTTTCAGGGCATACCTGACACCTGTGGCATGTCCCATACCCTTGTATTTTGTCACAAAGCCTCATTCTGAGGCCTGACACTTGGTACAAACATGACAGCTGTCTACTGCCATGTAGCTCTAGGTAGGAATATGGGCAAATGCCATTAATAAGCAGATGCACCAACACTTGCCCCAAGAATGCATGTCTTGACATGTGGATGCTGAAAGGGAGAGATAAGACTGTAATCTTGAGAAGTGCAACCGGGTGGTGTTTAGGATTATGATGTTTACTGCCTCTTTGCTTACTGTTCCTCTCCATGTTGCAGGCCAAGTAATCCAGTCTGTTCAAGGCAAAGTCAGCTTCAGGGATTAGAAATATGTGCATTGTCTTTTATCAGTTCTCACCCAGGAACCAGTAACTAACAGTTGAGCAACTTCTTGAATTGCCTTCTAATGCAACAGCCCATGTTTGTGTGAGGTCTGTGCCCTCAAATGTTGGCCTTAAATCACTGGCACTTTGCACTGAAAATGCGGTGAAGGAGAAACATTCACAATTCAGGCAGCAGTCTCACCTGGGAGGCCACAACAAAAAGCTGAAGGATGCTCCCTGCACCTTCCAGGAAAGGTCTTTCCCTGCCTGTGGGGGTGCTTGCTGCCTTCTGTTCCAGGGTAAACAGGGAGGAGCAATATGATTAAGTGCTTGCAGTAAGGAAGCAAGTTCAGCTAAGAGTTTATGCAGCTAAGGCTACCATTTGTTTGAGAAGACGCTGGGCAGAAGCAGCAGCAAAAGACCATTGACACAGTCAAGACCAGCTGAGAGTTACTGCATCAAATTTAGGATACTACTGCATCAAACCTGTTATTGCCTGAAAGCACAGGTTAGCTTAGCATATGCTAAATACATATTTGGCTGTAAATAACATTGGCATGACCTCTATATTACTGGGTAAGCTGATAATATTTTAAGATGCTTTTGGAAGAGGTCTGGATGCAGCTGCCAGAGGGTGGACGGGCAGTATGGCTCTCATCAAAACACGGCTGAGAGGCAGAGTTAGCACAGTACACCTCTGTGAGATACCACATACATGTAAGGCAAGAGGGATTCAACTACTGGTCACAGGCTACTAAGGGCTCAGAGACGCCATCCAAATTTACCACAGCATAACAAATTACTCTGCTATAGCTGTTCCTGCCTTTGCTTCTTGTGCATGTTACTGTTCGGTTAAAATTCACTTCAGCTTTATTCTTTGAGTCTTAGGCTGAGAGACTTTGTTTGTCACTGCTCTGACTTTGATGTATAACCCATCGCCTCTGAGTCAATGAGATTTATGAGTTCTGCGTGTGCCCTAACTTCCATGAGATTTGCATAATGTAGATTTTTAGATTTGAGATCAGTAGGGAAGTACAGATAGATTAACATGTAACGCATGTAATGCAACGATGGCTCCTGACTTGGCAAATCAGGCAAGCAACCCATCCTGGGCACTGCATGGGAGTCTAACCAGCATGGTACTTGCTAAAATCCGTCAGGAATCAGGCACCTTAGTGGAGAGGTGTTGCCCCACTCAGACAAGCAGTCTTTTAAAAAATGTCCTAAAAATCTGACCCCGTGTTTCTTGCCTCCTAAAGAACACGTGTAGTAGTGCAGGCAGTCATTTCTGAGACTTGTTTTTTAAAGGCACTGAAGACATAAAGAACTGCCGTAACCAGTTCTTGTACGCGAGAGCATAACACGCATGAGCTTCCACTGTAGACAGTCTCGGGCATTACCCAGTGCAACAGTAGCTAACTGATACTACTGACGTGAAATGTACTGTCAATATGGAGCAGTTAAGAAGAGGACCTGATGCCAATTTTGCATCTCATTTACCTTCAGAGAAGGAAAAGAGATCAGTAGGAGGTCTACACTGCTCCCAGAAGGCTGAATGTGGATCAGATGCAGATCAGAAGCAGTATCATAATGTTAACATGCAACATGTGCTCAGGATAACATATGCTTCTTTTTAGCAGAGATTTGCAGCTTGGGTACAATGTCATGCTAACACGGCTATGGGATTTCCAGAGAGCTTGGAGTACAGGCAAAGGTCATCTGAGTACATTTATACCTGCCACATAGCCACACAGACAAGAATGCATCTAAATTTTCTTTAAAAATTTTCATTACAGTTATATAAAATTATGGTGCATCTGCATTGTTTCATTAAAGACAAAGACAGCATCTGCTTTGAACATAGCAGGAGGAAAGCACTGCTGGCTAGACCAACTCTGAATACCTGAAAGTGGCTTTTGAAGCCTGTTCTTGCCTTTTGAAGCCTGTTCTTGCCTTTTGAGGTAGCCATATGCATTCCAAAATGCAGGTTATTGTCTGATAGGCAATTACAAGGTTTTGATTTATTCATTTTCAGAAGGGAGAAGATTTGAATACAAATATAAATATTGCCAAAGCAGATTGCATAAATGGCAGACTTCTTATGTAACTCCGGATATGTGTCATAGGCAAGCATTTATAGAAATTCAGCAAGTTTCCTTCATTAAGTACAGATTAATTCTAGCTGATCTCTAGCTTCAGCTGCTTCAGGTCCAACTGAAAATGAGTCTGCAAAAATGTGTATTTTCTCATGTCAGTTTGAAAGCTTCTGAACCATTGATGAAACAAATTTGGAAGATTCTTGAAACGTGCAGCAAGGGGAAAACAATCACGTGTATTTCTTGAGCATAAATTGGCAAGAGGGAAAGGTCATTCTATTGACAGGCTGCAAACAAAGGGCACCTTTTTCTGGCAGCTGCAAACAAAAGTCACTGTTCCCTCAGAAGTGTAATATTTGAGAGCTTGAAATGTATTTTCACAGCAGGCAAAAGTCAAGAAGTGGCTTAGCCTGTCCAGTACACGTAAGATGTCCCCTGTGCCTACTGTCCCCACTTTTCCTGCCTTGACATCTCCCACAAGAACAGTGCAGTACCTGCTAAATAAAATTAAGAGAAGGAAAACACCAAATTGGGCAGCTGAATACCTTTAATCTGTTGGCTTCCACTGTCTAACTCCTACGGTAACCAACCACATAATGTAAGAATTGGAGTCTACTAACAAAATCGTCAACGTTAGCATTCTGAAATAATGGTATTTACAAATAAGACATAGTTTGGAGAAATGGAGCTAATAACACATCTTACAGCTATTTTTTTAGGCTAAAGCACTGATGAATGCAACACTATTGAGATTTAGACTATTTTCCTTACAGATACATGCATGAAAAAAAATTTATGACATCTTAAAATCCCCTCAAGACAAACAACTTATTAGTTTTATAGTGAGAATGGTTTTGGTGCCTATAATTTGTGTATCATAGGCATAAAATCCTGTTTGATGTCTTTAGGGTTCTTATTAGGCATGGCAATGGCCTGTGGTAAGATTGTGCCTACATTTACTCAGATCATCTCAGCCGTTACATTGCAGAAGTTAAAACAAACTTAATATTTTCTATGCAGTAGCATTAAAAATAATTATTGGGAAGGATTGGGTTTTGCTATTTTAGAGATAAATTTAAGCATGTTTGCATTCTTTCCCGTAAGTGGAACAGACACTCAAACTTTCAGTTTTTGCAACAGCCTAATACTAACACTTATTTGCTAGGTTCAGATTTTGGTTTTGCATTTAACGTGTAGTCCTTCTCTACTCTGCTACATAAAGTGGGGCATCACTTCAACTGTGTTCTCTGCTTTTAGTCAGCTACATCACATCAATTTTCATACAATATACATTTTATTTCTTAGTTTTGTCACAGATCCAACAAGACAATGGGAAAGTGAACCAGATTCTATATTGCCAATAATCAAACCACTTACTCCATCTTCTTTAGGTACTGTGTGATTACAACAGTGTAATTAGAGGCAAAACAACTATTTCTAATATGCTTAGGATGCCAAAGGGGTGGTCCATTATCATGATATATGAGTCAGTAGAACACTAATTTTGGTTTTCACATCTCAGAAGTAATATGCTTTGCTGCCAATTAGAAAAATCTTTTTTATATATAAACCTGGCAAATTTTAGCAAAAAAGCACAGACAGTCAATAAACATGGAATTCTAATTTTCAAAACAGAATCAACAAACTTGAACACAAGCCTGGCAAATGCAGTATTTAAAAAATATCATTTATCACATGAATATCAAGAGGCACCAGTTTTATGAAGTTCATGCTGTCTGTTTAAGAAGTGCATCCTCTTAATATTTTGTGTAAGGAAAGGAAGTTTCCTTACTCAAAGAAGTTTCTTTCTGATATTATTCTCAACTGCACATACTGTGAAGTACAGTTTACAGTGCAGAGACTGCAACAACTACTACACTGGTCTCTTGGTACATTTAGGAAAGTAAAACATACACACACAAATTTGGGAGGCTGTTCACCCCTCAAAATTAACTGATTTCCTTACCAGATGCAAGACCAAGCTAAGGAAACTCTAAAGACTAAGTCATCTTTTCATAATATGAGAAAGTTGGCTGTAAAATTGGTCCTACTCTTAAGACTCCTGAGATTCTTTCACTGGACAGGATATTAAAGACCCAGCCCAACTTAAAGTTAATACATCATTTGTAACACAGAGAATTTCTATTAAAAATTTCAGACCTACATCATTATGCACCATCTCACCATCATTAAGTATGTTCTTCATGGCTGACTAAAGTTACCAGAGACACACTAATAATCAGAGAGATATTACTGCCGAGAATTGTTAATGCGTCCTTTCATAAGGACAAGCTGCTGACCAAGCTCAAGTGTACAATGGTTATATCTTCTTTCCAGCTATCTTTGGATTCACAAATTATTGTCCTGCCTGGCACCTATTCCCTTTAGAGGGCTATCTCAAATGGTGTTAGGTGGCTAAGTATAGACATATATAGAGACTTCATTTTATTATATCTTAGTCAGACAATACAGACTAACAGAATATTAAGCTTGATGGAAGGCCTCCTCACAGCAAGAATCAGAAGTAATTGTCCTAATTTTTTAGGTCTTCTCACCATTGACCATAATGTATTTCTGGCCTATACAGATGTATTTCAGGGATTTCACTTTGATAGGGAATTCCAGACTGCTATAGAATTCATTTGTTCCTTGAACCCTTTCCAGAAGAATAGACTGTACTCTCTTTTGACCTTCTCTTGTTTGGTGAGTTATACAAAAAACTCAAGGGGATTCCTACTTTCATAGTGAGTTTAACATCTCCAGTGCTTTTTCATTAAACAGAAATTCCGAATTCCTCATTCCTTTGCCAGATCTGTCAGCAAAGGACAGCTCAGTCCAGGAGAGTGAAGTTTGGTGGTAGAAAGACATTTTGGGGAGCAGATAGAAGTTAGTTTGGTGGTAGAAAGACATTTTGGGGAGCAGATAGAAGTTTTTTCTGCCCTGTTAGGTTTTAACTCTGCACTGAGTTTTACTTGCAGGGTAAGAGAGGAATTGCTTTTAAGATGTTGATATTGAGTATGGCTGAAGCCCTGGGCAGCCTGGAACAACTGCAGAGCAGCCAGAGGGCTCCCCAGCACAACTCCCAGTGAATTGTTCAGAGCCAGCTGCAGACTTAAGTCAACATGTGTATCAAACACCAAGCTTTCTAATTAGGGATTTTATAGAGTATCTGCCACTCTAGTATCTGAGCAATTAGGGAGTTACTCCTGCTTCATATCAGTGTTGAATTCAGTCATATCCAGTGGCAGGAATTTCTCACTTGAGTGATCCTACCATTGGGATGTGCTGTCCTTGAAGGCCTGAATCTCATACTTTCCAGGGCATGATGCCCTGATTTTTCATATTGGCATTTGATTCACTCTTTTCCTTCTTGTTTTTATTTTTAATCTCCACAATAAAAACATTTACCAAATCCAATTCTCATAAATTACTTTTTAAAAACAAACATATATATATATATAAAAATATGATAGTATTTGCATACTTTGAGACAAATAATTCAAGGGTGAATTTCATTGCAATGTTTTGGGGTAAAAAAGCATTGTGATAATACGAAAACTTGTAAGTTAAATAACCAGTCCAGTGTTCACTCTCAAAGCTCAACACAGCTGAAAAACAGACACACAGTATTCAAATTATGCATATAAATGGTCATGTTAGGTCTATAATACAGTAAAGAATCTTTAAAGAACTACACATACATGCAGTGTTCTTTTAAAAGGCTCTTCAAGTTAGAAATGCACATCCTCTGTAACTCCCTTCAATCCTGAAACACTGCAAACATTTCACAGAAGAAGCAGTTTCTTTGTACAGAGTGAAAATTTCCTACAGATATCCAGGCATATTTGCTGCTTGAATTTCAAGTGTCTTCCAGGATTCTTGTCCAAATATTAATAAGTTTTTAAATGTCAGATACTGTGTTTGCCAAATTATATATAAAGTTTAACATGGTTTCTCGAACACATACAAACAATACAGGGAATTTTTCTTATTTATATTACTTACAAAGTGATGAATCTTCCCATTAACACTGTTTAGAGGGTGAGAAATGCTTGTTCCAAGATATAAAGGGAAATTTCAGAATTCAGAGAATAATTTCAGGAACAGAAAGGCTACTGCACAGAGGTTCAGTCTCTGCTAACAGCAAAGAAAGTGAGATACTTATAAATATTCTAAGTAGAAAGAAACTCAGTCATAGGTAAAAAGCTATCACAAAAGAAATAAATGCTGCCTTAGTTGGGAGAAGAACAGCAGTTTACCCATGGAATTAAATCAGTTGTCCATATAATCCTGTTTCTGACAGTGGACAATACTTGATAGTTACAGGAAGTTAGAAAAAACTCCAAAATGAAGAAATACAACTGATGTCTCTGTAGAGGAAATTCCTTCCTTACTCCAGCTAAATTCTGATTAATTTAGTCATGAATGTCTATATGCAATATTTTTCAAACTTGTCAGCTAATTATCAGTGGATGTTCTTATTAATCATCCAAATATCGTGTTTTAAAATCTCTCAAAGCTCTTAGCTGACTAATTTTTTGCATTAAATTCCAACACTTCATTTTGTGTAGTGTAAGAGATATTCCTTGTTGTCAATTTTTAATTTGTTAACTCTTAGTTAAATATTTGTCATTTTTTTCTTGGATGACTAAGTGTAAAGTAGACTCATCCCCGTCTCATAACCTCTCATAACCTTCTCTTTTTCACTATTACTTGTATATAACTGATGCCTCTTTAATTCATCTTTCCTGAATGATGTAGACCTACTCTCTAATTTCTTCTTAGAGTTTTCCTAAACAGGTTAGACTCTTCTTACCTATTTTCATTTTACAATAATGTTTAGAATGACAAAATTCAGTCTCAATTCAGTATGCCATTAATATCTTTTTAGAAATATATTCCATTGATTATGCACAGTAACTATTTATTTGTTTGCTATTACCAAGCACAGGTTCTCCCTGAGCTTTCTACAGGCATGATGCTGGCAATTTAAGAGTGAAAATAAACATTCATATTTATATTTAAAATTTTCCCACTCTATATATTAATTCACCAGCATTTTATTTTGCTGGTCATATGGCTCTTCTTAGCCTTGTGAAGCCTTCTGACTAGTTCTTTCACCTAGATGTCATTAACTGTCTTTTCCAGATAATTAATAAAGATATAATACATCAATACATATATGGAACATATCTTGGAATATTCTGTTAGCATTATTATTGTTTTTAACTTACTACTTATTTCTGTTTCTTTTTACTTTCATTTTTTGACTTTTATGCAAGTCTAGTGAATGACTTTTTTTTTTACATAATAGCTATTCAGATGTCTTCCTTTATCTATAGTTCCTTTGACAATCTGCATTTCACTAAAATATTCAAAATAGTAAAGCTGGGGGGTTTATTGTGCTTTTATTTGCTTTATTTGGGTTTTTTTCTCTGTTAAAGGTAAAGTAAATGCATCTCCACGTTAAGGCTCTTCTCAGCATCCCTGATAATGTCAACAAAGCAAAAAAGTCTTAGAGCAACCTCAGACACTTAAAATAATTCTTATGTGTACAAATATACTTCAGAAAAGAAAGTGTGCTCCTCGTCTCTTTCAAAACAATCTCCTCTGATGTTTAAGACTTCTGTGTATAAGGTATATCAATTCAGATCCATTATTTTAATTTCTGTTATGATTTATGATTTTTTTTTTGCTACATTGTGTATTGCTATGTGGTGGGAAGGAAAAGGAGTTCATACCCTATGAAAAAAGTGGTAAATTATATATGATAAGAGATATTAAAACATTTTTCCTCTTTTTTAAGCCTGACTTAGGTTTCATGAAAGGAAGAGGACTTTCTGAGAGGCTTACTCAGCCTTGTAAATTGATTTCAGAAACTTTATGTATATGCATGTAGGGCAGCATGGAAGAAAAGAGGAGACCCTCCCAAGCAAATAATAAAAGTTAGGAATATGAGTATCAGAAATTAATTTAGGTATGTAAGGAGGAAGAGGGTCTTACAGAACTTGAAAATGCTGTCAAAATGCTTGACATTGAGATAATATCAGACGAAGATTAAGTAGGGGTAAAAAGAAAGCATGATATAATGGTAAATGATGGGCAAGGATGATAACTTGTGTTGCTGTGTTTCATGGGAAAAAAATGTGTCAAAAGATGTTTTTAAAGAAGCCAGAGAGATTTTGCATGAGTTGTTATGGGATGAGGACCCGACAAAGGAACATACCCTTGAGGAGAGAAATCTTTGTGACACTGAGAAAGAAGATGAAGTAAAATTGGAGCTCTTACTGCTGTGGAAAGGGAGCAGGGGGAGAATTCAAATACACTACTTTTAGTGGTGGTAGTGTGAGCTCACACTGTGAGCTGTGTCCGATGTATGAATAACATAATGTTCTGGGAGGAAGACCAAGGCGTCTGATTCTCTGTGTGTTAAGTGAAAGCAAACAAGGGGATACCCAAGACATAGTTAAGAGATGGTTCTAGGCTTTGGTGAAGGGTGTCAGGCTTACAGATCAGCATCAATAGACAGCAGCTATAACTGTGATGAGATAGCTCACAGGAAACATTAAGTTCAAAGTTCCTTCAGGAACCAGCCAGAAAGAATAAAGTATGAAGGACAATGAACCACGTGGGGAGGTAGCCAGAATGGAGAAAAGCCAAGAGTACATAACATCTGATACTGCTCCTGATGATTATCTGACATCTGGTGGTATAGCAAGCAAATATTTTTGTATCTTTTGTTACCCCCTTACTGGAAAGTTCTCAAATTTTATGCAAATCTAAACAAAAATTATCTCAGTAAATCTTTTCTCATTCAAACATTTTCATAAAACTGAAAGTAATTTTTAAATACTTTTCCCTTGGATTTCCAAGTATCACATATACCTTAACATTAGCGCAATAAAAGGAACAGTTGAGGGGCATGAGTGTTGAGTAAAACAAGTCTAAGAGAAAAATGCATAAAAATATGGGGGCAGGGGTGGTTATAGTGTCCTTTGCATAGTTCTCACTCCTGTAATACTGTGGCAGTTGAGGTCAGCTGAAGCTCTCATACTCACAATTCCACATTCAACCAGGCAGGAGCTGAAGGAAGAGACCTCCACCAAAGGATTTTCAATTTTGTGATGTGTTTCCCTGTTAATCCACTGAAACTGGAAGTCACTGACCTCCAGGTCACACTATTTTTTACCCACTTGCATACTTTGTATTATACAAAGGAGATGTCCAGCTTGTTCTGACTATCTTAACACTGTTTCAAGTTGTATGTTTGTTTCACAAACACTACACAATGCACATAATTACTTCAGAAATTAAATACTAGACAGTTGTAGATTATGACCTTTTTCAAAATTTATGAAAAGCAAAGCAGAATCTTACTTTACCCTACTTATGCTCTTCCTTTAATTTGTTTAATTTTGGTATTTTCCAGCATGAAAATACATGAGCACATTTTGCTGCTATCGAATTTTAGAATGTTTTACTTCTACTGGGCATGAGTTTCACTGGTTGAATTATCCTACAGTTTTTGGGTAGAGCTCTGTGGGGAAAGTTTGTTTAAAAACGTTCCCATTTTTAAGTATTTACTTATTCTATTTCTCTCTGCTTTCACCTTTATGAAAGCTTTTTCTTTAGTGTTTAAACAAAGTTCTATTTTTTCACTAAATTTAATTTACAGTTTTGATGAAATATGGATTGTCACAAACATTATCATTTTCTGCTTGAAGTCTAAGGTACATTTCTTTGATCATAGTTTCTCTCACATAAAAATACAGCAGCATGTATGTGCAACCAACTCTCCACCTCAAAGAAAACTACCAAAGGGAAACATTATACTGCTCACATAATTCTCCTTAGAGACTGAGAGAAAACAAGCTGCATATGACAGATGAGAGTTATCATGGTGAGTGCAGAACTGGTATTCGCTCAACAGCTACAGTGGTGGTAGTGGTAATAAGAACCTATGCAGAATAGAATAGGAAGACAAGACAAACTTGTTTCACTTAACTGTTTACTTAGCTTAAAGATACCATGCTTTCAAAACATGTGAGGAAGAAAGCATCATTCTTCAGTGTTACGTGAACACTTTTGTGTACAGGGTTTTTTGGGGCCATGTTTGTTAATGCTTATATGTTGCATTTCAGAAGAGCTGAAGTTTTATCATAGTATAACCCTAATATGCTTTTTTTCTGGGAAGACAACTTTTCAATACATCTGTCCTCACCTGAAAGATCCAAAGTCACAGGCATTATGAATCCAACTGTTATACTTTACCAAATTTATGCTTAAATGAGAATAATTCCTTGAAAATACTATTCAATGGCCTAAATTCTTGGTTCTAAATCTGTGTTTAGTGCAGGATCAGTGAGGTAGACAAAGGTATGTCAAAGCACCTAATGAAAGATAGAGCAGCCTCATGACTCTTCTAAGTATGTGGTGTCTTCTGGTATGTGCTGGCTCTAAGGGACTCCTGAAACACAGTGTGTCTATGAGTGCCTCCAAACCTAAATGGAGTAGCCAGGAGGAAGTCTGTAGACATGGATATAGCATCTAATGTATGGAGAACTCCTAAATACCTGGTTAGGAATTGATGAACATGTAAGTGGTGGAAATGTAAGTAACCCAATGTCTAGCCTAGCCTAGCCATTGGTAATCCCTGATGGATTTGCTCAAGTTCAAGGGAACGAACTATATTAAAAGCTAGTGCTGGGGACTACACACTATTTCTGATAAGACTAGGGACAACAGAACAAGAATAGCAAAATGGATCTTGGAAATCTTTCACAATCACTGCCTAGATGTACCATTTCTTTAATTTTGAGATACACACAGATAGTTGTCCAAATCCATGTTAGGCTTACAGTGCATAATGAATAGAAAATAAAAGAAAATTGCTTGTTTGCACTTATTTGTGATGACTCACTACAAGTCCTGTTTCTTTTCATTGCCACTTGTGAAGTCACTACATAGTGTTGGAAATAAACAGGAGAACTCTATTTTAGTGGTTAAAACTATGCAGTCAAATTAAACTATGCGACAAGTGAGACAGACAGAGTGAGTGACACAGATCGGAGAAGCCCAGGTTTTATTTATTCTTAAATCAGCTCTCACAAAAATTATGAACTCTCTTGCTTGGGAGTTAGAAGACTGAAAGTGAGATCTTTCCACTTACTTCTGTAACAGGAAGTAAGTGACATTGCACGATATAAATCTTAAACTCATTTTCACATTAAGTGAAACAAAATAAACAGCTTTAATAATATCACTCATATTACGTAACTATTACCAGATTTTCCAATTTTAAATTTTAAAATGGAGCAACTTTATACAATTTTTCCCAAAAAATCATTCTAGGAATATGAATGCACGTCCACACTAAATATACAGCAAGGGAATAACTCATGTTTGATATAAGGATTACTTATGAGATACATTTTTCTCTTTAAAAATTTTTGCTTTTGCTGAACTTGTAGACAAAAATAGTCTTGACATAGAGAAAATTTCCATGGGACATAAATTAAGACTGCCCTTCAGATACGAATTGCTACTTCAGATGTCAGCAATGAAAATGTCAGGGCCCTGAGGGCACCACCAGCCCTGACTGTCCCTCCCTGGCCCGCCGGGGCTCCCCCACAGCCCAGGACCCCATGTCAGCCCCTGGGGCCACCAGCCCCTGCCCCAGCGATGCTGCAGCAGGGCCGCTCTCCAGCTCCCCACAGCCCTGCTTTGCCGCAGGCCCACGCCCCAGCCCAGCCTTGGCCAGTCCCCAGGGAGCTTCCTGGTGCCCGGGGCTGGGGCTGCCCTGGGACCTGCTGGCTGCCTGCTCCTGGATGGGGATGGGTCGGGCCCTGTCCGCCAGGCCCTGTCCCGGTGGACCCCCATGGGCAGCCCCTGACGACCCAGGGAGCCACCGGCCCCCACAGCGCCCTGACAGAATGTGTGTGAAACTGTCTTTACAATGAAGCCTTCACGGCCCAGAGTCAGTGCGGTTTAGTATACATTAATTAGGCTGGAGTGTTTTCAATAGCTTAGCTGCCATTTTTGCCTTAAAAACTTCACAGTGGAACTGAGGGCCACTCGGGCTCCATGAGGCGCAGCACACTGAGGAGAAGGACAGGGGGAGCGGGGCTGGCCCTGGAAAGGGAAGAAAACACATCTCCTCAACCTGGCAAGGAGGCAGAGCTGTGGGTACCCTCAGGCTGTGCCTACAGCCTCCGCGGTACCTCCAACATGCCTCAACATTGTTACAGGAAAGCTGTTTGCTTTGTGGGTAAGTGGAAAATGCAAATCTAATGCAAATTGAACAGCTTCCACTGCAGATCATAATTTAGGCGTAGCTGTATGAAGCAGTACAAATCGTACCAGATACTTGTGAAACCAGCACAGCTTTACTTGTGTGTGTGTCTCAATTTCCAGTTGCTAAGATGAAGATAATCTCTTTTTTCCCATTAATCAGTCTGTCTGGCCCTAAGAGGAGGGCCTCTGCGCCAATGGTCTTTCTCCCACCATTTTTCAGAAACTGTCTTTCTGGCCTGAGCATCTACATGGTAATGTACTATAAAATACAGGTATAATTAATAAATATTGGCTATTCCTAACTGGTGCTGTAACCAGCCCTAACTGGGGTGCTAGAGCAGAAGGGATGGTGACTCACAGGGAGATTTGAAGGAGCGGGTATTAATTACTCCTTACACATTTTGCCTGAAGTAAAGCCCAAAACTGTGATAATACATCAAGCAGTAGGTCAAAATTCTCATCAGGACAATGCCATGCACTATAGTGCTTGCTGAGCTGATATAATTAAAGCTTACAATTTTCTCTAGGTTTTAATTCAATCAGTTACTACATGCCAAAGTTCAATTGCTTTAATTAGGGTTTCAAAAAGTCTTAGATTAAGTCACCAATTGGACCTAAAGCCTACTCAAGAAGCTCACTGACCAGTGTCTTGGGACAGAATCTAAAAAAATTTAAAGAATGGGAGAAATGAGAATTGTCAGGCTTATTGACTTTAATAAATTGGAATCTGTCCTGCATACTCTAGGCTTCTCCTACCCATTTGCCTTATTACCCATTTATTTTCTCTGAAACAATTATTTGCCCTTGTTAATTTCAGATTATGTTCTTCTTAAATTTGAGGGCACTAGCATTTTCTTTGGAAAGTCTCAGCTCTCCTTGTATTTTACCTCCTGTTTCACTCGTTGGGAAGGAGGGAGGAAGACGAGGAAAGAGGTACTGTTTTTCATGCTTGGAATGAAGTTAAAACCATATAGAATACTCTTGCTTTTATGGGAAATCTTTTAATTGTCTTGAAATCCGAAATTTTCTCACACAACTGAGCTAATGAAAAAATTTAAATATGTATCTGGTATTATTTCTGAACTGGTGTTACAAGAAGGGTTTACATTCACAGAAAAATGGTAACATGAATGACAATAAATGTACTAAAAAAACAAAAGCCTAAGATTAAATGAAGCATAGATGCATTTTGGATCTTCTGGCTTCAACATCATTAAAAGGATTGTCCGCTTGCTTGCTTAGGCTTGCAGTTTATGTAATTCACTGCCTTTAATTTCAAGTAAGAAGAAAAAATACCAGTGAAATAGTAGCCATTTTTAACAAAGGCCTAGTAATTCTGTAGTCTAAATGAGTACTTGTCTAGATTGTTAAAATACTGTACAACAGGAATCCCCTTCCAACTAATGCATTGTAATTACAATGACAGTAATAAAATATGTGAGCTTTTCTTTTCTTGTAGTGGGCAGTCACTTAAAATGACTCATTGATGAAAGAACCTGTCTGAAAGGCTACACTTTGTACAAAATACTGTATATAAACAGATCACTATATTTGAAAGACATTTTTTAAATTGCAGCACTATAAATCTGTTTTAAGAATGGATAAATTAGTTTTGTCCATCATATTTTAGCTTTAATTCATTTAGTCCAAGAAAATCCTTCTTCACTTGGCAGACATTCATACTTCATCTTAATTTGGCTCTTTTATAAAGCTTGTGTTGATTTCACTTGTAATATTTTGCTGCCTTTTAATGGAGACAGATTGTATTTCATATTTACTTCACTCTGTTACACAGGTCTTAAAGTGGCACTGTAATAAGAAGCACTTGTATTATACTTGACCGAATACCATAACATGTGTATGATAAATACATATGAAACAATATTCATTATTTAATAAAGTATCAGCCCGTATTTATCTAGATGGATAAAAGTCTTACCTTATTTAAAACCTGTTCTGACTGTACTAGCATTGTTTGTCTGAGGTTTTAATCCTGGTTTAAGCCTACTACTAATGTAAAACTGAGAAAACAGAAATGCAGCAGATGGGATGTGAAATTGTAATTTTATTTTGTAATAATGCAAAAAGCAGAGGTTACAGAATCTCCATCTTTGGAGGTATGCAAAAATTATACATGACCCTGAGCAAC
This sequence comes from Gavia stellata, assembly GCF_030936135.1. NCBI lineage: Eukaryota > Metazoa > Chordata > Aves > Gaviiformes > Gaviidae > Gavia > Gavia stellata. Next base: position 39,727,958 of record NC_082595.1, read on the forward strand.
ATGATCTGACTTTGAAGTTGGATCCAATTTATGACTGAGTGGACTGCTGGACCAGATGACCACCAGAGATCCCTTCACACCTCAGTTATTCTGTGTTTATATGATTCTGCATTAGTATGTTTCAAGTATCCATCAGAATAAATCAAATTGCAGAAGCAATAGAAGAAATCTATCTACATATGGCACGTAATGATGCAAGTTTTGTACTGATGAAAAGTATGTCACACTATCAGTTGAGTAAATCATGTCTTCTGCCAATGTAACTTAAGCTTATACATACTATTAAGAAGGTGCACGGATTGCATTGAAGGGAACATAAGGTTAATTACATGTTGAAGTGATGGCATAGATCAGGTTAAAATTAGAACTTCCTTAGTATCATTATTTGTAATTTTGCTTTGGCATCTAAAGAACAACTACAACATATTAAGCAAACTTAAATGTTGAATGTACATATTACATGCTCCTCCTGTAAATCATTACAAGTATCTGAGTACTAGCAGTATCTGAGTAATGATTTTCTTATAAACATACGGAGACTGAAAACCCCAAAACATTTCAGTTCAAGTGAGAGATAAACATTATGAGATGAATTCATACACAAGAAAGTATATTTATAAAAATATATTTAGTTAGGAAGGGAAGAAATTGACAAAGGATCAGATCCAAAGCATAACAGACATGGATTTTAGGAGCCTAAGCACAACACTGCACTTCAAAACTGCTCATTCTGTGGCTGCCTAGCCCTGATGGTGCTTATTCATGACAAGAAAATGAGAATTTTAATTCAGACACCCCACTTCCCACTCTATTAGTAGACACAATCCAGATGAAAATGTCATGGAAAGAGAATCTATCCTCAACTTTACTTACTGCTTTTTTTCCAAAAGGAAAGTAGGTGACAGAAGGAGCCAATCTCTGCAGATTGCGGAGTATCCACTTGGAAGGGAGGCATCCTTAATTGTGAACCCTGCTGCTAGGACTGTTTATGCACTATACCCTAGAAAATCATGAACAAAAAAGAAGAAATACTCTGCTGCCAAAACTGCCTGTTCTGATTGCACAAGACATTAATTTAAAAGGTACAGGACAACTGAGGAAGCTATTGTAACTAAAAGCGTGAAGCAGGAGTGTAGAGTAGCTACTAGGGTTGAAATCCCTCTATTCTTAACACAGAGCTGTCCCAGGCCCAAGTAAAATGTGATACAGAAAGCAGAAGAAATCAACAGACTGCATGAACAAAAGAGAACTGTGCATTTTTAGTGCAACATAAGAACAAAATTAATTAAATGCCTGCACTGTCCAAAGATTTGGATAAGCAGAAAAATAAATTATTCCTTCACTCGTTCAGACAGTGATAAAAGGAAAGGATTTGCTGGAGCCAAATCAGTCAGACTATGCTGCTAGGATGACCTAACCTTAGGTGCTGAAGACATGGCCGAAAATAATGAAAGTAAATTTGAAAACAAAAAATGTGGTGTTAACATCCTCCTTAAATAATTCTTTGATGTTATTTATTTTTTATTTAAAGAGCCTCTATGTCATGAAAAAGACAGAGGGATACTTAAGTACTTAAGTACAACATTTTTTGAAGGCACTGTGTATCATCAGTGAAAAAGAGAAAAATATGTGAATAGGTCAATAGATAACAAGCAATAAACGTATTTTTAATAGATACAGTAAATTTTTGTGTATAGTTTAATAGCTGGCACTACCTTTGTCTGGTCCAAGATGACAGTGGTGGGACAAAAGTGTAAATAGGCATGTGAATTACTAAGGAGGACGGTGCACAACCTCTTTGACAAGCCTCACGTTTCCATCGCATAGTGCTGCTGTCATTCGTTCCTTTTGCTTTACGTACTCCCCCTTGCTAGTGCATTGTAGCTATTCACCTCCTGTCACATACCACTGGTAGTGGCCAGCAGTCAAAGACTCACAGTGGGGGTCATTATGTTGCTGACTTGAGCTGAACGCACAGAAATCTTGGCGCAGTCTCTGCAGCAGTAGGATGTGCCACCTCTCTGCCATGCACATCCATATAGCCTAATGGCATCCATACATAGGGTGCTAGTCACGCTGTTCCATAGGTCTTAATTAAAAGATGCCCATGATCTGTGAGCCTGCCAAAGACCACACAGGCTTCCAGATGCAGGAACTCATCATATCAGTACAGGCATGGTCAATCAGGATGTTTCTGAAATGGGTGAATTTACAAACACTAGGCAGTTCATCTCCAATTGAGGTTATGGCAAGTACTAGCATAGCTTTTTTCCAGGAGCTGACCAGCTAATTGACACATGCTCTTCACTTCCTTCTTGTTTACGGCTTATTCAAATTAAGCTGCAGAAATATCAAAAAGTTCACCTGTGGCTGGAAGTCCTCCTTAGGATTTGTCACCAATGCAGACTATTGGGATAAAAAAAAACTTTGTCTGGCAACAGCTCTCAGTCTAGAGAGCTTGAGCAGTTTCCCAGCAGCCAGGAAAGCTTCCAAAACTCACTTGGAGCTGTGGTTACACGACCCTGCCCACTACGTTGGAGTAGAACAACCTGAACAGGATTAGTTCAGAAATGTTTCCCAGCTTCCTTCTATTTATGGCAAGGAAATGTTTGACTAGGGCTCAGTCAATCCTGACTCTGCAGTGTAAGTTACTAAGCACCATGAAGAAGTTCTCAGGAGAGCTAAGCATCTTAGTTAGTCTTCAAAGCCTGGATTGACTTGACTGTCAAAAGCTTTAGGGCAGTGAGAGGCCAAGCAGAGATCTTGAGGTCACTTTTGATGGTCCTTTTCTTGTCCATGCTGAGTAGTGCAATAATTATTATGGTGTGCAAATCACCTGGAGTACACTGCCTTCTCTGGATACAATCGGTAACACTTTGGGGCTTACGTACGAACTAATGACAAACACCACAAGTCGACCTGTCACTTCCCTACACACCCACTGCTCTGGGATTATTCCACCAAATCTTAGCATGCATTATAACTGGGTGGGCTTTTACTCATTCTGGCTCGTGGGGGTCTACCATCATTCTCTTTCTTCTTCATGCTAACACTGGTGGTTATACTACCCCATAAAAAGGGAAGAAGAATTTAAAAAGACCGTAAGCAGAGTGATGGCTGCACTCTGCTGTTATGCGTGAAATTATTGTGATTATCTTGAGGCAAAAGACCCAATAAGTCTGACCTGCACCAATTAATGGTCTGTGGGATCACACTGGTATGTAGGCCAACACTACATGCCCCATTGCCTCAAATACCTATTAGGAATAGTGGTTGCTTTTGTGATATCTGTAGAATACTGATCAAGAAATGAGCAGGTGATCTTCTCTCTCCTTTTACAGGAGCAGTAAATAACAGGATCAGTAAGAAATGGGCAAAGATGACCAAAGCCAAGTGGCAGGGATTTGTGTGGCCAATGAAGATGCACTGCTGGGGGCTAAGTGACTCTTGAAGATTTAACAGCGGCTCTGTCAAAGCTGGAGTCTGTCATAGTTGAGTACAAAGATGTTGCAAACTAGTCGGGTCCGATTGGTTCTTCCCCAGATGTGCAAGACACGTGGGCTTTGGACTGGGGTATAAAACACTGGCAAGAGATTTCAGACATCAGAGGCCGGAAGTTCTGAGTAGGCAATACGAAGTAAGGAGGTTAAGCAGAATTGGTCTCGTTTGTAAACAGGATGTGGTTATTGGGTAAGAACTGGAGGCCTCAAAGAAGCTCTGAAATACAGCAGCTAAATGCTGAGAGATAATGGGGATGTTCACTGAACTATAAAATTAAAAGGCCTACTACTGTTCCCACTGATGCCCCAGCGAGAGGGAAGGTTGCCACTAATTTTTTTACAGGAAGAGTTGAAGTCCCAGAAAGCATTGATTTGTTGAACTAGAAAGTGTGAGGGAAGAGAACTGCTGCTGTCTCAACCTTGTGTATATTATATCATTTGCTTAAATGTTTGCAAGTATTGGTAAAATGTTGCAATAACGAATGAGGCTCTCCTTGTGTTAGGTGCTAATGTAAACAGAAAATGAAATCCAATCTCCCCTCTAAAAATGCATAGTCCAGTTAAAGAATGGATTCAAGGGTCAAGCACACAGAAGGTAAGAAAATGAAAGTGAGTGTAGTATGGAAAAAGAGTGCTTTTGAAGTCCTTTAATTCTTCATCCAGTTTGGGGGGGGGGGGGTGTGGGGGGGTGTGTGTGTGCTGTCATTAATATTACTACAAATAATGAGGCTAGTTGTGCTATGAAAGTTATAACTAGGAGTGTTTGCATGGCCTGGCCTAACATATACTGACAACAGAACTCAAATGGACTACAACTTACATTCTTAAAAGTTATACCTGTACACATGCCTTTACCTGTAACAGTCCATGCTTACCATATAGTCAAACATGGCCAAGTTCTGTAAGTTTTCTTCCCAGTTCAGTGTGTTACAATAAGCTTGTGTGAATAGATGGAAAAAGTAGACGTTATTTCTGTAACTTATAAACTGTTAGCTAAAATATGTAATAGATAATTAAAGACATACTGAAAATGCACACATTTCTCTCTTAAAATTAAGTTAATTTTTATATCAGATATTTACTGATCCTTATTTAAGTCTACTTCTTTTATTTCTAGGACTTTTGCCATCTTCGGAAGCATTCTTTCACATGTTACCAAGATGATTTGAGGGTAACCCAGGGGAACAGCTGTATAAGTTCATGGCTCAGCCACTTTGTAAGAATATGAAAACTGTCTTGGTTTCTTTCAAATACTTATACATCATATACCTACTGGCAATATGGCTGTAAATTGACATGGGGTTACAGGTCTAAGAAAAGTTTGTGGCATTTTTACTTTTGAGGTTATGGCAATAGCTGCATCACAACTACTTTGCTGCATTCTGATTATGCTTATCCCTCTGTGCACTATTACATTGACTATGCTAACAAAGCATGCCTGGCTATCAGGCTGAAAACACCACTTAAAAGGACCATTTTACTGTGTGCAGAGCCTTTTACTGCTAAGGCATTCAGGCTGTAGCTAGGAGAAGCGACCCAATGTCTTGAATCACATCTCTACAAGTTTTCCCTCCAAAAGTGATGATTGATCTTCCAGTTCATTTTACTTGAAAGGGAAGTTCAGGGAAGAATCACAAATAATAATTACCTTCAGCAATGTAACAACGACTGAGACAAGAGTAATATCTATTACCTGACCACTGACTAGATAATCCAAAAATGCGATTTAGTACTAGAAGAAAAATAAAAGCACAATACGGAACACCATATGACAGCAGTTATCGGACAGAAACATTTAACTCTGCGCCACCTGCTTAGGTTAGTTTTGCTGCCGTAAGAATAAATGGAAGCACCTTCCTAACCCCAACGGCTCGCCTTGCAACGCCAGGGCAGGCGGTGACTTCTTCGGATGGGGCTGGCTAGCTCCGCAGTAGCCCTCGGTCCAGCCGGTTTTGGCTACGAACAGCTGAGGCTCCCAGGCCGGGGCCGCACCACCTGCGCAGCTCTCACCAGCACGGTGGTTAGGGTGAGGGGTACGGGAGGATCACACCCCTCCGCTAATCGTTACTGCCGTTGGAAACGCTCCTCTTCCTCGCCCCCAGGCCCGCCGCCGCTCCCCGCTCCCCCGGCCCCGGCGGGTGCCGCCAGCCCCACCGCCGCACCGTGAGGCAGCGCCACAGGGAAACGGCCGGCGCTGCCCCGGCCCTGCCCGACACCCGCCACGACGTCCGGGCCGCCGCCGGCGCGGGATAAGGCGCAGTCCCGCCGCCCCGCAGCCGCTGGGGGATTTTCCGCCTGCAACCACGCGCGAAGCGCGGCTCCCTCCACGGCAGCCCGGCTCCCCGGGAGCCGCCTTGCGCCGCCAGTGCCGTGCCAGCGGCAGGGACAGCGCTGCCCAGGGCAGCCTCCGGCCGCCGCCACCACCTGTTACCTGCTCCCGCCTCCACCTGGCCGGAGGCCAACACCCAGTTCACGGCCGGCGCGGTGCACTCGTCGCCACACCGTGCTCGCCCGCCGCCGCGCCGCGCCGCGCCGCGCCCCACCCGCACCCCGCACGCCGCCCCGGCCCCCGCGCGGCGCGGCTGGGGGGAGCGAGCACCGCCACATCCGGGTGCCGGCGCTCTTAGCGCGCATGCGCGGGCGCCCCGCCGCTACGAGGCAGGGCGCCGCGGTAGTCGGCGCCGGCACTACCGCTCCTCCCTGGGGCGCTGCGCTTCCGCGTTGTCAGGCAAGGGGGAGCGACCGTGAGGCGGGGGAGGCGCCCTCCGCGGCGGCAGGAGGAGGATGGTTGTGGGGGCGGGCGGCGGCAGCAGCAGCAGCCGCTGGCAGCAGCAGGGAGAAGCCCCGCTGGCGACTGGCTGGCGGCACACGCAGCTCTGAGGAAGCGAAGGGTGCCTGAGCCGAGCCGAGCTGAGCCGAGCCGCGGGGCGGGCGCCTGCGAAGGGGGGAGAGACTGCGGCGGCGGGAGGGGAGCCGCACACGCACGCAGACACACGCAGGCACAGACGGATGACAGCGGCGGCCGCGGCTGCCGCGATGTGAGGCGGGCTGCGCGGGGGGACGCGGAGGCTCTGCGGAGAGGAGAGGCAGCCCGCACACCCCCGGCGGCGGGAGGGGCGGCCGGGCCGGGGTGGGGCCGGCCGGGCCCGGGGCGAGCCGTGCGCCCCGGCAGGCGGGGCGCGGAACGGCCGCGGGCGGCGCGTCTGGGACCGGCGGCGCTGGTGGGCTGACCGGCTCGTGTTTGCTTGGCTCCAGTCTCCTTCTCCGAGGCCGCGGGTGCCGATGAGGAGCGCCCCGGCGCTGCCGGACTGACGCCTCGCTGCCCTCCCCGCGCACGAAGAGGAGCGCTGCCCTCCCCGCGCACGAAGAGGAGCGCTGCCCCCCCGATCGCGGGCGGCCCCTGCACCGCCCTCCCCGGCGGGGGCTCGTCTGCCGCCTGCGGGGCGGGCGGCGCGGCGGCGGCGACAGCGCGGCGGCGGCGAGGCCGGGGAGCGGGGAGCGCCGCCGCCGAAGACCATGAGGAAATTTAACATCAGGAAAGTGCTGGACGGCCTGACGGCGGTCTCCTCCGCCGCTTCGGCGTCGTCCGCCACGCAGCAGCAGCAGGCGGGGAACCGGGAGACCGAAATCCAGGAGACGCTCCAGTCCGAGCACTTCCAGCTTTGCAAGGTGAATGAATGCTGCAGCCCCGAGCCGGCTGGCGGCCGGGGAAGGGGGCGCACCGCCGCGGTGGGCTCTGCGGGCTTTGCTGCTCGGTACTGACCTCGCCGATCCTGCCCGCCGCTCCTCTTTACTTGTTTGGGTTTATTATTGGGGGGGGGGGTGGATTCAGGGGGAGAGAAGGGAAGGAAACGGTGGGTGTAGCTGTACAGGTCTTGTTGGATTTCCGTAGTCATCTTTCCTGGAGAGTTTCGGGGTTTCTCGTCTTCTAGGCTCTTTCATGCGTGTAATATTGACCGTGTTCATGAAGGCTTCGTAGAAAGAGTGGGATGGATGGGGGAAGGAGTGATACCTAGCTGTAGTGCAGATCTGATTATCGCGGCATTTGAGTAGAAGCCTCTGCTAACGGGCCCGAAGGACAGGGGATCTGTCGCTCTGCATTGTTTGGAAATGCATTTATCCTGTTCCTTTGCACCTGAAAAAGGCTGTAGACGTTTGTGGTGGTTTCACTGCAGTGTGTTGCCAAGTTGCCGATGCTGCTATTGCAAATGTGCTTCAGAGACAGAGGAAAAGTTCCTGTTTTTTTAATGTGCTTGTGCGTGATACAATAACTGCAGTTCTTGTCTGCACACTTCAGAAAATGATGCAGCGAATTAATCCACTGGCTGTACCAAGAGGAATAAAAACTGATTTGGATATCAGTACCCATTTTTATCTTTACAATGAATGTACCCATGGCCTAGCTTGATATGGATGAGCTTGTTTGTGGCTTCTCCTCCTTGCTTTACCTAGTATTGCAGGCTTTTCTGCCACTTTTGCAAGTTGTTCATGAAGGACATGGGAAAGAGCAGAGCTGTTACCAGTTAGATTTTATTCACTGTGAAACATTGAGTGTTGCGGGGTAAGCCTGCAACTTCAGTGAAGTAAAAGGAGTATATCAGAAGTTTGCTATGCATTTATGAGGTCCTAAAATAACTCTGCTTTTAACTAAAGGTTTTGAAATGGAAAAGCTAGCATTTGTGTGGCTTATGTTGTGTATGTTTATAACGGAAATAAGAGTAGGTGACACTTCTATTATGTTCTTGATTCTGATTCATTGCAGCCTGAGAAGCATAATGGGGTTATTGCTTGGTCAATTACCAAATTAGCTTCTTGGTTAGCCAAGACTAAGTGTGCCAATAGCTTGATGTTAAGAAAGAATCCTATGGTGGAGGGTTTTTTGCTCTATTTGGTGGGGTGTTTTTTGGTTTTGTCTATTTTGTGGTCTGTTTTTTCTCTTTGAGGGAAGCAGAGGGTGAGAGATTGGTTCTGTGGAGCTTGGGTTGTTTTTTTCTTAATGTGCTGACAGAGCTTGCACTGTCATGTGGGGCCTGTTGGATTGAAATTGAAGTGATTCTCAGAAAAGCAGGTCTAGTAATTTGTAATAGTTTTAATGATAAGTCTGGCTTTGTTGCCAAACTTCCTAGGAATGTCTCAGATTTTAATAGTTTAGTGCCTTTGTTAGAGCTGAAAATAAGATTACTTGGAATAAGGTAGATGAAGAAATAAAATGCTGAGCTGATACAGTCTTTGTACAGAAGAAATGTAAGATTCAAATTAAGTTTCAGTAAGTATGACTGTCACTTGATGATCAAGGATGAATGAGTAATTATGACTAAAAAAATCTTTTATAATTGGTTCATGTAAGACAGCTGATTTTCTCAGTCTGTTGTTAAAATGCTTTGTAGTTCCTTTCTTAGTTGTGATTAACACTGAATCCTGTTCCCTAACATACGATACTGATTCTGCTTGGTTTTGGTCTGCTGCTCAACCCATCATTACTGTGATGCTCTGACTTGTTAGACTGTACGCCATGGTTTCCCCTATCAACCTTCAGCCTTGGCATTTGATCCTGTTCAGAAAATACTGGCCATCGGGACTCAGACTGGAGCACTAAGGCTGTATCCTTTTATATTCGGAAGCAGATTTAGTGCAGCTCATGCAAGTGATGATTGTTTCAGCTGCTGGAACCATTCAGAAGTCTGGTGGGAACCAGGTATGCAGGAGGGGAGAAAAGCTCTGTTTTCTGTTGGTGGGTGGCCTGGCTGTTCTGGTTGTTCTTTGTGTCAGTTCATGTTGTATTAATGATGTGAGGTATGGCTGCTCATGTGAGGTATGGCTGCTCAGTCCCCAATATCTCAAGTTAATATTATACATTTTGTAGAGTGTGCTGATAGTTTACAGCAGCTGACTGCAAATCTAAAGAAAGACCTGGGCTGAGCTCTGTTTTGTTGTTTTGCTACATCCTCTGGGACTGAAAAATTCCATGCTGGTTGGTGTGGTGTTTTTGTTTGGGTGTTTTTTTTGTCTTGTCCTTGAGATAAGCTTTGTAATACTGTAGTCACCTGCTACTGCTTCTGTGTTGCCAAAAGATGGTTTCAAGTGGGGACACTAAAGAGTACAGGAATTATATCTCTCTAATAGTTTCCAAGTGACTGAGATGAGCAGAATGAATTTGTAGAATAAAGCACCAGTAACCCTGCTTCTTATTGTTCACTAAAAAGTGAACTGCCCGTATGTTCATAATCATATGGTACCATAGCCATATGGTGCTATCTAAGCCATGTTATAACATATGTGTTTAAACTTCTATTTTTAAAAGAAGATGCGCTGTAGATTCTTTAATCCACACTGCTATTGCCCAAACCTTACTTTTCAGCAGAAGAGAATGAATTGAATTCTCTGTTGTCCTGAAATTGACAGAACTGTGACCTTTTTAGGGAAGGCTTAGGCCATCTTGCTAGAAAAATTGACTTAATCTTCTTTAAACTGTAGGTAAATCTCATATTTTCCTTTTCTGCTTGTATTAGTCTGCAAGTAGACCTTTTTTGTTTCCTTTTGTAACATCAGTACTCTGTAAGGTTAATTGCCTTGAGAGGATTGTCTTTTACAAGTTGAAAAATTAGAACTTCAGTATCAAATCCGAGGCTTAAAGAAGAGGCTGAAGTGAAGTAGCTTGTATGGTATCTATAATGATACCTATTACTAACTCCCAAGATCTCTTAATTCAAAGTATGACTAACAGTAATGACCATGTGGTGCTCTTAATGCTGTATTTGAAACTGCCCTTAACTCCATAAATTATGGTTTTAGAAAAGTCATAAAGTTGATTTAGATAAAGAATGAAGTATGGGTGGGTGGTGCTGTTAATTACACTCCTATTGGTAGAATAGATGAGAAAACAGAGAGACCTAAAAGTAAGAATTTGGGTTGGAGGAAAAGGAGAGATAAAAATGCACCTGTTTAGAGCTTGCTTACCTGTAATTTTGGGCAACATGATGTTGCAGTTTGGGTAATGATGATTTGTTAAAACCTGTTTACTGGCACTCATCCATGACTACACCTGTGAATTCTCAGAGTGTGAATTGCCTCCTTAATAATCGAGAGAAGTATTGCAAAATTGTGAGGGAAGAAACAGTTACTGTGAGAGGAAGCAGTAATGTTGACAGAAAATGTATTTCCTAAGGGAAGGCAAGAAGTTTCATGTAGAGGCTGAAATGTTCGTGCTCCCCTAACTTGGTGAAGATGAATATGCTTCTCATACCTTGATACGGATCCTGATTCTTGGAAGAACTGGTTAAAAGCCTTCAACCTTGGCTGATGGGTTAGCCCTGTTAACCCAACAACACTGCAGAAATTGTGTCTTCTGTTATTACTTGCTCTTTGGGATGGAGGAGCACAGGCAGAAGGGGTAGACTCGGACATATTCCCAATGTAAAACCAGCCTCTTGCTTTCTGCCTAGTGGAACAGGTTTGAAAAGGACTCTTTGGGAGGGAGTGAAACTTGCAAGAAGTGCTTATTTCATTCTATTGCTCAAAGACAAAAACACAACCAAAAAGTGCTTGTTGACCTACAGGATGTTTTACCGGGTAAGATTTTTACAAACAATAAATTATGTGCAAGGATTCGTTAAAGTGGGAGCCACTTACTCTTTAGAGCTGCAAAAGTGTTTTTAATTGAAATGAGGTGTAGATTAGAAAGGTTGAGAGTCAGTAAAGAGGTATTCATTCAGAAGTAAAACTTAAAAGTGGGAGGAAAGTCAATCCTAATTTTCTTCTGCATTCATGTTATGAGAGTATAGAAGTAAAGGAATGATAATGCTTCTTTCATTGCCTACCAGCAGATGGGAGCTGGGTATTAGTGTTTTCCTTGCATCTTCAAGTATAGGTGCATCTTGTCAAGCTTTCACTTCCTTCCTATTGCATGTAAGTGATCTGAGGAATTGTGAAGCAAATTTTTTTTAGAGGAGGTATTAAAGAGAAAATATTCTTAAGTCAGGGAATGAGCGAACCTGTTTTAGATTTCATTACTATATTAAGAAATTAATATTACAGTTGTGATTGACTTTGGGCAATTTATCAGCAGATGCCTTTACAGAACATGCTCTCTGTATTTGAGCAGTCTGCAATTCAGGTATTTTAACTTCAAAACCAGTATTGATTAGAACATATTAATGTGAGCAGGAATTTTCTTAACCACACTCCCATCTCATTTCTTACGAGGACTCTGTAACCACTAGTGGAGGAACACAGAGAATTTTAATACACGAATATTAAATGTTGTCTCTCATATTGGTATAGTGACATGTGAAAACAGAACTAAAGCTTTTTCTGAAGAACCAAAATCTGTGGATACAAATATACTGGGAGTTCACTGACTTAATATATTTATCAATTAGAGATAAATATAGACAAAATAACATCAACACTGTATTGAATTCTCCGAATCCACAAAGTAATTGTGAAAAAGGAAATACCTAAACTATAGGTGGCATGTTTCACTAATTGGATTAGAAGTAGAATTACTACTGTGTTAACATTCTTTGTCCCTGATCCTAGGCTTAAACCTGATCCTAGGGTTAAAATCGGAGGAGAGCGTTGTAGAGTTGGTGACTTAGTGTGCCAGAGGCAGGACTTTGCTATTCCGTGCCCATAAGCAGCAGTTGGTTTTAGATCTTGCAGTTTTAAGAGGGAGAGAAGTCCATAAAAATATTAGGAGGGGACTGCTTTTGGTGTAAAACTTAAACCTTATGAGTCCCTAAAGTTACAGTTCGAGATTATTCACCAGCTTAACTTGAGCGGTGTATCCCTTGTATTCCTTTTAAAAAAACCTCTATTTCCAGAGTTATTAAGAAATATTTCTAACTCTGATTTAGCTAGGACACTTAAAAGCAAGTGTTTCTGAGGCAGACTGATGTTGCTCAGGTATTATCTTTAATAAGTGAAGTATTTTGTGCCTTCCATAGAAGGGAATATTTTGAGCAATTAATAACAAAGGCTCTGTTTTCAGCTATGGACAGCAACTTTTTTCCTTTACTGTGTATGAGGAAAAGTTACAAAGTGTATAGTTTAGTAGAATACAAACCTTGGAGAGAGGTCAGATGCTGGACCCATTACTCTTGACTGTAGAACAGCCAGCTGATGTGACCTTCTCTCTGACATTAGGATCTGTTGAAAATAGTTAAGCTATTTGATTCGGTTTTCTGTATTGCAGGGGAAACTGAGTGATGAGGTAGTAGGCACAAGAGCAGAAGCACAGCTCTGAGTGACATAAAATCTAAAATTTATTTTTCACATACACCCACACTCATCTGCTTACGCTAATCCAGTTGTTCCTCTGAGTTTGTGGTGCTGATCAGACGATGCTTGTTCCAGCTGTTTGAGGTGTTTGAGCCTTGGCTGGTGGCCTGGCTCTTATGTGTGGCAATTCTGCCTCATGCTCACCCTTCTGCACAGTGCTGGATGCTTGTGGATGTGTTCCTCACAAAGAGCAATTGTGCTTGCTATTGATTTCAAACTGCAATGGTCAGTGTAAGTTGCTGGTGGCCTCATTTGTCACTGCAGGCCAATATCTTTGACTTTCTCCATACTTAAAGGGATTTAGCTGTTGTTACCAGGGTGGCTTTCACCATTTGATCTCCTGTCCCAAATGTGTTTGATATCAAGTAGTTAAGCAAAGCATAATGAACTTTTCTTTTCTGTGCATACCCAAGCCATTACAGCAGGACACGTAGTCCATAGTCTTTAGGAAGTTCTGTGCATAATTGGCTGTGCTTTGTTTTCCCAGCAGATATACTCAGCTCTAACTCATTAGAAGATTTTGATATGTACTCAAGGTTTAACTTACCTGAATGGTGTAACTGGGTAGACTTCACCCCATGACATCCTGACAGCATTCAGTGTCACAGGTAATAGCCCTGCTTCTGTGCTGTCTGTTGTTTTCACTTTTCTGCTTAAATGTCCCTCTAGAAGTTGAATGTGATGTGAACTGGGTAGCATTTAAACTGTAAAGAGGTTTGAGAAAGGTGAAAGGAACTCTTTCAGGATTTGTCTGTCTTTAGGATGTTGTTTCCTCAGAACTTTAAACTACTAATTGTACAGGGCTCTGGACTTAATAGTCAGCTGAGCTTTTTTGTTTACTTTTATAGGAGGTAGAATAAGCTTTGAAGCTAAAGCAGAAATGTTGAAGGAATTCTACTGCTCTCTGCTGTTTACTGCTCCATCTTAAACAAGTTTCATTAGTTTTCTGTGCTTTAATTTCTCTATAGCAAAACTAGGACAGTATATCAAATAAGATGTATTTTGATTGTCTGCCAGCATGAATGCAATATCTTTATTGATACTTCATGCCTTAAAAATACACATTTGCAGTTTGAAGCTCAGTTTCTTTCTTGATAGAATTCTAAAAAGGAAGACCATTTCCACTAGAAATTCTTGAGAATAAAGGGGATACCTGTAGAATAAGTGTTGGGCTTTCCACACAGACCAAATTGTGCCTAGGACTCTTTATTCCCAAGCAGAATATGTTCTTTAATTAAAGTTTGGTTTTTTTCTGTTGCAAACCCAGTTCACAGGAAGGAGGAAAATTAGATTGTTTGTTTGTCCTGTCATTAAATATCTGAAGATCCCAGTAATGCTGATTGTCAGCATTTGTTCATTTCCCCCCATTCTTTTCAGCAGTAAAAGTTGACTTTTATGTAAGCAAATGGCTGAAGTTTTCATATATTTGAGGCATATAAAACTTGCTTTCTGTGCCTTCCATTCTCTGGCCTTTGTGAGAAGAATTCACAACTGTTACTCTTTGATCAAAATAGCTCAAAGGCTGGATGTGTGGTTCCATGCAGTCAGTTTCTGATGAAATGTTTATGTTGCTGCATCTGGATAGTTTTACTGTGAATGTATACCAAAACATTCAAGCAATTCACTGAATTCTCTGAAGCTCTAACAAAATTCCATTTGAAACTTGTGATGTTGTTATATCCATTAAAAACGCTTTTCCTTTGGATCATTCAGACTATACAAGGCAGTCTGACTGGGTTTTTTTTTCTTCTCACTGAAACATCAGCTTGATGTTTTTGGTTTTTTTGAATAGCTCTACACCTGCTCTTTCTCCCTCCTGGAGAAAGGGCAGTAGGGCAACAGCTGGAGTTGTGTTTCAAGTATGCAGGGCAAAAAGATTTCAGTTTTTCAAACTGAGCATCTGACTTTGAAGTTGGCACAGCTTCAAGTAGGAGACTGGACCAGATGAACTCAGGAGGTCCTTTCCAAACTAAATTATTCTGTGATTCTATCTATCTGTGAATATACCAAAGTTAAACTAAACTACTGTTTTGTGGATTGTCAGGGTTTTCTTGGCATTTGTATGCTGAAGAGAATAGTCTCCACCTTTGCCAACGTTTTTCTGGACTTCAAACAAATTCTCCTGTTTTGAGAAGAGTACATCGGTAAAGCTACTAAAAATATTGCAATACCGTCATGCCAGACAGACTCTGTGATTATCTGTTAATAAAAAAACGTTTATTGGCTACCTTGCCACCCAATTCAAATAGTCGTTTAAACAAGAAAACTACTTTGCTTAAACATACATTAATCTTACCACATTCTTGTTTGTTTTAACACTACCACATTTCTATCATATCTTCCAGCACTTACTTCACACAGGTATCATTAGGTCTCTTACATCTTTCTTTCAATGAATAATATCCATCCCCTAAATGAAGAAAATCAACTATCTTTGGATATTCTGAAACGAACTAAGGCCAAAATGCCATGATGAGACATGTAAGTAGGTTACACTTGTTGGGAGACTTGATGATACTTCCATCAAAGCAAGAAAACTGAATGGGTATTTGATTTGAAGTGTTATCACATATACTGTAGTTCTACTAAACAGCTTTTAGCAGTACTTGCTTTCGTTCAAAAATACCTGAAGTATAACTGTATTAAATCTCATACCGTAATTCACAAAAATGAACTTTAGAAAGAAAGCTTTTCTCCCCTGTAGCTGTTTTACTGACAGTAGAAGCCTAATGGGTATAGCAAGTTTGAAGCTGCAAGGCCGGGTCATAGGGAGCTTGGGGAAGGAAATGCCTTCAGAAAGCATGTGAAGTTTGCAAGGCTGCAGGTGTTACCGTAGCACTAGCATAGCTTGTTTCCTTGTACCTCCTAGCTATTTGTGAAACGCTGAGGTGGTATGGATTATATGATCTGATGATGTTAGGGTAAAATGTAACAGGGAACTGGACAGCTGGGATGTAGCTAAGGCTTTCTGACTTCTGGTACAGTGCTCAATTCACTAGGCTCTTAATTTGATGTTTTACTGGATTTGTTCTTTCTCAGTCACTGTGGAAGGGCTTTTAGAACTGAAGTAGCATTATTGCTGCAGGAGAGGAAATGAGCAGTTTCAGTAAAGTCATGTCAGGAAAAGTAGAAGTGGCTCACGATTTGATATAGGATTAAAAAAAGCTTGAAAGCACAAATCAAGATTGCAAACCCTTCTTGACAAACTTCCTGTTTGGCAGAAATTTTGTAACTGCATTAGACTTCTTCTAAGTATCCAGGTCTCTATTTTTACAAAGGTTTCGCAAGCATTTGTACATATTACCTTTAAGGTGACTAGAAGTGCACTTAGTTATTATTTTTGTTTCCTATTGCTCTTCTAGAACTGTTTTTTGTTTCTCAGTTTAATGGAACAGTAAAAACCCACATTATTTATCAGAGTTCCCACAGCACATCTGTTTTTGTAGGGTTATCTATGTAGAAGCTCAGTGAAAAAAAGAGTAAAACTTGTAAATTATTACATTCTTTATGAAGTTAAACAAAACTGGAGGACATAGATTTTGGGAACAGTTCACTTTGTCCTTAATCTTAGCTAACTGGTAATGGCTTCACATTTTTAAAAAATAGTCCTTAGCAGTTGTGAGAGAGTTAATACTGCGGTAGTTCTTTATCTTTAATCTCTTGTGTCTTCTCTTTTCCTCTCGCTACTCTTGATGTGACCCATCCTGGAGTGTACCATCAAACTGGTCATTATAATTTTTTTTTGAAAAATGCAGGGTCTTAATCCTGCAAAGTACATCTGGTTAAGTAGACAAGACTCTACTTTTTGAGAGATCTAATTCTTTGACATAAAGTGTATTTGTTTGTTTGCCAGCCTGAGGAAGAAGTTCGTGGTACTTGTGAACAAAAACTGTGTATGAGAGTGCATTGCTTTCCCACTGCCAGTATGCTGTGTTTCAGCAGCTTTTGAAGTTACCTTATCTTGCTGAACCATAAGTTTAAATTGTGGTATCATAATTGGTACTTGAATGCTAATCAAGCATAGCTTCTTAGTATTCAATTGTTGATAACTTGGGTCACCTTTTTCATGTCAACGCTTCTATCATAGGCACTTGATGATAATTATACAGCTTACGTGTTTATCAAAGGGAGCACTAAGTTACTACTTCTGTTGACTTCAGTGCAAATACAGATGAAGGACTAATGACAATTTAAATCTCTGGCAGTGATATTTGTATCACTGAGTTTAGGCACAGTTTAAAATAATTAAGGTCTTGGAAATAACTACAACTGGAATATTTCCCTAGTGAAGACTATGGTAGAGTGGTATAATTCCTTATTTAGTAGATTTCTGAAATATGTAGCAATTCTTTCAGCCTCTCAAGAATCATACTGAATCCTGATTCATCTTGATTTTTACAATGCTTTCATGAAATTAGTTTTTCTATTATCATTTAGCCTGATCTGACGTGTTGATGTTCAGTTTAAGACTCTCAGCCACAAGTAACAACCATTTTGTCTTACAGTTAAAATCTCTCCTTGGTAAGAGATTCCAAAACTGCTTTTATGTCTGAGATCTGTACGACTCGATGACAGGCTTGCTCTGCGTACTAGTTGTTCTAACTTAATCACTTCCTGCAAAGACTTAGTCTGTTTTCAATCCCTAGGCTTCTCTTAACCAAACAAAAGAATCCTAGTTATGGATAGTGCTAGTATTGAGGCAGCTATATCAGTTGCTGAATTAAGATTGATTTTAATATTGTATTAGTAAAAACTTTTCACTGAAGTACAGGAATAGATCTTCCCTAGTCATTTGTCCACAGTAGTTCTACTCTGCATCAGTGGTTCTGTATTTACGGATTTCTCATTTGCTTTGCATTTTATCTGAAGTGTGAAGAATAGTGAAAGTAGGTGAAACTTGAAAAGTGTGTCTGCTAGTATAGAAAACAAAGTGCAAGATTAAATGCTTTGAGGAATGCTAGACTATGCTGATTGAGCTAATTAAAACATGTGGAACAATTTTCTTTGTAATAGCAATGATGCTGATCTTGTAATACTTGAAAAAGTGCAGTCTGAAGTGTTACTGTTTGCAGAATCACTATTATACAGAGAGCAGTTTATAGCTTGATAGAAATAGGCTACTTTATTCATTTTACTAAATGTCATGCGAATTTGTTTCATAAGTGCCTTAAAGGCGGTAACAAAACTTAGTGTCTGTTTGGACAACTTGAAACTTAATTTCCTTCTAAAATTGATACAATTGCAGTGACCCCTGCTTCCATGTCCAGAATAAGTCTAGCCTGTCCCACTCAAACCAGACAGTGTTCGTAAGTAAGAGCAATACCGGTGGAGAGAGGAGGTTAGGTTCTCCACCAAGAAGTCTGTAGACAAACTCACCCTTTTATGAGGTATCTCCCATGGATTCTCCAAGAATTATTTGTCTCCTCTTGCTCCTATATTCTTGTGAAAAGTCTTCTCAGAGCTGTTTTAGCTTTGGAATCCAGGGAACTAAAGAAAGGATGCCAGTCCAAAGTAAGCGAGGCCTTTGTACTTCTGCTTAGCAAGCTACTATTTTATTTTGTATGATTCATGCCATTTCAAGCAGGAGATGGCATTGCATAGCCTCTTGAAGCTGCTGCCAGGCCTGTACTCTCTGTGTTCGATTAACACTATTAGATGTTTGGTTCATGTTAAGATTATATTTTTAACACTTCAAGAGTAGCCTACTAAAGAGGTAATCCAGCTGGTATCAAATGTTTTTAGTAACCTTTTCTGCTAAAGGTCCTGCCTCTTTCCCACCTAGTAACACCAACTTGTAGTCAGCCGCAGCAGATAGACAAAAGCAAGTTGCATTTTTCTGCTTGCTCATTAGGGAAAAAGAATAGAATGCCAATTTTTTGTGATCACTTAATGTTATATTGATAGGATAAGCATGCCTGTTTTTTTAGCATATGCTCTAACCAGTCTTACTACCTTGTTAAACAGAGCAGATGTTCATCTTCACAGTTGAAAAACATTCTTGACTGAACTTTGTAGTGTTGATATTAGAAGTACAGTTACTAAGCTTTAGTGATGCTTATTAATATGCAGAATGGGCTGCACAGCAGTAACTTGCCTGGCATTCCCTTTTATGTGTTCCAAACTTGTGCAGTGAGATTAGCTTCACAGCTGCCCTTAAATATCAGATAAAAAGGAAAGACACCAAAAGAGCCCCCGATGAACTCCTATTTATTTAAGCGAATACATAGAATGAGATTTCTTGCTGGCATGGTGAATATCTCCTCATTCTTTAAAATGATTAGGTGGTAAACGTAACACTTAGTAGCTCACCAGGATTTCTTTCGTAACCTGGAAAAAAGAGATCTGGTAGCCTACCTCTAAAGTACACGGTCTTATTAGTAATGTCCCCATGTTTTCATAAGGGCTGCTAGACAAAGAAAATAGTATTCAAACAGCAGCCACTCACAAAGAATACTACCATTTTCTTAAACTTGTTTTGTACTTACCTCTATCTTTCAGTTAAAAAACTGAACAAAAAGATAGGTCCAAAAACTTTTTTCAGTTACCCACCTGCCTAAACTTGACTGTTGTACTTGTTTTCTTTCAGACATTGCTCATGGAAGTACTGTGAATATAGTCCCAATTATGTTAATAGTCAAAGGGATAGCAAAAAAAAGTAAAGTAGAATGGGATTTATACATGCTTTAGAGGATGCTGTGAGGAAGAGGCAGCAGGAGCTAACTTTTATAGTATTGTTTCTTTTCTTACTTGAGTAGCAAAGGACAAAAACTACTTAACTTTTGAACTATGGCAGTTTAAAAGAACTGTGGATTTGTTGGTTTTAGTTTTGTTGTTCTTTTTTTTTTTTTCCCCCATGTGAATCCTCTGCCAATAACTTCCAGAACAGCATTTATTTGATCTGGGGAAAAAGAAAATTTGGGAGTAGGTGGCATTTCCTGAGCAAACTTTACTGACTTTTGATGTTCTGTTCTTTCTGCTGGCAATTCCCGGTGGGGAGAAGCAGCACATCAGAAGGTGCTAACAGTGAAGTTTGGTTACAAAATATTTAGGAACTGCAGTTTGGCATTTTAGCATATCATAATCAGAAGCAGTTCCAGTACTCTGTGATAACCATGTTATGCATAACTAAAAGTGCATTCTGTCATTTTCAGACCAGTTTTTTTGACATTTATGCAGCCTCTTTTACCTTCTGTAGTTTTCTATAGATAAACTGACTGAAACTTAGTAAACACATCTCTTTTAATGCAGGAAAGTTACCTGTAATGCATTCAGTGTCATATTAGTGCTAATAGCTGTGAAGGCCCCTGTTACAGCAGTTTGCAAATACAGCTCTGCGGAAATAAAAACTTAACTTCTGCAGATCTGCAAGTACATAGACAACATAGCTCTCCAGTTATAGCTATGCACCAGCTAAGTGATGAGTATTTGAATGTGTCAGTATCTGTTTGGCCCCCTACTTTGCGGCAGAACTGACTTGTATTTGCAGCAGGCTTACTTCAAAGCTAGCTCAATTTAGTACCAGAAATTACAGTTCCAAAGGGGCTAGAGATGTGATGGTGTGTGGTTTAAATATGAGTATATGGTAGTCACTAAAAAAATTGTCTTGATAGGTTTTCTCCACTATAAAATTGCTAAAAATGAGGCTGTTATTATTCTTGCACCTGAGGGGAAGGTCATCTGCCTTGGCATATTAAGCACTAGAGGTGATCACTGTCACCAGTTCCTCTGGCAAATAGGAGCTGCCTGCATTTCATTTCAGTAGACAGACGTTTTGGAGATCCTTGCTATTTTGTTAAAGTTATGGACAGGCTCATCTCCCTTAAGTGCTCAAAAGTGACCTTAATTTATCTGTGTCTAGTGCAGCCTGGCCTGGGCAGAATACTTATAGACTTTAGCTGTTACCTTAGTGAAACCCTTTAAAAGAATGATAGTTTCTAAAACTAGGAGGAGGAAGTATTTAGTTGCTGCCTACCTATAGGTTTTCATAACTCAGTTAAAGCTGTCTTGTCCTTTACAAATGTAGTCTTCCTCTATTGTCAAGATTGTCCTGGGGGAAAAAAAAAAATCAATTCCTAGTCAGGCTGCAGAAACTTGAGAGACACTACTTCAATTCCAAGAATACTATTTAAAAGTTTATTTTGTAAGCTTTGTGTATACCTTCACCTGTTTGAATTCAAACTGATATTGAGATATCTATAACAGCATATTATATATTTAGAAACGTATTTAATGTACTATATTATACGTAATATGTACAATATAGTAAAGAAAAATAGGATTGGCTTAAACTAGGTCTTTGCTGAGACATAAAGATCACAGCAGTCAAAGTACAAAGCTATAGTACATTAAAAGCATATAATTGTAAATTATACAAATGTACTTAATTTGGAGGGAGTTCACTTTTGATGAAGTTAAACTCAGTTGGGGACACTTGTTAGTGGATTAATGGAGAGTCTTTAAAGATGTGTAAGTGCATTCTGTATGAGTGATACTGAGTCATTATAAATATATTCTTTTCAGGTCCTAATAACTTAAAAATACTTAGTAGTCTAAAGTATCTTAGTAGCTCAGTGCTGGTCACAGCTATTTGGTATGTTACTTTGGTATGTTTTTTTTAAGGGAGTACTAATAAATGCCATTTGGCATACTATTTTTGTTGATGTTTGACTGGAATGCATGTATCACTCTGTAGTGGTTTTTAGTAAAACAGACTTCATCCTGCATTTGTACAACAGGCTACTAGTTAATGTTCCTTTTTTCACTCGTGTTTGAGGAGACTATATGAAGACATTTTTCCTTTTATAGTTGCTATTTTGATTTATTGGGAATTACTGGTTAATAGCAATAATCTCTGCTTGTCTTTCAAAACCTAGTTAGTCTGTCTTAAACGTATGCAATTTTCAGTGTCTCTGCATGACTGATTTCTTTTTCTCACTAAATGATTCATCAAAAATACTATTTTACAGTATTTGGCTGTTTTAGTACAGTGCTGCTTCTGGTAGAGTTAATTGTAGCTTTTGTCCATTAATAGTTTCTAAGAATGTATTCATCCTGGAAGAGGCCATCTCAGGTGGTCTGGGGCAAGTGATTTAACTCTTTCCTCTTTTTTCTCTTCTTCCAGACGATCGAGTTTGTGTGTGTATGTATGTGGCTTGTGAGGAGGGATAAGACTTGATTCTGTTGAAATGTTTCTTTGTCCTGATCGTACAGCCTTGTTACCGCACAGTGAATTTGAAGACTACCTGTTCTCTGCAGACTTGCCAAGCTTAGGGAGTTGAGCAGACTCAGAATGTGTGTGTGGATTTTCAGGTGATTTTTACTTAAGCAGCCTACTTCTTTCAGCCTTTCCTGTAGGCCGAAGTTGGAAACCCGGGCATTCATGGGGAAAAATGAGTAGTAATCAGACTTAAGGTTACAGTGCTAGCATATCAATTGCGGTTTTTTAGTCTTTTGTTGCAAAAGAGGTTGGGATACTTTGCAAGCAAAACACTTCCAGACTTGTAAAGCTTCAAAGAATTAAAGTGAATCTACATGCAGTTGGCCAGTAAAGGTTCTCTTTGTAAGGGAAAATACACTTAGCTTTTTCTCTTAATACTTGTGTGACTTAACTTTAGCTCCGGTGGAATTCTTTACCATCAGGAAGTCTAATGCTTTTCTTGAAATGTGGTTTTTTTTTAATTCATACAGAGCTACTGACCACTGTAAATATACAACAGGATTATTTTTTCCTGTTTAAGATTGCCATTCTGCTATGTTAACATTTGAAAGAAGAAATAAACTTTGAATGGTACCTTGTAAAGATGGTATTTATTCTCTTCAAACTTTTCTAGCCATATCTTGGAAACAGTAGTTTTTTCCCTGTGGTCTTATTTTTTTTCTTTCTGTAAATGTTTAAGAGGAACATCACAGGTGATTTAGTCTGACAGATAGCAACTGAAATGCTTACTATTCCAGTTTATATCTGAGCATACTGTGTTTTTACTCCTCACCATGCAGTGCATATGTAAAACTTCTACATGTTGCACCTTCTAGTGAGTTGCAGTAGCTGGCTGGGAGTTACATCGCTGGTTTCCTCTTGTATTTTTTGATGGAAGGTGTTACGGAAGTGAACTTTCAAAACTAATTAATTTCATTTTCTCTATTGCTGAGTAGAAAAAGCTGTCTGACACTCAAAACATAAAAACAAATGTTTTAATCAAAACATTTCAAGCAGTGAATTACACTGTATCTATGCAGGTTCTCCTGACTCAAAGTAGGTCTGAACTGACTAGGCTACAATGCCATGTCAATTTTAATGATCTGGATTTGCTGCTTAGAAACTATCTTGAGGTTGGATGAAGAGTCCTGTTCCAGACAATACTTTTCTTTTGTCTGAGCCCCTGGCTATTTTCATGTTACAGCGTTTCTTGAAGTGCTGTTTTCCACAGCTGGAAGTTTTCTTAGAGATGGTGGGAAATGCTGTCTGTTTCACATCTGTAACTTCAGGCTTTGACATTAAAACCGCAGTGAAGCTCTGGACTGTGGTGGTAGTCTACCTCAAACAGCGCATGTTTGATTTTTTTAATGTCTCAATTTTATTTGCGGGGTGGTACTGTGACTAGTGATGATGACAGAGGTTACTTTTTCTTGGAAGATGTGGGGTTGCTAGGTTTTTAAATACTTTTAACTAAGCAGCAGCTGTTTCACTTGGAGTAGTTCTTGTGTAAATAAGTTGCTGAGGATTCCAGTGGGAACCAAATTGCTTAAAAGTCCAAACTTCCTTAATTTTGTACTTTAACAACTGTCATTTTGAAGGTGGTAATGTTCTGAGGAATCCGTCTGTGTTTCTCTTCAAGCACATCTTTGTGCAGACTTGCTTTTTACATTGCCTTCTTTTTACAATTTACAAAAAGGAGGAGGAACAGTGGAAATGTGAATGTCTTCTCTTAGCATTTGAGGAGCAGGGTAGTAGTGAAGGAGACATCACTGTGAAGAAAGGAAAACCTCTACTCTGTTTCTGCAGCCTTGACTTTCCTTGACTATGCAGGAAGTGTAGACACAGGCTCAGCTTTCTTTACCCCCCCGACCCTTTCCTTGCTCCTAATAAATCAGAGGTCAAACTATTACATTTCAGTGCATGTATCTTTTAAGACAATCTCATTGTTGCAGAATTATTGCTAGATATTTCAGTTAAGCTACAGGAGTGTGGAGGAACCTTAGAAGTGATGAGCAGCATAAACAGGTATAGCTCTGCATTTTTGAAGGGTTCGAAACAGTGAGTTGCCATATATAACACTTCCTTCAAGCCATCGTATGAAGAGAATGGGTTTTCCCTTTCCCTTGGAACTTGAACAGTTTCAGTTATAGGAAGTGAGTTGTAATATATGTATAATCATTATTTTGGATGCTTTTATCTAGAAGAAAGAAACAGATATTTTATCTGTGAAACCTGCTATCATATGGCTCTATCTTGTAGTATAATTACCTGCGTGTTGTAATGTTTGAAATGTTTCCTGTGATTGCAACGTTTTATACAGAGCCTCTATTTTAGGATGTTGAGGTAATGCTGCCACCTTTCTCCTTTTGATGGGATATGGGCCTAATCTGGGTTTCTCCCCTCTTCTCAGCTTCCTATTTTCATAAAGCTTAAAGCAAAGTATTGTCTGCAAGACTTCTTCCCTTCTGTCAAAGTTGATCAAAATAGTTCTTCAGCCTCAGAAATTGCTGCAGGTGACAAACAAGTAAAACAAACATTCTTGTAATAGCAGGGCAGATGAGCACTGCCTGAAGTATCAGACATTACTTGGAATCTGACAGGAACTGGATGTACACAGGGCTAAAAGATGAACAGATTCTCTAAAGTATCAAAAATCTCACTGAAGCTAGATTTGCAAGGTAATACCTTCCCTCCATCTAGTAGTTAAAGTGCCTACTAGAAAAACTGCAGGAAAGATGCATAGGAGTACTACCTTGGACTGTGCTTTTCTGTTAATGATTTGTTTTCCATCTTTTTGCAGTCTTAAACTAGGCTGTGGGTACTTGGAAATCTCATAACACTGTCAGAATTATCCTCTTCCCTGTGCTAATAAAAGCTATTTGTTTCTGACATCCACAACCTGTATAAAACAGTAGCTTTGTGTTTGTACTCTCATGGAACTCTTTAGCACTGTCGAGTGTGGCTTTTCTTGGGCCAAAGAAAGGACCCATATGAAGTCCTCAAGTACACTGAGAAAGAGCAAACTACAGGATCTAAGGTGGCATCTTCAACGACTTTAAAAAGAAGAGTTAAGATGAAATGGGTAGTGCTATTTTTAATGTTAGACTTCACATTT
Source organism: Gavia stellata (assembly GCF_030936135.1). Classification (NCBI taxonomy): domain Eukaryota; kingdom Metazoa; phylum Chordata; class Aves; order Gaviiformes; family Gaviidae; genus Gavia; species Gavia stellata. The sequence continues at coordinate 39,753,048 of NC_082595.1, forward strand.
TAATAAAATTGAAGAACTGTATGTTTTAATGCCTGCTTTTTTTAATCTGGCAACTTAATTTAGGTTTTTCTAATGAAAAAATAGTGTCTTTCTGACACTATTTTAAAATAAATTTTAAGCTAAATAATGCAAGACGTTTACTAGTGATGTTGAGATAGTGCATAAGCTTCTAAAAAGAGATGACCATAATACATTTGAGGAGATAAGAATTAAGGTTGCATATGCAACTTCTAGGGATGATGTCAGTCTTTTAATAGTCCATCTCAAGTTGGATTTCTGGTAAACACAAGCCACAAAAATACCACTTCATGCAACACTGATACGCGGCTATTTTTTTGGTGTGAAATGGAACTATGTGTAATAGCACAAACGTCTGGACAAAATAGCTAAGTAAAATTACAGGTATTTTAAAAAAACATAGTAATCCCTTTTAATATTTTGGCATGTAATAAACTATTTTCCAAGTTCTAGGAAACAAAAAACTTGAGAAACACTCTAGTGTGTGAGTAGAAACTGGTTTTGCATATTAAAAATAAGAATTTCAGCTCCAAGGTACCTCTTGTTTATGTGAGGACATAGTTTCTTCTTTTGATTTTGGTGGAAGAGTGCCATCTACTGAATTGCTTGAATTGTACCTTAATTTTTAATTTGTGGTGGTAAATTTGAGCAAACCTTCCATAAAATTGTTGCTACTACTTTGAAATAGTGAAATAGTAAGTTTCTCAGTTCCTTTGGTGCTTTGCAAAACTAAAAATGATGCCATAGTGGAACCTGAGGAGGCTTAATATAAAATTGAAAACACTGTTCTTAGAAAGACTATGTTGCAAAATACTTAGAGTAGCAATGAGAGGATAGTTGTTGGTGGCTCGTATATGTTTGAGGCTGATCTTAAGTCTTAAGTGTCATTTTGAATGGAGAAGATTTTTTTTAAGATGTCTCTCTACTTATGCTTTTGAGCAGACTTCAGGGAAACTCTCTCCTGACACCCACTTATTGCATTACATTTGAATTAGGATTTAGACACTGCCAGCTGAAATATTTAAAAAGCAATAGCAGCAGTACTGCTTGTGAACACCGCTTTGGGTATTTGGGAGATCTTCCAGCTTGTGACCACTACCACTATGAGTCTGGGGACAGATTGTCATGTCAAGTTGGTATAGACAGAGAGGTAAACTCGTATCTACCACCTTGATTTGGGGTCTAAGTTTCTAGTTTTTGTCTATGTAATGGAAGTGTTGGTATGTCTAATCACTGACCCTTTTAGCACTTCAGCAAATTACTTTGGTGAATACTTCATAAGTATACTGCATAAGCAAAAAGTGTGCTATACCTGTGTCACTGTATTGATAAAACTCCTAGTGATGAACTAAACTTTCTCCAAAAGGGTGTTTGGAAGTGTGAGTTCTTTCCATCATTGGTACAGAGCAAAATGGTGTGGGAAGCAGATGGGTGGATTTAAGCCTCATCCACAAGTTAAGTGTTGAAGGATTGTGTCCAAAGGGAGGACGTAATATCATTACTGAGAGATAGACCACAGCAAAATCTGAGGGAGGAATTCATACATGTGATCAACTTAAATTTTAACTTGAAGTGGTCTTTAAGAACTTTCTCATCCAGATCTACCAGCACCCTGTTGATAATGTCTTTAATTCTGTCTGCTTTAGTCACCTGCTCTTTCTGCCTTCTTTCTCAAGGCAAGTGAGTAAAAGTGGATATATGAAGAGTGATAAATTGAATAGCAAAGGTCAAGGATGGGGCAAAACCTGGTTTGGAGTAACAGAAGAGTTAAAAGGGATTAATAGTTTGAGAAATAAGGCATTGGTGCCAAAGGGAAAGATGATGTAAGAATAACAATTTCTGTAAAAGGAGAGATATATTAACTGAGTCACAGTAGAGGATCAGGAGGGGAAAAAACCCCAAACAGTGTAGCTTATGTAAGTTGTAACAGCACCTGTGGTCTTATTCTATATAACCCCAAAATGATGTAAAGGGTTAATGAGATAGAAGTGAAACTGGGACTCAGCAGACTAGACTAGCTACTACTCAGTTTGTCGGGAGGTGATTGAAGAATGGGCCTGTATTTGAACAAAGTTGAGATGGAATGATTAGCGATTACAGTTAGTGTCTTCTGTGATGAATATCCAGTGATCAGTGACTTGAAAATAACTGAAGAGGATTTGTTTGGAAGGCAGGAATTAAGGGAAGTATTTTAGAACACGCTGTGTTAAAGAAGAGAGTCTTCTGGACCTAGCAAAGAATTGCTTTGCAGTCAGAAATCAATGTTGATGGACAATAATTGATTGGGCAAGGAATAGTTATGTTCTTTGAAAATGTTAAATTGTCCTGCTTATTAGATAATATCTATGGTTCTTTATGCTTTCATAAGTTAAACTAAATAGGTATATAAATTCATTTAACATGTAGTTCAAACATTACATTTGTTAATGCTGCTGTTGGCAATGTCTGTACAAAATATTTGAACACTGGGAAGAGACATCATTCTTACTCCAAGTATGCCTCAGTTCTAGGAGCATAGAATGGCCCTGCCTGTAGTCTTGGCCAAGAAGCTATGGACATAAGAGGAAAAGCCTGGTTAATTATGAATATTGTGATATAGTATGTGCTACCAAAAGGATGGATGAGGTAGGATATCTGTAATAACATGTTAAAATTTGACATTAAATTTAGACTGCTTTAAATGGATGACAGATGAACAGGACTTGGAAGCATGCAACAGAATACAAAGATTTTGGTTCTTAATTTTATGGAGATCTTTCAAATTATATAATTTCCTGGGTTTACTCTTCTGTATGTAATCTTTGGAAAAACTTCAGTGAATTAGAAGTTACCACCCATTTCACTGCATCTTGTGTAGTCAGAGGAATGTATTTGTAGCAATTTCCTACTCTTTCCCCTTGTGTTCTACCATTCTCCTTCCTTTCCAGCCCACCCAAAAAAGTACAAGATTAGTCCCCTTTTTTTCATCGTTAGTGCTGAAATGCAGCTTTTAGACTAGTAGTAGAACCTGGATCAGAAAACAAAGTGAGTAAAATCAAGGAAAGCCTGCAGCTGTGTTAGTTTAGTTTTTTTGAAAATACTATGTTTAGTCTATATTGATGTTTTTACCTCTTCATTTAACAACATGCTTTGCTATATGTGAATTGTGCATACAGAAACTTATCATTAAAAACAATTTTGTTTCTTGTTTGATTTTTAAATAGCAGATTTTTAATCCTGTTTGCATTTGTACTACTTAATTACATCTTGTACAAACGATTGCCTCTCACTGGCAGCTATGAGAAAATTCTACCAAAATACAGCCTTTACGGAAAATTTGCTGGCACTTTTCATAGCTGTTTAGGAAATACTGTATTTGTGCATATTTATGTAAGCAACTTTGAAGTTTAAGATGTACTTTGACTCCTAGCTATTATCGTTGTTAGAAAATGGATATAAATACTGCTCAGTATCCATTCCCTATCTGTTTCTATGCAAACTACTTCAGTAATTGTTTAATTTAAAAATGTATAACTCATACTAATTTAAGAGAAAAAGTGATTTTGTGCTTTAAAATTGCTGTAATTTCCTGTATACAGAAACCAGTTAATGAACTTTAACTGAGATCTATGTACTTCAGTATTTTTCAAAACAGAGCTCCTTTTTCACCCTATCAATCAATCTCAGATTCTTTTTCTTAAGTTAACATTGAATCAGTTGGCTTCTGATGTTTAAAGGAGCTGGGCATTGTTTTATAAACAAGTGAATACTTAGGGAAGTTTATCTGCATTTATGCAGGAACTACTGTTATTGGTAGCTGGTCTGGAAGTTGAGAAATTCAGCTTCCAGACAGTTGTGTAGTCACCACTTCACTGAAATTTCTAAAGCTGCAGTAGCAAACAGCAGTAGTAGTTTGCTGTAACCCGTTAGATCTTATTACAAATATCGTATTAGCCTAACATCAACTGTTTAAACACCATACCTGTTGTTACCCCCTTCCCCCCAACAAAAAAAGGACAAATGATATGCTACCCCTTCTTCCTAGGAAAGCATGAACTCTTATGAGTGTCAGGAGGTGTAAAAACTGCTGAACTCAAATGGTATTAAGTAATTTCATGATAATGCATCTTTTTTGGACAAACATAAACTATCTGAATGCAGCTTCTCAGCCTTCATTGTTATTTAAGAAAATAAAGCACTGAACAGTCAATACCGTTGAGCTCTCAAAAATATTTGGGAACTTTTGTATAATGTTATGATTCCTAGAAAATAAGAAAAATAATGCATTTGCCAATATTTTGGTGTGTAAATGATCTCTTCCAATTTATCTTCCTATCTCCCCCTCTCCTTTGCCAAGAGGAGGGAAGACCTTTGGGAAAAACCTTTTGGTAACCTTCCAGGACTGAGATCCTAGCTTCTTTGTCTCTAAGGTGCCTTGCATTATTTTCATCCTTATGACTAACAGAATGAAGCTGAATGTAGGTTTTTTTTTACTGCCTGGAAGTTATAGTTCTTTACTCTCTAGGGACACTTGATTTGGTTTCCAAGTATAATATGTAATGTTGAATTCTTTCTGTCCAAGTAACTAGGTCAGTCTGTAACTAGATATCTGCTAATTAGCAAGTGTTATATTTGCTCAAAGTTGCAGCCAGTGTCCTCTGACTGTCTGTCTGACATCTTCCTTATCCTGTTTCCTTACTGTCAGTTTTCTTGCCTTCTCACTCTCCTTAGCTGGCAGAAGGAGAATGCATCACAATGGTCTAGCTGGAATTCCCATAGTAAATCGTTACCAGTAATTTGATAGTATTTCCACCTGACGAACTGTAATCTCAGTTTTAAAGCCCTAGCTTATTTTTGCTTGATGCTGTTATTTGCATATAGGAAAGTGAAATTGAAATCTTAAATATTATTGTATACTTTTGCAGACATGAATACTGAGACATGGGGAGGGGTAAAAACCTGCTTAGCTGAGTGATGTAAACACAGAAAGATGCTATGCAGGCCTAAAGCTTTAGAAGGAAACTCTATAATCGAAAGTTGTTGAAAAATAGTGATATGATACCATATCAGGATTGATACAAAGTCTAAAACTCTCCCAAAAGTATTTTGTGGATTTTTATTTTAACTTGTTTGGTAATACATGTATGTGAAAGGTCAAAGTTCGTTTTGTAGACAGTGTTGACTGTAGTACTTTTTGAATAACTCTCTCTTGCTAAATAGCTGTGTTTCTTGATAGATTGTTCTTTATGAGATTGTTTTTGTGAGAGATCATGCTTTTGTATGTGCAAGTAATAGTACTGATGAGGTCTAGGTGCAGGTAAGATGGACAAACAGGTAGGAAAGTTGCGTGAAGCTGCTCTTGTACTGCTTTAGTCCTGCTTAGATGTACCACCAGGACTTTATGGTAGTTTGTAACTTGATGTAAATTAAGTCTTTGCTTTTTCTGTTGTTGGATTGTAGCCAGACTTGACAATGGAGAATAATATCAGACTTTTAATCTCTATATACTTAAAATACTATTGGGAAATTTCACCATCATTGTGTGGTTTTTTCTGTGTTATGATAATTCTTGGGGACTACAACCAAAGCACATACAAAAGTATGTGCGAAATAAGTGGTGGCTTTACCTATAAAAATAATTCAAGGTCTGATTAAGTAAAGTGGAAAACTGCTACATAGCAATGACTACAGTAAAACATGCAGGCATAATATGGAGTCCTGAGAACTATATGCTACAGACGGTATACATAAGAATACTGTGAATAATTTACTGCCCCTAGTGTTTTGCATGTTATTCAGATCAGTGGTATGTGTTTTCCTCTAGTCAGAGATCTATTTTTTTTTGCATCAAAGCTGTCAAATGTTTTAATACTGTAAGTTGTTACAGCTACAGTTTTGAGAAGTATCTGGGAATGAAATTTAAAAGCTGCTACAGTTTCAGATTTGTCTTAATCTCAAGCTGTCATAACAGTGGCAAATCTGATACAGGAACATGGTCCGTATCTTGTGCTGTACTATCAAAACTTTTTATAGCATTGTAATGACATGAAAATGCAAATATCTGTGTGGTGATAGTTTGGAAGGTAATTTATATTATAAATGTGTCTCTGTACACATAACTGGCTTATGCTAGGGATTGAATTGATAGCTATGGTTTTTGCAACTGTTTTCTATGTCAGATGGGTCAACTACAGGTGAAGAAGAACCCAATATTACCTAGGTCTACTTCAAGTAACTTAAATTAAAAAATTAAAAATAAAAAAGGACTGCTCTTCTGAGGCTTTCATAAATATTCTGGAATTAGTTTTCTCTTCCAAAGTGTGACTTCTAAGGGCAGATGTGCACTGAGTAGCTCCTATGGAGATAAGCTATAAACAATAGTAGTAATTTTTAGAAAGAATATTTTGAGAAAGAACTCAAATATCACTAATTGAACTGCTTTAATTTTGCTTGGGGAAAAAAAATAAGTCTAAGCTTAGGTCTGAAGCTTCTTTGGGGGAAAAAAAAATCTTTTGGATATTCTCACAAATCAAAGTAAAATCAGTGTCATTATGTGATATTAAATTAGTGTGATACTGTGACTTATGTATAACCTGCACTTTGAGCAGTTATGAAAATGAACACTAATGTTAGGACATGAGTACATTATCTCTTCCTTCTCTCAGCCACAGCTTTTGTCTCTTGCTTTTCCAAAAAACATGCAGTGAAGACAACGAAATACTGTTGTTTTCCAGGGTTAATTTCCTAATGGCAGTGGGGAACACAGAGGCGATATTAAAAGATGCAGCTGAGAAGCTATTAATTCATCCAATTTGTTAATATTTGGAATAGGGGATGAAGCACGAATAGCAGAAAGAAATGCTTGGAAGTGAAGGAGGAAGGATGGTTTTTTGATTAGAAAACTGCTCAGAGCAGTCTGTTTCCTCTAGAGCTACCCCAGGTCTTTGGCAGAGAGTTTTTCCTGTCTACGAAATTAAAATGCTTTGCCCATCTTGTCATTATTCATTACAGTTTTTGCTTGTTTTGGGGACTACTATGTGGTAGATGATCACTGCCTAGTACAGTGAGCTCACTTGCCTTAAGCATACATACACAAGGATAGAGGATTTAGATGAACTGCATTTCCTGGGATGCTGCCTGTTTTCTGTGGTTGCGAAATGCTTAACATACACTGAAATGGGCACATATTATGCTTCTACAGTCAGTATTTAAGTGACGTGCTTTTTCAGCTCAGCATATCCTGCAAAACTGGGAGGCTTTGCATTCTTTAGAAAAGAAGATTAATGCTGGTTAGGAGTAGGATATTAATTTGAGATGAGAAGAATAATTTTAGCTACTAGGTGAAAAAGTGAAGATGTCATAATCCTTGGGTAAAGAAACTAAATGGGACTACCTGCAAAGACTATTGTTTGATAACTGTAAGCATTATAAAAGAGCCCAAACTCTATTTTCAGATCTCCACATGAGGCTTTCACTAATTTATCAAAAAGAAGAAACTTGCTCTGAATATTTAAAGCTTGTGTAAACTTACTTCCAGTGCTGCATATTTACTGATTTCTGGAGAGAGAGCTGGTTCAGGTGTCCTAGAAAATGCAAAAGGATTTTTTGTTTAAAGAAACATTCAAGTATTCTTAATATTGAAATTTTTACTGACTAGTTATAACAGTGCTTCCAGAAATATTTGCATCAGAGTGCTTACAGAAAACATCTGAGGAATAAAATTTGAAGTTTGGAGTAACTTGAGGAGTCCATGGGTTTCTGTGTTTTTCTGGGTCATATTCCTCTTGTTTTGGGGCAAGGTAGCTGTAAAGCCTCAATTCCAAATAAATTCTGGGTGAGTGAATGAACAAGGGTTACATTTAATTATGTTGGAAGCTGATGTTCAGGAGAAGGGCTGGGGAGATCTTTTCTTAGAAAACTACCTGTGTCAGTGCAGATGATAAATAACTAATAAGTTTTAAAATTCAGTTCCTGTAAACATCTGAATTTCACTTTCAGAAATTGCTTTTTGTCTATTTCTGCAAATAATTATTTGTTCAAGTGAATGCAGGAGCATGAGTAAGGCTGAAGCAAATGTGCCCTGAAACTTCTGGTATTTCTTGTGGGGATGGTTTTTTCCAATATGGCAATTTGTGTAGTCAATCCATAGTTAATGCAGAAGCAATGATTTTACATTAAAAGTATTCTGAGTTTGTGTAGGAAGGTATCATTTCTGGGGACACCCCACTCGCCAAATTTTATGCTCTGTCTTTTGAGCTATAAACTGTCAGTGGAATACAGATGACTACTTTGTACAGGAAACATTGATAAGAATTTAAAATACAAGGGGGAAAACAGGTGAGGCAAGCTGGCTCTTTAAGCCCTTCCATGCCAGAACAAAATTAAATTACTAATTCTGTTTGGGGAAGAAAGATGGTATTAAGTTTGCTGGATTATTCAACATCTGTTTAGTGTATGTCTCATCACTTAGCTGGATGTTCTGCAGATTCATTAGTCTAGGAGAAGAACATGATTGAAGTTTAAAAATTAAAATACTGCAGTGTGTTGAAGCAGATTTGTTCCCATTGTAGTTCTACTTACATTTTATCTCACCAGCTTAAAGGTTGAGCAGGAAATGTGTTTGAGTTTTGATTTGCATGCAACCTAATAGTCTCTTCAGCCTTTCAACTGTCTCTACTGTGATTGAATATATTTGAGTATTTGTATTCACTTCGGTTTTGATCAACAATTTCTCAGTAAATGGAAAGCTTGCAGAATAGGTGAGTCTAGTGTATACTGAGAGAACAAATTGTACATCATATTCCTTGTTTTGCACACATCTTTGGAATGATTTCCTTTCTTCCAAAAACTAAGGTCCCTTTTTAAAACAAGAGTTGTTCAGCTCTTTGACAAATTATACTTCAGAAACCATGGGCATACTATAATGATTAAATACTGACTGCTTTGCATAATTCATCTGGACTTGTATTATTTCTGGTCTGTCTCCTAGAGGTTGGAGAATTTCCTTAATTTCATATCAGAAGGAAGGGGATAACCACATCTGAAATACAGAATCTTTGCAACTAATAAATGAATCAAGTATGGAGATTGAAATAATCTGTGTTGCTGCTGCTTGTATTTGATATTAATTATGAAAGTATAGGACTGATATATGTGAGGGAGGGAAAATGAACAACCTTTTTGTTTTCTTACAGTTGGTGTGAATCCAGGAAGTCTTGATACAGAGATCCTGGAAATTTGTTACACATAATTTCCTGTTGACTCCTCCTTATTTTGGCAACTGATCTTTTTATCTCTGTCACAGCAGATTTTTTTAATATGCCTTGCATTATTCAGCTTTTCTTTCATCTGTAAGTAGTGTTTGAAAAGGAGAGAAAGCTCCTTTAGCACTTGAAAAATGGGATCATTTGATTATGATGCTTGTTTAGATTCACTTCCTTTTATACTAGTCCTGATATTTAACATGACTAAAATAACTGCTTCATCATTCTCTCTTATGGTGTCATTGATGAATAATCCCTTAAATAACTATAAGTTAAGCAGTTATACATAATTTTTGTATTCCATGGGGATAAATAAGATGGGACTTTTAACTTCTTTGTGTTACTTTGTGTTATTTATACATGATTTTTTTGGTGGTCACTCAGGTTAAATATGTTGAATGCACTAGCTAGAAGCAGGATGTTAACCTGTTTGAATGGGGTATTACTGATAGTGACAATGTTGGTTATGGTGTTTGGGTTTTTTCTATGTTACATACAATTATTCCTTAATGGTACCAATTCCAGCTTTGGCAGGCCAGGAGTAGAATGCTACTGCCAACATGACAGCGGAGCTGCAGTAATCCAGCTTCAGTTCCTAATTAATGAGGTTAGTAAAATGATGAACATATTCAATAACTGAAAAAAATATACTCTCTATCTTCTCTGAATTTCTCATTAAGCAAGCATCAAAATTAGCTAACACGAGTTACTTAGCATGAACGGCAAACAGTAATAACAATTATAAATAAATTAACTTCTTTAATTTTAGAAAATGCTTGACTAACTGCTGAAAATATGTTCGTCTCTAGAGTACTCTTTTGCTGTAAGCAAGAACTTTTTCCAATGAAAATTTATTCATGTCATTGAACATTGCAAGTAATTTCTTGAAGTGGTAAAGTACATTTTCAATAGTACTAACAGTTTCAGTAGGTAGTTAATTTTATTTTGATAGAGTTACTGTTTTAGACATGAGCTGAGCAATAATCCCTAATCTGATCCCTCAGTAACTTCAGGTGTGTTTTTTCTGTGGGTGTAGCAGCCCAAATCTGACTGCAGTGCTTCCTCCTGAGCTAGCTGGGGCAAGATTTGTAGAGGGACTTCTGGCTCAGAGGAATCGTGAAGTCAAACCTCACTAGCTTTGTCAGCACATAGATATTAGCCGTTGAGTTTATTGCTTAATTTCTCTACAAAGGTGGGCATAAGGGAACTGATGTGCACATACTGGAAAAATCTTCTCCTTTGCCTCACCCCTCAGTATAGCGTGGAACCAAATGGGATCACATGCCATTCAGCTCACTCACATCAGTTATCTCATTACCACTACTTAGAACTTACCTGTGCTATGGTGTTGATGCACATGCTTATAAATGTTTTTTTCATCCTGCTAGCACATATGTAATATATTTCTGCTCTGATGATGATATATTGTTACTAGGGTTGTAAAAATAAGTTGACTAAAACTTTTTCTGTCTCATAGGGAGCTCTTGTGAGTGCCTTGGCTGATGATACCTTACACCTGTGGAACTTACGTCAGAAGAGACCTGCTATACTTCATTCACTCAAATTTAACCGAGAACGGTAGGGATTGGATTATTATTGCTTTGCCCCTTACCATCACACTATGTGTTATTGTAAGAACAGATTTATTAATGCACTTCAATTCACAACTTGTTAAATAATTGAAACTGGGTTTGCATTTGGTTTGAGTTGCAGGCTGTTATTACCCAAAGTACTTGTGAGTAGACACACTAGTGACCTAAACTGAGATGACTTTTCTATCACTTTGTATATTGCATTGCTGAACATCAATTTTCCTGTCTTTTTAAAACGTGGAGGGGTAGAAGACTTTCAACGTATGTCTCCAAAGAGATTTTGGAACAAAAGAAAGTGTGTATGTGTGCACCAACAAGACAACTGGAAAACTACTTCAATTTTTTAACTGGAAGTTTTTCTTCCCTTGATGACAAATCGGAATTCTGCAGTGTTAGAGCTCTGTGTGTATCAGAGAAGCTGAAAACAACGTGCATTTTGACTAACAGTTTTGAGATTCAAGTAACAGTGTTGTAAGCAATCTAGGGAGACATTTTAGATTAAATTTCTAAAAGTTGATTAACTTAATGTGTGTCCTTTTTTTATCTAATAACAAGTAGTCCTTCCCTTTTGGGAAGTAGCCCTTCTTTTCCAGTGTGCTTCAGAGATGGACTGCTTGGGGACCTCAAAGGATACTAGCAAGAACACAGAATAATCTGTGACTTATACCTCTGTGGAATAGGGCAGGAAGTAATAAGATTTAAGTAATTGGTACCAATAGAAAGAGGAAAGGTAAATATTTATGTAAAACCTTCTCATGTCATGCAAAGTGCTAAACAGACTGTTGGGTGAGTTATAGAGTAACCTTGTTGTTTTAAAGAGCAGGTTATAAACAAATTTGTCAGGAGTAACATAAATGCAGATTAGTGGTGTTTTTTGGGGTAGAGGACTGTGATTCTAAGTCCCTTTTGAGGTTGTTTCTATGATCACTGTGTATAAACTTTTTACCAAGGCCTGTGGGGATAGGACAAGGGGTAATGGTTTTAAACTGAAAGAGGGTAGATTTAGACTAGATGTAAGGAAGAAATTCTTTTACTGTGAGGGTCATGAGACACTGGAACTGATTGCCCAGAGAAGTTGCGGATGCCCCATCACTGGAAGTGTTCAAGGTCAGATTGGATGGGGCTTTGAGTAACCTGATCTAGTGAAAGATGTCCCTGCCCACAAGGGGTGGGTTAGACTAGATGGTCTTTAAAGGCCCCTTCAGACCCAAACTATTCTGTGATTCTAAACTGTGTTGCACAAAACAGAAAGCTCTGACAGAGCAAAATTCTCTGCCCCAAGGGAGTGACGGTGTTCCTTTATGCAGCATAAAAGTCAAATGGACAGAAATGCAATTCACAACCTCTAGTTTAATGAGAACTGTCCAACTATAGGAGATGCAGTGGTGTATCCAAATGAAACTTTCTCCCTCTCCCTTCCCCCTTCTTTCTTAAACGACTTTTCTCTTACCTGTAGTACCTACTTAAGTGTCAACATAAAATTCAGATTTGCAGCTTGAAACTATGCTTGGACATTGGCTTCTATCTAGTGCTTTAAAATATATATCTGAGGAGGTGATTCTGATTGTGTGCAAATCTGTTGGAAGCTGGCTTAGAGTCTTAGACGTATGGATATCTTTGGCTAAACAGAGTGGAAGTGTTAAACCATCCTTCTACTGTAAACGTGGTGTTCTTGCTAGCAAAACCTGTCACAGGGCGTTGAACTGTGTACTCTTGCCAGAAAGAAGGGCAGGGGTAGAAGGGAGTCTAGGTCAGTCATGTCACTTCAGTGGTTGTATTTGTTATTAATTTTGGACAGAGGACTTATTTTTCCAGGAAAACCTGTGCCTTGCTAAAATAGGTAATGAGCACCATAGTTACCAAGTGGTGAATAGTTTGAGACAATGTGTAGTTTGAGACAATGTGTAGTTTGAGACAATGTGTAGTTTGAGACAATGTGTAGTTTGAGACAATGTGTAGTTTGAGACAATGTGTAGTTTGAGACATCCTTTACTGGATGTGGCGGGGAACATTGTCACGAAGGATGAGGAAAAGGCTGAGGTACTTAATGCCTTCTTTGCCTCAGTCTTTAATAGGCAGACCAGGTATCCTCAGGGTATCCATCTCCCTGAGCTGGAAGACAAGGATGGAGAGAAGAACAAACTCCCTGTGATCCAGGAGGAAGCAGTTAACAACCTGCTATTCCACCTGGATACCCACAAGTCTATGGGGCCTGATGGCATCCACCCAAGGGTGCTGAGGGAGCTGGCGGAGGAGCTTGCCAAGCCGCTCTCCATCATTTATCAACAGTCCTGGTTAACAGGGGAGGTCCTGGATGACTGGAGGCTTGCTGATGTGATGCCCATCTACAAGAAGAGCCGGAAGGAGGATCCGGGGAACTACAGGCCTGTCAGCTTGACCTCGGTGCTGGGGAAGATTATGGAGAGGTTCATCTTGAGGGCACTCACAGGGCACGTGCAGGACACCCAAGGGATCAGGCCCAGCCAGCACGGGTTCATGAGAGGCAGGTCCTGCTTGACCAACCTGATCTCCTCCTATGACCAGGTGACCCGCCTAGTGGGTGAGGGAAAGGCTGTGGGTGTTGTCTACCTGGACTTTAGTAAAGCCTTCGACACTGTCTCCCACAGTATTCTCCTGGATGAGCTGGCGAATCATGGCTCCGACAGGTGCACTCTTCGCAGGGTTAAAACCTGGCTAGACAGCCAAGCCCAGAGAGTTGTGGAGAATGGAGTGAAATCCAGTTGGTGGCCGGTCACAAGCGGAGTCCCCCAGGGCTCAGTTTTGGGACCGGTCTTGTTTAATGTCTTTATTGATGATCTGGATGAGGGGACTGAGTGCACCCTCAGCAAGTTTGCAGATGACACCAAGTTGGGAGGGAGTGTTGATCTGCTCGAGGGTAGGAAGGCTCTGCAGAGGGATCTGGACAGGCTGGATGGATGGGCCCAGGCCAATTGGATGAGGTTCAACAAAGCCAAGTGCCGGGTCCTGCACTTTGGTCACAACAACCCCAGGCAACGCTACAGGCTTGGGGACGAGTGGCTGGAAAGCTCCCCCGCAGAAAAGGACCTGGGGGTGTTGGTTGACAGCCAGCTGAATATGAGCCAGCAGTGTGCCCAGGTGGCCAAGAAGGCCAACAGCATCCTGGCCTGTATCAGAAATGGTGTGGCCAGCAGGAGCAGGGAGGTGATCGTGCCCCTGTACTCAGCGCTGGTGAGGCCGCACCTCGAATCCTGTGTTCAGTTTTGGGCCCCTCACGACAAGAAGGACATTGAGGTGCTGGAGCGTGTCCAGAGAAGGGCGACGAAGCTGGTGAGGGGTCTGGAGCACAAGTCTTATGAGGAGCGGCTGAGGGAGCTGGGGTTGTTGAGTCTGGAGAAGAGGAGGCTGAGGGGAGACCTTATCGCTCTCTACAACTACCTGAAAGGGGGTTGCAGAGAGGTGGGTGTTGGTCTCTTCTCCCAAGTGACTAGCGACAGGACAAGAGGAAATGGCCTCAAGTTGTGCCAGGGGAGATTCAGGCTGGATATTAGGAAAAATTTCTTTACTGATGTTGTGGTTTAAGCCCAGCTGGCAACTAAGCACCACAGAGCTGCTCACTCACTCCCTCCCCAGGTGGGATGGGGGAGAGAATCAGAAGAGTAAAAGTGAGAAAACTTGTGGGTTGAGATAAAGACAGTTTAATAGGTAAAGCAAAAGCCATGCAGGCAAGCAAAGCAAAAGAAGGAATTCATTCACCACTTCCCATGGGCAGGCAGGTGTTCAGCCATCTCCAGGAAAGCAGGGCTCCATCATGCGTAATCGTTAATTGGGAAGACAAACGCCATTACTCCCAATGTCCCCCCTTTCCTCCTTCTTCCCCCAGCTTTATATACTGAGCATGACATCATATGGTATGGAATATCCCTTTGGTCAGTTGGGGTCAGCTGTCCCTGCTGTGTCCCCTCCCAACTTCCCGTGCACCCCCAGCCTACTCGCTGGTGGGGTGGTGCGAGGAGCAGAAAAGGCCTTGGTGCTGTGTGAGCCCTGCTCAGCAGTAACTAAAACATCCCTGCTTTATCAACATTGTTTCCAGCCCAAATCCAAAACACAGCCCCATACTAGCTGCTATGAAGAAAGTTAACCCTATCCCAGCCAAAACCAGCACAACTGAGAGAGTGGTAACACACTGGAATAGACTCCCCAGGGAGGCGGTGGAGTCACCCTCCCTGGAGGTGTTCAAGGAGCATGTGGATGTGGCATTGTGGGATGTGGCTTAATGGGCAGGGTGGTGTGTTTTTTTGTTTGTGTTTTGTTTTGGTTTTTTTGTTAATGGTTGGACTTGATGATCTTACAGGTGTTTTCCAACCTTAGTGATTCTGTGAAGGGTTTATTCTTCTAGTAATTTTAATCTTAAAGTATCCATTATAATAACATATAGAAGTAGCCAGAACACTTAAGATCCCAGAACCATACATTGTCATTATTGTCACTTATTAAGTCATGCTGGATGACTGTTAACTGTTTTCAAATATTCTGTTTTCTTTTGACTAGTTTATAAAATAAAGCATAAAATAATTCCCTAGTAATGGGATTACACTTTATTTTGATTTTGAACTTTAGAGAATTGCACAAATTAACCATTGACTAATTCTAAATAGGTATCTTTAATTACTAAGAACTCTTAGTGTTATAATTATACCTAATAGGTTTGATACATTATGTGAATTTGAAGTAAATGGGCTTTGCTTAGGTCAGTTTTATGATGTGCATTAACTACTGAGTTTATTGAAGAGTGTTCATGAATAAAACTGGGTCTTCTCAATTCACAAGCACCAGTTTGTTAGATACCTAATTAATAAAACCTTTTAAATAACTTATGTTGTGGGGTTAAGATTTGCTCATAAGGATAACTAACTTTTCAAACAGGAATTATTTAAAATATTAAATAACTACAACAGAGCTTTGTAGCAGTATCTTCTCTAATTTAATTTGCCAGCTTGTGTAGGGAATTTCAATATCTTGGAAATGAGTTTGGGTAAAAGAATAAATAAGTTAACAAACTGGAAAAAGTGTCCTTGGAGGGGAAACAAAGCCAAATCTTACTACATGACTGAAGCAACTATTCCAGTCATATCAATATTTGTTCTAGGACTCTGTAGATGCTAAGGTTTAAAATTATGTATCTGATTGGGAGTACCTGGAAGTGTGTTGACATTGCGGAAAAGCAGTATTTGTGTCGTGTTTACACAGGCCAATTGTAATTCAGATTTTGTTTCCAAATCAGAGTTTAATATGTAAGGATATAGATGTGAACTAGAAGGTTGTTTGTAGCATAGAAAGCTAACTGTAGCAGTTAGCTACCGAGATTAGAGGATATTCTGGTCTTCAAAACTGTTTTTGAACTATGTTTAAAAAAATAAATTAAAAATAAGTGATAAGGCTATGACTTATTAATGAATTCTAGATTATCCTGGCACAGCCTTTTACCAGCTCTGGCTAATTTCCTGGTTTTAGCCATATGCAAAAATTACTGCCCAGTGTTTAACAACGCAATTTCTTGATTTCATATTTGTTTTTCCTGTTGGTAATCTAAGTTTGGCTAGCTTGCTTTCAGGCCTGTTTTGAATACCTTTCAAATAGGGAATAAAAACCAGACATAGCTTGTTTATAAATGCTTGTGTCATGTGTTAAGTATTTTGTATACTTACCTGACAATTGAATTAGACTGTTAAATTGCCTGTAAATTAATTCAGAATGCAGTCTCTAGTATATGACTGGAAAGCGCTGTAAATTCTTGCTCTTCTACTGATGAATTTTAAGAGCAGGGAGTGGTGAGAAAGAGTTGCTTTTTCTTTTAAAATAATTCTGTGCCCATTACAGACTTCGTTCTGAGCTGTGGAAAATGTCTTCATTGGGTAACTTGCAGCTTCTTATATTTGAGCAAAACATATCTTTAAAAGTAGTGGCCAAGAGTCTTTAAAGATGCTGCTTTCCGTTGAATCTTTAAATGAGTTGAGTATCTGTAGATAAGAAACTGTCCATTTAATAGATTCATAGCTCTGACTTCCTTTTGTACCAATGATGGTTAGTAATTTGAAGCAAGTCTTCTGAACTGGTGATTGATGAAGTTTTTGATGTATAACAAATCTGTTAGTTGAAATTACTGGCAAATGTCAGAAGCACAGTGCAAAACAAGCTAGTTTTGCAAGTTTTCTAGCCTTTTGTTCCTGTTGCATTTGTGTGGGTTTCGCAGCTGCTTCATGTTCTAGTTACCAAACAAAAGTTAGAAGATATTAAACCAATGTCATACTAAGCTTGGCCACTGTTCCTTGACTGTGGGAAGCAGTGTGTAGGGGCCAGGAAAAAATTGCATAAGGATGCCTCTGTGTGTGGGGGTTGCTTGCATGACTTGTTGTGCAAGTTAAAAGTGTATTAGTAGTACCTCTTTGCAGAACGCACAATTCAGTATGTGAACTTATTTAGTATTCTAGGTTTTGTACTTTTCAAGATTTCTTCAGTGAATCACAATTCTTTGTCATCTACATACCTGTATAAATATCCTAAACATGATAAAATTTTTGTGTGTTCACATTTAATGCAAGCCTCATGTCAAATTTGTTTTGCCTTAGTAGCAAATGTAAATGTTAGGCTAGATTAAGTCTGAAAGAAGCATAGTTAACACTTCTTATTAGAGTAAATATTGAAAGCTTGTTGTGAGATAAATATTCAGTCTGGCTTTAGTTTTCTTGCCATGCAGGAACTATTAAACTTTGTCTAAGGTGTGAAAGATCAAACACACATCACTAATGAGCCAGGGACTTTCACAAACCAATTTTGAGAGGGTGAAGTAACAGACTAAATTGATTTTAAAAAAGAAGTGGTTTGGAATGACAAATTTGAGTCTCCTTTTCTGCAAACCAACCCCCAAACCAACCAGCTTTACGTAGAAGTGTGAAAAACTTGTTATCTAAGTTATCTAGTTATCTAAGAATTGCATCCGTCCTGAGCTGAGATTCCCTGTTCTAATGCCAAAAGAAATAGTTTACTTGCTTTATGACTTAGCATAGAGACAAGAACTAGAATCCTAGCATAAAAATAGAACAGAGTGTTTAGTGTGTGGGTGCTTTGCATATCGATCACTGAATGCATTGATAGTAGTTTAATTTTTAATATGTCAGCTTTTGTGCTGTGGGATTAAATAGTTTTCCTCAGCATGAAACTGCACAATTCAGAGTTAAAAATTATGCTTTAAGTATCGCTGGGTTTGTATCCTGCTGTAAACAGCAACTTTAGCATTGTGTTTAAAACTCAAACTCTGTCTACAGTGAGTGAGTGAAAAATCCCACTTGTGTTTACTACTTGTTTATTAATAAGGCTTTTAACTTTTATTATGACACATACTTTACCTTGTTAGATACTGCAAATTTGTACCCAGCCTGTGCAGATGTTAGTTGTGAGAGAATTTTTCCTTCCACATCACTGAATTTATAAACTGACCAATTCTGCCACTTTGTGGATAGCAGAAGGACATACAGGTTTTCTTGCCTGTGAGAGCAGGTGATGATAGATATCATGGAGTTCTGGTTGTGTTTTTTTCTTCTCTTTTCTGTGTATCAATATCACTGTTTCACTTCCAGCCTTTCAGGACTGACTTTTTCCCCTTTGTCCTATGTGTTTTGGGGTAGGATTATAGTATAAGTAATAGAAGGATTACAGGTACATATCCAGACAATACTTCTGAAGTTAAATATTTGGACTCTTATGTGTCATATATTAAACTTGTACTGGGTATATCATTGACTCCAAAGTCTTTCACACATAACTAAGGGTTTTTTACACTTTTTAAACTGGCTTTCTTGAGTGTGAAAGGAAATGATCTCTGGGTCCGCTTGCCTTTATGGTATCATATAAATCCTTCTTTTACCTGGTGGGCTTAAAAATGTTAATGGTGATTCACTAGATGATGTGGTTAGGAGTTATACCTTTTTTCAGTAAGTCAGCAGGAGAAAATTAACTTTTTGACTTTCTGGATTTGCTGCAGATGTGAATGTCTCCTTCATGCAAGATCAGATTCTTTTGAAAAATGTTTTCTTGAGGCCGTGCATGCACGTGGAGTCCCACATGTCAGTGTGGTTGATGGAACTGCAGTTGCATCAGTTATCTTCTGCTGCCTTTGGCACTGAGGCAGAACCGAAGTGCTGAGTCCTGTTACTCTGAGATTTCACATTTCTAAGAAATGGTTTTTAAAAAACTGTCTCCATTGTCCTCTTAGCTGTTTTTCTTGCACACTGACTTTCACAGTGGTATGAGGCAAATAATGGCCAACTGCCATGTTCCTGGGCAAAATTCAACCTCTAGTCTTTAAGCCCTGCTTGTCTGACAGATTTTCTTCATCAGTGATGGGCATAATTATGTCTCCTGTGGGAAAGCTACATCTGACATGGTCATTTTTTAAGTTGTAGTGTGTGACTTCCCAGATAGAATGTTCAGCCTGAGCTGCTACCCAAGTGTCTTCTGATGCCAAAGTTCTGATTACTTTAAGTCATGTCAGATATACCAACAGGAGCTCATAAATATGTAGTGCAGGGGATATTATCAGTGGTAAGAGATCCTCAAATCTTTAGGGTATTTGGTGTGAATTCCTTCAATATTGAAAAATTTTCTTAGTGTTCTTAATCGGTTGCCTCAGAAAGCATGTGTGCATTGGTCCTTTGTCAGTGTTACAAGCTGTGAAGCAGCCCTTTTCTGTTTGTGTGTAAATAAAAACATAGAGCACCTTTCTGAATGAAATACAACTGAAGGTTGAAAAGCCATCTTAAAACGGAGAGGTAAAATGTGACTCCATAAAGGAAAAAACATGTGAGCCATGAAATATATTAGGAACATTATATCATAAAAATACAAATACCTGCAGCAACCTAAAAAAAACCTATAAAATTGAGCCTTTTTCTGGAAAACTATCTAAATGGCCCCAGTATTGGTCACATCAGTGGTGACAATTTTCTTTCTGTTCTTGGCTCTTGCTTCCCCATTACTCCATCTTGACACCACTAGTGTACACCACAACTCAAATACTGACCATAGGTACTTCTCAGCTGCCTTTAAAGGCAGCCCTTCAAGTGAACGTATCTGAAGAGGCATCATTTGGAGTGTTGTTATGGGATATAAATGGAATTGAAGCACCTGGTCCAGTTTCTATGATATACTGCATTTATCCACATAGTCTTTTGGGGGAACAATTTTGGTATGCGTTCTGCATGTGCCTTCTGTCCCTTCAGGCCTTTTTCGTACAGGTAGGTATTTTAAGCTTATTGCAGTTACCACATCTGGAAATAGACCCCTTGCAGCAGTATGGCAAAATCACAGCCACTGCTTGCTTCCATCAGTATGTCATTTTGACACTGGCTCTTAACTTTTTATGCCCATCGAAGACTTGACAAGAGACTGTGGACATGGAGTCTAGGCTAACAAAAGAACTAAACTTTTCAGCTTCTGAATTTTACATGGTGGCTATCTCATGCATGAAAGGCTGAAGCTAGAGGTATGCAGAATACGACTTTGGTAGCTTAACACTTTTCTTTTTAGAAAATTATTTTGCGTATACAATAACGATCTGAGCAGCTAGTGTAATTACAGTAACTGCAGACCTATAATGATAGCCTGAGGTTCTAAAATAGTTTTAATGACTTAAAAATAAAACCTGTTATCAGTGTTTGTCATTCATCAAGTATTTGTCACTGTGCTTTGTTAAAGCAGTGGAAAATTCTGAAGAACATATTATAATTCATAATGCAGTAGACTAAGGAAACGTAAAGATTAATTTAGAAGGATTTCTGTTGTGATCATACACTCAAGATAACAGCCTGTCATTTTTACTTAATATTTCCCTTAAAAGCCTAATTCTTTGACTTACATATTAATTTAATAAATTGTATTCTTTGATATTTCTCTGATTAAATTCCTCTAGGGAATACTATAATTTGCTATAATAACTATTTTGATACACATTGTGAAACAAACACAATTAAGATTTTTTCTTAGGTTTTCTGTATATATTTTGTTTTCTTGAACTGTTGGTTCAACTCTTACAAATTAATTCCACAGGAAAGTGGAATTTCTTGTGTGCTTTTCTTGGACGGGAGTGACAGGGGAAGGAGTGGCTTTTCAAAAATGTATGCAGTGAGGAGGAAGATTTTGTGTTTAGGGAAATGTACAGCTATAGTAGAGTTTAGAATGACCCTGTTCTGGGGTTGCATAACAGCACCTCATTTTAGCAGTGATGTTACTATATATTAAAATCATACTGTTGATTTCAGATTTAAAAAAATAATCTCTTAAAGCATTGCTTTTTTTCTATAAAGGGATTTTTTCTTTGTACAGATATGGGGAAGTGCAATATTTGGAATAAAGTGCTGTGCACAATACTTGCATTATGCTAAAAGTTCAATCTGCCTCACAAAATGTGCTATACTTCCTGAGGTAACTGAAATTTTGTTGGAGATAATGTGAGGAATCTGTTGTGCCATGAAAGAGCTGCCTGCAGAAGCCTGCTTTCTGTGATCCCTGGCTTAGACAGTCCTAGGCTGTCTCTTCAGATGCACAAAAATGGTCTATTATTATTTTTTAATAGATGCTTCTGTTCTAGTATTTTTGGCCAGAATGGCTTGATACAGGAGAGGAAGCGTATGGTACTCTGCTTTTGACTAATACATTGTTTTCAGGCAGTTGGGGTTTGTGTGCAAGAAAGACTTTCAAAAATTTTTTACTTGGGTTGAGTGTATCTGTAGTCTTTCAATCTGTTCCCACACTTACGTACGTATCCATTTGTGGGTAGGGAGGGAGGGGGAAGAATCCTTGAGTTGTAGAAATGGCCAGAGCATTATATGGCAACTTCCGCTTCTGTTGATCTTAAAGTATGTTATGGATGGAGTATATTATTCTAATCTTGTGGTGGCAGAAAGAGGTTTCTGAAAGAAAAATCTGCATCTTTTCAGAAAAAAATATATGCTGTCCTTGACCAAGTGTTAAATAAGCAAGTATTGCCTCACCACCAAGAAGGCCCTGACCTTTTGCTTCCATCCTCCAGAACAAGTTTTAATCCCTTCATTCCTCTGTCCAATTTTCAATGGAGCAAATGAGCCACCAAATGTAGCCTCTATGTTGATATGCTAGTATGTCGTCACTGGTCCTTCACATGGTCATAGCTTTACTGAATTTTAGTTTTTAAGAGGGCTGTAACATTTGCAGTGCTGTTTAAAATCTACATAATTTAACGTGAAGCCTTAATCACTGAAGAGAGAGAAGCTCAGTACGTGGACTTCAATGTTGGAAATACTATTCTGTAAATTGCTAAAGCAAATGCAGTTATCTGGAATGAATCACTTTCACAAATTCAATTATATTTTTGTCTGAAGTTGGAAGACATACTTTTTCTGTTAAGAAAATAAAGAAATAGCAAATAAAATTATATTTGCAAATGGAGTAACATTTACCACATTCAAGGTGAAATGGTGATTCTTTAATTATGGCAGGATCAGCATGACATTCCTTTTGGATTTGATTAGTCAGTTCTGTGAAACATAAAAGCTCTTAAGAATATTTTTTAGGTTACATAAAAATCATACAAGACTTTTTTTTTCCTGATTGTAGAAGACTGGTAAAAGCACACTTTGAAGGTTAAGGTAAAGAACCCTGGTTTATACATGTCTATACTTAACAATTTTGAAATCTCTTCAACCTCCTGCCTTTGAGAGTTTGTAAACATTTTGTGAAGTTACTCGTTCAACTCTAATTTACTCTTGGTGTGGAATCACTTCATTGCTTGCTGACTCGTGACAAAATTAATTGCACTTGCACAGACGAGACAGTAAATTGAATATAGCTGCATATTCAAGAAAAGCATCAAGACGATTGAGGAGTTGGACACTTCAAGTGTTGCACTTTTCATATAGCAATCAAAGTTGCAGCTGCAACTTAGATTTTTGCCCACCTTTAAATGACATGAAATAGACTGGTTTTTTTATAGTGAAAGTGTTGGATGACTGTAATTGACAATATTAACTTGCAGATCAAGTCAGATAGGCCCATGACTCTGTGCCTGAATATTATTTCTGGCTGCTAGGCCATGTTTTTAGATCCAACTGATCTGGCTGCCAGCTGCTTTCTGGCATGTGGAGTCCTGGCACAAAAGAAGCTGTGGTGTTGCAGAGTGCTGAGAGTTTATGTTTTCATGCTGCGTCTTTCCCCTTCCCCATGACCTGCTTGTAGTGGTGGAGCTCTGTTACTGGGCAGTAAGGTTTTGGGGCCTACCTAGGAAGTGTGTGTACAGATGTATGTGATTTAGCTTCCAATAAAGTATTTTTTTTCAAGGATGTTGGGAAACTCAAGTCTTAAACCTGTGGTGTTTGCAGATTATTGTGCTTAGTAAAAATGTTACAACCCCTACAAGTTCAATGAGTTGGAAGAGCATTTTAAATCTTATAGTCCTTTTTCTGTGTAACATCAATGAAAAAAGTTAGTGCAGCCTTTTGGCTTAAATATTCAAGCACAAGAAATCAAGCAAGTTAGAAAATGGGGAAATTGAAGATTTACTTGAGCAAACTGCATTCCCTAACTAGAAAGAAATTAGTGATATAAAAATTGAAGTGGTACACTTTTGATCCAGGTAGTATTACTACAGAAGCCTTAACTTTCTGAAACCTGTAATACAAATTAACATCTTTTCAGCCATTAGCGATTTTTTTTAATTGCTACTGTTAACTTCAGCACAATAAAAAAGGCTAAGTGTGTATATACAACATCTAATGCAAAGGATCTAAAGCTGTTCTTTGTATAAATAATTAACAGGCCTGTGAAGTGCTGTATGGATTTGGCGAGAAGGGAGCCCAACTGAGAGAAAACAAGAACAAGAAATCTGTAAAGCTAAGGATTAGAGCTGACAGAAGAAATTTGCATTGAATAATTATTTTACCTTATCACTGAAACATTTTTGAAAGCCCAGGGTTGATAGTCCAAGTAGTTTGGCAATTTCTTTCAATATTGGACCCTGTTAGATAAAAATGGTTTAGAGTTTACAGTTTCCAGAAAGTTTCTGGACTCTAATTTCAAGTTAGTATTTCTGTTGTATAGAAAAAGCAATTCTTTAGAAGCTTCAGTTCATACAGACATTATTTTCTTACCAATTTTTAAGAAATATTAAACAATAAGCAGGACCCAAGAGGACAGAAATAACCAAGTTTTCAAATACTAATATTTGCGCTGGAGCTGTGGTCAAAGAAGAGTTCTCTGCTGGTACAAACAGTTGTTAGCTTTTGCGTTTTGTTTGGTACTTCCTTCTAGCAGATGAGAAAACTGTAAGGCAGAAAATTAAAAAGTGATTTAAGTAAAACAGTAGCCTCAAATTTAAACTACTTTTAAAATTACTTTTATAATTGTTTAGGATAGGTTTTAGGTTTGCCTTTTTGGAGCATACTTTAGGTTACATGTAAACTTTATATTTCTTATGCTTTATTTTCTGCCTTTGACTCCTCACTTGAAACCAGCTTAATCTGCATAAGGCTACTTCTAAAAATCCTTTGTTCTTTAAAACTTGAAATTAGATGGATTTTATAGATTATAACATAGGAGTGTTGTATTTTATGTTTAAAATGACAGTGATCTTGAGCAAATACATTCAAAATTATAATTTTCAATGCTGGCTGTGTGATTTTTATCTGAATGACTTAATAGTTTTAGAATACCTTGGTTTCTATTTTTTGTTTACTCTTAAGTTTTTACATTGTCTGTATATCTCTTACTTTTGTCATATACTGGCTTTGTTACTTTTCTCTACCTGTAACTTGTCTTCTTTCTTCCTGTTTGCCTATTGCCTTTCTTCTACCTTTTGGCGCCATAGACCTTGAAGTGTAGGATATCTAAAAGACTTTAATTCCTGTTTTGGTGGCTTTCTCTTTCAGGATAACATTTTGTCATCTGCCTTTCCAAAGTAAATGGCTATATGTGGGCACCGAAAGAGGAAACATTCACATTGTCAATGTGGAATCATTTACTCTCTCAGGCTATGTCATCATGTGGAATAAAGCCATTGAACTGTGAGTTTAATCAAGTCTTGTCTGTTGAAGGGAGGGAACAGAAGTGTCTCAGATGTTATTAATACCAGTTGCAGAAATGTCAGTTACCTAGAGTGGCCTCCATGTTAGTCTCACTACACCAGATACACTTTTTATTCTCACAAATGTGAAGTGTTAATGTTAATATATGTTTCTGCCTATAACATATTTTATCATAGTGCCTGGAATAGACATAAAAATAGACAAAATAGACAGTATAAAAATAGACATAAAAATAATTATCTGTGGTGATAAAGAACTAGAAAAATACTAGTATTAAAATACGATGTGGCGGGTATTTAGGCAGGCATGTCACTTCCACAGTTTTGGGTTTGAAGCCCAAAGTATAAAGATATGCATTGTAAGAGGGCTGATGTATGCTGAGTATAAAATAACTGACTGAAAACGTAAATTTAAATAAGCCTATTCCAAAAGTGAAGTACATCTTACAGCTATTGTCATTGCTCCTCCTTTTTAATAATAAATTTGTGTATGCAAATGTAGTGTTTTGTGGGTGAAAACATATAACTGGGTGCTGCTGTTCCTGTGCTGTTATTTTGTTCCCAGAATGTTATTGTCTATCTTCAAAGCATACATGAAGTCCATAACTTGCCAAAGGCTGTTGAAACAAACACAGCTCTTCATTAGTCTGTCTTCTTCAATAGCAAGAAGTCAACATAAAGTCCTAAGTCTGTGTTGTTTTAACAATGCTTGGCTTGGACAGTTTATGAATAATGGCAAGACCTATTTTCTAGCGTAAAAATAAACATTTTATTTAACTGTGTTAATTCAATAACAACAAACATTAAGATAGATATTGTAAAGCTAATGGCAACTTTTTTGTGTTGCGAATAAGCAGTAAAGAAGCCTTTCCTTCTTATAAAAAGACAGAAACTAAGTGCCTAAAAATAGAAAATATTTATGAGCTTGAAGGTAAAAGTGACTCCGTGCTGAAGTGTCAGTAGCTTGCTTACATGGAGTATATATCTGCGGAATCTGTATTACTTGCAATCATTTTGAGATGCAGTTTTGGGTAGGGGGAATTTTTTTAATTAAATGGAAATATTTCTTGTTTAGGTCATCCAAATCTCACCCAGGACCTATTGTCCACATTAGTGACAATCCAATGGATGAAGGAAAGGTAGGATATGTTTAAAGACTATTCAATGCATTGTTTTTCAAGACTTCAGAAAAGTATAGATACCACTGCTTTTTAAGGAAGGATTAAGTAGATGAGGACAATGTTGAAGGCATAAAGGAAGTCTAAATGAAGATTTTAAGCTCTGAAAATAATATGAAGCAAGGTACAGACATGACTGTAGGACACACTACTGGAATAATTGAATGGACCTTGTAAGGAGAAACATTTGAAAACACAGCTGAAAGTGCTGAATTGCAAAAAATTCTTGAAAACAAAAGCTAAGAACTTTACTCATGGTGGTAAAAATTAAGATGTTACCAAAAACCCCAATCATAACCTAAGTGCAGAAACAGTAGGATGGAAATAAACTTTATCATGCTTTTGGGTGTTGCTGTTTCACAACCTTAAAATTCTTGTTTATATAGCATATTTATATAGAGTACTGTGTATTCCATCTTTAGTATAGCTAATCCAAGACAGCAGTTTTCATGGGATTTGAGGTCTAACTGACATACACCCATTTAGCAGACAGCATCTAGGGATTATAATAAATTGCTTAAAACCTAACTGGCCTGTAGTACAACTAGATACTTCAGAAAAGTCAACTCAACAGAAACATGTAAGAAAGAGCTATCTATTAGACTTGTCTTTTCCTTCTTTTGGGATAGTAATAATATAATCATCTTTTTATCTTGACAAAAGGTTTTATAGTACGTGTTCTTGAAGCCCTCACAAGACAATAATTTTTGTCCTGTGATATAGCAGCTGCAAAGAACAACTTGAGCTATGAACTTAATGGTCATGAGTTCCTTCTATATTATTAAAGTAAATCTACAGGTGTTACCCTTTGCTTTGGGACATCTGTTATGAGGCTCATGCAAAAACAATGGAGAATGCATAACTTTACTTCACAATGAAGACTTCATGAATTAAGAGAATGCAAGGAGTTAAAATGTTAATATGCCTTCTCTAGGTGACAGCAATTACTGTAGTACCAAATCATACATTCCCCACTTAAGTCATGGTTGCAAGACTAAGTCTGTGCTTCAGGTAACAGACCTCTTCTGCAAGTCTTGGGATGGGATCATACGATTCACCCACTCTATGAAGGATCTTCAGCCTCTTTAGCTTGTGTGCTTCATATAGTTATTTAGCAAATCTTAGTGGTCTACTGCAACTTTTGTTCAGATCTCTTGGTTTGCACTGAAGAGTAAGCAGGAGGGGTTTTCCTTAATTTTGACAAGAGGAATAAAGCAAAATATGAAAGAAGGATTTGAAAACAGCAGTCTTATATGTATCTTTTCCAAAAGTGTGTAGACCCCTGACAAAAGTATGGTTATAACTTAGCCAGAGAGACCTTGATGCCACTTTACACAGATTTTCATTAATGACGCTGGTATAGATTAATCAGGCATAAGTGATTGAATAGATTGATGAATTAAATTCTGAATTATTTTTGTTAGTGTAATGTCTCAGAAATATCCTAGAGTTTTGAATTCCTGTTTGTGCAGAATCTTCAAGGAGAGAGAAAATAATCTTGCTTGCTACTGTTCCACATATGCAGGAGAAATATTATTTTTTGGTTTACTTGCTTTTAGTTTGACATGTTAGTAGTAGAGAAAACTGAAGAGAGGGAATGATGCTGTTGTCTCAGCAGTGGTTTGAATGTTTTTATAGCATACTAGTTCTAAGCTTGTGTCCTAGACACCTGAGGTTTCAGTCCAACAAGGAGAATTTCAGGAGCAGAGGTTTTTCATTGGGGTGAAACTCACTGCAGTAAGTGCATAACAAATGGGTTTCTCTGGAGAATTAGGTTTGAATCACATTCCAGAATTGTGGGCCCTAGAGCATGAATGTAATGAAGCTATGGTAACTTCAGAAAAGACAAATGATCTATTTATTCTGGTGTATTACACCCCACCCCACATTTAATTCTTGTCTATTAAAGTTTAAGAATTACTGTTTTTATCATCAGGCCATCAGTCAGTGTTTTAGAATCTGACCTTAGACTCATCTTCCTTCTAAGAAAAATATTGCTGAAAACCCTGTGCAGTTGCAAGACCTTCCTGTGTATTCACTTTTAAAATTTGTTCATGCTATTAGAAAAATCACAGTGATTAGAAGGCTAATGTTTAAAGTTAAAATAAAAAAATTATAAAATATGGCTTATGATAAGCAAGATAACTTAGAATAATAGTATACATGACACTGTAGTGAGAAAAAATCTGATATTCACTTTTACTAGATCAAATGTGTCTCTTTTGAGGTATTTTAGTGCTGTATAGCACTGGAAGAGATCAAATACTTTATCTGTAAGCTGGCAGGAGATCCTCTTATTTTTCATACTTGAAATAACTGTACACCTTAAAATCTTAACATGCTGAAAAGACTGTCTGGGCAAAAACTCTAGGTGTGGCAATAGACCATATTGATTTAGATTTCTATCCTAGGCTGCAATGACGTGTGTGAAGGCAGTGTTTTCTAGCTTGTAATACGAAGGACACTACTCAGGGAACTTTTGTTTCTCAAAGGAAATAGGCTGTTTCAACAGTGAGTAAATCCCAGCAGCTAACTACTCCTTTTTTTGTATGTCCATGCTGGGAAAAAGAAGTGGGAGTGAAGGCATGCTACTTAATGCTAGGAACTGCTTCTACTGTAGCAACATTGCTCAAAGGAAAGATATCACAGTAGCTCCAGCAACTATGAAAGATGAAGCTGCATTGACTACCTCTATATAACAAGTGCCAAGACTTACTACTGCCTTATGTTGGACTTGTTTTCTTTTCATTAAGAGAAGTGTCACTTAAGATAGGAGAGCAAAATGCTTAGATATGTGTTAGACCAATTATTATGAGCCATCTGAATCTTCACTCCCTGCAGAAATGATTTAATCTTGCTTCTAGCAAAAAAGATTACTTGGAAAGTGTTCTTGTTTAATTTCTCTCTAGCTTTCCCCTTCTTAACAACTAATGTTCTTGGTGTTCCTTTAGCCAGTTATCTCAATTGTGACTGACATCTGGAGAAAGCTTATATTACGTAGTTTCTTTATAGACAATGAACCGTTACCTAGAACTTCAGGAAGGATAGTGTGTTCTTCCAGCAAATTTAAGCAGAACAAATTCCAGTGAGGAAAACGCACAATAAAAAGTTCTCTTTTCCAACCCCCCCATTTTCACTCAGGAAGGAATGCACTTAGGAAAGTTTAATGTTGACCTTTCTGGAGCTCAAAGGGATTTCCAAGGGCTCTTCAGAAGAATGCATTACTTCTTTTTTCTAATTTTGCATGAATGTCAGCTGTATTAGCTGAAAGTTTAGGAGAATGACAAGTACAAAGTAAACCTCTCTAACATTGACGTCTTCACCGCTTCTCACTAATTTTTGTCTTCATAACTACTTGCAGTTACTACGTATAGTATTATGCTGCATCTCTTTGGGCAAGAACTACAGGCATTGCAAATGGTATTATTTTTCTTATCCTTATAAAGACTTAATATATCTGCTTATTATTGCAGCTTCTGATTGGCTTTGAGTCTGGAACAGTGGTATTATGGGATCTGAAGTCAAAGAAGGCAGATTACAGATACTCACATGATGAGGTAACGTTTTTCATCTGTGTTACTTACTATGAGGATATCATTTACTATTCTATAGCAATTTTTATTTTTTTCATCTGTCACCAGTGGATCAATAAATAGGTCTCTTTGAAATTGCGAATACTTGAAGTTTTCTCTAAAAAACCCCACAAAGTTTGAATAATAAACTCCAGACTGAAAACTGTTTACTAAGTTTAAGTCCGTGAAGCAATGACTGGTGGCATGGATTGGATTTCTTTGCTAATTTTGGGGGCTGGGGGGGGAAGCTTTCAGATCTTTTTTTTTTGTTATTGGTCACCTGTGTTAAGAGCTTAAGTCTTAAATTGAGACGAGATGGTTTAGCAATTTCTGTGACTTAGAATCTCTCATGTATTCTGAAAAGGGGCGGGGGGGAGAAACCACTAAGTAGTCTCTCTAAGACATTTCTATAAACACACCTTTTCATTGTAGGATAAGATCAAGATTTGAAATAACTGGGAGAGGTTTAAAAAAACCAATGGCATTGAATGGCATTTATTTCTTTAAAACTTGATTCTCGAGAGAATGTAGGCTTTTTTAAAGACTGAGATAAAGAAAAATAATTCAACATAATATGCAAGTTGATGTATTTTATTTAAAACAACATAAAATCAGTCTTGATTACACTTCATTGATTTGTAAAATGTCTGTATCATTATTCAGTACCAGCTAGGCCTGTTTCTTGTATCACAGTGAGTGAGTTTTCCTTAGCTGTGTGCTAAACTTTTCACAAGACAAGATTTGGAGTTTTTTGTGGTTGTTCTGGCTCAGTACTCATGCCTGTGTGTGTTAGTTCTACCAATGAAGAGTTTCTTTGAAGGGGGAGTCTCTGAAGTAATCTAAGCCTTAGATCATCAGAGCTGTATTAGAACATCAGAGCTGAATGAAGTTTCTTTGTGTGTTCAGAAATGTCTGTATAAGCCTCAAAGTATGTTATGTGAAGAGCAATTTTCTACCTGCCAGTTTCATTGCATGCACCTAATTAATTCCCTCTGTTGCTTTGTTTCATAAGCTTACTCATATCTCCATCATCTTTTTCTAGTCTTAATCAATTCTTCCTATACCTCTTATTCTTCTTGCTCTTAGCTAACTTTCTTTAACCATTTTATTTTGTCTTTGCTTTATAAAAGAGAAACACAACTACATAGTATATTCAAGATGTGAGCGCAGTGGATTTATGATGTGGAATAACTACGTTTGGTTTTGTTTTCTTTCTTTCTTGATCTTGATACTGGATTAGCCTTTTGATGCTGCAAGCATTAAGCAGATAATTCCTTGGAACAACCTTCTGTAAAACTAAAGTCTCATTCTTCAGTGTTAATTGTCAACTCAGACCATTGCGTTTATGCATCGCTTCACATTTACATAGTTGGACAATAAAATTAAGTCTTTCTTCAGTTCTTCACTGGAATCCTGATATCTACCTTGAATATGCTTTGGTACTGTCAGCAGACTTATCACCTTAAGATGCTTGTTCTAATTTTCAGAGTTATTTATGAATAAACTGAGCAGCACAAATCCCTCAGGGTCTCTACCAATTACCTTAATCCATGAACTAATCAATTACTGCCATCCTGCCTTTATTCTAGCTTGCTTTGCTTCCCTGATACCTTAACCAATTATTGTTCACGGATCTCTAGTCTGTTCTTACTTGCCTTTAAGAGATCACAGAATCACTAAGGCTGGAAAAGACCTGTAAGATCATCAAGTCCAACCATCAACCAAAAAACACCACCATGCTGATTAAACCATGTCCCATAATGCTTTGTCCGCACATTCCTTGAATACCTCCAGGGAGGGTGACTCCACCACCTCCCTGGGCAGCCTGTTCCAATGCTTCACCACTCTCTCAGTTAAGAAGTTTTTCCTAATATCCAGACTGAACCTCCCCTGGTACAACTTGTGGCCATTTCCTCTTGTCCTGTCGCTAGTCACTTGGGAGAAGAGGCCAACACCCACCTCTCTGCAACCTCCTTTCAGGTAACTGTAGAGAGCGATGAGGTCTCCCCTCAGCCTCCTCTTCTCCAGGCTGAACAACCCCAGCTCCCTCAGCTGCTCCTCATAAGACTTGTGCTCCAGACCCCTCACCAGCTTCATCTCCCTTCTCTGGACACACTCCAGCACCTCAATGTCCTTCTTGTCGTGAGGGGCCCAAAGCTGAACACAGTATTCGAGGTGCGGCCTCACCAGCGCTGAGTACAGGGGCACGATCACCTCCCTGCTCCTGCTGGCCACACCATTTCTGATACAAGCCAGGATGCTGTTGGCCGTCTTGGCCACCTGGGCACACTGCTGGCTCATATTCAGCTGGCTGTCAATCAACACCCCCAGGTCCTTTTCTGCGGGGGAGCTTTCCAGCCACTCGTCCCCAAGCCTGTAGTGTTGCATGGGGTTGTTGTGACCCAAGTGCAGGACCTGGCACTTGGCCTTGTTGAACCCCATACAATTGGCCTGGGCCCATCCATCCAGCCTGTCCAGATCCCTCTGCAGAGCCTTCCTACCCTCGAGCAGATCAACACTCCCTCCCAACTTGGTGTCATCTGCAAACTTGCTGAGGGAGCACTCGATCCCCTCATCCAGATCGTTGATAAATGTATTAAACAAGACCGGTCCCAAAACTGAGCCCTGGGGGACACCGCTTGTGACTGGCCGCCAACTGGATTTGACTCCATTCACCACAACTCTCTGGGCTCGGCCGTCCAGCCAGTTTTTTACCCAGTGAAGAGTGCACCTGTCGGAGCCATGATTCGCCAGCTCATCCAGGAGAATACTGTGGGAGACAGTGTCGAAGGCTTTACTAATGTCCAGGTAGACAACACCCACAGCCTTTCCCTCACCCACTAGGCGGGTCACCTGGTCATAGGAGGAGATCAGGTTGGTCAAGCAGGACCTGCCTCTCATGAACCCGTGCTGGCTGGGCCTGATCCCTTGGGTGTCCTGCACGTGCCCTGTGAGTGCCCTCAAAATGAACCTCTCCATAATCTTCCCCGGCACTGAGGTCAGGCTGACAGGCCTGTAGTTCCCCGGATGCTCCTTCCGGCTCTCCTTGTAGATGGGTCTCACGTTGTTGAAAGACTTTGAAAATTGTGTAGCCAGCCTAATTGATGTTTCATTAGCCACATGCTTGTTAACATTTTCGGAGGTTTCTTGGATGTGATTTTCTTTTACAAAAAACACATTGAGGTCTCTTACCTGGTATTTTATACTCATCTGTATGTCGATTAACTCTGTTCTTTAGTAATAAAGTTTTTTTGCAGTTTCTAGAAACTTACCTATGGTAGACACTATGCTGCTTATTCTGTTTTTCTTGATTTTTGTGGTCCATTTATTTAGAAATTAACTCCATACTTGTCATCTTCCTGAACCAACCCTGATTTGAGAGGTTGCAAACAGCAGTGAATAGTTTCATCTTTGATTTCCTTTAGGATTTGTAAGTTCAGTTTGGTTTTTTGATTGCAGAAGAGGTAATGAAATACCTCAGGTCAGATCCTTTGGTAAAGAAATGTGCATTATCAGAAGTTGGGAATGGATAGGAAGGGGAGAGAAAAAAAAATGAAGATCTATAGAGTGAACTTGATGAGTTTCACTGTTCTCATTTAGTGAGAATCAACATACATAGAGTTGCTTAAAAAAAAATTGGCATTCAGGTCTTTAAAGTTGAAGCATGTTTTTTCTGTGAGTACAGATTGCCCTTTAAGAAAAACATCTCTTTGGACAGAGAATTACTGTATGCAGTAATAATTTGTTGGTTCTCATCCATTTAACATTGTATGACAAGGAATTTCTTCTTCAATGGGCAAGTTATTTAGATTAATCTTCTAAGGGAGAAGGCAGAATTCAATAATGACCCTTTTTTTATTTGGATTTGGTACAGTTACGCAGTTTCAAGTTCTTCTGGATTCTGGCCTGAATGGCACAGGAATAAAATTATAAATTTTGTCTAACAGAACTGAAAAATACGTGCTTCTTGAAAGGTACCATTGCAGCAAGTGCTGTAATTGTTTCTGGACCAATGGCCTTGAGAGAAGATCCTATGAGATACAGAAAAGATAATGAATAGAAAGCTGCAGAAAGTGATTGATTATATGTATGCTCTCTATATATCTGTCCTTTTTTTGTGCGAGTCAGGTGAGGTGGGACTTCTGTATCTTTATTTCATTTTATTCAGTGCCTCTCAGTTTTGTATTTAGCTGGAAAAAATGGAGAATCTCCCTCAATTTGTCAGTGAAAAGAATATTCAACTCCATAATGTTATCTTTCTAATCATATTATGATCAGTGCTAACTAGTGGCCTAATAAATATACTGTTCTTGCTGTTTTTCAGCTAGTATTTCAAGTAAGTGAATGTAACTGTTAAGAAATGCAGAAGAAACAGGTTTTTTATTGCCTTTTGCAAGAATAAAATGATACTGATAAATCATAAAAACTTTGCTAGTTTTAATGAGCAGCTTCCTTAACAGAAAAAAGAAAAGTATTCTCACTTGCTTAATGCTGAAAGAGGTTGCTATGGAAAGGTGGGTAACTCTTTTGAGTCTTAGACAGGTAATACCATAACTGATACTGTGAGAAATGCTGACAGGCATTGTTGGAATTCTGATAATAAGGTGACCTGTTTGTTCTAGTATAACTTAACAGTTCAAATACTTAGCCAAAAATGGTGTCAAGTTGGTCTTAAACCATGTAACTTGAGGGGCTGTGCAGTCTACCACCATCATCTGATGCAACTCTTTTTGACTCAAAACTTCAGATGTGTGAAGGGATCCAGATGTGATCCTTTATGACCTTCCTCTGCTAAGGTACAATGACAGTCAAACTTCCTGCATGATCAGAGGCTTATGGAAAGATACCTGTGTGATTTCCTCAGGGAAGAAGCTGAATCCTATTATATTTTTTTTGTAGCATCCTGCTTGGCTTCATTCCAAATTACCTGACCTTTAGGAGGCTTTCTTGAAGCAAATTCCCATATTGTGGTGGGGCGGTCTCATTTGTTGCCTGAAAGCTACGTCACTGGAACACTATCCATGCTTTCTTCCTGTCTGAACATGTGTGCCTGCCCAACACCCTACTCTAATAATTGCAATACAAGAACACTAGGAGCACTCACCCTAAGGATAGGAATGCCTATAGGGTGGGCAACACCACCACCCCTAAAACCTTTGTAATCATATTTCTTTTTAACCATGGCTGGGGGAGGCAGCTGTAGGTAGTGATTAGTATTAGTGCTGGTTGCTGGTGTATTCTTCCCTCCACAACATTCTAGTTCATAACAGGGAATTTAGTTAGAATTTGTTCTTGATTTTTCTATATTACAAATGAGATCCTGAACCTCTGGTACTGTATCCTTTTCATTATAACAGTAGTATGTTGCATGTTTAGAATTAGTTAGAAGAATGCACAAATGTAACATTCTTTTTCAGATAATTTAGAGGAAATTATGTAAATTCTTTTTGCATCATTCTTAAGCCTTTTATGTTCAAACATTCGAGGTTTTTAAAAAGAAGTAAGTTATGCATTTCTTATGTGGAATACAGTTTATACTGCAAACATTTTGCATACTATATTTTAGCCATGAAAGAAATTAAACAAATTTCTCAACTATTAATTTTGTTTCTAAAAAATGTAAGTGCAACTTCTGAAAAATAAAACTAGTTTTTTGATCAAGTCCATTCTTCAAGTAGTATTTTGTTCTGATTTAAAGCAACCTTTGATAGCATTAACTCAGTAAATATATTATAGATTGTTATTTTTAGGCTCAATGTTCTAGTACATGGCTGAGTGTAAGAGATTATTTTACAGCATTAAAAACATGTCAAAGTAGCCTGTGGGATTAAGAGGAGGAAGAAAACCAAAGCAACCCTAATATGTGACTTGCCAGAAACCAAAGCATGTCAGTGCAGTCATTAGGCATTTGCACATTTCATTGCATCAAAACAATTTTAATGATATATTGCCATTTAAGTCTCAGTAGCTACATTCTTTCTTTTTTGCAGCATTTTTTCCCTTTCTTAGGCTGTTGACAGGAGAGTGGGCATAGGTACTCCCAAGTTACTATGTTTGCTTTGAATATTGAATATCAATTCAAATATGAATTTGAAAATTGCTTTGAATAATAGAAACGCAGTCAGTGTCATCATCCGTTCACGTTTACCAGAAAATACTGTCCATGGAAATGGAGGACTATCATAAGACAGTGAAATCTGAATGGGCTATGGTAAACAGTCCGGTTTGCAGAATAACTAATCTCATATCATGGACCTTAGCAGTCATGCACAGTAT
The DNA here is from genome assembly GCF_030936135.1 of Gavia stellata. Taxonomy (NCBI): domain Eukaryota; kingdom Metazoa; phylum Chordata; class Aves; order Gaviiformes; family Gaviidae; genus Gavia; species Gavia stellata. The sequence continues at coordinate 39,789,015 of NC_082595.1, forward strand.
ATTTCAAGTTCAGTTAATGGCACAGAAGAGTAAAGGGTCGTGGTCAAATCCAAAGAATGATGAAAGGAATTCTCCATGATTCTGGTGCATTCCTGTGGGAAAGTATGCAGAAACATTTTGCCAAAGATTGTGCTATACTTGAAAAGCAAGCAAGGAGGTGCATATTATTTAAAAAAAAAGCCAGTTTACTTAGATATTTTTCTTTTCTGAGTTGTAGAAACTGTATTTGCAGTAGTCTAAACTTGGTATTAGAAAAATGGGTTAAAATCTCTTAGAAACAGGGGAAACTGCTTAAATTAATAGGTTTTATATTCACATAAAAATATCAAATTTCTACATGTATCTTGTCTTGCAGGAAGATAGGATATGAAGAGCGGTCTCAAACTGTTCTGAAATGGTATGCGTATAATCAGCTGTAGGGTTAAAATAAGTCTAAGAATTGAAAAGAAAGGGATTTTTTGTATGTGTATTTTATTAATTGAAACAGTTAAATCCCCTTAGTAGAAAAATACAATCACAGCTTGAGTCTTTATTGATGAACTTGTCTCTTAAATTATAAGGTTGTATTTAGAATTATTAATTTTTGTACCTTTTTAAAGAACCAAGAATTAATAGTGATTTCTAGGCATATTGAGAAGCTTTGCAGCAGTAAAACTGACTTTCATGTAGTTTTTAAACATGCATTAATATCTCTAAAAGCTAGTGATCTACATGAGATATTTCTGTAGGAGACTTGCATATAAATGCTTTTAATTTTGTTCCTCAGACTTTTTCAGTTTCTTATTTGTGACTGCACTTCACAGTCCTACAGTCTCCCTCAGGTAGCTGTTGCAGTCACTGCAAGAATGTTTCCCTCTGAAAATCAGATATGTTTACCTCCTTTGCAGGCAGTATAGCAGCCACTTTTCCACATGGGGTAATCCTTCTAGAACAGCTGGTGAAAGTGAGGCTTCCTTTTGTGCACAGGCTGTCTCCACATAATACTCTAGGATGGTTAGTTTCTACATTTCTGGTTAAGCTTTGGCATATGTAGGACAGCACAGTCAGTCATGCTGGGTTTGTTATTGAAAAAAGTAAGACTTGATATTTTTTTCCCCCCTTAGAAAAGCATAACTGTCTCAGAAGTTTTGAAACAAACTTCCATATAGTCCAGAACATCTACCTTAACTTCGAATCAAAGTGAAGGGGGTAGTAGGAATACTTTTAATAAGAAACCTTTAATTATAATTAAGTAACTTAAAAGATTTATTTAGGTAAAGTGTTTTTATATGGCATTCTCTGTGTAAGTTCCTTTAAAGATTCCCTGTATTCAGTGCATGTTTTTAAATGGAAGGATTCAGAATGTTAGTGAAGTCAGGACTTGAGTTACCTGTGCAGACAACTCCCCTTAAAGGATACAAATGCCTTGTGCCTTAAATACAGCAACAGTCCTCTGTGGTACTGGTGTGTGATCTTATCATAAGGGATCACTGTCTGTTTGGGATCCATATGACCAGTGATACATTCCACAAAAATATTTGAGACAAGCTGAATCAGCAATAGCTGATTTAAGCTTACTGCTGCATTATGGTACCAAAAGGGTACAAGGTCAAGTTTTAAATCAAGATGAGAATTATTGTTAAAACTGAGAGCCTTATTCTTGATCAGTAAGTTTTGTGTAAAATATTGGAAAAAATATTGCTCTTAGGGGCTTTTAGGTGTCTAAGAAGCTGTGTATAGATTTGCAGCCTCAGTGGATTCTGCCTCATTTTTCTATCTTGGATGTTATGCTTTCCTTCAAATTCTAGCATTTGTATTAACCATGGGAAAAAATGTCAAAACTTTTGCTCTTGAGTATTGGGATGATTTTTCAGTTATCAGTTTTGTTTTGGTGATTGAGGCTATTGACATCAACCAACTAGTGCTGCCTAAAGTTGTTGTACTTTTTTCATTGTAACTGAATTGTCATTGTAAATATACTAGCCTGTTGTATACCTAGAGATTATGCTACAGCTACTTACAGGTCTGGTTTTATTTTTCAGGCTTACAAAAAGTTGTGAATTGTGTAATAGCAAAGGATAGTGCTCTGTACCGAAGTTTATCGTACTCAGCCCACAGAATTGTTAGTTGGATTATTTTCAAAATACATAAAACATTTATTTTTGTTATGCTTTAAATATTTGCTGCATTGCTAAATGTAACCAGATGCTCTATAAAACTAGACAATAAATAGCCATAGAGCCAAAGGCCTCATTATTCTCTTTCAGTGTTCTTTCCATCCCATCAGGTTCCTTGCAGAAATTAAGTGATAGCACTCATCCTTCTCCTTTGTGCTCAGTTTATTAGATCTTTTTATGTTGTTAAGCATTAATGCTGTTTCAACAATAATCGTTTTTTGCAATTCCTTCCTCTTGACCTTCTTTTTCAAGAAAATGAAGAAGTGTTCATTTCCCAGATTTATCCTTCCTTCTGTAAACCTTGCTTTCTTACTAATTGGTTCTTAAGCCCTATTTCTACATAAATGTGTATCAAAAACTGTTCCTTTTAGATTATGGGCTGCCTACTGTTGTCAGGGTTAGAGTCCACAGGGGAGAGTATTTAAAACATACTTATTACATTGTATTGCTAACCATAGTATAGATAACCTCTTTTCTTAGTGAAAAGAGCTTTTTGAAATGCAGCCTTCGCTTTATCAAGTCTGCAGTTTCAAACTTGCTGATCCCTGGTTTTGTTTGGTACTACACTGGTAAATAAAAACAAATTTTCAATATTTATGCAAAATTTCTTTTATAATACCTGCCTTTATTTGCTAATTTATCTTACAGACAGAATGAGAAAGAATATTTTGTTTTGACTCTAGGAGACTTCATGTGAGATGTCTAGGTTTGAGCTCCATATGTGTAGATGTGATATTGGTACACTGAATCTGTCTTCTAACAAAATCTATAGTGATTCCACACTACATAGGGAACAAGATTAAATTTTACTAAGAAATACTAAACTTAATTAACCTGTAGTTTACAGATATCCAGATCTTCTACTACTTTAAGTTGGAAAAGTTGTTATTACTGCAGACTCTACAGTCATGTAGTGTAGTCACTTTCCTCTGTTTAATCTCTAGATTCTCCCAGTCATATTGCTGGGAACTGTCTTGTTTTTCTGTATAATTTTGTGAAATGTGAAGATCTGATCTGTGTATAATCAGTTTAGGCAAAGCTAGCTTAGATCTTTCTTGTGTGGTTTGCTCTTTCACTAGCAGTGAAAGCTTTTGCTTTAGCTTTTCACTAAGCTTTCACTACTAGTTAGGGTTCCCTACTACTCACACACCCAGATTTCCAAACAGAGGCAATCCCTAGGTACCTGAGGAGCTGGAGTGAGTCTAAGCCCTGCTTACAGACAGTATCTCTACTGAGGGTATCCACTCAAAAGATGGTATTGTGCAGCCTATCAGCTTGTTCACATACTTAGGTCCTGCTTTCAGTTTACCTAAAGTAATATCTTTACCATAAGTATTAAGCAAATCTACCTTCTCAGTAATTTCAAAGTTCCATACTTTTAGCAGGTAATACTTTTGCACCTTTTGGGTAGTAGAGAAATACTTGGAGTTTTCATTGTTTATTGATATTTTCATGCTATAACTAAAATTCCCTTGAAAATCACCTAATGGTTTCACAATGACTCCATGTACTAATAGAGATGCTGGAAACAGAAATGGCACCAATCTTTCTTACTTAATCTTTTTGCCTTATTTGTACTCTTTGCTTCATTGTTTACTTTTCTGTCACCTTAAGGCAGCAAGTAGATTTCATTTAGTCAGTTTTTTCTGCAGTAAGATTTCATGTGGCATGGCTTATTCATTCCATTCCTGATTTTATGACTATAAGGATGCTTCTGTATTCATGGAAAGATTTACTAGTAGATTCCTACACTTTCCTGTACCTCAAAACTGCCATTCAAACACTAGAATGCTTATTCAAGCTAGTATTTTGTTTTCATCATCATCGTTTCCAAAAAATCTTATCATTACTTAAGTTCTAGTTTTACTTCTCAGCCCATGCTTGCCTCTTGCGCATATCCACATAGACATCTCAAAATGCCATTTAAAATTTTGAGTTCATAATCCCATCAAGTTGATATTTTTTATATGGAAAGTGTGTTTTTCCAATAATAAATAATTTCGGTTGGCAAAGCTCAAATCAGTGCTTGCAATTATTCTCTGCATGCTACCCATTGTTGAAAAATACTTTAATACTACACTCCGAGGAGGATTTTTTTTCCTTTAAACATGTCACTGCCATGAAGACAGTATTTTTTATGGATAAAGTATGTCTGAAAGTAGTACTTACAAATGGAAAACTTACCATGGGTAAATTAGGACATACTAACAGTGTTATGATTTAATTAGTACTTTCTTTCATTTTCTTTTGCTGTCTAAAGTCATTGAGGAAGGAGTAAGGATAAGATGATATTAAGATACTCAACTTACACTGTTCTTGTTTTTCTCTTTTCTTGCATAGGCTATCCACTCTGTGGCTTGGCATCATGAAGGAAAACAATTTATTTGTAGTCACTCAGATGGTACCTTGACCATATGGAATGTAAAATCTCCTACCAAACCATTCCAGACAATCACTCCACATGGTAAGATGAAAATGGATACCCCTTGTGTTTGACAGCTCTTAAAACACAGAGAACTTATTTTTAATAGAAATGTGTTTTGCAAAACCAAGTATTAAAAATGCACTTGCAGTGCAAGTAAAAAGCTTTGTCATATCAAATTCCTGCAGATTTCACTAAGAAAAAAGTATTTATGAAATAAGAATCCAAATCAGTGCAGTTTTACCTAAATCTCTGAACTTTAAGCTCACCTTTCACACAATGGCATTGATCTCAAAATTAACTAATGCATATTCTGCAGGGATTGCTTTTTGCTTGACATTAAAATCCCATACGTTGTTTAAAATACATATAAGCAAGCATCTGTTTCATGTATAAATGTGTAGATTACCATATAAATTCTTGGAAAGGTTTGTAACAGAGTAAGACTAGCATCTGGTAAGATGTTCCCACTTCTGAGAAGTCTTGCATTGATGTTAATCTAGGAAATTAGCATTACATGTTGTTCTGTGAAATATGCTGCTGCTTTTCGAAAAAGTTCTATACAAATACCAGGTTTACATGGTGTGCATGTGTCATGTCTTAGCAACTTACTTACCTCAGATTCTGAAGTGTGAATGTAACAGTGAGGATAATCTGTGAGGTTACAGTCATAATACAAGATGCTATAGTCAAGCAACCTGGTTTACCTATCTGAGCCTCTAGCAAGTCCATGTTTACTGTGCTAGCTGTGGACTAGAGTGGAAAAAGGAAGCTGTAGATTTCTATATGATCCTGTAGCAGTCAAAAACTAAAAAACTGACTGCTACTGTAGTAGTTAAACTAGTTAAACAAGACTAACTTTATGTTTTGGCCTCTTTTAGTAAACTTTTTAAATTTTGATCTTGGGCTGCAAATTAAATTTTCTGCGGAACTTCATAGTTGTATCAGACTTTATCAATGTTCAGACAGAAAAGATGCATATCTCCACCATACTCTTAATTTCTACTGACTCCATGGGAAATTGTATCTGTAGAAGCTTTAGTTGCTAATAGTGCACAGTAAAGAACGAGCGGGCCTTCATGTTCATATTAGAGTCTTAGCCCTTAAGGATAACACTCAGAATAAACCTCATTTTACTTGTAAGCTGACCAATTTTAATTGCAAAATGGTAGACATGAGAAGTTTTAAATCTCCCAATGCTACTTAAAACAAGTTTTTAGGGGAGGATTCTATTTTTGAAAACAGATATTCTACAACACTTCAAAAAACAAAAACCAACCCAAAAAAACCCCCAAAACAAACCCCTAAACCTAATTATTCTAAGTTGGTGTATTGAGAGTTTTAACAAATCTTTAATGATATTATTCCAAGGCGTCGCGTTAAGAGTACAGTTGTGGCCGAGGGAAACCCTCCCATTGAGTCATTGCTTTCTAAACTCCTCCTCAGAGGGGACCATAGATGCGGCTGGATCCGGCCTTAGTCCCGGACTTGGTCAATGGTTTATGTCTAAAGGATTATGTATGCAGCCACTTATCAGAGTCAACGTTTGCCTATCAGAGCCCTCTAAAGGACTTTTACTGAAACAGTTTCGCAAAGTTGAAAAGTTAGATGATTCATTAAGATACAAGATACAGATACAAGAAGTTTGGAATTGCCATTGATAAATAGACTTACTGCAAAAGTTGAGCTCGAGTTAGTAATTCAGAGCTTTTGTTAGTACTATTTTCCTGGTTAATATCTGATGTAGTCGGAAGCATGATTCTTACCAAAGAGGCATCCCTGTTTGGGGAGGAGAGAGGTCCAGGACCATTGACCCATCTTGTAGTTGGAGTTCTCGTCCTCAAAATGGAGGATTCTAAATGCCAGATGTATGCTCTTGGCAAGGTGGGACTGAGTAAATTATCATGTGCTGATTGGCTCTTAACAAGGCTTGTTGCACTGTGATCAGGGTGGGGGGGGAGAGAAAGGTATTCAGGCTTCACTGAAGCAGCGTCGGGCTGTGAGGTCTCTGCCTCACCCCAGGTGTCGCTCAGTTGATACAGGGTCTTTGTTTGAGAGTTAGACTGCAAGCCTTCACATATTAAGCAGGATAAGTTGTTCAACTCCTGCCCCTGCCCAAGACCGGTGCTTATTGGTGCAAGATAAGCATGCTGCTTGACTTGTGTCATGTTGGATTCCATTACTTTTAGTGAAGAAGCCCAGTTTCCCACACAAGGCATACTCTATAACTGTCAGAGGTGTTGAATATATGTTTGTATGAATGTTCTACTTTGCAAGTTGCATAGTGAATTTCATAATTTGTCATCATGTTATGGAACTCTAAGATTAATATAAGAAAATAATTCACTTTAGGAAAGCAGCTGAAGGATGGAAAGAAGCCAGAACCCTGCAAGCCTATCCTTAAGGTGGAATATAAAACAACTAGAGCTGGGTAAGTCTTGTTTTGTACGCAAAATTAACATATGTAAAATAAATGTAGCTCTCTGGGATTGTACTTTGTTTCCCAGTTGGTGGGATACATACCCTGATGGCACTGAGCTATGGTAAAACAGCTGAAATATTTTTGGTAAATCAGATATTGCTGAAGAAACTACAAAAACAATGTGAACAAATTACTATATACAAACCTTAACTTAGGTAAAGATAACTGCTCATGCATTATCTACATACTTCTTCCATGCTACTAAGCTCATGTATTTTTGCTCAATCTTTTGAGAACATTAAAGAAAAAAAGGCTGATAAAGCACAGAAGACACTAAAGCATAGACCAGAAAATCTGAACTTTGACAAATAGTAGCCTGATGCAAATATTCTAAATCCTGAATACGTGTTCCTCCCCCAAAAATGTTGCTGACAGAAGCTTTTCTGGTAGAGTTCAGTAATTTATGCAGTGAATTGTGCCTAATTATGCACATTTAGACTGTAACAAAGTAGTAATTGCAACAAGAGGCTCAGATGGAATTACAGTATCTTGAGTAGCATGTTTTGTTACTAAGGCTGCAATTGGGATTGAAGGATTTCATTAATTGTGTGGAATTTCTTTTATTTATGGTTCTAAAGTGCTTTAAAGTGTTTGAGCAAAAAGTCCAATATAAAGATAAAATATTCATGGAAACCTGTTCAGCTATTTGTAAACATTGATTATTTTTTTTCATATTTTTTATTTTCCTTTACTTTTGGGGGGTTTATGTATTATTTGAATGCCTGGAAAGCAAATGAAACCTATAGGAGATTGTTACTTAATTGATGTAATATAGTTTTCTACTATATATGTATGGGTATACCAATATAATATCAGTGGCTTCGTGTAGTTTTATTGTTTGATAAAAGTGAGGTAAATAGACATTTAAGACTATGGCTAATTCCCAGTTGCATGAACATCTGTGATTAGTTGGAAAGCCATATTTTACTTGCAGCAGTCTACATTTGTCTGCATATTCCTTTCTCAACTGAAATGTCAAAAGCTGTTCTAAAGAAAGCTACAGATAACCAAGATTATTCTCAGATTCAGCAAGTTAAAATTTCTGCAATCAACAGCCTCCTGTTATGAATAGTCATTCTGAAGAAAAAAATAAGTTTGAAGCTTGTTCTATGTAATTATAATATTACAATGTGAGAACTAGTTGACTTTTCACACTTTTTAGAGGAGCTTATTCGGGTATGACTTCTAAGAATACATAGCTTTTGGGGGAGACTACTACTTCCTAGTGTGGGCTTTTTTTTGTTGCACATCTCATTTTCCTGTGCTCATTCAAACTGAATGTTTTAATGCATTTCAATTTAATATTTGCTCTAACATCTTCTCCATCTTCAGTGTACTTCTAAATCTATAACTGTTGTGATAATCTAGAACTTTTTAATTAAAAAGAAAAAATCCCACAAACCCACAAAAAACCCAGTTTGCACTTCAAAGCAGTGCACTGAACATCTCCATTCATTTACTGCTACAAGTACTTCAGTTCACACTTCAATTTTCAGTTTTAATTGTAATCTTCATACAAGAATTTTAAGGCAAGGCAGAACTACTTTTCAATGCTTAACATTTTAATAGTTTTTCTCTTTACCAATTGAAATTGATTAGGTATGAACATGATACAACTTTGACTTTTACTAAAGCACTGTCATTTGTTGTTCATGGTTTAATTTCTATAGCAGAGGAGAATCATTCCTGGGCAGGACCAATTTTTTTCTAGTTACTGAAACAATATAAGAAACAAATCAAATAAACGTGTTTCTGTAGCAGTCTGTTCTAACGGTTCTTCAAAAAAAACCCCAAAATCGCCCACAAAAGAAAACAAAAAGCTTACAACATATTTAAGAGGTACTGTTTAATGTATATTTAAGTTACTTCACTTAACTTCTTTATTGTGAAAAACAGCGAGTAACTGTTCCATGTTCACTTTTTCCATGCTCTATATGCAACTCTACTATCTTTGTCATACCTTCTTTCTTGCTCCTCTCTTACCCAGAGTGGTCTAGGATCTAGGTTTGTTTTGGTATCTCCTCATGTGGAAAGCGCTTCATTGATGTGATCTTATTTGTTTTCTTTATTGCTTCTAATTCTAATAAACTTTTTTTGAGAAAAGGTTTCCAGAAGCACACGGAAGGAACATAACTGATTGCAACCTGTAGTAGGGGCTACAGACACTATTCTTTCTACTGTGGCAGTTCTTATTAATCCCTTCTCACTTTTTTTCCTCCATTATGTTCTCCATATTGTGAAGCTGGAGTTGGGGAAATAGGAGGACATGAGGCTTTTTCCAGTTCTTAAAGACTACCTATTTATCTTTTAAGTTTGTGTTTTTTCTGGTGGTTTTTTGTTTTTTTAAGTCCACTGCAGATAGTGCTTGTGAAGTCTCCAAAGCCAAAGTTGTTTACCCTACAACAATAGTATGTTTATAGCTTTATTTCTGGGAGAATACATGTAGAAAGGTTACTGTTGACAGTCATCCTGTACCTGGGCTAGGGGGTTGAAAAGGCAAATTCTTGGTATATTCCTTGAGCAAACGGGTATAATTTTCCAATCCCAGACCATAATGTCATTGTTCTCCAGCCACTAAAGTGCATCTAAAATACCGCATCTCTTTGAAGCGATGAGTTCCAAATGTAGGTTACCTTTTAAGCTTGCTGAAATTGTTTCCATGTTGCCTTTTGTGCATACTTTTCTGTCTAAAGTGAATCTAGAGAAGCTCTTGAGCTTCCTAATGCTATTTCCCACCCCTCCAGATTCAGTCCCTTATAGTATTTACTCTGGTTAATATTCGCATTATGGTAAAATTGCCCAAGCTTATTCTTGGCTACTGGAACTCTGTATAATAGAAATTAGAGCTCAAAAGTCTCCCTGTAAAACTTAATCAAAATGGGTATTTTCTTGGTAGCTAATGCAGCTGTCATTTACTAACTGTAGAGCAGTACTCTTAGTAAGATGGATGTATATAATCAGGACCCAGAGGTTACAATAATAACAATGAGGTCTCCAGATAAGTAAAAGTCCTTGATCTGTTAGTTTAGTTTGAATAGTATTATCGTTGTGTGAGCTTGTTGGTTCAAAAGAACGCTTCCCAAAGTGAATTTGTAATTTATCTTTGCTACTACTTCAAGATTTCTGGTCTTAAGCTAAACTAACTCTTGAAGTCTTTTCCACCTTTATTACTAGGGATTAACTTCTTGACAAATTCACCCATGGTTTGAAAAGTAAGCCAGCTGGTACCAGTGGCCTGACTTCTGTATGTACTGTTCTCTCTCACATCCAGATTGCCAGAAACTGGCTGACGTTTGACCGTTTACTTCTAAAATTGAGCAGAAACATCCTCCAGGGTTGTGAGCTGCTCAGCTCTCAGTTGTATTATGTTTTCATACACTGCAAGACCTAATCCTGTGTTTTCTGAAATTTTTTTCAATGAAACATTACCCCCCTTTGTAGTGAATTTTTATAGTGTTCCCCAAGTGATTTTACAGATTTAGTTGATGAGGAAATTAATGTAAAGGGATTGCTTCCAAACTTGCTGAAGCAGACTGTTTCGAAGAAGAATATCTGTATTAGCAGCTGCTAAAAATGCTATATAGCAGTCCTCTAAGAGCTGAATGCTGCTTTTTGTTAAATGTTTTCTGTTGTTTCAGGTAGGTAAAATGTAACTATCAAAGTTGAATCAATCTCGTCTATTATGTAAAGTGCAATTTTTTTAATTTTTCCTTTTAAATTATGCATTTCTATTTAACATTTACATGCACTAACCTTTTAATATGTATCACAACTGAAGGACAACACTATTTATTTAGAAAGTGCACAGCTTGTGCTCATGGTAAATCCATGGTTTCATGAAAATATGAAAAGTTCAAACACAAACCTGCATTAGTCTTTCTGGCAGACTAAAATCAGCTTTAATCTTTGATTCATCTGTGAAAAATTCATGTGACAGACCTGTGTGATCTATTCTTAGCTCTTCCATTCTCTGCTTCATAAGGATACAGACTCTGGCAAGCCTGCCCAAAGCAATCTGATTACCTTGAGAAATACAACCAGGAGAAACCAGCATGCAGTTTTCACTGTGAGGTATAAAACTTAGAAACTGAAATTTGTTGCTTTTTTATTGTCAGTTGATCTTGGTGAACCCACAAGTCTAATAATTACTGCAAATTGTCCTGGCAGCATTATTGTTTAAAAAAACCTAACAATTTTGTGATGATAAAAATTACTGCAATAAATTGTTCCAGCACAATGAGGTACTGCAAGAGCATCACACCAGTATTTTTCTCTTCATTGACATCCTAAAAAATATCAGGTTGAATTAAAGTTTGTCCTTTTCCTGAAATGACTTCATGGACCTGACCATAGAAGACTGTATGAAGTTCCAATATGAAGAATTGAGATTAAATGAAAACTTGGAGAAAACTTAGTCCTTTTCTAGAAATACACGTCCGGCTACTGCTGGAGACAGGATATTGAACTCGGTGGACCCATGGTCTAATTTATGGCCATTCCTTTGGGGTCTCGTCCTCAGCCAGCAGAACTCTGCTCCTATCAACTCTTCAGTCATAGGGCTTTCTGAAGGGTCAAGCAGATCATGGAAATAATTGTGGAAACTGAAAGCTTATCTCAGTCTGCCTTGCCTTCAATGCTACAAACACAGAGCACATTTCAGCCAAGCCTTAAACTTGTGGAGGGCGGCATGTGCATAAACTAAGCCCTTCATACACAGTTTGCAAGAAGAAAGATGTGCCTAATCTCACATTTGTGTTTAAAATGCTAACTAGTGAAAGCCATTTAGACAGTACGGGAAAGACGGTGTTATAGGAAAAGACAAAAAATAGGATATCTTCATCCTCTTTTTCACAATATGTCAGGATAGCGTTTTTCCCTATAGATTTTCTCCATATGCTGACATGCTAGCTGCTTCCAAAGTAGACGCAAACAAAGGGTAGGATGCCTATCTAAAGTGAGCATAAAAGTAGATCAGATGAATTTCACACTCTAAGTGCCTATTTTTCCTCCAGAAATATAACCTGGGATTTGAGGCAATAGTCAATAATGGGTGAAATTTCTTGAGCTGTATACTTAAAAACAGTCAGTCTGCTCTTTGAAAGGTATTATGCCCTATTTTAAACACAATTAAAATGAGTGGTGACTTTTGATAATCAGGAAAGAAAATACCTAGTAAAACAAATATTTACTTCATCTTGTTTTTCAATAAATGAAGTACTAAACTGTATATTATGTGCATGTTGGAGAAAATGTGGATGTATTTTAAAATGTTTCTGTAAATACTTTTTAAAAATTTTTGAAGGTAAGTCTCTAATCTCTTCTCGAGACTAATAGAAATATTTTTGCTTTGCTGTACTCAGCCATTTAATTACACAGTAGGAGTAGTCTGTGACATAGTATTCCTTCAATTTTGTGTGTGGTGGTAGGGGGGAAAATGGATAAAATTTCTAAAGTAAGTTTGTGATGAAAACTATGGGCATTTATGTCCTTGCTGCTTAAAAGATGTTAGGTTTCTGAAGCTTATCAAGCAGCTGGTTGCTTCTCCAAAACAGTCATATTATTGTGACTGCAAAATTACTTTACACTATTTGCAAAATTGTTCATCCTCCAAAATTTAGGGAGATTCTGTACAGGGAGTAAATGGGAATATTTCCTCCTGATCCTGCTGGAATATTTTATATTATGGGTAAATGGGACTGTTGGCAAATCTGAATCTGCAGTTCAGTAGAAAAGAACCAATTCTAAAGTTTAACAAAATAAAAAAAAACTCTGCAAACAGTTGCAAAGATTGGTTAAATGAGCAATATAAAACAAAAAGTTTGGAAGCAGATGTCTGACTTGAGTTATAGTCTTCTAACTCTTGGTTTTTAAGTTTTGAAATGCATACCCAAGGTACACATTGCATGGAGAACTGGTTTGCATTATTTTTAATGTCTCTCTGATTAATGATCTCATTGAACTTTATTATATGGTTTCAGAAACTGCCCGTTCTCTTTTAACATTATCTTGTCTTGATCCTAAATGCCTCTGCTTTATTCCAGGGAGCCTTTTATCATTCTCTCAGGAGGCTTGTCATACGACACTGTAGGAAGAAGACCCTGTTTAACTGTTATGCATGGGAAAAGTACTGCTGTGCTAGAAATGGATTATTCTATTGTTGATTTTCTAACCCTCTGTGAAACACCATATCCTAATGGTAGGTTCTGTAAAGATTTTTCTCAGTACTTCAATCTCTTCTCTCTGGAGTTTTATCTCATCAGAATATTCTGTGCTATTGCCTTTCTGTTTTGTCTCTGGGGATCAGACTGCAGCAGCAACATCTGTTACTCCTATTGTCTGAAGAATGTTTTACTTCCCAAAGCATCACAACAGAATAGTTTATTATAAAACCTATTTTGCTTCTAGAAGAAAGCAGATTACTGGTTGCATGGTTTTCCCTTTTTTTAATCCCAAAAGCATGTGCAGACAAAAAGTAGCATTACAATTTTAAGCTGTAGTTACGGCAGCAAAGGTGTTCCATCAGTATTTATTTGAGCACTTAAGACCTTTCCAGTCAATGCTAAATCTTGATTAGCATTTGTGTAGTACTCTTAAATTTTAGTGATTTTATTCATTCCAGTACTCACATGAAGTTCATCACTAACCTGTAATCTGTCTTCTACAGAAGGGGATTTTTTTATCACAGTTTAGGTATTGTCCCATATTAATAGTACCATATTGCTGACGACTCCAATGTTTTTGGCTGTTAACTTCCATCAGAGTATATAAAACTGTTTAGCTCAATTTGAGGTCTGCCTGAAAGAAGGCAAGATAAACTTTGGAAACTTTCAATTTTCTTATTTTAGTGTCAAGTCAGCTGTCTTTCAATCATTTTGTAATCAATTAGAACGTAAACCTCACTGAATATGAGGAAAAGCAGTTTGGGGTGGGAGGATGTTATTGTTCGGTAATTGGCTCTTTCTCAAAAATACTGCTTATACAAGTTCCTCTGCATGTTCCTTTTCCTGTTACTTGAGCTGTTTAAATGGTTCTAGCAAATCGGAAGAGAGTTGGGAATATTGAATTAAAGGGAGAGCATGGCTTTTCCAAGCTTAACTTGGAGTATTCAAGAGAGTGAGTGTATAAAATATCTTCAAAAACTATAGTCGTCCAAGTGGCTTTTCTACTCTCGACTGGTAGAGTGCAAGGGCTGATCACATTCTTGAGGCTGTGCATGCAAGAACTACGTGTAACAATGGGTAACTTTTCTTTCTTGTTTTCAGACTTTCAGGAACCATATGCTGTAGTTGTTCTCCTAGAAAAGGACTTAGTGCTGATTGACCTTGCACAAAATGGGTAAGAATCTTGTGTAGTCTTTTTAATGGTTGGCTGCAGTGATCAGCCTGTTGTTCTGCTCTGTAGCTTTTTAATCTACCATAATAGCTCCCTGTCCAGAACATAAAATTTGGAATATTAAATATAAGGTTTCTTCAGCAGAACTGAGAATCTTGATATATAAACTCTTCTCAAGTTAATATGTAGTAGATGCATAGGATATTATGCAACTTTTTCCAGGCTTGATTGACCAACAAATTACTTGTAGATCACTGCTGCTTTTTAATTATCACAGTTTATTTTGAAGTTGATCCCTTAGTGCTATGAAGGGGAGCTCGGAATTTTGGGGAAGGGAGCAGGGGGAACAACTGTTCAGATAAGCCAGGTGATTTTGGCTGACACTGAGTGTTGCTGTCATCACATAAATATTTGCTGATTTTATTGCCGAATGAATTGCTATCTGTATTGCTTAAAGTAACTCAATACTGATGCAATAAATATAATATACATAAAATTAGAATGGTAACATTTACTCCCTGTTTTACTACTGCGGTTAGAGGTTGCTTAAAAGTAGTATCCTATTACGGTTTTCACAATACTTGCCTAACATATTTTGAGTCTCTTGTTACTTTGTCCATGGAACAGTCTATGTACTCTATTAGGTGGTGATTAAAAATTCTGGATCCTACAAATTTTTTTATCAAGGGTTTTGAAATTAGTACAGGCAGTAACAACTAACTATTAAGTGATTAGTAGCAGAGGAACCAGACAGATAGCACCCTTGTAGTGTTCCTGATTAAAAGTCATCAATGGTCAATAAAAAAAAAAATCCTTGTGAAGAACATCCTTCTAGGGCAAAACAAAAACCTGTAAATTTATATCCTCAAAGTCAATGGTGATACCTTAGATAATGACGACGACTGTCAAATTTGGAAGAAGGTGAAGTTTAGTCTTAATATCTCTGCAGCTACTGAGCAATTTTTTAGATTTTCCCAATGTTGCACGGCCATATGCTGTATCCAAAACTTGTTTCTGATATACCAATGGCATTAAGCTTCCAACATTCATATGTTGAAAGATTAATAAAACAAGTTCTAATGAGCTTGAAATAAAAAGGCTTGTACAAGGCTTTTTCTTAAGTGAAATAGTTTGCAGTGCCTCAAATTTGAAGTTATGTTAAGGCTTGTTCCACTTCATGTTAAAAAATCTTCAGCAGTTCATGTTTTTAGAAGACTTATAATGGTCTTAGTTATGATTGACTTGCAAAGTATTGTTTCACACCTGAAAAAAGCAACAAAGTTAAAAAATTTTTTTGCTGCAGGAAGTTTACTTTTCCCCTGTGTTGTCGTATGGGTTTATCATATTTTGTTAAAATTAAGCCTCTTTTCATTGAATTTTTAGAAGTTTGTTTTAGCTTTACAGATAGCTCTGTGTAAAGTTATTAGTATGCAGAATGTTTTCATCTGTTGTTGCTAAATTTTCCTTTAGATGGGTTTTGCCTCACGAAAAAAGCGTACGCATTTCTTTGGAGATAGATGTTCTTTGAACACAGATATATTTACCTCTTATTGGCTTTTTTCTTATTAATGCTCTGTCACTTTTCTGATGGAGGTGGTGGGGAATATGTGTGTTTGCTTCTAATTGGTAACTGAGTGTTGCTATCTAACTTTCAGAAAGTGATCTTGGAGTTGTAAGTAGGTTATGAAAAGTGCTGGACAACTTTCTGTCTAAGAACAGTATAATAATACAAAGTGAGAAGTGGAGTCTTCCCGTCTTTCTCCCTGGAAGAATAGACTGAAGTGTTAGAAATAAATTCATAGATCCACACGACTACAATTAGGACTTGGTAACTTCAGTTTTTCCACAGGCCATTAAAATAGTAAGCTTTTAAAAATATAAAATTATAGAGGATAGCAATGTTCTAGAAATATTCTAGAAACAGTATAAACTTCAGGTTTCCTCTAGAGTACTACAGTATCTTGGTAGCGTACTGAATGGGCAATAAAGTTGCATAGTGTATTTGTTCATAATCTAATTTGATATGCATTTATTTTCTCTATATGAAAAGAATGCAGATTTAGTCTTTAGTATTTTACTTGTGTTCTGCATTTAAAAAAGAAGTTTTTCCTAGGTTAACAGTCTTCCCCTTTCATCCATTAAAGGTATCCTATATTTGAGAATCCCTATCCTTTGACTATACACGAGTCTCCGGTTACGTGTTGTGAATATTTTGCTGATTGTCCTGTGGACCTCATACCTGCACTCTATTCAGTTGGCGCTCGACAGAAACGTCAAGGTTACAGTAAGAAGGTACAACATCTAGTACATACATATGTATTTGAAAATACTGAAAATCAACATCTTTAAACAACGTAAGAGTGGCCATACTAAGACCAAAGCTCCATCTGACTCATTATCCCGTCTTTGACAGTGGCTAACAGTAAATGTCTAGGGAGGATATGTCAAGCCTATAGTCATGCTTTCCTGATGTGCTCCCATCAATTGCACTGTCACTGGAATCTAAGGGACTTGGCTGGAGCAGGGATGATGTTGATAACCCTTGTTGATTTTTTTTTTTTTTCTTTGCAGTGGATATGTCTAATTAATTTTTGAAGTCCTGTGAAATACTGGAATCTGCAGTATCTGCAGTAATTTCAATGGCTTAACTTTGCAACACTGTATGATATTTTCTTCCTCAGTGTATTTGTTAATCTTCCAGGAATGGCCTATCAGTGGAGGCAACTGGGGTTTGATCACTCAGAGCTACCCAGAGATAATTATTACAGGGTAAGTGACACCATAGTGTAGTAATAACTTTCTTAACTGATTAAGTAGAAGTGAGAATATTTTCTTCCTCTTGTAGAAGACAATGTTATAAGAGTGGTTTGAATGATTTAAGAAATCATGTTCACCAGAAAGGCGTTTGCATAATTTTCTTGAGGCATTAATAAGAAAGTAAAGCAAAACGTGGAAGAGAAGGTAGGAACAAACTGATAGCAGGTGTTTCACAGAAATTATTATTATTATCATGTGTTATTGTGATTATGTCTGCTTGCTACCAGTATATCCTGGATGAAATTTATCTCTTATTCTTTAACTCTTGGAAAATATTTGAGTAGTGTTTTAAAGCACAGGAAGTCCATTAGTTATTCAGTTCACTTCTCAAAGGGAAGCCAAGGTTTTTATTTCAAAAAGGACAACCCAATACTTAAATCTGTTTTGATCTCTTTTGAGATGAATCCTTCTAATAGTACTCTGAGGAGCATAAACAAAATATAGTTCAATGAAATGAAAGTGAGCACTACTAAAGCTTTTTCAGAACAGCCCATTAGCCCTAATGAGGATTACTGTCACTTTATACTACACATTGCAGAGACTTAGAGACAGTCCTGAAAAAAATCTAGTCAACTGATTCTCAATTTCAAGGATAAATAAAAAAGTTAGGTGACTCATTTACACTGAAATACAGTATATTTAGGCATCTCCTTTACAAGTGTTACTCCAAATAAAGGGCATCTTTTAAGAAACAACACATGATAAGGTATACCAGACTGCTTATGGGAAATGCAGGTAACTGAAATCAGTATTTAAAATCGTAAATTAGTATTAGTACAGTGGAATTTCAGGGAGTTAACCTCCAAATGATTTTTTAATCCCTTCTGTCCAAAGTAATTGAGGGATAATGTTCATAAAATATCATCTTCCAACAAATTGTGAAAATAAAGTGTCACTAAGAATACTAATAAAAATAGAATGTTAGCCATATTTTCTAATCAGTAGCAAAGAGGTCTAACACTCCAACTAACCATTTTACCATTTTATTAATTTTTTAATATTTCATAGGCATGCTGATGGGTCAATCAAGTTTTGGGATGCCTCAGCAAGTAAGTGTTTTCAGTAGTGTTTTTTTCTGTGCAGTAGCAGTTTTCTAAACTTACTGATTTCTCTAATGGAATGTAACTGCAGACTAGTCATTCTCATCATTTCCTGCCTCATGTAGAGTCAGTAACTCCATAGGAAACTTTGATTTAAATTTAAATAAAATTAACATTATTTCTTAGTTAATTGTTTCACTGTTTTTTACCTCCTCAGTGAAAATGCACTGGTAGGCCAAGGGCCAGCTAGAATGGAAGAGTTCTGAAATTTTTTAGAAGCACCTTCAGAAGCACATTATTGAGCATAGAGATACATGACAGGCAAATGCATTCCTTTTTAGTACAATTGAATTTTAGTAAGTTATTTCTGTCTTTTTAGACTGGAGATAGGCATGTGTTTATAAGACATCAGTTCCCTATAAATTACAGTATCTAAAAATGAGAATTGGAACCAGTAGTAGTTTGTGCTAATAAAATGAACTAGGGATAAGGCAGAAGAACAGTAAAATAAAGACACTTTTCTTTGGAACACTGAACAGGCCTGAAGAGTCTGATACTATTTTACATTTCTCTTCAGTTAAAGGGTCAATCGCATCTGATGGTCTACACAGCTAACAGTGAGAAATGCAGTAAGAATTCAAATTAGAATGGACTACAGAGTTAGAGGTTTTAGTGAATCTAGTTCTGACTAACTTTACCTTGGTACTTAAAAGCTGTCTGAAGCAATCTTGGAATCATTATTAGTTGTCTTTGAAAACTTCTGGAAAACTGGTGAGATTCCAAAATGCTAAGGCGTGTATGGGTGTGGGAGGGAACAGATGCAACATATATGTTTAAAAAAATGGGAGGAGGAGTATTTGGAGTGTTATAGATCTTTAATTTCAGTTTGGGGTGGGGGTGGAACTTGGGAGAGAGATGAGGAAAAAAAACCAAACGTGGTTGATTCTGTGTGCTTAAAAATTCTTTTCAGCATTTATCTGTTGAAAGGAGATCCTGTTAAAGGCATTTAGTTTCTTTCTAAAACAGGTATATAAACCTTTTGAGGGAGAAACTGCAAGTACCCTGTATCTTGATCTTAAAACTTTTAAATCTCTCTAATAACATAATCTTACAGATGAACTGGGGAAGTATGATTCAGGTAAAACCACTGAAATATGGAAGTGGAGAAAGGATGCTATAAATTAAATTTTCCTAATTATATGACTACTATTTGTAGCAGTAATTGGGACGATTGACTAGAGAATATGCCTATGAAGTTTGAAAGCAACACCAAGACTGTTGAAAGTATAAGAAAGAATTAGAATTACAATTGAGAATGATATTGCTAATTCTTGAATAACATCCAAGACAATTTATTTGAATACAGGATCAATGATTTACACTCAGAACTTATGTTCTGGAAAAAAAAGAGGTCTAATGGATTGCAGTGTCAGTGTTGCACAGAAAAAATCATTGGGATAAATAAGTGGGAATATATGTAAAACCAACATGGAGTAATTATTTCACAATTTTAAACTGTGGCAAGGCCTCACTAGAACAGTTCTGGGAAACACTATCAAGAAAAATGTGGACTGATCAGAGGGCAGCACTTTTGAATGATCAGACAGGACAAAATAAAAATTGGAGGAACTGGGGCTGTTAAGTCTGAGAACACAGGTGAGAGTCCATGGATTTGAAATACTCTAAGGAGAAAGGAAAGGAGCTTCACTTTCTCTGCCATAGATAGGCTTAAGTTGTGGGTATGGTATATGTAACTAGATGTTACTGTTATAAAGAGATCCCTAAGTATAGTTAAGCCATGAAGCTGTGAGGGCTTAGTTTATAACTGAAGCTTAGTGTGTGTGTATATATATATCTTCAGAAAAGTGTTGTTGGTTTTGGGTTTGTTTTTTTAATGCTAACTGATCTTGCATTGGGTAAGTGGTACAATGCACGGGCAGTCAACACAGGTATTCAGTGCTTCTACTCTACCCTCTTTTGTTGAATGTAGTGGCTTTATCTATGAAGAGAAGTTTCTAAAGTAAAAGAAATGACAATAGAAAAATATCTGTTTAGATAAAAACTAATTTGTTTCTCTTTTGGTTTGTTCGTAGTAACGCTGCAAGTACTCTATAAGCTAAAAACAGCCAAAGTATTTGAAAAATCACGGAATAAAGATGACAGGCCAAACACAGATATAGTAGATGAAGATCCATATGCTATTCAGATCATCTCATGGTGTCCAGAAAGTAGAATGCTGTGCATAGCTGGAGTTTCTGCACATGTCATTATTTACAGGTTCAGCAAGCAGGAAGTGACAACAGAAGTCATTCCGGTAATTAGTATAACTGTTTTCTAACTTTGTAGGATTTAGCTATAAGCTAATTGTAGCAATTTACTACTTCATTGTCTTAGTGAAATGGACAAAAACAATTGCCTCATAATGAGGAGACTATTTTTCCTCCACAAAAATACATAAATTATGCAATTCAGCAAAAGTGAAAATTGCACACAAAGATTTTGGTTTTCATTGCCTTTTTCAGGTTTTGCAGCCAATAATAGTTCTTTGCTCTATCTATCAAAGCAAATAGTGGATCAAAACTTGGCTGAAGTGAATGAGATGTGGAGTTGAAGAATTTTCAAAAGGTTTTAGGGAGTTGATTCCTTTTTTCCTTGATTCCTAATAGTCACCATCTGTCTTGTTAAATCTTCTACTCTTGGCTCTGCATACTGCAGAAGCGTGCCAGGCATGCCCTAAGGTCTGTTAAGGACTTTGCTGTGTCACTGTTTTATTCTGCATAGGATACAATGACGAGTTCTATTACAAGAGTTTGAGAAGTCCTTTGTTAAATCAGACACACACATGCAACTTTACTTATCTGAATGTATGAGCTGAAAGCTAACTTGAAGCCATTTAATTATAAAATGTTGTATGTTCTAAGTAAAGCATTAATTGTAATGTAGTTGTTTTCTTTTTCCTCTCTTATTCTGCCCCCTTCAGATATGGCTCCGTTTAAGGAGATAAGGCGTATTTTTTCCCCTTCTGGTGTTTACTTATGTACAAGTACGTTTCCTTCTGAGGGAATAGTTTTTCTAAATGACTTTTATAAATCAGCCCCTAGCAAACTATTCTTCAGTACTAGGAATGCTTTAAAAAATACTATATAGTTCTTTGTTTCAGTCAGTGAGTTAAGTTCGACTTTGCAGATGATGAGAACAAAAGAGCAGAAAACTTTCTTTACACTGCACTACAGTTAATACTAATATTGTTAGAGATCCAGCAGAAGGAAATCTGAAATCATGATGAACTTACAGTTCTTTAAAATGTATGATCTGGTTCAGTGCAACATCAAACATTGAACTAAGTCCTGTGTACACTGCTACAACAGTATAAAGTGTAGCTGTCTATATGCCTTCAGCTCTTCTTAGTTTTAGCATTCCTGAACTACATAAAACAAGTCATCTTCATAACTGAGAATTTATTATGTGCACAGAATGATAATTAAATGGGTCTTGTATCCTGTGTTTAATTTATCTCCAATATTAAGCCGTAAACTTTTGAATATTGGAAATAGGTTAGATTTTCAAGTTTCAGCAATCTTCAGATATTCAGTAGTAGTTAGCATGACTCTGTATTTCTGAAGACTGCATGTGTGTGTTTTAGGTTGCACCACACTACTGTTATCTTTTAAAAGATGGAAAAGTCCTGCGTGTCACTCTTATAACTAGTATCTTCAGTTGCACTTCATTTATTTCATATCTAGTTTTTTGAAAGGCAGAGTTTACTGATAATTCTTTTTACTTCAATTTACAGATGCTGGAAGTACGTCTGTTATATGAAGTAAATGATGTTGAATCTCCAGATGGTGAGCAGGTGCCACCTTTACCAACTCCAGGCACAGGTTCCAATCCTCAATCCATTGTACCCCAGTCTCATCCGTCTACTAGTAGCAGTTCATCTGATGGACTTCGTGATAATGTCCCATGTTTAAAGTAAGTATATTCTGTTATACTTCTGCTGAGTGTGAAACTTCACAAGAATATGTGATGAGAATATATGTACTTTAGTATTATTATAGAGATGTCATTGTTAGTGAAAATGTTTTATTTCTTAGAGCAACGTTTTCCAAAGATCTGAAAGTTGAGTTCTGTTTTAAAAAATCAATATTGCAATCTTAGTTTCTTTAAACTTCATTAGCTGATTTAAAAAAAAAAAATCTGAAAATTCTTACCTTGTGACTTCTGCCTGCTTTAGGAAACTTTGGCATAGATGTTAGTATAGTTATAGATGCTCATGCTTTAGAGCAAAGATTTTCAATAGCAGCAATATAGTTACTTTGAAATCTTATCGTCCATTGACATGAATAGGCAACTTAATGTTTTGTGGCTCTCCTTAACTTTAGGCCAAGTATGTCTGAATAGACAGTTTTCCAGAGCCTTAAGTTTTTAGAACCAAATCAAAAGCAATGAAAATGCATACAAATACCTGAGAGTTAACTCTTTTAAGGCTTAAAAATACATATATTTTTTTAATAACTCTCCAAGGGAACTACTTTGTATTTTGAGAGCAGGAAACAATTAAATTAATGTCCCATTCTCACGGATCTTCATTTTGCATGATTCCTCGTAGTGCTCGCAGTGTAGATCTTTGATCAATTTTCAGATTTTTTTTAAATTGGTAGTTTTGTCCTTAAGGTTCTTGGTGTGTGAACTTTTACTCATTTGAGAAATGAAAGTTAAGAGAAGAAAATCTTTTTTACTCTTCTACAAGAGTGCAATATGAGGCCTCTGGACTATCACCTTTTCCTTGCATAATGTACATTGAACTTAGTTTTCAGATACAAAATTAAGATAGGTATGTACTTTTTGTTTTCTGAAGTTTTAAGGTCCCACCTTGGATTTTAATTTTTTGAGTGCATCCATCCATAAAATAACTAATTCTGATGGGGTTATTTTCTCTGGGTGGTAGTTTTCATATCGTATCGGTTGTACTGAGTTGCAGAAGTGTCTTTCTAAAGAGAACTGGACAGAGTAGAAAAATTGGAAAATTCTTAATTTTTGTAAAATACTGGCAAACCAAAATATGCAATAATGAGAATGAATGAGTAAAACAAGAGGAATTCAGGAACTGGAGGAGCTTATGTTCTATGTAACTTTTTTCGCCTTAAAAGATGAAAGACCTAATTCTTTCCGCAGGGCACTCATAAGTTAGTTCACCAGCATGCAAACAAAATCTTCCCAGGAGCTTCAGTTGCTCCATTCGCAGGTTCATTCCATACAACTGGTCTGCCATTATAATAATTTACCTTGCTTTCAGGTTTTTTCCTACCGTATCATCAGCTTTTTGTTTTGCATTTGTCTCAATACATTGTGCTTCCGTTTCCCTTTTCAGTATACTTCTTCCACAGGTACCCCTCACCCCCTTCCATTCTCTAAACCAGAGTTCTTTGGGAACTCTGAAAAGAATGGGTAACACCTTCTTTTTTAGACACTGAACGCCTTTATTCAAGTCAATACAGCATGCTAATGCTGTTATGCCTTGCTCTGAAGAGGGGAGAAATGAAGTATTTGTGATCATTGATCAATTAATTTTCAATTAGGTAATGAATCAAAAGGGCCCTTAAAGAACTGAATGGCCAGTTCCAGTGTGGGTTTTTTCTGGTTGCTTTTATGTGTTTGTGTTGATTTTTTTGCAATTTTCCAGCTTTCTGAAGTACAGTGTGGTGTAGAATTTAACGAATTCTGAGCCCATAAGGAAAAAATTGAGACTGTGGAGAGTCATAAAAAGATACCCTGTTTTGTTTACTTTGCAGGGTTAAAAATTCTCCTCTCAAGCAGTCTCCAGGCTACCAAATTGAGCTAGTTATCCAGCTAGTGTGGGTGAGTGGAGAACCTCCTCAACAGATAACCAGCTTAGCAGTCAACTCGGCATACGGCCTGTAAGTATATTATACACGGGTTTTTCATTATTCTGTTAAAGTGGTTTAAAATTGTCTATTAAAAATTAAGTCTATGTGTGTTCACATGAGCTGCACAGTAACACGAGAGGCAGTCTTCTGTGCTTAAAAGATAATTGCTTTTGGGTCATGGCAGATCTTGATGACGCTAACACCAGAAACAAATCAGCATCACTCTTCCTCACCTGGTACTGTGCAGTCAAGAGTGTCATTTAAGGCTCTGTTAGATAGGTTGGCAAGTACAATGACTGTGATCTGTTCTACTTAGTATCACATGTTTTTACAGAAGAGTTAAACAATACTGCATTCTAAAATAGTAATTTATAAATATGTGTAATTTAGGGTAATTAATAAAAATTAGGAAGTCTTAAAATGCTGAACAGTTTATATATAAAAGTTTACCAGTATTTGATTAGCACTGTCATTCCTTCCACTTCTTTTTCCAGAGTAGTTTTTGGAAACTGTAATGGTATTGCTATGGTTGATTACCTCCAGAAGACAGTGCTCTTGAATCTAGGCACTATTGAACTGTATGGCTCCAATGATCCTTATCGCAGGGAGCCACGATCTCCCCGAAAAACTCGGCAACCGTCTGGAGGTGAGTAACCCAAAACTTGTTTTAACCAACTGTGCCTTTCTTAGCTTATCTGAGCTATTAGTCTATATTCTTTGAATACAAGCATACTTTTCTCCATTGTGGTTTCATCCTTTCTTCTTGATCTGTCCCTAATGTCACTATTGCAGGTTTGTTACTTGATGTTTCGGTCAAAACTATTGCTTTGTGGAATCTACTGATGCTTGATATCATTGCTTATTTTTCAGCATAATGTATGTTTTAAGAAAAATCAGATGGGAAAACATATCTGTGTGAATAGATATAAGTATAAATGTACAATGGATTTACGCAGTTTATAAGATTTTAACTTAATAACACAACATAAAGTAGTAATAGTATTCTGGTATTTCTGATAAACCCAGTGCCCATATCACATGCTTGTATAAACCCATTAATATTTGCAGATAGCCAGTGTACCTGCTGGGTGGGATCTTTAGGCTTCCTATTTTAAACTTTGACTAGAAATGTCCCTGAAAGGTAAAGGGTGTTATGTTGTGTATGCTGTTATGTTATACTTGAGAGGAAGCCTTTGATTTAAATGAACACATAAACTTCCAAACACAAATTGGTTAAATAAATCTATTTTGAAAAAAGGACTTTGATTTAAAAATATACTGAAAAGGGTGTTCCTTTGCAGCTGAGGAGGAAAGTGACTTTTCAGTCAAAATGCCAAAAGGAAAATTTAGTATTTTTAAATTATTCTTTCCTCTTTGTTATGTAGTGGATACTTTAAGTTAATTTGGAAAATGGCTGAAGACGGAATGATAAACAATGTCACTGCTGCCCCAAATGATTATTTTTCGATAGGAAATAAATTGTTCAAAAATCTTCTTCATGCTCTAGTGTTGGTTGCTTTATTTTTAAGAGATCCAGAATAAAGTCCAGGTAAATTCTTTAGGTAACATTTTATTCAAATGGAAATGGATGCTCTAAGATGTACTTTAATAAATCATTGGTTTGAGAAAGATCCAGTTAGCACCAGTCAGCTTATTTCAACTGAGGAAACTGGTCTAAAAATCATTAACATAGAGCAGAACATACACACTTGGTATCCTGTCAGATAAAATATTTTCTTCTAATAAATAAAAACTTTATTAAAAAAACCCTACATTTTAAGAGAGAAAGAAAACTTTACTGGTTGACTGTGTTAATTCCTCTTGGGAGTAAAGTGCTTAAATTCTTCTTAATGCATTTAGATTATAAACTGCCTTTTGAACATTACTTGCTTTGTTTTCTTGGCTTTTGTTGTTTTAATGTATTGGATCTGCATAACTGAGTTACAACTGTGTCTAAGATGTTCATGAATTAAGTTCTTTTTGCTCATGAATATAACTTACATGAAATCATATATTTTTTCATCTTACATTTTAATACTAATGATCTGCATGGCAAAAGCATTTTATAAACCTGGTTATACAAATTATTCTGCTGGCTTTTCTTTCTCAAATGTACTGTTAGTGTCTCCGTCTTTCCTTTTCTCATTGCTTCATAAAGGTATGCTGAGTGTGGCTTCTTGCATGTGCGGCCTTTCTAACTTATATTCAGAGTCTGTGAAAAAGCTTCGCACCTCTTATATAAGTAAGTCATCTCATGGCAGTAAGATATTTTTGAACATCTGAATTTGATTTTTTGACTTGTTCACTCACCATAAATAGGTTTTTTTAGTCCCTTTTAAGTAATTGTTTTACTTTTAGAAACTGATTTTAATCCATCGTGCATCTATTGTATTTCTTGTTTGTGGCATCTTTAAAAGAAACTTGCAGGAAAAAAAGTAATCATAAAAGTCTCCGCATTTTGTGGTTTTAAATATCAAAATTGAAAGGATTTCCTGTCTCAGATGTTACTGTTTTCTACAGACCTGAGATCTTACTCACCAAACTTAGTGTTGTTTTGAGATCTGAAGCTAGAGGCTTCTCTTGCTTGGTCCCTTTTCTGGCAGAAAAAGCTTCAGAACTCCAGTGTTAGATTATTATTAATAATAATAATTAACATTGTAGAAGGCAGTGATTTGTCTCTTACAAATGAAGATTTACTTCTACAAAGATGTTGTTCATAGAAATTGAGTGGAGGTGTTTGTGTATTGCACAGCCCTGTGAGGTTTCCAAGCAGTTTTGAAGTTCAGGTACTTATGCAAGGGAGGTAGCCCATCAGAACCATAATTTACTTGAGGCCTTCTCTGACTTATTCCATCATTCACAGCATCCAAGAATTTGGAGAACATAAAGCTCATTTTTAAAAGCATAACACTGTTCCTTTCCCTAGGATGCCAGTTTTCTTCACTCCTTGGGCAGAGGTAGGTAATCTCACCCCATTTTTTTAATGGAGGCGAGTAGAATAAAATTAAGCTAAGAGAAGAATGACATGGAGTTAAAAAAAAAATACTTGAGATTGTGGTTCAATTCTGTTAGTTCTGCTATTTTTTTTCCCCCAACGAGAAAAAAAATACATTTCAGAGAGGGTAGGCTCAATAGCCAAATACTGCTTTCTGTATAGTCTTCCATCCTCTGCTGCTAATGGAAAAAGGGAGTTAGGCATGAAAGAAATGCTTCCACCTTATGATACAGAACTGAAAACCACGATCTGCCACTGATTTATTATTGTGAAGGGGAACAAAAGATGATCAGAAGTCCCAAAACTGGTTTCTGAAGCCGATTGTAAAGCTGAATTTACCTGGACTATTTAATTTAGAAATAGGTTAAAACAGGTGCCTAGAACTCTTTTGGGGTTCCTTGTTCTAGTTGTTTTCCCTGTCCCCTTTCTCCTTGAACTGGATCTAGGCATGAACTGTATTTGAATTTTTAACTTAAATGTCAACTAAACCAGACCAACATCAGCTGTGACTAAGCCAAGTCCAGAACTGAGTCAGAAAGTTTGATTGTTGGGTTTGGAGATTTTTTTACTCTTTTTCAGGTTAATTGTTTTTATATTTTTTAGATCTTCATATAGTTCTAGTTATAATTTTTAATTAGGCTGGTTTCCAGTCACGTTGTAGTTTCCTCAGAGATATATCTGCCTAAAGCTTTTGTGGAAAACTGTCAAATGTTTCACAAAACTTACTGTATACATTAGTTAATTTGGGCTGTAATTCTAGGGAGTTTTTAATGCAGTATTGTAATTTTTATGTCTTTGATTATTTTTATTAATTTTGGGGGTTTTCAAATTTCTTGCTACTAGAGTTCAGAGAGATAAGCTAAAAGCTTATTAGAAGGTCACTTTTCCATATGTTTGTGTTCTAGCAGGTTGTAGTTTTTGTAGTTCTGAAATGGAAGCTAATGGACCAATTTGCTTTTGTAATCCATAGCAATTTGCATATATGCTGTAAGCCTGAAACCAGAGAACTTTTCCAGGAGAGCTGACTTGCTGCCAGTGCACACAGTACTTCTATCAGGGTACCTGGGGTTCTTAAATGAACAACAATAATGATTGCTACACCAGTTTCTTCTCATTGGTCATGGACAGACCCTCATAGTTCACAAACTTAACTAAGATCATTCTTGTTTTTCTCTGCTTAGTTTAATTACCAATAAAGTCATAGGTAAAATTACTTTTTATGTATTCCTGTCCCTTCTTCTCTTGCTTAAATAATAGCAGTGATGGCTATGCTTAGATTTCCAAGGTTTCTGTGCCATAATGATTGTCATAATGCACACTTACTCCTTAGTGGGATAAATCTTACCTAATGCATAAAATTAGTGCATAGGTTTACGATGAGAGAATGTTTTTGAGGTTTTCTGTTGGTTCAGTTGATCAGAGTTATTCATTAAGATGTATATTAATCAAATTGTAGCCTCAAGACTTCTTAGAAATCAAGTGTGCAGGTGTGGGACTTCGTTCTTGGCAAAAGACTATTCCTGTCAATGCAGGAGTTTTCATAGGAAAACTAGTGTGAGAAGTTAAAATCTTCCTAGGAAGAAAAAGAATTAAAATATTTACAGGAAAGGGGAAATTAAGTTCCTGAACTGCGTGTTTGGATTTGTTCAGTCTGGCTACTGAAAGAGGATGATCTAGAAACACAACTAATTCTAAAAGCACAGTACAGGTTTGTCCTCCCAGCACTGCTACTATCTAAAACTTGTATTGCTTGTTGGGAGAGCAGCACCTGGATTTTTGGAAAATCTTTTTATACAACCCCATCTAGTACAAAATGTTTAGACCCCCATGCATGTTTAAAACTCTGGTGCTTTCAGATGTCAAATCACACTTTGTTAGAGAATATGTACCATGATTATCCCATAGTGCTCATTTTGATTTACTGACAGATAAATTGGTTTTTTTCTTCTGTGTAGTGGAAAGGTATAGCTTCCACCTGCAATTTCACCATACATTTTAGAATTGAAATCAGTTCCTGCACTGTTGTGAAGTGTAGGCTTAACCAAGCCTGAAGGTCATTTGACAATTTCGCATCAATACTAGTCAGAGTTTTGAGGTTCAAGCTGTACATGCTCTTAGTAATCTTAAAAAAGACTGTTTTGCATAAATGAAACTGTGTGAATACAACATACATATTTCAGAAGAACCTTTTTTCCTTTAAATTATTAACTTCTGGTTTCGTATTTGGAAATTTTTAAAGCTTTGCTAGAGTAGTGCTGTTTCCATATTTTTTTGTTGTCTGTTAACAGATATGTACAGATACACTAGTGCATAGGTAGTATACAGCTGTATAGACATGCGTTGCATGTGTAAGCCCTTGTTGCCTTAGCCATTACCATTACACCTCTCAAGCTTTTTCACTATTTGAAATACTTGTGTGGATGCAAAAACCTTTCATTTTAACAAATATTTCTTAACTGTTACTGTTAAGTATTACATGCTTGGTTGCATTAGTATCACATCATGAAATTTTTCTGAAGGAAAACTTTATATAATAAACCTAAAGATGCATTACTAGCATTAAAATACCAACAAAATTCACTTTTCTTAGTCGTGGGCAGTCTTGACAGCAATTTCTTGTCAAAAAGGAAAATAGAAAAAATTCCTTGTATACATTTAGCTAGTGCTATGGAATAATATTCAGAACCCTTATGAGGCAACTTCCATCTTTAGCATCTGATGGTGGACTCCTAGGCTTTATTTTCTTCACTGGAATGGAAGGAATGAGCTTTTAGATATTAACGTCTTGCAGTTAGTCAAATGATCAGATTTGACAATGTAAGAATTTAGTGGAATTACTCCATACAAGAAAGAACACTTTCGTAAACACCCTAGAACATAAATTCAGTAAGTGACATCAAGAAGGAGTTGTTCTGGAAAATGAATTTGGCAATGCAACAGCAAATACAAAGCATATTACTGTAACAGTGGGAAAAGAATGTGAAAAAAGGCACATCATACTGCACACGTGGTTGTAATCTTCAAGATCCTCTTTCATCTGACTTTCTTTTGCAATTACTTTTTTAATATAACTCTAGGATTTTTTCAAAACAAATTAAATTTGTACTTAATATCTATCTATAGTATGTAAATAATTAACTGTTCTGATAAGTCTGTCTTGTTCAAAATATGGTGGTTTTCACTGAAATTTAATGAGGAAGTGTATTTTCTAAAAAAAAAAAAACTTTAGTAGGAGGAAGTAAGTGACTCTGCAGTCACTGTGGGTAATGTCCAAATTAAAAAAAAAAAAATAATATGTAAGAAAAATTCCATCACAGCTGGCTGGTTTGTAGCTAATAAGAAATGAAGTTCCTAACTGCAATGGAAGAAAGGATAAAATGGCAGCTGTATTTATTATACACTGGTTTTGTGTTCCAGCAGGTCTTTGTGATATTAATGAAGGTACAATGGTGCCAGAAGACCGCTGCAAATCACCCACTTCAGGTAATCAAACTTTCTCTGATCTTCAGCTTCTTGTTGCCCAGAAGATGGCATGTTTTAAGTCAACATTTACTAGTTAAGTAACTATATAAAACCTGTTGTCTTCTCACAAGCTGTTTGAGCTGTCATAAATTTTGCTGTGTTGCTGCTTTTAAGCCTGATTTTAAGAGATACAATAGGAATATCTCATAAAGATGAGAGAAGAGATAAAATCTGAAATATTTGTGCTTCAGGGAACATACTACACAATGGAATTTTGAAACATTGATAAGAGATGAACAAATTCCTGTAACAGTTCATGGGATAGTGTTTCAGAGTCCTCAAAAGTGGTAAAGATTATTTCTGTAAAAAGAGCTAGTTTACTTCTGCTTCCTCATAAATGGTAAATTGATATTTTTCTTTGGAATCAGAGGTCTTCAGAAACTGGCATCCTTACAAAATAGGAGTTCCCTACTTAACACTTCCCCCTCCTTTTTTTTTAGTTGCCACTACTGTACATGAATATCTTAAATGAAAGCTTCAGCAATATGTAATACTATTTAGTATTTTGTTTAATATTGGCTAGTTGAGGCTCTAACCATGTAAATACTTCATAGTGCATGTCAATATATAGTATTTGAGATGAGTATTTCATGTAGTAGCTAAAATTGTCGCTTATTTCACTATTACTCTGAGAAAACTTTTAAAGTAATATGTCACTTTATCTGTTTCATTCAAAGCTGTACTCAAAGTTAAAGGACCACATTGCAGGTTTACTCAGTACCTAAAGCAGTATGTGCCTTCTTTGCAATGTAGTGCAAAATGGTAATTGATACAGGAATCTAAAGATTCCTTTTCTATTGTAGCTTGTTCCTTCCAAAGCTAAGTTGAAAGCGTAACAAAATAATATCCTCTTTGTAGCTCTAGTAGCAATTTTAAAATAAATTTTAATTCCTGATTTGACAAGTGCTGTCTTTTGATGTTAATTTTAAACTGTGCAAAACTTACCTAGGTCAGTTAATGTGATTTTCTGTTTTGCTAACCCTTTCTTAGAGTAAATTGGATTTATTTATAATTAAAGCAAAATTTGGCTGGAAATTTTGATTTTTAAGTCTTAACTGAAGATGTGATTTCATGACAAACCTGTGCAATGCTAAGTATTGGCATGCTGAAGTTGACAACTTCAGCATTATTTTTAATGCAAGCATTTTTTGTGGTGTTTAGAATAAAGTACATGTTTCCTATTTCATTTTTAAATATCAAGACCAATGTCTGTAAACAACTTGCTGTGCAGTGCTGCAGTTGCAGTAAATCACTTTCTCTGTCAAGATTGAAGAGAATTATCGTTCTTACTAAGGTATTTGAATTTTACTCACTTAAAGTCCAGAATAAGTGTAGTTTCTGATAGACTGACATAAAATATGTATAATGAACAGCTAATGAGTTGTAAGCCTTAATCTGTATCCTTTTTCCCCCTTGCTCCAGCATCACTCAAATGTCAGCCCAAACCACTTCCAACTGGTACTGCTAAATCTTAAAGCACTATTTAATTTGAATTAGAGGGTTTCTTTCATAATTTGGAGTTGAAGTAGAGTAAAACTCAATTCACCATTTCCACTAACAGTCCAATGAAAGCAAGCCCAAAGATGAAAATCAAGGTCTATATGGAAAAATTCTAAATTTAACAGTTTACCTCCCCTCCCTCTCTGTTTACCTTCCTCCTGTTTGAGTTGTGTTAGCTGAAGTAGGTTAAAAATTAATGCAGTTTGGATATTTCTTTAAGAGGATCAAAAAAGGAGGCAACTTAGAATAGATGGATTCAAATGTCCCGAAAGGAAACAGAATTAGAATCATAGAATTGTTTAGGTTGGAAAAGACCTTTAAGATCAAGTCAGACTGTAAACCTAACCCTGCTGAGTCCACCACTAAACCATGTCCCCAGGCGCCTCATCCACACGTCTTCTAAATACCTCCAGGGATGGTGACTCCACCATCTCCATGGGCAGCCTGTTCCAGTGTCTGACAACCCTTTCAGTGAAGAAGTTTTTCCTAATATCCAGTCTAAACCTCCCCTTGTGCAACTTGAGGCCATTTCCTCTTGTCCTATCGCTTGTCACCTGGGAGAAGAGACCAACACCCTCCTCTCTGCAACCTCCTTTCTGGTAGTTGTAGAGAGCAATAAGGTCTCCCCTCAGCCTCCTCTTCTCCAGGCTGAACAACCTCAGCTCTCTCAACTGCTCCTCATAAGACTTGTGCTCCAGACCCCTCACCAGCTTCGTCACCCTTCTCTGGACACGCTCCAGCACCTCAATGTCCTTCTTGTAGTGAGGGGCCCAAAGCTGAACACAGGATTCGAGGTGCGGCCTCACCAGTGCCGAGTACAGGATGACAATCACTTCCCTAGTCCTGCTGGCCACAGTGTTTCTGATACAGGCCAGGATGCTGTTGGCCTTCTTGGCCACCTGGGCACACTGCTGGCTCATATTCAGCTGGCTGTCAGTCAACACTCCCAGGTCCTTTTCTGCTGGACAAATTAGGGGGAAATTCCTAATACTGTAGAGGTAGAAATCAATCTCCAATTTATGAGTTGACTATCTGTGAAGACTGCTTTGAAGTTAGTTCATATTAGAATAAAATCTAGAAGTTTTGAGAACTGAGTATTGGGTGAAGTGTATATAATGTCTTAAGTACACACACAATACTAAAAAGAAATAAGTCTAAAGTACCAAAAATAGTGAATGGACAAAAGATGGAGGGGGAAAGCCACTGTTGCATTCCCCTGTAAAATAGAATCTTGAAGTAGCAAGGTTAGACTGTGCCTTGCTTCCCTTGCTTCTGTCCTCTCCCCTCAGCTCTCGGTGAATGAGATAAGGTTCATGACAGTCTTCTCCAGTTTTCCTTTGAAAAAGGTACTCGGAGGGAGGCACCTCCCTAATATGGAAATCATTTGGTGTTGTTTGTGAAGGGAGAAGAGCTGCAGTTCCTTAGGTTTTAAGTTTTACATCTTTTCTGGGTAAGAGCACAAGACTGGAAAGAATCTTGAAAATGGCATTCTGTTTTCAGAGAGATAAGAGGACATTTTGGAGAAATCACTGCACAGTATTGGTGAGCTTGAGATGCAGGACAGAGGCCAGATTTAAATGAACTTCTTCCAGTCTAGAGACTTTCTAGTTAAGAGGAAAATACACTAGCACAAAAAGTTTGCTTGTTACTAGCTTTAAGACTGGAGGATGGGATTGGCAATTGAGTGTGTTACTGGCTTTGACTGTTAGAATATGAACTGTAAAACAGACGAGCCACCGTTTGGGCTGAAGTTTGCATTTGCTCAAGTGATCTACATGTTTCACCTCTTCCACCTTTCTGTGTCCCAGTGAAGAGAAGTGAAAGCTAACTTCCATTAGACTTCCTCCAGTGGGTGGTTATACAGTTGAGAGGACTGTGAGGGGGACTACCTGCCAATACAAGTTAGGAGAGTATCCTACAGTTTTAATAACACGGAACTATAGAAATACTGCGAAAATGCAAGAGAAAGAATAACTTATCTCCTGCTTTTTCTACAGAAGTTAAAAGGTAATAAGCTTAGGTTCCGGGGGGCATTTATCTGACCCATAAAATACTGTATAGCATTGTAAACTGTCAAGTTTTTGTGTTCACCTGTGTCACAATGTTTGCATTCTATTCTTATTTTATACTTCCACAATATAAAATCCAATTAAATTTGGCAATTTTTAGTTGAACTATGTTTTAATTTCATGACAATGGTAAGCCTCGAGTTGTGGCCTATAGCCACCACTGGTTTTTCAGTATTAAGGATTCAGAAAAATCCCAGGTGGCAGCATTGGCTCTGACTTGTCAGCAGAACAGTTGAAGAACTGCAGCCCAACAGTGACTTACTGCATTGGAGAAAAACAAATTTTCAAAACTTGAGTTTATAGTTATGGCAGTGTTCTGTGAATCATAACTTAGGTTAATCTTTGTCTGGAACAATGGTTAGGACAGCAATCTGGTTATTCAATTTAAACATTATATTCAATGAGGGAAATATTTCTAGCAATAAACTTTCTGCGCTGTGCAACATTGTACCTTGCATTATAATATTTGTGGTTAACCTCAGTATGGTAGAATCCCTGTCATACCAAAATAATTTGGACTTTGTAATTTCTAGTACAGCTACAGAGAATACCAGTATCAGTATTTGATATCTTAATACATCTTTGTATCTTCCTTAAAACTCAAAGCTTGTATTAATACATTGATTTTGTGTGAAAGATATATGTTTGTATATCCATTTCATTCTGTCTTCACTCATAGGTTCTGGTTCACAAAACAATTCTGATGATCAAAAAATGAATAATTTGATAGAAAAGGGTACAGTATTTTTCTTTTCTATAGTCTTATTTTTTCTTCAGTTCATCCTTTGAGACACTTAGATTGATCTTTTTATTAAAATATTATTTACAGTGAAGACCAAAAGCAGAAAGTTTTCCAAGATGGTAGCCAGTGACATAGGTAGGAACTAGAAAAATTCTGCTCTGTTCCTAATCCAGTGCCTTACTCTATGCAACACTAACCCAGCAGCAAAAAAATATAATAAAACTCAAATTTCAATGCATTAAGTTATTAATTTTTCATTCTTTGTGCTAATTGGTAATTCTATGGGCTGCTTCTGTACTAAATACACTGGGCACAATAACTCAAAAAAAAAATTAAGGATATTGGTGGTTTCAATTCTCTGATTTTTACAATTGCACTTCTCTATTTTCTGGATGGGTGAAATTCTAATCCTTACTAAGAGTTCAGTCTATGCAAGTCACAACATTATTCCACTACTTTTGTAAAGGTACACTCTCTTTGAGAACACGTGGCTGATTTAATTTCTTTTAACATGTTGAATTCATAGCTGTATGGTCAGATTTCCATATGACTGTGGTCAAGATAGAGGTGGTATCATGTTTTCATTTATTCATCTGGAAGAGGACTTGGTCATATACATATAAGTACACTCCATTACTGTTCCAGAACTGTATTTACTTTTCTGCATCCAACGGTGGCACAACACCCTACCAGCTCCAGACTTGTGTCTTAACAATTTGGCGACAAAATTGCCTTGGAATATGTTGTATGCAGGTAGATTGAACCCTTTTATGATTGGAATGGAAATTAACTCTGCTTCTGACAACTGGGTCATTAAATGACGGTAAAAGGCTGTATGATTTAATTTTGGGAAAGGGACTCTTTTTCCTTAACTGGGATACGGTTATTTTCATTTCAGAATCACTGTGTTAATGGTTCATTTTGGTTTTGTTTAGTACATTAGTATATCATTGTAGGAAGATTTAATTTTATCTCTTTAGTCAGATCTAAAGGTTGAAACTATATAGTAAAACTGTTTGCTAAGCTAGTATTTCATAGGTTGTGTGGAACCATAGGTTAAGACTAGGGCGGAAGAGATTTCTTTTCCTGTAGTCTCTCTTTGATTTGCTGTTTGGCAATTTAACTTTTATCCTAAACCATTAATCCCTTTCATTGCAATTCAGTAATTGAGAAGAAGAGTCATTCAAAATTCAGTGTGATAAATACAAGAATGATGAAGTTGTCTTTGGAACCTGACGTACAGAATGAGAGAGAGCAAGAATATGCCCTCTGCTCAGTACTGCGTTGAGCCCCCCTTGCA
This sequence comes from Gavia stellata, assembly GCF_030936135.1. Taxonomy (NCBI): domain Eukaryota; kingdom Metazoa; phylum Chordata; class Aves; order Gaviiformes; family Gaviidae; genus Gavia; species Gavia stellata. The sequence goes on from NC_082595.1 coordinate 39,825,280, forward strand.
GTGATAACAGAAATGTTAGGGAAGATGAGTTCTGAGACAGTGGAAGCCTGAATATAAGTCAAGAAAGCAAATGGCTGTCAATAATATATTACATCAATTCATCTGTAATTAAAAACCACTGAGTATAATTTACATGAGTATGAATATGTTCTCCTAAAGGAAAGTCAGGCTAACTAGAAACTTATGTTCAGTTCTTCTAATGAGAAAAACAACACTTAATCTTGTGCATGTTATATCAATGCCTGTTGATGAGATAATGTTTTTCTTTTGTCCCAAAGCAGTCTCTTCTGAACTTAAGACAGCCTGTCTTGTGCAAAAAAACATACTATGTTTGAGTATGACTTCATTTTTTTCCACTTTTTTCAAAGAGTAATATTACAGTTTTAATAAAATGTGCTAATGAAAATTCTATAGAACTAATAACATCTGTTTCAGCTTGAAGCCTTTCAGCTGAAAGTATTGTGAATGTTCTTCACAGCTAAAAAAGCAAAACATTTATTTACAAGTAATGCATTCTTCAGGCTGTAAGTTAAAGGCAGAGTTAATTGAGACAATAATGCATTTGGAGTGTAATTCATAAGCATCTCCCAGTCAGCCCATACTGTGATTTGCGTAACTTGCCCAGTTTATTGGAAGTTTAAAGAAACTTAATCATTTAATCTGCATTCTGTTAGAGTTTTGAGTGGTTTGATGCCAGGTACTGAATGTTTTGTTCCACTGCCATGTTTTCTATACTTTATCTGGCATGTTTATTCTGCATGGCTCTTTTTGAACTTCCATTCTAAGCTCTTCCACACAAGTAAAACACCTCTTCTTCGGTGTTAATAGTTGCATGTTTTTGCATTTCATTGTTTTAAACTGAATTGCCAACTAAATGTGAATGGACAATGAGTTTTCTAAAATGTGAGTGTCACTTACTGTCATTAACTTCACCATGTTGTATGAAACAAATTGTTTACCATCAACTGTGTTCACATGGATGAATTTGATGTATGTAGCATGGTTGTAGCTCTTTGCACTGGCATATAGTGCAATCAGTTCAAGTTCTTTCCGTTATTTGTCAATGTGTGAAATATAACCTGTGAAATGGATTGCGAAACAGAACAAGAATTATTTACATTGATAAGTTCAGTTGCTGTTAGTATCACTCCTGTGTTTTTTGTCATGTGGGAACAGTAAGGGAATACTGCTTGCAGAGTGAGAAGTAATTTCATTTCGGTGATAGGGTGTAAGGTGGTAACATAATACACATGCATTTAGAAATATGAAGCCATTGTCAATTCAATCACTTTATTGAAACTTATATAGAGACATCTTCATTTCTACAGATTTCTATCATTAGTGACAGTATCAGACAAGGATTCTTGCTTTGTTAAAGGATCAAAACCGATTTAAGACTGCAACAATAACATAAAACAAAATGTAAATGCTTCATGTACCAACACATCAGCTTTGCCATATATGCTGTTTGGATCAGCTGGTCTTCTCTTTGTTTCTGAACGTTCAGTTGTGAGTGTTCTGTGCTAAGGAATGGGTAGTAACTGAAGTTAAAGACCTATTGTGAATATGTTGCTTTTGTGTCATGTTTCCCTTTTATTTGCATCAGGGGTGAACTTAGGAAAAGCTGCAATTACCTTGGATATATGGGGAAACTTGATTTAACTGTTTCTAGAAATTATAGAAAATACTGCGGTCATTATTAAAAGCAGCCATTTCTCTTAGGAAAGGCAAATATTTGAAAGTATAAATGTGCTGTGGAATAGTACTGAGAAGTGTACCAAATGTAGATGAACTTACAGGAAGAAGAATTGGTAGGAAATACTTAATTTCTAAGGCCATGTCATTTTTATAGAAAGGCATTGTGATCCAACTTCAGGGGAACCGAAATCTTAAGCAGTTTTACTCATACTTTGGTCACTTAATTATTCAGCATGAAGAGATATATGCCATTAAATACACAGCTACGAATCAGGTCAGAAGTTAAGAGGTATTGTAATGTCCATTTCTGGAAAGAAGCCTTACTAGAGATGCATGCAAAATATTGTAGACTTCATAACTGTTCCAGTAGACTACATGTCAAATACTTCTCAGGAAAATTGGTTTTATTTATTTCCTGCAGTTTATAAATTTAAACACAATTGCAAACAATATTAGTAGGCAGATCTAAGCAGAGTAGCTTTATTTCCAAACTTTTATAATCCCTGCTGTTACTATTGACATGAGGTTTCTCACATTTGTTACATTCTAAGGGTACACCTAAATTTTTCAAACAGTGCTAAAGTCATTGACTGTTAATCCTGTTTTCATGGAATCAAATTTAACATGCTCATAGTAAGTGCTCATTTGCCCCAATGCCAGAGTAAGACTGTTTCTTCCAATGTGTTTTCAATACTTCGATCTAATTTTGCGTGTATCAAGTACATGTTTTCTTACACTCTCTTGTAAAATGGCTTTATTATTCTATCAAATTTAGAGATTTCAGCATTGATAATCTGTTTCTCTATTGTACTGTCACCAGTACAATATTCAATTCTTTAAGCATCTTGAAATTGGTAATGTAAATCTTTCACTTCTGTGTAGTTGTCCAATATAGAATAATTTGGGATCTTTGGTATGTCTAACAAATTCTAAGCTGCTTAGTTATTTCTCATAAAAAGTTAAATGAGATAGGCTTTATGTAAACTGTTCTCTTGTCTGTCAAAACACCAAGATCCTTGTCTCCTTTAATATTTAGAAATTTTTCTAAAGGGTTTAGACTGTTACCTTAAGTAGGGAATGATGAGAAATCACTTTATAGCTTTCAAACTGGTATGCTATACGTTGTAAGTATCAGCTCAGGATAACCCACTGCAAATAAAATTTAACTATTACTTTTAAGCCACAGCTTCCTATTGATAGTTAAGTCATGTCTCAGCCTTCACGTTTTCTTCACTGAGTTGGTTGAGCCTGCTATGCTGAAATATAACATGTTATGCCAAGGTAGCCTTTCATGTTTTAACACCTTCCCCCTCAAGCCTGACCTGTGAGAAATCTCCAAGAATCCTGAAAGTTGTTTTTGGACAGTTCTCCAATATCATACTTTCATGATGCTTATTTAATTATATATATTAACAACAGAAGGAGTGTGTGTGTGCCTGTGTATGACTCTAGGTTTTCTAATTTAGAGGAGTATTAAATGTAGGTCTAAATACAAGCAAAATAGTCATTGCTGCCTTGAGCAGCATGGTGCCAGGAGGAACAAAACAGCTCCTCAGTCTCTGTCTCCTTGTCTCACACCAGCTGCAGAAGTGTAGTCTTGGCTGTAAATACTGCAGCAACCACCACTGGGAGGTATTAAACTCTGATATGACAGCTACTACTTGAGGTCAGCCACATCCAGCAGGAGCAGTCACCATTACCTTTGTCCTGCTGAACAACTGGAGTAAAAAGCCTGATACTGAGCACTCTCTCTGTAGACCTCCATCCTATCTTTTCCATTTCTCTGATTTATATCTTGTGTCATAGAAGTTGCTGGTTTTCATCTGAGGCATAGCAAAACTGAATTTTCCAAAACTATTGTAAACTATAAGCCAGATATGAATACAAGCATGTTTTTTATATTAAGTAATGTTAGTTAAAAACTGCTTAGCTGGAGAAGTACTCCTATTTTCTTGTTGCATTTTTAGGCACTAATTTCTTTAAACACAAGATGGCACTACTGCTATTTAAATAGGTTCTTGTTTCCTATTTCCATTTGAATTATTGAGACTTTTGATACATTCATGAAATGTATTTTTTTGCATAGCACATTAATTCACGATTTCTAGCAACGACATCCTTTTTAACAATTCATGTATCCTCTTGTCCTATTAATGAGGCGTAGTTCCGTGTTTGTAGAAAATGATGTCTGGCAAATTTGTTTTACCTTATCAACCTAGTTCACACAGCTGGCCTTTCACTAAGGAGCAAAAAGCTAAAACTGTGGATTGACTCTTAGAATCCAACACACTTGCCTGTACTTTTTATTACCTGCTATATTACTTGTTACCTAGTATCTTTTCTTTTGTCAGTTTTCTCTAAGTAGTTAAAAATGTGTGTTAAACGTTCTATTTAAAAAGCCAGAAGTGACTGCTCTGGTCTTCAAAGTGACTAAGTTAATCATTGCTGGTATTCACACATGGCAAAAACTGTGAAAAGCCAAAAATAACTCCAATTTTCTGTGTGCATACTTGAGCTTTTGTTCAGTATCTCAGCTCTTACAATTTACATGGCTAACACAGAAAACAAGTCTTACGATGAGGAATGCCCATCTTGTAATTCACAATTCCACACGCAGTTTCATGATCTCTTTTCAAGCTGATATAAGGTCAAGCTGATGGCAAAAGATGGAGTCCTGGTCACTAGTGCTGTTTTGTACCATGGTTTTCTGTTTGTACAGCCGAGCTCTGATCTGAAACAGGAGTTGATATTGTTGAAAACAACACTTGGCAGAAACTTCATTTAGATGACTTTTGGCCTCACCATTAAGCTAGGCAGATGCCAGTACCAATGCAATGATGAGGGTAGAAAACATGTAGTTGGGCCTGCACTAAGGTAAGTTGAAGTGACTAGCATTTCAGTCTGAGAGTAAGTAATTTCAACTTAATTTGAATAGGACCTACTTTGTAACATTGACACATGAAGGAAATTAGAAGATTATTTCTGGAGTCTTATTCTCAAATTTTTATAATGTATGACAGGAATAAAACTGTTCAACTATTCAGATAACTAGCTTTTGCAATATTGATGAGCATAATTGATGATACAGTGAAGTATTTCACTTCTTGAAGGAGTGGAAGTAACTTTAAATCTGTTAAATCTTTAAATGCTGTTCTTCAGGATATGTAGAAAATGGAATGATTTCTGTTAAAATTATAATTAGAATGAGTTAACTCCATTTTTAGCTGAGAGAAGGGGCAAGATTCAGGCTGCTTTATGACTGGTATCCATTACAAGGTACCCCCAGAGTTATGAGGCTATTCTCAACATGTACTTTAGGTAGAGAAGTATTACCCTTACAAGAGACTGAAGAATTAAATGATATATCAAAATTCAAGCATATGGCAGGGAAATAAATTCAGAGTCTAGCCCTGGTCTAGTAGTTAAGCTACATCAAAATTATTCCTTCTGCAGTAATTATTGAAAGAAAGATGGAAGAGGGATGTATGGCTACTAGCTTACTAGTGACTTTTGTTATAGCAGCATTTGTTAGTAATGTACTGCTTTTTAAATGGACTGCAAGATTTCTGTTCCTATAATGAGAATTTTCCAAGGCAGGGATGAGTTCAAGTGCTATTTTTTACTTCAGCAATATTATCAAAATTATACTATCTTTTGTTTCACAGTGTTGCAAGTATTTGTATGCTGCTGATTTTATAATTATTCTCTGTAACATCTTCATTTTTCTAAGGTTGCGGATTGCATCCCAGATTACTAGCTTTTTACACATGTGCATTAATGTTTCAGCATAATTAAAGTTCATCTTTTCTCTATTTTAAATACCTCAGGTTTGATCAGGAAGTAGGGCAGAATAAGAAGGGATGGGATGTTTACTTATGTAAACTTCAGTGCACTTTCTAGCAATAGCCAAGAGTCTGTATTCTGTCCTCTCACCTGAGGAGATAAAGCTGGAGGTTGAGCCAAAGCAAAATTCATCCAGTCTATCAAGTTCTGCCTGAAGCCTGAGGAGAAATTAAGCTCGGCAAAAGTCGTAAAATGCTGTATTTGGGGATTTTGGTATCTTCCATGTTTTACTTTGCAGCCCTCCCTTGTGGAAGTGAGCCTCTGCTTTAGTAGGAATTCTGTGAAGTACTGCAATTAATGTAATAAACAATGATATATTAAGTATTGGGAAAGAAGCAAATAAAGGCCAGCAGAATCATGTTTATTCTTTTTAAAAAAAGATATACTTCACTTTTCAGCAAAGATGTCCAGGAAACTAAGTTTGCCAACCGAGTTAAAGCCTGATTTAGGTAAGTTTACATAGTTGATTTTATTTTTATTAGAACTGTTTAACAGAATGAAAGTATGTTAAAGTAAGAGTCCTAAATTATGTAAACTATCATGACTTTGTTGCATTTATCTGAAGCGTGGAACTAAAATTTTAATTCCACTGTTTTTGGGGGCTCTCAGGCACAAAATGTCATTGCTGTCATCATAAGGTAAGCCTGCAAATCTTGTATCTGGCTTATCACACTTTTATCATAATTTTTAGGCATCTGTCACTCACTTTATCAGTAGTGTTGTGATAGCAAAAGCATGAATAAGCAGGTAATGTCAGGAAAATTGCTGCCTGTTTAGAACCATCTGATACTCTTTAAATTGAAAAAAGAAGTATCTTAGGAATAACAGGATATGTTGAGGTCCACTCAACAAATAGTTGGATGTAGTTTTACAAATGTTAATTGTCTTGTGACCACTCTCTCTAAATGAAAATAATATACAGCTGTTTGGATGGATGACCAGTCTGAGAATTTCATTTTTCTTGAAAAAGCACAGTAACTTTTTATATAAGAAGCAGTTCAGTTGTGAAGTCTGTAGTACTAAAGGTCATTATATTGCATAACTAAAACAGCATACAAATGAGTAGATTTTTTTTTAGTACTTTGCCAGCTTGTAGATCAGATCCAGCTCCCCTGCCTTGTTCTCTAAAGATGATGGGGGACAGCTGTAGACTTACAGCAGTAGATGCAGCCTGAATGTGCAAGCTGTCTTCTGCCTGCCACAGCTTGCTCCACCTCCTGCAGCAGAATCGCTACCACAACCGCAGCAGAAGACAGACCAGGATCAGACTGGCAGCTGCAGAACTGTGTATTTCACAACTGCTGCTGTCAGCAAGGAGGCAGTCCATGGCACTGGGATGTCCTGAAACTCAGCTGGACTACCCTGACTTACAATTTACAATTACAGCTTGCTCCACTCAGGGAAATGTGAAGTTGGAAAGAAACCTCAGAGATCCTTTAATCCATTGCTATGGCAAGGATCCAGATGTCCGATAATTTAACCTCTCATCTATTCATGAGGTTCCAATAAATAAGTTTTTAGAAAAATCCCAGTCAGAAAGTTCCAATATTTTGTAGTCATAGACAAATTTCCTGTTTTTAATATGGAAGCAAGGAAGATTGATCAACTTTTCTTGTCCTTTCCACAATGAACAGGGATAACAAGTGCTCCTTATCTGTTAGCCATCTTTTATGCTGTTGAAAGTTGTCATTATATCTCTAATCTTCATTTTTGCAGATAAATTTACAAAGTTCAGTTCCTTCTCCTTTTTTAGGTTATGTTGTCTAAATCTAGGATGGCTTCTGTTAATCTCCTCTGGACTTGGAATTTTTTCTCATCTTTCTACAACTCTTGTGCCCACAACTGGAGGGATTTAACTGTGACCTTGTTGGCATGAAAGAGCAGAAAAATTTGATTTCTCTTTTCAATCTGTGTCTGTTCTTCCTTACTATGTTTACTAATGGTTTAAGGATAATTTCAGTTTAGGGTGAATTTTATAATACTTTGCAAACTGGCCCACATTTGTACTTTTTAATAGTGTCCAATTCATTCTAATTCTACTGTTGTTTTACTCCCAGTTCTTTGATAGCAATAAGTACTTAGAAGTTGTCTTTTTTTTATAAAGACTGGAGAAAAGAGAATGCTGAAATTATTTCAGTATTTTCTAATCCTGAAAGTTTCAGCATTCTCTACATAATTTAAAATTTGCTGTTCTTTCTACTGAAATGAATTTTTTTGTCATCTCATTTCTGGTATAGTCATAAAATAGTTTGTACCTTCCAAATTGTAATAGCCTTTGACTGGTTTTGCTTGACTTTGCATGTGTGTGGATATCTTAGATGCCTCATTTTGTTCTGTGTAAAATTCTAGGTTTTCAGGTCTGTAAATAACCTGCTTAGGCAATTATAATCTTTTTTTTTACTTCTATCTTTTCTCCTAGTGGGATAGCTTTTGTTTAATGTTCTTCAGAGATTGTCAGCTTGCTTGTGTTTTTTGTCACTTATGTGACCGTATGCACTGGCTCTAGGAGACAGCTGAAATGCCTTTCTCCCAAGTTCATTATCCTTATCATTTTCTCTCTGTTCTTTCCATGGCTTCTTGAAACCTACTCTTCCATGATCTCGTTCTTTCACATTACTTTTCTGTCTTTAGATATTTAACCTACCCCTTTTCCTTCCTAAATAGCCAAAACAAAATCTGAAGTATGTGCTTCTGTATTTATCCTCCACCTTCTAAAACAGAAGTTATCTTGAACATATTCTAATCTGCATTATACCATTGCTTTTCAGTGTTGTAATCCAGATTATTAATTTACCATTGCCACTAGGTCCTATCCTTTAGTGGCTCAAAAGAGCCTCATCTTTCCATCCTTCTGATGAAGTGGTGTGTAGTGGGTCATCAAACTGTACCTTCCTCTTCAGCTGAAACAAATCTGTTAACAAACCATAGATTCTTCCTTGACTTCAGGATAAATAATATGCAGTAACGTAGTTAAACTCTTTACCCCCAGTTCTCTTTCCTGAATGAATGTCCACTCTCCGCAGTGCCTGTATTGTCTGGCAAGTTAATTTTTATGGGGTTTTTCCTGTCCATTCCAACACGTCTGGAATTTGTACACGTGCTCTTCAAATACTCAACCAGATGCAACTCAGCAAATGCATATTTAATTTTATGCCTATTGCAGTTAACATACAATGATATTCAGACTGTTTAATCCATGTTAGAGTTGAAAAAACATTAAGCTAATAAATATTCAAGCCTGAAGAAACAAGCATCTTAAGAGGTTGTGGTCATTAGAAGAATTATAAAAATAAATAATTGTTTTCATTGTTTCACTCTGCATTTGGTTTTTTTAAATGTGAAAATTTAGGATGTCAACATCTGAGTGGTTGACCTAGTTTCTTGTTATAATCCATGGTTTACATTTGACTTAGCTAAAATTCAGCAGGACAGTAATTTTTCTATCCTTGTTGGAATAAGACAATCCTGAGAAGATTCACTGTTGAGTAGATGTCTGTATTTAGTCAGTTGAAATCTAGTTTGTATGCTTTTCAAGTGCATGTTAGATGTTCTTTGTAGAAAGTTTTGCAATAATGTAATGCAATTAGCATAGTGAAATTCCAGAAAGTATGTGGTTAAATGTTGCTCTTTAGCTCTTAATCCTGCTTTAAAGATGCCTGTTGCATCTATACCCTACCTAAAGATCAAAAACAGTAACTTAATTTTTTAAAAGTCATTATATAAATTGCATCAAGCTTTTACTAGTAAGGGTTGTCTTGTGCTAAAATTTTGGAATGATGAGTTAAAGTAAAGCATTAATTTGTGAATGCACAGATAAATTCAGACATGCTGATGTGTTAAGTATCACCACATGTACAGACGGCACACAGCTAAAACAAAGCAGCACATTTACTGGTTTGAGGCTTTTGTTAATATTAGAATTCACTCTGTTACGAGACCCTTATTTGCTAAGCAATGAGCAAGATGTCCTGAAAAGTTTATTAGTGCCATTTTGTACAGTACTCAAAACAGGAATCTTCAGCTTTGCATACCAGTGCCAGGTGGCATTTGGTAGCATTTGATGTTTCTCTTACTGAAAGTTTGGATGTGTGTAAATAGCCTGTTAGACCTCCTCCATACAGTTTCCTAAAGTGGGACAATATTATTGTGAGTCGTTACATGTTATCATGCTGTCTGGATGTCACTGCAGTTCTTAAACTAAAACACTTGCATCTTCATCAGATTATTAAACTGTGTTCCATAGAAGCCAATATTTTTTAATCTGACCAATGAACTAATTGGCAGAGAGGTTTGTGATTCAATTTTTTTTAAAGGAGTCCTGTTTGACTGTTAGTCTCTGTCCCAAGAAGACAGAAATATGCATAACAATTGTTCATGACAATTACCTAACGGCAACCTCTGCAAAAAAAGATTGGGTGCTTTGTTCAGGATATGGTGTTGAAAACTGGGCCAAAAGGAAATATGACTAAGGAAGAATACAGGAGTAATAATCAATAGAATGGTATTTAGTATATACCTCATGCTAAAGAACAAGAAACAAAATCTGAATTCTCTTAATGCCTGCATTTTGCCATTCTTTTTAATTAACACTGATTTATTTTCAGATGTCAAAGACAACTCTTTCAGTCGATCCCGGAGTTCTAGTGTAACTAGCATTGATAAAGAGTCACGCGAGGCAATTTCAGCTCTTCATTTTTGTGAGACTTTCACAAGAAAGGCCGATACATCGCCCTCCCCATGCTTGTGGGTTGGGACCACACTGGGTACGGTGCTTGTCATTGTACTGAACTTACCCCCAGGAGGAGAGCAAAGACTTCTTCAACCAGTAATTGTTTCTCCTAGTGGTATGTACAAAGCAGATGGACTAAAGTATACTTTATGAAAGTATTGTTGTTCTTATTTTTTTAAAGAAAATGGTTTTATCAATAATGGATTAATTGAAACTTAAAATATACTTCATTGATTTAGCTACTAAGGTTGACAATCTAGATTGGTTACTTCATTACCAGTTTTTAAGTTGCAAATTTGAAAATGTGATCTCATATAATATAAAAATAGCACTTTAATGTATACTTGCTGAGAAATGCATTTTTTCTAACCTTAGTGTAGTACATGGCAATTATTAAACAGAAATAGCGGAATACAAATTAGGGGTTGTATATTGAACAACTAGCTTTAATTATTAGTGATAAAATATTCCTGTGCATTTCTGTGAGAGATCTTGTATCTTGTTTTTCTGGTACACAGCAACTGATTTTGTTGTAATTGTGTGTTAATGGTTTGCTTGAAAGTACTGTTAGGCATAGATTTAGCTTTCCTGCTGCCACTGTCTCATGCTGCTCTGCTCCACTTTGCTCACACAGATGGTATCAGGACATGCAAATTGCAATGCTATTTGACTGAAATAGTGATTAGGAGTAGTGTGACCTCTAGACCGTATTTGATTTGTGCTTACCGAGTATGGTATTGGCAGCAGTACTCGCATTTGGCAGCATTTGATCGTAAAGGCAAGGCTGCAGACTGGACAGTATGTTTAATCAGTGGATCCGCAGCATGAACCTTAAAAGATACCGCCATGTGTATGACTTTTTTTGTGCTTTGCAAATGTTCATGTTTTTACTTGCATGTGAATAAGTAAAATAAGATATGTATTAGCTTAGGATCTGGCCTATAGAGATAGTGATTTAAACAGTGGGGAGGGAAAACTTTTCCTCTTTCAGTTTATGCTAAAGAAGTGGATTCAAGTGTGAACTGCACATGTTGCGTGTTTCTGAACCTGTGTTGAAGAAAAAGAGGGTGCTCACCTTTCTCTAATAACATTAATTGTTGATATTAGCATACTCTGTACTCCTCAGGAGAGAATGAAATTAGTTGCATTTGTGACACTGAACTTGAATACAAATGTGCATCCCAGCTTGGCTCTCTTAATAAATGTGTACATTTCCGTTGAAGTTAATGGAAGAGTATGCATACACTTAACCCTTGAAAACTGGTTTAACATTTTCTTGAATATGTATGTCCTCTTGCATGTGCTTCATTGGTTTTTAGATAAACATCCAAAGGTTTGGTGGGTACATCTGTTTTGCTACAGAGGCAAGCCGAAGTTCTTGTTTTCTTTTCATTTTGCTAGCTTCTTAAAGGAATATTTTGTAGCTTGAAAGACAATTTGAGAACTGTTTTAGAAATATGCTCAACTTGTTTTTCCTAGGAACCATCCTGAGGCTAAAAGGGGCAATCTTGAGAATGGCTTTTTTGGATACCACAGGATCTTTGGTCCCACCAGCACATGAACCCTGGAGAGAACACAATGTTCCTGAAGAGAAAGATGAAAAAGATAAATCGAAAAAGCGACGACCTGTCTCAGTGTCCCCCTCTTCCTCTCAGGAAATCAGTGAAAACCAATATGCAGTGATATGTTCGGAAAAGCAAGCAAAAGTTATCTCACTGCCATCCCAGAACTGTATTTATAAGCAAAACATAACAGAGACTTCTTTTGTTCTTCGTGGAGATATAGTGTCATTGAGTAACAGTATCTGCCTTGCGTGTTTCTGTGCCAATGGACATATTATGACTTTTAGGTAAGACCAGTTTGAAAGTAACTTAAATATAAAAAGAGCAAATAGTCTTCCGCTAGATAAGAAGTTTCCTTTTACATAAGAATATGAAATAAAAAATCTATATTCACTCAGTGTTGATGAACTTCTAACACTTGGGCCTGGATAGTTTTGATGACGCATTCGTATTAGTTATGCCTTAACACATGAAAAAGTTATCAGTTTAGCTCAAGGTACCCTATTTCAACAAATAGGATACTATTTGGAACTACTTCAACAAATAGTTCCAAATGTGTGATACAGGTCCTTGAGTTGATGAAGACTCGCAAATGTGAATTTACTCCCTGATGGACAAAACTACCTTGAGTCAGACCGTCAGCTGGTACCTGACCACAACTCTGCATATTTTTGTGCAGGTTTGCATCACACTTCTGCCTCAAGCTTACCTTTTTTGTTGTGTAGCTTGCTCATGTCTTAAAGGCCTTAAACTCAGGCTATATAAAGGTAAGCTTAATTGCTAGCAGTTGTAGTATAGAAATAAGTCATCTGAAGTAAGGGGTTTAAGTTATGAGTTTAAACATGTAAAAGTAATGTTTGAATGTACTTACATGTTGCCTATGTAATTTTAACATGTCCTTTTTCTCGAATATTTCCAAATGCTATTTTATTCTGAATAGTAGTGTGTGTATATCTATACCCTTGCACCTACATTTTAGTCCTGGCTAATGCTAAGATCAGTGTGGAACACATCATTATAAAATTGTGCCAGTAAAATTCCTAAAAGGTTATTTTTAAGGTTGCAAAAACAAGCTCTCAGCTTGGGAAATTCTCTAAAAAATATACCTCTTCAGGAAGCTGTTTGGAATAAAACTAAAGCTGATCTGATGTATACAACAATTAAAAAATAAGTTTTGATTGTTAAGTTAACTCTATTGATCTATGTCCCAACTTATATTCTAAATGCCTCTAGAAAATGCTGCTCACCTTGCAGGGCAAGCACTCTTTTTTCACTAATTAAAACTGAACTTAATAATGTTCAGGTGCCATATATTCTAACAACTGTTTTCCTCAGGATTCGTTTTGTTTTCTAAAGAAGTTTGCGTAGGGGTAGGTGCTAAATTATAAATATTGAATTGTTACATTGTGTAGGGAAGTTGAACTCCAAGTATTAACTCCATTTCATAAGCCTGAATTGCTGCTGGGAAGTGGACTTCACGTGCTGCTTGTATAAAGTTGTCAGAGCATCGTATCATACCCTAGATGCTCAATACTTATCTACTGATATAAATTTAGATAGGACTTACTATTCTGTTACAGATTTGGTTGAAAATGCTGTCATGGATGTCATGCTTGTCCTACCTGATCTAATGTTTTTGTGTTTTGTCTTGAAGCTGTAAGGATGTTTTATGCTTCCATCGGTCTGAAGCAAAGCACTTCCCTGTTAGTAACTCACTGTTAGGAATATTCATATTTTAGATACGTGCATGGCAGAAGTATCATTTCTGGGTTATGTGCTTACAAAAGAATATTGCTTTTTTATTTCTTCCTGTAAAATTTGCCTACAAAGTCATGTTACCTGTTCTCCTTCCTTTTGTTTGTCATAGATGAAGTCTCCTGCTAAGAGACAATCCACAATCTGTAAAATGCAAGCTTAACATGTAGAAATCTCAGTATCATACAAAAAAAAACGCCACCCAGCACTTACTGTTGCAGATACTACATCTTTCTTTTTCTTTGCTTTTGGCTTCACTTTGTCCCTTTACTGCTTTTTTAGTTTCTAGCAATAATAATCTTATGCAGGTGGTATCTGCAGCAGAAGCTGCTTAATGTATTATTGGTACATTTGCAGCTAGTCTTGTGTAAATTATATCTTTAAAAATTTCACAGGGGATGTTTTTGAGGCAGTGGTTTATTTTGGATTCTCTTTATCAAGACATCAGGTGTTCAAGCACTTTACTTGCATTTATTATTACTTTGAGAGAGAGGAATGTTTGGTAACAAGAGCATTGTTACAGCCTGAGTGTGTTGCATCTGTTCTTCAGTAGCTTGATGCAGTAAGTACTGCAGTTAATGTTCAGAATCAGAAAAATAGAAGGTAAGCAAACTTTATTTTAAGAGGACTTCCTCTTAAATATGCTGTCAGACAAAAAAGGTGGACATAATTCCTAAGATTGTTGTTTGAGGCTACTGAATTTTGTTTTCCTTTGAAAGCACACCCCTGTGTATTTCCAAGTGTTCTTGACTTTTATTTTTAGTCAAGGAGAAATTCTTCACCTGAGAGAAGAGGCAGGTTGTTTAATTGTAAACTTTTAGCAGATACTTATCAAAATACTTCATTAGTAATTACTGAATAATGCTTTAAGTGAATCTGTGATTTACATGCTCAGAATCATTTAAATGATGCTTTTACATGCATCTGTGATGCAGATGTTTAAATTTCACTTTTGAGGTGCTACCTTGAAAAATCTCATATTTGTTTTGAGGTTTTGTAATTGCATAAAATGATACCCTGTTTAGTGGTACTTATGCAGATGGTGAAGAAAAAATACTGTATTGCAGTTTAAAAATGAGCCATTTGATCAAGAATAGATAATTCTGCTATATTTAATGTGTTTTTAAATTATTTTTCTTAAGTTTGCCAAGTTTAAGGCCATTGTTGGATGTATATTACCTGCCACTCACCAATATGCGGATAGCCAGAACATTCTGCTTCACCAATAATGGACAAGCACTCTATCTTGTCTCACCAACTGAAATACAGAGGCTGACCTACAGTCAAGAAACATGTGAAAACCTTCAGGTAATGAGTTAAAAAAATGACTGTTTTCTGACAGATATACTCTGAGGTTCATGGTTCTAGATTCACAATGCTTACAGTAATTCAATTTGTCATAAAGCCAAGCACTTCAGCTTTTGTGCTTTGATTCTTCTCACTGGAGAGTCTGATTCAGGATGAATCAGTTCTTCTACTCTTAAATTTTACTGTTTCGTCCATACTGTTGTATTTGAAACAGTTTCTTACTTAATTTCCTTTTTGATCGGTAGGAAATTTCCTTGTTTAATGTGTGCAGTTAACAAAACTCCCTTGTTCAATTAATGCTGGTGGAGGCACATGCTGGCACAAGCGGGGAATGCTAACTCGGGATACTTGAAGGAAGCCGTTATGTTTCAGGGCTACTAACAGCTTGAAAAGATTCTCAGCCATGCTTCAGCTTGGAAGCTGTATAGAATACTGAAATAGCAGAGATGTAGGCTGTAAGCTGTACTTTCATACCACACACAGATATGAGTATTTGTAGATATAGTTTTAACAGAACAAAATCAGGGGCGTTGCCCAAGTTGTTGAGGGGCAAACACAGCTTTACTCAAACACATTTTTTTGCTACTGAATTTCAACCTATCAGAACAGATTTCCTAATACATTTTGATTTTTTTATTTCCTAAATCACCTTGCAAAAGCCTATCAACTTGATGCCTATTAAAGCATGGTCATTTTGAAATTCAAATCCACAAAATAAATCCTTAAAGTGAAAGAATATTCCATTAATTTGTGTGTGAAATAATGTATGTCTTGTTGTGTCTCTTCTTCATTGCAAAGGAAATGTTGGGTGAGCTCTTCACTCCTGTAGAAACACCAGAAGCACCAAACAGGGGGTTCTTTAAAGGCCTGTTCGGAGGTGGGGCACAGTCACTTGACAGAGAAGAACTCTGTAAGTTTTTAGTATTTGTTATTTTTCTGGTATTTCTACCCAAGGAAGCCAGTGATCCTTGAGAAATGTATTACCTGTATTAATAGAGCATTACATTTGCAAAGAGGAAAGTAAAAAAGGGAATGACAACTGCTTTTTCATAGCTTTTGTGTTGTACACTTTACCAACAAGATCAGAAAAGCTTGGTACTGTTTTCTCACAGGCTGCTTTACTTCATTTATTCAGGAGTGGATTATAAAACAAGAAATGGGACAACTGATCTTATTTTTATTCATCTTTAGGAAGTGTATAGTACTGACCATGATTTTCTTAATGCTGTTAAACTGAAAGGGGCTGGTTCTGAAGAACACTATTTTGGACAGTGAGAAAATTAAAACTCCATTTTACTTCAGTTCAATTGCTAGATTCTTTTTTCCCATTTCACTTTTGCAGAGATGCCTTAAGAATGAGAGCAAGGACAGAACTGTATGGTAGTTCAATTCAGTCCTCTGTTCATAGGACAGTAAAATTCAGATTTGGCAGTTTTTATTGCTTTATCATTTTCTCATTGTTTTTGATCACAGCTTTATTTTTTTACTGTGATTGCATGCGGCATTTTAATATATTTAAGGAAAACAACTTCCACTTATTCAGATATTTGCTAGCTGAAACACCATATTATGCAAGTTTATTTGTGAGGAGAACTGTTTCCTTTTTAACATGAAACGTAGCTGTTAAAACAGACAAGGCTCCCTGGCTATCCTTTCTTTTTTAATTGTTTCTTTTGACCTATCCAGTAAAAATTAAATTACTCTTTAGTACTTGTGCCTGTACATTTTGAACAAATATCAAATATTTAGAGGTCACTTTCTGTGTTAAAAATTCCATTTGTATTTATATGAGTGTAATACTTTGAAAGGTTGGTCAAGTATTCTATTAGAGAAATCTGCATGCACAAATTATAGGTTTAATTAGTATGACTGGGACAGAGAAAAACTGCCTCTTCATGCCAACAGAAAAGCACTCATGTAACTTTAGAAGCTACCTGTTTACATCATTTCAAGTTTCCACCATTTTGCCCTGACTTTTCTGACCTATTTTTAAGGAGACTACAAATTTTTTTATAACTCAGTCTCAGGCTTTGTTTGTGGCTTTTGATAGAAAGACCTGTTTTGGCTCAGATCTCAACAGTAAAACAATATTGAATGGGGGGAAAAGCCTAATGAATTGTAGCCTGAAAGTGAGTTCAATGACTATTTTAAAGACATTTTCAGATGTCTTTTGAATTGTCATATTTAACATGAGGATCACAGCAGAATCTGTAGTAAGTGAAATGATTTCCCTTCTTTCTGTAAATTCCCAGGACTAAAAATGTTTATAGTGTGTGTTGAAATCTAAATCATTCTTCCTAGGAGCATAAAATCAAATCAGAAAAATCTTTAAATACTGCAACAAAACCTGTTTAAGTTAATATTATTTTTCCTAGTGATGAGAAAAAAGAAAATATTTTAACCATAATTTAATTGTTTAAAAAAAGTTAAAGATTATTTTGTTTGACTTCAGCATCCAAAAATGTTTTGGCCTTCATTCAAATTTTTGTGGAGTATACAATTCAGCATGAGATTGACATGTCCATTATATGTCTAGACTGAACTAGGTGGCTGATGTCCCATTATGAGCAAAGGAGTTGTAGTCAGTGTGGTCACTGGAGTATAGAGAACTGTTCAGCTGACTATTCATGGGTGTCTACTTTAGGGTGAGCTGATTTGTTCTTACAGCTGTACTGTCTTTTCATGATTTACGTGCCTCTCTTTTTACAAGATTTTTACAATAATGAGGGCATAGACACCTAATCTTCTCAGGTGTCTGAATCTAAAATTGAACTTCCATTAAAGGGACCTTCTGCTGGTGGAGTCACACTGGCTGGCTGCACCAGCAAAGCACTTCCAGAACTGACCACAGCTTGTGTTTTCAAAGTTCTCCTGCTTTGTCTTGCTGAACTCCCAACACCTTCCCTGTGAAGCAAGCTATATTGTTAAAAAACACTTCACCAGCACAATTCTGTTGATGACTGTGCCCGCACTGTTAAGAGAGTTTTTATTTCACACTCGAGCTGTGAAAAGGTTATAACTTTATAACCTGCCTGGAAACTCCAAAATACATTTGAAAAGTCTCAATTTTATTAAATAGTAACATCTAATAACATTGAGTAGTGAGTATTGCTCATAGTCATACCTATGATTAGGAGTTCAGTGTCCATGCAAAGAAATGACATCTCAGTTTATAAACTAAGTTACACTGGTATTTACATAATAATGATAGAAAACCTTACTATTATGTTTTTGCTGTTTTGCAATTGCCTCCAGTTGGAGAATCAGCATCTGGGAAGGCATCAAGAAGTCTTGCCCAGCATATTCCAGGGCCTGGGGGTATTGAAGGTGTCAAAGGAGCAGCATCTGGTGTAGTTGGTGAACTAGCACGGGCCCGGTTGGCACTAGATGAAAGAGGACAGAAACTAGGAGAACTGGAAGAAAAAACTGCAGCTATGCTTTACAGTGCTGATTCTTTCTCTAAACATGCTCATGAGGTGAGTCTGTTGCATGTTAAACTCAGAGCATTAAACTGATTCTCTATCAAATAAATGCAAGATTTGCAAGTAACTGACTTCTGCAAAGGCATGTTAGAGGTATCTAAAGGGAATGCAATATCATTGATAAAGGACACTTCACTTTTATCTATCAAACATTACTCCTAATAATTAAGTATTAACGTAAGCAGCTTTGTCTTACGGCATGTTGGTCTAGAGTATACCCTCTACCTGAGTGACATGCAGACTTCCAAAATTGCGTCTCAGTTCGCATTACTTAAAGAATTTGTCACTGAATTGGGTAAGAAGAGTAATGCTTCGTGTGAGAATCCTGTGGTTCCCCATGAATCCAAGCTAAGTTTTTCCCTTAGTAACTACATAGGATGGCTGTTCTCTTCCATGTTTGTGCAGATCTCTTCCATCCCCTAAACACTTGTGCAGCCTTCCCATTCTCCTGAAAATGTCTTTTTCTATCTGAGGCTACATCATCAGCAGTGATGCTACCATTAGAAAATTAATTGTGTTAAACCCTCACTGTTCAGCAATGTTGTTGCAGTTTTGAGAAGCCTTACTAAAGTCCCGCTTTCTCATGCTGCTTTGTAAGCATATAATTTGTATGTATTATTGTACTTTTTGGTATGTTATAGAAACAGTAATTAGAAACTGTTTTTTGTTTTTTAGATGATGTTGAAGTACAAAGACAAGAAGTGGTACCAATTCTGATGACGCTCGTCAATTACATCTGTTTAATTTTGTCCTGATGGAAAAAAATCTTGGTTTTCATTAATTTTGGCAGGACCATTGAAATTTAAAGGAGTATTCACCATTGGATACTGTTGTTTCCTAGCACAAATCACACACTGTTTTACCTCAGTCGTGGCTTTAACTGAGGAGCTTTATATTTAAAAGAAACACACACAAAAACCAAACTTGAGTGTTTCTTAGCTGTTAGTTAGCTGAGAGTTGGAATAGAGAAGGTAACTAGAACATGTGGAAAAGAGAGTAAAGGGAAAGCTTAGTGTGAGATGGGCAGGGGCAATGCAGGGTCAATCCTGTGTTAATATTTCATATGCCAAAAGTTTTTGTGCTATTGTAATTGCTGCCAGTGTTATACCCTCCTGTGAGGAGAGGCAATAAATCAGGGGTCCAAGAGCTGGAATAAAGTTGTTTGTCTTGCTGGACGGTAGCTGACTTACACTTACCCTCTGTAGGACTCACTATATTTACCATTATTGTTGAAGAAGAGTTGAAGTTTGCTGTCATTTTTTTATCGGAAAAGCTGGAAGCTTGGAAGATTTCATGTTGAAAATTGTATACATAGTTGATCTGTGCATAGTCTTTTCTTGGACCCCTGATCTAATATTCTTGTATTCACATCATATTGTGTGAAGTGCAAAACAAGAGAATACACAATTTTTGCATTAAAAAAGTCAAGTGAATAATATGACTGGAATGTGTCATGCTGGGAGTTCTCGTTTGTGTCATGGCCGTGCAATGTGAAATGTGGTAACATCTTCATTGTGGTAAGAATACTTCAACTTATGTTTAGTTAAATATTATTTTTTGCCAAAAATAGTTATTGGTTCCATTTGTGTAACATTTAGAATTGGCTGTAAGTTCCATTCATGCTGTGAATTTTTATAAATGTTTAACAGAATGTATCTTTACAGCCATTAATTGAAAGAGTTGAGATAGTTTTGCTCAAAAGTTAAGTTCTAGATGTCCCTTTAGTCTTTTACTATGAAATCAGATAATCTTGGACTCAGGTTTTCAAACAGTTTTACACTCCATGGAGGTGCTGATGCATGAATAATGGCAAGTATCTAATACTTAATAATTGTCAGTATATTGTTTAGCAAATTTCCAAATCCTGCTAGTATAGCAATTTTACAAGTACCTATCTCAGCCCCACCCAGCAGTAAAGGCAGTTGGCCTAAAGTTTGAATTTAGCCTGTAAAGCAGTGTTTTCAATGTGAGCAGTGGTAAGCGTCCACTAAAACTTAGGAACTGGTGAAATAATGTTCAGTTTGGGTGAGGTAAATAATATAGCTAAGCTAACTTGTTAATGGATGCTGCACTAAAGCTGTAACAGTGGGAATGACCAGAGCTCTTTTTAAAAGAGGATTCCTTAAAATAAATGTTTGCATTTAAAAAATTTGTTTAGACATTTTTCCTCAAAGCAAGATTAGTTACTGACTGGTTTTGTTTTATAAAAGGGAGTGCTTAGAAGCTGATAGGTCTACATTGTCTGAAATTAATGATATGGGTTTGCTTCTCCAAGCATCACATTCTGTGTGGGGTTTTTTCCACACACTTTCTGAATGTTCCCAAAGCAAAACCTTGATTATATTTGTATTGTAAAGTGATGTTGCAGGTACATAGGTAAGACAACCTTACAAAACACTTAAAAGATGAAAAATATTGAAGTTACTGATGGTTCTTAATTCATTTTTCAAATGAAAGGCAAATATGTTTGGGCTTTGTAGCACAAATTGATACATTTTCTGATTTTATGTATAGTAACATCTTATTAAAAAAGACAAGTGAATTCTATTGCCAGTATGAAAGCATGCCATTCCATGTCCACTGTTCAAAGAACTTAACAAATGAGAATGTGACAATTTGAACAAGCAGCATTATGATTTCTTGATGGCTCTGTCACATACCTACTGAGGCAATGTTAACTCCAGCTACTTAACTCAGCTTGCCACGCAATTTTTGCCTCTGCATGGTAATTAATTTCTTTTTTAGTGTC
Source organism: Gavia stellata (assembly GCF_030936135.1). NCBI lineage: Eukaryota > Metazoa > Chordata > Aves > Gaviiformes > Gaviidae > Gavia > Gavia stellata. The sequence goes on from NC_082595.1 coordinate 39,846,406, forward strand.
TGATTAATGCATATTTAAATTAACACCATTTTATTAAAAATCCAGGTGGAAGAAAACTAGATAAACTGCTATCCATACCATTTCCAAAAATAAAACACCCTAGCTGACACTTCTCCCCTTCCTTAACCCACATTTATAAATTGAGGTGACTGATTATTATTTGACCTGTGAAGATGAACTATATTTCAGAGCAACAGAATCCTGGTAAATTAGTCAGGTCAGGCTCTGGGGGAGAGGATGGCAAAAGTACTCTTCAGCAAATCATGGTATCAGTTCAATGGATGACCTCAGCTTGAAAGGAAAGCATATTTAACTTTCCTATCAAGAAGCATTTGACAACACCAGCAAGCAAAAATATAAGAGGCAATGAAAGACCATCTGCCAGTACAAGAAGAGTAGCGGCTTACTTGGTATTAAAGAATTTATCATAGTTGAATCCTTTTTTCTGTTGCAATATTCAGGGCATGCTTCTAGATTTGAAAACTAATGACATGTTCATGAGATGAATACAGAAGTGGTTCTTGGTCAATAGAAGGGGCTATGTACAATTTTAGTCTAAAACGTTCCTTTTTCATTCTGTGTGGAAGGAAGTTGATCATACATCATTGCATCTTATTCTGCTATTGGTGGTGCACCTTTTGTACAGCAAAGTAGACTGAAATCTTTGGGGGGAAGCACCCCAGGTTTTTTGCTAGCATTTTAGTTGTGAAACTTTTTTTAGAGTGTCTGGAAAACTATAAAATACAATTGAGCTATTACTTTTTTATTTTTTCGGATGGAAGTGTAAGAAACTGCTGCTACCTATCTCTTTATGTAGTGTGTCTCATTAGGAACTGTAAACTGAAGAAGCTTTTCTTCACCTTAGTCCTGCCAAACTGTAACTTTTGAATGTTGATATGTGTAAATATGTGTGTATTCCAAATAAGTCTGAAAGTGTTATACCACAGGCATCTCCAGTTCTTCAGCAAACAGTCAGTTATAAAATATAGTAATATATAACAGTGTTCCTTGTCCATCTTTATGCAAAGATTTTTGCCTGAGGAGGTGGTACTTGCATGGCAGGTGATGTTGGAAAGCTACATCCAAAGGAGGATTTTTGGAAGCAAGTTCATTTCCTTTTTTCCTTTTTGTTTTCCTTTCTTTTCCCTTTTTTTTTTTTGCTTAATTAATGGCACTGATCTTACCCGAACTTTTAAACTTGAATTTTTCCTGCACTTTAATTCAATCATGGTATTTTATTCCTTAATTTTGTTTCTACATTTGTGCAGTTCAGGTTCATTATTTGTATATAAACACACACATTCCATGAAGACTTTAGAACAGATTTCTTTAGGGCACAATTGCTAATTATGTGACTATCATTTAGAATGTGTGTTTTCTTAGCAAAATATGTATATACAAATATATACAATATAGAATCTAATTAAAGGCACTTATCCTGTGTCGGCATTCAGTTTATAAATTACTGCAACACTTTCAGATTTGTTACTAGATAATACAATAAAATCTGTTATATTTATACATACTGCTTAAAATATACTTTTAGTTTCAAATAATTTTTATATGTACACTTCTACCTTTAATTTTAAAGATTTATGTTAAATTTTTAAGTCAAAGTACTTAAAGTATGTATATTATCTATCCATAGAAGAAGTTGTTTTAAGCTTATGAATACATTCATATCTCATATCGAGATGATACATTTACTAAGCAATGAAAAGAAATAGCCCATTTTGCTTTGCAGAAAATAATCATACTTATTTTTACTTCCCATTTTAAACATTATTAAATAATTCCCTAAGAATGCAGAGGGAAGATAGTGCATTCAGAAAACTAAACTAATGTAAACGTTTTCTCAATAGCTGCAGTCTGTAGCTGACTGATTTTCTATGATTTTATTTTTTTAGGTATACACATGAAAGACTTTTTTCAGCTTTATTCCTTGGACTTTTGAAATTCCCCAAAATTGAAGTGAGGTTTGTCCAATAAGTATTTTCTTTGAGTAGTGTATGAATATTGATTACACATCAGCTCTTTACATGTAAATCAGGGGGTTTTTTGTGTACTGAACAAGTTGGAAAACTTGCAGCCTGTGGCTCAAATGCCCTCTTCTTTCTCATCATGGTTTAACATAGCCGGGTGGGCACTGATAGCAGCTGAAGTTCCGGGGGGGGGGGGGGGGGGGGTTGGTGTGCAGCGCCTTGCCTCCCTCTCCGAGTTGCAGGGTAACTTGTTGGTTAAACCTTTTCTTCATTCTAGCCAATTTCCTGTATAATTTATGTAAATCTTTTTGGGTGGATAGTGATAGCTTTGCTACTACCACAGAATCTTCAAATACTTCGTTGACAGAGATTAATGATGTTTGAGGGGAAGAAGTAAGTAAAACAGAAAAAGGATGTGTAGTGTAGGTGAATCAGCTAAACGAATTTTATTTCAGTTTTCAATGAAAAGCTAAGTTAGGCTGGGCCAATTTCTCCTTATGCATGTTATAAAGATGTGCTGGATATCATTTACTTTATTACTGTTTCAAGCCAGATAACTGTATTGTGTTTCTAGGTCCTTTTACACTGTATAATGTTTAGGCTTAAAGATGCGGGCATTCATTTAAAAAAAAAAAAAAAGAAACAAGACAGAAACATAGAACAATCAAATGAAAGGTGTCAATCAGTATTGCTTTTAGTTTTTCATGTAAAGTGCCTAGAAATGTTTAAGTCATACAGCTGTAGGTTTCTTTAACACTTGTATTTGTTTTTGTTAGTACCTAAGTTACATATTACCAGGCAAATAATAATGAGAAGTTAAACTGTTTCAGTTGAAAACATGTAAGGAGTTGTATGTGGATTACCACTACCATTCAGTAATAGGTGATGCAAAGGGAGAGGGGTGGGAACATGTTTTAAATAGTCCCTTTTAAAACAGAATTGTAAATAAGCAGTACTGTGTTATTTTAGACCTGAGCTCTGCTTTCTGTAGTGGTTAGAACTAGGAAAACATGCTGCTTTCTAGTTATGCTACTGCTTCATTGTACCAGCACCATGGGGGAAAAATAAAAAAAAAAAAAATCAGTAAATTTCTCTAACATTGCCCACTTTGTGGGTACGCATGCTTGATGTGTAGCAGTTCTCGTTTATGTATATCTTAGTGTGTACATGTGTGGGTTTTTTTCTTTTTGTTCATTGCAACTTATTCTTCAGTTAAGTCTTGCTGAGCCCCACTAGCTCTTCTGAGGGTGATTACTGGAATATGCATTTTAGGTAGGGTCGCAAATCCATCTGTCTACAAATATAGTTTCATATGAACTGCAAACTGTACTGTTACAAACACAACTATGTTAGATTGCCTAGAGTTATTTTACTTATATGTACTTGAACTGAACTATGTCATCATAACAAAGTTAAAAAATTAAGTATGGAATATTTTTGTAAATAAAAATACCTGTGCAGCTGGTATTTTAAATTTAAAATGTATTATACATTAATGTTTCAGAAAAAATGTTCATATATGTGTATATGAATGTGTCATTATGCTGAAGGGCTCTTGATTGGGCAAAATAAACTATTCAAACCTCTCCTCCTGAAGTGAGTGGAGCTTACTCCTTTTCTTCCTGACCAGTTCGTTTCCTGCTGGCTGGAGTGTGCAGTGACTCCTTGCCAAAAGAGGCTGTTTCATCTTGCTTAAGTTTTTGTGAGATGCACTTTCTAACAAGGGGAACGGGGTGTGCTTGAAGCACTAGCAGCCAGGCTGACAGTGAGTAGCCCCTAAGGAGCACAAAAGGCAAAATGGTTCGCCTGTGGTGATGTTCCCCAGCAGGTCTAAAAACATTCTGAAACATGCATCTTGGTGGTGATGATGTGAAGTCCTGTTACCCTTTTAACCTATCAGAAAAATTAAGGTCATTCATTTTAGACTCAGTAAAGCAAAGTATTTTCTTTAGCTGCATTTTGACAGTGTTCATTAATTTAAGAATCCAGGGTGCATGGGGAGAAGAGATGAAGCTGATCTTTTTCTTTGCCATATTTACGGCACAGCAGATGTATAATTTTCTTTGGTTGAGGCTCAGCTTTGCCACATACCAATTTCTATCTTGCAGTCTATTAAATTTTCTGTCTCCTGCTGTTGGGGGGCAGGGAAAACCACCTTTGTAAACATGCTCTGAATGATGCTGAAATACTGAATCTGAAGAGAGGCTGGGGCAGTAATTCTGAGAAGTGAAAATGCTGCACCTTAGTGAAATTTCTGGAATCTCATGATGTCAAATAGTAAAATATTTCAGTGCTGGTTTTAGTATGTGATTGATGTAGTAAGGATGCAGTTTCATCTGTGGGAAAAGTCTGCTGGTTCTACACCTCTCCTGCCTTCCTGTTTTTTTCTCTAGTATCTGATTAGATAGTTATGTGTTCAGAACTTTAAGCTCTGCAGCACATGGAGCTATAAATAGGACAATGCATTGGAATAAAAATTGTTTTAACTTCAGTCCAATTAAATTGAAGGTATATGGTGCTGTCACACTGCCTCTCACTGCTCACTAGCTCTGGTAATCTCTGCCATCACCAGTAACACAGCAAGAATAACCCTCTCCTGATGAGCAGCCCCCACAGCATCAGCGGACCGACAAGAGGAGGGGATTGTTAGACTGAGGTTGCAAAGTGAAGCACTTTGCTTTAGTGAAAGACAGGATTTGATGAGACCTACATAAAACTTGGTGCCTTTGCACATCATGTGTTACAACAGTTCCAGTGCCAATGTACTGTAAATTAAGTGCATCTAAGACCTACAGACACACAATGGTCCCGTTAGTATTAAACTGTGCCACTCTCCAAAAGTTTTCCTTATCCAAATTCTTTATTGGGAATGGTCCCTGGCCAACTCTGAAGTGCATCTGGGGAACATCACCACAGGCGAACCATTTTGCCTTTTGTGCTCCTTAGGGGCTACTCACTGTCAGCCTGGCTGCTAGTGCTTCAACTCCCTCTGCCTGGGAGGAGGCTGGGAAGCCCTGTAAGGACATGGCAGTGGGCAACCGAGGTCCAGTACAGAAGGACTGTAGATTGGGCAGTGCTAAGGACTTGTGTCCCAGTTGTTGGAGGCAGTCTTTTCATCCAGGCTGGGTCACTGAACCAGCTCCTTGTTGCCCGCTGGCCTGTACGTGCTCTGTGGCATCCTATCCCTGATCTCTCCTGCTCCCTCCTCCTGACGTGGTGCACCTGGGCTGCTCCCTTGACCAGGGGTAGGCCAAGCAAGAGGCACTGGCTGTTTCCTCTCTCCTAGGAGAAAAAGTAGCAGCCTTGCTGGAGGCATCCCAGTCTGGCCTAAGGAAATAGGATGTTTTCCCCCACAGTCCTGCACTGAGATAAACCCATGAGAGCAAAATGGCAGCAAACACCAGTTTCTCACCTTCTAGATTGCTGGCTGATTTTTCACAATGCATAATTAATGCTCCCTTAGTAAGGGCTTGGGGGCTTGCGTATGTAACTCATTATAGTAGCAGAGTTCTGCTCAGTTGCTGTAGCAAACAGTTTTCCGTATTTTTCAGCCACAGGAAACAGCCTGGGCTGAGGCTTCTGCGCAAGCTGCTTAAAAGGGAGGGAGCTGTACCCCCTGGCTGGCTGAGACTTTGGGACCACTCCTTTAGCCTCAAACACTCATTTAGAGCTGGTTGACTCCAAAACTACTTAGAAGGGGTGATGGAGAACAGTAGCAAAGCCGCAGTCAAGAGAAAAATGAGAAGATTGATGTTCTGTTTTGGAGCAGATAACAGCGTTTCTCTATCTTGCTGCAGTCGCAGTGTGAGCAGGGCTTCAGAGAGAGTTGATCGTTTGAAGGGGTTTGCAATCAAAATGCCAGACTGTGCTTATGTTTTGATAAGTTTACCAACTCCTCTGCCTAATTAAGCAGCCATAATGAGAAATTTTACATAACTCTGATTTCCAGGGCACTACAGACTCCTGGGAAGAATAATGTGGAATGCAGTCTCCTGTGTTGGGAGTGAACAGAAAACAATTTCAAGCTGGTATCTCCTAATTCTTTTGGGCACCTGCAAGTCTCGTAACACCACCTCAGTAAGTCCCTTTAATCTGAACATCAGAATGTCACCTACCGACTATGCTGCTTTTTCTTCTGGGATCTCGAAGCACATAGCACAGTGGGCCAGGCCCCTCTTGAGGCTTCTCTTCATTACAGTTATTGTCTTTAGTCCGAGCATGCACATGCCTGTTGTTCAAGATGTGTATCACAACATAGTACTAATTCATATAAAGAAAGATTGTTTTTTTAAAAAATCTATCCCTATGAAGGGGGTAGAAAAAATTTAGTAATTAAAAAAAAGGACTAATCAATGTCACTGTATCAGGTTTTCTCTTTAATATGCTCAAATTCAGAGTCAATTCTAACTGTGAACTTAGGAGGCCCCAATATTCACCTACTTTCCATTTTGTCTTTAAGCATAGCAGTTTCTGATTAATTTTAAGTTTCCAGCATCTCTTGAAAGAAATCTGTGAAGTCCCTGGGAAGATAGAAATCAATTCTTCTAATCTACTGTTCCCATTAACCCTCTTTAGAAAACTTCTTTTTTTACACATTTAAAAATGTAATGTGTTGCCATGGAGGCTGCATTGACCTCTAGAGCTTTCCTCTAGTTGTAAAAGGCCAGTAGCTGGTTTGGTCCTAAATGTCTAACACACAACTGCTTGTTCTTGTTGGTATTCTTCTGGAAGCAGCTGCTTTCTCTCCTGTAGTCCAGTCATGCTGCATGCACCAATTTTGGCAAGTAGCTTGTGGGCTATAGTCACCAATGCAAACTTTTCCTGTAGGTAAAGGAGAACTGAAAAAATACCTGAGCATTGCTGGCTAGGAGGCTCCGATACCAGTATCACAACTACTTGCATGTAGTTAGCAGATTATGCCCTAAGGGACAAACAAAAAAACTCTCGCTGTGCACTCTGCAGGGCATGGTGCAATGCCCTGGGACTCATACCACGTCAGAAATGGGGAGCATTGCATCTGAGGCCTTTCACTAGCTCATTGATTTCAATCCTGGGAATGTGAACAGCTGTCAGTCTGAAGTGGATGCATAGTTTACTGAGGGCTTTAATATAGAGCTTCAAGCAAAGAATAGCTGTGGCCTTCCAAAATCTAAACAGTCACAGGGATTGGCCATGTACCACATCCCGGAGAGCCAATTTCAAGCCTGAAAACCCCACTCCTTGTGATTTAACCTGGGGGAAAGACAAAGCTGATGCGAATAATGGCTGTTTGCCATAGTCCTACATGGGACTGATCGCAAGAAATAACCTAAAATTTCCCCTGTAGCTGTTGAAAATTTCTTTATATTTGCATTATAAACTATAAGGTTGTAATTTGATCTTGGTCCGAGTGTGAGATGCGTGTATTTCTGTGTCTTTGAAAGCCCTATTCATGGTCTACTACCTTAGAAAAACGTGGGAAAAATGTTGATCTGAGCCTGGCCCCACAGGCTTCAGCCTGGTAAAAGAAAAACTGATGTAGGTTAGAGAGGCAAGGGGGCAGAAACAGGGAGACGAGGTTTGGCTGAGCCGGTTGGCACAACACTGCTTTGCTTCTTGCCACATTTTTGCAGCTGTTGTGGCAAAGAAAAGCTTTTAAGAATGCATTTAAAATGAGAAAAAGTGGATGGTTTGGTAGTTACAGGGAGCTGCTCCCTGGCATAAACGGCATGGAAAAAGTGAAGTGGGACCGTTTGAAAATCTAACTAGGATAGATAGTGTTTGGCATAGTTCACCAATCATGAGAGATTTGGCATCCCACTAAAGGAGCAGTGATACCTCTGGAGGGGACAGGGTGCTGAGAAGGCAGTAAACATGGAGACAAACTGCTTGCGTTTGCTGCTGTCAAGAAGCCGGGAGCAAAGGGAAGGCAGAACAGGGGGAGGCAACAAGCATGACACAGCAGGCTTCAAAATGATCTTTGTGGCTGTGTTGAGCAGGATGACATTTTTCAGAACCAGAGCAAAGGATCTAAATGAGAGCTGATGTGAAGCTTTGTCATGTGGACGTATAAGACAGGCTTTGCTTTAGAGGTGACGCACAAAAAAGGGCCTGTGAGGCAACAGGCAGCCCCATTGTCAGTGCCTGGGGAGAGGAGCTGGAAACAATGCCTGAGGAGGCACCTGCTTAATCAAACAGAGGACCCACATTATCCCAGGCATCACTTCGCATACAGACAACATGAGAGATGGGCCATGCATTTCCAAACACAGTCACACCTGGAGCAGCACTGTGGCTTGTGACAGCCCAGGAGTGACGGGTCCCAGAGGACCCCAGGGCTCCTCTGCCAGCAGTAAGGAAACTGAGATCAAGAGTCTGACATTGCTGCCTCCTCCCCAGCATCCAGTTCAGGATCTCTGTCCTCCTCAAAGTGATACAAGTGGGCTTCTTGCCCTTAACAATTGGTAGGAGGTGGCTCAGGGACCCCTTGTGCAGTCCTGCTGGCTGCTCTGGAGCTGACACCAGGGCTTTGACCCCTGAGGTCTTCCAAGGTGGCTCTGAACCAAACATAAAAATGCAGGGTTTCTTTTAGGGTTTCTTTAGCAGGGAAGGTGAAAATTAATCAGCCTTTGGTTTTATATATCTTTTTCTTTAAGAGAAAAAAAAACAAAAAAGCCCCCACTGCTCTCAGCCAAATTAACTGGCAATGTTGCTTAATGTAACTAAGGCACAATGTGTGCAGCTTCCTTCAGTGCGTTGACATGTGGCCGCATCTGTCCATAGGGCATTGCAGGCACAAGCACCCTTCTGAGTGAAGAAATGGTTAGCTGCAGAGTACCCTTTAAGTACCTTTTGGTTTCACAGTTGCTGTTCTGCAGGTCTGCCTTACCTTGGGACTTTTGCTCCCTGAAGGCAATGCACGAGACACGAGAGCAGATTTTTTCATGTATGCCGAGAGCTTACAATGAAGTGTCACATTCTGGCTGAGGACGTACAAGACAGGGCTTCGTGGGCATGGCAAATTCCTGAGCTTCACTGCCAGGTCGCTGTGAGCGGGATCTGCAGCAAACGCACAGGCTCAGCAGCGAACATGCCCTGTAAATAAGCCCCATGGCTCTTGGGCACCAGATGGATGTTCATGGGAGGAGTTCTAGTAATATTGCAAACTAATAAATAGAGAGCCATCCTCTTTTCATCGTTGGCACCCGTCCTGCTCTGGAGTTAAAGAAAAACCCCTCCTGCTCTGTAGATTTATTTAAAAGCTGTGCTGGTACATCATAGGGCATCAAGGATGACTGAAATTGCAGACTCCTCTTCCCCTCCACTGGAAGATTTACTGTGCAGGCAATTGGGAGTTGTATGTCTTCCCGATAGCATTATCCTTTGCAGACCTGAGTAATATAGTAACTAGTACATGCCATAGTGAAACTTCCCATTAAAACTTCCTGTATAACTAAAATATGGGTATCTAGAAACTTCTGCTTTGATAGGGTCACTTAAAAGATTCACATGCTCAGCTCTTTCTTTTTTTTTTTTTTTAAAACTCTTCCTACCTGCATGTGACCTATAGGAAAAGCTTTTCCAAAACCTGTGCTCCAGGTTTTTTGCATCAGCCCAGCAGCTCGTTGTGGAGGGTTTTGCTTGCTCACTATGCCAGGCAAATAAACGCTGCTGGGCCACGGGAGCGGAGGCATGGCAGACATACCTTGCGGAACAGGAAAGCTCCTTCAAGACTTTCTCTCTTTATGAATGGTCTCCCCTTTCCCATCAGGTGGGTGAAGAGCATGGTGTTTACACTGGGAGGAGGAGAGATGAGAGGCTGCAGGGTGGGATGGGGAAGGTTTTGTGCAGCTGGTACTGGCCAGCCCCTGCTCCGTGCCCACTCCCAGGCACAGGAGGGGACACCTCAGGTGGGTCAGGATGCAGACGTGGCCACGAGGTGCTGGGCTGCCCAGGAAAGGAATAGCCAGAGGGACCCAGGCTCGGCGGTGGTGGTGTTTTGAGCACGGGAGGGGGGTAAGCAGGGCCCTGGCTGGCTCTGCTGGAGCCCAGGCAGGGTGCAGCTGTGTTTTGGACAGGTGGGGGACTGGGAGAAGAAAAAAAGCTTGTGGATTGCCAAGGCAGTGGTGGGCAACTGGCGAGTTTGGAGATGGAGGAGGTGGTGCTGGCCAAGGACGATGGGAAGAGGTCTGTGTGGGCAGCATCGCTGCTCTGACTGCACAGCACAACCAGGCTTTGCTTGCCAGGACCTACAGGACCTAACATCCTATTTTCCAAATGTTAGGCATCATTGGAGACCTGTGAGAAGTAGTTTGGCTTCTCTGACTCTTCCAACTCATGCTATTAGTTTTCAATTTAAACTCATCCTCTAATCAACAGAGTGTAATAAAGGGACCAGCTATGCATGCTGCCTTTTATCTCTCTTAAGCTTTGAGAAAATCCCCCAAGGACAGGAACAGTGGCACCAGCATGTGGGTCACGCAAAATCTGACTGAATCAAGCCCTTGGAGATGCTGCACCCTATATAATCCTACTCACCTGTAACTTGTGTCTGCTGGGAAATTTTTGTTTCTCAGAGGATGCTCTACGCAGGTCTGTGATTACTGCCCATCTGCTGGGTCTGGGGGACTGAGAGTTGGAGCAAAGGGAAAGATTTGCCTCAAAATACATAATCAAGGCAACAGTATGGATTTTTACCTAGGTCTGACTGTAATGAAGTGGACCTTGGGTCATTTAGCAATTATGGTTCATCAATAATAAGCACTTCACAAATTAATGTACCCAGCTCCTACACAAGATGAAGGTTTTACAGATAGTGACCTTTGCCGTATTGCAACAACTCTGATACAACTGTCTCAGTCTTTTCTGGTGCTGAACAAACTAGCTTTTGTCAAAAGCACAATGAGACGTTAGGATACTGGTCTGGGTTCAGATATGTCAACCGTGTGGTTTCTCAGGAGTTTTTAAAGATAAAAACAAAATGCCTTTACTTAATATAGGCTGCTATTGTAAAATCACAGAACCACTAAGGTTGTAAAAGACCTGTAAGATCATCAAGTCCAACCACCAACCAAAAAAAAACCACCACCATGCCCATTAAGCCATGTCCCACAATGTCATTGTGTGTAGATTACAGATATTGCTAGAGTTTAACAGTCAATCTTTTCCATATGAGCACATGCTTTTGGCTGGGAAAACTATTATCTGAATATAATGGCTTTCTTTTCAAGCCAAAAACTACATATGGAAGGCACATCGAACTGAAATGAGAAATGCTGCATTATTTCAGTTTTTGTAAAACTGCTCTTATTTCTGACAGTGGTTTTGCTGAAGACAGTGGTTTTGCAGAGGAGATGCAATCTTTCTTAAATAGACTATAAATAATAGCTAAAAACCGAATTGGAAGCGGAATAAATAGAGACAATTAATTCAACTGAAAAAGGCTAATTTTCATTCTGATTACTCATGCTAGCACACAATCATCACATAATGACATTAGGAGACTGTAAGACGAGGAACAAATCATAGAATTCAATTGATAAAATAAATGGTACAATGCGCATGCTGTTCGTTTCGATCTGTCAGTAATTACTCTCTGCTGTGGTACACAAAAATATTCCTTTCCAGTTTGAACACGGTTTCAAAACTCTCATGAGAAATTTCAAGACATATATGTAGACAATGTGGGTGATGCTCGGTTCTCAGTTCTTCAATGTTGTGTGTGTGTTTCTGCCTTCACTTTCCAAACACCTACTTGGAAACCCTTCTGAGTTTGCCAGTATGCTCATGTCCCCCCTCTATATTCTAAAACATAGTTATTCCTCTAACTTCAGACAAATCTTGCTGCTTCCCCTCAGCCAATTTCCCAAGCTAGCCCACAGTTAATTAATTTTTTGTTGTCCTACTGTGCTGGACACATTTCATTCCTACCACCAGATGCCAACTGAAGTTCCCTGTTAAGTGGCAGCTGTCATCCAAAATTGAATCTGGAGGAAAGTCCGTGCCGCTCTCTGCTGGGAGGACCCAGAGGTATGTGCAGCATCTGATGCCTGTGTTGGTTTCCCACTGCAATGCTGATATCCCCTGGAAAGCCATTGCAAGAATACCCTTTGAACAAAATTTCTCAATTTTATTGTTTCAGTCTTCATGTTTGCTTTAAAAGCATCACTGTCTAAAAGCTTTATTTCACTGTAATACTGACCTTCCCCACCCTCACTGATTTCTGCCCATAGGACAGGCCAGACCAGACCAAAAACTGTCCACAGCTCAGTGTTTCTGCCATGGGGTGGGGGTGTGATAGTACTGATACATCTGCACTTCTTGTTCTGTTGATGACTAGAGAATTAATCAGAAATTGGAGGGTATTGCTTTTAGCGTGATGTGAAATTTAAGTGAAATTGTAAATTGAAGTTTAAGTTCAAAAAAATGTGCTCAGCATAGGCAGCTAGACTATTTGAGCACATAAAACTTGTTTTCCTGAGAAACTGGGCTAAAGACCCAGTTTGAAACCCTCAGCACTTTTGGATCAAACAGTACTGAGTAATCAATTCAAGAAATCAATTCTAGAAATCATATAAACAACTCTACCTTAAAAAATATCATTTTAAACATTAATTTCTAGCTGGTGCAGCAATGTACTCTTAAAGAAATTCTGCTGTTAGGTAACTGAAAACTTTTCCAAGCCTATCTTTCAGCTTATCTCTCATCTTTATAGACTCTGGGAAGGCATGTTAGTCTCTAGGCAAAGAATATGATTTGTTTACTCAAAGAGCTTCCTGAAATCACAACACAGCACTACTGTATGTTATTAAAAGATAAAAAATGTATTACTGTCACATGAAGGGTCAATGTCAAATCCTTGTTATGTCTGGCAAATTCAGATTTAAAGCTGAAGCAGTCTTGAAGATGCACAACTGAAAGCATCATATTCAGCAAAAATATCTCATGATACCACAGTTTTGTATGTCTGGGTCCATCTAGTGTTGTCAGGAGAGAAATATCACCCTAACATGCAGCTGCCTGTCAATTTATCTCTCTGGATACTTGCAATAAATTATAAGTTGTACAATAAAAAAAGAAATCTAGAGAAAGACCATCTTCATAGCGTGTGTGCCCGGGCAGGAGGAGATGAGAGCCAGGCTGGTCTGAAAGGGCTTGCTGGGGTCTTTGTCTCTTTCTGGCTGTGAGACACGGTTCTGTACTGAAAGGAGACTTTTAAAATGGCATTGGTATGTACTGTATCTCAAGGGGAAGAGGCAATAAAAGTCACTTCTGTCAAACAACTAAGCAGATGTGACTGGATATTTTAAGGAGCTATTCACTCAGATATCAGAAGTCATTTTTACGTAACTGCGTTCCAGAAGAAACATTCTTTAAGTTTTTACTGCAGGACTCAGTTGAGTCTTGCATACTTGTCTTTTCGGTTTTACATGGATACCCTCTTCATAAGGGTTACTATAACATATTTTGTAGCAACTATGATTATAATCTGCATAATTGTTCTTGCCTGGGAAATTATTAAAAAATATAGAAAGTCTGCTTGAAGTACTTACAGTCACAGCGCTGTGATGAAGGTGAAGTAGCACAACTGTAACTTTTTATTCAGAAACTAAATCAAAATGTCTATTGAACAGCGGGGTGAGGCGTCTGAGCAGAGCAGCGTGTTAAGACCACAAGGCAATCTGTTCTTCCAGGTAAATTGTAGGAATCCATCATGTTACAATGAGGTTCTCAGAGGCAATTTAAGTAACTTTGTTTGATATACATCTCAAAACAGTAATGGTAACAATAAACCACAGAGAAAACAATTTACCCTGTTTCTGGCAATTATTCTTTCAATATTGCGGTGACCCCATTACCAGCCATGTGCATTAGCAAAATCCAGTATTTCAGCTAAGAATAAGGGGAAGAATAACAATGTTTAAATGGGTTCATTCTAAATCTAATAGCCAGTTGAAAAACCTATAAAGTTTTTATCAAGCATATAGATTCACCTAAATAGACAATGTTCTTACTTATTTTTTCACTACAGAAAAAGACGAGATCCTTAAATCCAAGGCCTTTTCCACAAAGGGCTTGAATTTCTATTACAAATCTTAGCTACTGGAAACTGCTTTTGTATTGACATTTTTCTGACAGCAGAGGATCAAATATTTAAAATGCGCGATTTATTATTGCTCGCATGCAAACAATTTCTCTCTTCCAGAATGAACAAGTGCAGATAATTACTTATGCATTCCTGACAAAAGAGGCACATGAATTTTTCCCCCCACGTAGCAAGGCTGTCGACCCATCAGGTATGTCTCCTGCAGTTGTTCTAAAAGAAAAAAAATTAATGTCTTTCAACGCCTTGATAGGATAGTGTGTAACATCAGCAGCTTATGATAAACCCTATTCTCAAATGATTTTGCTGAGACAGGAGTTCTGCTGAGTTTCCATATGAGCAATACTCATTGACATATTTCTGCCACAAGCAGCTACTGCGAGCGTTAACAAATCACGTTTTGTCCCCTGGGACAGCCAGAGCCCGGTGGAGTCGGTATCATGTCTCATCCTTACTTCGATCTACTCAGGCAATTTACTTGGGTTGCAGATCCCATTTGCTAACTGATATCCCTAGAACAGACCATGTTCTCACAGACCTGCTTGTGTTTTTATTTCAGAATGTCCCTATGCAGCTGCAACCTCATTTCCATAGTTCTGTGCGTTATGGCAGAGCTTCTTGGCTGATAGAAGACATACAGGGTGTAGATTCATTAATGCCAGCCGCAAAGTAGCAACTTGTTAGTTTCAATTCTTTTAGTACATTAAAAAAATTTAGGTTTAGATATTTCTCTTCAAGTGCAGATGTGATAGAGAGGGAATATTTCAAATTCTTCAAATTCTATGAAAAAAATTACGAATACGACGAGATCACCATGCTAGTCAATCCAAGTGTGGTCTACGTAACATTTGGCCATATGTAAATCATTATGGAGTTTGCCTGTTAGCCACCCCTATGTACACCAGTAAAACAACTAGTCACTGATAACGAAAACACAAAGCAGCACAAGCTTAGGGTCTGGCTCCACCTTATGCTGTGGCCCTGTGTCATAAAGCAGCTAGGACCAGATCCTCAAAGATATTTGGCTGCTTGATGCTCTTTGAGATTAGTAGAAATCAGGTCCTGCTTACCTGTAAAGCTTTGCTTCTTGGGAAATTTTCAGAAGCGCTTAAGCTGACCAAATTTTCACAGCTTTCTCTGGGAGCTGTGAACCTAGGGGTTTGAGCATTGCTTTTGGGTGCCTATCCACATGCTTGGGTATCTACATATCACTAAGACTCCTGCCTATGGAGCTATGATCTCATTAAATCACAACAGGTAAACGGTATCATGTCTAAGTACTTGAACAATTTCTGTCATGCACCAACAAGCAGCAGCAGCCCCCTCGTGATAGAGATGTCCTGTTTTATTTGATTGCTTGTGGTCATTCATAATCCCATGGCATTTCTCATAAAAGACCTCAACCCGCAATTTAATTGCAAGCTGCAGTGCCAACATGACTGCTATTTGAAATGGTAGATGTGGTCTCACTGGGAGCCAGGCAGTGATGGAGCTAGCTTCGTGGGGTGGCACAGGATAGTTTGGTGAGGTTGAGGTGCTCCATTTCCCTCCCTGGAGAAGAAGGGTGGGCAGGGAGGAAACAGCATGGCAGGAGGGCTGGATCCCACACAGGGGGGGATGACAGGACCACTGCCAGTTTGACCCTGCTCTTTCTCCACCAGCCAAGGACAACCGCCAGCCAAAGACAACACAGCCCATGATGCACATGGCTGGTCATCTTCCCTGTTGTGGTATAATCACTGCTGTTATAAGCAAAGAAAAAATAATTTTAAAAACTGCAGTAAATTAATCAAAGGCTAGTACTGAAAAAAACAGAATCAGGAACTTTTTTCAGAGACAGGTTCCAGCAATACCGCTGTGTAGACTCCATTTCTTTTCTTTCTCTGGATTTGAGGTGCTACATTAAGTCTTCATGTCAAGCAAAGCAATTGTTTGTGACCCTGGGAAAATGATTGTACAGACATTTTATGTTTTCATTTGCACTTCCCCTGCGTTTCAGAGCAAGACCTCTGTGGCATGGTAGCATAAATGCTGTACTCTGTGCTGGAGCGTACGTTCCTGGTAGGACGAACTCTGAAAAATACAGTTTTCCCCAGGGTAAATAAAGTTCGTCAACCCGTGGTGGTGTGTGGGCTCTCATACAGCTGCTTTGCACTTAGCATGTATGAGCAGCAACCCAGGAGTTGAGTGTGTTGGTTGTATGAGGAGAGTTTTTTTCCTTAGAGTTGTCTTCAAAGAAGTGTTATGATCATACTGTCTCCTAATGGTTTCCATCTGACAAGCTACTTCAAATTTCTGCAAAACAGAGACAGGCAGTCTGGATTCAATTCACTTCACTCACAACCCTTCTTGTCACACTCATCAGCAGTCTCTTTTGTGTCAGGCTGAAGGGTTTGCAGTCCTTCTTATCAATTTGTGTTGCCATGCCCAAGCTTGTGTACTATTTATTTTATTTACAATTAGTCATTCAGCTATTAGGAGCGTAAACCTGTAGTTTGGACCTTCACAACTAGAACTAATGGTAACTAACATTTAACAAAGTTTGTACCAAATTAAAAGCCAAGGAAGGAAAAACCCACGTTGATAAGAGAAGCTGTGCCTGCTGCCCATTTTCCATCAAACTCCCCCCAAAATTTGCTAATCCAGGATAAGAGCTTGGAGGTTTCCTAGTTGCCATTTCCTTTTTCTCTGTTTTTAAAAATTTCTAGAAAATTTAGTAAATGCTGGCATAATTGCAAGTGGAAAGTTAATCCACTTCAGGCCTCAGAGATCTGTGGGCAGATGGGTCAGCATGGCTTATTCTGAAGGAAATCCTTTGAGGGAAAACAAACTGGCTTAAAACAGAGTGATTTTTTTTCCCCCCTTTCAAATCTAGAACAGAAATACAGACAGCTATGATGGAAAGTTGAACTTTAGATGTTAAATTAGAAAATTTTAGATGTTAAATTATGCTGATCCTTTATGGTTTATGCGTATAAGACTTATACTTTTTTACGCTAACCCGAAACATAGAAAAAAGGTCAGAACCGATTGTGTTCCTATTTTGGACAGTGAAAATTTGAGCCACTTACGTACAAAGCAAAGTTATTTTGTCTTATGTTGTAGGAGGAATTCTGGTTACAAGGCAGACCTTGTCTCCTTGCCCCTGTTTCCGCACACTAGGTTTTCTGCCAGTGCCTGTCCCCACCACTGCTGCCCCAACCTGCCCGAGTGCCCCAGGTTGGCCATCCGGGTACTGCTGGGGACCGCGGGCCCCCACTGGAGCAGCGGTTTGTCCCCACCATACCCATCCCGCTGCCTCTTCTGCCCTGCAGCTCATCTCACCAGCTACCCCTGCAGCACCTCACACCTTTCAGCCACGCCCTCATCTCTCCTGCCTTCGTGCCAGGAGGACCCTAGAAGGTCCAGATAGGATCCTACTAACTCTGCTTTGCTGATTATCCCCAAATCTCCAGTGTCTGTATCCTTTCCAGGCTCTGCCATTTCCCCTAGGGCAGTCTGCTCCCTCTCTGGTCTCCTACCCTATCCCTCTTTCATAGTTCCTGCTGACCTGACTTTCTTCAGATCCTGCTGTATGCAGGTTTCATCTCCAGTTCCATAGTTTGGCGTTGGCTTCCCAGCCCCAGCTACCCCTCCTTCAGCCCCGAAAGGGTTGAACCAATCATTTTCCACCTGAAAATAAACAAACTTTGATAAGCATTTGCAGAATTGAATAGAGAAGGTTTAGCAAATTATTTTATTTTCCCTGATTCCCTCAGCGTTCCCCACCTTTGGACATCAGGAAGAGTGACTAAGGCTCATTCTGAAGCCCAGGAGCCCTCCTTTCACCAGAGAGCCTGCTGCCAGGTGTAAAACGCTCTGTCCCCTCCTCCACCCCACAGCTTTGCACGCCCCTCGCGATGGGCCTGAACTGGCCCCCGTGGGAAAATCTGCTTTTTGTCCACTTCAATAATTGCTCCATACAGCCATGTTCTTTCAGTCACTAAGCCGTAAAATTGCTTTTGTTATTTATGTTATAAAAGCACCCTGAGTGCAGCCTCAGCAGAGCTTTCTGTGCTAGGTGGTTGGGTTTTTTTCCTTTTTACATTTGTCTCGCAATTTATTGATTGAGGTCCTTATACCGATGATCAACATCCCAGCACCTCCCAGGACTACTGAGTGTGGAAAAGTTGCATTTACCTCTTTCTCCAGACAGGAGGTCAAAGAAGTGGCTTGTGTATTTATCCCTGAAAATGGCAAATGTTTTGGTCATCTCAGCACCATTTTGTAGTGAGCTACAAACCTCAGACTCCTGAACTGACTGACAAGGAAGCAAAACAAAACAGGGGTGCTCCCGCAGTACCACTGCCGCAGACGTGACTGCTCGTTGTTCTGTCCCAATTACAAATCCCAATTCCATAGTCCTTTGGACTACAAATATACAAATTACAATTTGCTCATGAAACAAGATGAATCAAACCTTTCCTTTGATTTGTTGTTAGCTATAGAATGGCTAAAGACAGCAGGGCTGGGGTGATACGGTTTTGATAACCTGCACTGCCTAGCTCATGTCCTGTGGTCAGCAATGCTATTCTTGATGCAAACGATTTACATTCATATTTCAAGCTTTCAGTTTAAAACAGGGTTTATCATATAGCAGTCTGAATTCAACAGGAAAATTGCTGCTGCCTTTCCAGCTGTCAGTTGGATCAGAAGAACATCACTTTCCTTTCTAGCAAACTCTCCCATGAGACTCTTTCAAAGCCAAAGAGTATCTCGAGGATTTTGCTGGAGAAGTAATGCAGTAATCCATTTCTTTCTATTTCACACATTTACCAACTATGATAGAGACATATCTTAATTAGATTAAGCATTTTAGAATTTCTATCACAAATGATGAGTCTTTTCAGAAAGAAAAAAATATAAAACATTTACTTTCTGCTATTGAATTTCACCCTCCTGAGAGCAGGATATCCACACAAATGAAATTTTTGCATTCCTTGCTTAAGAGCCTTTTGGCAGTTCAAGCACCTCCAGGTGCCACCACAGACGAAACATGCCTGGAGGCCAGGTTTGGAGATTAGGATTTTTAAAAACCCCAGTGAGGTTTGCAGTGTGAATTAAAAGCCCAGTTTTTTAGGTGTTTAAAACACCAAAATGTGTGACTGCAAGTGTACTTATTGGTTTGTACTGCATGATTAGCATCCATCACTGTCTTCTAGATTTTTTTTTTCATACGATGCACAGATCTTCTCAGCTACCTGTAAGCCTTACGTACTTAATATTCCCTGATGGTTTCAGATTTTTCCTTGGTCTAGATAATGAATAAAATGGTATGCTGAAGGGAAAATGGGCTCTGGCCATCCTGTGAGTATTCTCTTTTCTTCTAGGCAGTAGGGTTGGGGTCAGTAAACCACCTGCTCTTTCAAAAGACCGACAAAGCTTAGTGCAGGGAATTTTAGAGTCCTTGACCTAAAGGACTCTAAAGACCTGATCTAGAAGACAGTCAGTGCTGGGCTGTTAGAGTGAACAGGAAAACTGCTGGTGGTGACAATGGCAAAAAGTCAGGCCCTACCTGCCCTTAAGGTAGACAATTTGATGCATGAAGTCTTCAAGGAGACACTGGGCTGAGAAAGGCATGGGGAGAGAAAGAGAAAATAAAAAAGCACTGGAAACTGTAGGCCATGTTGGGTATAATGACTATTTGTTTTGATATTTTGCCTCCGTTTTTGTCTAAGCACTAAGCTGGCCTGAAGAACTGTTTCACATGGCCCTCAATCTTCAATCTTTTAGGATTAGGAGGTGGTGTGTTCTTGTGAATGCCTTTCTTGGTGCAAAAGTTTCTCTCCTAAACTTCAGTGCTTTCTCTTTTGTAAGCATTTAAAAGGCTTTTTGTATGCTTTCTGAAGTTTGGTGACCTTGTGCCATTCCCAGTCTTCAAAGCAATATGAATTGATGGACAGTGAAAAGGCCATACTTTGGTGCTGTGATTTAATTTCAGAGATCTAGTATTATTACAGCAAGTTAAGCACAAACAGCAACACTGAAGTCTCCCTCCCCTCGCCTCCCGCCTCATAAAGCAACAGCCGTGACTTCAGAACCAACACCCAGCACCAGATACTAGTTTAAGTTTGAGGAGTTTCATTTCAACTAATTGCATGAGCAGTGTGCCAGGGTACTGTCTACATTTCTGAGCTTCAGCCATTCTTCATTTTCAGCACTAATCTGTGTGAATAGCAGATGACATGCAGACCTAGCAGTAGTCTTGTTTCTCCAGTTGGTTCTATTTAATCTCTCATGAAAACTAGCCTTGGAGTAAAGTTTTCAACATTTCTCATCATCTCAGCTTGAAGTAGCTCTTCATCATTTCCCCTCTAGCATCAACAAAAGTTCTATAGAAAAAAACCAGAAAAACAAAGGACTGCATTAACCTACCTCAGGAAAAAAAGGATAGTTGGTGGAGAAGAGCATGCCACCGGTGGCATGACTTTCCTCTGCTCCAAGAGAAATACTTGTGTTGTTGGTCTCCAGAGACTTTATTGGCACTGAAAATGGAGGAAATGAAAACAGCTAAGTTCTATGAAAATACACCTGGAAATTCAGTAATTATATTTTACTCTATTTTTTCTTGTGCAAATAATTATGGTTGCCAGCATATATTACAATGGAAATGGTCTGACAGATTGCAGATTATGGGATAGAAGCTCACAAGAGTCAATAACTTCGTTAAGTTGCGGACACTGTTACGAAAGCCACTTTTCCATGGCTTTGGGCATTCCGACCATTTTTCCTCTTGCTGCCTTTCAAAATAAGACTTGCATTTAAACGTGTTGGTTTGTTGTTGAGGTTTTTTTTTCTTATGCAACTGCACAGATTGAAAAGGATGTCACTCTTGATGGTATTTTAATTCTCTGGACTGGGCTCTTTGAAAGAGCTTGGGTACCCAACCTCTTAAGGCTGAAGTTTCACCTTACAGTGTTTCCATCCACTGCTAGGACTCACCTAAACAGAGCCCCTAGCTGCAGCTTTCACTCTCCTGTTGGCAGTAGAGTCCTGTCATCAAGTCATTGTACTTAAAAGACTTTAAAGAAATGAGCAGATTTTGCTTGTATAAATAACAAATGGCCCCTAAAAAAAGAAAATAAGATATGACTCTTCTTTGTCTTTATCGAGAGAATATGAGAGCTCTTAAACCTAAAAACAAATTGTTCTTCCTCATGACCATGTAAGCTTCCCAGCTGCTAAGAATAAATGCCTTATAAAGACTGCAGTAAATCCAAGTTAAAATTTAGTGTACTTATAACTAGTGATGGATTCCCCAAAATAATTAAAATTACATAAATTTGTACTTTTCAAGATTATATTGTTTGTTATTTTGTTATTTAGTTAAGTATCGGTAACACCAAGGTGCTCTGTGACATTCACAAAACTCCAGAGGGAAGGTATCTTTCTTGTAGCTCAGTGTTTCATTCATTTTAGCCACTCACATGAGAGCCTTCACTGATTTGCTGTTCTTCATTGTGCCAAATATGAGCTTCTAAGCCTGTTTTCCAAATCTCCTGTGATTTAGCTCTGACCAAGCTAGCTCTGGCTTAGCATGTTGGGGGAGGGCAGCTGACTGCCATTACAGCTTTTTTAATGCAAATATGCAAATGACCTTCAGTTTGTCCTCCTTCAAGTGCCTCTAAGCATAGCATGAATTTTCTCCAATATTTAGACTGCTAATACCACCCCTTTCTCCAAATCTCTAATTAGTATTTGCTTCTGTGTTGGTGCCTGCTGGAATTAATTGATATTTGTCAGATGCTGAAGCACAGGAACATATGGTACCACCTTGTGTGCTGTGCTGATCTGTATAAAACCCTGCTGCTGTAACTGCTGAGTCAGTTCTTCCCTTTCCTCCACGATGGCAGTAGCTCCAAGACTGACAAGGAGAGAAAGTGAAAGCATTTATCCCAGTGTCAGGGCACTCTGGCTACAGGGG
Organism: Gavia stellata; assembly: GCF_030936135.1. NCBI lineage: Eukaryota > Metazoa > Chordata > Aves > Gaviiformes > Gaviidae > Gavia > Gavia stellata. The sequence continues at coordinate 39,868,433 of NC_082595.1, forward strand.
CATTAAAACTGTGTTGCCCAATAGAAAGATGTTTGTAGAGAGAAACAGTCAGACTTTCAGTCTATACCCAAGTCAGGAAGGTTGCTTTGGCCTAGGTTGGTTCTGGGCTGAACCCCAATACGCAGATGAAGCACATTACATGTGTTGCTGAATCATGTATTCAACCAAAAGGAAACCAGCTCCTGTGCTCCAAGGCTGCTCTGTGATGCCCACCAAGCATTTGCTAAACTCTACCAAGTTTATCAAAGCAGTAAGCAGGAAAAGTTGGGAGATAATAAATGTAAGCACCATCTATACATGCCAAACTTCTCATCTGTAGCAGCAATGCCTTGTGTGTGATTTAATACCGGGTTCATTTCCCTACAGATGTCCAAACTGTGAATTGTTGATTCATGCCCTGGCTTTGAAATGGGTTTCAACTAACCATTTCCTTTGGCAAGAAAACATGGGTGTGATAAGAGGGCCGTTAATGCCAAGCTCCATGCCTGTAGAAGCAGTGCAGATGTAAACAAAACTGTTTGGCTTTCTAAGACTGACGTAATCTTCCAAAAATATCGCAGCAACCTTTATGGCCTCTTTCACTCATACGCCACATACAAGTCTCCATATGACGCACATGGACATCGCGCTGAAAGACGTTGCCTGTGGTGGGCTGTGAAGCAGCCAGTCATTTCTGTACCGATGGCCAAAGCACTCAGGGGTTCAGTAACTTCAACACTCTAGTTTGCAGTTGTGACTTGGACTTTGCTTCAAGCAGCAATATAAGAAGGCAGCTCAGCAGCTGCTCGATGCTGGCTTTCACTCTAACAGTGCAGGATGACAATCCAAACACAAAAAGGCAGCTTACCTGAAGCCCATGAAGAAAAACACAGCCATAGCACAGCAGAACGTATTGCCCTTGTTTTGGCATGGAGACCTTTGGCATCGAGCCCGCGTCAGAGGGTCTGATCGTACATGACTCGTTGGGGTTGGGGCCTGGGCTCCATGTAAGCTTGCGTGAGGCTGCGATTCCAAACTCCCCTGTGAGTTTCTCAGTGACTGGAGCAGCTCCAGGGCACCGTGAGCAAGTGCTGCCCAGCAACCTTGGCCATAACTTACTGGGGCCTCTCCCGAAGAGCGTGCCTCTCCACCACACAGGAGTCCAGCCCTGGGGAATATCTTGTCCTGGTTTCCACGTTCTGAGGAGAGAGAAGAGGGTACAGCGGCTGTGTGTAGAAGCCAAACACTGTCTGACGCTGTATGTGGGCAGTGAGGCGTGAGGAGGCAGGGAGAGTCTTCCAGAACTGTTGGACCATTTTTATTCCTGCCCCACGACAGCTACATGTAAGGTCTGAGCTGCTCAAGCTACTGGTTCCCATGTCTGCCAGGGGCCAGGCAGCACTTCTGTGTTTCACCGACCCATCCCACAGCTACGCTCCCCGGCAGCCTGCTCCAGAGCTCAGGGCACACGTTCCTCCTCAGGAAGCTTTGCCCTCGTAGGCATCCTTGTCCTACTACACACCACCGGATAGGGATGCTGCACATCATTAGGCAAATGTTGCTTCTTAGAAAGCAAGGGCTGGGTTCTACGTTCACTGACATGTTGCTGCTGCAGGATTTAGGCATCTGTGTTTGTACTGCAATTACTCTTGGGGCTTTTTTTTTAAATCATCCTTATTCAGGAACTAGTGGTGGTAGTGTAAACATGCAATGTACTAGCAGCTGACTTAATTGTTAGCCTTCTTTCCTTCAGAATAAATAAATTGAAAATACATTGAAAAGCCCTAAAAGAAAAGATAAAAAACCTGAGCCCCGCCAAACCAAAACCTAAAAGTAAAACTAACTCCCCGTTGCAAAAAAAAAGGTGGTGCTTGGGAACCAGAGGTGCTGAAAAAATAAATTTGCCATGGGTCCTAGCACTGATTTGATACACATTGCTCCCAGGTCTTAAGCAGATGATAGTACCAAGGAATTAGTGCAGAGCTGGGGATGCAATCTAGACTTTGTTATTCCTAAACCATTCAGCGTAATCCCTTTTTAGAGAGGACACATGAATTGAATAAAAGTTTATTTTTTTTAAGGCTATGCTGTAGACCCATCTATTGAGAATTTTTTATTTTTTTTAATTTTATGGACTTAAGTACATACTGGTAGAAAGTTGCATACACATTTTTCTCAGCCAAGGAAAACTGTAAATTGGCTGCATTTACTGACAGAAGAAGGTGCTGCTAAGGCAAACATTCTATTTCCTCCTGAGAGGCTGTGAATCATAATGCACATAGCAAAACGTACAGAGTTTTTATTCCATTGTAAAAATACTGGGGTGAATTTGTTGCCTGGAAGAAATGTAAGGCAGTGTGATAGTGTGAAATACCTTAATCTGTTGCTTGCTGACATAATGTGTTGGATAGCTTTCCATTATATTACCCTAAACAGCTGGACTTTTGAGTTGATGAGATTTTATCAATTTTTCATAATTAATATAGGTTTTTCTGAGGGATTGGTATTTCTAGTGCAGCAAAGGGTTATTTTATTTTCCTTATTTTACTCTCATTTATCTTCACATCTCTCTCACTGACTTTTTATTTCAGCACCTTTTGCTTTTCATGGGTCTTTAGTTCCATTAAACATCCAGCGCTAATTAGACTCTGTTGTCTAAACTGTACCAAACACTTCACTCAAAATCAAAGAGCATTTAATTAGTTAGTCTACAGGTTACACCCTATCTTGCAACATTAACGCAAATGAACAGTTGAAATGCTTGTTACAGCCTAGCAAAAATGTAAAAAAAGCTTCTTTAATGGCAATCAAGATTTCCATTTCGCTATTGATGAAGGAAGACATGACAAGTCCTTGCTGCGCAGATGAGTGCTGGGCTGTTTGTGGCAGAGGGAAGGCAGGGGAGCAGTAATGCTTATTTCTATCCTTTCCCAGGAACATGCCTGTGCTGAGCACCCATGGGGTCAGAGCCGAAAGAGGGGTGAAGCCGCACAGTAGCCTGGGCTTAGCGCAACTTGCCACCACCACGGGCAGGATCAAATTTCCAGAGAGTTTCACCCCTACAGCTTTTTTGGATCTCTGGGTGTTTATTCTGGCATTCAAATGGGAAGCAAGGAAGCCCAGAAACAATTGACGATCTAGTAATATCTAACTGTTTCTAATGAATACAGTAATAGGATGCTAAAGTTCAGTTTATCTGTGTTTGTTAAGTGTTTTGATATATCTGGATGTGCTACCACCATGCTACCAAGCTCTTCTGATTACCTGATCTTTTACCGAAGTTTGGGGAGGGAGAGGGTGCACGCCAGGTTTGGAATACATTGAGTACAGTGGCAGCTCACTGTTAATGTACTTGTCCGTATCTTCTAACCATTCACAGGCAGAAGAGGAGATATTAAGCCCAAACAGACACATCAGAACAAACTAAGCTAATTAAATGTCTTAGATCTTGTCCTTCTTTACCAACTTGGACAGGGTGATTATGACTTTGATACAATTAGCCACATGCAGGTGAGGTAGGAGAAATTCAGCTACCATGTGCTATCCAACAGATAGTATTTCTTTCAAGGCCACAGTAGATGTAAGGGTGAACTGGATGCCCACTGGATGCTAGACAAAGCATCCAGTGCAAAGTTTACTAAAACTCCAAATCCCCAAAGTAAGTGATTATGTGAAAATCTCACCTTTCTTTCTAAAAACAAAAAATAAAGAAAGAAAAGTTACCCCCCCACACTCTCAGCTGTCCCCGCCCCGCCCCCCCCCCCCAAATAAAAAAGCAGCTGTCATGAAAATGAAATTAATGTCATCAAACATCAGACCTAGTTCATGATTTCTGAATATTCTGGATTGAAAACTCATTGATTGCTAAAGAAGAAAAGGATATTAGGCAGTTCACTTACGAAGGCGTTAAATCTCTTAAGTAATTACTCTTCAACTTGTCAAAACCATGAATAATAATTATTTGTGGTCTCTAGTAAAACTGTATGTAACAGTGTGAATGTTACATTAAAAACAAGGAAATGGCTAAACAGCCAAAAACTTGATCTGAAAGTGCTTTAAATCTGTATGGTCTCTGGAATGCTTGGAGAAAAAGGTCTGCTCAAGTGAGTGAACAAATTCTTCTCAAGGTAGTTCAGACCGGTGACCAGCAGTAATGTTTTCCAGGCATGCTTTACTCCTTCTTCCTTCTCTCCTCAGTAAAAATCCTCTAGCAACATTTTAAAAGAAAATTCTTTCAGGTTCAGAGTCTGCCTCTATTTTGCAAGACATTTAAGTGTCTGTTAAACTAAAACTCCCCAGAGGAGCCTCTTCTTGCAGATGGATCTACGTAAGTCATCTTTTCAAAGAAAACTTGTGCTGAAATATGCAGAAACGCTCAAGATGTTCTTGAGATAATCTGTGGATGACATTGGGTTAGGCAGCTCAGTCTGCAAGAGCAAGTCCTGCAACTTAACAAGGAAAACAAAATTAACGAAACTGCTAGATTCCCCTTTTAAAAACTAGAAAAATATTTTTGATGCAGAAAAGAAAATTATTTGAAGCAAAGCAGAATCCAATTTATAAAGCTTAACTCAACTTATTTCAGTGATCTTCAGAATGCTACACTTTTCAGTCACTTGCTTTGGTTTGCTAGCATAGCTGACTACTAATAGAGGCAATATTGCCATTACCAGTTTCTAAGTATTATTATCATTTTTACAGTGCACTGTTGTCAAGAATGATTGCTGCAAGTCCTCTCTCTTCCCTCTTTATTCTAGGAGTAAATATCTGAGGAAATAAGGAAGCTTTTCCATTCTCTCTCACGAAACTAAAATCTCCAAAATTAAGTTGAACTGTGCACTGCCAAAATTACAGTAAATATTCCTGTTCAGTGTGTTGCTTTTTTTTTTTTTTTTTTTGTAATAAGACCTTGCTACAGCCATCTTTTAATACAATTACATTAAATGCAAGTAAACAGGTACCACATATACTGCTGCCATCTCTGTGGGATGATTTCCAATAATTGTGCAATTCCAAGAGTTTGAGGTGTCTGCCACTCCTTGAGGGGAAGGTAAGTAAATAAAGCAACATGTCCTTCTTTACCTTTATTTTAGCATATAAAACAAGAAAAACAGCCATGTCTGAGAAGCAGTTGTGATATTTTAATGGAGAAATCTGTCTTTAAACAACAATCAGAATTAGCGCCTTAGAAACCACGTATTTGACTGATAACTGCTACAATGTTTCAGGGGTGTTACATCTCAGGGGAATTGCAGAGAATGTTGGAGCATAGGTCAGATCAGCCAATATTAAAAGAGCAGCAGTAATGTCTTTGGTTTGCAGGGGAAAAAGACACAGTTTTCTATTTGTACTTCAAGCAGAGGCAAAATGAAGATAATATGACATTCCATCATTACTCTTCAGAGCTCTGAAACGCCTAATACCCTTGGCCTGGCATCTATAAATACTGTTAATTGCTATACACCACAATTAGGAGTAAGATAGTGTTCGAATTTAGTTTATTCTAGAAGTTCAGTGAAGTCTTCTAGCATAGCAAAGGTTTATGCACATGCTTTGTACAAAGCGCCTTCAAAATTTCATTTAAAATTATTCGTTAAATTAATTATTCATTAAAAATTACATTTATGTGTGTTAAGATTGAATTCTTAGGCAGGCCACAGACACATATATGTTTCACTTCTACAGTTTTCTTTCATCTCATTGGTAGGATCCTCCATTTTGTATTCCTTACCTAATTCACAAAAATCTTTAGCATCTCTGTTGCTCTTACTTAACTTCAACAACGTGCCCCTTCCAATGATCCCGCCTACAATTACAGTAGACATGTGGTGCATAGCTCAGCATAGCAGCAGGTAAGGGAGAAAACATCTATGAAATAGGGACTTTAGGAGTTTAAAAGCTCTGACTGAAAGCATCCATAGAGGACTATCTTTTTCTGAAAGTAAAAGATCTCATTTGGGTGAGATGGAATTTTGTTAAAAGCTTGTAACACAAAACCGATGAGCCCTGCACTGGAGTTAGTGAATTTTGCACAAGCTGGAGCTGATGAAGGTTTGTTTGGTTTGATTTTTGCTGCCGTAAGAAAGGTGAGATTTTACTACAAAAAGACAAGGGATATCTGCGACAGTAGCTTATACACCTGCTAATGGAAAGGGAAACTACAGATTGCCTCATCAATTAACTGACTGGCATCCCTAGAAAGAGTTGCTTTTTTATATTATCTGGAGAGAGGAAAAATAATTCATTACAGCACATCTCTGCAGAATAATTCTGCTGTTCTTACTATATGAGTTAATGCAAAGATAACTGCCTGGACCCCCAAATTCTACTCTGGTAAGAGGTTGTGACACAGCTGAAGAATTCACCTGGACACCTGGGAGCTCAGAAATGTCCTTGGCCCACCAAGCTGAGATACAGCCTTTCTCTGATGCTCAAAAGGCAGAGCTATAGACTTAAAATGACATCTTCTGAATTTGGCGACCTGAAATGGCGACAAGAATCCAGATGTTGACAAATGCCAACGTGTTGTCAAAGAGACTTTCTGGACTAGGTTTGACCCATGCCTAGATCAGATTTGGTGTCACAGCTTGGATCATCTCACATGTGCAGCCCCTTTTCGCTTACACAACAGTCCGCTGCTACGTTGCATACTCAGCTGAAGTGGGTGAGACATGAAAGCCTACAGAAGCCTGGAAGGGAAGAAAACATTTCTTCCTCCCCGTACCAACACTTCTAGGGTTAACAAGCATCAGAGCTTTATAACTCGTCTTTCTCCTGTCTTCTCCCACCAGAGGTGCAGAGGTTAACCCACAGATCTGTCTATCTTTCTGCAGCCAAGGTCTGTACCCCTCAGCAGTCTTCCCAGATTCACGTCAAATATAAACTGATAATTAAAGATGGATGAGGGCTCACTCAAATGAAAGTGTTTGTAAATAAACGGAAACTGCATGCATGCTATAGAGAAATGAAGACTCAATAAATAATACAAAGATAAAAAACTTCCTTTGAGCTGCTGGTTGCTGAAAAAGGAATTAAAATATAATACACCAAAAATAGAAAATTGGATGTGTTCCCTGGAGATAAAACCTGTCATCTCTATTTCGTATCTACAGAAAAACTTGGGGTTCTTTTAGCTGGCATGACTCTTAATAACAAGGAGAAATTGTCTCAGAAGGACAGAAAACACATATTCTTCCTTTTTCTTCCTTGCATTTCTCATTATATTGCTATAGCAACATTAGCAGAAATATGTGTAGTGTAAATAAATCCATATGATTGTGAGAACTTTTGTTTGTTAATTCCCTGATCTTATAATATTCTGCTAGTCTTATATCTATCCATCTAAACAGTTAAAACGCCACAGATGCACCAGCCGTGACTGCCTGTGTCAGGAAGATACTGGGTATCAGCTGCAGGGAGACTGGAATCAACACCGACTTAATGAAGAGTCGGTGCTGTGCGGTGGCGTGGCAGTCGGTGGAGGCAAGGCGGGCGGGATGGGTCGGGCTCCTGTAACGCGTGATTGACTCCTGACATGCCAAGGGATGGCAGAACGAGTCCCAGCCGGAAAAAAAAAAAAACCAAACCACATAAAAGGCAGGAGCTGGGATGCAGCGCTGTCTTTTGGGAGACCTAGTTGAATGACTGACAAAAATCTATTATGGAGAAAGGGGCAAGCATGACTAAAAGGTCTCACAGCGTTTATTCTGACAGGATGATTAATTTCTCATTACTCATCCAGTATGGGGCTGTCTGGGGGGAATTCAGGGAACTATTTTATTCTTTCAAACATTGATTATTTGGAGAAAAGCTTTTGCATAAATCCAAACACTTTATCCTGTCTTTGTTTTGAAATGGCACAGCGGGAGCTTTCTTATTTCTTGGTGGAGGTTCTTCAGAGTCTCAGCACTATCAGGACTCTTTATTTCAAAGCCAGGAGCCAAATCCTTAGCTGCTTCACAGGGTCTAACTTACTTGGACCATGCTGTACTTTTTCATGCCATCTGGTTCCTTCTCCTCCTCTTCCTCTAGGACTATAGGTCCTGCTGATGTGTTGGACTCAGGCCCATAAGAGGAAAAATCATGACTGCTAATCTGCAGTGCTGCTTGGCTCCAGGAATACTTACCTGATAGCCAGCTGGATAATAATCTTGACTTCTTCCTGCAAGGAAGTGCTTTATGTTTGATGACCCTCAAAAACAGAATAAGTATTCACTGTTTTACCCTTGCTGACTTCTACCTTGCACGGCTCCTGCTTTTATGCCTTGTGTCTCAAGCGCTGTTCAGGAAGCTCTGTGTGTTTATACCATCTACAGCAGCTGAGCTCAAGAGAGAAAGGGAAAGCTATGCTAGTGCTTTGGCCTTTCAGTAAAACCGTACATAGCAATGGCCATGATGCATCAGACGAGAAGCCGCTCTAGCCCAATATCCTGTCTAGGTAGCAGGTGCCTAAGAAAGGAATAAGTATATGAACAGGGAAAACATTACAAGGGAATTTTCCAGTTTAACTGTTTTTGTTGGAGGGGTTGGGGGAAAGAATCAGATCTGGACATAGTAAGAGAAGGAGAAAATAACTGAAAGTGAAGAGTGTTAACAAAAAAGCCATTCAGCAGAGAAGTCGTGAAGGAAAAGGGAATTGTGGAAACAGGAGATGATGAAAAACACAGTCCATGAGGCAGGCAGAGCTGCAGGAAATTGGCTGGGATAATAGACATGGAGGAAGGATGGATGAATGGAGCAGTTAGAGAAAGAGCCCATGGAATAAGGGAACCGAGAAGATGCCAGTGGGTACTAAGAACAGCCAGGTGCTACTATTAGATGTGTAATACAAAGCAGTTTAAGAACACAGTTTTAGTGCTTATGTACTTAAGAGAGTCTGGATTTTGAGTAATTTTGAAAATGTCATGATTTTCTATCTATCTTCCCCTAAATACCTTATAAATCTGGGCCTCTGCCTACATGCCTCTGAAGAGAGGCAGAGTAAAAACAAACATGGGAGAAACTAGGACCTGGTTGTCATATGGCAGCTTTTCTGATAGCTCTGTAAAACTAATAGGTGACACTGCTCCAGGAGTGCACAGAAGCCTCAGCTGTTCTGAACGGACTGGCAGGGATTTTTCCCTAATTTCCCCTGGGGTCAGGATACTCCCTTGCCATCCTAGGACACTGGAGGACCCTTTTGGAATGGAGAGGAAAATTTCTGAAGTGTTGAAGGGTTTCCCCCTCCCCTGACATACACTTTCTGTCCCACAGTAATTACAGCTGGTAATTACGACTAGTGCCACAATGTTGGGGGCAAGCTGCACAGGCTAGTTAGAAATGATGGATCCATTTTTTCCTGGTTTATTAAATCCTTTTTTTTCTTCTCTCCACAAAATGCTTTGGTGTCCTGAAAACCTGGTGCCTGATGTTTGCGGATTTTCACAATGTATTTGTTTAAGACATATGACTCTGCTGACTGTGAGTGAGTTCAATTTTATTAGGCAGTAGCTGTATGTGCCAAATTCAATTTCTCACTGGGAAAAAAAACAACTTGAAAGCTGCATAAAGATTGTTGTTTCATGGTTTGTGCATGTGTCTGATGAAGAAGCTCTTCTTGACGAAGAGAAGTATGTGGCATTTCATAGAAAAAAGGAGACAGAAGCTCGCAGTGAATGTCCAAGTAAGCAAAGCTTTCAGCTTTTTGTTCATTATGATTCCAAGATGGTATCGCATGGACATGCTAGATTGTAAATTGTGAGGATGTAAATATTAATTAGTTTTCTACCCACTGTGCTTGATACTCAGTTGGCATTTCTAAGGACTTCCACAATTTAAGTAGTGGCAAGAACACTACTATTAGTAACAATTTAGAATTTTTTCTTATATTTACCTGCAATAAATAGTTCATTTAAACAGCATTCAGTGTGAAGCAAAATGTTTTGAGTACAGGTAAAATTCAACCGCGTGCACACCATATCGGCATTATCTTCTGGCTCAAAGCCAATAGTAATGAGAGCTGGTCAGTGTTTTAAGTTTGTAAAGACAAACCCACCCTGAATTATTGTAGGGAACCATTTCTTTATGAAAAAAGTGTCTGTCAGCACCTGGTAAAATAGCAGTCACAATATATTTCTAGGGATAAAGTGTATTTTTTTGTTTTGTTTTAGGATAATTTTGTTTTCTTTCAGGATAGAGTCTTTGCCACAAAAGGTCAAGAAGCTAGTACTTGTGCAAGTTAGTTTTAGCTTCTCATTGACAGTGACATACAGAAAAAAATGTTAGAGGTTGACTGGTGAATAGAGAATTGGCTGCTCCACAGAAGACGTTTAGCTCTTATACATTCTCCTGTTTCTGAGGAAAAAGAGGCTACATTTTTAGACTGAATTCTGGTCTAAGGAAAAGAGCAGCCTTGATTATGATATTTATTCCCATCTCTATTCAATTTGCTTCTCTATTGCATTCAGAAAGTGACCTTCTAGTTATCACAGACTTGATCTTAAATTAATGCCTGCAAATTTTTAATGGGAAGGCAGCACCACAGTAAACAAAGTAGCTACTCTGTTTCAAATGCACTCTTAAATCCAAAATAATTTTATCTTCATGACAGAGAAAAAAGGGATGTTTCATCAGCTAGATCTTTTACATTCCCAGTTAGATAGTCTCAGTGAGCATTGAATTATTACAAACATAAATACAGTGAGTAAATTTAAGGTAGGGGGTCATGTTTTTGTACATTTTAAAGTTTCCTTTAAAATTAAAACATTGCTTTGTTTATATAAAGTACTAAGTGATAAATTTGTTTTTGTAAACAATTCTATTTTTGCACTTAAATTTCATACAAATTCCTTACTGCAATGTTTTCATTAGTCTCCTTTTCTGTTTTTCTTTTCTGTGATAGAGCTTTTGCTTAAATAAACCTGCATACCTCTCAAAGAGCATCTTTTCAAATTTTTGTCTGCTGACAAAATATGAGGAGAGGCTAGGAGAACTTGGTTTGTTCAGCCTAGAGATGAGAACGCAAAGGGAACCAGAAAGAAGTCTTTCACTATCTATGGGAAAAGCTATAGAGAAAGACAGAGCCAAACCCTTCTTAGAAGTTCTCAGCAAAAGGACATGAGACAAAGGTCACAATTGCTTTGACTAGAGAGGAGGAAGAAATTCTTCATGGTGAGAGTGGGTCTGTGCTAGAAGAGACCACCCAAAGAGGCTGAGGATTCTCCATTCCTGCAGATTTTCAGAAGTCAGCTGGACAAACCCATCTGCAACCTGATCTGAGTTTGCAATTAGCCCTGCTCTGATTGGGGTATAAGACTGGGTGACCCCCAGGGGTTCTTTCCAATCTAAATTTTCCTATTCTTCTATGAAAGAGTACTTAAAATAATAGTAATATGATTTTTTAATGAGGAAAAGTCAGTCTCCAGAATACTTAACAGTCAGTACTAGTCGTTAGAGTTAGTACAGCTCATGGGAGTTGACATGACGTGTACTAAATTTTTAAGTTCTAAGCTTTATACACAAGCTTATTCCTCTGCAGAGTTTACATGAGCAAATCTTCCTTTAGATACTGAGTTTTGCTGTATATTCATTAAGATTAACACTTTAGATAAGACAAAGGATATTTTTAAACCTTCTCTCACCATCATCATTACTTCCCTCTGGATTCTTTGCCAAGGTACTCCCTCCAAGTACAGTCAAATAATTGCAGCATTTTACAGAAGTATGAATAGCTCTATTTACCTGAACTAATAGCCTGGTTCTGCAAATATTTGCCATTGTGTAAGAGCAGTTCCATTCATTCTAGTGAATTATTCAACTTGTGCCCTAGTGGAAACCCTAGAAAAGTATTTGAGAATCTGCTTCTATTGCTTTAGAAAGGTACAGAATTATTACCTTGCACTCATTCATTGCACGTTATTCATTGCAACATAAACATGTGGTACTCCCTCACTCTGTGAATCTGAATTTCCTTTTCTAGCTGAACAACTTCACAAATATCTTAACAGAGTTGTATTCATTTCAGAGTCTTCCTCTCATTCATCCACTATGTGACTACTCTTCTAAGTATTTGTGTTCTTGTCTAGCTTTGTTTCAACCATCAAATACATCAGTTTATGCAGTGTATGGTTTAAAACACTAAAAAGTATTTAGCTATCCAGAGCAAAGGCCATATTGCTTCCTTAATGTGTCAGAAATCGAGTAGGTCTTGATAAAGGTAGAAAAAATAAACAGCTCTGAGGATTCCTAAATATATTTTGTACCTAGGTGTAAGTTAGCATTCAGCTACATTTTTATTTATGTCATCCCAAGCAAAATGCTTGTATATAATGTCTCATGGTATAGAAAATGCGTGACCATAGCTTTGCAAAATCCGTCGTACGTTATTGTCAGATAATGTAATCCAATAGATAATCATATATTTTAACAGCATACCCTTCAGAACAGAAGTTCAAGGATGAAACTTTTTAATCCCTTGGTACACTGCGTAAATCATAGAATCATTTAGGTTGGAAAAGACCTTTAAGACCATCGAGTCCAACCGTAGATGTAGGGTGCCTTCTGTTTAAAGGATACCTAAATCAATGATTCAGTTAAAATATCCTTTACATTTGCTAAGCAAAACTGACATTGTTGTGCTGTATCCTTTTTGGCAATATCAATCACATTTATGTTGTATTACATGAATAATATAGTCTGACATGGTAAAACCTGCCAGGAATCTCAGTTTTGCCTCATAATGGGCCTGAAAAGCTTACAGAGCAGAAAAAAATTCTCAGGAAAAATAGTATTTTTTCTGCCATGCACCTCATCTGGACTTGATTCTTCTGAATACAAGTTAGAAATAACTTTTACCCATTTTGCTGGAAGCTACCCTTAAATGCAAAAATCTGGTCCTTACCCTCCACTACCAAACTGCTTACATGTAAAAACTCTACCAGCAACTTCATAGCAAACATTTCTGTGCTTGTTCTCCATATGTGTGTATGTATACTGTGGCTGCAACGTAGCAATCCTGTATCGTCAGCGTGACTTCTAATACATCTTCTCACCTTTATTATCTGCTGAATTTGGAAAAGAAAGCCAAGACTGAGTTTGGAAATGTTGGAGACTATCCAGTCATACGGAGCACTTCAGAAATTAAGCCCATGTGTCAAATATTCAACAGCCCACAGAATTCAAATAAATTCCAATCCAACTGTGGATTGATTAACTTAAAGCTCAGATCAGCTTGGAAAGAAGTGGTCTTTATTTGAATTAAAAAGTGTGGAACGCGGGGAGAAGTGTGCTTTTCTCACCTGTTTGTAAAAGGTAAGAAAATAGTTACTACTTGCTGCGGGTCTCTCCTAGGACAATGCAGTTCAGGCTTCCTCTGGGAGTCTCATCCTTTCTTACGTAGTCCATTGGCAAGGTCAGAGACAACAGACTGTTCCATAGCCTGTGCACACGTTTAGGTAATCCTAGAAAAGAGGATGATTATTTGCATGATGAGAGTAGGGTATGATACTAAATGAAGGAAGCCAGGATGTGTGGCACTGATACAGTTACTTTTTAACTCATCGTAGCTTCTTTCTGATGTTTATCCTGGAACTTGAAGTCAGACTTACCTGTACATGCTTTATTTCACCCTTATTAGTTGTCTGCTTGTGCTCCTTTCATTTACAAATTTTTTGTGCTCCAGCTCTTTGTTTAGGCACAACCTATTTCCAGGGTATTTCAGGAAACCCTATGCATTCAAGGAACGCTTCTCCTGTCTTGTAACATACAAACACCTTAATTAGTATTTGTATATAACACAAGTATAAATAGTGTACTGCAGAGATAAGTTAAATTTAAGGTGAAATACAGTGTCTATATTCCACCACTGAAATTAATCTGCAAATACTGTAAGAAATACTGTTTAGAGTGATGCTACCCTATTGATTTAATAGTTCTATAGACACAATACGTATGATAGGTGGAGCTTTACAGCCAGCAAGCACACTCTTAGGTTTCAGCTGGATTGAAACCACAGTTCAATGTCTCAGAAATTAACATTTTTTGCATTTAATAATTTTTAACAATAATGTTGCATTTAATAAAAGAACCCATGAAGGAGGTTTTCAAACAGTTCGCTGTTACCACTCACAACATGCCTCCATTTCCTGCTCCGCCATTCTGTGACCTTTCTCCTTCTTTTTCACTCTCAAATTAGCTTTCCAACATATTGACTACCCCTCCCAACTTGGTGTCATCTGGGAACTTGCTGAGGATGCACACCACCTCATCACTGAGGGCACCAGTGAAGATATTGTACAGTGCTGGCCCCAGTATCAACCCCTGAGGAACACCCCTTCTAACTACCCACCAAAACTTCATGTAAGTCTTCACGAAGACTTGCCCCAAAGTTTTCCCAGGCACTGAGGTGAGGTGGGCTGGTCTTTGGTTGCCTGGACTTCTGATTTCCTTTTATAAAGGTGGACATAACATTTTCTTTTTAATTGTTGTTTATTCTTGTATTTCAAAGTCACGTAAAACTTTGGTGTATTTGCTACCAGGTGAACTCATTTTGTGAAACTGAAATCAATGCCAAACACAACCAGAGAGTTTCACAATGTTGTAACCTGCTGCCAAACTCCACGCTCCTATGGGGGTGCAACACTTCTCCTGCTGTCACCTCAGAAGCTAAGATCCTTCCCTTTTTTACAGGTGGGAGACCTGTGGTTTACCGAGCATGTGTGAATCATAACATTTGCAATACCTTACAAGCCTTCCAAGACCTTTCTAAAATGCACACATTAAATGATGTAATTCTGTACGTACTGTCACTAAGCCTGATGAATATGGGCTGTACCAGTCAGTTTTTCCTATCTCTCACACCATCAGTTCCAGCTCCAGTTCACAGAACCTCCTTGATAATTTCTCTGGCATTGTCAGTCTTTCACCCGGTCTGTGAAGAGAAGATAATTGCTGCTTCAATCTCTGCCTCTGGCCTGAGAAAAGGGTTTGAAATATTATGTGGCCTGAAAGGAAAATAAGATACAGAAAAAGAAGAGGGGTGGAAGGAGATTTTAAATGGAATAAAATGCTGTTCCTCCCTTTCTCCCCTTCTAGCACATGAATCTGTGATCTCTAGGCTTTATATTCAGAGGCTGCATTTTAACCACTTACAAGTATCTAACCTTTTGGAAACACCTTGCAATATAATGTTTTTCGTGAGGATGCTGCTATGCTACATAACCCTGTGCTGAACTACCATGAAGTACTGAGGGCAGAGGTGGGCCTGTCTGCTAAAAAAGGTCCTTCAGGAAACCTGTTCCAAATAAACCCCAGCAAATTACAAAAGGGAGTACATCCTTCCTCCGGCACACCTGCTCCTAGCAGCAGTGTGCTGCGGGGAGGCAGGGTGGGTGCCCCCACCGTCAGTCCACAGCTGCCCCCAGCCCGAGTCGGGCTGCCCCTGCCCCTGCCCCTGCCCGTGCCCCGTCCCCTGCCCCTTCTGATGGGACCCGACAGGCAGGGCCAGCCCGAAATGCTCCGACTCCCTCAGCACCCCGTGCATCGGGGCTGAAGGGTCTGCTGAGGAAGAGGGGTTTTCGTAAGAAAACAAGTTTCAAACGGTTTTAAACTGAAGCGGCGGCGGGCTCCACGCCTCACCCCGCTGGGGGTCGGCAAGGGGAGCGGGGAGCCCGGGCCCCGCCGCCCGCCGGGCCGGGTGGGGCGGCGGGGCCGGGCCGGGCCGGGCCGGGCCGGGCCGGGCGGCGCTTTCCGCGGCGGCCTGGCGGGGGCGCTGCGAGCCCGGCGTTGCGGGGCGAGCGCGGCGGGCAGCGCGCGGCGCCTCCGCCGGCCCCGGGTGGGAGAGCGGGTCCAGCGACTGCCGCCTCTCCCCAGCGCTTCCCGGAGACGCGGGGGGACGCTCGCCCCCACCGAAAGCCCCGCTCCCCGTTTCCACCCCGAAGGGTCGCCCTTCGGCCGCCAAGGTGCCCGGTGCCCTGGCGCGGGGGCCGCCGCCGTCGGTCCCGCCGTCCCAAGGGCGCTGGGGGGCAGCTCCCCGGGCCGTGCCCCCTCGGCGCCGTGCCTCTCCCTTGCTGGGGGGAACGGGGCCGGGCAAGCCCGCCGGACAGCTTGTGGAGCGGAGGCAGCCCCCCCACCGCTGCCCGGCCGGGCTGCCTCGCCCCCGGCCGGCCGCACGCCGCCTCCCATGCCCCCGGCGGGTCGGGCAGCGGGGCGGCCGGCGGCAGAGGCCGCGGGCTGCCGGCGGGGAAAGTTGGGAAGGCCCTGGGGAGAGCGCGGGGCAGGGGGCTGGCAGGGGGCTGGCAGCGGGGTGACGGGCGCGGAGGAGGAGCGGGGGGAAGCCGCACCGGCAGGAGCCGGAGGAAATCTGCTGGCGGCGCGGCAGGCGCCACAGGGGTAGGGGAGGAAAGAGGACCCGGGAGGGGAGCACCGCTCCGGGGTACCGCTGGCGGGGAGGGGAAAGCACCGCCACCGGCCGGGGGAGGGAGGGGAGCGCCGGTGACCTGCCGCCGATCAGCTCATCCGTCGCCGAGCCGAGCCGAGCCGCCGCCGGAGGATGCAGGGAGCGCCCGCTGCCCGCACGGCCGCGCCGCCGCCGCCTCCTCCCCAGGGCGGCTGCGGGCAGCGGCGGGAGGGCCAGCAGGGATAGGGGGACGCGGGGAAAGTTGTGCGCGCCGGGCGCAGGGCTGCGTGCCCCGGGGGGCAGGAGGGCTCCGCTGGCAGCAACGCGGGGAAAGTGGGGTTGGGACGCAGGTTCTGGGCTCGCTGCCGGCGAAGCGCATTTCACCATCATCCCAGGGATGAAGGGCAACTGGGAAAGTAACTCGGAAAAGTGAGTGGGATTCTTATCTTTTCTTTTTTCTTCCTTCTTTTTGCCTCCTAATCCGAAAGGACCCGTTTAAAAGGAAAGGAGAAGCCGCCGTGTGCACCCGCTGCCGGGAGAGATACGGGGAAGGAGGGCACTGCACACTGCACCCCCGCCTGTGCTGGGCGAGGGTGCGGGATCCTGCGCTCGCTTCTCCCCCCGCATGATAGTGTACCAAAGCAGCTACACATAGGAAACAGATTCACCGCGCGACAGAGCACAGGAAGGTGAGACAGAAACAGAAACTAACACTGAAAGGAAGAGGGGGGAAAAAAAAAGACAGCGACTGCGAATTACTTCCAGAGAAAGTGGGTGGATGTTGTGCGGCAGCGACTTGGGATTTTAGGGGATGCACCCTTACATTTTGCTTCTCTCTAGTCAGAGCCTCCCTTCTCCGGTGGCAGAAAGCGGCCGTACTTGGCGGTAGGAAAACAGGAGGAGGAATAAACAGGAGGGGTTCGTTCAGCAGTGCTTGTGATGCCCTGCTGATCTGCTTTAAGGATTTGTATTTTCTTCCTGCTGGATGTTGAATTCTTGACCTTGATTTTGAGACCTTTTAGTTGCATCGCAGTTTTTCTTTTGTGCTTTTATTTCTTTTGGCGAGGAGTGGAAAGGGGGAGGCTGGCTTCGGTGCTGAAAGTTGCAATCATTATTATTTTGGAGCCAGCATGTGCACCAACATAGTCTACGAGTGGCTGAAGACCCTGCAGCTCCCCCAGTACGCGGAGTCCTTCGTTGATAATGGCTACGACGACCTGGAGGTCTGCAAGCAGATCGGGGATCCGGACCTGGATGCCATCGGCGTTGCCGTGCCCCACCACCGCCGCCGGATCCACGAAGCCGTGCGGCGGCTGAAGGAGGCGGACGAGACGGCGGCGGGGCTGTACTTCACCCTGGAGCCGCAGCCGCCGCCGCCGCCGCCCCTGCGCCCGGCGCCCGCAGCCCCCGGGCGCTGCCCCCGCCGGCTGGCGGGGCAGGAGGAGGCCCGGCGTGGGGCGGCCCTCCGGCACCGCCCGGGGGGGCGGCGGGGGGCGGCCGGCGGCGGGGGGCTGGCCGCCTACCCCAGGCTGAAGCTGAAGATCATGATCCGGGACAAGCTCATCCGCGACGGCATCAACCTGAGTAAACCCCCCTACTCCAACAAGGTAAGAGGGTCCCCGCCGGCCACTGGCCCCAGGAGGGGCCGCGGTCCCAGGTGTGGTGGGGCAGCGGTGGCAGCTGGACAAGTCCTCCCACAGGCAGCGTTGGGGGACCTCCAGCTGGAGATGAGGGGTTCCAGCAGGGCCTGGCCCCACCTCTGCCATGCGCTGGTGCTGTGTCTCAGCTGTGCCTGTGGCATTTTTGGAGGGAAAACATGGTCAGGACTTAACACCAGCCAGGTGTGAAGGGGAGTGGGGCCAACGCCGGTCAGATCCACCAATGCTTGTTGGCCTGATGTGACCTTACAGGGTGGTGCAGCATTGCTCTGCATTTCGGTTTCGCCTCTTTTTTTTTTTTTTTCATTAGCCTTTTCTTTTACTCCAGCCTAGTTTGGGGCGTGAAGGCAGAAATTGACAGGATGGTCTTAATGGTTTGGGGTTTTGTTTGTCTGTTTTTCTTTTCTGTGAAACTTTTCCATTGTGTTGGAGAGTGATGGCTTGTCTCATCTTTTGTTAAAGGTCATATTTTAGTGTCAGTTTCTGTTGGCGAAATGGCTCGTGAAGCAAGTGGTAATGTGGCTGGAGGAACAACTCCTTCTGTTGCCTGGATTTATTTACTGGAGGATGGTAGTGACTGGTGAATGTCAAAACAGCCGTTCCAGCGCAGGTTGGTCTATATCCAGGACACGTGGTCTGCTGAAAGGCCAGAAAAGTGCAAGTCTCGGAAGAGTACATTCCAGTTTGATGAAAACCCAATATTTACCTAATTCCTGTCTTTTGAAAAGGTTAAACCCTAAGATTAATGTGGTTTGGAAGATAGAAATTGTTTTGTCTAAAGTTTTCTGTAGGTTTCCTGCTGAAAACATCAGAGGCAAGGGGATGAACTACAGAATTAAATGGATGATATCATGGAGTAGAAAAGGATTTGTGAAAGAAAATAAGGTATTATAATGCATGGTTGCTTCAGAGTTCAGAATAAAGTGCTTCAAAGTTCTTTGATGACCCAAGTTGCCTGTATTTTCTTTAATGATGTGAAGTCTGATTTTTCAGAAAGACTGAGCAATTGCGGTTGACCTTCAACCTGTGGGTACTTTTTACCTCTGAAAAGCTTATGAAGGTATGGAAGCAAGGTGATAGGGAAGTCTGCTGGTCTGGGTTTACAGAAATGTGAGGAATTAAAATTGAGAATGAATTATCTGCTGTAGGGGACCAGAATGGGATGATAATGAGTAAAATTCAGCTTGGATAACAATGTGGAGGTGCAGATAATAAGACTGATTAGGACAGTAAGTTTCAGAACTCCAGTTTTTTAATGGCTTGATGATAGAGGGCCACTAGTCACTTCTCAAGTACAGCACAGTTGACTGCTTTGAGATATTTATTTGTTCTGTTTTCCTGAAATATCTGGCTGATGATGTTGTCAGAGACAGTGTGTCAAATCTGATAGGGCAGTAGCCAAAACTAACAAAACATCTAGTGAACATCTAGTCTAAGTACAGCACCTTCCAAAAGTTACTGTATCATTTCAGAGATACTTTTTTCCCTCTCCCTTTGAAGTGAGACATCATTGGACTGACACCCTTCTGAAATTACTATTACATGCCTTATATAAAAGAACTTCCATGAAAGTTCTTGCTTATCAGTGTAGCTGCAGCACAGTACCCACCTCCATAGCTACATTTCACTTCTTCCTTTTGACTTTGTGTGTGTATGTTCATAGTCACCAATTCCATCTTACCAAGTGGATGGATGCTCTACCTTCTCTCTTTTATATTTCCTCCTTAGGAACGGTAAAATTTCTAAGATGCCAGCATATGACATCAAGGAAATTCAAATCTTTGGCATTGATTTCTTCTTTAGCTCACCTTATTTTAATTTGATGGGTCTGATAATAGCGTGGATTAACTGTCAGGGCAAGCTCATGTTACACAGAAAGCGTCCCTCAGCTTTAATTGGTTTAAATCTAAATGCAATATTTTGAAATAGGAAGAGGAACCAAGCTTACTTTCCTAGTTTTATTTCAGCCTGTAGTGTCAATGTATTTATTTTGGATGATAAATGCATATAACATCATTTTTTTTACAGTAATAGAAAAACTTTCTCCATCTCCTCAGTGTGAATCACTTCACATTGTAGCGTGTTGTAAGAAACCACAAAGCTGGCAGGATTTGAGTGTGCATTGCTTAATATGTTCTTCTGAATGCCACCCACTGTAGCAATCCATCTCCGAAACGGCTTAAAGGGAATAGCAAAAGATCACGTCACTGTACATTATTCATTGGATGTCGTTTAGAGCAAGAAAAATGAAATACCGTATTCTTTCATTTGGGAAGGAGCCCTATTATAACAGTGTCTCTTTAAAAAAAAAAACCACAACCAACAAAACTTTAGAAAATTGTGGATATAATTTAAGCAACCTGTATTATACTTCTAAGATAGAATATGCAGTGTACAGACTTCTGCACGTCAAAAGAAACTGGATGTATTCTCTGCTGTGCACAGGATTAAAGAATCGGCTTGAGGTTTGTGTCAAGTTTTTTGTCTCCATTTATCACACATCCATCTACAGACGGTCACGTGGTTATTCTGGAGTAGGGCACTAGACACTGACCTATTTGACATCTATTTGCATTTCTGGTGCTGCCGAGATGCTAACTAGCCTTCTACTTCCCTCCATGGCTTACGTGGAGAATGCCATCATCTTTCCCTCTTAATATCTATGAATGAAGAGAAGTGTCTATGAATGGAGGAGCATGCTTGTGTGTATATGTATGTATGTATACATATATACACATATGAATATGTATATGCAAGCTACATGTTTCCTGAAGAATGCTTCATGTGTTCAGTTATGTAGTTCTCAGACAATTTTGGAGTTATACTTGAAAATGTCCCTGAGAACTGGAAGTGTTGCTCTTCTGCCTTTTTTGTACCTTTTGCTGGCTGCCTGAACTGTAGACAGGTCAAAAGATCACAAATTAGTATTGGATGTGGATGTGTTGAAAGCATCCTTTTGCTGTCCTTCCAGTGTCGTTGCTGTATTTTCAGATGAAGGGAGAAACAACAGAGTGGGAAGGATACCCATTGGCATGGTAAATTTTAGTTTAACTTGATTTGATTACAGTCAGCAGAAATGACTAACAACTACTTAGCAGAGCTTAATATAAATCTCTTAAAGATGTGCAAATTTTGAATTGAAGCCATGTGTGTGAACGACTTCAGACATGGAGAATTTTCACAAGCCATCTTGATTATTTCCATGGAGAATTAGAACAAAGCCTCACCTCCTCAAATTGCTTCTTATATATTTTTCAGATATAAACCAAGGAATATAACTGTAACTGAGGAGAATGCTACCAAAGTCAGGTTTTGTTCCATGTTGATAACGCTCCTTAATACTCAAAGCCTTCTGTTTTAGCTTCACGCGTGCTGTTGCTGACTGATAGCCTTAAAAGTCTCATATATCTAAGAAACTTGTGGAGGTGATGGGCTTGAATGCCCTTCAAACAAGAACTCGTGGTACCTGTCTGAGTCAAGTGAAACATCTGTGTCATCTCAAAACATATAGCTGCTTTTAAAAAATTCTCCTTGGTGGTTGTAAATCCGTCCCTAATTGGGAAACTAATTATGCCCAGTGTAGGAATAGCATTAATATTCTTTTGCCACGTAGAAATTCTGGGGGATGGGTCTGATGGCAAAACGAAACCAAAATGAGCAGCCCCCCTGGGTTTCAGTGAAGGTGAATGAAGGGAAGCGCAGCACTGACCTGAACCAGCCTGATCAGACTAAGTAGAGCCTTTACCTCCGCAGGGAGACACTTCTTGCCTTGGTGGGCTTGTTGCAAAATGGATTATGTCCATGCTGGCTTTGAGCAGGAGTAATGCCACTAAATGTCACTGTGGTAGGGAAAGCAGAGGAGCACCAATTTTGTCAATATAAAGACAAGTAGGGTACCTCATTGTAGAGCATGCCAAGAGAAATTAAGTATTCTATTTATCTTGCATATAGATTAAGTGACATTTAATAGTTTACTGGAATTTCATTACTATTTCTAATTGAAATAAATGGCCTGACCTGTTTCTTGAGGAACTTTATTCAATTTTTCATCTGCAGAGAATTGCAAATACATTAAAAAATCACTGAAAGCGTACATGCATTAAAAGCTCCCATACCAATTAAGATGATTTGCTTAGCCTCAGTAAAGTTATACTCATGTAGCTTTCAGTATTTATTAGAGAGAATAAAACTGTAGTGTGACATATGTATGTGTACGTGACCTCATTGTCACTCTCTGTGCTGTTCACGATTATCAGCATGCTTGGAAAACAAACACTAAAAATTCAGCTGCATTTGAGGTCATAATCTTAAGAGTTCAAGCAGATGTAGAAAAGTAAGAAGCCAGATCCAAGTGAGTATCTGCTTAAACACCCAACCACATTTTTTTAAGTTCTGTGCTGATATAGCACAGATTTATGGTTCTGATTGAATCTTTGTTTAATTCTTGCGACTACAAAATGCGGACTATTTCACGTAAGTTGAATATTAAGAGGTAAAAATGCCAGCAATACTGCTTTGAATTACACTGGTTCAAGCTGAGTCGGGGGCTGTATAATGTAGTCAGCACTTTAGATACCTACAGAACTGAATTCAGTGAATTAAAAATATTGTGTTTTGAAGAAATGGCAACACTCACCCATACTAGAATTAAACATCAACCTTTTTCTAAAGACCTAGCTGCTTTGGAATAACTGCATCAACTCTGATTAGCAGAGCGTTCTCAAATATGCCTTGGGGAAAGCTGCCTATTGACAAAAGTACTAGTGCATTAAGTAGTAACAATATTTTCATGGCAATAAATTAGCAAAGCTACAGGCAGTGTTCAGGAAGTGAAAAGGTATTTTATATAAAAAACCACTGAATTTGCCTTTGACTTCATACCTCTGTTTTCTTTTAAAGAAAATATAGCACCTCATATATTGGGCAGTTGTTTCAAAGCCCCAGTTTATTAAACTCTCAGAAAACAAACTGGAAAAGATCTTCTTCCAATGAGACCATTAAGGCAAAATGTTGCAGAATATGAATGATACAGTACTGTGCCATATTTGTGTTTGATTTTTTCCTGAATATTTTAAAGTGTATTCAATCTCCTCTGGAAATGTTGAATGTAAATCTTCTTGAGTTTCATTATCGCTCAGTTTTGAGGGGAGGAAGATCCCATTAGGGTAATTTAAAGGTGGAGTCCTGAAAGAGGATAGTATCAACTCCACAGCCTTCTCCCTCCCTTTCTACGGTCATGCTCAGTTCCCCAGTGTATTTTCTCAGCTCTGGTCGTGGTGGGGACTGGCAGAGGAGAAGAGGAGCGTGTGGCTCCCAGATCCAAGAACTGTGCGGGGCTGAGCAGCCTGCCACGGCGAGCAGCAACAGCTGCCCTGTAAGGGGAGTCTTTCCTTCATCCTCCAAATGGCTCTAAGTTTGAAGGAAAAGCTGAACTTACAGGTCCCCGGCAAAAACGAAATGCCTGCCCTCTTGTAGTTCCCTGAAGGCTTTTTCTTCTCCCAAAGGATACGATTCAGTCAGACCTCTGTGGCACAAAGCTGAACTGAATTTTCTCGCATAATGCAGGGGTTTGTGTGTTTGCTGCACATCAATAGGGACACCACCGGTGGTGTGGCAAAAATCTAACTACCAGTTTCACTCCCACACAGTGATATGCCTGTCGTGTTTTAAATAAGTTTGGTGATCACAAGTCTTTCTGAGAAGAAAACACATTTTAAGGAAAATATTTCTGTTGATACCCCCACCCCCAGAGCTTCTGTCTCTGCCATATGTAGGTGCTGAAGACCATACTCTTACACAACCATATGTGAGGAATACCAAAGAAGCCAAGATTATTTCTCACCAACAAAGTAATCTTGTGAACCATATTTCAAGTTTTGTTTATGACCAATATCACTATCTCACATATACCATAATATATGGGGCAGTTGTGTCCTGATTTCAGAGGCGAAATTGAAGAATTTGCCCGAAGTCATGAAAAATTTTAGACAGGTGAAGCATTGGGACCCACTACTGCGTGTTTTTGTCCATTGCCTTAAGACTAAGACTAAACTTCCTTACGTGTAAGTAACAGAAAAGCTATCAAGGAATAACCAATAACTTGCCTATATGGCAATTAGTTATGCCTGTTAATTTTGCCTGTTATACCCTGTGTGCATATGTCATTATGAAGAGTCCCTATCCACCAAGGTATATAAATCCATATGTATAATCTGAAACATACTAACAGCTATTACAGAATTTTTTAAAAGTGCAGCAGAGGTGTTTGAAGTGACAGGAATATTGTTATTGCAGATTAGGAATTAATTTATTATATCACTTACAGGAGCTCACTTACTGGTTTGAGACTCTTCCAAAGCAGGAGAGGACAGAATGAGTTAAAACTAGATTGGTAGGTTCTACTTTTACATTTCTTGCTTTGTCAGTTTGAATGAGCCCCTTTGCTTGGCGTTTGACAAAGCTATCTGGTTCGATCTCTTTGTTTAGGCTAATATGACATCTCATATTGATGTGCTTATCTTGACAAATGTGGTGGCTTGTACATGCTGCAGGAACCGCCGTTTATTAAAAGAGCACGGCAGTGCTATGTTTAGCACTGTCGCGTTATTTTGGGATCGGCTGTGCAGCAGGAAGGGGAGAATCGGGTGAACCTTCCCTGGCACTGGCAGTCTGCGAGCCGGGCTGGCCCAAAACCATCTCCAGTGCCTCATCCAGCCCCTTCAGTTTGTTTCTTGCAGATAGTAAAAAACTTTTCTTACTGCAAAACAAAAGAGAAGTGGTGTGTCACATGAAACACAAGTAGAAGGGCCTTCAAATAGTATCTTGTCCTGGTTCTCACAAACTCAGCAGGATGTGAATGACAGTGATGCATGCCTCTCACGGGAGCCTTGCTCCTCCAGTTGGTCTCATTCCCAGTGAAGTCAGTGGGGGTTTTGCCAGTGATTTCATTTGATGCTGGGTTTGGCATGAAGTGTTAGAATTTAAATCAGCTAACAAGCACACCCTTACTGTCTGTAATTGTTGTGGTGGGTGAGAATGGGATGACATGAGATGAGAACGATAAATACAGCAGTAGCATGCAAAAAAAAAAAAAAGAAATCAGAACTATTCAGAGCTTTAAATATCACCATTAGCAACTTGAACAGCAGCAAGGCAGACTTCTGAACCTAGATCTTACAGGTTTGTGCTAGAATAAATATTTGGTAAATATTCTCTGAGATCTACACTAATGTGTGTTGGCTGGAATCAAGTACACATAGTTGTTTACAGCTGTCCTCTCAGTAACTTACAATCAGGGAGAAATTGCAATAATAGACAGCAAATACAACTTACAACCAGGTACAAATGTGTGTCTTCCACAAGTTCTTTTTTCCCAAGAAGAATTGCGTTGGTTTTGAGGATCCACACCCTGAAGCAGGGATGTGGTGTTATCACTGCGTATGATGTCAGTGGGAACTTTATGGGAAAATTAAGTCCGGTTCTGACGTCTGTGCCTCAGAAACCACATGGTGAATTTGGTGTGGTTATGAAAAGAGTTAAAAAACTGGAAAAAAACCTTACCTTTCAGTCAGAGACTAAGAAAAGCTTGTACTGTTTTTTTCCCAGAGTTAGTTAAGTGGCCACTTGGCCATGCTCTCACCCACACGGAAGGAAATACTTTTATTAGCAGAAAAAGGCATTGAGAACTTCAGTAGCTGAGAGCTGGAGCTAGGCTATTCATGCTGTGAAGAAGGCCAAAAGCCAGTATAAACCAAAAATGTAATAAGTCAATATTCCATAGACAAAAAATAACCCTCAAAAACCAAAACTAGGAGTGGGCACCAGTTCTGCATCAGTGCCCTTGGTTTGTGGATAGAGATGTTTGCTGGGAGTGACTCTTCTGTACTAGCAAGCTCCTGTCCCTTGAGCTCCACATCTCCCAGCTCTGCTGTTCCAGAGCCCTCTGTGTACCTCAGAGCTACTCATTCCCTGACTTCTCCTAAATCATCTCCCCTAAGTCTGCCTCAAGGCACACTATCTTCTTCCCTAAGACCAATGTCTTTCCCACCCAAGAATGTACATCTTTTGCCTTAGGTCTCCCTAACCTTTTTCTCCCCAATCTATATTCACCCAACAAAGCCGAGATGTGTTAACCATGATCTCTTTGGGTGGAAAGACAGAATTGACGCAGCGATACCTTTTTGTATAGCTTGCCACAATGCTGCGTCTTTCTCACTTGATTCCATCCTATCCCATCCCAATCCCTGTATGAATTTCATTCCATCTCTCTGTCCTGTTGCCCCAGAGTCCCAGGCTGTAATTTGGATCCTTCTCTCTCCTCGCCCACATTCCGATGCGGAGAGAGGCTTTCTCCCCCGCTGGGGAGGTTGAGGCCATCACTTCTTTCTCCTTTGCACTCAGTGTCCCCAGCTGCCTTCTCATTGACCAGCACAGGTGGCTGAGCCCAAGTCGTTGTCTCATAGAGCCAAAGCTCTAGACTTCGATCTTAAAACTGCCACAAGCTGCAGCTATCCAAAGTCCCTCCAGCCTCAGTTCTGTGGCAGAAAGAAGGGAGCAATCTAGGAAAAGGAGGAGGTATTACAGCTTTTGAACATATGCATGGGACTGACTTGGTCTTTTTGAAGTAAGGCTGAATGTATTGTTAAAAAAATAACTTCTAACCTCATCAAAAGTTATGAGTTCAATGCAAAAACATTGAAAGATTTTTTGGCATAATTTTTTAGTGCTAATCATGTGACCATGATAATTGCTTCCAATTGCAGCATTTCTGAATTCTTGTCCTATTGTTTAGTGGTTGCCAAAATGTTTTCCTTCAAATTTTCTTTAAAACTGTTCTGCTAATAACTGCTTCTGTTGTACTTAATTGAGAATTTTTATACAAATGCATCTCTGATCTTTTGTATGATCTTTTGTATGCCTTGTAGTTAAGGTTTTCCCCTAAATATCTAGCTATTAGTTTAGCAGAGGTTTTTCCATAGCTAGGCAATGAGAAGTACCAGAATAAAGAATCATCAAGAATCAAATTTGCCCTTGAGAAGGTCTGTTACAGATCTTCATGTGCTAGTTCCTAGGCTAAAACTTTCAACCTATAGATAAGAATGAGTGACTATTTCAGCCTCTGAGTCTACATTCGCTCTCATATCAGACCAAATGTCACAAGGAAATCTCATTTTAAAACACTATCCTGAAGAAACTCAAGGGTTAATAAAGAGAACTGTGGAAAGGTTAAGGTGTCAACGGTCAAAAAAGGGGAAAAACAGAAAATAAGGAAATTTGACTGAAACTGTAGCAAGAGATCTGGGAAAAAAAGTCATTTTGATTTCACCTGCTTTCTTATTTTCATGTGAAGAAAATTTATTGGACTTTTGCTATGATAACTTCTAAAGAAGATTTTGCCAAGAGAATATTTCAGAAGGAGGATTTTCACATACTGGTATTTACACAGTGGTAAAAATAATGCTCTCTAGCCTGTGGAGTAAGATGGAGCAAGAGGAAGTTTGACAGGAATACCACTGGCTGGTTTCTGTCCAGGTCTAAAAATTACATACAGTAAGGATATGCTTCATGCAGCCAGTGACTAGAAGTAATAAAATGTGTGCATGCCTTTGCCAATAATGTCAAAACCAAACAAAAAAACCCCCGAAGTCACTTATTTTGTATCTCTTTAAGAAGCAAGATTAGTATCCCCAGCAAAGGTTATGGCAAAATTCCAAAAATTTGACTTTATTTCAGAGCTTTGTGATCTAGAAACTCAAGTGTTTGAAGCGGTGTTGAAAAATTCTCCTTTCAGTAGTTCTCTGGGTCCTGATGCAATTAGCCCCCAGGGAAAAGGATTTTTTTCTTTTTAACAGAAAGGCATGCACCTGCTGCATAGTGAAAGAAAGGGAACTACCTTAATTGCTGTCAGGTAGCAATGGAAATCAGCTGAGCCAGGCTTGCTCCTGGATACTCCCAGGCTAGTGGCCTCAGTGCTCATTTAGTTCTATGAGTAGCACTGTAGAGGAACAAACAGTCAGTTTGGGACATTTTTCCAAAGGAGTTTAGATAATCTGCAATACCACTTTTCATAGGTGAGTTTTATCCATATTGATGAAAGCAGAGATTATCCTAATTAGATATAGTCTGAATCTCTTGTTGAAGTTGGCTTGTACTGATACTGTATTAAGTTTGTGGTAGTGTGGGTGCTGTGCATTTTATAAACTATCACATCACTTACAAAATTGGGTGGTTTTCATATGAACCTTCAGTAGCAGGCATTAATTCACCTATATAGGAAGTTGTAAAGTATTAAGGTGTTTCCCTAATGAATTATTTCATCTTAGAGCTGGAAACTTACTTAAAAGAGAATTTATATTATAAACTTACATATATTAAAAAGAACTGATTATGCAATAACTGGATTGATTAAATCAATTCCTATGGTGCCTAACAGGAAATAAGCTGTTGCAGTATAACCTTCCTCTGTGTGTGTGTGATGGTTTTGGTTTTGGAAGGAGCGGGAGTTTGTCCAGGAGAACGAATTTTTCGTAGAACTTGTTTTATAGATCTTTCAGTGGCTGAAATTGATGTAATAGCTAATAGTACTGGTCTAGATCTGCAAAATAAGGCAGAAATTCTTTTGTGCTGAGCACACTTCTTCCTACAGGGATAAGGAAATGGGTATCATCTTCTTAATAATAAATAGTTTCATACTTAAAATGAATATGAATTAAATTCAAGGCAAAGATAGTGAAGGAATTTCAAGAGCTTATTTTCCTTTTCTTCACCTTGCCTCTCGTCATATTTACTGTGGAAAAATGTCTTTCTCTAA
The DNA here is from genome assembly GCF_030936135.1 of Gavia stellata. Classification (NCBI taxonomy): domain Eukaryota; kingdom Metazoa; phylum Chordata; class Aves; order Gaviiformes; family Gaviidae; genus Gavia; species Gavia stellata. Next base: position 39,897,252 of record NC_082595.1, read on the forward strand.
TTTGAATTTGCTATACAACTGGACAAAAACAATTTCATCCTTTTATTTAGCACACTCTAACTTCATAATCTTCCTTTTTTTTTGTTTTCCCTGATAGTTTGTGCAGTATGAATATACACTTCATGTACTTGATAGTTTGCAGTTCATAAGTATCCCATTTTAAATTTTCAAGATGTGCTATTTTTAACTGAAGTGGTAGCATTGTTTTTCCTTCAGATTAAACATGGTATTTAAATTCTGTCGTGAACTTTTAGAGGTTGTGTCTTAAGAATGACTTTCAGAATGATTCAGGTGTTTTCACTAACACCTTGCTTCTTTAGACAGTCCCTCCCAGAACTTATCTTGGCTCTTTATTAGTAGTAGTAGTATAAGCTTGCTTTTCTAATTTTCTGCTATGTGTTTTTTTTGTTCGTGTTTTTTTTCCTTCCTTACTATTTGCTGATATATATATATATATTGTTTTACTTCTCTGTCTCCTGCTGACAAAAGATAAAAAAATCCGTTCAAAATGGTGCTGCTTCTGACCAGTCCTTTATTTTAGCGTGGGTTTGTCTTGCAAAACGTTGCATTTACAAAAAAAACCCACCGAAGTTTTTTTGTAGACTCTTTCAGATAGTTACCTGAATAGTAATTGTTTATTAGTGATTATGTATATCATACAGACAAGAAATAATATGGTAACAGAGCAATAGTTACAGTTTTTTATATTACATGGCTCTAGGGGCATGCATGAATATTTAGGTTTTAGTTTTAGGGATTTTGTAATGCTTTCTAAACAGACTGCAGCACTGAACTTTTGTCTTTGTGTACTTTCCTGCAATATGTTTACTATCTGCTTGAAAGTGAGACGTGCAGAATATATAACTGAAACATGTACGTTGGTAGGTAAATAGCTCTTTGATATAGTTGGATTTTCAAAAGTAAATGCATATTTACAATAGATTCTGGCAGATACGTACGCTCTGGCCCTGTGACCCCCTGTCATGAAAGTCAGTGGAAATGTTGCTATTGATTTTGTTGGGAACAGACTGAGGTTTTCGCAGAGGACCTACAATTCTGCTTTCAAAGTACTAAATTAAAAAATGTAACCATTATGGTTTCTGGTTGAAACCTTGCCTTGATCTAAATGACTTTTAAACATATTTTTATTAGCTGCTATTTTAATGAACTGGTAAAAGTCCTTTCTCTTTGGAACAAGCTGCTGAGATTGTGGATGCTGCCCCCCCTCCCTCCTGTTACTTTTGCTATCCGCATACCATTAAATTGATCTGTACCTCTTTTCTCTCTTAGTTTTTTTTGTTGCTTGCTTTCCTCTCATCCCTCCCCCTTTTCTTTTTCCAGTTTGAAGGCTTGAGAATTAAGCCCTAGCCTGTCAAACAGTGTGGTGAAATTCTGAATGGTTTTCCATTTTTCGACTGGAAGTAAGGGAATAGAAAACGTAATCAGTAAGAATGAGATGCTTTTTGGTACATGAAAAATACTTAGAAGGCAAGAAATGGAAAAAGTTGATAATTGTGCTACAATTATTTCCCGATGCTGGATTGCCCTTTCAAAAGGATAATTTTTTCAATTAGTATTTTTAGGAGTAATCTGATATGTTAACTATTGGTGCCTTACTAGGCTTAAACTACCTGGGCGGAGCTAAACTTGGAAAGGAGGTATGAGCTGTAGTAAAGAAATCTCAAGAGCAGCCATGATGAGAAAAAAATTTTTAGACTGACAGTTTATATTGCATTGTTCTGGAACTATGTGCTCCAAGGAGGAGATTGCTTTGACTTTGGTGAAATGGTGGGATTTGTTTGGAGATCGGTAGATTGGTTTACTTACGTGTTCAGTCAATCCTAAAGGTGGAAATTTGGCAGATGTTAAATTTAAAGAACAGGAAATTAGTTACAAAGTGATGTGTTTGGAGGAGTTGCTGCCTGTCTGCCCTTACGCTACCTCACTTTTTCTTCAGAATCTCTAGTTTCTGCTTCCTTTCCTAATAAATGCACACATTTTTTGATGCTGTAAGCCCATGGCTTGTGCCATGTAGACCACTTTATGTCATCCTGGAGTTGAAAAAAAGGCATAAAAGGGTATGCAAATAACACTCTAAGGGTGTTTTCTTTCTATATTCCCAAAACTGTGTATAAAGAATACTTAAACCTTGTATTTCCAAATACTGTCAGTGTCTTTTAAATACAAGAAAAAGTTGGAAGAGAAAAACATTATTTTTTTTTCATAGGTTCGTGTTTAAATCACAGCTCTGGATGTTGTTTAGACAGCTTGCAGCTGAAGAATATGTTTAGAAAAAGAGTTCCACAGTTTTATGCAAGCTTCTTTTCCACTGCACAAATAAGTGGTAGTGCTGCATGGACCTGAACCAACTGTATATCTCTAAAGAGAGCAGAAAAAGCAGTGAAATTGGTGCAGCAGTTTTCCATATGTTCCTCTTCAATGTATTTAAGGTTTGACTAAATGGATATTGCCAAAGTTGTAAAAATAATTCTGTTTGCATGGCATCAGATCAAAATTGGAAGTTAAAGGTGCTTCTGCTGTTTGGCTAATTGGTAGTACCAACCCTTAGTAATTTTTGTGATTGAAATACTTGTCACATCTATTCAGAGGTATTGGACATAGTGGCAAGTGTTTTCCTCAAGTGTGAGCTGGATTTTGAAACTACTGATTGACAAGCAGTTGTCTAACTTCACAGAGGTTGTGTTACAGACGATCTTAATCTTGGCTATTAATCTTTTAACAATGCTAAGCTGTCTTAGCCATTAGAATTTTTTTTCCTAATATCTTGCCTAAATCTTCTATACAGCAATTTCAGCTTGTTACTTCTTGCCATGTCTGCCAGGGGCATGGAGAATAGAGGTTTTTTCTTTTCCTCTGGTGGCAAGCTTTAGCTACCTGAGGGTACTACTAAGTCCTATCTAAATGTCTCTGCTAAAATAAAGAAGATGGTTCATTAATCCTTCTTCTAGGTTAAGCTTTCTAGACCAATTCTCATTCTTTGAAGTTGATACCTTCTGTACTCTCTCCCTCGTTGGTCTGAAGGGGTCTGGACATGATGTCGCAGTGGGGGCCTCGCTGGTGCTGGGCAGAACGTAAGTTACTCCCTTTGCAGTTTATAATTTGGTTTGTTTACCCCACTATGCTACCCTTTTTGTAATGTTATATTGCTGACTCATGCCTTGGATCCACAGGAGGCCCTGAGATCTTGAGGTAGCAGAGCGAGCCATTTGTTTTCCATTATTGGTGTATGTAATGATTCATAGTCAGGTGTGCTTTCCTGCCGTTGCCCCTGATGAGTAACATTCCTGTATTTAACAGATTCTCCCTCCAGTTTAAGGCCATTTTGAAGTCTGAGTCTGGCCTCCTGTGTACTTATGCTCCAACCAGTTGAATGTGACCTGCTGATATAAAAAAGCATTCTCTATTTCACTATCCAAATTAGTACTAAAAATAATGATTATTGCTGTACTGAGGACACACCACCCCCCCCCCCCCCAAACTTCTCTTGATACCTCTTCAAATCTTGGCATACGTAGTTTGTAAATATGGTTTTCCTCATATTTTGTACTCATTTATTTTCATTTAGGCAGTGCTTCCCTAGTTTGCTAATACAAATGTCTTGTGAAACAGTATCAAAAGATGTAATAAAGTCAAGATTTTTGGTATCTAGTTGTTTCCTTTATGCCAGGAGACTTGTTGTCTGGTATACAAAGAGATTAGGCTGATTTGACATAACCAGTTCTTGACAAGGTCTTTGTTGACTGTTAAATATCTTGTAACTTTTTGATTCATGAAACAAAAGCATTTTTATGTGGGAGCATCAATAAGGTTTTCCCTATACAGTGTAATAAACTTGTTCCAAAAAATACAGGTTTGTTTCATCCTTGTGTTGTCTTCCCATACCCAAAAAGTAACAGTTCTTGGTCACTGCTACACCACCAGTTTTGGGAGATGGTAGCATGCTTTCTTGGTACACAGCAGACCATCTCCTTGTGCACAGTCCAGTTTTTCACCCCGTGCTACCAGACTAGTTGTGATCATAAACCTAACCTAGTAGGTGAATTCGTTTGTAGAGCTGTTTGCCCCTACATATATGGTGTCTGTCGGGCACAGACACCTATGTGTCCTCTGCATTTCAGCTCCTGCTAGATTTCTAGTGGGTAGAGGGAACGGAGGGTAACTGTGCTGCATTTTAGCACTTTGTGCCTGAAGAGAGTTTGTTCGTAGGCACTACAGGAATACACGCATGCAAAAGCGGGGTCTGCAAAGGAAGGCCTTGAGACACTTTTGTAAATCATCTTCTGGGGAGTGCTGTGTGCGTTTTGGCCACTGCCAAGGATCTGGCCTGATGCGTATTGAATACTGTGTGGCATCCATTCTATTGTTCAGAATGTAGCTGAAGAAAACAATAACATGCCTGGGTCACACATGAATCATGATTAAAATTCTGAACCCTCAGACATATCTTTATTCTATGTTAGTTTCCTGTAGGAAACACTTTTCCTACTAGCCATGTCATGTAAAAATAAATGTGTCTGCTCTGTGTCTCCCTGCAGACATACTGACCTCATTCAGGGTCCTAGGGTAGCACTAACATGGCTTTTAATTGCAGGCCTTTGGGATTTGCCTATATACTTGCACGGATCTCACTCTCTCTGGATTACCCGGTGGATTGGCTCTTCCCAAGGATTCCCTAATATTCGACACTTATCCTCTTGCATTAAGATCTCAAAATGTTTCATAGACTTTGTAGGTCTGGCAACAGGCAGATGGGTATCCTGTAGTTTGTTGGGGTTTGGTTTTTTTTTTTTTTAGAGAGGGAAGACTTAAAAACTAATCAAACAAAACCAGAAACCAGTTGATTAGTTTGCTCTAGTTCACACAACATGCCAGGGACAAAGGCCCCAGAGTAGCCTGCTGTACAAGTACGAGCAATTGAATGGCTGACACAGGAACAGAGTTACAGGGCATACCACAACTTTCCTTAACTCTGTGCAAAGAAAAAGGTGCCTTCTCTTTTTTCTCCCCATTGTGTATCTTGCTGCTGTTTTGCCAGCAATTCATCATCCATGCTTCTAATCCCTAGGATCTTCATCCCTTTTTAAACCTGTCCCTTATGTGGGTGAGTCACAGCAGGATTATTGTCAATCTCTTCTTCTGTCAACAGTGGTCCAGTAATGAAATCTCTGATACCATTATCTCTGAAGGGCTCTTTATTAATTGCACTGCATGATGGCCATATGTTGTAAGGCTCTACTTGCTGTGATGTTGCAAAAGGCAGAAGCAAGTGCAGTTGACTATCACACCTTAAGCATTTGGCCTAATGAGAAGAAATCCTTTCCTGAGCCTAAACCAAGTGCTCAGTCATATGCACAGCATCTGAAACATAGCTTTTGGTAATGTAACTGTGGGGAGGGATGTGCTGCTGAAAGGAATCAAGTTCATGGAAAAGCCCTGAAGAGTTTAAGAGCACAGGCAAGAGAAAACCAGAGCCAAGTGACTCTCATGTTTCCTCAAACCTTAGCAATGGCGGTGGAAAAAGAGGAAAAGCAGCATCTATGTCCCTGTGTCTGCTCCCTCTCTAGTGCTGTATATGTTACTCCCTACTTGTATAATCAGCAGATCTTCCGGTTAATGCAGTGGGAACATATTTAGTGTCTTTAAGTGTTGTCTGCATTATCATTCTAATGGACTGAATATGTTTTGATTCACAAATGCTGATCTTAATGTGAAGGGGGCAAGCTGTGGCATACTGGAGATTATACTTAATTACTGAACCGCACATTCATCTACATATACTTATGTGAAGTTTGGCATTTTCAACAGTTTATTTTTAAATAGCTGAAAACATTCTGAAATAACGCTGATGATACTCACTTTCCACACACTGTTCCTGAAAACAGTTCAATATATTGCTTTTAGGGGAAATATTTTGCATGGTTGCTCCTAGTCTGGACCTCTGGGAAAAGTAGGAAATAATTGAGGGGAAGTTATAAACCAGTGAAAAGGGACTTTTAGGTTAAAGAATGCTTCTTCAACCATTACTGTGGCTCATAATAGGATGTCATAATCTGGTCACGTAGAAAATTCTGTTGTTAAAGTTGGAAGGGAAAAAAATAAAGAACCAAGTGTACTTTATATCTTGTTCTGTTCAAATTCTGTCCCTGGATGTTCTGCAGGATGGATCTGCAAATTGTCTCGTACTGATTTTTTTTTTCCTAGTGCCTTTAAGTTAGGAAAATCCCACCAGAATGAAAAACAATTGTTACCTACACTAAAATAAACTTTGACTAATGAAAGCAGACAATGACATCATTATGTAGGCATGGAAAAATCTTTCTGATTTAGGAAACTGGTTTATTCTTATCTTTCACCCCAATAGAAGCACTTAAAGATCCTAAAAAAATTTTTTTTCCTTTCTTTTTTCGATAGGAACTGTCTTCTAATTTCCAATGCACATTTATTAGTGATGTTATTCCTTTTTTTTTTAACTAGTGATGACTTTTAGTTTAAGTAGGTTACCATGTGAGAAGAAAAAGAACAACACAGTTCCTCTCCATCTGTGTGTAGTCTCCAATATGGGTGTACCTCCTTGCCTGTAGAGATTAATTGCACCCATATAGTAGTTCCCATTCAAAGAATACCCTGGATTCACCAGCATGATGAGAGCATCATATCTCTTCTCTGTCTTTGTTCTGATAGCTGAAACAACAAACGCTCTTCCAGTCTCTCCTTGTAAATTGGGCTGTCCAAATCCATGAACATCCTGATATCCCTTTCCTGCACCCGTCTAAGTTTGTATTATCCCTTTTTGGAATGTGGGTTTATTCTAGATTATTTTTTTATTCTAGTATTCTATGAGTTCTCTAGTTAGCATATGCTTTCATGTATCTAGAAACCTTAAAGCCTTTTCCTGTTATGAGGTATTTAATTTTTCTGATTTCCACCCTTCCTAGAAAACATACTTCTAGAAGCCAATTTTCTTTTTGTTACTAAAGAAATGTAGTAGATTGCCCAAGTAGTGTGTGGGCACTTTTTTAAAAAATAAATTCATATACAGAGTTTTACTACTCTGTGGAATGTTCTTGGGCAGTGCTGTAGGTGGTAAGTCATACCAGGTGTTATAAGCTGTGTCTCAAAGTTTTTAATTACAGGTCCAAACAACATGTATACCACTGCTGGCCGGTTCAGTTTTTACTTATAGCACTTAAAGCAGATCTTTTTAACTTACTATTTTGATAGCCACATGTATTACATAAACAAGTGGGAGTGCCAAATCTGTTCCTCAACATTTAAAATTTTTTTTAATATGCCAAAGCAACTGCTACTGTCCCTACCACTACCACTCTGTTAGATTAAGTAAATGTTTTTAAAGTCAGTTCTGCAGGGCTGCAATTCCTGGCAACAAAATAATTTTGAACACTAGTAAGGAAATTTATGGATTTCAATTATAGCTTGTAGTGTATCATAATTCTAGTTTTATATCCTGTGCAGTTCAGTGTTTTGGATTTTTAATGGGTATAGAGCAGTAATCATAAAAGTGATTCAAAATGCACCCAGTAATTACAGAGATTTGCTGTTGCTTTTGCATTAAAAATGATGATGATTTACAATCAACAAAATTGCAGTCTGTGGTTTTACTTCAGATACTCATGCTATTACACTGCTTATTAGTTATGGTCAGTGATTTAGAGCTTAAGAGCTACACGTTAGAAAGCTGTAAAATTATTTATTCTTTAATGGATGATAACAGTAAATTTAAAACAGACATTATATTAATTATAATCTTGTACATTAAAGAATACATATGTAGCCCTTTGTATCTTCTTTTTGCTGCTTGAAATTAATTACAACTAAAATGAAGTAGTTGGACTACAACAGCCAGAGTCACGTATATATATATATTTTTTTTTTTTTTCGCTTCGTTTCTATTACAGTCCAAGAATTTTAAGGCTAGCTGCCAGACTAATTTCTGTCTAGCAAGTAATGTAAGTAAGTCTTTTTCTTCATCCCTCCCCATACCCCAAATGTATATCTAGGTATATGTGAGTTATTAAAAACGTAGCTAATATACTGAAATTATGGGCATTTAAAATCATATAGAAAGAAGGAAGACATTTTACCTGCAAATTATTTTAAAATACCTTTGGAATAAAGTAATAATATGGAGGGGTTTTGCTCACATTTCTCCTTTTTGTCCATTTTCTTTCTTTCTTGAATATTTCCTCTTTTCTGGTACTTTCATGCGTTAGAAGTCAAGGAGAACAGATTACTACCTGTAAGAAGTATCATTTCTGAATTGGGCTTTGTAGTTGGGAGCTAAGAGTTAAAGCTGTTTTAACAATAACATGTTTCTTTAGAACATTCTCAAGCATTAGCATAAACAGCACTTTTCCCTTCATATTAAACCTGGATTTTAACTAAGATAAGATAGATATCGGGTACATTAGCAGTCAAGTCACGATGTAAAACCTACTGGCATAGTTACTGATTATATAGCTGCTTGTTGGAAATACTGACTGGAAAACTCAAAACTAGAGAAGTTTCCCAGCTGTTGGATAACAGTGGTTTGTTTCTACAAGTTCTCATGGAAAGAGTATCCCAATTATTTTTGACCAATAGTGTTACTAGAATAAACTTACAGTACTTTATTTTAGCTTGTATTTTATTTATGTGGAATTCATAGTTAACTAAAGTTTTAATCACTACCTTGCGTTAACAGTTGTATTCATCTTCCTGTTTGCAAAATATCCTAAAGTGCTGACCTTTGGAAATTCTCCTTGTCAAAATCCTTCATCTGAAAAAAGGTTTTGAAATGCAGCAGGGACCACCTCTGTACTAGCTGCTTTAGGGTTTGCACACTCTGGCGGATTCTTTCCAGCTTAGCACCTTGTTTAGTTGGTTATGATAGTGTGAGATGGGGTGCACCATAAAATTAGAATACCAAGATTTTATCTTTATTTTATCATGGTTAAGGACTTAAGCATTTGTAAATGCAAGCAGGAGATATGAAACCCAAATCCTCAAAAGAAAAGAAGGGGTTTTTTACCATGAGGTATTCAGATCTAGAGATTGTTAGATATTTTTTGATTAAAATTAAGAGTCTGAAATGTTTTGTTTGGATGATTCCCGGTTGAGTGAACTCAGGTTTCAAGTTTCTGATGAAATTTGGCCCAGGGCTTCCAGCAGAATCTCTCTGGTCTGTAAAGCCTCACCTGTTCTTTTCTCCTCATCCTCTTCCTCACTGGAGGACCTGAGAATCCCTAGCTGGTATCTCGCCCCAGTTTCTGCAGCCAGTCTCTAATATATCTGTGAAGCCCAGGTGAGTTTCTGTTGTGTAGCCAACACTCCAGCATTTGAAGTCCAGGAATTGATTGTCAGGGTGAGGAAGAGTTTGCCCAGGAGCTATATATCCTGCAAGCCCTCACAGCTGCTCAGTGAGATCGTGTTCTTGTGTGACTAAAGATGCCTTTTGCCAAATCAAGTTTTAACTACTGTATTTCAGCTAATGCAGTGAAAGTAAAGAGTCTGAACTGGAATAAGGCCCTCATTTTAAAAGTAGTTTAAACTGGTTATGTTTCAAAAAAAAAGCCTTTTTTAGGCAGTGAATTTTAAATCTGTGCTACCTTCCTCTCTTGTACAAGCACACACACACAAACTCCTCTTTGTATGAGAAGGATTAATTTTGACTTGGATTAATCCTGTGGTACAGGCAAGTCCATGGTCATGCAAAGACAGGTGGCGTAAGGAGCATTAGGGGATGGAGTAGAGGCAGAGAGGAGGACGTGAGGGCTGGGGGGGGATTCATGAATGCTTCTTCGGAGTCGGGGTTTGCCTCTGCCTCCTTAAATATGTGACCCTCTGTCCTGTGCACTGTAGATTCATGTTTTGTGAGCAGGATTATTTCAGCCAAGTATTAACTGGAAGAGGTAGTGAGTGATGGATGAGTGGCAAACAGATCTGACAGAGTCCTTTGCTCAAACCAGCTTTTCTTCTGTTTGTAAAGAGGGTTCAAGCCTGCCTGTTTGAAAATAGCTATGGATTTGCAGAAACAAAACTGATGAGCAGAGTTCATTCTTTGCTGATTTATATAGGGGATTGGGCTGGATGGGTTAATACTTGCTGCTAATAATTCAGTGGTTTCTCCGTTTAGACTCTGTTTTCCATGTAATACAGGAAGGACAGAAAAAGTAAGACCTTAAGTTCCCAGTAAGTCTGTAAAAGTATGAACATCTGCTGGAGTTATGAACTGTGTATTGACTGTGTTTGGTAACAGGGCAAAGGCAGCTGATCATGATCATCCTTCTCTTAATTACTTTGTCAAATGTCACTACAGTTCCATGTAGGGAAAAGAGGTATTTCCTTAATGACAAGGAAATAAAATAAACAGCAAGCAAAAATGGGATAGACTGCTAGTATGCTGTTGTTCTTAGTTTTATTTAATCCTAACTGTCATTTATCACATTGAAATCTTTCTTGCTAAGATCTCAGTACCTTTTTTCTACCAAAATATATAGTCTCAGGTTCTAGTTTTAAAGGCTGTTGGCCTTTCATCCTTCTGGTAATTACCCAAAGTGAATATAGGTCAGAGTTTCAGTTTGGATGTTCCTTCTTCCACTTTCATCTTCTGTAGCATTATGCTCATCCACCCTAATATTGATATTTTTTTAATGTCATCTTAATGAGTGCTTTTATGCAGCAAGATGAGGAAGAGGTATACTTTGCAAATGTGAATGGCTTACCAAAATGTAAAATGGACAGACTTCAAATGAATCCATTACTTGAAGCTCAGCCTAGCAATAGAAATTACATTTGAGGCCTTTGGACCTTCAAGGGACAGTAGTAATCCATAGCTAATCCTTATGTTAGCAAAAGCAAAGACATGTTAATATATTTGTAACCCTAAAGTACTTAGAATATTCTACACCAAAAGGGACTGAATATGTAAGCCAAAAGTGTATTATATCATGCTAATTCCATATTGATCGTTTAGCTTGTGAAGCTTGAATAAGGTATTTGTGGCCTGTAAGGCAAAATAGACCCATGACTCTGTTACAGTCATGACCTCTGCCTGCACAAAGGCAAAATCAGACTTTTTCAGGTTAAAGCTAGCTAGATGATAGCAGTAATATCACAGTTTAGACTTCAGTGTCAACTGAAATTCTGCTGGGAATTTTCTGGGCAACAGGACACGTACGCTAGGTAGATGTGCAAGTTACACTTTTACTGTCCTAGAGCTGAGTTTAGTCTTTTCAATTTGTTAAGTACTGTTTAGTCCCCTGAGCAATTCTCTCTGTGGGAGTAAAAGACAGCAACAGTTTCCTGTGCAAAACAACCTGCTACAGCTGTTTGTTAATACTTACTATAAAAGTGACGGTTTGCCTTCAATCATGCTGAACTATGTTAGCCTTTTAGGATGAAATATTGTGAAACCAGCTGCATTTATATGCATTAGCTGAAGCTGCCTAATTAGTTTAATTAATTAGCATAATCAGCTAAAGCTTCATTGTTCTGCCCATTTAGACTGCTGGGTAAGCCTTTGGGCTCAGAAAAGGGTACTTGAAATACCTGGGCTAAACTAGTGTAGACAGGTATAAACTGCCTATTTATTTATTAATCTTAGAAGTAATAAAAGATGACAACATGGAATTTATTGAAGGTACTGGTGGGGTTAGTCTTTGTGTATGAAGGAGATCTTTAAGTCTGCTAGGACATAGTCTTCTCATTTGAAGACTTACATGAACTTTATTTGAACATATTTTCTTGTGGTGAATATAAAACACAAGTTTGAATTATGTTACAGTGACTGCATATGAGACTGGAGTGTAACTTGTTGGAATAGTTTAATATAACTTATCAACAAAAATTCCAGTCACTTGTATCAACTTTTTACATTATAAATTCCATACAGGTTGCTTGGAAGCCCTGTTAGGTACATGCAAACGGCAGTCAGGGCACTGAGGAGCACTGGCAGTGGAAGCTGCTGTGTTCACCACAGTTTCAGATGTCTGGGCTGGCTCAGGTTGCGGATGGCAGAGGAGCCTCTATTCTCTGAAGTCTGAGAGCAGCACACCTGCGGCAGTCGGAGTGCTTTGGTACTCTGCTCTCCACACCCACAGCCTGAGACCATGCTGGGCTCTGTGCCCTTTCACAGCAAGTACGTGTGCAAAACAGGTAGGCAATGGGCTGCTGTGACCATGTATGAGTGCACACTAATGCTCAGACTGTCCAAGGGATTGGTGCTTTTCATCTAGGTCGGCTGGCTTCTAGAGAGCTGTAGATGTATTCTGTCTGTGCGCCTGTATGGCTGACAGTATATAGAGTTGGGTTTCTTGCTTGACTACTCACAAAACCTGAGGGGCAGGATTCATCCCTGATGTAACCTACAAAACTTTTGTAGAGTCACTGCAAAGTTGAATCTGATAAGTTTTGTCTTGTGTGTCTTTTCAAACTAAAACGGTTGTAGCAGGATGAACAATATTCAGTAAAACAAATGTAGATTTATATTTTTAGATACTATAAATTTTAAGGCATGATGTTTGGTAAATAATGCTGTCATAAGGTAGATTTATGGGGACTTCAGGAAAATTGAAGCACTATATTATTTGCTTTTGGGCTAATTATTTAATTATTGTGGATATAGTCACAGAACTGCATCACAGCCATCCCTTCTTCTGTCTCTTATTGAATCAGAATTTTCATTTCTTTGTCCTAGAATGGCTTCTGTAAAAGATATTAGTCCTTATATATTCATTTCTGTAATGATCTGCAGAAGTGTGAGAAGATGGCTCACACGAGTCTCTTTCCCTCTTTCTGGTTTCCCTCTTAATACATTGCAAATGTATGAACTTCTGTTGTATGTTTTTTCGTAAGCCTGCAGTATGAAATCATGCAGACACAGTGTACCAGAGATGGATATATTGAGGTTTATATGGCAAAGGTATGAAAGGAAGGTAAGAAATTGTGGCAAAGTTATACTTTTGTTTACTTACAAACAAGTTTTTAAAAATTATTAAAATAGGGGAATTGAGCAATAAGGAGTACATGTGTGAAGTGGCAGCAGCTGGCATGGACTTACATAATTTCAAGTGTGAAACTGAAATTGTCTTGTGGTCATAGTAAATGTCTACATTATTAATGCCTGGTGTATTGGTTCCTACAGCAGTAGTGCTGTAATTTGTCTGTGAAGTAGTATGTAGTAGACACTCTATTTCAGTGATCGGCCTAAAAATAATTTTAAAAGCTGCAATTTTAGAGGCTCAGTTGGAACCACAGGCACTTGTGACTGATCAGTCCTAAGACACATTCAGTATTGAAGCTTAGCATGAACACATTTTTCATTCAAAATCTTGCCTCTTGTAAATAAGTGGAAATCTTATTTTACTGTGCAAGCGTTTCCTTCACCAGCACCACTTGTTTTAGAAAACCTTGTAGATAAATGATGAGTGTATACTAGGGGCCATATGGGTGGAGAAGTGGTGTTGAAAGTCAGAGTAATTTATTACAATCAGCTTGTCCTTGGCAACTAATGATTTACCTCACCTGTTCCAGGAACATCTCATGAGTGCGCAGAGAGGCAATACATTAACCGAGGAAAAAGCAGACCATGCCTTTAATATTCTCGTCCCAGATATAAATAAGTGAGGAAGAAGAGCGTGGTACAAACAGAATACTCTGCCTCACGAGGACTAGGGAAGACATAGCATTGTTTTTTTTCTTGCTGTGGCATATGTATATTGCTGTGAGCAGCTAAGTTTTATTTGTCCTGCTAGTTGTCACTGATACAAAATGAGCTCTTTGGAGTCTGCGTTTTGTGGTAATGATCCCCTGTTTGTTCTTTAGACAGTTTTCTGCACCTGATTATACTCATAAAACTTCAGAAACCTGTGGCTTTCCTTGTGCAAATTTTAAAACCAGCTGCTGTTATACTTTATTGGACAGTAGAGCTGGTTGAATTTTTTTTCTGACCGTATTCTAGTGAAGCAGGTTTTTCTGATTAAGTATACGGGATTTGATACTACAGCATTTTTGGAATGTTTCAGTTTTTCAACAAGAAACAGCAACATTCATTACAGTTTAAAAAAGGCTTTAAGTGGACAATTTAGAATAGAGCACTTCATCTGGAGGTATTTAAAAGACATGTATATGTGGCACTTAGGGACATGGTTTAGTGGTGGACTTGGCAGTGTTAGGTTTACAGTTAGACTTCATGTTCTTAAAGGTCTTTTCCAAACTAAAAGCTTCTATGATTCTATGACTTTATTTAAATAAGTCTGTACATCAAATGAATGTGTTATGTTTTGGGGGTCTTTTTTGTTTTGTTTTTACCCCCTATGGAAATGATGAGATTCTTTTCTGGAAAACAGAAGTGATAGTTTTTTCCTTTGAAATAAAAAAACCTAGCTGGCGCTGATGCAAGACTTGGCAGCTAAGGAATGTGGGAGACGGAAGTAAGAAATATGACAGGGTGGCGGTCACCCAGAACAGTCACTGCAAGTTTATTCTTTTTCTTTGGAAACTGAGATAGAAATGTCATAGAGTAAAGGAGGAATACAAAGAAGGCTGAGGTGGAAGTATAGGTTAGTATAGCCATCCTATGCCAAAGTACCAAACCTTGCAAGTGCCTGATTATGGTTGTGTTTTGGAGGAGTTTGTTTCCTATTTTGGGAATTAAATAAAGCTGTGGCCTGCCATATAAACTGATGCATCCTTGCTGCATGTTTGAACAGTGATAGCTAAATCCTGTTGGGTAAGGATGTCACAGAATCACTACGGTTTGAAAAGACTTGTAAGATCATCAAGTCCAACATCAACCCAACACCCCCATGCCCACTAAACCAATTCCCACAATGCCACATCCACACGTTCCTTGAACACCTCCAGTGAGGGTGACTGCACCACTTCCCTGGGCAGTTTATTCCAGTGTCTCACCACTCTCAGTAAAGAAATTTTTCCTAATATCCAGCCTAAACCTCCCCTGGTACAACTTGAGGCCATTTCCTCTTGTCCTGTTCCTTGTCACTTGGGAGAAGAGACCAACACCCACCTCTCTGCAACCCCCTTTCAGGTAGTTGTAGAGAGCAATAAGGTCTCCCCTCAGCCTCCTCTTCTCCAGGCTGAACAACCCCAGCTCCCTCAGCCGCTCCTCATAAGACTTGTGCTCCGGACCCCTCACCAGCTTCGTCGCCCTTCTCTGGACATGCTCCAGCACCTCAATGTCTTTCTTGTAGTGAGGGGCCCAAAACTGAACACAGCATTCGAGGTGCGGCCTCACCAGAGCCGAGTACAGGGGCACAATCACCCCCCTGCTCCTGCTGGCCACACCATTTCTGATACAAGCCAGGATGCCGTTGGCCTTCTTGGCCACCTGGGCACACTGCTGGCTCATCTTCAGCCGGCTGTCAACCAACACCCCCAGGTCCTTTTCTGTGGGGGAGCTTTCCAGCCACTCGTCCCCAAGCCTGTAGCATTGCCTGGGGTTGTTGTGACCCAAGTGCAGGATCCGGCACTTGGCTTTGTTGAACCTCATACAATTGGCCTCGGCCCATCGATCCAGCCTGTCCAGATCCCTCTGCAGAGCCTTCCTACCCTCAAGCAGATCAACACTCCTACCCAACTTGGTGTCATCTGCAAACTTGCTGAGGGTGCACTCAGTCCCCTCATCCAGATCATCGATAAATATGTTAAACAAGACTGGTCCCAAAACTGAGCCCTGGGGGACTCTGCTTGTGACCGGCCGCCAACTGGATTTCACTCCATTCACCACAACTCTCTGGGCTCGGCCGTCCAGCCAGTTTTTTACCCAGTGAAGAGTGCACCTGTCGGAGCCACGGCTCGCCAGCTTCTCCAGGAGAATACTGTGGGAGACAGTGTCGAAGGCTTTACTAAAGTCCAGGCAGACAACATTGACAGCCTTCCCCTCATCCACTAGGTGGGTCACCTGGTCATAGAAGGAGATCAGGTTGGTCAAGCAGGACCTGCCCTTCATGAACCCGTGCTGGCTGGGCCTGATCCCTTGGGTGTCCTGCACGTGCCCTGTGAGCGCCCTCAAGATGAACCTCTCCACAATCTTCCTCGGCACCGAGGTCAGGCTGACAGGCCTGTAGTTCTCCAGATCCTCCTTCCGGCCCTTCCTGTAGATGGGCGTCACAGTGGCAAGCTTCCAGTCGTCTGGGACCTCCCCTGTTGACTTGCTTTAGATAACTGGAGTAATCTAAAGCACATCTACACGCTCTGTGTGTTTGCTTCTACCCTTGAGGTTTGCATATCATTATTCCAAAATAATCTTGGGTCTTGGCATTACATGACTGACTGTCTCTCTGCTGACACCCTAAAGTCCTTTTGGTCATGATTTGTTGCAACAGATTGCTTTCAGATTCTCTTCCAATCTATGATGAAAGATAGCAACTTTTTCCCCATTGTCTTTCTTCCTTCATACACCCCAAACCAGGTTTCTACTCCAGGTAGTACATACAATGCATGACACGAAAGTTTGTACAGATTGGTCTCATTATGTTCGTACAACTCTGAAATTTAATCAGACCTTGATTGCTGCATGGGATCTCAAATGATGCAATTTCCGTCCTAATGAAATGAGTCTAGTTATAGCAACATTTCAAGTTATACTGCTAACTTTGGTTTTCTTTATATCATCAAGCTGACTTCTGTAGGTGATGTGCAGAGAATCGCTATGTGTTGCAGCTTCTCATCTAGATTGTTTCAGGAATGAGATTCTCCCATTTTATATATGCTAATTTTGATAACTTGTTGCAGATGTTTTGCTGTTGACACCCTATGAAAGATGCAGCTCAACCTAAGAATGGTGCCTCTCTTTCTCAAGTTAGGTTTCCATTTGTCTGGACAAGAAGATGACCTTTTCTTGTTCAGGAGGCTGTTTGTTTGAGGGTCTCAGGCCCTTGTCTTTCCAACTATGTAGGGTGACATACTTGGGAAGGGAGCTGACTGTTGGATCGTCCTGGCCCTCCAAGAAATCCATGTGGAGGTAAGATAGCAGAGTAGTTGTATCATTAGTCTAAGAGGACCGATATTTGAATAGCTGTGCCAATCTGTTTAGTCTTTCTGATAGGAGAGGGGGATTTTTTTCTTTCTAACACTCTATTTTTATCATATTCTGTCTCTTTTGCCTCCTCTTCAGTTGTTTAATAAGGCGCCCAGATGACTGAGTTAATAAATAACTTGCATCTTCCTCCTGCTCTGCATACTAATCCAGTTCTTTGGAAATGCTGTGTCCAGTAGGTAGTTGTAATTGGCTCTGGTTTTTTTTTAAGCTACTTGGATCTCCTCTGAACTGCTCAGCCGGTGCTTTTCTGCTGCAGTGGAAGGCAGGAAATGTAATCTCTGATTGGTGTCGAGGAGATGCAGTGTCCTGCTGAGGGCTATGTCATTAGTCTCCCTCTGCGTCTTGAAATCAGAAGATACTTTTCCTAGTGGTAAAATATCAGTGATTGGAATGCATGTATGGCAGCATAAAGAGGTAACATATGAAACAAGTTGTCTCCTGATGATTAATTCCAGAAATATGTCACAGATGGCAGAAGGGCTGTAACAGAGATAAATGGATGCAGTTAAATTCTATACTAAAAAAAAAAAATATCTCGGTACAGAGTTGGTTGAACTCCTCATTGCCATGTATGTGAAAAAGCAAGGCATTTGGGAATGAAGATTGTTTCTTGAGTCTTAAAACGCTCAATTTCAACACTCAACACTAGGAATGTTTATTGAAGTGGATATTGCTTTTTTAATTATTATTTTTTACTTTTAAGTGTTCCAGGTTTTATTAGAGAATTAAAAGGCACTGTGGTGTTCCATCTTTAAACAACTGAAGGACAGTGACTGAAGTCCTGGAGCTGGAGTCAGGAAAATGGATACATAAGTGCAATTGAATGGGATGTTTAATATGGATTTGTGTAATGTGGGTTTATATGCATTTTTTAATTTCTTTTGCACTACTTTAGTCCCCGGACTTCACAGAGTTAATCAGTGCACAGAATTTATGCTATCCTTTGCACAAGATTGTTTTCTAACTAGAAGCAGCAGCTCTCAGAAGATAATAATTTTTTGAGGATGGTAGAAGGAGGAACAGGAGGGTAAAGTATCAATCAGCCTTTCATGGGAAACTTTCTGGAGAGAAATGGGTTATGTTGGGATCTTGAGCTGAGTGATCAACGTGAGAGGAAGTCTAGTGCCATTTTAAAAAACAAACCCAAAAAAACCTCCAAACAAAAACCCCTACAGCATTAGTTAAGGTAGAATTATTGCAGGCAAGTGTTTTATTACAGTAAATCTTGATAGTTCTCATATCCTTTATAATGTAAATGTACCAAGTTTGACCAACAGTGAGTGGTTTAGGAGACTACTGGTAAAGAACTGACCTGAAAGCTAGTGGAGATTTGCTGAATTTATTATTCGGTACCTGAGTATCACTTGCTGCCATGCTGCTTTATGAACATGTTAAGGAGACTGCCTCTTGGACTTACCATCTGAATAGGCGAGATGAACTATGAAACAGAAAAAAAGGTGAAGGGTAGAGCTGATGAATATCAGAACTGGAACTATGTTTTCCAGGTTGATAACCTGTCTTCAAAGCTATGCTGACTATTGATAAAGGGAAATGGGGACCTTTCTCCCAGCTACCTCCTGTCCTTGGTTCAGCAGCCCTGCACTTTTCCTCTGGGAATTTTCTTCTTGGCTAATTCTTAATGTATGAAGCCTGATGGTTTGTCATGGGATACAGTCTGCATCTGGTGATCTGGTGCTGCCATTGTGCCAAGTGACATAATTTTTTTTCATCTTGCTTGGAGCATACAGAAATGACACGAGAATTTTCCTGTTTCCCCCTTCAGACAGGTAGCAATGATGGCTGGATGAGCTGACTGGCAGCCTCCCAGTTCCTATCTGCTTCTCCTTTGGAAACACTGTCATTTTGCTCATGTTTCCAACCCTCTCAATGACAAAGCTATTTTTCTCACTTAGCATATGTAAAGTTTTTGAGTATTATACACAATATTTTCAGTGCTAGAGTAACCTGAGCATAAATAAAATAGTATAAGTGACAAAAATGCCTTTGTTATGTTTATGTTTTCAAGTAAGCAAAGACTTAGTAATGTCTCCCCAGAGATGGGAAGATGATAGTTCTGTAAACATAACTGCAATCTGCTTTGCTGTGTGCTACTGTTGGCTTTTGTTTCTGAACAAACAGTGTTGTTGAGGTTTTTTTAAACACTATTGCTCAGTATCAATGGTTTCAAGTTAGTGTTTAATGTTCTAGCAGTTTGGGTTTCATGGGAGTTGAGAAAGGGCCGGTTCATAGTTACTAAGTTTCTTGGTTTTCCTGCCAGTGCAGCCATATTTCTGCAGTAGAAAAACATATACAAATCTAAATTAATATTTAGTTTAGCTGAATTAAGAGATTTATTTTCTTTTTCAAGAAAACAGTAGGTGATTTTTGGAATAAAATTGATCACTTTCCAACAAAATGCTTTTCTTACAAAGTGGGAAAAATTATTTTAGTAGGGCTTTGGATTTTTTTAATCTGTATTATCTCAGCAATGATACTCTCAAGGCCTTGGGAGTACTTTTTAATATTGCATATGATCAGTTTTTGTTCCTTTAATTTATAGATTCTGTGATCTCTTGACCTAGATGCCTACCGAGTGAACTGAAAAATAGAAGTACTTGATTATGTAGAGGTCTTAATCAGTAGATCTCAAGTGTTTTACAATGGAAATAAGTACCATTTGACAAGTGATGAAACTTATGAATGGTAGCAAAATAAATCACCTGAATATGCTCATTAGATCAGTTTGAAGATCTGCTAATAAACCACAATTTTCCTGTGCCACACTCTTGTTTTCTTTCCAATAAATAAAACTTCCTTGTTCAGCCATTTTTTTCCTGAATCTTCAGGCTTTTTCCTGAAAAGAATAGCTGGCAGTTACTAAACACAGTAACAGGTAGCATATGTGTGTGGATATAGTGCTATATATAGGTTTTGCCTGCTCATGACTCTTTGCGAACACTAATTATTCTAATTATCTGCAAGGTTAATATACTTATCTGCAAGGTTATATTTTATTATATGTTATAAGTATCATTAATATTCCTAATTATCTACAACGTTAATATAATTTTTAACTTCAATCAGACAAAGCTGTCTCTTTTCCAATGAGAACATCAATCTCTATGATTTAAAAGAATGTTAAAAAAAAAAAGGGGGAATTGGTTTATTATATAAAGTGAGATTTATCTTTTGTTCTATAAAGTTTGGTTTGTTTTTTTAAAGATGGAATAGAGGTCTCAGTATTGGCTCTTTGAAAAAGCTGTAAGACTGGTTATTCTTGGCCTCCAGCACAGATCAAAGGAAGTCATTCTGAAGTAGGATTAAACTTCTATTTCTATCCTTAATGTAAATTCCTTGTATGCATAAATTTGGTTTATTTCAGCTGAAGTGGAATATTTCCATTGTATATACCTTGTTGATCAATCACCGGATTATATTTGCTTTTCCTGTGGGCAGTGTTGTCCTGCTGACACTCAGTTAATTAGTTTGATATATGTACTCAGGTCTTTCCTTCTCTAATGTTTTGATATAAACCGACCTTGCACTCTGAAGTGTTATAGCTGTCCCTCTTCCATACAGTAATCCTTGATATCATTCAGTCCTGTGTAAGACTGACCCTCCTGTGTGTTGGTGAACCTCCCCTGCTTTGTGATGTTAACAATGTTTACAAATTCCACTTGTTCCTTCTTGTCAGAAGAGAAAAATACTAAGTAAGATCAGTCTCGGGACAGATCATTGAAGAACACCAGCAACAACCTTGTTTACATTGCGTAGTTCCCTTTTCATTATAACCTAGCTACATCTCTGACTGCTTTCAAATCCATGTACTAATCACCCTGCTGCCCCTGTAGGCAACTAGATGAATTTGATGCAGATATGGAGAAAATGTGGGACTGAACAGATGAGGTATTAACAGTTCACCAGGACCAGATGCCATTCACTGAAGGGTACTGAAGGGACTCAATTGCGACATGCAAAATTGCTGAGCTGCTGGCCAAGTGCAGTAACATCCCATTTCAAATGGCCACTCTGCAGATTGCCAGTATGACTCCCAGCTACAAAAAGGGCTTAAATGGCCACCCTGGAAACTTGAGCCCAGTAAGTCTGACTTGTATCCATGCTACCATGGTAAAGCCTATGATAAAGGCTGATCAGTGAGAAGATAGTTAAATGCTTTTAGGAGAGGGTGAGCTCAGCTTCAGTAAAGGGAAATCCAGCAAGGATTTTGAATGCGTCCATGGTGCATGAATAAGAGGAGGGCATCCTGTGGACATAATGTTGGATTTTCGGAGAAACATACCAAGCGCTGTTAAAGAAGCCAAATTGCCGTGGAATTGGAAGAAAAGTGCTTCCATGGGTTAAGGGGCAGGAAGGAAAGAGTTGGGGGGTTAATAGTAAATTTTTAGGTTGGAGAAGAGTCAGCACAGGGATTCCCCCTGGGATTTATGCTGGGACAGGTTTTGATCAGTATCTTCTTTGCTGACATGAAGTAGAGCTGAAACAGTAAAATTCCTAATTTTATGGATGATGTTGAGGTTTGCTGTGGTGATGTCAGAGAACTACAGGTGGAGCCTCACAAAACTGAGTGAAGGGGCGAAAAGGCAGCAGATGGTTTTAGTGTAGAAAAATATGTAAGTAGTACATTGAGGGGAGGAATAATACAAACCAGGCCTATGTGTTTCTGAACCTGGAAATGCTAGTCAGAACTCAGGAAGATCATGACATCATGGGCTGCATTTGCTAGTCAACAAATCTTGTGATATGAAAACTACAGTGAACTTGAAACTTATAGATATGGGTGTAGAATGAATAAAGAAAGTGTTCCTGACACAGCAAGTAGGGAACTTCTAAAACTGCCTGTGCTTACAACAGGGAGGGAGATGAACTGCAGGAAGTGGTCGTTCCCGTGCCTGCTCCCTCAATACCCCTTCCCATTGCTGCTGCTGGGGACGGAATATGGGGCTAAATGGAACGGTGGTCTGAACCATTGGGACATTTTTCTCGTTCTGCCACAAGTGATCTGTTAGGTTTGTGCAAAAATCTTCCCACTGACCTGATGACTTTCATTCATGCTCACAATTATAGAAAGCAGATCATCTAGTTCTTGAAATTCAAGCATAAACCTCTGCCTTGAATAGTCTAAGAGTTCGTCCTCTCTTGTTCATGTCCCCCGCCCTCATGTTCTGTATCCTCTGCTGTTGAAAACTGAGCCAAAGTAGTTTGTGGTCCATATCTTAAATTTAAACACAGTTGTCACAAAACTTTTTTAGTGACTGAAAATAATCCATTTTCTACCTCTTCTAGCAGCCACTGAGCCTTGCTGTTATTAGTTTCCTTTTTTCCATTAATTTCTATGTGGTAGATTCAGTTACTGAGAAAACTGTGTATTTGTGGCTTCTTTGATAAAACACTGTTCTTCACTCGTAGCTTCAGATTTGTGTTTAAGATGAATTTGATAAAGCAAAATTTTGGTGATCTTCTGTGTGAATGCTTGACTTGTGCTGTGAGCAGCCCAGCAGTAGGAGTATGTTTATTATGGAAAGTTAAGCATACATATAAGCCTTCACAGGATCATATTTCTAGGTTCCTCTTCATCAGTTACTTAAATGCTTAAAATAGGCTATGATTTGTTCTTTTGACTTCAAAGCTGCTTACCTTGTGTACATTAGGTGGGACTTTTCTTTCTAAGATTGTAACAGAATAGAACAGGGTTGGAGAAAGGTTCTAAGGGACTGGAGGTCCTTTCAAAGGGTTGTTTTCAAGAGCAAACATCAGGGCTTTAATTTTTTTTTTACATTTCACTTACATGTTTTAAAAAAATTAGACAACAGTGCATGCTGTAGACATCCACTATAATTTCTTTAAAGGTTTTACATGTCATCATTGGAGTTTTATCTCTCACTATCAACTTGATATAAGAGAAAACATTCTTTTTTTGTCTGTGTTTGAAAGTTTATTCTTTGTCAAAGAATTTCACTAGTAAAGGATGGATAGTGGGTGTTTTGGTATAGAACAACACAAAGCCATTTTTGTTTTGTATTAAAACATTGACTTATTTTTTCCTTTGTATTTCTTATTTTCATTAATTCAGTATTTTTAAAAAAATACCATAAGCAGTAGTTTGAAAAGATGCATGAGTGAAATTCTTGTGTAATGTATCTAGCATTTTGTGGTTGCATTAGATAATTTGGTAGGCTATCAAATCAATTAATAATAGCCTAATAATTAACATACCAGCACCAACAGGCAGTTATTTCAAGTGTGGCTTTTTTTTTTAATCCCTAAAAATTGTTGGTTTGCTTAATGCAATTTAAATAATAGTATAATGAAAAAAAATTATCAGAAAAATATGCTTTTATATTTGGGTATGCTTTGAAAAAAAACTGATGTGGCTTATAGACAAAGCTTATGTTCTTGATGGGGTGGAAAATTAAAAAAGCCTAAGAATACTTCAGAATATGTCGGATTGCTTTTAATGGTAAAATAAGGGGAAGTTCGTGGGTTTTAGGACAGTAACAGAGCACAAGATCATCTAAACATCTTCATATCACTGACCAAGGAATCTGTCCCAGTTTCACCTGTGCCTCTACTCTTGGAAATCTTTATCAAAGTATACGCTCATGTCTTCTCTGGAAGAGCAAGTTGAGGCACAGACTTATGTTCCATTTAAACTATGTGTAAGCCTCTTAGCAAGATTTTTGTTGGTGCCTGGGAGGTTGTGTGATCTCCTGCAGCGATGTGAGTGTGACTGTTCAGCTAAAGCTTGCAGGGAGCACTGGGGGTCCCTTCCCCAGCCCCCTTCCCCTCCTGCTCCTTGCCCTGACTCTCCACTTGCATCTCCCCCAGAAGAGTTGGGGGAGATGTGCTGTGACACATGTTTCTGAAGGGCTGACTTTCTGCCTTGACAGATGGGTGGTAAATTGTAAATTCTGCTCGCATTTGCTTTTGCAGAGGCTGTCATTCCAATGAAGGCAGTTAAAACTGTCAACACCTAACAGTGCTTGAAGATAATGAATGTAATATAAACCTGAGAAGCCCATGAACAGTGTTGGCTTCCCACATAGCAGATGAAATCCACTGGGTCTCTGCATTTCAAGAAAGCCTCTTAATCCTACTCAGGCATTCATAATAATACGGTGCTCATGTAAAAAACTCTGCTTGTTCAAAGAAGCATGTTAACAAAAAGAAGTTAAAAGTATTTAGGCATCCTATGTTTAATGTGTTCCAAAACCACTCCAGGATGTTGACAGCTGGTTATTAATTACAGTGCCATGGATAAATATGCCACAATAATACAGCACATAATTTTAGGTAACTTATATACGCATTTTCCAACACGTTTTCCAACACTTGCTCAGTGTTTTCTTGGTGGATTTCAGTAATAAAATATGATATGGTGGATTTTTTGTGTTCTTCATTAGCTTAGCTACTTTTAGTTGAGTGCAATGTAGAAGTGAATTTCATTACCAGTTAGTAATGTTTGTGATACTTGCTTATTTTTCTAGAAGATGATGTCTTTCTATTTAAGTCACTTTCCTTTTTTTGGAAAGAACGTAGGAGGAATGAGCCCTTGGTAAGACTTTCAGAACTAAAAGAAGGAAACTTAATGATAGAAGAGGCCTGGCTTTCAAAATCCTTTGAAATTAAATAGAATACAAAGTATTGTAGTATAAAGTAATCCCCAAGGAAAGTAATTAAATGGAGAAATGATCGTGAAATGTGTGAAGCAACTGCTGGGAATCATGCATACAGAAATAATTTGTTTTCTGTGTGTGGCTTTAACTAAAATAGAGTATTGTTTGAAGACACAGCTGCCACGAGCCATGGTGTCTTCTGTATGATTCCCCTTTTATTTGACTATTGCAATTTAAGTGGTTTGAGCTTTCTAATTACATGACCCTATACGATAGGAGGGATTTACAGTGATAACGTATGACTTTTGTTGTAGAAATTGCATGGTCTAGAAGTGTTCAGTAATTATTATTACAAACACTGGTCCATACACATATCCACACGTGCACATGATATTTACAGAACTGTAAGATGATAGGGTTTTTTTTTTTTGCCAAGAATCAGTTTTACTGTAATAAATGACTTATTTGTGTTATCCTTAAATATGTTCATCTCTTTCAGAGAGGCGTGCACTTTGTTGTCCATCCTTAAGCGGTAGAGTATTTAGTATATTATTACATATTACTGTATTACATATAAAACAGTAGAGCCAAGTTTGACAATGGGATGCAAATTAAAATTCATCAGTAACATGTGTGAACACACTTGCTAAGCTTGTGATGCTTTTGATAAGTTTTGTTGTTGTGGTAACATGTAAAAAAGAACAAATGAAGCTGGGGAGATTTTTACACCAGCTATGAAGGCAATAACCCATCTTATGTACTTCCTTGAAGGTGCAATTCAGAAAAGAATTTCACTTTCAATTTTGTGACATAGCAAGAGTGTCCAAATTAAATCTACACGGGAGGAAAAGAACTCAACTCTCCTTTCCCTGGATTACTCTGAGGGCAGAAAAGGCAATAGTTACTGTGTCCTGAATAGTCACACACAATACAACAACCTGACTGGTATTTTCTCATAGTCTCTCTGCGGAAGTTCATTATTGCTGCTTCTATTTTTCTCTTTAATACTATTTCTACAGAAGGAAAAGACAGCTGGTTTTGTACAAACTACAAGCATTTAATTCAAAATAAACAAGTGACAACTTTGTATGATGAAGCTGTACCGTAGAGCTCTGGCTTACCTTTTAATTAATACCAAAGTAATGCATAGAATTGGAGATCCCTGTGTTAAACTGTCCCAAGAAATGCTGCAGAACCTCCATGTAAAACTCCGCAAAATCCTGGGTGCATTTCAGCTATTACTTGTATATAAAATGGATTTTTTTTACAATTTATATTATTTCTCCTTTAGTAATGTAGAAAGAACAGTTGGTTAGGAGGAGGGATGCATTGGCTTTTGGAAGTTGGTAAGTGACTTACAGTGAAATACACCACTGTGGAAATTAATATAGCTAATGAAGGATATAGATAAAGTTGCTGTGCACTAATAAAACTGATACACTGAGCAATTAACAGGCTTTGTAGAATAAGGGTCTATAAACACTAATGACGCTAGCTTAGTTTTATACAAGTGACCTTGTTACACTCAAAGAAAAAGTACTTCTCACTCATGTCTAAAGTTAAGGAAATGTTCAATTGTTTAAAGTGTTAATCCCATGGAGGTTGTTTTCTGAAATGGGAGTTAGTATGAAACTGATTATTACATTTTTTGCATATCCCACAAGAAAGACAGTGCTTTTCTGAAGGGAAAGTAAGTTTTGACCAAGAGATTGGTTTTGTGGTGTGGTTTTTTGGGGGGGTGCGGATTGGGTTTGTTGTTTGGGTTTTTTTGGCTTTTTGTGTATTTTTATACTTGTGATCATCTCTAGGTTTAATGTGTTGCACATACTTTACTGACATTTTTTTCATTCAAGCCTCAGGCATCTTCCCTTTTGTTGTGGAGTGTGATACCAAACTGAACAATAATAGTTAATCTCAATTTTTTCCCCTTTGGGCTTGGCCCAATAGCTGCAGGCCATAGTCAGTGATCAGCTCAAGTTATGGAATAGAGTGTATTTTACATGAGTGTTTGGTAAATGTATATATTTAAATCTAACTCATCTTTCTCAGTTCTTAAGACAAAACAGTACAGGGCTGCAGTGGATAGTGCACATTCATGTGCACTACAGAATCAGGCCAGTAGTAATTTTTCCCACCAGAAAGTGCTATTGAGAGTCATTTAAAAAAACTAAGTCAACCAGCTGAAGAAAAAAAGGAAAGGTGGACTTTTCAGTTAATTTCTCAAGTAATCTCCCCTGAATTTCTCAGGAGAATAAATATCAAAAGGCATATTAGATAAAGTGGATAAAAAAGGGATTATTTCTGTAACTTACAGCTTTGGGAAGACTTCAAAATGTTATAGATGTTAGTATTAATTTCAGATCAGAAATAAATGGGTTAAACCTTGCATTTAGATCTGGTTTCTACTTTCCAGCTGGTTCTGCCAAAAAGTCATTCCACTGGAACATTAGGAAGGAAATAAACTTTTAAACATAATTTAAGACCGGAAAAATCTTTTTATGGTTGTATTTTGTATCATGACTTTTTATAAAAAATTACAACATTTATTATTTCAAAAATGAAACAGTCTTTCAAATATGTACAGGATAAAATAGTACATCTCTGGGACCAAATGTCCGGCATGTCACTGTTTTCTGTACTTGCTTTAATGTTTCTAAGTATTTAACATTCTTACCAACTCGTTCATATACTAATGGCTTAATTCATTAAAATCCTCTAAGAATACGGAAATCTTCCCAGTCCCTGAAAAATCATCCTGGGGCTTGTTCAACAATGCAAGTGCTTACATAAGTATGTGTGGGGTCTTCAGTTTTATTTAAGTATTGTCCTGAAAGTATTTCCCTGTTGGCTTCTATTTTTTGAGGGACCTGTAACTCTGAAGCAGTTTGTTTATTCTTTTCAGACAGTATAAATATGTTCTTTTTTCCTTTCTGTCTTTTTACTTAAAGCTATTGTTGCAGTAGAACTATACTTGACGCCATTATTTCCATTGAATAACACCTTGAAGTATTTCCAGATTCTATGTATAGACTGCTACTGGTAATAAGGATCTCGAAACTTGGTCCTTCTAGAGAAACCAACACAAGTAAGAAGCCACATTTTTTCATATCTTTTGAATAACTGTTTAGACTTATCGTGACTTGCAGAATCCCATAGCTTATTATTTTTGTTTTTGCATGATCAACAAATCAGTCCAATGGTGGCAGTAATTCTCCCTTGCTATTCCTTGGAAAGAACCTCTATGCTTTGGGCAGCTCTCAGACCTTCTGTATAGTCAATGAACAGCAAGATAATTGTATACAGAAATTTGGTTTCCAAATTTTGGACAATGGGCATATATTCTGAAAGAAAAAGTATTTTTGGTGATTATTATTGCTGTTTTCTCTTGAATATTCATTGGATTGCCATTGAAAGCAAATCATGCTTGTGACTAAGTGTAAGCAAAGCAGCTGTAGGGTGGTGGGAATGGTCTGAAGCTATGTGCCTGCTCCATCCAACAGTGATGTGGGAGGCCTTGTGTTTATTAACAAAAAGGTATAATTTCTCAAATGGTAAAATTAACATTTAAAATCTTGACTAGACAAGGTGAAGCACAGGCATATAGATGATTAAAGCGTGTCCTTCTAGAGTCAAATATAGATGATTGAGGCGTCGAAGTCCATTGCGAAACTAAAAAAAAATTAAAATGTCTGTGTTTTAAACTAGCTGATTGCATGTGCAGGGAGGGGATCATCTGGGGCATATGAAGAGGGTAAAACCACAATTCCCAGTCTTACAAGTGAAACAATCTTCCACAAAGTCTACTGAGCCTATCATAAATTTGTTTTTAACTAAAGGTAAACGAAAGTGTTTTCAACCAAAATGGTAAGTTACTAAAACTTGAGCTATTGCTACAGTCAGTCTTATAATAACATTTAAATGTGACAGACATCCTTAAATCTTATAATTGGAAAGAAGGAGAAATAAAGACAAAATATTTTGCTTTGCGAGCACCTGTCTTAATAGTGGCTTCCTCAATTGAATTTATTTAACATGGTGCAGTTTTACCTACTTTGGCATGTCCCTATATAGTTACAATTTTGTTTCAAAAGCCATTGTGAGATGATACGTTACCAGGGTTTCATTTCCATAGCTCCATACTGCATTTTAGCAAAGTATAAAAGGGTCTGTGAATCCTTCCCTCCCAGTCTGTTGCCAGAAGCCTCACTAGGTTGAAAACTAGAAAATACCAAAATCTAAAAACAAAAAAATACCCAAATTTAAAAAATAAAATCTAAGTATTTTTAATAAGCTGAAGAGTGTATGCCCCTGGAAAAATGGCAAGCAAATGTATTCTGACAGCCTTCCGAATGGAAGGCGTAGAGATTGAGGGGAGAAGAGCTTGGAGAGTTGTATCTAAAAGCCCTGGAAATCGTAAGTATGGAAGGTAATAAGCAAAATAACAAATCTGGAAGTATTCTCCATAGGGAGTGTGTTAAGTAAGGGGAGAGAATAGCTATGCATGCAATAAATTTGATCATGTGCTGAAGAATATATTAATTTATTTTGCTATCCAGTTAAATTACTGTTAATTGGAGTAGAAAATTAAAGTAACTTAGAAATAAATTCAGTCTCATTCAAATATTTGTTTCACATGCCACCTCCTTTCCCATCCTCTTCCAGTGTACGAAACATGAGAAGAGAAAATCCAGCTGTAGAAACAAGTTGAAGCACTCCATGACAAATTGTAAAGAGTGGGTGTTCCTGAGATGAGAATTTAATCAAAAAAATGTGAAACTTAGCACAGGGGGTTTTGCAAGAGTTTCACTTGTTAATGTTCTTGAAATGCATGTATTGGGATGTGATTGATTTTAAGTGATAGGCCTTGAGTTTGCATCTTTACACCCTTCTACTCCCATCCTGAAAATCCTTCCGCTAGATTGGATGCTCTTATTTAAAATAACCTAGATTAATCTTACTTGTTCCATATTAGCCTTACTAAGTAAGTCCTTTACTAGCTAGATGAAATTCAAGTTTTTCAATTAAATTTATGAATTCAGTTTCTATAACTTCTATAAATACCAAATTCTAATCACTTGGTCATATTAGTTGGTCAGAACTTGACTGTTTTATGAATTGTAAGCATAAAATAAAAACAACTTTAAAAATGTTTAGGTCTCTTTGTGGAAGGAGTAGTTATTATCTTGATGGTTGTTAAGAGTTTCATGTTACTTGATAGATTTATTTTTTAATATTTCGGAGAAAAATAATGTTTTGCAGAATGCACTGGTTTACATAATCTTATGTCAGTGAGATAATTCAAAGTCTGTCCTCATACAAGTCAAAAAAGCAGTCAAATGTCATGCTACTATGTGTCTAATACGTATTCTACTTGCTGTAAGAAGGTTAATTATAAAGGAGAAGCCTTGAACAAATTGTAAATGTGATTTATCAATAATTTTTCAGGTTGCCTAGGGGCAATGTGCATTTCTGTAATTAAGGGTGCTCATTTAACCAGCACAAACATAGGAAAAAAAAAAAAGTATCAATGTCTTAATACTGTGGTTGTGAAGTTGCATTCATTTCTTTCCTGAACTGGACTATATATATGAATTATTGTGTCAAAAGCAAATAATCTTTGCTTACATTATTTTCAGTGGCTTTAATGAAAAGAAAGAAAACTTCTAAGGTAATGGAAACATTTTATTTTTACCAAAAAAGTTTCCATGTAATGTTGTCTATAAATATTAGGTAAAAGATGATAGTCATTAAAGAACAGTTTCAGGTTGTGTTCAGGAACTGAGTGTTGGGTTTCTGGAGAAGAAAATATTACTTTTGTTCAGATGTTAGATTATTAAAAGAAAAGTTTAAATATTGTATGCAGACTGTTCTTGAAAGTCTTTCCCTCCCCCACTCAATCATTGCATCTCTCTACCCAGGTTTTGAACAAAATAAAATGATATTTGTATGTCTTGGTTTGCTGTTTTTGATAAACCCAGGGCAGATTATCCAGTTTTGAGATTAACTCAACCACAGGGGCAGATAGACTTGCTGGCAGTAGGCAGGGTGGGCTCTACCATGCCAGGCTGCTGTTGGGGACCGCTCTCTACAGGCGTTGCAGGTGCCTCTTTGCTTTTCTGTTTATGCTTTCCTGTGTTGTGTAATCTCTCTTACATAAAGTTATTCATGATGTGAAAAATTCAGTAACCTACAAATGTGGGGAAAAATAAAAAGAAAAGAAAAAAGTGCATGACTCTGAACTTGAAACTAGAGTTTGTCCAAAAAAAAAAAAAAAGAAAAGAAAGAAAGAGTAAGTACAAAATGGAATATTCTGTGGGGTTTTACCTTCCTGAATATCTTTGTCCTCTCACTTCAGAAGGAAACTTTTGGGTGTTGAAGGTTCAGCCATCCTAGCATCCAGTGTTTATCATGAAAGACACCAGCTCTTCCAAACCAATTGTGTAGCACAATTGGTATGACTTTTTCTCGGGCTTCAGGTGTATGTTAAGAACAGTTAAATTGGATTATCTTGTGTTATTGTAGATCATCCCTGTGTCTCACTGATCAATTTACGTGGCATGGATACTGTACGCTTTCCTCTTCCATCATTTTACCTTGCCCTTTTAGCTCCTCTACTTATTACTGTAGTTTTCCCTCGGTTCCTTCAGTAATGTCTGTATTTGCTGTCTCTGAAGATTTTATTCAGGATCATAAGTTTTAATACCAAGTCGTGTCTGCTTCAATGGGTATAACATACAACCATTTTGCTCAGTGTTGCCACTGAGCTGTAATATTGCAAATATATTCAGAAACACTCTAGTAGGTGGCTCTAACGCTGTGTTGCCCAGAATAAGCTCATCATAGTTCTTTCTTTTGTGTTAGCTTAAAAATAAGAGCAAATTTAATAGAAAATTGAAACAAAATTATGTGGTTAAATTTAAATCCATCCCAAAAAGCAGGATGCAGTTGAACATGACAACTGCAGTTGCCTACAGTGTCCTTCTGAATGATATTAAAAGCAGTGGCTGAATATTCTCTACTTAAACTGATAAAAATAAGAAAAAGTCTTTTCTACTTCAATCCTCCCCCTTGTCTCTACAGACAAAATATGTCAAGTGAAGAGAATCTTGTTGAACAACGACTTGGACTTTTTGTAAACCCTGTATTTTACTGCTTTTTGAACTGTATACTTCATTAAAAATGAAGGCAACAACTTTGATAGAAAGAGCCTTTTTATACAATAAAAAGGAAAGCAGATGGAATGCCATGTCAAGCTGCAGCATGAAACAAATATAACATGCACAGATATATATTTAAAAGGATATCTTAAAACAGAAGTTAATTTAAAATGCTCATGTTCTGTGTACAAATAGCCTGGAACAGAGAGACCCTGGAGATCTGTACAGCGACATTAAGTAAGCTATTGCAAAAATCAAATGCATCAAACTAATAGCTCTATTAAATAGATAGCATTTCAAGATATAATCTGTGCGTTTGACAGCCCTTTACTATGTAAAGCATTCTGAAATACAGCTATTTACACAACAGTTTATGTGGTCTCTTATCTCTCACAGTATTTCAAAATGTTCTTCTTCCAGTCTACCACCTGTCAAAATGTATTAGTTGGTATTTGCCTTTGGTAAAGATTTCAGAATCCTGCCAAGTTAGTTTAAGGATTTGTTGACAATTATCAGGGAAGCTTGCAATATAATTAATATTTTTATTTCATGTTGTATTATGATGCTTTACACATTGTGTTGCTTAATAGTTAAAACTGAATTTTTCTTTAAGGAGAAAAAAACAGTTTGTTTCAGTGAAGTTAATAAAGAATGTTAATTGAGAAAATGAAAAGCTGTGTTAAATGGTTTAGTATGGTAATCCCATGATTTGCTTGATATCAACAGTTGCTTGGGAATGAAACAGCTACTTAATGCCCGCATCAGTTTAATAAGGCTGTTTTTAAAAAGGCCAAGATTTCCCACCAGACCTTGTTGCTTGCTTTTCTTGTTATTTAAATTTCCTGTATAGCACAATGCTGATCAGCATGGAGAAGAGTCTACCTTACACCCCTTGCATTGAACCATATGATCCTCAAAATAGCATTATGGGAGGATGAATGGTTTGAAATACTGACTAGTAAAGTAGCATGAACTAAACGAAGTGGTGCAAAGGAATAGACTTTCTGGATCTGTGTGGACCCACATCCAAGTAGCACCAGGCTATGTGTCATGCTGTAAGCCGTGCTGTGGGGAGCCTGGCACGTGGTCTGTACCAGAGTTGTTCTGCTCAGTGCCCAGAAATCCTCGCACTGTTTTGAACTGCAGCTGCTCAGGTGGCTAGAGTATTTGGAGCATGTCACCAGAAGAGACGGTCTTCAGGTGATGCAAGTGCAGCACACATGGGTTTTTAATAGGTTGTGCTTACTTTGGGTACCTGGAAAGCTCCCTGAAACCTAGATGGTGCAGGTCAAACTTGATTGTTTGGCAGGTCTAGGAAAGCAAGAGCGTAATTTGGAGAACAGTGTAAAAAAACCTGTTTCGCTGTGGGAGACATTGTTTTTCTAAGCTCCACTGTGCTAAACTTCATTTGAATAAGGTTTTCTAAGAGTAATTTTTAATATTTCTGTGCTTAAAACACTTCTTTGTTTTAATGAGAAGCAGTTTCTTGGTGGATAGGGTCACACTGGAGGAACTGTATGACATGAATGTCGGATCTCGGTGACATTTTTAGTAGCCTTTATCCATGCAACAAAAAACCTGATCTCACTACTTCTCTTCACAGTTTAGGCATGACCCCTCTGCACTAAAGTGGACTGAGTTTGAAAATGTGCATCATTTGTCTATAATCTCTCTTTTCCCCAGATAAATAGACTGTTTTTAAAACTGCAAATCTTTTCTAGGTACTAAATTCATTATTATAAAAGATTTTTATGAGAACAAGGACAAAACCCTTACTTCCTCAGTTGGGAGATTTTCTTATGACTCTTACATTAAAATACATGAGTAAATATGATTTCCCAACAGTGCATTACTTCTAAAATTTCACAAACAGGAATCACTTATAAAGTGATTTATAAGTGTGTAATAAGCATACTGATTGATTTTGGTTTATTTCTAGGGATGAAGCAGAGCACAGAGAGCTACAGACCTTTGCTGAAAAATCCTTCAGTTCTTGTCCTTGTGTGCTAAAGGAATAAGGACAAGTGAGGGAAGAAAGTCGGGCTATGATGAAAGAAGTAGTGTTCGGTTACCCCTGATTATGTTTAATCTGGCAGTGTTGCAAATGTAGGCTCATGATGAGATATATGTTTTTCCACTTTCTATTGCCTAGTGTATATGTATGTTTTCTTCGGAACTGATAGAGAAAAGTAAATGTCATGGGGTAAACTGGACATATTGGTGCTTAAGTGCACCCTCCTCTTCCTGTAAAACATGGTACTATGTTACTAAAAATGAGAACAAGTTAAAAGTTCTAAAAATGCTGTGTGCTTTTGTTATGTTTTAAGTGTAAAAAATGCAAATGCTTTTTTGTGGTTGTTTTTTTGAGTGCTTTTTTTATGGATATTTTACAGAATAGAAAACGAAGCAGATGTTTCAACAGATGTCACAGGGGGCATCCGGAGGGAATGGCTGTTCCATGCACTGACAGCATTAGAAAAACCACGGGGGGAGCGGGAGTTGTGTAGTCTGAGGTCCAGTAAACTAGAACTCAAAGGCTTTGGGATTACAGCTATTAAGGTTGGCAGGTTCTACTTTTATTCTGGAGTCAGGGCACAAATTCGGAAACCTTCATCACAAATAGTATCCCTTCTCCTTTGGCAGCTAGGAAACGTTGGCAAGGATTGCAGTGGCCTTCTGCAAGTTCTTGTGCAAAGTGCTCCATTTGTAAGGGGAGCATGAGAAGCAGATTCCCCTGCCTTGTGAGGAAAAACCTTACTTGGGCCGCTGCAGAAGGAAATCAGGCACACCTATCTGGAAATGTATTTTCTGGGCTGGCGAAAACTACAAAAGTGAGAGAAGGATGAAGAACAGAAATTAAAGCAACTTTACAAAAAGGTAGAATGGGATATGAGCTTTAGATTCTTGCCACACAGTTAAGCGGTACCAGTTGCAGCATCTAGTCAGCTCTAAATGGAGACTAATCTCACAGCAAGGAAGAATTGCAGCAACCTCCACATCCTCTCTAGTAGTGCCTTGCTCAGGAAACAGCTTTTGTATCACCCTCCTGCCTTTTTTTAAATCAAAATGCCTTTCAAATTCTAATGACCATAACAAGAAAAAAAGTTGGAGTTAAAATTAGATGATAGGCAACTCAGTCATCTTTATTCCATAATGTGCACAAATTTTTACACACTATGTGAATATTTGCTCCAGCAGTCCTGGGTCAGCATGATTATTTGTAGGGTGTTCATGCCATGAATGTGATATGCTTCATTCTGTAGATGCAGTTTTGTGGAAAAATGTCATCTTGCTAATGAATACAAGCGTATACTAAGAAGAGAAAGGAAGACCCCATTTCATTTGGCAATAAAAGCTTTTGTCAGTGAGGCCTTGTAGCTTCCAAACATATCTGAATCTTCTGTCTGAATGACACAAAGCTACAGGGAAGATAAAGCAATAGGTCTTAGGAGTCAAGAAAACCTTTCAAAATGCAAAACCAGCCTTTGTCTTTTTAATTACCCAGAGTGGGCTGTTAAAAGGAGTGGGATGATGCAGAGGGCAAAGGTAAGGAAAGCAGCTCATGATTTCTCATAGAGCTGAGCTTGCCCAAATCTGCAGGGGCAGGAAATGTACAGTTTTCCACTTCATTAAAGGCAGCAAGATGTCAGTCAGGTGCTTATGAGCCAGCTCAGTTAGAGAGGGGACATGCCTTGGCTCTTTACACAGAAATCCTACAACTGCCTCTCGAATGCTTTTGCAGCCACTGTTGGCAGCACTTAACATAGTGGCACGTTGCTTTGATTTCAGACATGCTTCCAGGTTTGGACCTGTTTTCCCATGTATCACAAATCAGTTCAGAGAGATACAGAGCACCCTAGATTTTTTAAGTGTTTCAGAACTAAAATTTACATGTTATATTTTACCTGGGAATGACTGTGTGTATCTACTCATTTAATCAGAGTTACTGCTTCTAAGAATAAATTATTGCAATAATTTATACAATGGGAATCTGTAGTGCAGAAATAGAAAGATTTCTCTGTAAATCCATCCTTTTCCCTGCTGCCATCATCCTTCTTTGGGGGAAAAGGGTTGCCAGGCTGGGAGGAAGAGAGATATTAAAATTTTAAGAGGATTGAGGAATGCCTGACAAAATAGTTTTTGCATTGTGTTTTTCAAAAATGTGAGAAGCACAAAATGAAGGGGAGATAAAAAAAGAGAGTAAACAGAGCAAACCAAAACCTAGCAACATGGAGCTGTAAGAATGTATGAGGTGGTTTTTTGGGTTGGGGTTTTTTGTCCGGGGTTTTTTGCGTGTGGGACTTGAGGAGTATCTTTTGACTCTGGGCAGTACAGAGCTGCATGAACAACTCTGTGCACATGGGTGTAGAAAACACTAAAGAGCTCTAATGAGAGGAGTGGAGCAGACCCTGGGACCATCTTTGGCTACTGTTCCCAGAATGGTGTGATGCCTTGCAGGGATGGGATCAAATGGAAAACAAGGGTTTGCTGAGAGGGAGAAAAATACCCTGAAGTGGCAACACTCACCAATCCCTTGTGATACAGCAAGCTATCATGGCTTAAGTGTGACAGCATTTGGAGTATAATATTATATGTGGAAGATCTACATCTATTATCCACTACCCCAATGGAAAGAAATGTTCTGCCAAGTTCTTAGCTGTGAAAACGTAAATGGCTGGAATTATACTCAGAAAGATGTCTTCCATTCCTTTTCATTATATCATTTAGTAGCTCTTGAAAAAAAGAGAACAGTTTTGCTGATTCAAGGGCCTTGGAGATGTTTGTTGCTATTTTCTCATGTACCATAAATCTCATTATTTGTACTTCCAGCAGCAAGCTGATTTGCAGATGTAGAGACTGACATTTATGGCAAGAAGTAGAGGAGTCCACTGGGTTTAATACTGTCCACAGTTGAATTGAAATAAATCCAGAGTAACTACATTTAAGTGTAATAGGTGCTTCAGAACTTTTTTTATTGCAATACCTTTTCTCTTCAATGTGGTGTTTTTTTTCATTTCTTGATAAATAAGTAGTAATAAAAATAATCACATAACTTGAGATGATTAAAAAGGGCATCAAGATTTAAACATTGGATATTTGTGACCCTTATTTGAACATCCACTTTATTCCTAAAAATCCAACCTGTTGTGGTGGCAGGTTTTCTGGGGTTTTTTTGTTTGGGTTTTTTTGTTTTTTTTTTTTAAGTAATGCACAGTGAAAATATGTAAAGACACTCTCTTACAATTCCTTTTGGATTAATCTCTACCGTGTATCTATATTACACTGATGTATACGTTTTCTTGATTTGATTTATAAGATCCAGTATAAGATATTCCATAATACAGTGTACTGCAGAGCCATGAAAAATGTTGTGCTGTTTCAGGAAAATGCCAATGCAGGCTGCCCTCCCCCTTGAAAATGAGAAATACAAACACTGAAGAACTATAATTGCTACTTTTTATGATAGTTTTCAATATTTTCATGCATTTGTGATCTGAAGGTGGAGCAGATAGTGAAAGTGTAGTTATACTTGATGTGCACATTAAATGAATCCCCTGCACTGTGGAGATGTGGATGTGATTGTTTATGGTCCAGTTTTATTTATTTTTCATTGACATACCTTGATAGAAAGTCCCATGGAAAGACCT
This sequence comes from Gavia stellata, assembly GCF_030936135.1. NCBI lineage: Eukaryota > Metazoa > Chordata > Aves > Gaviiformes > Gaviidae > Gavia > Gavia stellata. The sequence goes on from NC_082595.1 coordinate 39,934,771, forward strand.
GGGACTTTTGAGATAAGAATCCATTGCAGAGCAGTGACATTCTTTCTAAAGCTTTATTTATCGAAAACCATGAGGTAGTTGTTAAATGCCTGGGATACAGTATGTATAAAGAAGTGGAAATGTGTATTACTTTTTAGTAGGGCCAGATTTGTTGCCCAGAACACAGTCAGAGAATTCATGCCATGAGGATGATGATGTGAATGGGGGAGAAAGGATGCTGTCCTCATGACTTATGGACTGTGTTTTTATTCCGTTCTCTGTGGTCTCTTTGCAAACCAGGGACTGTGTAATGCCAATGAATACAACTATGTAGGTATGTGTAATAGATCTGCCTCTAAATGGTTGTGAACAACAATATTGCTAAATCATCATATGCTCATGCCAGAATATCTCTGTTGTTTTCTCAGCAATAGGAGTGCTGGTCCTGCAGTGGGCATAATTTTACCAAGCTTTAGACATTGGAAGGTACTTACTGCAGAGGCCTATTTAGGTATCTGCACAAAAACCTGACTTGGTTTGTCACCCTCACTCTTACCTACGAGGGACATAGTGGATTCTGCAGTAAATCTCTCTCGTGCTGCATCTGGTGAGGAGCTGTCATGTTTTTCCATCTGCACTGGAGACTTTGATGCCATGTTCACCTTAGTGGTGTATGTCCTTTTGATGGTGACTCCTACTTCAGGTCCTTCTGACCAGGTTTAGGGCACTGCCATTCATGGATCTTACTGAGAGTGCAGCAGCCCTTTATTTGCTCTTCCAGGCCACCACAGTTGTATTATCACTCAAAAAAGAAATAAGGACATTGACTGAAAATCGTGAGATCAATTCAGGTTCTTTCAGTTATTCTGAAATTAATTTTTGTCTGTTGTTTTTGCTTTTGTACTTTTTAAGCTTTTCACCCAGCTACAAAGAACACATTGTTAAAGAGTGGATGCTCATTGGATTGTCACTTAACCATATGCCTCAGGAAAAAAAAAAAGCACTGATAGCACTTCTGACAGTGTTGTAGAAGTTGGCAACATGCTTGTATCCTCTCTGAGTTTTTGACAGAGAAGGCAGGCTGACTTTGACACTTATGACTCTAAATTATTTAGCTGACATGCATATTAAAAACAAAAAACAAGAAAAAAACCCCCCAATCACTACTAGTATCTAAACAAAGAAGCAAGAATAACATTTAAATATACTGGTGTCACAAGACTTTTGTTATGGTCAAGCACTGGTATAAAATCTCATTGTTCCAGACTTCCCACTTCCCACACAGTAGAACTCCAATCCTCAGTTTTGTGTTTCCAAATTGTTTGGTGTTTTAAAATTTTTATTTTATATGACCGTTGTTTTCCTCTGTATGAACTTGCTTTCCCTTCTTGTATATTCTATCATCATAAAAATTAGCCTCTCTTAAAACAAATACATATTTGTTGGATAGGTGAATTGGGTTTTATTGCACTTTCCTATTCTCAGTACAGCATAATAATGCAAGCCATTTAAGAAGAGACTGTTTTAATAATAATTAGTTCAGCTACAAGAGGTATGCCAATAACTACAACTGTAGTGGTAACAATATTTTCTATATATGTTTAAAAAAAAAAGGTCATTACAGAAAGCATTTGCAATAGTAGCAAGGACATTTAGCTTTACCTTAATTTAGTGGTTGACAGATTACCTGTCATCTGCTGATGCTGACCGGTTACTAAAGACTGAATGCAGTTATGTTTCAACATAACTAGAAGTTCAAGTTTTTTCTCCTGATAATTCAGTCGAAGGGGAAAAAAAGAAGTCTTTTAATTGACTTAATCTGTACACCCTAAATAATGACACAGTTTGAATTATATATTTTTTTTAAATGCTAAAAAATAGAAGGAAAAAGGGAAAGCTAAAGGACCATAGAGGTGCTACTTAAGTCACCAATAGCGTTCCCATACTGTTTGTTTAATTCCAGCAGTTTGGTTCAATACATCCTGCTTTAAATTACTCTTCTGTTCAGTTAGGCTCTTCCATGCTCAGAAAATAATATACTTTTAGCTGATGTTTGCAGTTTAAATGTATGGTTTGGTAACTGCTACTTTAGGGATTATTTTTGTGTGTGTGGTAGGTAAACAGAATCATTGACTGTATGTGATACTTTCTTAAATAGGCATCAGGAGGAAAGGGTGTCAAATGCAGAGGAAAAAGTAATAGGAAAAGTCACAATATAAGTTATGGATAAAGGATATTTTTAAAAATGCAATACTGATGATTTATTTTTAACCAGTTGATCCCACTTGGTCCATCTTTCTCCAGACACTTCAGTTATTAATGTAATGCAAACAGTAAGTCATTCAATTTCTCTTAGTTCTCTTTACGCTTGTCAGACACATTTCTGTAAAGACTGATTTGGCAGCAGCAGTGATGAAATACATTTATTGACTGCAGTCACAGCAATCTAAATAGATATCTGTTTTTCCCTAACACCGTGTAATAGGAATTTGTGGGTTTTATCCCTGAAGTAAATCTGCTTAGAGAATTTTTCCTTTCATAGGTTTTAATGTTTGGTTTTGTCTAGAGTGTCTTTGTTAACTTCTGCAATGGTTAGAGAAGGCAAGAAGGTGGTTTCTTGTAACAGAATGTTCCTTTCAGCATATTTTGCTATATTTTTGACTTGTTTCTTAAAATTCATGTATAGAATTATGTTCTTTTTCTGTCAGTAAAAACAATAATTTACTGTTTTCTAGAAATGTATAAAAGAAGCCTGAAATAATGCGATTTTTTTCCTTCATTCCAGTGCATGACCCATCTCATTTTTTTTGATTCATTCTTCTTCTTTCCAGTTTATTCGGAGGACTTCTTCAACTAGTTCCAGTTGTTCTGAGAACTGTGCAATAAAATCAAAGTAAGTTGCTAAAACAAGTAGACAATTAGTTTTAATGGGGAAGTCCTCGGTATTGTGATCTCTATTCTGCTACCTATATCTTTATTTTGTATGAAACAGTAATTGGATGAAACAGAAAATTCTGTTAGGAAAAGGTATTAGTTGGTAGAACAGTGGATGGATGCCTTTGTCACAGACTGTGGAGTTACTTTTTTTTTTCCCTCCTTGCCACCCGCCCCGGCTTTCTTTGTAACCCTGAGAGAAGCATTGCAGAGTTCAATAGGGAATATAGAAAGTGCTGTAACTTGGTCTGGCCTACAATATGATTATTAGCACGTGCTTTTGGGAGGTGAGAGACATGGGAGGGTGGAGAGTGCAGAGATAGCACCAAGTTCTTCATCACTAGTTAAGGCTCTTCAATTACCTTTTCAACAGACGCAGGCTGGGAAGAAACTAGAAGATGGACCACGTATTACATATGAGTGGTGGGGAAGGGTATCATTTCTGTGTTGCTTCAGTTTGTGTGTGTGTGTGTGATCTTAGACGGCACAGGTCATCTACTGCCCATTCTGCTCTATAATCTCGCAACTATAACTGTATATTGACTGGTGTTTTCCACCAAAAATACTTTCCTACCAAACCATTATCACTACCATTATTTGTTTTCAAGTTGTACAAAAACTGAAACACTTCCTTCTACTCCATCTTTACCCAAGCGGTCTCTGAAGGCTTCTCTAAGCGCTCTTCCCACCATCTACTTCATTCTCCTTCTGCAGATTGCATTCTTCGTGAGATGTAACATGTTTTGGAAGCCATGGGCTTACAGTACACACAAGTGTGCAGCTACTTGGTAGGACTTAAGTTAATGGCAAGTATCAGCCAAACTTACTTGATCAATATTCTGTTAAGAATCTTCTGATTTATCACACAACTGCAGAATTTTTGGGCACCTGGGAGCAGGAATTTTGATTTTGATAGTAATATCCAGGCATTACATTGCAGGGAATATAAGCACCCTGAACAAAACTAACAATGACAAGTATCCTATATATTTGTTTAAGTAATAGTTTCACTTGAGTTATAAATTAGATTTCTTTCCTGTTGTCATGTAGTCTAGTATAATAATGTGACACACATACATGAAGAGTTTTCTTTGAGTTCCTGGGCCAGAGGGAGTTGGGCATAAAGTGATGCAGTAGGATTTAATAAAAAATCCTTGGTAGTTCTTACCCATTCAGATTCTGCCAGGCACCTCAGTAAATCTTTATTTTACTAAGTAGCTTTTAGAATCTGATGTGGAGTGCTTTCTTTCAGTCTTGGGCTTTGGCAATACACCTAATTTTCCAAAAATAAGCAGCATGCAAAGACTTAATAAGCTAAGGAATTCAGGAATGAAGGAAGAGAATATTATGGCTGCAGAAACAAGCACTCAGAATGGAGGAAATACCAAGTTGTGGCTACCTGTACAGTTTTAACTTCTTTACCCATTCTCCTCTCCTTTCATGTGTATGCTATTTTATAAATAATTTTTTTTTCCCAACCAGGCATAAACTTCTCATCACATGGGATGTGTGATATGCAATGTGTTACTTTTTCCTCACTATATCCCTAGTACATTTTTGTATGCTAATTAAACTATATTTAATACAAAATTATTAATTTCTCTGGGCTTTTAAGGTGGATGTCAGTGAAGCATCTTTGTGCTTCACATAGTTCAATAATTTATTTTCATGGTATCCCTTGATGTACTATCTCCATTATACATTTGGGTAACTTAGACACAAAGGAGGAAAACCAGTATCAGAATTTTTAGCATATTTAACATTGTATAGACATACTGTCAGATTCAACTATGATGACAGGAACATTCTGCAATGAGGTCTTTAGCTCATTATTAGACAGCACCCTAAGCTGGCTGTCACACATTGCAGATGATCATGGTTCATGTGAAATACCTCATGTAATTACAATATTTCTTTTGTGGAAAGGGGATATGCCCATCTTCTTGGTGAGACAAGACAATTAAATAAGGTTATTCACAAACACTGCAGCCCTGACATGGTTTTGCATAGGCGTCTCTTTCCTGTTGTGTATCACTTGCATAGCTTGATGATTTTAAATTAAGTAATATTCATAGACTGCCTCATTATTTATGTATCCCCTCACAGGCTTGGTATTTATAATTGTTTTTCTCGGATTCCCATGTTGGTGCCTTACTTCAGAATCAAGAAATAGGTAAATTATTTTTAATAACATTTGTCTCCGGTGGTATATATGCTAGGAACCAGAAATATCACAGCTTTTAGAGTTGCTCTGGGTGTTCCCATGGCACATGGGGTCTTGTAAGTCAGTCAGTAGTTAGCTAACATGTTCTAGAAACATGAAGTTAATCATGCAGATGGGCATTTAGGAAGTCAGCGTTTTCTCAACTCTATGGGTTGATGATGATTTTCTTTAGGACTAATTAGTAGGGTTATTAATCCAAACAATTAAATTCTCTTCTAACACTACAGCTGTCTAATTAATGAATCTATTAATTAATCAGTAGGTTCTCTAGATGTCTAGTGAGATACTGTCCCTTGAGAAGCAATATTAGTTGTTGAATTTTTGTAAACCAAGAACTAGAATCTTTCCTTTGTTTGGGTGTGTATTAAACAGGAGCTGGATTTATTAAAGTACACAAGTTGTATCTTTTCCTCTTTTCCTCGGAGTAAAAATCTATTTTTAATTGTCATTGCTTGTTTTTTCCATTCAGCCACCTGACACACTTGTGAATAGATAATGTGCGATTAAAATCTAAGGGGTTGTTATTCAAATGCCTCCTTTCCAATGACTGAGAAAAAGCTCTTGCAAAAATGAATGTTGCCATATAAACATGCAAATAGCTCAACTGCTTTCAATTTCAAAAGCCTACTTACCTTGTGCCAGTAAGTCATGATCTTACCACAATACTGCTGCTGCTGAACTCTTGCATTTACTTGGGTGCGTTTGGTATTTTTCCTTACTACTGAATGGGAACACGCTTGCTGAGCCCAAGGTCGCTATTTTGTTCAAAACTTTTGAGTAATGCGCCATTACTAAAGATCTGCTGAACCCGCCCGCTTCCCTCTCACATGCTCATCTCTTCCCCATTTCTTATTATACGTGTGCAAGGACAGGGACAGTTATTACGCCTGCTTTCACCTAGAGATTACGTGTTGTCCTTCTTGGTCTCTGGTACAGGGAGACCAACCTGTGTGAAAGCGGTGTGTGCTGTATCATTCCCAAAGGTGTGCTCTTATCTGCGGCAGGCTGCCTCGCAGTGCAGCTTGAAAACGGGCTCTCATTTGGGTCAAGTCTGGCAAACTCATCCTGTCTGTTTTAATGTGACTGATACTGTTTATCCCACAGGAACGGAAAGTGCTTTGACCACACACTATGCATATCTTTATGTGCATGGGTTTGACAAAAAAAAGGTTCTTTGCCTACTGAAATAGATAGGGTATGCTGCACATATTTGTGCTGGTCTGCTTGGTTTGTAATTTTTTTTGAAAAAGTGGGGTTTCCAAAATTAAATATTACATCTTGATATTTAGATTCTTTTGTTTCAGGACTGAAACAGTTCTCAGTTTATTCAGTAATGAAATCTTAGTCATCTGAAAGTAATGAAACTGGTGATCATGCTTCCCTCTCTGTTCTGTAGAAGCCAAGGTATAAATTACCTCATCAGTTCTAATTATTGTACGACAGGCTACAATGTAACTGCTAAGCTGCCATGGCTGCATTTTTGCTAGCACATTGTCTCCCTCAGAGACAAGGACCTATTTTATTCCTCATCTTGCTCCTTTCTCTTAAAATTCCCTCCCTCTTTGTTTATCAGGCAAGGAGCTAAGGAGGAGGAATTTAAGCCTCAAGAAAATTGTGTTCATTATAATTAAAATCCTAGAATGCAATCCACACCTCTCATGCACTCCAACACGGGAATATAAGACTCCAAAACTTGCCACCCCACAGCTGCCAGTGTTGCTGTATTATGGGAACACATGCAGAGCTGGCTGCTTTTCCCAGTGCCATGCGTCCTTGCTGAGAAAGGTGCTATACTGGGAAAGGACGGTGTCAGAGGAGCCGAGGGCATATGTTCTCAATTGGAGTTTGTCTGTAGTGACATTTTGCTGGAGGCTTGTGCTGTTTGGGAGGGTAGTTTCACTGAGGTGACAGGCTGGGTTTTGCCAGCTGGCATTGAACTTACGCAAATTATTGGCAACAAGAAACCATTGCTTTGAATAAAACATTGTAGAAGCTCAACCTGAGTGAAACTGGCTTTATTCAGGAAACATCTTGTTCAGGTTCCTTTAGCTTCTGCCCATCTAATTTAGTGTTAACATGGATATTTTAGGGAGCTTTGAGATTACATTGGCTCAGTTTCCAGCTGAGTTCTGGGAACTGAAGACTGAGCAGGGGTATAATTCTCTTTCTAGCTATAGTCTGAGCTAGAGATAACTGTTAAGTGTTTATTGTCTAGACTATGTTGTGCCGAAACCTACAGTTGCACTGCAAAAATAGCTGTCTGCATGTGGCTAACCAAGCACAGAGGACTAACTAGAAAATAGAAAGAATGCTGAACAACCGAGGAAATAAATGTTGAATCTATTAAAGGAAGAAAATAGAAACCCTAGCTCTACAAAACTCTTCTGAATTAGGAAAACCCTCAGTGTGCTTCAAGGGCAAAAGCTTTATTTAGCTCATATTAAAAAAAATTCAGTATTCTTCTTCCTCTAAATTCTTTCGCTGGGATTTAAAAAACAAATCTGACCTATCATTAATTGAAAACCTTTCAGTGTCAGCTGAAAAGGTAGTGTTTTGTGTGTTTTTTTCTGAAATTTATATATGTTTGTATTCCTATAACTGTGAAAATAATTCCTTGATTATTTTTAAATAAATGTTTTAAAAAAAAAAACAAACAACCCCTCCCCCAAAAAAACCCTGACAACAAAACCTTAACTATGTAAGCATTTAATGGAAAAGAGTAACCAGCCCTAAACCAAATGATAGTGCTGTTGGAGAGCTTTGCATAGTTGCACCTTAAATATTTTCTCTGACTAAAGAATCTTTGGAATCTGGCTAATCAGAAACTGGAAAACAGTTTCTGTCTCTCTCACACACACACCACCCCAGCCTCCACTCTCCTCTTCCCTGCCCCCTCTAAGCTCAATTCATTACCTAGTTTTAGAATTTTACAGTCACTTGCTACTGTATTAGTCCTTTTATATTCTCTGGATTTAAGGCAATCGTTTGAGTAGTAAAGTGACACAAGCAAAACTCACTATTTGACTACTTTTACCTTGAGTTTCCACTGTGTCATAGAGTTTTTCACTCTGTGGTTCACTAGTTATTGGTGGCCTGGGAAGTATATGGCAAGTATTTGATCCTTAGAGAGATGACTAATCGCATGGTTTTAACTGTCCTCTTCATTTTCAATTTTATAATTGCATTAAAAAGAAGACAGAACCACATTTCCAATATTGCTCTCTTATGTAAGCAATTTATATAATCATAGAAAAGATATTATATGACTTGTGAGTAGAAAAGGAAAGCTGTCTGTGCCTGCGAAAGGAAGGATACGTGTTTAAGAAACGTAAGACTATGTTAAGACATAGTCTGCAATATAAAAGCTTTTGAGAAATCCTGCTATCCAACCTCAGCCTCAATGTTTTCATGGATTCAAATTCAAGGATAACCAGTGCAGTCCAAAACCTGGGTCCAGAAGTTTTCAGAGGCAGAATTAAGACGTACCCGAGTTCTGCCCACCTAGAAGACAGTTTGGAGCATGTAATTGTATTTTTGTGCCTTTGAAATTGTTTCCTGGCAGTGAAATCAAAAGGTCTGGTTTTTTTAGTCTTGGCTCTGTTAATGTCTTGATTTTCCCTTTCTGTGTCCTAACCAAAGCTATATTTACAATATTTACTCCGACCTCTTTAGCCTACTTACAAAAAAACTATCACTGCTATATTATTCCACATCTTACAATAAAGACTGCTTTAGTAAGACAGAACCTTTCCCCTATCTTGTTTATATCTATTCTTTATTATAGATTTCCATATAAAGTGCTGAAGAAATATTGTTTTATGATCTCCACAACTAATAAGAAACTTCCTTCTAGGATGGACAAAGTAGGTAATTTGTTGCAATGAGCTCCACTTCTGGCTAGGGTTGAGGACTCCCTGAAGAGCATAGGTTAAAAGCATACCTCAAAAGTGAGATTATTTCAAGAAATTGTAGTCTTTACCTCCCTGCCCCCGTGCTTGAGTTTCTCACCACCCTGCTCTGTTTCATTCCTTTGTCACTAGCTATTTGTAGTGTTTAGAGAAACTTTTACTTTGTCAGGATGGTCTCGAGTACAGTAGGTTCTTGCTATGTGAATAACAAGATCCTTTTGTAGGCTGGGAGACAGTGGCATGCCAGCCAAGTTTCCAAACAGGTATAAATAAATTCCAAAGTAGATTTCACAGAAAAGGATTTGTACCTTTGGTCCCATTTCTTCAGAGAGTAGGATGGCATAGAGGAAACACTGTTTGGTAAAGACAGGTTTTTAAAGGCAACTTAGTTTGAACCTTCTGGTTTTTGATGTATGTAGTAAGGATCCTTGAAATATGAATATCTTTTTGTTCTTCCAGCCTACCTAAACACAGCTCCTGGAGTGTCAAGTCAGTTTTGAATGAAAGCGGAAGGGCCCCTTAGTCTCCTGTTTAGGCAGACTCTCTCAGCATACGGTGCATGATACTTCAGCACTTTAAATAAACGTGCTGTGTCAGGCATACTTGATCAAAGGTAGCCTTCCACTTCTGATTAGGGCAGGTGTGCTTAAAGCCTGTCTTTTCAGAAGCGCTGAGCATCTACAAAGCTCTGAGTCACTTGGATTTGCAAAGACTCAGCGTCTTTGGAAGTCACACCACTAGCAATGACAAAATTGGAGTATCCAATTAGGTGATCTCATTATAAGTCCAGTTAAATTATAGATGTTAGTATACTTACAGATGCAGGTAATCACGTGAATGCTTACCTCCACTGAAATCAATAAATGTTAAATCACTCAGTGCTTTTGACAATCCCATTAGGCATTGAGACAGCCGAATAACTTTAGAAATCTGATGTATGGGAACATTATTTTATATGTATGGCATCCATTATGTTACAAGGCTGTGCAAGAAAGCCGAGCTTTTTAGAGGGAGTAAAAGGAATTAAATGCCCAGGCAATGGGGCATTCAGTGGCTAACTGTCATAAGCTGCTTTAAAGCCCCAGATTGCCGCCTCTGCTTCCAGAGGTTTATGGCCCGTATATAGGAAGGGAACAACTTGGCATGCGGTGACACTGAAGCTCAGCAGAATGTTTATAACATTCAACACGCTGTTGCCCTTGGCGGAGAAGTCTAAATATTGACCCACTGCCATACTTTCTAACCACTCTTAGCCAAATTCTCTTCTCAGATACATTCATGCAATGCCATTAAGTTCAGTGGATGGAACATAATAAAGATCAAAAGGGGTGATATCTGGACAAGCAGGAATTCTTTAGAGTTGATTTTATTTATTTTTTAGTATCAACATATTTCACTGGATTTTCTTTTTCTCTGGAATTTTGTGAAATATAAGAAAATAATATTTTCTATCTTGAAAATCTTGTGTGTAAGAAAGGGTTATAATCTCTTACAGAGGGAAGGGGGAGCTGTGGATGATAATCAGAAAGCCTGAGTAGTAGAATTCCGCTTATAGTGTTAGTGAGGAGAAGAGTGGATACTTAGCCAATATGAGTCAGATGAGACAATGCAAAGATATGCAATTTTACTCATCTGACAGATGTCCAAAACCTTATTTCAAAGGCATGCCTAGAAGCCTTCAGTGAATATGAATGTATTAACAATGTTACTCTTTTTAATGTTTAAAAAAATAAAATGGCTATCAGCTCCCCGTGAACTTTTCCAAATGCCAGCCATAGATAATAGCAAGAAAGTTTGTTTCTGAGATACTGTCAGAAAAGTCAAATTACATATTAGTTGCACTTTATTGAAACAAGTGTTATATAGAAAGAGATTGAAAACTCTATTCAAAATTTCCTTCAGTTGTGCTTGTTGTCTTGCTTTACCTTGACTAGTCTAGACAGCTTTTTGAAAATACATTTTTAAGGTCTTAAAATGTTAAGAGACTTTTATAATGAAAATTTTACAATGTGGTCAGTTAATCCATTTAGAAAAACAGTAAAAAGCGTGTGTTCATGAAATGCATTTGCTTGGTTAAACTTTTGAACACAGAAACTGCTAAAATTAAGGCTTGAGCAACCATTTGGTATGGTCTGAATGTATTTATGGTCTCATTTTGTGATAACAGCAGTAATCAAGCTATAAACTTTTACCTAAAAAGCATCTGGGTGAAATGCAGCTAAATTAGTGTTTGTTCCTGCAGTGCTATTCCATTTTCTTGGGACAGGGGGGAAGTGAGGAGGGGTGGGTTTGAGGGCTTTAGTGGGGGTGCTTTTTTGATGAGGAGGGACATGTTTTTAGTGGAACAAACCTTGAGGATGGACATTTAGCAGAGCTTTCAGCCTTCACATTTTTTCATTTCCTTTCTGAAGACAAGGGTCTGGGTCAAAAAGCATTGTATGTGCTTAGTGATGATAACATTTACTACTGCTGCAAACTGACCCCTGTGAATGGATCGTTCTGCACGACTCCTCCCTGTTGCAAGACATTATAATTTAATGTGTAATAATCCTCAGTAAATCACTGTAGGTTTTTTTTCTCAATATGGCCTGTATTTGGAGGTACGGTAATTTGCCATTGTTTGACTTGAGACAATTTTGTACCTCGCTGGAACAACCTATGGGAGCCAAGACATAATATTCTTGATGGGACCAAGCACTTCACTTCTACACATGTGTGCTTTAAATTTTCCGTTAGAGCTGATTTTTTATTTTTAGTATTTTTTTAAAAGTTTGGAACAAAATGGTTGCACAGTTTCTGGAAATGAGATGAGGAGAAAAAATGTTTTACATTTAAAATAATTCCAGCGACTTTTAGTATTGGCTTTATCTACCGAGTTCCATAATTGGGAGCACAGCCTTGAAATTTAGGAGCAGGTGGCCTTTTTGTCGGGGGTATGTCTTTCGTTATTCATTTGCCAAATTACAAACTTTTAAAGTCTGCTTGCATGGGCTGAATAGAGACAAAAGGAAGGTATTGAAAAAGGCTAATCTTCTCTGTAGTTAATGGCAGACAAGTTCTTCCAGGGCTGATTCAAAGGATCAAAGTTCGGTTCCTGCTGTGTTGCTCTCTTCTTTCATTCCTTCTGGAGGAAGTCAAGGGAGAGAAAACTCAGTTGACTGAAGTTAGCCCTGGTGAATACTCCTTTTAAGGTTTCCTGAATTCTCTGAAGTTGTGTGTGAGCATTTTGCTGCACCTTTTACTTCTGCTAGTGCTGACCAGTTTGTGCACATATCAACCCCCCTGAGATACTTAACACGCTTTAGCCTGGAGCTACATCATTAAAGTTGGATTCATTTTACTGCAATTGCTGCTCCTGGCTGAAGAACTGGCTCTGAAACTGAAATCATATCCCCTATCTTGCTGTGCTCTTGGTGAACCCTGTGCTGGCCCTGAGGGAAGGCTGAGCAAGGAGCTGTCAGACAGGAGTGTGCAAAGCAAGAGGGAAGGAGCAGGGCTGAAGCATTTCAGTGGCAGTGGAACAACAGCAGTGGGAGGAAAAAGAAATAGTAATCCTGATAGTTGACATCTTTTTGTGACACAGGGGAAGACAAAGACTGGAGAAAACTAAAACAAAAACCCAGCAAACCTAAACAAATAACCAAAACAAACCAAACAAACTAGTCAACCAAACAAAAAACCCTTGGTTCTTCTACATGTCACTAAAACACTCGATTTTATATGTTTTCTTTTACTTTTTTCCTTTATTGTTGCCCACTGCTTTTTAATTTCAGGTTTCCATAATAAACCCATTTATACTCAAATGTATGAGAGAATGATGCTTTTGTGTGTTGAATGTGTTTTGACATAATTTATCTAGAATTTGACAGGGATGTCATCCTTGATGATTAAAAAGGCATTAATGAGATGGGTACTTGTCAAGACTGGATTATGGCCATCTCCATGTTAGTTAAATGGCCATGGAATGACTGCTGGAAACAAAAGTGAAGCACACATCTTTGCAATGAATTATTGATTGTTCTTGACAGAGGAAATAAGAAATTAGAATGACTGGACAACAAAATATAAACACCCCTTGATATTTTAATCAGGCATATTATGAAGTAGATGATGTAAGATAAAAAGCTGCACATGATAGGAAGTAATTTCTCTTTAAAGAAGCCTAATTCAGTTTAGACCGGAAAAAAAATGAATGCGTGGGGTTTTCCTTTTTGATTAAGCCATAATGCGCTATGGTTTATGCAATATGCAAAGTTAGATTTCTTCAACATGTACGTGGGAATTCTTAATTACCATTAGATAAACTGATAATAATTCAGCTAGATACTAAGCATATGGTTGACATTACATCTATAGCAATTCTCAGAGCTTAAACATTTAAGCATACACTAATGCTGATTTAATTTCTTAGCTATTTAGTTATCTAATTTTATTTGACAAACTGAAATAGGTGGCATCTTGGGGAACCAGACTAAAATCTGATGTGTGAAGACTTACTATCTTTACAAAACGCTTTACAGACACGCTTTGCTGTGAAAGTGTCTTCACAGATTTTTATCTTGTAGTGTCAAAACAATTAATAGGAAAATAAGCATTTCAGGATGCTTCATCTCACTGGGCTTCAGTTTGTGAACGAGCTCATCTCTCTATATCTGGAAGTTTTTAATATGTGTGTGTGAGGAAAGACATACTGCAGTGCTGCTGCTGCTTTATGGGGCAGTGAGGTTTCAAGAAAACAGTAACTGTGAATGAATATTCCTTCATTCCCCCCATCTAATCTCAGAAGTATGCGATGTGAGATACCATGAACATTTTCTGCTCACCATAAATTTGTGTGTCTTCCAGCAAGAGATAAGAAAAACAACGTACTAGCATTTGGCATTTGCAGAATTTTGCCTAAACATGTGGAGATATTTTTAGGGTATATGGGTCTCCAGAATTGGCAAAAAGAATATTTCTTTTCAACCCTTTTTTTTTCTGTTCTTCTTGTCATGCAATTGAAGAAAAATGCAGGAAAACGGTTTTAATCACTTTTAATTCCACAACACAAATTTTACTATTTCTCTTATCTATATCAAATAGGCAGTCTTTATCCACTTTCTTGTTCGTTACTGTACCAGTGTACTTTCCTATTTGAAACCTCATAAATAACGGTAGCTTTAATTCCAAGACATGATGAATGAGTGTGTCTGGGCTTTTAACACTTGATATGAGAATTCTAAAAAGCCTTTCTTTCCACATCTCATTTTCAAATATTATTTTAGTAATAAACTGCAACAAAGTAGTTGTTAGGAAGATCCAGCAGTGGTATTAGTGCGCCCAGTCTTGTGGAAAACCAAGTTGTCCTCCGTTATGAGTTAGCCACATACTTTCGTTGGCACTTTGGGTTTGGGTTGCAGCACAGGCATTATAGGATTACACTGTCCACTAGGTTAGTAAATGATTCCTGCCTGGCTGCAAGGCAAGTATGTAGCAAGGCATACCTAAATTTTAGCTCTTCTTTTTAACCTTTTTGTTTCTTAATGGAAACAGCTTGGAAAACCGCTCCCTGTCTCCTCAGTTCTTTCTAGAGGTATGTGGTTTTTTCATGATGGCAGGTAATTTCTCTTATAAATATCTAAGCATAGATGTCTTGTAACACATTTATGGACATAAGCATGCCAAAATACCCTGATTAGTTTACTAGGAAGTGTGATCATCATGTGTACAAACGTTATCAGGCACGTGATCACTTGTTGTGACTTTAACTTCCCCCATTTGGCAATAACATGAGATAATCTGCCTCCTCTTAAGCAGTGCAAAGGGAACTAACTGTTTCCTGCACCCCGGCCAAGCAGCAATGCAGTCAGAGGGATCCGCTTTGCTTCTCCTGCACTAGGATTACAGTGGGAAGAATTTCCAAGCAAAGTCAGCCATCACAGGGAAGGGGAAAGGGGTGGGTGCGTGTATCTGTATGTGGTGGTGGGGTGGGGAGAGTGAAGACCATTTCACCAAGAGAAGAGTTTGGTCTGCTGGCTTTTTCAGCTAAATTAGCACTCAAGCTAATGGGAAGCAACTTAAATACCTGCTCAAGCTATAAAGTAACTGTTGGCAGAACAGCAAAGCACAGTGTTTTCCTGGCTGGTTGGGCTGCGCCAGGATGTGAACAGCTACAATAGATATAACATACAGAGCAAAACTTATTCAGGTTTGCAATGCACATTAGCTTTTTTATCGTAAATGGTAACTTTCAGAGCATTGGGCTTTTTTCAAATTGTTTCTGTGGATGTTAGGTTTCTGCATTTAGAGAGAGAGACATACCCCTTTTTCCGGTTTTATGATGCTTGGGTGTTTTACCTTTATGTGAAGGTTTTTTAAAATAATGAGAGTATTTTGGGATTAAAATTCTCCTCTCACTGAAATCAGTAGGAAGAACTCATGAACTTGACTGGGAAGAGCATCAGGCCAATAATGGCTAGGAAAAAATGAACTGTGGTCTGACACCAAGCTGGTTCCACTTGTATCCAAGCCCATGGCGTTTTCTCACACGACAACTGCTGGGAGGTTGCATGTGTCAGCCCCACGCTAGAAGCCCTGGGCTAACTGGAACTGCTCCAAACAGACTTAAATATCACCAGATACAGAGGAGTCTGTTGCATGTTCCCATTGTTCCTGCCCATAAGAAGCAACTCATAAACAGTCTGGTTATCTTTAGGTTAGGTTGCAATGACAGTTTTACCAGGTCTGCCACAAAATTACAATTCGAGAGGATGGTATGTCATAGCCAAACCTGTTATACCTCGGTGTCATTTAGTCCTTGCTGAGAATTTAGCCAATGTAGCAAGTTGTAAGGCTTTATATCAGCATTTTGCAGCTGAATCAACACAAAACATTAGACTCACAAGAAGTGTTCTTAATATAAGTCCAAGCATACAGTGAAAATTAAGTTTCTTATAGAAACTCTCTCAAAATATTAACTGTGATTGCATTATTGTTGTTAGATCCTATTTAGTTGAAGAATATTGTGGGCATGTGAGTAACTACTGAGTGGAGAGAGCTGTGAGAGAAAATAGGTTCTCTCCCCATCTGGTAGGTTTAAAAGAAAAATGATGCTGACTTAGAGGTTTATGTTATCATTTATTGATGGTATTTTTATGCTTCCATAACATCTTAAATCTGAAAATATCAGTGCCTCAGGAAGCTAACTCATTTCTCTGTAGGTGCTGAAATTTCCATAAATATGTGGGGTGAAATTTGATAGATTTGTTTTTACTGAATTGAGATGTAACTGAGTATTAACTTGTTATAATCCCTCTGCTAAACTGGGTTCTTCACATTTTCTTACTGTTAAGTTTTGCTATGCACGGTACATATTACAAATATGTAACTCCACAGTTGACTGGGAATAGTTGTGAAAAGGTTGTTATGGTCTCTCTTGCGTAAGTAATACATCTTTAGAAAACAGAATTAGGTCATTGGCACACACATTTAACAGTGATTTGACTCAAACAGAGGAACTGGAACTGTTTCTTTGCCCCCTGAGGAAAAGAGCAGTTCTCTGTGTACTGAAGTCCTTCTGACTTTTCATTGTAGGCTACATGTTATGATTACTGTCCATCCTTTAGAAAACAATTAGACCTTTTTGTACCTGACCATACTTCTCCCCTTCCCACCAGGCACACTGGTTGGCCAGGATAACTGCTATGGCTGGGCACACTCAAGGAGCTGAGCTCAAGCTCTTAAGTTGAAGCTTGTAATTGTTCACTTTGGAACATTTTTACAGTTAAAACTTCCAGAATGAAACTCAAGACACAGAAGTACGCTTCCTTTGCAGTGACCAGAAACTCACAAACTTAACTGTCCTGGAATTTGCAGTTCCAGAGAATCTTTCAACAAGCCTGTCAAGGTATTCTGCAAATGTTAATTAAACATTAGACTTTGGACAGTGGTTTACTTTTTCTCCCAGTAACTGAAGCACCAGTAAGGTCTGGGGCATTGCTACGGCAGTACACTAAATCAGTAATACAAAGAGATAAGAAATTCAAAAGTCCAGACTGTCGTATGTTACTATTGAACTACTATTTCCTCCAGTACCTCTAATTAAATAACATCTAAAGTTTAGCTATACATCCACAACTGGTAAGCAGTTTTACCAGTTTGTATGAGAACAACTGACAGAAGTCATAGTTTTTAAAGCATCTCAGTGGCATGAAATTAGTTAAGAAAATTGGGTGTGTTGCTGATGCAGGACATTGGCTGGCTGGAGTGGCACTTGTCCACATGACTTCCTCAGTGAAGGCTTAAGTTGCTCAGTCTGTGCGTGTGGTTGTGCCTCTGCTCTGGGGGAAGGACTGCATCAGCATAGCTGTGGAAAGCCATGCGCATAGATCTCGATGTCCTTCCTCCTCCCCACCCCTTGAGTGGTTTGAGTGTGAAATGGCTGTTTGGAATATCATATTTAAACCTCCTTTCTTTTGTCTACATGAGACCATCTTAACGCTGGTTCTTACTCGGAAACAGTTTTACACTACTTTCACATTTTAAAGACAACTTTACACGGCCTCAGGTTACAGCCCCCACCAGTGGGGTGTGCTTCACTGATGAGCTGGAAATAAACTGTCTGTGAGCTGCAATGCAAAATGTGAGCAAATGAACTTTGCCAGACCTGTACTGGTTTTCTGCATGGTCGGTTTGTTATTTCAGTCCCTAAGTCTTGATGCGGGAATTTTGTAGCCATGACAATTTCCCAAGAACCGTGGCTATGAAAAGGTTAGGAACAGTTATTTTGCACTGCTCCACAGTGTGAAAGAATGTACAGGAGAACTTGTTTCCAAGTGTTAAAATATCTTCATAGATATGCTGGTCAAAACAGAATAGCTTCATTAAATCCAGCATATATATTCTAGACTGGCGTTCAGTGAATACAGCAGAATTTTCACTTTACTGCTTGAATATTTTGTTTCATGCTTAATACGATGTCCCTGACAGAGGAAAAATGTCTTTGTATAAAAAACCCAAACACCCTGGATTGTGGTAGTAGGTTGCATAAGAACCTCAGCACATTTTAAAAATAAATATATGAAGTAATGTTATATGTAGCAACCATCGTACGGTTTAATAATAGTTTAATACAACCAAGTTCAGCCTAAGTCCAAGAGATAGTTATCCTATTAAAATCTAGCATGATTACAGAGCTGTTTTCAGGAAAGGGGGAAAAAGCGCTTGTCAGCTTTTGGCAGTGCGGAGGTGTTGGACTTTGATCAGAAACTTTGATTCCTGTGGCTTCTATTACACAGGAAAGGAACTAGTCTTGGCACATCTTCTAACAGGTTGTGAAAGATCTGTTGCTCATGCCCATTGGAAGAACTTTCTTGACTATCAGACATCTTGGTTTCATTAAATTGTTTCAGAGAAGTAATGAATTAGAACTTGAGCATTCACAAAAATGGTTTTAATAATGAGTTTCCAGGCACCATATTTATGAAGCATGGGAGAATAGCACTTCCCTGTCTGCCAGATATCTGGAAGGAAAAGTTTATTGAAGGTTATGAGATGCTGCACTTTAACTGGAGATTAAAACATGGAAGGTGAAAAGTCATTTGTAAATACTGGTATGAAAACTAGAAGCTACTGTATACAATTTATTTTAATAAGCATATTAAACAATACAAATGGTTGGTATTTTATATGTTTTATATATTTTCTTAGGTTTTACATTTTCTATTACATTTATAGTTTGTATGATTTCATTCCCCTCTTAAAGTCAATGTAGTGCTGTAAGTTGTCAGGTTTTTCTGCGTTTACCCCTCGAAAGCCACGGGAGGGCTTGAAATAGGAACACGTACAATTCCAAACAGCATCAGTAAAAGGAGAGTAAAGAGTGAAAAGATACTGACTGAATCCACCTTACTTCTATTTCTTTGATAAAGTTAAATGCTGCAAGCACTACACAGAGCTCCACAGGTGAGGAACGGACCTACCTGGAAATTCAGGTGCCCGTTTTGGAAAGCCTCTAGGCAGGCATGGATTTCTAGAAGTGGACAAGCATTGCTGCTTCCCAAGCACTGCCAGCTGCAGGGCATCTTGCCCATGTGAGATGGGAAAGACTGTGTAGGATCTCCACTTACTGACCAGCCAGCCGATGTCTGCAGATACAGCTGGCCACCTACTGCAATTTTTAGAGCTGTGGAGCTCCTGCTAGTTGATCTCAGTTGTCAGCCACCTGAGGCCTCAATACTTCTGAAAATTCAGCCTTAGCTTCCCTTCCAAATGTTTCTCATTATAGCAGAGTGTGAATTTAGAGTGTAATAGCTGTGTCTGATCAGCTCCACATACAGACCCTAGCAATAGGGGTGCCTACGCATGGAGTTAATCAGAAACACTTTCATATACAGATAGCCAAACTGGTTCATCCAAGGTGATGGAGACGAGGCAACACAGATTTCAGGTACTGTAAGTCCATGCTTGTAACCTTAAGCTTTCATTTATCTTTTTCTTTAAATGTAGCTATTGTACTGGTTGATGAACAGTGCGGACAGAGCACATGTCTGCAAGTATGTCCCACAGACCTGAGGTGCCCTAAGGTTATCCCAGACAGATGTGGAAAAACAGCCTTTCTTATGGGGAAACAGGGACTGCAGGAGGGGCACTGGAGGATTCTCAGTGTTATTTTATTTGTATTCTCTCTACAAAATGGGCAAGTACTAACTCAGTTTAAACTAGATCCTGGGCTCTAAGCCACACTGCCATCTGTGCTAGCTCGTCAGGATTCAAGATATCCAGACTCAAGTTAACCTTTTTTCTCTGTGGAGGTAAGGAGGTTTCAGCCAAGATTCAGTAAAAACATTAAATTATTGATAATACAAAAAAAGGAAAGGGCTTGTCTTATTTTTCACTAACTTTCTGAACTGAAATGGTTTGTTCACGCAGCTGTCGTTGGAGATAATACACAAACAAATCGCAATCTTTAAAAGAAGCTTGGGGTAATTGTAAGTTTCCATACAAAATAATAATTAAAAAAATAAAAACCTCAGGACCTGACAGGAATCAGTGTTTTTGTTTTTCTTCTTACCATTCCAAGGCAGAATTCTTCAGTTCAGATCTGGGCTTGATTTTTACTTTGGATGATACAGCTCTTGTTTTAACTGAATAGCTAAAGCTGTCATGATGTTCTAATAGTTATTTAAGCCAAAGATGTTATGTACAATTTTTTAAAATCTTCCTCAGTTCAGAGGAAAAAAAAAAGGAGAGTAAATTAAAAACATAAGGGTTTTTTGTTCAGAAGTTATCCTTTCTGTGTTCTGTATACCGTAATTTCACATTTAAACTTTTAACCAAAATCCAGCATACTTAATGAAGTACAGCATGTAGATCAGTGGTTTCCAATTTTCTGGTGTTTCTGAACGCAGTTCCAGCATCACAGCCTTTTTTCCAGTTGAGCTTTTGGTCTGTGAACCCTGATTTATTTGAGAATCACTGAGTTTGCAGAACCATGACTATGGGAAACCTCAGTGATGAGGAATGAGCCCTTTGTTTGTGGGAATACCAGTTCCCAGTGCTGCCTTGGCTGGTGTCCTGGCTCTGACAGTGCATTTGACAGCATCAGATAACTGAAGTTGTAAAAAATGGCACAGTAGGCAGATATTTCTTCTTCACAACTGTTTTCACCCTAATTACAGATATTTAAAGACAGGTTTAAAACCATAAAACATAAGACACTAATAGCCTTTCAAAATGTTATGTTGGTTTCACAAAATCTGAGTATCCTTGACAGCTATGCAAGTTAGGTATGGCTGTCAAGACTTTAGATACATCTTTGCTCTTATTTTGATTTTTTTTTTGCTGTAAAACAATACTGCTCACTTTTTTTTATTTCTGAATTTCTCTGCCTTCAGTTTCACTGCACTACTTCTTGTTCTTCTATTGTGAGACAGTGCACTCTGATTCTAACTTCTCTAGGCAATTGCTATTTTACTTTTACATCCTAGCATCCATTCTTCTTTCACTTGAACAAAGCAAAACCACTTAAAATTGCAGCCTCTTCAGGTTCATGCTACCAGGTTTTCCCACTTCCCTAAATCAGAATGGTGCAGATCAGGTTAGCGGAAGGACCACAACAGGTCATTGCACATTTCCCTGTGTGTACGGCATCTCCCTTTTCCCCTTCACATTACTCCCAGCTGCACATACCTCTTATTTGCCTCTGCGTTTTCCCCACTGGTTCTGTGATGTCCTCTCTATTTTCAGATATCTTGAACGTTTGGCCTTGAATTTAAACTGCTCTTTGGTGAGCCCGGATTGCAGAACTAGGTATACTGGTGTATTGTGGATATGTTTACTGTTTGAATATGCAGCTTCAGCTTAGTAAGGAGCTGTTGGAGGAAAAATAAGTAGTAATGAAAATGAGTATCAGAAAGTAAACTGCTTCTGTACAAATGTCTGAGAACTGTTGGTGGAGAGCGACAGGACAGGGACAGGTGGCAATGCAGTGGAGAGCTGAGGGAAGGGGCCTGCTTAAGAGAGAGTATGCCTTTGTTTGGTGAGGGAAAGCAGAGAATCAAGCCAGGATGCTGGCTGGACTTGTCTGAGGCCTTTGCTAGATTACTTGCAGGCAACAAGTCTTTGCATTATCACCAGTTTCACACAGAAATGCCTTTTTTCTAGAGGCAATGTGAATGCTATTAGCGTTTTAAGACAGCTTTGCAGTTGGTCGCTTGTCAGAGACGGCTGGAGGCCCAGCCTGACAGACCCAGCTGTGCTGGGGCCTGTGGGACCTGCGCAGCGGGTGGGTTGGGAAGCGGCGGGGACTGACGAGGGAGGCTTGCCGGGCTCTGCCGTGGGGCCTGCAAAGGCCGCTGGTCTTCAGATCTAACTGGATCGTCCCTCCAAGCAAAACCGAACTTTTCTCCTCTAAAGGTGAGGGGCAGTGCTGGAGAGACAGAGAGACAAGGGAGGGCAGGGCTGGCTCTTCCTACCCCAGGCAGGAGTCACTGCCATGCCTGGCACCCTTCCTCGGCATCACCGTCAGCACCTCCGGCTCCTCAGAGATCTGGCGCGGGAAGCCAGGCAGCCGGGACAGGACTATTTTGCTGCCCCCAGCAATCCACTGCTGTAGGCAATCGTCTACTTCAGCCGCACACGTTAGAGGATCCCGTGCCGAGAAGTCTGAGAGAGGCAGCCGTGCACTGTGGCAGCAGGTGAGTTCTGCCAAATGCCAACACATTGGAAAACTGGATTTGAAGAGGGATGAAATCTTATCGTATCTTCATTCAAGATGTCAGCGCATTGCCTTTAATTTTTATATATGTGTGTATGTGTGAATATATATATGTGTATATATTTATATATATGACATAGTAATTAAGCCAAAGGGAAAAGCTGCACAGAAAGATGCTGGCACTGTCAATTCGCAGACCAAAGCAGACCAAAGGACTGCAGCCCTTAGAAAAAGATGCAGAGGTATTTTATGCAATACTTTCTATCCTGTGTTGGGACAGATGCCGTTTTCTGAAGGTGTAATTTCCTATGCCGCTCTGGGTGTGACATTTCTTTAGTAAGCAGAAGAAAACCAAGAGGAAGACTTTTTGAGCTTGCTAGCAGTAAGGGTCTTTAACATTGGTCTGTTGAAGGGATGTGAAGTTATTTTGCAGGGTACTTATAAATCCTTTCTGTTCAGCTGGTATTTGCACCTTGTCCCATAATTTTTGACGAGAGCTGTGTTATACTCAATCTACACTTGTGATGGACCCCAGAAATCACCAGACCGAATTTTCTTGCAGGGTTCCAATGTATGTTTCAGTAAGCATTCTTTATAGCAAAGACTGTGATAAAAGATCTACTCTGATAGAATATGCATGGTTTTTCAAATGCTTGGCTCAGATTAATTTTTTATTCCCAGCGAGTCCAATAGCAACTTATAACTGGAGTTTTTTCATTAAGTTGTTGGAAATAACTGTACTGCAGCAAATGATAAATATGCTATATTATTCTGAAAATTCTGCACTGTAAAGCATGAACATAATTTTCTTACTTATAAGATACTTTCCATGCTGTGCACAAGTCTCTTATTATGTGTCTTGTGTTGTGGTTGTCCTTATTTTCATTTCAATTTATTGCAGTGCTTTGTCTGAAGAAAATATTTTGATTGGTTAGTAAACATGCCACAGGGGGTAGGTAATTTACATGATCTGGCAATTCTGTTGAAATTGCTATTCAGCAGTTTAAACTACCTATTTCATCCTTGCTGTAGTTAAACGCGGGGAAAGAGCTCCGCAAAACACAACCTAGGAAAAAAACCAAAACCAAAAAAACCCCACCAGTTCCAGAAATATGGAATAGGTGGTTTGTTTGTTTATTTATTTGTTTCTAATAATGGAGTAACTTTCTGGGAAAATAGTAGGAGCATGGTGTGTTAGTCTTTGTGAACACCACATCGATGTGTTTCTATCGCAACAGATTCCTGTAGCCATCGATGCTGCTCTTGTTTTGCTATAAAACTAGGTAGGACTGAAGGTTCATTACTAGTAACTCGAGACAACTGAAGTTAATTTCTCAACTGCTCCAACTAGCGCTAAAAGATGCCTACAAAGTAGCAACTTCATTGACAAAATGAAGAAAATGAAAACCAATGTCAGAGATCTCTCAACTATGAAGAATGCTGTTTCCTCCAGAATGTGAAGTTTCTTAAAAAGCTGTTGTCCCCTTTTGTTCTGATTGTAATAAATCTGTTAAGTATTTACTAACTAAGACATTATGAATTCTGTAAAACCACCTAATACCTTAGACATCACCTGAGGATTGTTAAGGAAGGTTTAAGCTGTGAACGGCCTCCCAGTTCTGCTACAGGACTCTTGAAAGTTGTGCAGTCCTGGGCCTCCATTTCCCAGTCTTTCATGACTGTGTCAGGCTGCAAGTGAAAGCATTTGTGTTTGGGAACAACTGAAGCATGCATAGTGCTCAACACTTTAGATATGTAAAAGATTCTGCTCTGGGACAAGTTGCGATAGAAAATGTCCTTCGTTACTCTTGGACATTGCGGAGCATCTTGCACTCTATACGTACTTGCAAAGTGTTCACTGAGAAACTATTTTCTGCCGCCTCGCTCCTTCTGTTTCCATTTTCATGCATTCCAGTGATGTACTGAGACCCAAGCCCCAGTGGGCCCAAGACTAGATAGAAAAAGAAATTTAGAAGCTTAAATATTTTCTCAAGATATGTCTAACCACACACATGTCTCAAGTCAATTAGTGCTCAGATTTTCGTTATTAAAATTTTCTGAGAGATGGAAGCTCTGTTTCTGCCTAGGCATTAAATTGTCTACCATATCCACATAATTATTGCTGTCATTTTGCTACACTGAAAAATCACAATGGGGCTGCAAAAGAGTGAAAAAACCCCCACCCCAAAATGTGAGAGCGGGGGCAGCCTTCCCATGTCTGTTTTAGAGAGCTCAGGAAGGATATGAGAGATTGAAGACCATTTCTCTCTTCCACCTGGGAATGTGCTAGCCCAGACTCCCCAGGAAAGTGTCCTGCCTTGCAGATGACACTCATCTGGGCTGAGGGAGAGTCCTCAGTTGAAACTACTTTTTGCACATAAAAAGATGCGAGAGTTTAGATTTTTAATGTTCATGCGTCTAACTCCTGGACTGCATTCAAAGCTGTTTAAATGGGTACATTGCTGCTTGTGCTACAGGGGAAGTTGGGTTGAAGATGCACCATTAGGTTCCCATTGGCTAACTTCAGCATCTCCCTAGCCAGGTTGCTGGTTTCTGAGGGTGCCTTGTGAGGCAACTCCTTTCCCTGTGAATGCAGAGCGCTGTGTACTCAGCTCAGGACTGTAAGGACAGTGCCTGGAAATTTGGCAATGAAATCTAGGCAGCAGGTAGCTCAGCCGTGCAGGGGCTGTGTCTCTCCCCAGAGAAGGCATTTATCAAGTTGTATTCTCTGCCCAAGAGAAAACAACCTGTAAACTTCCTTTGTAAGTCAGGATTTGCAGCCTACCTAAACACTTGCACTTCATGATTAGCATTAGCCCAGGCCATTTCCTCATCTGAAAACTGCAAAAGGTTTGTACCAGGACAAAGGGCAGCATGTGCTAAGTATGTCCATGTTTAACATGGTGGTTGATGAGCCAACGATTTTACTTTTTCCAGATAGTCTTCCCTAAACATAGCAACACTTTTAAATCCTGTACATCTGAAGAATTAACAATAAATCTTGAGACCAGCTGTAACACATCTGAAGATTAAATGTGGTGATCCAGGGACAGAATAATTCATTCAATGCTGAGCCACAGATCTACAGCATCCCTTTCTGTTGTATGTCATGATGCCTGTGGATGAGTGTGTGAGACTGACTCACTACCCAGAGTATACAACAGAAGCTCGTTAGCTTTTCATTCATTTTTAAAATACTTCTTGCACCTATCAAAGCAATGAATTAAAAATCAAAGCGTAAGATACTGTAATACTGCTTCTGATAGCTACATGCAGGCAGTTTGTTACTTAAGCTCTTCTGGTTCAGTGACAATTCGTTTATGTAAATATAGTTTATAAAATGTACCTCACAGTTCATTCCAATTTCTAAAATGGTTGAGTTTGGAATGCTATCTCTTTACTGCAGTTCTGTAATAGAAATGCTTCATGTCATGCACACGAAGGCCAGGCTAAGTAGCAAGCTACACCAGAATTTTCCCAGCTTCAGCCTTAATAGGAAGTGGTCAGAAATTTCCTGCTTTGACATATTTTTGATGGAGTTTTCAAATTGTTGTGACATTCTAATTTCACACTATTTAAATGAAATAGTTCTGCTTTACTCTTTGGTGTTTATTTCAAAAGCTACAATAATTTATAATAAAACAAAAAAATTGCAGCCATCAAAATAAAACATTTTGATTGATTTAGGATTACTTTTGGCTTGAGGCCATGTTTGGATTTTTGATGTTTTATTCATAGTTAGAAAAAAAAAAGAAATTTTGTGTGACAGCAAAACCGCTTCCATCTTGGACTAGCATTAATATTGTATTAAGCTAGCTTTTTATATTGGAAATTATGAATGGAGGAAAAACCATGGTAAGGCTATATTTCTTAGACGTAAGAAGAAATCATTATGAATGACATGAAAAAACTGCTAACCTTCAACTGACAAAGGAAATGTCATAAACATGTGAATACGTTTGTATGTGCTCTAGCCTTAAAATATGTTGAAAGCAACAGCCACCATTCCACTTGAGCATTTTCTCATAGTTTAAGTATCTCTCTGTTTTCCCTTTTGCTCCTTTTGTGTCTCCTCACTCATGCAGATGGATTTGGTATTTGTAACATTAGAGATATTCTTGCTGCCCTGAAGTGTGCAAAAGCTCAGTAGCTGATGAATATATAGCATAGTAACAATCATGATGATAATGAAGACTAATTTATTACTCTGTCCAAAGCCTAATCTGATGCAGTTGTCAATGACAGATGCCTGTGAGGTTGTTCTTCTTTCCACTTTACCAAGTTAGGAGCAAATTGACAGTTGGAAAAAAATGGCAGGAACGTTTTCACTCATAAATTATTTTCAACCTTTGTGAAATACCTGTTGCCATTTGACCTTTTACTGTTGGGCTGATTTTTGTGAAGTTATGTTGGTACTAAAGCAGAGAAGAGGAACAGCTGTCTACCCCAGAAACTATACTCTTGTTTTGAAATTTTGCATAGATTCTGGATGTGTGTATGATTTTATTGGAGAGTTAGTATGAGACAGTATAGTTATCAGAGTGGTAGAAAGCCTATCAACCACCTCCTTTTTAGCTATATGCTAATACATTTTGAGGTATCTATTTTTGGGAACAGCCCATCCCAACGAATAACTTATTTTCTAGGCATTTAAACTTGCGTTACAGAAGCACAAACAATTTTTTTTCCTTGTCTGCCTGTGGAGAGATTAAAAGCCTAGACTGGAAGTGGGCAATAGCAAACCTTGTTAAAAATTGCAACTTGGCAAAAGTGTGATGTAGTTATCACAAAGAACTAATGCCACTGATTATTTTACAGGCAGAAAACTAGTTATAGGCCACAGTTGAGGATATGGATGGATCACTTCTTGTTGAGCAAGCTCAAGATGTTCAAGGCAGGCTCCCAGGTCACTGCTGCATGGGTTATTTGCCCACCTGAGAAGCAGGAATACACCTGCCAGGGAAATACACGTGATGGAAACACTGACAATAGTACCTTGTTGTTAACTGTAGTAATTTTAAATGGCTTAGAAATAGTAGCCATTTAAAAAGCAAAGATATTTCAAGGTGGTTTAGAATCAGAGTAATTTAGGTTGGAAGGGACCTCTGGAGAGCAAAGTCCAGCCCTCCACTCCAAGCAGGACCAACTACAGCAGGTTGCCCAGGGCCTCATCCAACCCAGTTTTGAGTATCTCCTAAGATGAGCATTCAACTGCTTGACTGGGCCTCTGTTGCAGCGCTTGACTGTTTCATTGTGAAAACTGATTTCCTAATATCTCACTGGAATTTCCTGTATTACAGCCTGTGTCAGTGTCACTCATCCTGTCCCTGCATGCTTCTCAGAAAACCCTCCCTCACCCCCCCATTTAGCTAGCTTACGTTGCCTTGTTATCATGTCCATGCTGACTGTAATGGAAAGAAAGCACAAGCAGCCTTGTTTCCAAGAGGAGCTGCACATTCCGACTCATATAGTTTTGCAGGGACCCAGAATGAGAAATTAAGAATACAAAACCAACATCTAAAGTGCAGCATTTTGCTTCTGTGTCATGTTAAATATCAGTAGCAACAGAGCAATAATTTTTTACCTGTTTTTTTTCCTGGTTTAAAAAATGTGTATCTTAATACCGTATTTAAAATATAACCCACATCCAGATAGAGTCTAAATGTTATTACTGACAGGAGTCTAGTGTACACCTTTCCTCCTTTTTACGATTTCCAGACTAACTCTGTGTTGATACTGGTTAATTAGATATAATAGTGACATGTCTTCAGTTCAAACATAACTTTGTCTTCACGTGCTCCTTGATACATGTCATAACAGAAAGAAGTGTCCTCTCTTGATCATCCTTTTAGGCAGTCCTTTGGTTACCCCACTTCACTGCTGAGCAGTTGCTGTGATTTATAGAATAGCTCCTGTGCCAGTTACATAAAGTGTGAGGTGGTAAGTTCACGATTAGTAAAGAATATATACCTCTGATCACAGTAAAAATTGATTATGCTAAATGTGAAAAAATACAGTACAACCCTGGTGCCAGTGTGGTGCTTTGATGAGCCAAGGACAAATGCCTGACATGTTTTTCATGTATATAAGTTTGCTTTATTTTGTTGCCTAGGATGAGTTTCAAGTCAGCTAAATCTAGCTGTCTGGACAGGCACCAGTCTTGAGCCATCTCCACACTGATTTTTCTTGCGTACCTTCAAAGATGCTCTCTACCCTTTCCTGTGATAACAGAAGAGTATGTGTTTGGACTTTTTTTTAAAAGCTGGCCCAAACTAGATGATAGATAAATCCTGGCCCTAAGCAGTATCTATCCCTTGTGTAATTCCCAACTTCATTTTCATAATAGCATAGCTCTTTTCATACCTTCTACTTCTCATTTGTGGATTTCAAAATGCAGTGGAGACCAGTAGCAATATACCAGTTTCTGTGTGGAAACTGAAGCATCATAGCTGAGAGTGGAAGCAGATAACAAGAAAGCCATAATTAGAATCTGTATTTTCAAATTCCCAATGTACTGCCCTAAACTCTGGGACAAACTGTGAGATGAGTCCTTTAGGGATATTTTTTTTTTTTTTTTTTAGAAATGCTAGAGCTTGAAATTAGGTTATTATGTGATAACTTCCATTTCCTTTTTAGATTTTAATTAAACTCTCAGCTTGAAGATATAAGACTCAAAACTCTAAATGTGTAAAGAAAATAGAGCTTTATGTACAGTCTCTAAAAGAAAGCCTTTTTTTAAACATAAACTTCTGAGCTTTGAAGAGGGTCTTAGTCATGGCTCTCGCCTCCACAAATGCCTAAGATTTCACTTTTTTTTCCCCCTAACTATTACTGTCTCTTCTTATGTGTATGCATTTAGCCAGCACAGTATGCTCTGTTTATGTAGTGATGGTGGTAAATAGTGATAAATATATTGCAGAGTAGCAGGTCTTTTCACAGAGAGCTCTGGTGCTAGTCTAATCCGTCTAGTGCAAAGACGATTCAGTATTGAAAATCTGGGTGGTCTTGGAGGGGAAGGAAACAATAGCCTGTTTTAAGTAGCTATATTTTAAGCAGAGCATCTCCTTGCTTTTTAGTAGAGGGGGAAGTAAAAGTGAAATAATTTGATCTACCATCAAAAGCCAAGCAAGTCTGGAAGGACTCCTTTTCAAATCTATTACATTTTTTTTTAGTTTGAAAACAAAATGAAGAGAATCCTGTTGGGTTTGCGGTTCTTTTGCATGTTTTCAGCATAACAGTGCGGCTCAGATACAATGGTGTGAGTCTCTCCTGGATCGATGGCAACTTACAGCAAGTGTCTGGATCTGTTGGTGTGGAGTAATTAACAATATGGAGCAATGCAGGTGCTTACCCCTCAACTGAAGTCAATGAGACCTTTTGTGTTTTTAGAGCTAATTGCGATAAGTCTACACAGTAGGACATTATACTGTAGGAAATACTTCTTAAACATTGCAGTTTAGTCCAATGTGAAAGAATTTAACAGTAAAGCTGATCAGTATTAATGAGTTATGTGGGTCAAAATTATTTCTCTGGATGATTATCTTAGACTAAAGGTTATATAATTTTGCTAGTGGTTTTCAGTCACCCGCAAGTAGGTAGATGCTGGCTTTATGGCTAATATACTACGTGATAATGTTCTGTATAATGTTAAATAATGCTAATTTCCTAAACTTAACAAATAAAATAAATATGAAAAATGCATCATTCTGGTAACCTAGAATGGTGTTAGAAGGATATAGAAGGGTGTTCAGAGAGGTAAACATTCGCTCTGTGTGTGTTCTTCTGGGAAAAAATCTAGTGAGGAATACATAACTACTTCAATGTGGGAGTGGGATTAAATATATGTACTCTTGTTATCACCTCAGCATATGTATATGCTTCATTTCAGTAAAGTGAACTTAATGCTGATAATGCAGCAAAAATCACCATTAAACAATATTTAAGAGAGTATTTTAATTAAATTTAAGCCTCTAAACAATTAATTTAATTAATAGGCTTTTTTCCTTAATAGCCTCTAAATAAAAAGGGGCTTGTTTTGTTTTCTGTTGAAGAACAAAGTGAAGAACAAACGGTTTCATACATAATAAGCTGCTTCAGGACTTTTCCTTTCTAAGCCTTTAAAAGCTGATTTTGGCCTTTACAGAAGAAAATTCACTTGCAACTCCCACTTGTGCTGCCCTGCTGCCAAGATACCTAGATAAGATGGTATTGCATGTTACTGTACAAGTTGAAGAAAACAGAATGTATTTTCAGTCCTAATCACTATTTTGCATATGCACGTATGCAAATGTTTTATGGGTAAAAAGTAAACACCAAGATTTCTAGCTGAAGCTGTTTGTAAGCATTGATTAGCTACTTTTTTCTTCCTAAATGTATGGCTATATCATTGCATATATTTGGAGTCGTTTTAGATACTGTTATTTATTTCCCCTCAGTAAATGCTGGCTGTCTGACTTCATTTCTTTATGTCTGTGCCTGTGATACATTTCTGGACAAATAGTGCTATACTTTGGAATCATGCTGTTGTAGCTCAAACATTGTTTTAGCAGAGACTTGAAAGGAGTATATTTACTATTATTTTAACTAAGTTGTAGCCTTTTTTAATTGGCAATATAGTATATTTTGCCACATTACATTTATGAAATCAATTAAAGAAATATTTTTTTTTCTACTTATTTTTTTATTTGGCGATCCCTGAAAAATATCTGGAACCATAACTATTCCTGTTTATTCCTTGCTTTTACATTTATTTCTTCCATTTCTTCTATTTCCCTTCCTCAATGTTTGCTTGCTCTTTTTTATGTACAGTCTTTGGATTTAGTGCTTTTGCTTGAAATACAATCACTAAATTTTATGGTATCATAGTAAAAAAAGTGATGGACTACAGCCCTTCTTATACAGTCATTGCATGGTTCAGATTTGTTTTTTGAGACAGTGCGAACAAGCCACAGAAATGGAGAACAGCTTCATGGGGAAGGGGTAGAGATGTCCTTTTACAGCTGACTGCCACTTACTTGAGTTGCTGGTGGGAAAACAAGAGTAGAAACTGGACCTACAAAAGAAAGCAGCCCTCCACCTAAGGAATTGTGTAATATGGCACGTATTTTCAGATGAGTTTGTGTTGTGCTCCCCCCAATGCAATGCAGTAGAGGAGCAACAGTTGTCTGCAACAATACAGACTTGGTACACTTATACTCTCTTCCAGAGTGCGAGGAGGGGAGGAATACAAACTGAGTCAGTCTCCCTCTTAGACTGTTTCTGAGGCTGCACAACAGTATCCTATTTGCTTGTGACCTGCATTGACTGCAAATTTAGGAAAAATGACATTTTAGGCACTTAACAGGCACCGGAGTGGTTTTATCTGTAGAACTCTCCTGCATGAGGCTGTATTTTAGTCCTAAGTAGTGAAGCTTGTGTGATTGAGAACATGTGACATGCTGCTAATTGCAGCAACACCCAGCTCCTAGCATTTTGAGTGCTTGTCCTGAGGAAATCTGAAAGCATTTCAGTAAGGTTACTGCCACTGGCCTTCGTTTTGAAGATTGGGAAATTGAGGCACAAAGTGGCAAAGTGATATGTCTAGGTCAGAGAGGCATTGGCAGGTCTTAGTCCCCCGAGCATCAGCCCAACACACAGTACAATAGGCCATTAATTTGGCCCATCTGTTGTAAATGAAAGTATGATTGATTCAAGTGCTCTTTGGATACTAAGAGCACTGTGTGAATGGTCTGTTTGTTCCTATTACGTTATGAAATATTTTTTTTTCTTTAATGCTGTTAAATGTATGTCCGTGTCCTGGAATCAGCCGCTGTCTTGTGCTTTTAGTCTTTCGTTTTCGTGTTGTACCTGATCCATCTCCCTGTTTCTTCCTTATCTGTTAGTTTTTAAATTAAACTTTAGAGTTTGACAAAAGTTGATGGATTTCTATAATAGTCTTTATGCTTACACATTCTTAATCTAAAATTAGTTTTCAACAACAAGGATATAAAAGATTAATTTTAAAAGGTGGAGTAGAAGTTTCTATGTATTGTGTGATTTTTTTTTTTTTTTTTTAAGGTGTGGGTAGCAGTGGACAGTTGCTGCAACTCAGACAAGAGAGAAGGTGTTTGCCATGTGACACTGCTCAGGGAGGGCAATCCAGGGGTGTAACATTACACCCCGCTACAGCCCTATGAACACATGTTAAATATGGCAGTACTTGGCACAAGATTTTCAGGGATACTTCGAATGGACATTTAGATTTATATGGCTTTGAAGGCAGTTGACATGCTATTGTTCTGAAACGGCATTGAAGCAGTGGGTATGACCTATGTGGGGATGGAGTTTATTTCAGTATGTTGCAAAAGGGAATGTGTGAGCAGTGGATGGGAGACTGGGAAACCATGTATTCTTCACTGATGTAAAAAAAACCCAACCCAAACCAAAAACAAACAAAAAACAGTCTTATTGTGGCTCATCATGAGAATGCACTTCAAAAATCTTTAAGTAATTCCAAAAGAAGTAAAAAGACTTTCATCTTTCATCATTTGTCTGTCAGCATGACTTTTGGTCCAGTCCTACACACCTCTCATCTTCTCTTTTTGCAACAGTGTTTGTACCCTCTCTATCCACACCTTCTCATGAGCTATGGAGAACCATTGACTTCAGTGGCACCGTGCGTTTTACTAGTGAGACACCGTGGAGAAAAAATAAATTGACGAGGCATTAAGTAGGTTTCTGGTATGTGGTTCATCTTTGTAATGAAGATCAAATAGGTAGTAAATTTCAGTTTAAAAATAATTTTGCCTTTGAGATACTGAAGTGGGGAGAAAAAAGCATCTGTACAATCCGTAAATTGCTGATAGAGGATTGTTATGCTTGGGTGTTTTTTGTGTTTTTTTTTTGTTTTTTGGGTTTTTTAATATGCATTTTTACAAGAATGACAAATACCCTCAGAAATCATTGGAACAAATCAAGCATAAGAAATTTTGTCCCAAAGGATGACCTCCCTAAGGAAACGTATGAAAATGCCTGACATAGGAATTTATGATAAAAATGACTTCTCAATCATACTTATGACATTATCCCTCCAATCCTAAAGTTTGTATACTGGATATAGCAAGCACGATTGGATTTTGTTTGGTTGTGGCAATACATTGCTGCTGTTACTGCTAATCCTTCATGCAGCTTGTTAGAGCAGTTATTTTGTTGTTCTGCTGCAGCATTAACTTAGCTCTAAGTATACGGTATGCCTCCTGCTTACCTCCAAATTCCCAGTTAGAATGGATGCTGCATACTGTGCTTTAACACAAAAGTTATCTTCATATTGTCAAGTCATTGGCAAACCTTTATATGCTAGGATTGGCTTCGGTATTGCTAAAAATTAAATTGATACTATGCCAAATTCATTCATGCTGTAACATCATCGACCTTAATAGCATTACACGAGATCTGAGTTTAGTCTATTGTGCTTCTGTTGCTTGTTTTTTCCAGGCACAGATACAGGAAGGAACAGGGTGGATATAGAATAGTTGATATCTTCTTTGCCTTTCCCATGATTCATTTTCTTTTTAAATTAGTTTCATTGAAGGAAATGACATAACTTAGCAGATCCCTGGCACAGTTCTTCACACAAACAAAACACATTACGGAAAAAAAAATCTTTGTCCATTACAGTTTGACAGCATTGTGTTCACTAACCATGTCTGACATATGAAAACATAATGGGGCAGTTCCACCTGAAGCAAGGAAGGAGCAAAAAAAGCATTTCAAATAGGATGGCAGTGACCAAATAACTTTTCACAACATGGGTTTTTGTTTGCGTTCTTTTAGATGTTTTATAACATTGTGGTAATCTTTACAGAGCCCAACCAAACCAAAGAGCTTACACAATAGTTTTGTTTGCAGTATTGTCAGTTAAAGTAGGACATAAAGTAGAAAAATAGGCAAATTTAGTCTATGCAGCAAACTTGGTCTAACCTGATGACTATTACAATCATGTCTCACGGAAAGAAATTTAAGAGGGAAAACAGCTTAGTCCTGGATTCTACTCTGTGGGCAAACAGTAAAGTGTGAATTGTGAGTCTGAAAATGACATTTTGGGGAATATCTCTTCATATTTTACTTATTTGTTTTCCATTCATAATTTCTTCAACAGCTCTTGGAGCTGGCAGAAAAAGGAGGACAAACTTAGTATTCATCCTATCTCTTCTGTAGGCACTCATCCTTCTCTTTGTTTCTTTAAACGAAGCTTGCTTGTCTTACCTTATTTCAGGTTGCTGCATGGTATGTCCTTTTCCTGGCCTGTTGCATTGACTGTGCTGCTCTTTGAGTCTTTGCACTTGCTCCTTTCTGACTGCATAGCTACCATAGATACTTGTCTTTGCTTGTTAATTGTGATCCGTTCCCTTTTGGCAGCAGCCTGCTCTTGCACGGGATAGGTCTAACATGAAACTGCTCTTGGGGTCATAATCTTCTCCCTTGCATCAGTCTATGATCTTTGTTTCCACTGCCTACTAAAGAGATTCTCAAATGAGCACCCATTGTAGTTTATCGCATGCAGTTTTCCATACTTGTCTGGAGCTCATTGTGAAGATCTGCAGAACTACTTCATTTCATAGAATTTCACAGAACGACAGGGGTTGGAAGGGACCTCTGGAGATCATCTAGTGCAACCCCCCTTCCAGAGCAGGTTCACCTAGAGCAGGTTGTACAGGAATGTGGCCAGGCAAGTTTTGAATATCTCCAGAGAAGGGGACTCCACAACCTCTTTGGGCAGCCTGTTCCAGGGCTCTGCCACCCTCAAAGGAAAGTAGTTCCTCCTCATGTTTAGATGGAACTTCCTATGACCAAATTTGTGCCCGTTACCTCTTGTCCTGTCACTGGGCACCACTGAAAAATCACTGGCCCCATCCTCCTGGCACCCACCCCTTAAATATTTATAAGCATTGATAAGATCCCCCCTCAGTCTTCTCTTCTCCAGACTAAAAAGACCCAAGTCCCGCAGCCTTTCCTCATAAGAAAGATGTTCCAGTCCCCTAATCATCTTTGCAGCCCTTTGCTGTACCCCCTCCAGCAGTTCCCTGTCCTTCTGGAACCGGGGACCCAGAACTGGCCACAGCACTCCAGATGTGGCCTCACCAGGGCAGAGTAGAGGGGGAGGATAACCTCCCTTGACCTGCTTGCCACACTCTTCTTGATGCACCCCAGGATGCCATTGGCCTTCTTGGCCACAAGGGCACATTGCTGGATCGTGGTCATCGGCTGTTGTCCACCAGGACTCCCAGGTCCCTTTCCACAGAGCTGCTCTCCAGCAGGTCAGCCCCTAACCTGTACTCATGCATGGGGTTATTCCGCCCCAGGTGCAGTGCCCTACACTTGCCTTTGTGGAATTTCATAAGGTTCCTCTCTGCCCAACTCTCCAGCCTGTCCAGGTCACGCTGAATGGCAGCACAGCCTTCTGGTGTGTCAGCCACTCCTCCCAGTTTTGTGTCATCAGGAAACTTGCTGAGGGCACACTCTATAGCTTCATCCAGGTCATTGATGAATATATGGAATAGGACTGGACCCAGTACTGACCCCTGGCGAACACCACTTGTTACAGACCTCCAACTAGGCTCTGTGCCACTAATCACAGCCCTCTGAGCTCTATCTATCAGCCACTTTTCAATCCACCCCACTGTCCATCTAACCCACACTTCCTAAGCTTGCCTATGAGGATGATGTGGGAGACGGTGTCGAAAGCCTTGCTGAAGTCAAGGTAGACAACATCCACTGCCTTCCCCTCATCTATCCATCCAGTCATGCCATTGTAGAAGGCTATCAGATTGGTTAGACATGACTTCCCCTTGGTGAATCCATGTTGACTATTTCTGGTAACCTTGTTTTCCTCCAGATGCTTTGAGACAATGCCCAGAACGAGCTGTTTTGACATCTTTCCAGGGATGGAGGTGAGGCTGACGGGCCTGTAGTTTCCTGGGTCTTCCTTCTTGCCCTTTTTGAAGACTGGAGTGACACTGGCTTTCCTCCAGTCCTTAGGCACCTCGCCTGTTCTCCAGGACCTTTCAAAGATGATGGAGAGTGGCCCAGCAATGACTTTTGCCAGCTCCCTCAGCACTCGCTGGTGTATCCCATCAGGACCCATGGACTTGTGGATGTCCAGTTTACTTTATTGGTCTCTAGCTTGATCGTCCTCGACCAAGGGAAGGTCTTCCCTCCTCCAGACTTTGTTACCTCCAAAGTCTGGGACTCCTGAGGGCTGGCCGGAGCAGTAAAGACTGAAGCAAAGAAGGCATTCAGTAACTACACCCTCTCTGCATCATCTGTTACCACGGCACCTGTCTCATTCAACAGTGGGCCCACATTTTCTCTAGTTTTCCTTTTGCCTCCAATGTACTTGAAGAAAACCTTCCTGTTGACCTTGACATCCCTTCATTGCTCTCCTTCATGTCCCTCCTTTAAACTATCCTTCATCATGAGGCCTATGGAAAACAGACTTTGTAGGTGGCTGTTGGGATGGCCCGCACTGCTCCCACTTTTTTTTTTAATTGGACTTTCATCTCTCTAAATCCATTTCCTCTCCTTCCCTATGGATAGTATTTTATTAAAAGGACTATCCTTTTGGTTTTCATTCTGTTTTCTACAACAGTGAGATCTTGATCCATGGCTAAGGCAGACAGTAAGTCATCTTACTCATATTTGTTAGTATGTTGCATTAAGGAAGGACACAATGGAAGGATAAGGAGAGCAACACTCAGAGAAAGTGCTAAATTAGAAAAGTGGCTGAGGTATCAAGGACAGTCCTTTTAGAACGAATGCCATATGGCACCACTCCTTGGAACAGGATTTGTTTCAGGACTGTTTTTCTTAATTGTTCTTTAAATTTCAGTGTCAGCGCCCTGAAATATCTGTCTCCAGTGCTTGTGAGAGAAAATTCTTTTGTGGTTTAGAGTTGGCAAGCAAATCTTAAAATTAAAACAGACTGGTAGTTAAGCATCTCTTGAAAGCAGCACTGCTTTGAAGTAAAATTCTCTTCTTCCTGCAACCCTGCTCATTTAACATACAAGAACAGGTTTGTGTGCAGGAGAGACCAGACATGATATACAGCGGTACAGATAAGCACTAGTGCAGTTTTCTTTGGGGGGGAAGAAGAGCAGCAGTGGGAGAAGTTTTGATTATAGATTTGATTTATGCCTGTTCTCCCAATTCGCTGCTCTCGTTGACAGGAAACTGGTGCAACACCCTTTAAAACTGTATTTTGGGGATAGAGCACCTTGTGGCTTCTGAGGTTGCACAAAGCCATTCACAAAAACCCTTCTCTATCCTTCCTCCACTGGTCCCTCGTTGAGAACTGCACATTCTTGCTGATTGCTGTTGTACTCTGAAATAACCGTATGCATTATTTCTTGTGTGATTTATAGCTCCGTTTTTTGGGGTTTTTTCCCTGGCATTGTCTGTATATGAGTATACATCATTACGGTGGTAGGTTCTTCCTTTATAGGGTGTTAATATCCGCTGTATCTGAACGTAACTTATTACAATCATATAGCAATTTTTAGGTGTGGTATTTAAGCATGTTACTCTTTAAGTCTACTGTCAAATTTCACAACCCAGTGAAGCAGCACAAGTCTAGGAACTATTTTAACTATTCCAGCAAATGCCACAAGCCAAATCCTGTTTTGTTTTATACCAGTGTAACACAAAAGTTTAAGGATTTGCTGGTCTAGCATGGATTTACACTAATGTCATAGTGTCTTTGGTTCTTTGGACTTTGCAAAATTATGCTGCTATTAAATGAAGCATACTAATAAAATAGGACACAAAACAGAAATAAAATCTTTCAGTATTATTTTTTACTTTATTTTCTAATAAGTGCAAATAATAGTGATGGGCCTGTTTACGAAAAAAGGAAAAATCACATGAAAACAATTAACACATTTTCTTTTTTTTTTTAATTAAAATGTCTTTTCATAAAGCTTTACTGTGCTGACAGTGCTTTAAAAGGGAGGGGGAAAAGCCCTAACGAAACTCATCCTCTAGCTCATTTGTTACTTACTGCCTATGAAAATCAGGGATTAGAATATTTTTTTGTGGTGGAGATAGAACTTAATGGTGCATATGACATTGTGGTTTGCAGAAGCTTAATTGTCAGGGGGAAGATCTGTTACTCTTTCTTGTCAAGCAATGGGGCATTTGTTTAGTAGCAGGAGAGCATCCAGTGTAGCATCAGCTCTGCCTTCCCCAACAGGTGGGCAGCCGAGAGGGCTGCTGAGTTTGCTTTTGGACTGTGACAGGTGAAAAATGCTATTTAATGAGTTTTCTTCCCAGTCAATTAGCAGAAGGACGGAGCTTTCCCATCTGTGCCTGACACAACCAGGGTTTGCCGGTTGCCACATTTCCTTTGTGAGAGTGATGGGGGATTCACAGAATGGGCTAGTCATGATGACTTTGCTGGCTGCAGTCAGTCTCACTAGCTGCTCTGATCTGTTTAATCTCAGGGTTGTTTTATGAAATACTTCCCACCAGTGAAGAAGGGCGATGCGGAAGAAGGGTTCTCACTAGGACAGTGGAGTGCTGTTCGTGGGCTACAGATGTCTCACAGTAAAACAAAGAGAAAAACAATGAGCAACTCCCAGGCTTTACTTAACGTTCTCATCTATACATGTAATGTATCAATAAGAGATGTATGTTTGTTTGGATTGCTTACTATCTGCAGGAGCTACTGCTAAATGTTGCCTTATTTTTTGACTACTACTGGCTTTCTCTAAGAAGTGTGCTATACCCACATCAGTACAATATACATAAATCCTTCTGAAGTCTTTATTAATCTTTTCCCACCCTTTTCTTTTCAGGGTACCCTAGTAAAAAAAATTTCAGTCTGACTCCAGAAAGCATAAAAAAATTCAGTAGATTACCATTCACATGAATGTAATGTGCCTTCCTCTCTGCAAATTCTGTTCATAATTTAAACAGAATTTTCTAATTGCGTATTTTAGTCATTCCTAGACTTTATTAATCCGTCTAATGCACAGACTTTATATTTCTTCACACATCAGTTCTGCTGAAGTAATGGAAATTAGAGCACATTAACATATCACATCCTACTGCTGATACATTATATTTACTTGCAGTGATACATAGAATTTTCACAGAGGAAAGGGCAAGGTGGGTAACTATGCTTTCTGTACAGCAAATCAAAGTCTCTTTGCAGGTTTTCCTGGAAAGTAAGGTTCTTACAAGTATATAGCATTCGACTAAGAATCTATATATTGGATGGCATTCAATTGCCTGATAGCAGTATTATTCCCGTTATCTACACTCTTAGTATTTGTTTTTTCACTTTCTAAAAACCATTTTTGTCTTAAAATCTACTTGAGCAATTTTATTTCATATGTTTTATTGTGGGTTTATAAACTAGCATAAATACAGTTTTGAGTAGAGGGAGTTGCTTTGTTTTTCTTTTTCTTTTCTTTTATTTTAAATCTTCAACTCTGTGAAATATAGTCGCCTTGGGGATTCCTTTGAAAAACCTGATAATGAATGTAAGATGTGAGTGACTGGTGTGTGATTGTGTTGATGTTTTCCCTTCTCTTGAGCCCAGTTTGAAATTCAGCTCTGCACAGCGGGGATTGTCCTCAGTCACATATGACTATTTTGAGGATTGTGTGCTCGAGTAGCTGTGCAGGCTTTGGGCAACTGGCAGCAGTTTGTCATGGCTGCCTCTAGGCTAGTATACCTTGGGGATTTTAATCCCTGTCCCTCTCTGTCAATTAAGTCTGTTTCCTTTTTTAATGTAGTGTTATGTATTTTCAAACAAATGGTGTTCATTCTACGGTAGGTGCAAAAATACCAAAAGGCAAAATGTGTAATGTAGGGGGTTTACCTATTTTCCCCTAGCTGTGTCACTGAAAGTTATTTGTTCTGTGATATAATTGTTCATATTTAAATCATCAAGCTCGCTTGCCTGTTTTCTCATTGTTTTATTTTGATTGAGTACTTTGATGCTGTGAATCCTGGCTGCATTTAATTCATTATAATCATGTGAAACTAAACTATGAATGGCTTCCAAATGAATATTATTTAATTTACTTTGGCATTCACACAAGCAGCTTCTTTGCCAGCTGAGTAGTAAGTATAGACATGTTTTTCACTTCTTTGTGACAAGATCAGATTTTAGACCTGTTCTCTTTGGCATTTCCAAAGTACTGAATATGTTGTTCTGAATATTATTATTAATATTTTTCCTTTCTTTTAGTCCCAAAATGTGAAAAGTAAATGGTGTTAACAGTTTTTTCAGTGCTGTACATGATGAAAAGGGAGTTTCCACACTTAACAGCCAGGTACTGTGCAAAGATGATCAGATATACTAAATGTCCAGGAAGAATAATTTGATGTTTATTTGTGACACATTTTATAATATTATTATATAATATGGAAAAAAGAAAAAGACGTTTGTATGGCTTTATGTGTATAGCCATGCTATTTAATTGCAAACCCTCACATTGTAATGTTGATAGGACTTCCAACACTCCAAGTGAATTAGT
The DNA here is from genome assembly GCF_030936135.1 of Gavia stellata. Lineage (NCBI taxonomy): Eukaryota > Metazoa > Chordata > Aves > Gaviiformes > Gaviidae > Gavia > Gavia stellata. Next base: position 39,975,532 of record NC_082595.1, read on the forward strand.
TTTGATTTTAGGCTTCTTTTTGTCCCTTGTTCCTTCTTGGGCAAGTCAGTGAATGTGGCTGACAGTCTCTATAGGTAACTCATACTATAATGTTGGAATTTTGATTTCAACAAATTAATCATAGAAAACAAGTTAGAAACAAATTGTGCTGAAATATAAGTGATTTCAGGAGGAGGCTGAAGTATCATCTTTTATTGCCTGATGTGGTAGGGGAATCAGTGTGGCTTTCAAAGGCTTTTTTGATTGCTGAAATCATACAAATCTTTGCATGTCTGAAAGGAGTAGGCAGCCAAGAAGTCAAAGGTTGCTCACGGTGAACTGATGGAGCTGCACTGCTAACTGTGGTGTACTAAAAGCAAACCAACAAAACTCATCCTCTGCTGGCTTCTCCCAGTGGAAATAGGCATGGAGTCTAAACTGTGGGGCTTTGCAGCATTTTTTTTTTTGCAAAGAAAGGTCAATGTAGTTTCTGTTCTGTGGCACCTCCATCATTTTCACAACCCATGAAGCTCACATATTTGCATTTTGGCCCTGTTTTTTTTTCCCCCCACCTTTTGAGGATAGTTACCCTCTTGTAGAAAGATGAGTTTGTTTTTTTTTTTTTAAATGAAATGCAGGATCATTAATTGAGGGATTTCTCTCCCCTACAACAGATTATATGATGAGCAACGGCATTCATCATATGACAATAGGGCTAATGCTAGGTTACCTGTCTCCTGCCTTCTTGTTGAGTCTGACAATGGGCAAGTCCCTAAAGCCATTCCTTAAATGACGGAAATGGTAAAAACCCTTCATAATGGACTCCATGTGGGACAAAATACAGAGACTTTGTTCAGAACATAGAGGTCTTCATTTAATGGTGACTAACATGGGTCTTCTGGTCACCACAGTACATGTGCTCCTATGAGAGAATGTCTTCCCTTCTACTCACTTATTTGGGTTTTCTAGTAGAACTTGAATACATAAGAACTGCAGGCTGCGCTGCATGTATTTGAATGGTACGAATATCAGCCCAAACCAGGAATCAAATGGGAATCCAAAGAATCCAAAAATGAAGTGGCCGTCAGTCCCAATAGATGAACAGGAAAAAGGGAAATGGAGGAAAGGCTTAAATCTCCTGAGATGTTGGAGACAACTCTTGCATCCCATTTCAATATGACAGTAAGGATGTATATTAAATACAACATACTGTGCTTGCCCTTCTTGTGTTCTGCAAGTTTGACCAGACATTTGATTTTTAGAACCCTTGGTTCTGCTTGCCAGCCCAAGACCTAGATTTCCTGAATGCTTAAAAGTGTCTACATTTCCTATAGTAATTTTTTTTTTAAGCCTTTTTTCCCTTGTAATTTCTATGCTGTTATTACTCTGTTACCTACTCAGTCACCTAAACACTGAGTATTCTGCAAAACTTTGACCCAGTATTCCTCAGGCTGTCAGACTCCCACGGTACGATTACTGAATGCGTAAGGGAGGTTTAAAAATTATTTGGTCTCCTAGTTTTTAACAGTTTTACATATGATTAACCACTAACTGTCACAAAATGCTGCTGTAAGCACCATCTTTATATTCCACCAGAGATGTGCTCTCGGGAGAACAATGAGACATTTATGGTATTTGGGTGGGAGGGGGATTAGAAAGTGTAAAATAATTTCTTACTCATAAACTCCCAGTAAATTATCTTTTCATTTTGTAACAAAACACTTGCTTTCAATAAAGATATACATTAGTAGATTGCCAGAAAATGGCACTATATTTCTAGTCCTTACTGAAAGATAACAGTGAAATAATCAGATGTTTTTGGAAATTGTTTCTCACAAATCTTTGGATCTTTGTTTGTGGGAATTCTAGTACTGAGCCCTTTCATTTATATTCCCCTCTCATCATCTCCCTTTTATTAATTCAGAACCTCAAGTTACTGAATTGCGAAGTCTGCTTTTGTTTTCACTTAAATTGCAGAACATTAAGCAACAGTGATATGTTATACTTAGATGGCAGTGCCATTTTTCTCCTGAAAATAGAAGACATACAGCCCAAGACCCAAATCTTCCTCTGCCACAAAGGAATAGATGGTCCCGTAGAAAGACAGGGTCCCGCTCAGCCCTGGCCGCCTGCTTCCTTTACACTCTTGTGTTGTCTTGCATGGAAGATATGGTCAGAGTCTGTGACTGTGTCACTTGTAATATTCTAGGTGATGGCCCTTCTCGATAGCCTACCTGATCTTTGGCATGCTTTCTGAAGAGCTCCCCAGTCTGGATTCATTTTATATGTGGAAAAATAATGAAAAAGTGATGGATGCTATGGAAGTGTTAGAGACTTCTTTCTATCTCTGAAATTTCACCTTTCATATGTAAAGCTATTCAAATGATTGGCTGTTTTCTGGTTCTCTTTCCAGAGCAGAACAGCTCACTTTGAGCTGGATCATCAGGCTGCAGCATCACATTTCCTCAAAATTTGCCTTGTGGGTTTAAATTCTTCAGGCTTAACCCTGGGAATGAAGGTAGAATTACCTTTGCAAATGACAACAAAGACACAAGGTAGTGTCTGAAGATCATGTTCTTGGGCACAGAGGTGATTCTAATTAAATCCCCCTCTATGTACCATGCTTATATTATGGATCTTAGACTTACACTCTGACCTTTGGAAAACCAGTCTGCAAAACATCTGGTAACAACTGGTTAGAGATCTTCAATATCTATAAAGCACGCTTTTGATACAGCTCCATACAGTTGGATAATGTCTATTAGATAAACTGAGGTACAGGTGATATTCCCAGTGAATCATGAGCCTCCCTCATTCATTATAGTCCTTATTTGTTTATTCTCTGTATTTTTAAAACTAAGAAAGAATTGCCATATTTACTGATATTATCACTGTTTAATTTTATTTAAAAAATTATACACAATCCATTTTTATGCCATTTAATTCTGCACTAAAGCAGAATGTTAGTAAGTTTAGTTTTCTAGATTGCTAGTCTTTGGCTTCAGACTTTTTCTTCCTCTCTGGTTGATTCAGGTTCCTGGTGTGTTCACTTGACATCCAGGTTTCAACAGCATAAACTAATGCACCTGTGTGTGTCTCTTCCAACAGCTCACATCAGTACCCAGTCAGCTGAGTTCTGAGCAGCTGGGGATTCTTTCAGCAGTGACTCTGCCCAGCATTTTTTGAGGGGTGTGCAGTACCTGACTGATCTCTGGATATCTTTTTAAATTTGGAAAATTTTAGATGGACAGAATAGATTTGACAAAATACATACTTTTCTAAGGGAAGTTCAACAAACTGATTTTTCTCTCTTGTATTTATGAATTTCAAAGTATATGGCCAGACTTCAAATAGCTGATCAGCTTGCTTGATAGGAAAAACTTGCATAAAATTACAGTCGTGTTTCTACACTTGCTTCTTTCAATGCAATAGAAAATGAGAGATGCAATATGTGAATGGCATACTCAAAGCAATAGCTTGAGGAAATGGTCACAACTGAGCACTGTTGCATTTACCAACCTCAGAAAGAAAAATAATACAATAATCAAGATGCAATTATTGGATATGTGGATGGATACAAAGCAGCCCTATCTTCCTGCCTTCTCCCAACAACCCAGGCAGCTCATTCTGCTTCCTTTTACTTGCACTAGTGCCTCAGTTTGTAAATCACAGAATGAGAAAAAAACCCAAAACCAAACCAAACAAACCCCAAACCCACAAATGCTACATTCAAGTACAAAGAACTAGAAAATATTTTGCTATACTGTCTTTCTGTGCTTACATGAAAAGTAATTCTCTGTGGAATTATGTAATTATTTTTTTTTTATTATTAAGTAAAGGATTGTACCAATTATGAGGTCGTCTGTTCAGTTGTTTTCTTCATTTGTAATACAATACATATTTATAAACTAGTAATACATATTTATGGATTGCATCTAAGACAGCAAGTATTCTACGGTTTGTATAGAAAATGGTTCATAGGGCTCTACTATGTAATTTTCAGAGTTTGTGGAAAAATAACAGTATCTGTAACCTTCTTTTGAAGAGATACAGCCTTAGGAGATTTCACTATTAAATTAAATAAATGTAGAGCATGCCTGTATAGCGACTAAGGCTTTGTTTTTGAAACATGGCAGGAATTCAATTGCCCGGAAATAGATTTTTTTTTTCTTTTTTTTTCTTTCCCTCCTGCCTCCCCAAAGCACAAGGAATGGAGGAGGAGTGAAGTGATGTACGTAATCTGTAGCCTTCCCGCTCACGACATGTAGTACAATCCGTTGTGTTTGGGAGGAAGCCTGTGGACCAAACAGAAACATTGCTCTGATTATTTTGGGGTATGACGCTGTTCTCCGATAGCTGGGGGAAGGAGCTGAAGTGAGTTACGGACCATCCTTTAAGCAGTTTAATACATTTAGGAGACATAAAGTTGGCTGTTGCTTCTTCATTCTCCTGGCCTGAGTCTACTCTGCTGTACTACTTAATTTACCCAGCACAGGATATAGCTGTTGATTTTTGTGGTCCCCGTTAAACAGAACTAAGCTTGTGAATCAGAACCAATCACTTCTGATACATGTCATTGTGACTGCTTTCTTAAAATTAACATATTTTAGAAAGAGTCAGGCAAAAAATGACTGGAGAACAAAATAAGCAAGTCCCTAGGAAGTTGTTACAGGAAGGAGTTGTGCCTGCTTTTTAAAAGCAGATAGCAATGGGAAGGAGTCATTTCCTAGACTTAAAATGTTCTGCCTTCATAGCATAATATTACTGATCACTGTAACTTTTGTGTTTCACTTCCACAAGGAAAAAACTGATTCCTCAGTTGATTCATGCTTGTAGCCTCAGGGGTCGGTTCTACGGCCAACAGCATGTCTTTCATGTACATAGAAGTTCATCAAAGATTTGGATTACTGTGGGTCTTAGTTGCTCAGAATACACATCTTCTATCAAGTGAATCTAAGTTCACATAGCACTTTAAAAACAGCTTTTCCTCTTGCAGGATAGGGAATATACTGCATATGTAACTCAAGGGAACTGGGCACTACTGTTTGTGCTGAAGCTCACACTGAGTGAATGGAGAAAGTGAGAAAGATGAAAGCCTATTTCTTCACTTCTGCTCATCTCTAAATTATGAGTCTTGTAATGTCCCAGCTTCATGTTGGGACAAGTCTAGACCACACAGTAATTCCTCCTACTCCTCTTGCCCTTTTTTTTCATGTTTTCCCTGCACCCACACACATTCAGGTTGGGTGCCTAGCAGTTCAGACACAGGTTTTGTGACTAACAAGCCCCAGTGCTGAAGGGAATCCCAGGCTGCCTTGTTACTGGAGCACCAAAGGAGCTAGCCATAGGACTGCAACACAAATTTTGTTATATATATATTTTTATATTCTGAAACCCTGTATATCTGCTACATCTTGAAAATTTTACCTTTTAAGCTCTATTTTTGAGATTTTTTTTCTATATTCTTTTTGTTATTACTTTAATGATGTCTGCTTATATTAGTTTTGTGGAGGCTTTGCTACACTACTGCAAAAATGTTCGAAGTGCAAAGAGAAATGCTTTAAAAGAGATCTGAAATTTACAGATGCTCAGAATCCTTTTGGAGGCTGCTGGTGTCTTACACTGTTTCAGTAAAAGTCATATGTGGAAGTCACTTTGCTTTGCTAGTTTGGGAGGATAACTGAAGATACCATTGCAGTTTTGCCTTTGCACTGCATGGTCCTTGTTGTCTAGAAATGAGCAAGGACCTTCATGCTGAGGGGAAGAAGAAAGGAGCTTTCTAATGAAAATTCCAGAGAACCACAGTCACTGTACTTTGTTCAGAGGACATAAGTGGAGATAATATTTCTTCCCAAAATTTACAGCCTGTCTTACGTGGCATGTGGCTGATGATTGTAGACAAAAGTAAGAAACCACACAACAAACTGAAACTACATAATTTAATATCCTCAACTGCAACAGTACCAATTCGATGGATCTGAAAATAGATTTTCCTGTCTCAGGGCTTGGCACGCAGTCTGGGAGCATAATGCCTGATATTAAAACCATGGCTACTAAACTGTATAAGGTAAACTGAGCTATGACTCTCAGCAGTGTTTCAGGTATCAGCATCCAGACAGGCAGATGGCTGAGGGCTATCTTGAAGTAAGCATGTATACCTCCTAGTCAGCAAGGGAATTCATAGCAAGGCTGAGGCTTTAAAGAGAAATATAGGTGGCAGATACTTTTTGTTTCCTATCACTTGCAGGGGAAAAAATACTGTTAATGTTTAAATGGATCTGTACACAATCTTGGTAGGTGTTTAGGTTCTTTTATTTCTTACAGGCTGTAATAAGGGATTTCTGCTCTTTGTTTCTTTCCTTTCACTTTCTTAACTGAATCTGTTGCATGTAGCAAGAGTGAAGAGTTTTATAGTACTAGACAATGTACAATGGGTTTATGGTGCCAGTGCGCTCCAGGTAACCAGCTGATACAATCCTCTGCTGAGAATGATATTCTTTGGTTGCCGCTGTGTTTTCTTAAGGCTTTGTGACTCTGTCATAGCAGCTGTGCTACATGGAACTCATTTCCATTTTAAACAATTCACCTTAGTGTTGGTGATTCAGCAAGGTTAGTTAGTCTTAATGGGCATAATATTATATGCTCTTTCACCCTCCCTGCCCCTGCTCCCATCCCCCTCCTCAATTTATATTCACTAATGTTGTCATGCATATTTTTGCTTAATGTGTTCTGTTTATGTTTTTGGGTGGGGATCCTGTGACCTAATCATCTGTGGTGTACACATCCACATGTGAATTCAGCTACCTTTGCAGTTCATAGAAGTGGCACTTGGAGAAAATGATTCACACATTCATCCTCTGACAGATGTCTAGAGCTGGTCAGGTGAATCACAGCCCAGAAATGCCCTTCTCTCATGGTGAGTCTAGGCAACTAGCCAAGATGTGGATGTCTGCGTTGCAGAAGTCTGAAGCTGTGTCCTTAAAATAAAAAGTCATTGCTTTCATTTCCTGAACAATGCAAGCTATGACATTCTAACACTATTAGGCTGTTTAGATAATTGCGCAAAAAAGTTTACTTTCAGAGTCTGAACTTTAAGAAAATAATTAAAAATTATGATTAAGTGGATGAGAGAGTACATTTATTTAAAATGATAGTTAAGTATTTGCTTTATTTGTTCGATTTCTGTGAGAAAAGTAGGACTTGCACCTTATTCTATATAATATGCAAAAATTATTTTGCATATTATATGGAATATGTTGTAGGCACATAGAAACCTTCGTTCAGTGACTGTAAAGGCAGATGCTCCCTCTAGTGCCTAAGACTATTTTCTTGTAATGGTAATAGCTTTGTTGGACTTTCTGCCATGTTTTACTATCCAGTTGCTTGAGTCCTTCGGGTATCAATCTTAAAATGGGTAATATGAAACGGAGATAAAACCTTTAATATTGCATGCCTCCTGCATCTTTCCCCTTGGGTGTAGCAGAGGGAGTCAGATAATGCATTAGGATAAAACATAAGGGAAAGTTAATCTAAATATATTCTTTTAATTAATGTAAAGTTTTTTATAGCCTACCAGGTTCCTTCAAATTAAGCGTCATCTGGCAAAACCGTGGTACTTGTGAGCATTTCTGAATCTAAGGAGGGTTCATTGTGTACATGGAACATGAAGGACTCAAAAAGTACCTGGACACTAATCTCAAATTCAGGTCATTGTTCCCTTTTTGATATTTTTGTTAGCTGGCATTTTTAATATAGCTATTGAAGGTAGCAGACTAAAGTTATATGACGTGTTCTAAACCACTATATAACATGACTGTGTAGAAAGAAGAAATACCTGAACTATCTAGACAGCCATATATGCTGTTTAGTAAGAGGGTGTAAGCTATGAGCATCTATGCTAGCATCTGGGAGGAGGAGAGGGGAGAACGGAGTATATGTGTGTGCTATGTGAGATGCCTGAGGATGCATATCCTCCTTGCTTGTTAGACTGTGGCTGTATTCATCCAGACACACAGGCCTTTCTGAAGGCAGCCTTTCGATGCTGTGTGTGTTCTAAAGTTTTTAAATGTTATTTTTAAAAATATGCCTTCTACAGTTTTGTGTGTATCTGTAGATCATGCTTAAAAATAAATGCTGTTAGAAATAGTATGTGTAGGGAAAAAATATGTATGAATCAATGTATATTCCTAGCAACGTTCCATAATAGATTGTAAAATCCGAGGTTATGAATAGTACTGCAGTAATGCATTGCCTGTGCCATTATCAAGATCTGGTAGATGTGACAGCAGAGGGTTTTAAGGGGATTTGAGGGAAGAGAATAGGTAGAGGTTTCAGAAGAAATTTCTCCCAAGTATGATGGTGAGTGAATATTCTTGTGGTTTGTATTTATCCTGAATAAAAGCTGTCTGAAATGGTGAGTTTTTAGTTTGAGGGGTTTTCTGTTATTTTTGTAGGTAGTCTGTGTGTCCCTTCTCCCTCCTTTTCCTTCCCCCAATCTTTCTCCCCACAAGGAAAACAAATGGAAAATCTATTGTAAAGGCTCTGTGGACATCAGCATTCAAACACAAGAAAAATGTATACAAGTAAAATGCATGTTCTACTTAGGTGCACTGGGAATATCAGTAATATTTTTCATTCTGTATCTTGCATTTATACAGCTGAATGGAAGAGTGATACAGTGCAATTTGAAATAGCGGTCAGCAGCAGCTTCTCTTCTTTCCTGGATCCTTGAATCTTCCTCTTTCCCAGGGGGAGGGAGTGAGGAAGTGTCCATGTGTTTTAGCAGTTTTTCTTTTCAACATGTACCAATACGCAGTGTAAGAAAAAGTAACTGAAAGTAATTAAGTGTGCTTGATTACATTTTAAAGTAGTCTGAAACTAGAGCTGAATAAAAAAAAAAATCCAGTAACTTGTTACAATTATAACTGATTGTCTATTAAAAGTTACTTTCTCAGCATTGGCATTGGCAAAGCCATTTGCCTGCTGTAAAGATTTCTTTTCTCCTTGTGGTGGCATTTTATCAGCATTAGTGGGCATGACAGTAAACAACAAAATCATGTCGTTTAAGAGCTAGACTCCACTACAGATAACCCCTCCATGAAAAGGATGCTTCTTAGATTACTTCTCTTAAATTCTGACAAGATATGTTTACATCCTATTTGATGTCTCCATATGCCTTTAACCACTTGGCAGTTTAAATGCTCTGCACTTATTCTTTTGTTTCCAGCTGTGGATTGTAGATTTTGTGCAGTAAAATGTTCCACTTATCTGCTTCAAAATTACTAGGTAGGCTGAACCCTTAGCCAACTGAGTCTACATTTTATTGTGGTTTTTTGGGTGGTCAATGACCTTCTCAAGAAGGGCACATCTTTCCTAGGGGGGCAACTTGGCCCCTAACTTTGTATTGTGTGCTGCATGATTACCTTTGCTGAGGTTCCTTCAAGAGGAATGTTGCTTCTTGGCAATTGCAGTATAATATCAGTAGAGACAAATATGGTTCAATAGAGTCATATTCAGGAATTTGAAAGATCAGGTAACATGTCAACATCCTGAAATGATGGAAATGATCATTCATGAGGATGCTGTTTGCACGCAAACATCACATTTCTTTTCTTTGAGGAAACGGGAAGGAATTTATCCATCATGAGCATTTGCATTCCTGCTTCAGATACAGGGTTTTTTCTTCAAGCTGCACTGAGTCAGCAGGGTGTGGCCCATCCTATAGTTCTCTCCTTGCTGCTTCTTCCCTCTAGGACTATAGCAATTAGCTGATAACCTGTTAGAATAGCGAATTATTAATACCCCTCCTGCTGGCTCTGCTTAAGGAGAAAGAAAAGGAGGATAAGATTTTGGATATGAAATGCTGAATTATCTCCTTTTTTGATCTGATGATCAGCCCTTCGTATTCAAACTGAAGATATGGGCACTATTTCAGAAATATTTAATGAAGTAGACTTTTTATTGTAATCCATCCTTACCGTTGTCTTATAACCATTCCTGTTGCAGAACCAAGATGCTCAGGCTTGTGATCTTAGGCCTGTTTCTGATCTACTGCATGTGATTAGCTTCGTGCTTCTTAGTTAGAATTGTGATGATCATTTAGAAATGACTGAGAACAGAAGTGCACAGTGTGATGCTGCACTGATGCAGTTATTATAAATTCTGTCTAAACATCAACTGCTATGGGATTCAAACTTTAACAAGATTTTTAGATTTATAGTTTTGGTTTTATTAGTAAAGGGTAAAGTCTGCCCTGCAACTCTGAAAAAATGCATCGTCTTTTGGATTTTACACTATATAGTAGTTTATTAGGTAAGGATAGGAGAATTTCATATATATTTATTTCATATATATTTTAAAAATTACTGTTTCAGTAATTACTCCTTGGAGCTATTTTATTTTTTGCTTCCCCAGTCCTGGGAATGTCTGAGCAGTGGGACACTGAACCGACCTATAATTCTGTCATTAATTCAGGTCCCAGCGTAGCTATTCTGATTTATATCACTGCTGAAGTTCAGCCAAGACCTCAACCATTTATATGTCATGTAATGATTTTTTTCATGTAGTTTTTCTTTAGTTCAAAAAAGGTGACTGTTGACTCTCTTTAAATTATATAAGTCTTAATGTTTTCTGCTAGTCCTGTTGTTCTGAGTTAGTCTTCCCCTGAATGTGTTTGTACACTGTGTGAAAGCTGATTTTTCTATGATGAAACATGAGGGCAGAACTTAGCTTGATTTCATTTAATTTCTAATAGTGACCTATTTGACACAGTTTGCAGTTAGCCTTTTTATAGATATAAATTCGTACCTTGGCATCTTATATCTTTGTATTTCATCTGGATTTTCTCAGGATAGAGCTAGTGGAAAATGCTGTCTTTGACAAAAGAGCTTTAAGATGCTAAAGCTACTGCCTCTATCAGACCTATATTTCCTGCAAAATGAGGCAGCCATAATAATGAAATAAAACCCTTTCAAATCTTTAGTATTACCCTACATTCCTAACTTAAAACTATAAAATAAAACCATTGCTATTTCTCTCAGTTTTCTTTTGTGGCAGTTTAGCATATCAATAATCTCATTTACACCATTCATCTGACATGCGCTACCAGTGGTTATCTTTTAAGTGTAAATCAAGCTTTTGGAAATGTTCCAGAATGTATCACAGTGTGATATATGTCATTGTATAAACATGTTGGCCAAGCTTACCTCAGTACAGGTCTAGTGAATTGGAAGTATGAGCCACTGTGTTCATGTATTTCCAGTAGCTATTTTTCCTTTTCACACTTTTGTGATAGTTGACCTGCTTATCCTGTATTCTTTTCTCTGATTTGTATGCTCTTTCTCATTTTCCATCCAAGTGTTATAGTGCTGTATGCGTTTCCTGACAGCCAATTAATTGGCTAGCTCTTCAGGCAGCCAAGAATAGAGGTAGCAGTTCTACATGGACCCCTCATGTCCATTGATGTGTACAGCAGACATCCTAAGAATGGGGACACATTTCCCTGGTCTTGTGGCTGCATGCTGTTCACATCAATTTCCCATTAAAAGGTAATTTAAAGGTATAGCCCCAGGCAGGCTCAGGAGAGAGTTATAAAAAGAGTTTAATTAACAGTTCAGACTAATACAATCTAAGGTTGAATAGTCTGTAACCAGCTCATTTTTTTGTTCACATTTGTCATTTCCTTTACTGCACATTAGAGGAGATTTCCTTGTTTGGTAAAGAATGCAGTGAAATAAGTCTTCGAAGAAGCTTTGTTGTACGTGTCTTGGAGCTAGATCACTGCGTTATCACAAGCTTTAAACCTGCCACTGCTTATCTCCCCTCTGCATTAGCTCACCTCTTCTGGTCAACACGTTTTAAAGGAAGAGATTCAAGTCACCTCATAGCTGGGCCCTCCATGCTTTTTGAAATCTTTACTGCTGTTCAAAAATACATTTAGCCCAACTTGTTCCAGAATACTTTAAAGAAATAGCTATTTTCATGTGGAAAAAATGGTAGAAAATACAGGAGGCTTTGTATTCAAAAGCAAGTACTGTTGTCTCTCTTTCCTCCCCTTGTTGGTTGTATGGTTGTATTTTTGATAAAACTTTCTTTGCAGGGATTTTGTTTCTCTCCTTTTTTTTTTTTTCCTTTTTCTCCTCCTCCTGTGTTTGGGTTGTGTAGCTTTCTGCACACATCCAGCCAGGCTGAACATAGCAGGATGTGTTACTTTCATGACTCCTAACAGTCTTCAAATCAGAATGATTTTCTGTCATGCTGGCCTGACCTTTTCCTCGAAAAATTTATTACCTAAAAGAAGGAAAAAAAAGACATGTAAGGGGATCTGAAGTACTCTCTTCCTTGAGGGCTAAAGGTATACAGTACTTGTTGTCATTTAACCGTCCACCCACCTAATTCATTCTAGAATGCCAGCTGCAAGTGCAACAATTTGTGGACATGACATATCTTGCATGCTTGGTACATTAGGACTACAAGCCTGACAATTTTACTCTCCCACAGAAATCTGTCTTGCTTTCTTAGATCTGCCTCCTTTTCTCTTCCAGTGAAAATATGTAGATTTCTTAAAAAACTTTTGGTTTTTACATAGATCACCTCTGAGGAATAGAGTGGAAGCAGTGACTGAAGTCTTGTTTTGCCCTGTGGCCTAGTATGTTAAATCATTCCACAGTTAAATATGGCTACGCTGGGACATATTCTGCACAAGTTAAATAAGCCTGACCTATCAAGTGTTGAGTTTGTTTTGATTGCAGAGAAAATGAGATGAGGCATAGTTTGATCTTCATTCTTTTTGTGTGCCAACTTTTTAAGTACATTATGATAGTTTAGAAAAAAAAAGCAGCAAAACAGGAATCTTTATTATGATTGACAGAAAGACCCCCTAAGAAGTACTTGAAGTGACTACCTCCGTGAAAATTGTTGTGGAGCTAGATCAGCTTTTGCAGTATTTAATTAACACTGCCACAGCATCCAGATAGTTTGTTAATTACCGTTCTGCTTCTTCCTCCAGTTGCTGTGTCAGGTAGGCACAAAAGTTAACATGCACCTCTATAGTATACATCAAATCCGTTAGTTTTCATCATACTCTCACAATAGAAAGCTGTAGAGGTGATCAAAATAAATTTTAACTATAGCCATTCTGAAGGCTTCATAAGCTTAAGAGGCAAATGTTAATTTACACATGTCAATTTCAAACATATGGTGGGTTTAGAATTATAACTGTGGAATGGTTTGGGGGGGGTTCTGTCTTGTAGAGCTGAGACTAAAAGCAACATTTTTCAAGCAAGCCTGAAAAACTCCCATGGTGCTGACAACAGGGATTTTCCAAAGTGAGCATAACGCAAGCAGGCTTGATACTCAGTGCCAGGAAACTCTGACTTCAGGGGTCTCTAGCATTCATGAGTTCCAGGGAGTGGGTGAAGGAAATTAAAAGTAATTTAAAAAAAGAGCTGTTTCTCAGCTGCACTGTAGACATGCTGTCTCATGCAAATAGTCACTGTGTTACACTTTTTTTGTTTTGTTTTGTTTTCCCCTTTTTTTCTCCCTCGCCAGTTGCAATGCCGGGCTCCTGATCTGTATCTGTCCTATACAACAGATCCTGTATATCCAAAGGAATAATGTTTCCATACAGAGATGAGAGCACTACAGTGAAAATGGACTTTACTGTCCTATATGCATACACAGTACTTCATTGCAGGATTGAGCACTGCTGAGGAAGAGGTCTAGTGCTTGACTTATACCACTGCTGAAGGACACCAGAGATGATGTGAGAGCAGGCACAGGCACATAGCTGCATTTTATTCTTAGCTTTCTGTTTGCTCACAGGTAGTTGCTGACCTATACAAACAATATATATGCTACTCACTAAGCAAGTCTGGCTAGTACATGCAGCCGTCTGGAAACAAAATTCTACTTATCTGCAGTAACCATCTGCTCTGAGAGGAATGAGGAGAAAGCAGTCCAAGTTTCTCCTGTGATGTAGGCTTGAAGACTTGATAGCCCAGGTAAAGATGAAAAGGAAGAGATGGGAAGCTTCTCATGGGGTTGCGTAGTGGAAATCACTGTCTAGCTGTAACTCGCATAGGCCTGAAACTACCAATTTCCAAGAATGACAGTAAGATACATCTGTGCCAAAATGTCACTCCATCTTTTATTAGGCTCTCATCTTGTATTACAGCAAGAACACATCTATCCTTGCCCAAGACAGTGTACTACAGACAGTTTACCTGTTGAGAAGGGCACTTGATAGCTTGTCCCTGAGAGCCATCGCAAGGTGATCCTGGACATCAGTTTGGTTTGTATCTCAAAAAGTTGACCCAGCTAGCAGGGAAGTGAATTTTCTGTGGAAGCATCACTGAATAACTAATAACATCTGACACTTTTCAGCCTTCCTACGTGGCAGAGAGAGACAGTGCATTCAAGGGTTTGTTGACTGTCCCTGTGCAAAGATGACTGGAGAATAGGAAAACAAGAGACACTCTGCCTGCCCCAGGACATTAGAAATTTTCAGACTCAGGAAACAGTGAGATTAGACAAGAGTGGGCAAGCCCAGTACCTTTATTGTTATGGTTTGAATGAGAATTTCCAAACCATTTAGACTGTAGTGGCTGTGATTAAATAATTCCATTTTTTAGCCAGATTTGGTAAAACTAGGAACAAAGGAGATATATGTCAGACCTAGAGAGAGTTGCATCTATTAAGAGCTGGTGGGTCTGCAGATTTAACTGTTCAGCGGCTGACTGGGCCAAACAGTTGCATTGAACATCTTTTGGATGGATATCCTTATCTGACACATGCAATCAGAAGAAATTCAGCATGTTGCAGTTTTTAAATCTATTTGCAGTGCTCTCTCATTTCACCAGCTGTTCTGTCCTCACTTAGTAGTAGTTTCCAAAGTTTTAATTATTCTTGCCCATAGTTAAAATTATGCTTGTGTGGGTAAATGCAAGTTGTGTTGTGTCTAATGTCAGAGATAATTGCTGGCTGCCTCAAGAGACTTGATAGATTCATTACCTCTACATATGGTAGGAAGAAAACTGTCAGATTTTATTTAAGCTTTGAGGAGCCTTTAAAAAGGGTTAGAAATCGTCGCAGAAAGAGCATCAGTTTGCTAAATAAGGTCCTACACATTGCTACATTAGTGCAGTATATTTAGGTTGATACATCTTTCCTACTTGTCTTACAAAAAATAGTCTGGAAACAAAAAATAAGGGATTTATGGCTCTCTTTCTGATGCCCATAAATCTTCCAAAATGAAAGCACTTCATATTGGACTCTGTCATTTTGAATGTCTGTAGGAGGTCTGTCAAATATACTGAGGTATTTTCCAAGTAAAATCTCTGATGCATCTGATGCTACCTACCACTTACTAAGAATATGGCCAGTTCAGCAGACGTTACAAGCAGCATGTTCACTTTGATGTAATTTTATCTATTTTATTATATTTTTCCAGTGTGATTGCACTTAATAGCCTCATTTAGTTTGAAATTGTATTGTATGAATGCAGATGAGACAAGTTCCTGTCTCAGAAAAGTAACTGAAGTTCTTATAAGCACCTAACAGGAATTTAAGTTGATCTCACTGCTGGCTGCATAGTCCCACTCTCCTTTCTTTGCCGTGTGGTCTCATCCCGTTCTCTTGTGACAGTTTTGGTATTCATCAAACCTGCATTTCACCACACCAAGCCAGTAAAACACTGGTCCAAGTAGCCAGTAGCTGGTTTGTTTAGCCTGCTGTAAAGTCTCAGCCTGGAAGTGCAGTTACATATTACAGCTGAGCTCATCAAGAACTGTAAAGATGAGTCTTCCCTTGCTCCTCCTGTCTGCTGCTAACCACAGTTCTACCTATCTCCTTTGCCACAGCTTTGGCTCTCACCAACTTTTCATTTAATTCATTCAGCTTGCTAATTCAGCAGAAAGATCTTCGGTTCCTTTTCTCAGTCGTCTTTTCTGATGAATGACTCTACCTGATGCAAAACTGGACAAGCACTTGGTGTGGTGCGAAGGAGGATGAGGGGTAGAGGAAGTGACTGGGATCAAGGGGGGAAATGGCAGAAGAGTTGGCAATACTGGGAGCTCCTTCTTCAGTAGCAGCATACTTCAGATCAGCTCGGATCATAATGTGCCACTTCTCCCCAGCACCATAACCAGAGGAGCAGGTAAAGCTGAGGCCAGGGAACAGAGGTGCAGAGGAGCCAGTAGCAGCAGAGAGCTGGGAATTAGCTCAGGAACCCTGTACCCAACATACTGCGCTGTCATCGTGCTTTTTTATGATCTTTGTGAACTTGTGGCAGGGTTTTGAAAATTACAGCTGCTGCAGAAAAAAAGTGCAATAGATTTTATTGGATTTTTTCCCTCTGCCTTCCCTGAAATATTTACAGGAACATAACAGATACTGATAAGTTTTTTTTTCTTTAATGCACTAGAAACATTACAGGCTAATTTCAGTGTGTGAATGAAATATTTAAGTAATAAAAGGAGAGGAGTGTGTAGTGGCAAGAGCAACAGGTACTTTCACCGACACAGAGGAAATGTGAAGGCTGTAGGGCAGTGTGGTGGCCTAAGGAGGTTTCCCAGTGGTACTTGCTGGAATTCTCAAAAGCTTGAATCCTCCCTTTGTGCTGAGGTGTTATGGGTGTTTAAATCTGTCAAGAGCTAGCAGGGAATTGATCAAAATATAGCATACATTTGACGTAATGGTGGCTACAGAAAAAAGGATTAAATTTGTTACAGATGTTGACATATTGCAGTTAGCTCAAGTGGAAATCTAGCTTGTTTTAACACACAGAAAGCTGGAATATATATAAACAGGAAAGTCCTTCAGAGCAGATACGGGATCTTTCACCTAGTTAGCCAGTTTGCTCTCATCTCAAATTCAGAACAATACGCCTTTGGACAGAAGAGTTGGATGATGAAGCACAGTTGTCTCTCATTTAAGGTTAAGGAATCTGGTTATCGACAGAAAGCCCATTTGTAAGAAAGTTGTTGTGCCTAGTATCTGTAGCAAACTGCTGGGAAACTGTAGAAATCAAAATCAGCGAAGAAACAACAAGGGGATTCACAACATTTCCAGTTTTGAAGTCTTTCCTTCCAGTCAGCCAAGCACCATGCAAGTGTACTATTACCAAATATAGATTACTCAGATATGAATTTTATATTAACGTAGATGAGAAATGACATAGAGTAGCTATATTACTATCCAGAATAATATTATAAAGCAGTGAAAGCAAGTGTGAAATTTTCTTCCATGTTTGACACATCTGAGAAAGAGAGGACTACTCTGCAGAGTGGCATGTAGAAAGCAATTAGTTCATGGTGTGTTGTAATGTGCATAGAGAGTCGTAAAACCCTTCTGTAGGGTTTTATTTAGAAGTAAAAGAGAGTTTGTTTGTTGTTGTGTAAGTCTCCTTTGAGGAGAATTTATTTTGGTTCTTTTGTCCTCAATTCTGTCAGTGAAAAAATTTCTGTGCATTCTGCACGTTTCTCCCTCTACACTGCAATTTTCTCTGCTACTCTGGGGAAGAGAGTTTTTAGGCCAATAATTTAGAAATTTTGCAGATGTCATCCAGAAAGTGAGATTTGCCTCACTATCGTCTGAGCTGTAGAAATTAGCTTGTGAGGTTAATGGTGAAATAAAAAATGAGGTCTGGTGCAATCTTTATTGTTTGTGATTTATTTGTGGTAATAGTTTCTGTCATATCACTAATCACTTTACAAGTGTTCAAGGAGGACGTTCTTTGCTCTAGGGAAATTGCAGCATAAGGAAAACCGGTCAAGGGAACGGGGGGAAAGTGACAGGCAATTTAAAGCTTTGAAGGTGATGACAAGAAGCTTAAATTTGATGTGATAGAAGTGGAAGGCTTCAAAGAGGGAGTGACTTGACATGATCAAATCGACAGGTGAGGAAGATGGCTATTGCAGCTGTGTTTTGCATGGGATAAGGGGGATCTTTTGGCAAGTGAAGGAACAGGAATTACCAGTGCTCAAGGTGGGATATAATGAGGGTCTGAGTAAGAGACTTGTCTATAGGAAACAGCAGCAGGATCTTGGAGATGTTAAGAATGAAGTAGCAGTAGAATTGGAGTGTGACTCAGCTGCGTGGTAGAGGAAAGAGCAAAGAGAAAATTAACTCTGAGATTGTAAGTATAAGCGATGGTGGAATCAGTTGAGTTGTCATCTTTCATAAAGAACAGGAAAAGTGGAAACAAAATGTTTATAAGGAAAGATGTGCATACTGTTGTGGCAGTGTTATATAATGTCCATGCACTTTGTTACCGAACATTGAAAAAAAAAGAAATTGGAAGTGCAACGTCTTTCACTTCAGTTTTCCAGGCTATAGGACAAAGACATAAGGCAAATCTTCCACTGTGTGGAAGTCATCAACAGTGCAGAGAAGAACTGTGTACACTGTGGAAAACACAGGAGGAGTTTAGAGAAAGAAAATTTAATTCACCATGAACTGGGTTAAAAACTTCTCAGAGCAAAGCCACATGAATTTTACTGAGGGGAAAAAGTTCATTTCAAGTCTCAAAAGTCAGCGAGATACAGAGAAGCTGTGTTCAAGCGAAATCTAGGCTCTCTTGCTGAAGAAAGGACTATAGAAAACTCAAAGTCAAGCAAATCCATTTTAGTACCTCATGTCAAGTTCTAAAATATCTCTGCTGTCTTCCATGTGCAGCCAGAAGCACCCTTGTCCAAGGAGCAAAGGCCTAGCCAAACACAAAGAACTGGCACAAATCACAGCAGTGTAGTAATTTTCAAAGTTATTTTGTCTTGTTGCTTGTAGTTAATTTTTTTTTAGGGGTTATTTTTGTTTGGGTGTGGGGAATCAAGGCTTAAGGAGATATTCTTTGGAAGCATCCTAATAGACTACTGGGATTCAAAGCCACAATTCTCTCTTACCAGGAGTGTTTTCTAACCAAATTACTTCAGAAGGGTTGTCTTTGAGTGGGCATCTAATTATGAGGCAGTACATATGGAGAAGATGCCCATTTCATCAGTCGGTATCTCACCTCTTATCTTCTCTGAAGTTTGAGGGACTATTTATTCTTGGCTGATGTCAGAGGAATATTTGAAAATTATGAAGTGTTTGTTTTCTCTAGATTTCTCTATATACTTTTTTCCTGCTTGCTTAACTTACAGGATATGAAGTCTGTGACAAAAATTATTCTGTTGCAGGTTATAATTGTGCATGTTTTTTGAAAAAAAAAGAATCCTACAAAAATCAAATTAACACTTAAAGATACTGCAAAATTGTTGCCAACATAAGAATTTATGGAAAGCCAGGCACACATGATTTTAACCAGTCTCACTGCATAACAAAAAATTATGATCTGCCAGCCTGCCTTTTTTGTGATTCTTTTCTTAGCCTTGAGCTTTATGAAACACATTTATTTTAATTTTATTTTATATTACCATGCGAATAACATGATGGCTGAATGTCAGACCAGAGTGAAATATGCTGTCCTCTACTATGGGCTTTCACGCATGCTTTTAATTCTCCCTGTTATTGCAGAATATCTCTTGTCTGAGCTCTCATAGTGAAATGTGCTGCAGTTCTCTCTGGCTGTCTTTGGTGTTTATGGATTGCTGCTTTAAGAAGTATAAAAGTTCACATTACTTCGCAAACATAACCCTTAAGGTAGGGTAATGGAAGAGGCAAGACAGCTGCTTTGCTACTGTAATGGCACAGGCACTGTTACATTTCATGTTGCAGTTGCTCGTGGTGACCAGAAAGTGCTAGTTTTTTACAGGAATTAGTGGCTGGTGGAACAAGACTAACAGAAAACTTCCTTTAAGACAGAGTATCTGATGCATAAAGGCAGAGGAAGGAAAGAGAGATAACGTATCATCATTGTCGTGATAGAAATCGCAGGCTTCCTGGGCATCATTGGCAGTGACTGCAAATAAAATTAGTGGGCAGGACCTGTATTGACTTATGGCCGGTCTGAACATGAACATGTTCGGTTGTGTTTTTATTTCAGGAAGGTTGCAGAGATTTTGCCAGCATCCATCAACTACATTTTAAGGGGAAATGGAACTTAAAGCATTTGTACAGATACACTGTGTGTTTTGATGGCAAGTACAATGTAGTTTTACAGGTGCTTCCTTGTGATGATGATTTCTTTGCTTTCAAACTTGTACACTCAAGATTTCTAAGTATTATTAACTCACTTGTATTTTTCTTATCTTTCAGTGTACCTACTTGATTACAAAATCCAGCTTTCAGTTTACAAAGTCATGTTACTCAGTGATGATGTCTTTGTGGGGTTTATATTCCCTTTCCATGGAAGTACAAGTACCCAAGATTACACTTGGGCCACAGCAACCCCATGCAAAGCTACAGGCTTGGGGATGAGTGGCTGGAAAGCTGCCTGGAGGAAAAGGACCTGGGGGTGTTGATTGACAGCCAGCTGAATATGAGCCAGCAGTGTGCCCAGGTGGCCAAGAAGGCCAACAGCATCCTGGCCTGTATCAGAAATAGTGTGGCCAGCAGGACTAGAGAAGTGATTGTGCCCCTGTACTCAGCACATCTCGAATCCTGTGTTCAGTTTTGGGCCCCTCACTACAAGAAGGACATTGAGGTGCTGGAGCGTGTCCAGAGAAGGGCGACGAAGCTGGTGAGGGGTCTGGAGCACAAGTCTTATGAGGAGCGGCTGAGGGAGCTGGGGTTTTTTAGCCTGGAGAAGAGGAGGCTGAGGGGAGACCTTATTGCTCTCTACAATTACCTGAAAGGGGGTTGCAGAGAGGTGGGTGCTGGTCTCTTCTCCCAGGTGACAAGCGATAGGACAAGAGGAAATGGCCTCAAGTTGCACAAGGGGATATTTAGACTGGGTATTAGGAAAAATTTCTTCACTGAAAGGGTTGTCAGACATTGGAACAGGCTGCCCAGGGAGGTGGTGGAGTCACCATCACTGGAGGTATTTAAAGGACAGGTGGATGAGGCGCTTGCAGACATGGTTTAGTGGTGGACTTGGCAGTGTTAGGTCAATGGTTGGACTTGATGATCTTAAAGGTCTTTTCCAATCTCAATGATTCAATGATTCTGTCCTGGAGAGGACAACATGGGAAGGGAAAATTCGCAAGGAAATGGCTGTATGTTAAGAACAAAAGAAGTATCTATCTGTCATACTAAGTCATATTCTGAGTACTTATGTATTACTTGCATTTTTTTACAAAGCAAGTGCAATACGCAGGGGTTTTAACCTTTGAAAAGAAGATGTTTAAAACACGGACAGACCGAAACAGTGATATGTAATGTAAGGGCTCTTCTACAATAGCAAAGATCAGATATTATTATGAATTAAGAGAAAAACCCTTGGTATTTTAACTTCTCTGTCTACAAGGGTTATTGCTGTTAAGTGTGTGGATGACCAGCTGCAGATGTTCACCACACATGAGTAAGGCAACCTTTTTTTTACATATTATCTATCTCTTTCAGTGACTATACACATATATACATAAATATATAAAATGTCACTGGATAATAAGATGGCTAAATGCTGTGTGTGTAGGAATTGTAATGTAAAAAAAAAAAAGGAAACAAAAAGGATAGAAAACAGGAGGTGACATATTAGAAAGGACTTCAGAGATGTGGAAAACAGAAACCCAAATTATACAATGAGAAGTTATTCCATACAAGAAGGTCTGTCTCCTCAGACTTGCATCTTTATTCTCCATATTAAATACTAAAATCTCTGGTTGTTCATCTATTTTGGTAAACACTTGACAGTTCCTCCTCTGTGTCCAAATTAGTATTATTTGGATGGACTTAAGAGGCTGTACTAAAAAGGGACCTTGAAAGAGAAAGGATTTTTACTTGCTATTATTCTGTTACATCTTTTTATGTAGTAGCAGTCCGCAAATCTACAAAAAGAAGACGAATAGCAGATGCATGACCTGGAAAAAAAGTACACTTGCAGTAAAAACTAAACCGCAATATAGTAGTTATTGGTAACTTTTTAAGACCATTGCTTTTAAAATTTTAGCAAAAACATTGTGTATAAAGACAGATGTTCAAACAAAATTGTATACCATATTTTTTCTGATGTATATGCTTTTTTCAAATTGTTTATATGTTCTTGGAAGAGGAATTTAGCCGTATGTTTTGAGGAGGTGCTGTTTAGAAGGCTCTGTCCCAAATTCCTAAGATACATGATCATGTGCTAGACTCCAAGTATTAGATGGGGTGGCATTAAATGGCAAAAGATTAGCCATTTGTGGGCTTCCAGAGGTGAAAAGAAAGCTGGTTAGATTTTTATTTTTTAATTTCCATTCCATGCTTTCATTTCACATGAGATAAATGTTAACAAAATCTTTGTTAGTTAAAAAAAGAAAACCCCAAATTCTTTGTTCGGAGGCACAAAGAAAAGGCATATGGATATGTTGGTAAAGCATATGGACACCCTTATGTAAAGACAAAACAAAAGCAAAATAAAGTTACTGGCCGGACCCCTGAGGTGCAGCACATAAGAGCGTTTGGTGGAATGTTGCCAATTCTCTTTTCTTCTGAAGAACAGAAGTTCTTTTATTCCTAAACAACTAAAAACAAGTAACACAGACAGTATACATCTGGTAGCAGCAGAGAGTTGCACACTACTTGAATCTCTGTTTTTTATACTGGTTATTTTCACTCAGTGCTCAGAAAGTAGTGATCTTAAAAAATTCATGGCAATTATTGTATTACACTAGTTGGTTTATTCAACATGAGCGCAATGCACTTTTTTCTAGGGTTGTGTATCCCCATTATACAAAGATTGCTACTGTAGGAACCTCCTTTCTGTTAACAAAGATCTTTACCCTGAAATTATGTTTTCCCACTGTAGTAACTTAACTACATTTGCAAATAAAACTTCACTGGCTGAGCCCAGAAACATAGTTTAATGCACTTACTGTTTCTCTAAATTTTATCCAAATTTTTACTTCTTCGGTAATGGTTCATGTCTCCTGTTTTCATTTATGGCAGCCATTTAGACACACCAGCTGTGCAAAGGTAAACATGTACTTTAAAAAATTAAAACATTTCTCTTTGGCTGAACATAGTATCTTTTAATAGCTTGCTCTGAACATATTTGAATCAACTTCTGGGATCAGCTATAACTGACATACACTGTCATTACTAAATTAAACATGCCAAGGACTGTTATGGCATATCCATACACTCATAATACATTTTCACACTCTTTTCTTGTCCAAAGCAGAGGCAGCATGGCTGTAGGCAGGCTGCCTATTAGGAACCGTCTCTAGTGTATACTAACCCCTGAACAGTGGCAGGAAATTGTTAGGGAGCACACTGGTCACCACAGCCCAAAAGCTAGTGAAATAATAGTAGAGACAACTAAGGTTTGGTACCCAGGAACATTCCTTGGCACAGTAAAATTTACTACTGTAGGTGTAACCAAGGAGTACTTCTAATAAGTCTTCTAGGCTACTGCTGTATCTCTATTTTGAGGTATTTTTAGAGAATATTGCTTGGAAAAAGAGACCTCCTCACTGAGCGTTACCCCTTTTCAGAGCACACACAAAGACTAGAACTTATGTACCACTATACACGTTCTTTTTAAAAAAAATAAGTTATCCTTTTTGGAGATTTTGAGTTATGAGAACTTTCTAACATTGCTATCTAGTAGATGCTTAATGAATTGTGTTGAATTTTTTTAAAGGACTCAGAGCTGAGTACTTGGCAGCAACCAATAAAGATGCCTTGACAACTTCAGGTTCTTTTGGCACTAATGGTCTCCTTTTTATGACATCCTAGTAGATGCTTAATGAATTGTGTTGAATTTTTTTAAAGGACTCAGAGCTGAGTACTTAGCAGCAACCAATAAAGATGCCTTGACAACTTCAGGTTCTTTTGGCACTAATGGTCTCCTTTTTTATGACATCTGTAAAATTATTAACTAAAACCCCCATAACAATTACTGTTGCAAATTAATAAAGTTTCTTTCTTGCAAAACAGTAGAAGCTACACCCCAGCTCCCAATGTATAACTGAGGTTAAGTTCTGAAATGTGAAGAATGTATTTGGGAAAGCTGAATAGTTGCCATATTCTTCCACACTCAGCTATTACGTCCTAAAGTATATCTTTAAATTGCAGACCGCAGTGAAGTAGGAGCATGCATGGACATGAGGCGGGGAGAGGGGGTATTAGACTCCCAAGGGGAACTGCGTACCAGAAGCAACATCACTCAGAGGTGTGGCTAAGACACATACGGTGTCTGCATGAGCACTGTGACAAGACCTCTGCAGCACCATTTCTACATCAGCTACAAACTGTTTTAAATGCACAGCTTCATCTCAGTCCTGCCAACCTAGTACATGTGAGATGTGATGCTGTATCTAGCTTCTCCAAAGCTAGGATGATATACTGCAAGTTTGAAGGATGGCACTGGCCTTCCTTTCAGTCTGTGACCCCATGTAGCAGGAAGAGATGCTTGTACATCTGCCTCTTAGCTTGGAGACTGCTGCACTGTGCTGCAGCTGTGTGTGCTTCCTAGTGTAGCCCCATTCTGAAGAAAGTCCTGCTAGAAGGCTTCTTGTCTTCCCTCCCAATATTTGGAGAGGACTGGCACAGCCCATCTTCTATTATGTAGCCAGAAGTACTCATTGTGCACACATCCATTGTGTGAGCCCTTGTAAGAAGAGAAAGTTGGTCTCTGCCTGTAATGCATCTCAAGTTTCTGTAGTGTCTCCATTTTGGTTTTGGAGAAGATCTGTAAATTATTTTGTTAAACATAATTCATTAGGAAGGCAGTTTACTATGGATAAGTGTGTCCAGTTGTTAGGCGAAACAAATAGAAGTGATGCTTCACCGCAAGCCGTGACTGAAAGCAATTGGGCAATGTGTGCTACATGTCACAATTTGTTTTGCCATTTGTTGGATGTAATTCCTCTGATATGGAGAATTCATCTTCTACCCCCACCTCTCCTTTTTTAAATGACATTAGAATTTAAATCAAGAAGAGTTTCCCAGACAACCTTAGCATTCCTTAAATGCTAAAGACATTTCTTCTGTTTACTGTAAATGGGTAGAAAACAATCTTAAAAAGCCAGGCAAGCTACACCCTAGTTTACATCAGTCATATTAGCTATTTGCTGTGATTAGATTCAAAATTTATAAATGATCTTTACTTTTATTGCCTATCAGTTGCACCAAATGGGGTTGCATGTTTTGCCTCTATAAGTGTTCTTAAATGTCAGACTGATAGAAACAAATGCAGAATATCTTTGCTCAGAAGGATGTAGGAAAAAGCTTTGAAAAGAAACGTTGAGAACATAGACATAGTCTGGAGAGTGAAATTCTACTGCAGATAGAGCAATTTCTTCTTTTTCTTCCACACCCCTGATTTGATCCTGTTGATAACGGTCTATGTTATGTTACTGCATTAGAAGATTAAAATATTTTGGGGAGCTTATGCAGAGTGTCCCTGCAAGGAACAGTCCATCTTTTCAGACATGTCTGTGCAATTCTATAGAGCAGGATTTGAGATGGAGGTCATGATGAGCAGGAGAAGATCAGGAAAACTGGTAGGTCTGCTCCTACACAGATTTAGCAGCCATTCTACAGAGTCTGGGCGTGGGAGAGACCAAGGGGCTGCTGCTCTGCAACACAGTTAAGGAAGGAAGATAACTTTCATCCTAGCTTTATTACTATCAAGTATTTCTGCTAATAAATGTTTTTGTCCCATGGCAGTTTAAATATGCCACATTATTAAAAGGCACATAAGAGAAGAACAGAAAAGCTGGAAATTACAAGACTGTCTGTGCGTGAAGGCAATTTTCCAGAAGACTTAGATTGCTAATACATTCAAATCTTTCTAATATGATGCTGTATTTGGTATTTTTTTAAAATTTCTGCCAATTCAAATTATTACAATAATGTGATGAAAAAATGAAGACTGTTTCAGTGCTTGATGTTATCCCAAGCACTACTTAGCAGCAGTGTTTCCCCTACAGGTATATAAATAATTTCTTTTAAGGTTTCTACCCTCAGGTAGGTTTTTTCTATAGGTTTAGTGAACAAAACTTTCCTGTTTCTGTAGTGCAAGATGGCTACATCAATTTGAAGTCACAGTATAGAGCTCCTTCTATTGAATGGTCAGATAGCAGCTCTGGCTGGGTCCTAACCCATTGAGCTCCATGTTTTGAACCTTCCCTCATGGTCCTTTAATACAAGTAGTTTGCATTGTTATTGCTTTTTTTGGGCATAGTGGCATATGATGGTGGTGAAGGCTTTCCACCTGTTAGTCCTCCGTGGCACTAGGTACTTTTGTGATTTGGCCATGCTAGGCCACCAAACTATTGCTGGTTCCTCAAAGACATTCTAGGTGTGCAAGCATCATCTTCAGAAGCTAATGATTCTCTGTTGTGCTTGCTATGGGAGATGAATTTTACTATTTAGATGATAGGTGATGGATTCCAGATATGGTGAGGCATTTTCTGACAGTTTGATAAATCAGCCAGAATTTATCAGTTGTCCATACACAGTTTATTAGAATATTTGGTTCTACAAACACTCCTCAGACTATTTCCTAGTCTCCTGAGTGTGACCTACAGCTATCAGCTGGGTGGGTTTAGGTAGAGGAAACCTAATATTGAAATAAAACATAAAGCAGATTAAAGGAATATAAATTGGAAGTCAGCAAAAGGTAGTAATTACTGTTGTTGAAATACAAGATCAGCTGGAGCAGCTGACTTCTTGCACTGACTAGCACCCCAGTCTGCCAGCATTGCATGTTTTAGAGAAGGATTTTGAAAGGCTTAAACTAATTCTCTACGCAAGCAGGGTATTCACTACCAGTTTTAGTGAAGTAGAACATCTTGGTTATAATTTTTTGTCTTCTTTCACTAACCTCTATTAGGTTTTTTTGTAATTTTTAGTATTGAGAGCAATAATAATTAAGCTAACTTAAGGTATGAATACAACATAGTCCTACAGGTCTACTGAGATAATGGGAAAATATTATTTTAGATATTTTAAAATTTAATCATACATGCTTTTTTTTTTCCTCCTTCTTCAAATCAAAAAGGTGATAATTTCCATTGCTGAATTGCTTTTGTTGTATTAAATAATTTTACAGTATACTCTAAGAGTAACTTTAGATCTTGAAAATTTCATTAGTAATTTGAATGACGGTAATAGTAATGGAAGTGCAGGTTTGGGATAATATGCTTGCCTTCAAAACGAAAGGTTCAATTTTAATCAGAATTAAAATAAGAAGACTTCCTGAAAGGGAGCTGTGATACATCTTTATTGGTGTACATGTGGAGAGCCTGCTGATATCAGTGGTTCACATGGACTGCGAATGGTCCCACAAGTTCTGGTAACTTGAGGTCTTCATCTCCTAGAGTGGTATCTTTAATTTCTGTTGTTGGGGATATAAGTGTGTGCAGAGAGGTGAAGGACTAAATATTGAGTGAGCAATTTCCTCCTCTTTTCAAGGAAATTGATCTTTTTATCACCAAGTGATTTCTGAATTTCTCATTCTGTTAATCAAGATAGCACATTATTTTTGCCTTTCAGAAAGACTCAGACATGTATACTTTAATTTTACAGTGTTGCTTTTCAGAATGGAACTTGCATTTAGCACCTCTGGCTTCCTACGTAGCACATTAGGAAGAGATTTGGATGTGTTTAGCAAAATGCACAATTTCACTCAAGACTATTAATCCCAGGCTATCAAAATTATTTTTGACAGACAGAATTGCAGATGATTTAACATTCAGAAGTACCAGAATGCCGAGGGAAAATAGATGTTTAAAAAAAAAGAAACCCCAAAGAAACCACAACACCCCACCCCCCTCCCCCACCCCCCCAAAAAACCCACCAGGAATCTTAAGCATGAGAGTCACTTTGTAGAGCTAAGATGAACTAGAACTTAGTCACGCTAAATGCCCTTAAAAAGCTGAAGACTAGAGCTCCTAGCACGGCCTCCAGCCATGTAGTGCTTCCATTTACAAAGCTTCAGCAACGTGAAGAAGATTCACTAGCTTTAACAAATTGAAGGGAGCTTGGGAGGAAGATTAGTAATAAAATTAATTAAGATATTTATAGCTCCTTCTTACCGCTAACATGTTCATGTGTGCGTTTTATGCCTCTGACCTTGCAGCTTCATAAAAGGTTGTTTACTTTAGGAACGTGTGATAAACCATGTATTTGTAAACTCCTATAAGTATTAGTTTGTGCAAAAAAAATTATAGTGCATCATTTAAAATTAAAGCAATTCACTTTACATAGAAAAATGCCATTAGCAAAGAGATGAGAATTATACTTGGTGTTAGTTTGCTGTAGATTTTTAAAGAAATTATGGTAATCTAAACTGTATGGAAATTCATAACCTTCTGCTATAAAACAGCTGCACTTTTCATAACTAGTAAAAATTATGCATATTTTATATGTGTCAGATTAACTGCTGGGTTTGGTTTTTGCCAGAGCTGCTGTTACGAGATAAGACACAAGTATTAAGTTCATCTTTTTAGAGCTCATTCTGTTATTGCTACTGTTATTATTCTTTCCTTTTTTCTCCCTTTTCCACTCCCTTATCTCACTGTAATCATTCCCACTCCATCTCCAAAGATCTTTTTTCAAACAGGCTTAAGTCTGTTGTCGAAAATGGTGTGAGTACACTATTAAGAAGGTGATAGAGTGATGCTCCTGGGCTTTTGCAGTGGAGCAAAGTTATGAACGAGTAAATGTTTGATATTGAAAAGTAAGTGTTTTAATTCCTGTTTTTTTAACATTTCTCTGAATCCTTACCTTTCAGTGCTTATGCCCTGTCTACCCATTTTTTATGTCTTCCGTGTTATTAACGCTGAACTAAGAGTGAGATTGCTTATCTGATTGCTTATTGTCCTGTAAGCAGTGGTGTTTTCCAAATAATACTATCATGATTCATGATAGAACACTCATTTCAGAGAGCAATCTTTAGTATAGCTCTTTCAAGGAACCACAGTTTGTCCTTTAGTTATGCACAAAGCTGAGCGAAAGGCATCTCACTAGGCGATACTGACTCCTCATAACCTCAACCTCCCAGGTCCTCTAGCTAGACAAATGTGCTGTCTGCGCAGGGTATTAACTCTAGACCTTGTTCAGGAGCTTCTTGTCTTATTTCATCCTATGCAAAGCAAGCAGCTGATGCTGAGTAATAAACACCTCATTCCCACTTTGCAAAGCAGAGGTGGGAGTTCTCTGTTTCCTTCCCTTCTTTCTCTGCAGCTGCTCCCCTTCTCCATTTCAGACTGTGATATATCTGCTCGAGAGCTGATATTAGAATACTTGACCAGAGGTTTCAGGTTGCTTCCTTTTGTATTTATTGATGTAGGTGAAATTAATTTTGAATGATGAGTTATTTCAATTACATAGCCTTTTCTCCCTGCCTGTCTTTAGAAAGAATCCTTAACTGTCTTAGCTATACATACTGTAATTACTGTTTTCTACAAGCTTATTATTCATTGGTTTAAAATAGAAAATCCATTACTAGGGAAGAAGAAATCTCAGTGTGTCTACTGTTAATCTGGATATTTTTTCCCATCTGGTTTCCTAATAATGATAGGTTGTGAAAAAAGGATGTTTATATTTACAGCTGTAATGAACTGCCTGATCACATGAAGAATTGGTAGGGGCCTGCTGGGGATAATTCATGAAGGAGGAAGTGAGACACAGAACAGAAGTGCTGAGCACTGTGTGTAATTAGGAAATCTGCAGCACATTCTTACGAACTGTGACCACTCATCTGCGCTGCATATTTGTCCTTAAAGGCCTGATCCTGTGAGATATTGACCATGATGCTTGCAGGGTACAGTTCTCATTGATATTAGTGGGAACTAAGGGCATATGTCACCTTGCATGAACATATGCTTGGAGGGCTAACATCAGTTACCTCCCGCCATGTGAGTGCCAGCTTTGATCCATCACAATGCAGTCTCCCAGATGTGTCCTGGGTCAGATCTCTGTGCTCAGCCAGTACTGTTCACCTAGAGGGTGAGTCTCCTATCTCACTTCTGTACCCCTTCCAATACCTGGGTGCCTATTTGAGCTAGCACAGCTCAATTACTGTGGCGAAAACCCTCAGGGTTTTGTGGATAGGTGCGTCTCCGTGTGTGAGTGGTGATGGGGTATTTACTTTTTAAAAAGAGGAAAACTGGTCAGAGAAAGAAAATGCAAAGCTTATTTCTCCTTCTGGAGGAACTGCAGGCTGATGGGCTGTTTTATTCAATTCTGTTAAAAGTGCTCAAAATGTACTTACACCACCTCATTGATTATCATGACAAAAAATACACAGGAGGAATTTTGCCGGAGGCAGAGACAGCACCAGAATGTCTGGCAAGTATATTGCCACTTAAAAAAATGATCTTAACCTCTGCTTTTAATCAGCATCTTTAGGAAATTTGTTTGTTGAGGGTGTGTGTGTGTTTGTGTCTGTCTCTTCCTTCCCCTTCACTTTCCACATTGTAATGGAAATGCGGGATGCCTGTGCACAATCTTTCACCTCTGACAGCATGCACTGCATACTGCACACAGCTGTCATGGTAATGACAAGTCTGGTGCACCAGGATAATTGGGTACTTGAAGAAGATTCATAAGGCAATATGCTGCACAGCACTGTGTTGTGCCCTGGGGCAAGAGGAAAGAGAGAGAGGGTACCAGGCGGAGTAGGGAGTCTATTTGTGAGAAATGATAATCTAGTAATGGGATTTTGTTTGCCTATGAAGTGGTTTCCTTTATGGTCACCCGCCCCACAGAATTACGTTAAGGGTTTCAAAGTTGGTTTGTACTACGTAGGAAATTGGGTTCCGTTTTATAAGTAATGGAGCTGAAATATCCCAGTGGAGTGAAGGAGGTGAGTGTCGTCAGAATGCTGTGGCTCTCAGTGAGAAGTAGTTCGGTGTCAAACCACACTATAATCCTGCTGTCTGACAGCTCATTATTAAGAAACAACAAGAACTGACTTTATTACTGTAGACTATAGTTGGCTTATCTGCAAATTAGCATCTTTTGTTCCCTTGTGACAGATTCTGTCTCCTTTTCTGGCATCTGTCATGAGGTGTTAAAGGGGAGCATATTTTTAGAGTTTAATGTGATAACCATTAACTTCTGATCTCTTTTTCTGATACATCTCCTTTTTCATTATTGTTGAAGTTATTTGTCTTGGAGTGAAGATGAAATGCTTGGAGACCATGTATTTATGTGCACTGATACTGATAGTCTGTGTAATGCACTATTAGATGTTTAACAGATTATTCATTAAAATTTTTATGATGGCTTCGCTCCAGCAAAAGGAGAGGAAGTGTTGGTCACCATTAAAAGCAGCAACCTAGGATTCAGACCTTGCATCTGAATCTCTGATTCATTTCTGCGTCCTTGAACAAGTCATTTAATCTCTTGGGATGATGGAAATAATAGCCCTGGTACCTCACCAGTACGTTGAGAAATCTAATTAATTACTGTTTATATAGCACTTGGGTACCAGTGAATGACTTGTGGCAGAAATATGAAGTACTATTAGTAATAATAGGTTGGAAAAATTAAAACCTGCCAATATTGTTTTGCCTGGAGAGTTTTTTGTGGTATCATACAAACAGAATTTCCATTAAAAAAAAAAAAGTCATTAAAAAATGAGATCTATAATGCAATTTATGCTGCAGATAATATAGATAATGATACCAGCGTAACACAATACCAGCACTTGTAAACAAGAGCTGACTTGCAGTTATGTAGAGGAAAGTCATGTGCTGGAAAAGCTTTTCCAGCATCACCAATTTTGACTATTACAGAAAATGAAACATGTGTCAAGACATCCTTATCTTATTAAGAATAATGAGGTTGACACAGGCCACAGAGGAGTGCTGGAAGAAGCACTCCTCTAACCACCTAAATGGTGAATTAGGCTGAGCTTCCTTTACATACATCTTGACACAGAACTTTTTACAAAGAACATTTATTGTTTTGTAGATCTACCACCCTTTGGGAGCCCAAGTTTTTGAATACCCTTCAAGGAAATTAATTTGCTGAGTTTTTAATTTTGCAGTAACATATTCAACAAGTGATCTAGAAGCCAGCATGCTCTCTTCATATATCTGCTGTTTCTGGCAGACTGAGACTATGTATTTTGAGTGTGTTTGGTCTTCATCTGAACAGAAGCTTCCCTTCATTCCCCCTCATTCCTCTCATCAAAAAATTATCTGAGCTTTTTCACTGCATCCCTATCCAAAGATGCCTTTGTCTTTTAGCCACCCAAGGAGGACTGTCTTAGGACAGCCCACTTTGCACTGGCTTTACATGGAACTTCTAGGCGTGATCCTGCAAGGTGCAGAGCGCTGCCACCTCACAGTGTCCTCAGTGGGAGATAACAGCTCTTCATGCCCTCAAGAGGTTATATTATTCTAATAGTTATATTAGAAATGGATAAGTTAAAAGGCAGCATACAAGTGGAAGTCATGAACTATTTAGTTACTGAGTCGCTGTGTTAGCTTTGCATTTTGATGACTTCTGATTAAAACATTTTCATTTTTTAAGTATTGAAGTGGATAACCGTATACTAGTCCACACTTTATTTGCCTAACTAGCATTGTACACAGCTCCCTCAGATAACTCATAATGTATATGCAAGCCCTAAATACACAGGACCTTTGATCAACAGTGTACTCTCTTGGCCAAATTTTCCTGAGAATGGACTATAATTTGTTTTCGCTCCTCTGAGAGCTGCAGACCTAAATTATCTCTTTGGATCTTATTTTTCAGTGCAGTGATGAAGCACAAAGGGTTATTTTTTGTGATAATACCTCTGAAATCTCTAATGCCCAATCTTTATTATTTGTTAGCACCGAGGTGATTCATGCTATACTGCATGGAAGTATGTCTCTGTCTTCTGAATTCTGAAGGCACATAATGCAGGAAAATTTCACTGCCCAACTGATAGTCCCATCTGGATATCTGGAAAGCTCTGAGGCTGTGGTTTTTGTTGCTGTTTGTTTTGTTTGTTTGTTTGTTTTTAATTCAGTGTTCCTTCTTTAAATACAGCAAGACTCAACCTTAGGTTCACTTAGAAACAAATTACTTAGTTTTTCAATAGGAAGATAAGTGCTAGTACAAATTCAATATATTGTAAAGAACTTTATTCTTGTTGTGTTACAGATGAAAGAAAAGGTCAAGTAAGGAATTAAATTTGTAGCAAATCAGGCGTAAGTCTGTTACACTACTTTGTATGCCGTGAACTAAGGAGTAAGCTTCAGAAGGTATCATGGTTTGTCCTCTGCGGGCTTTTAGGGTTTTTCATTCCTACCCCATTGGCTTTAGTTCACTTTAAAGAATCTTCCACGGGAATCCATACAACTGAAAGCTTATTTTACTCTGTTATTGCACAGAATGATAACCTGGGACCTTAATTCATTTTGTGAATGTGCTGCGTGTTGGTGATGGCAGCAGGCAGATAACCAAAGACACTTAGAAAACCAAGTGAAGACTGTGGCCTGGATTTCTAGCTGCCCAAAAATGCTTGGTTGCAGCTCCTGATTCTGATGAAAGTCTGTGCTGATGTGGGCCTAGTACAGTCTTTTTTTTTGAGTCCATTGTGTATATAAATTGACTACAATACTTAGTAAAACAGAGCCCTAACCATATTATCTTATTTCCTTTAACATGTTTGTTACGTTGGGTGATAGAGAGGTAAAGGTTAGATATGCCAGGTGGGATGATCGGCCTACAATCTGTCGCTGTTGACCTGCCAAAAAGGCAGGTTGTTGCATTTGAGGATTTGACCTGTGGTATTTAAAGTAATAAGACTGAGCCTTGTGAAACTATTGGGGTGTGAGTGCATGTACTTGACCAGGTGGAGACCTGCAGTAGGTGGGGGAACTTTTCACATTTCAAATTTCATTTACAGGAAACATGCACGTTCCCCAAATGAATTTAAACTTCTGCCTCTTTAGTTTGAAGAATCGGGATTCTTCATCCTTACCTATTTGTATCATATTAAGAAGACTTTTGAACCTCAGGACAAGCATATTCCAGTTTAATGATACCTAAGGGGTTAGGCTTTCACAGAATCACTACAGAATCACTAAGGTTGGAAAAGACCTGTAAGATCATCAAGTCCAACCTTTCTTTGCTTTCCATAATTTTTGCTAATTACAAATGTGCATGTGAAGAACTAAATTGTAGAACAAATAAAGACTAATACTTATAAATACTTTCACTCATCAGGTTCATTGCTGCTATTAACAATCTTTAATCATAAAAAAATACGGGTATAAATTACTGTTATTCACAGAGGTTTATTTCTCATATGAGATTTTTGAGACCCATTAACCATATCAGCTAGTAATTTTAAGGAAGTCCACATTCCCTAGTCTTGAATGAAAAAATGTTAACTTTTAACCCTAAGCAGAGTATATAAAACCACAGTAAAAATTATGGTTACGCAACATGACCAATAAATCACAAAATACTGTTCAGTAACAGCCTGATGTTCGACATCTGAATTATAGAGTTTATACACATACCAAATTCTCTAGACATAATAATCTGTAATTAATGGTTTCATTTTAATATCAACTAAAGAGAATCATGAATGGTTGGAATGAGAGAACCTACTTTTAATAAGTGAATACATCTTTTAAGTGCTAATTAATTCACTACTTGTTCATCTTTCACCATTCATCTTCTCTTTTTTTCTTTCTTTTCTTTTGAAGACCATTGTTGCAGCACGTTTTTGCTCGGTGCCTTGAGCTTATATGCAAAACTGTCAGATATTCAGATTGGCCTGCATTTTAAAAATTATAAATGTCACATTTATTTGGAGGAAGCTCTTCAGTCTTCCCTTGTTTTTTATTTTTATTTATTTATGTAGAAAAAAAACCCCAACAAAATTATCCTTGTTTCCCTGCTCCACAGAAAAGTAGGTAACAAAGGAATTAATGCCTTAAGGATGGCAGAGTTACCCTTAAGCCACAAACACAGGTCTTTAGCACTATAGGCCAAGAAAATCTCTGAGGAAGTCTGTTTCCATTTTTGCAGAGCCTGTAGGATCCCTAATAAGGACTTCTTTTGTTGTGACTTTAGGACCCTTCTCACCTTTTGCAGCCTGTTCCCCATGGTAGGCTATTAGCAGCATTGGTAGGTGGAAGCCTCATGAAGTCTTCCCTGCTGCAGCTACTACAAGGTATAAGCTACTTGGGAGGCTCTTTGGCATAATCAACTGGGATATCCATGGAAATCAGATGGTATATTTATTATGGTAACTGTTCCTTGGCTCCTTCATCTCTTGTCCTAGACATACCCATGATTCACAAGGAATCGTAATATCACAAAGAAATGATAAGAGCTGTCTGAGGAAGAGCTCGAACAGAGCAGCGGCTCCTCTACCTGTTGTCACTCTTACCCTACTCACACAGGTTTAGTTGATCTGGTGGCTTGCTTTCTCTTGAGTTATTTTGATGAGACCATTGGGATCAGTATCCAGAAAGTAACAGAACTGTAACTGAGGTATGAAAGTAATTTAATAATCAGTGCATATATGATGCTCTGATTCAATCTTTTGTATCTGAGTGTTTTTTATGAGATATGGGAACAGGGTAGGAAAAGGCAGACAAGAAACTGTCCTGAGGCATTAGTTTAAATTTTGATGATATTTTTGACATGCGTGGTATGCTGTGGAAGAATAGAGAGTTGCTCCTCAGGGGAACTAGCACATTCTTTTATGCAGGTTGAGGCTTAATGTGACCAGATTGACAATACTGAAGACACTATTTCAAAGTGAGACACAACAAAGCACTACACCGTTTAAAAATAATATTATTGGAAACAATGATGGTAAATGTGATTTGCTGGTGGTAAATTGAAATCACTGATTAAATTACACCTTGGGCTAATAAATTCACTGGGGGAACAGTGCAGAGCAAGTGCCAACACAGCACAGCCCTAAGGCATAAATAAAAGTTATCTAATTGATGGCAAAGATAAATCAGAATAGAAGCAAGTGGCTTGTTAATGTGCTTACATAGAATTCATTACAGCTGGTGGAAAAAGCTCCTCCTTCCTCTCTGCATGCTTCACTGCACAAGACAACCCTGGTGTCTGTCACTTTTACCCACCTGAATTTGTTATCCTAAAGTTTCTCATGCATGTGGGTTCTTTTGAGGAGGTACAACAGGTATCTGTGAGATATTCCATTCTTACTAGACTACATCATGGTTAAATTGACACTTGAGCTGTCTTTAATTGCTTTTCTATTTTTTTTTCTTTTGCTCAAGAAGCCCTGA
Source organism: Gavia stellata (assembly GCF_030936135.1). Classification (NCBI taxonomy): domain Eukaryota; kingdom Metazoa; phylum Chordata; class Aves; order Gaviiformes; family Gaviidae; genus Gavia; species Gavia stellata. The sequence goes on from NC_082595.1 coordinate 40,011,762, forward strand.
ATATTTTATCAGGAGATGTCTTTAGTTAGTGGAGTGAGTCAGGGTCCCAAGCTGATTTCAAACCTACCTCTCTCAATATAATGAATGAATTTCTGAACCAGCTCTGATGGGGAGCTACAGTTGTTTCTAGTCAGTGCAATTGCCTGTACAGAGGAAAGGGGATGAACTCTTCCAAGATGCTTTCCTTGGAGTGGACATGAGATCAAAGTCAAGTTTCAGTCTGATGACTGAGCAACCATCAAATGTCACTCAAAAAATGTGGTATGGAAATTATCCATTCTTTGTAAAATACTTTGCAGTATTCTTGGTTGCTGCTTTGGGCTATATGATCATGTGGTGAGCAAATGAATGCTTCAGAAACACCCATTCATTGCATAAAAAAGTGAGTCTGATTCTGCAGCCTTTGAGATTTATCTCTAGGAGAAGTAAATGGGAATTTGGATATCATACTTCTTCAGACTTAGTTCTTTACTTCTATACTAATACATCTGTTAGATCAGAGTAAACTCTAGCACAAACAGGTAACCATCACTGCATATACTGTGCTGTCTCACCTGCTGCTATTTATGGTTGTGTTCTGCTCTCAGTGCCACTAAGACTCTTAGGTAACTCTGCTACACTGAAGAGATTTATTATTCTTCTACAGATAGCTGAACAGAACTTGTCCTCAAGCTGACAATTAGTAAGAATCTAGTAACTTCACAGTTTCTTTGAGATGGGAATTTTGTGATTGATATTCACTGTGTTTCTGCAGACTAAAACTTAAACATAAATACTCATGTTCAAATAACAGCAGCAGACTTCAGCTTCAGTAGGAATCCCAGAAGTGTTTTCAGTTGTGCAGTTAAAGGCAACCACCTGTCCCACAGAAGACAAAGTGTCAAAGAGTATAAAAGTGTTACAAATGAAAGTAACTGTTGCATTTGAAAAAAATAACAAACTGAAGTTCAAACCTGACAGTGATAAACCCTGAAAGACTTTATGGTCCTTCTACGCTAGCACTAGCAGTCTGGTTTTTCATTGTTCTTTGAAAGTTTGGAGCTGCGATTTAGTGGGGAATTCTCTCTTTGAGGTAGAAGATGTAATGGCTCAACTTTTCCTTTTTCAGTAAGTTAAGAAAAGAGGCAAAAATTGCCTTACTTGAAATGATTGTATAGTTCTCCAGAGACAGAATGATTAAGCAATCATAATAACCTTATTGACTTATTTTACCTGCCTTGTTGAGTGGACACGTCATTCAAATGGATGCTAGTCAGCATTGCACAATCCTTTGAAGCACGTTGCTGATTTTTTTTTTTTTCCATCATGAAGTGCAATTTCAGGCACTGATGAGTTTGTAAAGAGAGGCAAGGTGAGTATCAGAAAAAATGATTGTAGTGAATGGGAGAGTGGAGTGGGAGGAAACTGACTCTGTGTTAAAAAACCAGGTTTTATACATAATAAGATAAATGGGTTAGTGTACATTTTCATCTCCAGATGAAAAATTGTCTTTGTTGTTGCAGTATATTTTTCTCTAACCTAGCTAATAGATATGTGTATCTACAGATTGTGGCCAATAATATTCAATTCTGAGTGCGAGAAACTGTATATTGAAACAGCTAAAATAGGTTTGTCCTGATTGAGGTTCCAGCAGCCTTTGCTAAAGCCATTTCTCAACACCTCTGAAAAGAATTTCTTTTGCAGGAGTGGCTAATTGAAGGTGCTCAATTCCGAGGTAAAAATGGGCACATTTTTTATGCACACAGACATTCATTCAGAGTCTAATGCTTTATATACCATGTGCCTGTATATGCTGAAAGCTATCCATAACCATATCCATACGGAAGGCTCTTTTTCCTGGTGCATCCTATAGTGCTCATACTCAGTGGCAGAGTAGAGTGGTCAGCCCATAGCAGCCTCTGAATGAGGTATGACAGAAGGAAGTTCTGGAGGTAAACTGAGTAAGAGTTAACTGTCATTTGCTCCTTAGTCTAGAGGCTGAAGAAAAAGAGGTGATGGAGCAGCAGGGACTTTGTGGAGGGCTACAAAACCAGCTCCCACTTTGGAAATGGATTCTGTACCTTCAAGGCCTCTATAATTCCTTGCCCAAAGCCAGCTGCTGCTGCTGCTCTTATGCATGGGGAGGAGTAGATTTCCCCTGTAATAAGTACAGCTGTCTCTTTAGCACTGAAATGCATTACTTATTATAAATGGCAGCGATGGAAAACCTCCTGAGAGTATTGTCATGGCTTTGTGCTATCACATGCCTTGACATCCTCATTCAAGGGATTAGAGGTACAAAGAGAATGTTCAATGAGCTGGTTAAATCATATAAACTTTTTTTTAAATTCTCATTAAAAAACTTCAAATAGCTACTGCTTTTACCAACAAAGGGGAAAAAAAGCCTAGTAAAAATCTGCTGCTGTAATTCAGAAAATTTAAGGCAGTGTTTATATTAGAAATATTGGGCAAAGGTGTATCTTGCTGAATGTTGCAAACCTTTTGCATTATAAACAGCAAAAATGCCAAGGTACATTTTGTATTAATCAGTCAAAATGCAGAAAGTAAAATCTAAAACCTCATAGAGCAGCAAGAGGATATTCCTCAGGGGCTATTTCTGTGGAATTGCCTGACTTTTGCCATTGCACAGTCCAGATATCCAGCTATTGATTTAAGTCTAATTATATGCTTTTTAGTAATGTGTATTGGAACAGGTTTCAGGAATGGAGTAAGGTGGTTGAGAAACAGAGGTAAAATGCATGGATAATCAGGAGTTGAGGAAGATAAATTCAGAAATGTCTTTGAATTGTGAAATAATTTTGTGCTCATGAGATGGGAGAATCACATAATCAGAAAGCCATTTTATTGCAGGCATAAACACATGTTTTGTTTAGCATTTTTGCTATTATAAATGAACATTTCTTTTGCTCACTATTTGGAGCCCTGTAAAAGCAGAATTAATATGCTCATTTAGTTTGCTTGTAAAATGTACTGAAGAAGGGCAACTAGTTTTCAGACTGAAACAGAGAGACAGAATGGAGGAAACAGGAAAAAAGAACCAGAAAGAATTAGATGAATACCACCTTGGCTTGTCCGTCTGGTTCCTTCTTTCCTTCATACGTCATCTTTTTATCCTCCTCTTGGCCATCTGCTTTGTTAGCAGCTCCCACAGGTGCTGGGAAGATGAGCATATATAGCAAATAGTTTCCATTTACTGGAACTGGGGGTTGTTCTCTCATTATAAAAATGCCAACCACTTTTGACCACCTTCTGAACCAAATACTTCATTAAAAGCTCCATGGGAATTCAGCAAAAGAAAGTCTCCCAGTTCAAGCATAAGGTAGGCACCTGGTGGTTGGGGGCTTTTCTATAGTCCTCCTAGCAGCTGTGGATTTAAAGTTTCTGCATTTGAAAGGTTCTTTATTAAATGAGAGTAACAAAACAAAGCAAAAAAAAAAAAATAAAAAAGTGAACCAAAGCTCTTTCAAGGCTCTCGTATATTACTGTGAGGTTTCTTTAGATTGAATAATATGTGTAGTACTGAACATAACTAACAGTACTTTGCAATTCTCTGTTTTGAGATTTCTAAATTAGTGGTGAGAATGTTGAGGGCCAAGTGAATAACGGTTATTCCTTGAAGGCCTGTTCTAGCAAAACACTTAAGAACACACAATACTAAACAGGCAAAAAGAAAAAGAAAGTAGTAGTCAAATAAATAAAAGTTAATGCACCTGGAATATATGTACAGCAAGAATGAAGACACACTGCCTGTTTCACAGAACCCTTAGCTTGCTAATTTACACATATTTAGTAAGAACAATTAGAACTTTATTTGGATAATAGTTGCAAATCAATATTTGAAGGTAAGATTTTACAAGAAAGGTAAGTAGAGAACTACAAAAAATAGATATTATATAATTTCCTATCCTGTCATTACTATAATAATAAAAAGAACATTTTTTCTCTTTTTGATCAGATTCCTAATGATTTTCCTTAGTGAACTGATTCTCTTTCTTCATTTTCTCCTTGTTCAGAGCATGATTCATCACAAAAAATATTTGTTGTAAAAATAGTTGATCTCAGTAGTAGTCTGAATTAGAAAGAGATCATATATTCAGGAGGACTTGGTATCAAAGTTAGGCATTTGAGAAGGTCCTGAGATGCCTGCCTGTAGCAGTGAGCACCCAAAGACCTTGACGGTTCTGGTTGTGACTTACATTGGAAAATAGTACAGTTTGAAAGTAGAGGCTAAATTACCTACCCTAAACCAGCATTTGTTCACTAGGATGACTATTTTAAGCATTTCCCACTCAATACTATGAAGTGTGTCAAAATCTTTGCGTGCACACAGCTTCCTTATCTTTTCTGAGCTTCCACAAGACAGCAGCTGAACAGTTGTTTTATTTAATAAAGTCTTTGGGTTGTGTGGACATCTGACCTTGTTGCTAGATAATTTGATTGCACTTTTTTCCCAAGTAATTATCTGCACTGAAGTTAGACAGTCCCAGAATATTAGGAAATGAGTAATGGAATGATAGACTTTCTTAAGTGACAAATGAGTCATGCAGATTCCATTTACAACTTGGGTGATATCCTTATCAAATTCTTCTTTTCTGAATCATCTGGTTAACTAATTGTGTTTATTGTTCCCTATGGAAGAACGCTACAAGGTACTGCTCAGAAAAGCCAGTGAGGGCAGAGGTGATAGACAGAAAAATATTACTATATTTATTATAAATATTCATTAATAATATTAATTATTAAGAAATACTAAATATTAACATAACTTTTTTTCTGCCTTAACGTTTGTAGATTATCTCATTTATCTTTTTTCCCTTGTCAGTCTCACTCTAATTTAGTCTAAATTACTGCATGGAATTAAGATGTAACTGCAAAACAGGTATATTTTTCTGACTCTCCCTTTCTCATTGCCTCCTGAATGATTAACTTCTGTTTGCTTCTAATTAGAAAAGCCACATTAGACTAAGCCACAAAGCATGTCAAAGAGTATGCAAATAATGCAGAGTACTTGAAGGCACCTAGGGCACTGTGCCTTTAAATGCCCTGCATGGTTTATTAAACTATAATTGCACTCTCTGAAATGTCATATTGCAATTATATCCTGAGTTATTAATTAAAAGAAAAGAAACTATAAATGGTAAAAGATAATTTTGCCTGTGAAAAGCTTTATTGAGATTTTAGAGAAGGGCATTCAGGCAAAAAGTCATTTGTGAGAAAAGTTCCCACTGAAGGAAAATTAGATGTTTTGATCGCCTTCTGGGGAAGTGAACCTGCATCTATTCTCAACAGGTTGGGAACTGTAGCTAAAATACAGTGAACCACAGAGGAAGAATTGTAGGTGATAATGACAGATACTTACACAAATTCATTAACACCAACCTATATAAGGGAGGTCTCATTTTCTCTAGTCATATCTTTGAGAAAAAAAATTGTTTACTTGTTGGAGTTACCATAACATGGAAGTTATTAACGTTCTTTAAAAATCGATGCAGATGATGAAACTTCTGAGAGTATCACCAACATTACCACTGCTACTAGTAGAGCTGGAGGTTACATGCAATTCTTCACTGTTTATGAATGGCACTCCAGAAGAATAGTGTTTAGGCACCTGATAGGAGTTTATGTTCAGTTTTCTACAGAATAACACAGCTTTTTTTTTATGGAATTTAATTTTATGACATACAGAGCAGACCTAAAATGGCTGTCTGCTAAAGTAGGAAAGAAATCTAGAAGCCACAACTCACTCTTATATGACTTCTCTTTAGAAGTTTATGATTTAATTCATCCTGAAAATGAGGGATTTCAGTTTGGCTGGAGCTTTCTGGTATAAAAGGATCAGTTTCTTGGGTCCTTTTGTGTGAGAATGCATTTATACTTCTCGGAAATCATTGTGCTGTTGGACTGTATTGCTGAGATGGAGCACGTTGAAGCATTTGTTGGTTCTTCTTTTCTATTAAAGCATTCCTCCTGTGCAAGCTGCATGCTCACACATTGTTTTGCATCTGATGTCAGAAAATATATCTGGCAAGGTGCAGCATGTGTTTCTGTCTACATGGATATTCTCAGTCAGACCATAAATAGACTATGTTTTTACCCCTCTCTATATAAACATGGGAATATTTTTTCCTTCTTCAAAAGAATCCTACAATTAGCTGTCTGTGGGAGAGGGGAGGGGGAGGAATATCCATCAGATTACTTCGTAGGTTTGTCTCCAAAAACAATTTTTCAGTGCTTATGCATACTAGCGGTAGGTCAGGATGTGTGCAGTGCTTCTGAAAAGATTATACCACAGTAGCTGTTTCTTCCTCTAAGCATTGTTCTGTCAGTGAACGTCATAAGGTTGCTAATGTTGGGAGAGCGTTAAAGTTACGTGTTTTCAGCATATGGCTTTTATTTAATTACAGAGAGACAGAGGAAGCTGGGTCAGGAGGTACTGGCCAAGGAGGAACCAAGAACAACTTTTAAAAGTCAGCTTTTATGTTAGTCTTCCAGGTGTAAGTAACCCTTATTATGGTCAAAGGGGCTGCTGGAATGAATGGAAAAGCGTACAAATAATAAATAAACTGTACCCTAAACAGCACAGGAAGACAGCTTTTTATGATAAAAAGGCTCTAGCTCCTATCGTTTTCTTTCAGCTGTTGGGAGAAGAATAAGCTCAGGTGGTTGATTATTTTGTGGAATACTAATCAGAATATGCTTTTTGGTATACAGTGTCTTTTAATTGAGAGAACAAGAGGCCAAGAAAAGAAAATAAATATTCTTAGAGAGATTTTTAAACATGTCATTGAATGAAGAAAAAGCAAATCCTCTCCTCCTGTTAGGAAAAAAAAAAACCCAAAGCCCCCACCACATCGAGGTACAAAACTCTTTAAATTCACCTTTGTATAGTCTCTTTCGGAATGTGTCGGGCACAAATGCGTTTAGGATAGTGAGTTTCACTGGATAGAAAGGATAGAAAGTTTCACTGAATCTGGTGTCCCAGTTTGAGAGTTGCTGGAGGAGAGGAGCACTTCTTGGAGACAGGCCACTGTTAAGCCCCTTCGTCTCATGGGAAAAATGAAACAAATATGTTTTTTTTCCACAGAGCAAACAACTGTAAAAAATAATCTGTCTGAACTGCCAGAAAGTGGAGTACATACTGGAATGAATCAGGAGCTTACTGCCTCATTGTAGCCAGTGATATCTGGCAAGCTCACAGATGTAAAATAGTAAAACATTTATATCAGTATATGATTTTATCCGCTCTCTCCCTCTGATAGAGGCTGTATTTCACCTTCTGTTTATTTAATTACTTGTATTAGAAGTACATCAAATTTAGGAGCTCTTGGAAGTAGCTGGGGAGAATAGGTGAGCAGTTTGTTCCGAAGTAGAATGTTTACTGAATAAAAAATGGTGTAATCATCTAATTGTTCAAAACCTCTGTTATAGAAAGAAAATATTATGCCTTTCAGCAATAGGCTATAAAGAATTTATTCCATGATGTTTGATACCATTTACTTCTAAGGGAGAACACACTTTTAATCAAATCAAGAATTCTTAAACCTAAATACTTTCTTGCCAGTAGGTATTACAGCTCTTTCATTAACGCATGTTTAAAATAATATCAATATAAATGTAAAGCTAAAATCAAGTTCAATTTTTTTGTTATTTTACTAGTACTATTTGGACTCATTAGCAGCCCATCAGTAGGGTCAGGATTTGAAAAGCTCAAAAAGTTTGATCTGTTAATTGCAGTGAACCTACATTATCATTATTGTGAGGTTCTGAACCAAAGCATACATTTAAATAACTATTTAATTGAAAAGTGTTAAGACAGCACTGAAGAGACTGTGCCATGAAGGTATAATAAAAGTGAAGTCATAGTACTGTAAAAGACTCATATTTTGGTACTTTTACATTACTTTTAAATCCTTATAAAACTTTAGAAATAAGTTTTTCAACTCTGTACATAAAGGAATAATGAAGAATTGGATTTTCTACACTGTAAGGCTGCACTGAGCTTAAGCACAAGGAGCTGTGGACTGACTGTGTGAGAATGGGAATTACTGCATCTGAATATCCAGAGCTTAATGTGCTTAGTTCTGGAGAACTGCATAGTTTAAACCCCAGCTTTCTGAGGAAATGTGCAAATAAGATTGTCGGTTTGGAATTAATAATTTTGAAGGAATCTACAATGACAGGGATAATATTGAAGCATAGCAAATTATTTTAAAGAGGAATGACAAAAACTGTTTACAAAACTGGGGAAGATGGTACTTGTCATGTGAAATATTAGGAAGAGCTGTCTAACGGGACATGACAGTGGATTGTATTGAAAAAGAAAATACTGGCTTGAGGGGGAAAAAGCAGTGGAATTTCCCAAAGATTAAGAAGTTAATGAAGTTAGCCGTATTTTCATTAATAATATTGTTGCAAGTTGTAGTGTTCTGCTGTTGCCCTTGACACAAATTTAGGAGGGTCTGTCAACAGAGGAAGAGGATTGAGATAGTGAGATGGAAGAACCAGATGAACTTGAAGATTATAATAACAGAAGTGTAATGAAATTCAGTTTTAGAAAATGCAGGATCATTCCTGTAGATTACATGTAGGCTGCTAAATACAATGGAGATAGGTCATGAGATCTGGCAGTGACTACAGATTGTACTGCTTAATTTTTAGCATGGTCCCTAATTTTTAGCATGCTCCCTGATGTGGTTTTAGGCCATGCCAACTAGCCCTCTTCAAGACAATAGTCAGGTATTGCTCAGAGAATAGTGTGCTCCAAACACCATTCCTGACAGCCAGTCTGGACAAGACAGTATCAGTGTCAGCACCACCTAACACTCACAGGCTTTGCACTTTCAAACATTCCCATATCCTTTCATGCTGCACCCTTGTGCTGCACATTATACTTACTCTCCATTTTGTAGTGTAAAAATAGTACAGTGGTGAGCTACAACATGGGGTTCTCTTTATTTCAGATACTTCAAACTGAAAAAATGCCCCACAACAACAATACTATAGTAACTAACAACAACTAATACTAGTAGTAACAATGATAGTCATTGTCGTCGTCATCATCGTCATCATGTCCTTGGGCCAAATAGGTGCCAAATATGCCCAGTCTTAGACCCTAATGCTGTGCAGTGTGTATGTGGCTTTAGGGATAGAGAATTCCCAGGACCTGTTTTCTTTAGCCTTACAGGCTGCCAGTTTCTGCACTGAGGTGCCCCCTTCAATCACAGATTAACAAGTAAGAAGAAAAGACCTGCTAGGACCCCATGTACCAGAGGTACTTGCATGCTGAGTCCATAAATCAGGCTGTGGTATTAAGCAGCAAGAAACAGTGCATTTTGGTAGAGATAGGAGAGCATTCATGACATTGTACAGGACAGTGGAGAGACCTCACCTGACAGTTTTGTTTAGCCACATTCATGGAAAATGAATTTGAACTGGGACAGCTGGAGCTAGGGTAATTAAGGAAATGGAAAGCTTGCCATGCAGAGGGGACAAAAAGAGCTTGGCTTGTTAAATATAGTACAATTAAGGCTGAGAAGTGTGATTAATCCTTCAGGGGCAGGCACCGGAGAAGGATGTGAAATAGCTGTTTCAGCTAAAGGGCGGTGGTAGCACAAGAGCAGAATGAATGTAACTGTCCCGGAATATATTTGGCTTGGGAGAAGATTTCTCACCATGAGACAGATAGGGTTCTGGAGCAACCTGCCAAGAGCAGCAGAGGGAGCAAAAAAACTGATTAGTTTTACAATGGGTCAATGGCAACTTGTGAAAGGACTGGTGATCAGAATAAAAGTTTAAAAGATGGAATTGCTTGCACTCCCTGGACTGTCCCTTCCTGGTTTATCTTCTTATTTTTGTCTAGCAGAATGAGCAAAACTATTTGGCCATTCAAAGAAAAATAAGCTTGAACATCAAACACATTCAGGACAATACCGACAGTAGTCTTCAGTTTTCTCAGGTTAAGCCGTACTGGGAAGAAGCTGCAAACACTCAGTAATCCTCTACGTGCTAAAGAATAAAAACTCTGTGTACATCAGGTTGGACAAATTATGTGAAAACAATGCAAAGAACCTTTTTTACATTTTATTTATTAATTAAATCTCTGTGATTTAAAAGTCAAGTTTGAGTGACACAAAGTACCTTCTATAAAATGCCAGTGGTTTCCCATTTTTATTGTCGACCTTTTTCAAAGATGAAATGTAGTTTTGAAATAAACCTAGGCTTATTTGTTTTCATACCACAGGAAACCAGTAATATCTCCAAGGACTCATGTTTCTTTCATTTTAACTTGGATATAGCATAGGCTTATACTCCTAAAGAAAAATACAAATTCTTTGCGTGTTCACAGTGAAATTAATTGCATAAATCCTGTATGCTCTTAATTACAACTACAGAATGGCAATGCTTTTATAGGCTGTATGAGATCTATGATATATATTGGCTACAATTTTCCAGTTTATTTTTTGTAAAAGTTGATTAATATTTTATGTATTTGTAATTAGAGTGTTCTTTTAAGAGAGCCTATTTGACACATAAGAATATTTAATGCTGTATTTTTCCCCCTCACCTTTTTATTTAATCTTACGGTAGTTCTGGGGATTGTGATTTCTGAAGTTCATCCAGGTATAAAAAGAATAATATTAGGTTAGCCAAAGTTTACCAAATAAAAGTATTTCCTGACTTTTAGTAGTGAAGTAATACTCAACACTGCAATTAATTTGGCAGTCTTATTTTGGGTGCTGCTACCTTTTGCAGCTCTTGGAGATATTATTTGGGGAAGAGGAGAATTTAGGAACATTTGCTTTTAGAGAACTTGTGACCATTTATGGTTTCCTTTTTCTGTACAATGATCTGATGATAACTGGGCAAATTGTAGAGGGAGAAGGTCAGTAACAGAGTAAAAAATTATTGTTCCTCAGGAAAAAAGAAAATGTTGCTATTATTTGAAAAAAAGTTTGTTGTTTTAGTGAGAGACTTAAGAGTTTGCAGGGTAGCGCCTGCATTCTTGGGCTGTACATCCAATGTTACGAGTGGTGGAAAAGTTGATTCATTAGATATCACATCTGGACATCTACCAACTGAGCTGTTATTTGTAGGATATGCTGCTGCTATAATCTCAGTTGCTCATATACCCCTATTTTTTAACATGACAGCCTGGTCTTGTTGAAATTTCTGTTTGTGCTGTATTAAAAATACCCATTCCAAGCAGTATTACTGGGGGGGAAATGCTAATTTAAATATATCATGCAATTATCTTTATATATGGGCAGTCTCAAACATTACCTATGTCTAATAACTCTTCCTCTGAATAAAGAGACCCAATATATGCAAATGTATGAGGAGGCATCCATTGTTCAGCTGCTTTTGTGCCCGAGGGCACTTTATGAACTGTCGGTGATTACAGGTGCTTTTGTTTCGAACAGCGTTTCCCCTAAAATAGCAACAATCACCAGCGAGAGGAAAACAAAGCCCTGCCAGTATCAGCAGCATAAATGAACTCAAGGGTGCTCAAGGGCCCTTCTAGCAAAGATAGCTGGTAGAGAGATGGTCTCCTCTTAGCATATTAAATGTGTTTTATTGGGGTTTTTTTTTGTGAGAGAGGAGAATTACGCCTCTCAGAAACCCAGTGGGAGTGGCACTGCAGCATAATGGGGCTAACTTTTATGCCTCCACTTTAAGTACCTCATCACAGTAGTGAGAGATTCAGGGAACAGGAGCTTCTAACCATTGCTTGCGTACAGTCCCCACTGTGTGAAGAAGCTGGAGAAAAACTAATATACTGCAAAGAAATGTAAATAACCTAAAAGGCTCCCTTAGGAAAAATGTTACCGTATTCCAGTCACAGGGGTTTAGGCATTCTCCCACTGTCCTTTCTCACTAAGGACCCACCCTCCAGCTGAGGCTGGTTGTTGAAAGGCATTTTGTTCTGAATGATGCCTTGAGTCATTTCTTGCCACATCAGCCACTGCAGCTCTGCACAGGAGCCCTCCCACCCTGCCTCCTGCTTTTGACTACTGTACTTTGGTGTTGCATACTATGAGAGCTGTTGACTCCCCCACTAACCATAGCTACAGGTATGGAAGGATGAATAAAAAACATCCTGAAAGATGGATGAGTGTTGAAATAAAATGAAGATGTTAATACTTAGACCGTGGTAAATATATTATTAACATCTGTATTAGAATTTGAGATAGCAGAGGAAAAATCAAGCTCATCTCTTCCTATTCTTGTGATTAACTCCAAAATATTTTCCTCTCTTACATCTTGTTGCAAGTTGTGGGGATGCTTGCATGACGTCACAGCTGGGATCCAGTCTTATACTGACTCTTTCTTCTAGGCTTTTTTGGCTGAGTAGAGCCCTGATTTGAAGATACAGGTTTCGTTATGTGCCCAAACCTGCCTAGGATGCTGAGGATGCTGTTGCATTCTCTTCCTTCCATTGCTCTTCTGTGGAAGAGGAAGAAAGTAATTCAGAATGCCTTAACAATATCCCTGAAGGACTATTGAATGCAGGGTCTAACCTGTAGAAATGCAAACCTGGATGTGGTGTCAGGTTGTAATCTTGCATCCAGGCAGGGAGAAGAATGTGTAACCAGCTCTCAACGTTTCAGCAATGTCTTGCATCAGTGTTAGCCTCTTATAAGGTAAACCCTTCTATCTGATTCACAGGCAGTGGCTCACAGCTCAGGTTGTTCATGCTCTGAGTGCTACATTTTCTGTACAAATGTAGACAGATAATGATTCTTTAAGCAAGCCTGCATTTAAATGAGAAAAAATGTATCTGACTCATTACTAGCTCTTGAATGAAACTAGACTTAAGATAGCCGTTCTGAAGAGAGACCGTGTTTTGAAGAAATACTTTGGAAGAAGGTTTTTTTTCTATTAGCTGTATTTTGTTGGAGCAGCGGTATTTTGTTGTATGCTGCTGCAAGTGTAAAATAGGAAATTAGGAATTAAATGAATATGTTCCTCTTGACATGAAACAAAATGTTATAGGCTTACTTAAAAAAATCTTGAGTTGATTTTTAGATTTTTATTTTTAATTAAGATTTACTGACCTTGGCAAGAAAAAGCGTTGATGTGAAAGTAAAGTTAAAAATTATTAATAGATTTCACAGATGGAAACGATGCAGACTTGCACACTGGGAGATGAATGACTATATAATGCAAAATCTGAATAGCAGAGAGCAAACGGAATAGACGTGCCCAGCAACGTTTCAGTATGCCAGGCTACTGTGAACTAAAATGTATGATAGCTCCAAAATCAATAAGAAAATCCATTTTGGGGAAACAAAGGATGAAAAAATTGTGGAAAATACGTTGGTTCCCCAATAGACTCTTTAAAAAGCCATTTTCAATTTCTGGTGATGTATCGAAAGAAAGATAACATCATTTTCTATAGTGGTGCTCTTCCAAGGCAGAGCACATGAAGAGTTTCTATGATGAAATAGATGAAACATCAGATGCAATTAACTTGCATCTAACTCCTTAATTTTGCAAAGCAGTAAATGCCATTAGCAAATCTGATCTTTCCTTTATGATAGAGTGTATCAAGTCCTTTGTCTCATATTTGTGTCTGTATGGAGACCAATTAATTTCAGACTAGTTTTTACTGAGGTTCTCACTGAACCAATTTTTATTATCACGCATATGACTTGCCAGAGAAAAATGTCACATGGTTTTCAGTAGCAGCCTAACTCGATAGACTATAGTAAGTAATCCGTGTCCCAGTTTTCAAAGACTGATCCAAAAAAAGAAAATCCAGTTTATGGGTACAGTCTCTTTTCAACAGCATAAAAGGCAGTGAGCTGAAGGGTAGACATGTAGAGGCCTTAAAGTATAAGGTATGTGCAATACATGAAGTAAATTATTTGGAGGAATGCATATTTTGCCAATAACCAAGTAGCTATCAGGTGTTTTAATTGTTTTCAGGTTTCTAGAAGGTCTTTTGGCATACTGTTTCATTAAATGTAAGTTGTACAAAAGTTCTACAAGCACTTTTATACTGTATACCATTTTAAACCAAGAAAAATCCTATAAAGCAATTATTATTAATAAGGTTTTTCAGTATTAGGTTAGTGAAACAGGCATGGAGCACACACAGCCTATTTGCTTTGTAATTGAAATTTCCTGGGCATCTGCACAGTCATATGACCCTAAAGAACAGAATTAGTGATTGCAATCATATCTAGCTAATCAAGGCTTTTGCAGTGAGCCATATTTGAAAATCCTCCACGTACACAGGATGTTTCAATCGACTTCTAAATTTTTCTTGCACATCTTCACGACAGACCAATGTTGCATATTTGCTAATATTCCCTAATCTCATTAAGTAGAGCATGGAAGATGGAGAGTTGGTAGGGGAGGAGAATAATGTCAGAGACTTCTGTGAGCAGAACTTCAGCTGCTGTAGCTGCTTCATAAGAACTCCTGTTCTGTTTGTTACTCTGATGTGAGAATTGAGAAAGCTCTGAGGTGCAAAACCAACATCGCTTTTGAGTGAGGAACAACGGCTGATCCCCTAGAGAAATTCACAGGCTCTGTTTTTTCCTCAATTGATTTTTCATTTAATGAAAAACATGACAATGTGCTAGATGCCCCCAAATAATAATCTCATAAATAAAAATGTTCATTTTTATAGGCAGCATTATTTATGAGACTTCTTTTTGAGACATCTTAGCTCCAGCTTACAAAACCACAGTTTCTTCCATACCTACACTGTCATTCATGCTCATGTAGCAAATGAGTATTTTCTGCAGGTTCTGCCATAAGGAAGCAGTCTTATAAAATTATTTAAGACAAGGGAAAAAAACAACCAAACAAAAAACCTGACCCTGAATTATTCAGACTAGGACAGACATCTTTCTCCTGATTGGTTCCAAGCAGTAATTTAATGAGGTATTGTCCATACACCTTTAATGTATGCTAGCTCTCTTTCCCATTTAAATTGTCTCACTGGAGGAAGATGGATTTTTTCTGTCTCTGCTGGCTGAGCTACAGCTAAAGACAGCAGCACATGGCAAGACTTTTTTATTTGCAGTAAAACACTGGCTTCAAGCCAAATTTTCTACACCTAGTTCTATAAGTTAACAGGGAATTGAGCTTGGGGTTTGAAATCTTGAATTCCTGCATCCTAACAGCGATTCTCTTTATTGATTCTCTCTGTCCAGCCTTGTACAGAGACGGTGGGAAGTGTAATGTCAGATTAGATGATCATAATATCCTCTTCCGGCCTTAAAAATCTATGGATGAAGTACTTCAATCGCTCTGTTCCCCAGTCACTCCATTTTTAAATTGAAATAATTCCTGCACATATAGGTCATGGGATATGCTAGGCTTATTTAGTGTTTGTGAGCGCAATGAAAATAGAAAGGCATATATTTTTTAATAGAAATACTCAAATACTATTAGAGACTTTCTTTAAACATTTACCAAAGTATCATCTGGCTGGCAGAGTTAATCTAATATGATTAACAATTATATTATTGTGATATGCAATGCAGGCATTTCAATACATATTCTCAAGGGATTGCTTCTGATTAATTTGTATGGTAATCCACAGTCATTTATTCTTCTTTGTGCTTGTTTTTGTGGGGTGGTTATAGTCTTATGTTAAGGTGTTTGTGAGCTGGATAGGCAGCTGGATTCATGCTCATTAAGCCTCAAAGCCTCTCACTTTCTCCCCTGCTAGCAGTGTTCAACGTGCTGTGGTTTTGTGATTTGGAAGTACAGCACTGAGGAAACCGAGCTGAAACCACCAGTCTAATTTCACTTTGGTCTTTTTTCACTTGACTGATCAAAATGATTTTCAGTCACTGCAGTCAGGGCTGGAATCCCAGAGGTGAAAAGTCAGTGAGTAATCCATTTAGCCACCAGGTCCTCCAGGTGGAGCTTAGCGAACTATAACAATTATTGTATTCTCTTCTCTCTTATCATAGCATGGCCATTGCTAATTTTCTGTTGGAGCTTCCATTATAAACCATGCTTTGCAGGAGGTGTAGAATTTGCTGTAAAAATTCCCTATGTGATAAATCCGGACACAAAAGGTCGCAATGCAAGAGCCAGTTTTGCCACCAATTTAAAGATGAGCTTCAGTGACTTTTAATGAAAAATTGACTTTTTCATACAGAATATTCTCCCCCAAAATCCATTCACAGAAGAAACATTCTGTGAGGAAAAAGGGGTATTTGGTGGGATATGTGTCACCATTTCTCCCCAGCTGCTGCATAAGTTGCAGAGGGCCCCTCAGTTCACTATTGTAAGAAACATGGAATAGCAAAAGAATACCTATGGGCTGACCCATTAGTTAAACATGGTAGAATACATGTATTTATTTATTTGACCAGTAACACCTCATTTTGTTACAATTAAAGTACTGTTTAACCATAGAAATTGCTTTTCAGGCTTTATGGTTTGGTTAAGCCCTTGCATTTCTTTCAGGTTGAAGAATACAGATTTGAGAAGTCACTTGCATAAACCAGCAGTTTCAGTTATCAGGGTCCCTGTACTTCAACATCTGGGAAGCAAATATCACAAAATTGTTTGGTTTAGTACAAAATGGTGGAATCAGGATGACTTGTTTTTAATAAATGCATTTCTTGATTCACTGTTGTAGAAAAAGCTCTTTTTTTTGATAAATTAAAATTCAATTAGTATTAAATTAAATAAATATCCATCCCTTTTAAAATTATCTTGGTAAATCACGTGTGTGTATATATATATGAGACACATATATGTTCTCACATCTGAATTTTTAACTTACAAAGAAAGTAGCCTCTCTTGAAAACATGAAATCTTATGCTGAAAACCAGATGGAAGATGATAAGGTCATTGTTATTATTTTAAAAGCAACTGTTTTATAACCAATCTTCTAATCTTATGTTTTGTGAGGCCTTACTGTTAAGGACTATAGACATTTGAAATTGAGGGGACTCATGAAGAGTTAAAAACACTCAAAGGAGATATTTCTGAACAGTATTCCATTTACTGTCATTTCTCCTGTTTGGGCTTGGTTTTTGGTTTCATATCCTTATATTCGTCTCACTTCCAAGAAGAAAACATTTGAAGATTAATGGCATTTCTGTTCCCAGACAGGGAACCAGATTATACACTTAAACTTGTTACTGTTGTTAACCATGCAGATACCTTCCCAGACATTATTCTTGCAGTTTATCTCAAGTGTTGCCCTTTTTCAGGATTTGATGTCTCCATGGAATAACGTAAAAGCTTTTGGTAGATGCACAGTTTATGCTTTAGCCATCTCTTTGAAAATTCAGCCTCCAAAAAAAAACTGAAAAAAAAAAAAAAACCCAACAGAAAAAAAACCCTTCTCTTTTGTGTCACTGACCTTCCATAGCTGCTGTGCAACCCTTATAATTTTATCCCAAATTTCCAGTAAATAATGTAATATTTAGCAGTATCACCAGGTCTTACGTCTCTTAAATCCTTTGTACTTGGATCTACGTTTGTGCATGGGAACAAGATGGTATGTATGAATTTTATGTACTCAGGATAACCCAAGTGTTTTCTCTTTGGGAACTGAAAAATAGGGAAAATTATCAAATAGCGGGAATTATCTTGAATGCGTCTTTCAGTGTACAGAACAAAATGGGAAAGCTGACAAAGCATTCCTGAATTGAAGATCCTTTGTTTATTACAAATCTTTAACAGTCTCTTGGTTGTTAGAAGCTAGAGGGTTTTAATTATTTTAAAACTGACAAACTCTAATCAATATTCAATTATTGGTGTGTTAATTAGTAGATCATGCCTTGTCTCTATTATTAGCACAGGCAATTTGCTGCTGAACTTCTTTTCTGTTTTGACTGCTCAGTCTCCAGTTAAGAGTCAGTATCACTAGGGAAGCATGAGCAGCGTAACAGTTTCCATCTTGGAGTTTTAGGTTAGCATTTGGCCAATCAACAGGCTTAAGAAGCATGACATATCTGTGAAGAAATATTTCTGTGGGATAATGTTGCATAAAAGACTTTAAAGAGCTTTTTATTCATTAATTAAGCAAAGGCAAAACTGCAAGAGATGTTACAGTATCTGCCTGTGCTTGTTTGTAAAGGGCAAGTGTTTGTAAAGGGCAAGATTTTGAGTCGGCTGCAAAACATTCCTTGACTTCAGTGCAAGCTAGCTTGGATTATTAGTGTGCATTGCAATTAGGATGGTCTTTCTATGAAGCTAGCTGCATATTAAATTCATGTCTGGACTCCACTTTCGAACTATTAGGCATCGTACGTACGCTTGCATATATTGAAGGTACATTATAATTTAGGGATCAGAAGGGGGAAAAACAAGAGCTGGAATTATTTCTCACAGTCATAAAAGCCTAGAAATGTGTATCCTATCAAATGGCTGAATTGTTGCTTACAAAAGTAATCTTTAAAAATGCCACTAAATTTAGGACACTGTTAATCTGTTGTCTGCTTCTGAAAGTTCATTTATTTAGGGCAAGAGAACACTAATGCAAAATGAAATGGTCTCAGTCAAGGATTATTAGTAGAGAGACAAAAGTTGAAGGCAAGTTTATTTTAATCTGTGAGATGTCAGTAAGTACTGGAGCACTGTGGCAACATGCTTTTGGTTAATCTACCTGTTCCTACAGAAGTTGGACTCCTAAAAAATGAGAGGTAATAATATAGAATTTCCAAATGTATTAGGGTACATTGCTTTTGTTTTTAGTGGGCAGGTAGGTAGTTCCAGGTTATTAGAACTCCTCTTGGAGTATTGTGATACCAAAGGAAAACAATGTACATGCTAGCTTTCAGGATCATGCCAATCCTGACTTAAAACACCCAGTAATTCTGCAAAAAAATGTTTGAGTACCATCACTTTCCAACTGCTCTATAACACTGGCAGCTTTTCTCTACAATGGTTCCATCTGCCTTTATGTTTTTTTTTTTTTCCCCAGGACTTTCCTGCTGGGCTACTAATGCACATCGCACTACACCTTTGTATTTTTTTAAGTATTAAATATGAATTAAAACACATAGTTCAGCCTTACTGATTTTTCTTTGTTTTATGATACTGCTTTTCACCCTTTGTATACAAGGGGGAGAAAATGAATGTTGCATGTTGAAAGAGACTGCTTGGAGAGG
The DNA here is from genome assembly GCF_030936135.1 of Gavia stellata. Lineage (NCBI taxonomy): Eukaryota > Metazoa > Chordata > Aves > Gaviiformes > Gaviidae > Gavia > Gavia stellata. Next base: position 40,030,859 of record NC_082595.1, read on the forward strand.
AGTGAGAACGGGTGTTTTTGCTCATTAGAAACCGCCCATGTGTAACCCACTCTAGCTTCATCTTGTTTTCAGATACCACCTTTTGCCTGACCATTCTGTCTTACCACGTCTGTGCAGAGCTGAAGTCCTCAGTATTCTTCCCACCTCCCTACACTTTTCTCGGTGTGATTTAGCTGGGCAACACTTAATTAAACTCCATTTCCTCTCTTTACGCTTCAGGTATTATTATGCAGCTCCCTTCAAAAGGTAATTTGTGGGCTGTTTATCAAAGCTGTGAATTTAATAATATCAAAGCCATGCTATTGCAGTGTCGCTGTAATGAGATGTATTGACTCCAACTCCCTTTTTTAGTTTTTCTTTACTTTAAATTTCAAGAAAGTAGTAGGATGGGCAAAGGAGCATCTTGTAAACATTATAGAATCTGCAATGATTTAGGTAATTTTAAATTTAAAGGTCAGAGTATGCAGTATATCCATGCATTAATGCTAATGTCTATGGCAGCATTGTGGCAGTCCTGTGGTATTTTTGAACAAAATATTATTCTTGAATATTCAATCCAAATTTTTTATAGCTTTTTATTTTAAACTTGTAGATTTTGTTGTTCCACTTCTGTGTTTGGGGGCTATTTTTAATATTCCTTTTTTTGGAGAAAGTATGAATTAATTCTTTTCTTAGCATTCAGAACCAATGACTGGTGTTGCTGGTCCTATATTTATATGGGCAACCCAATTCTTGTATTGTTTCTTCTTTGAATGAATGTCTACAAAGATTCTATATTTGGTTCATGTGTGATTCATGTACATGAGACTAGATTTATTTTGAGTATTACTGTAAATATCGTGGCCCTGGTGCCACTGTTGTTGAAAGGCCTAAGACTACCCTTGCTTATCTAAAAACTTGCTTTCTGTTGACAAAGTACTTCCTCAGAGCAAATGCAGTTATGTGCTGGCTGCAGAGTCATTGATAAGGTAGTCCTAGCCAGGCATTTTGACAGAAGGCACAGTGTCTCAGAAATATCCTCAAAAAACTGGTCTGTCCTCACTGCACTATCCTCTAATCTCATCTGCTACCTCAGTGATTGTAGGTGCTGGTATAATCACATAGTCAAATCCAAAGGACTTTCTCATCAGCAGTCCTCTGTTCCTTTCCCTCTTTCCCTCTTGGTGATGCTGCCCGCAGCCTTCTCAGGCTGTGAAAAAGGAATGTACGCTGGTCATTGTGGAAGTGAACATCCAACATGAGGAGACAAACCTAAATCCAGAGATGGTCTTAGTTGCTAGGGATTGTGGAATTGCTGCACACCCCACAGAAAACGTGCAGAGTATCTTCAACCACTTACCAGCATTGTCCAATGGCTTCAGTCTCATGGTCAGAGAAGCTGAGGGCATATTTCATCCTCCCCCAGGTCAGCTGTCCCAACACTAGTTAACAGAAAAAGGATCAAAATGGTCACCAGCTTTATCTATGTTGGTTGTTCTTGTCTCAGATCAGTAGCAAATGACAATGAAATGTCTTCTCACTTTCAAAGAGAATTCATCTTTTAGTTGTGAAGTAACTTGAAGTACAATGATACTATACTTTTTGCATTTCTCCCTGACTCTTGGATTCTGTACAGTCACCATATTCAACACCTTGATGAGCTGTTGGAGTAGCACAACCTGTGCTGGATTCTGGAGTTTCACTGTCATGACCAACATGTCAAATGCTGAAGGCATACTGAGATGTTCTTCAGTATTGGATATGATCTAGGGTTTCATTTGCATTGGGCTGAGTACACACAGAAGAAGGAAGTCTAGGATTCTCAAATCAAATGGGACTTTTGCTGCCAGTGACCTAAGCAACAAAAGAGGAGCTGGAGGTATTCGATCATCTCAGGACAAGTTATGCAAGGACAGCATAATTAAAAGTAGTCCTGCAGGGGAGACTACAAAATATTTTAAGATCCTAAAATGCTCCCTTGAATTAACCCTGTTAAATCAGTCTCCATATATAGTAACCAGAGGCTTTGAGCTGAGAAAACAAATAAATTACGAGACTACTGTAGTTTGTGGTGAAGTATACATTCAGGAGAAAGAACTTCAAAGAGAATTAGTCACCACCTTTGAGTTGTGTTAATTTGCTTAGCTGACTTGTAACTGTGTTTGTTCCTGAAATATCTGTCTGTTCTCACATGAATGTTCACATAGACTGTGAGAGTATATCACAGTGAAGAAATGGTTGTTGACCACAACAAAGGACTAAGAAGTCAAGCTTAGTGTGAGACCAAATGCTGGCTGAGTACTCTGTCTCTTCTATAATACAATTTACTTATGTGAGGGACAATTGCATTCTCATTTTGTGACTGGATTTTATTTCTCCTATTTTTTGAGCTACTATAAATGTGGTCTTTAGAAGGAAAAAAAGCAACTTTACATTTATCTGTACACCTAGTTTCTCCCTACTGACTTTTCAAGAGGCTACTTTAGTCATTGTGGCAGATTTCTAGGCTCCTGGCTTTTAGGCCTGCCTGCCGTGCTCTTCAGCATGCAAACACCCTTGTGGCTTCAGCAGTTCTGGAGACGAACAATTAAACTATTGCTGTTAGAGGCTCTAAACCAACTGTTTCTGAGAAGCCAGGAAAAACTTCGAGGTTGCTATTGTCAAGGGCTGTTGTTCTTGATCCTAGGCTCATTATTCCAAGACCTGTGCCTGTAAGCATGGATGTTTTCTTTGTCTCAAAGGATTATGATGCCTCTGGTGTTTTCTCCTCTGCAGCATCTCAGACACAGACACCTGTGATTTCCACAGATTTGGTGTTAGCACCAGTCAATTCTCGTTAGGCCACATAGCTCAGCACTGAACATCTCATCACTGAAGCTGCTCAGGATGTTGGCCAGGCTTATGAGTTAGTTCAGTGTTGAAATCTGCAGTACTGAACTTCATGAAAGATACGATATTCAGGTAGTTGACAGCTCCAATTCCACTTAAAACAGCATGAGGTGAAATTGGCACTCAGCAGATCCAGGCCCTCAGCAGATGATTTTGTCTCTGTTTCATCTGACTCTGAAAAGAAACCAGGGTGTTCTCTCCAGTCACTTCTCCATCACAGATCTCACAGAAGAAGGCAATACATTGAGCCGTTTCCAGAAGATGAGAAAGGGGACGTTTTCCTTTCAGCAACAGATCATCTATTCTCAGTGTCCTGTGTTCTTCAGGAGCCCTATAGGCCTTGGATGTCTCACAGGACTGTGAATTTCTTTCAGAGAAAGTTCTTTCAAATCATCCTATTGTTCCAAGGTCTCTCCGAGAGGAATTGAAGTACGTGGTTACCTTTCGTACCTCTATTTTTTCAGTCACAGAAGGCAAGGAGTACTTCAGGAAGACCTCTTTTAATAATGGTGCCTCTCCAAATTTATGAGGCATTCCTCATCAGGTGGTTTCCACACTTAGTCCACCTCCTAAGATATTATTTAAGAACTTATCAAAGGATAATTTGCAAAGATAAGTAATCATGGATAACTTGGGAGAGGTATAAACATTTTTAATACACACACACAACAGCACTAGAAAAACTGGTCTGTTTACAAAGAGTGCTGTAAGCACACTGAAGTCATTGGGCACAATCTCACCTTCCCCAGAAAAAGGAGTAGAAAGTACTGCTAGGGCACAGCCAAGGAACAAATCTTGGGTGGTAAAATTTAAGGAATGACCCATACAGTGGGGACACATGAAGGGTGTTATGGTTCAGCTGACCCTGTGGCAGGCGGCTACTAAAGGAACAGTCTGCTCTCCTACCCCAATACCATGTTCTCACTCCTCTACTTTGTGTTGGGTCGAGTGATTCTGTCACTAGAAGGTGAGTTGATATACCTTGTTGATCCATCAGAAAACTTTCCTTCTGTTTTTCTGTGTTGGCAAAGTTAGTTTTGCAGAGGATAAGCCAATTGAACTAACTTGCCATGTAGATCCATAATTCACTAAATCTGACACAAGGCAGAGAGACGAGAATCCTTGACACAAGAATGCAGAGAAACTGAATTGTTTTGGCTGTAAAATCTATTCAAAGGTTAATATCCAAAGTGCGTTAGCCAGTGCTCAAGGTCTCAGATTTTAAATCTGACTTTCTCCTGGGGGCCCTTTAAAAATGTTGAATTTGTGAAATAAATGTTATTAATATTGTATGTAAATAATGTGATTTATAAGTGGGGAAAAAAAAGATGTCTATTAAGTTGACTATGCAACACATTGTTATGTAATGAACATTTTAGACTTTGTACGTATGAATGTTGTTGCCAGTGCTCACCAGGATGCATCTCTCTTCTTATTGGCATCTTTTTTTTTTGCATGCTTGTTTTCTCCTAGTCATGCACACACAGAATGTATCACAGATCAGGTCTGTCTTGAGCCAGAATCTTAAACTTGATTTTTTTACACATGTCCATTAATATTTACCTGAACTAAGTTATGAAAGGAAATAATCCTGATGCTTTTCTGATGCAACTGTGTATTATATAGGCTCTTTTGGTGCTGCTAGTTACTCAAAAATGACAGTATAAATTCATTACAAGGAAAGACTCATTGCATTTTTAGACTTCACTTTAGAAGCTGAAGGCTTGTCTTTGAATGTGCTGCAGCTGTTCTGTGATCTTCTGAATCAAATGCTAGATTGCTGAAAATGAAATGAAGTAAAGCAATTTGCTCTTTCCAGTCAACAAGAAATGAAATGAAGTCAGATGGCCCCACCTGTAAATATTCCTATGCTTGCCCTTTGAACAAAACAAAACAAAGCAAAACCCAGCCCCAAATTTCCTCCTGCTTGGCTTGTCATGTGTTTTAAGGCTACAATGCCTTGGAGCTATGTACTGTATTATAGCATTTCAAAGGGGTTTTTTCACATGTACTTTAAAGATTTAGCAGCAGAAACATGTATTCCTCCTCTACTGTATATAAGAAGAGAGGTGAGAGGAAAGATATGTATTTGCCATTGATAAATATGCATTTCTAGAAATATTGGAAACAAGTCATGATCTGAAAAGCCTGTAAAAAATCCAAATTTATCCTTCATTTTGATGTTTTCCCTTTGTATAGTAGAAACTGAAATATGGAAACAATTAAATGACAGTTGTAAACTCCTTACAGTAAGCATAGCAATTTTTTTACTTTCTGCCAGACCGCAAGGTGAACTCTGGGAATGTTGTGCTTTCTCTGAGCTGATCTCAAGGAACTTTGCTCATGCTCTGAATTGGGAGTGAGAATTGTGTGGGCAGCAGCATCTTTCTCAAATCATTCTGAAAATATCTTCAGTTGTGTCTCTAGGAAATTATTCTCATCAGCCACTGCTCTAGCAGTTAAAATATAGCAGGACACTGCCCTCACAAGCTGTCCTTTTCCAAATGATGTCAGTGATGGTCAGTGCAGTAAAAGCAATAGCAAAACTGAAAGCCCTTTTTCTTCCTTTAGTTTGGAAATAGGATAGGATGTGCTCTTGCCCATTAGTGTCATGTCATGTTCCACAACTGGAAGAAGACATCCTCATGTTCAAATAAATTCTTTCTCTGTGTACATCAGAGGGTGTCCCCTTTTTGTTTTCTTTCTGTATCCCAAAATACTTTCTCTGTGGCTCACTCAGTAATGCCTGCTGAGTAATACACGTGCTACTTTATTTGCTCCCTATTTTGCCCTACTGAATTGTCTATTGCTTTAAATATCTGTGCCCCCATGGGATATCACAAAAGGTGCTCCAGTGTAGCATGGTGAGAGAAGGGCTCATTCAGCCTTGCTCTTCTTGACTCTGCTAGGAGATCTGTACTTTTCCCAAGGGATTCCTGTGGTGCCTTTCTTCTTTGGTGATGTAGCCACCATACGAGTCATAAGGAAGAGAGTTAAATTCTAGCACATGATAAGGGCAGGTATAAGTACAAGCAAGAAATTCAGGGATTATTTTGAAGTTTGCTAGAGGTCTTTGGTTTAGATTTGGGAGAACCGAAAAGTAGGAAAAATATATGATAATGTGAAAGTTGGATCGTATTTTCAGAGTGTTAGGAAGAAATACTAATGGAAGAAAGGAAGGACTTGGACCATGCAGATGCTGGATAAGAGAAAAAGGATGTTCAGAAAAGACACAGAAGGAGATTGAAATAGCTTTAGTGATAGGCACAGCAATTATGACATAGGGAAATAATGGTAGTTGGGGGCAACAAAGGGTTGCATAACAAAGGAAAATAAGAAGAAAGGGAAATAATATGGTTAGAATGGAGAAAGATTTCTAATAAGATAGAAATAAAAAAATGGAATATGCAGGAAATTAAACACAACTTTTTTCACATTTTATGTAAAAATAGTTTAATGAACAGCTCAACTATAATGGTTCTTAAGAAAAAAAGAAAAAAGATTGTGTCCAGTTGAATTGGAATGCATGGATACACATAAAGACAGTAAGAGCAGTGGCAGTATTTGTAGGAGATGTGGAGCAGCTGTTCTGCATTGTCCGGTTTTAATTTCTTTTCTAAACAAATTCTTCTACCTGCCTGATGATCAAGTTTCTCCTTGATGAAGTTGTATTTAAGGTCAAACCAAACGTGGAATCAGTGCACTCTTCTTATCCAAAGCTTCATTGCAAATGCTTTGGTAGAAGGTCACAGAGTCACAGAATCATTAAGGTTGGAAAAGACCTGTAAGATCAATTCTAACCATCAACCCAACACCACCATGCCCACTAAACCATGTCCCGCAATGCCACGTCCACAGGTTCCTTGAACACCTCCAGTGATGGTGACTCCACCACCTCCCTGGGCAGCCTGTTCCACAGGCTTGCACTACTGACCAGAAAAAGTCAAGGCAGAGAAAGGGCATAACATGTAAGAGGAACAGGATAAGAGCAGACACAGTATGTCACTGTGTGTGTGCACCACATGTCATGCTGTAATGTCCTTCTCAGGAGGAAGTGAGTGAGGGTGTGTTGTTGACTCCACGCTTAGTTCTTTCCATGTGGCCACAGATCAGATTGTGTCGGCAGCCAAGTGTCTAGTTGTACTGAGAACTTATCTTTTGGCCAGGCTTTTAATTAAACCAAGGATATTAATTAAGATCTGTACATCATAAATGCATGAAGTGCTAGGATTTTAAAATCAAATTGCTGGTCATAAAATATTCCCAATGATTATTAAAACAAAGTACAGTAAGGCATTAAAACCACTTTTTACTGCCACACAGAAGGTCAGTGCACTGTAGTAGCCTAACACAACATTTTCTTTTGCTGCTCTGATAGCTCCTCTGTGTCTGCCACCATCAGACATACAAATCAAAATATTGTAAGAGCTTATCTTGCTATACCAGAATTAGGCAGACTCAGCTGTGTTGTCAGCTTCAAGATTGCCCTGTGCTATATGTAGGTAGCCATTGCATGGATGGCGAACAGCAAGCTCACTGCTTTAATAGCTGAGTGCTCAGACATGGGAAATTTCATGTCTTTTGTTTTTTCTAGATTTTGAAGGAAATTCATTGTCAGAAGTAGGCAGGCTTTTTTGGTTACAACACGAGATACTTATGGACAAGTGACTTTATTAATAAATACATTAAGCCTAGTGTTGTGGCAAAACGTCCTGTTCATGCTGCTGCCAGACATTGCTACTAAAAAGAAATGGAAAACTGTTATCCTGTGAGGTACTTTTGATCTTAATACTTAAAGGGAATATTTATAAATTTAATTCAATAACATTGAATCTGATGGCAAAACTCCCTTCAAATCTTCACAGTTTTCACTGTCGTATTTCTCAATTCTACCATCTGTAGTTTTACTTGCGAGTTTTTAAATTATTTTCAATGCATGCAGTACCTTTGTAAGTATAAAATGTACAAATATTTCATGTATCTCTCCTTTAAATCTCAAATCCATTTCCAGTTATTCACAGTGACTCTTTTCTCTATTCTCTTGGCTGCTTGTCAGCATGAGGAAAACCTGTGGCAACTATTTCCTGGGGAGATCTGCCTTGGGCCGTAGGCTTCTGAGGCTGTGGTTCTTGTCTATCCAATTCTCACTTAAAACCAGAAGGCTTAAGGTTTAACTGTGGAGTAGTACTTTTCTGGACTGCTTTTCTATTTGTACATTAAAATTAAAGATATCATCTTTAAGGTAAATGTAGATTATATTCAAATTTAGATTAAGTTAGAGGTGCAAATTATAGCATACTTGAGCATCTTTGTTAGGCTTTCCTAGACAGTGAAGGATTCAGAATTTGTTAATTTCTAGTGATTTTATGAAACTTCATATTTTGATAGTATTTCCTTCCATCTGATATTTTGTGTAGCTGCTTCATTCCTCAGCTGTAGGTACCTATCAGGCCTAAAGTTTCATTCCAGTCAAGTCCTTGGATTTGGAATAGGTACATATCTTCCATTGTATTTTCAGTGTTGGATTAAGCAAAAAAAGAAGTTGTTGAGATGGAAGTCCACTTTCAAATAAATTCTTACAAGCAAAAGTAAAATATGGTGTACATTAACATACATTTACATATCTTAAAGGTTGGTCTGTCAGAAAGTTTTAACTAATTTGGATCTTCTGTATGATATGACATACTCAAAATTTTGTCAACTGTCAACCCAAAGGTTTTGCTTGAGAGAAACTGTTTATTACCAGTGTAAGTAGCCTTGCTACTCCCCTAAAATTACCCCTTAGCCTATGGGATTTTTTTCTTCTTTTTTTTTTCTGTTTTTTTCTTTTTTTTTTAATTTTTACTTCTGAGACATACTGATAAGAAACACCATCTGTGTCTTTTTCAAGGCTTTTAGCACATTTCTTTTGTAAAATCTTAAAGTACAGGCAGGAACTGTTAGTTTGTTTATGACTTTACAACTGTTCAAGGTGTTGGGTCTTTCAGAATCTGCTTCTGGTGAAGTTTTTCCATGAAACGTTACTTGACTGATAAAAACAATGCTTACAGTATTTAAAAATGACAGTCTGTGCATTTTTAGTGAAAACATGCAAAATTATGGTTCAGGGTTGATTATTTTATAATAGCCTCTAATTACATTATTGTCTGCAAAAAAAGGGCGGTGTTTATACATGCAGCAATTTGAAAACTAGAATTTTCTTACATAATAGCCTTGTTGGACTAAGACTAAATTGATCCCAGCAAAGCGTCTAGCCTGGGGTAACTCCAACATAGTGCCTTTGAGTAAAAGTGAAGAGGAAGGAGGGTGTGTTCAGCTGCAGGCTAAGGCATGTCAAGGTTTGTTTGGAATTCAGAGCTCTGCTTTCAGTGATGCTCAGTGTCTATTTAAGGTAAGAGCACATTCATCCCAGTCAATTTGAGAATTACTGTAATTTTCTTTTACTACGCTGCTCCATGCCTGGTCAATTACTTTAAATACAAAAATAACATAACACAATGCCTTTGTCACTTCCAGGAAGACTTTCAGTCCCTGAAAGACATGACTGACTGGAATAAATCCCACGATATTGTTAAAAGGACAGAATGTTAAAAAATAGTAACTTGTCTCTCCTCACAGCATCAGCTGAATTCTCTTTCTTGTTGTTAGATTTGACTAACACAATAATGCTCTTAAGAGCATGTCTGAGAAGCACTTACATGTTTGGAGGATAATATTTTTGTATACTGACCTATAGACTCAGAGTTCTCTTCCTTTTGCAACCCCTTCCCTGTCGTCTCTTCCAGGGCTGTTAAAATTCGGCTGCATATTCACACACAAGGTCTCTGCTGTCCTGTGTATTGTCTGAGAGGAGCTGTTTGGTGGGAACTTCTTAGTGGTTTTTTTTAACAAACCATAAAACCCTATACACACAAAAAATTGCAGGTAGTATCATGAATAGAAGTGATATAAGCTTTCTTGGGTAGAAAGTCTAGAAAGATTTTAATCACCAATATAATATAGGTGTCCAAGTATGGTATGATGAAGTGACTGTGTCAGTGTCTTTGTATCTTCCATAGCTCCTGTTGTTTCTGTGCAACTGTAAAGGATAGCTGCAATATAACCAAAGATAGTGCAGTATGAATAAATGATGACCCTGCCTTCACTCTGTATAGATACGGTACTTGTGACTATATGCATTACTGAAATATTGTCTTCTTTGAATCCCAGTAAATTACACAACAAGGAACAGCTGTTGAGTATCTGAAGAACTTTTCTTTACTCCCCTCTGTGGTCTGGTCAAATGCCTAAAGAGATGTTAATCTTAGCAGAGAATATTTGACAAAATATTTCAGAAGAGTGGGTTTCTGTTCAACGTGTCTTTCTCTCAGGCTTATGTCCGCTATGGGAAATCAACTTGACCTTTATGAACTCAAAGATTTGGACTATAATTTCTGTAAGGCACAATAAAATTGAATATGAACCTATGGATAATAATATTGGATGAAATATCAGTGTATTTTGACCACTGCCAAATAATTTCTGGAGGATTTAGTGGTTTACAGATGAATGAAATGGGGGAACCAAACTGTTAGCTTCTCTCATGAGAAGTCTGATTATCCAACTGTACTATGACTGGGGTTCATCACTGTCCGGAAAAACTTCACATAGCTTCTTCAATAATAGTTGGGCATACCTACAGAAATCATAGGACCAATTTCTTTTATAAACATCGAGGTGTTTTTAAGAATGTATAACATATGGTACTACACAAGAAAATTTCCTAATCTTCTAAAGTGGGCCTCAGCTTTAAGAAAGGATCCTGTGGAAGCAAGGATAAATTTTTTATGAGCTTGCTTTAAGAATGGAGAGTTAGTTTACCATTTGTTTTTGCAATTGCATCCAAATTTGTCTATGTTTGATTATAGTTTTACCTAAAGAAGGACCCGAGGTTGAGAAATTCTTAGATATTAGGAAAGTTCTGTTAAGTTACCTGTCCTTATGTCTGCCACTGCACCATTACTCTCCCCAGGCAATTTTCCAGTGGTTAATCTAATTTGCTTTTAAAATCCCAAAACAAATTGTGCTTTTGACATCTCTTATGGGAAGATGATATTCAATGAGTCTCAACAACCATATATATAATTTATTTCAATTATATATGATGTCATCAGAACTTTATTATTGAGATAAAATTCAAGCACAAAAAATATTTTTATTTGTTCAGACAACTTCTGGCATCGTGGTGATGTGTTCTTTTTCACAGCATAAATTTTATACCTCAGTGCACTATACTGCCTATAGTGCTGTGTTCTACAGGAGACTTCCAAGGAGACAGATTTATATAATACAGTCATAATTTACAGTCATTAATATGAAGATGTTTTATCAATTACCTAAGCAAAAATACCCTGCAGAATTTATATCTTTTAGATATTAAAAAGTGGTGACCATCTTAAACTAGTTATTGGAAACAAAGAATTTAGCAACAGAAATTAATCAGTGTCATATCCTTCTGCATGGCTTGTGGATGCTAGGCTGTGTAGAACATTTGTTTGGAAAAGGGAAAAATATTATTATGAAACCCTTAATAGAAACAGACAATCAAACAAATCTTAATTTGAAAACGTTTTTGTAGTCATAAATCATAATGGCATGTTTTCTACTGGAGGAAAAACATTTTCATAACTATATGACCTTGGTGCAGGGGACCACATTCTGGGAGGGGTATGGTGTCATCAGGCATTTTTATTTTTCCATTTCAAAGACAGATGACATTTTTGCCAAAATACAAATTTAAAGACATGCATTGTAGCTCCTGGTAAAATCATGTTGAATTTATCCTTATATTTTGTGGCAATTAAATATGTATTTCACCAGTCTGTAAGATTATCTCTCTCACTGTTAATAGACACCTTATGGTCCTTTGCAATGTCACTGAAGCCACCACAAATTAAAGGTCAATATATGTTTAACATAGATATAAAGACCAATGTGCTGGTAATTCTTTGATTGTTAGTGTCATGAGTACTCAGGCTGAACAGAATGAAGTAAAAACAAAAGAAAAACTCCAAAAGAAAAAATGTAAAATATGGAACTTAGGCTGCACAAACATCATTTGGGGATGTAACGTAGTTTAGCTGCCATTTAGGCAATCTGCCCATGCCATCAAGAGAGGATTTTTTTTTTACATACATATGTATATTAAAGATAGTAATCACATTTTCATTCCCATTGAAGGGGAGAAGATAGTAGAATACCGAGCAAATCAAAGGCTGAAATGATGAAGATATTTATCTTCAGCCTAAGAAGATATTAGTATGAATTTAAACTAATGAAGAACTGGATAGCAAATTAAGATAAATGAATTGTAGTTACTTGCGTAGTTTACTGTATTCTTTATTTACAAAAGCTACGGTCATCTTGCTTAATATGTCAGTGGGAAGCAACTAGAGAAGTTAAAAAAGGTGAGGGAGATGTTTTGTGAATTAATATAGTTGAGATAACATATATAGTCGGTACAATTTATCTAAGCGAGGTAACTGCCATTGGCCTATAAGGCCTGTTTATCTCCCTCAGCGATATCCCTGAGATGCACCGAGAATGGCACTCCAATGCCCATATAGTGTACGTATGTTTAGAAAAAGATGATCTCCCTGCTAAAGAGCAGGGTAAAGGGTATGAAGGGCATATGGTATAAAGGGCATATGGTATAAAGACAAGAGAGAGTAAAGTTAAAGTGATGTGGACTGTGGAATTGAACCTATACCCACTGAGCCCAGTTCTGATACCTGAACCACATCTAGAGTCATTCAGCAGCCTGGGCTGTTGTATTTTGAGATATGGTGGTGACTGGGGGGGGTGGGGTGGGGGGGTGGGGGAAGGTAAGATTTGATCTATACCTTATGAAAAGGAAATAAAAATAGAATCATGGAATCACAGAATCATAGAATAGTTTGGGTTGGAAGGCACCTTTCAAGGTCATCTAGTCCAAGCCCCCTGCAATGAGCAGGGACATCTTCAAATCTTCAATCAGATCAGGTTGCTCAGAGCCCCATCCAACCTGTCCTTGAACGTTTCCAGGGATAGAGCATCTACCACCTCTTTGGGCAACATGTTCCAGTGTTTCACCAGCCTCATCCTAAAAACTTTCTTCCTTATATCTTGTCTGAATCCACCCTCCTTTAATTTAAAGCCATTACCCCTCGTCCTACCGCAACAGGCCCTACTAAAATGTGTCACAACTGAAGCAATGAAGGGCATAGCAAAAGATCACTGATACTGTTCCCTGGTAAATGTTTGTCGTCTATCAGTGTGTGAACTTGTACTGTGTCTGGCTTACATCATTACTGTGCATGTCTACTGACCCTCTCTCTTTGCGTAATGGGATGCACTTCCTGTAGGTTTTCTCAAACAAGGATTTTTGGAGTAACATTTTGGAGTAATTTTTGAGTGTGACAGGTTTTCTGCTGTAAAATGAACAGGCCCCATAATAAACAGCTCAGCATTATCACATAATTTTTTTCAGGTCACCTTTAAAGACAGACACGGTTTTCCTACTGTGCTACATGCCCTCAACAAACTGCTTCCTTAGCAGGAGCTCTGTTGTTTTATTGATAGCACAACTAACTACAGATAAATCCTCTGATTTGGTAAGTCCCTTGTTATCTCCCTGATACAAGGCATCTCCTACTGTGTTTCCTAACTATCAGATGACCAAAAAACTGAACCGTGAAAACAACAGTAACCATGAATCTTCCTTTCAGAATCCAGTTTTTGGAATAAAAATCTTACAATAAATTAGTCGGTTAATGAAATATATCTCATTAATATACATTATAGCAGTGCGAGACAGCAGATTTTGTGCTAATTAAGGAAACAGAGTAAGTTGGAGAGAGTTCAGTTTTGCTCTTTTACTAATGAGCTATATGGTGTGGACAGTTAGTCATTTCAATTACAGTGTGATATGTGATTCAGAAGACACCTACAATTGTAGATGCATAGAGTAGAAGAGTAATGATTGTGTATGAGATGTGCATTATCCAGCTTATCTGTACACAGGATCATGCTGTGGTCTTGGAGTATTTTTCTGTTTGCTCTCACTGAAGAAGGCACTCACAAGATTTCAGCACCCACTCTGAAAGAAGAATCTGGAAAAGTTACTGGCTTGATTATATATATCAGCTATGCATCAAAGCTTCACAACTCTGCTTTAGCGAATCTCTGTTTTCGGATGTAGTTCAGTCACATACTTTCTCGTGAAATCTCACTGCCTAAAGCATACTGAATGTGTCTGGTATCCCACATGCATCTCATGTGGCCCTGTCAGAGGGATTTTAAGTCTGTTGTCATAAATGAATGGCTTCTCAGATTGCACCTCTGGGAACTGTTCAGCTGTACTGCAGTATTTACTCAATAGGGGTAGAAACTAGCAGGTCAGAAATACCTTAAAGACATTAAGGGGGCTTTGACCCAGTCTTGGTAACAGTTATGTTACATATTAAAAAGGCTGGTTAAGTCTCTGGAATAGCTGTTTTACTACAAGCAAAGTGGGTAGTGGTTTGGGCTGTGGCTTTGTATAAAATAGGTCTTGTTGTTCTTCCTAGTTTTTGTATGGAGCTGTTAGCTAATAAAAGTGGCACTTGCTAGAATGCAAGTGTTGCCTTTCCTGGTATTATTTCTGGAAGAATCTCAAACAATTTGAATATGTTTGCAGAAATCTAGAGGATCATTCAGTCACTAAACATATTGACTCCACAAACCAGTCCAGCACAACTGAAAAGAAACCTTCTCTGCTTCTCTTCAGTCTGATCACAAGAGCTGCATTTTGTCTGATATTCCTGTGATCTGAAGATCATTGAAAAAGCAAATGCTTATGGGAAAAAACTAGCTAAGTTTTTCAAAGCTCAAAAAACATTCACTGTGACTGTGATTTGGATTTTGGACAAAGAGGCAGTGGAAAGAGAAGTTGCTGTTGTCAAGACTGGTTTTGCTGCTCATCTGATTTTATGTTACTTCTGGTTGTTATGTATTATGAAGATCTAAAAAGCAATGGGTTATACTTCTCATATACACATATAGATATATAAACCCCCCATTTTTCTTTAGGAACCCAGATCTGCATTTTGTTTCTGACTTATAAAATATGCAACATGAATGAATTTTTTTAAAGACATAAGGTAATATTCCCTGACTGTGACTATAATTAGAGTACCAAGATTCTTTTTCAGTAACAGACATGTGCCCAAAGAGAACAAAAACTCAAGAGTCAGTATAATTGCATTTAGTGTGTTTTCTGTACACTGGGAGTAAAGATGGAGACATATGAGAAAGGAAGGGGTAGAAAAGTAAGTAATGTAAACCAAGAAGCTACTGAAACCTGTTAAAATGAAGTAACAGTGTAATGAGCACCTATGCAGTATCCCCTGGGTAGTGCATCCCTGGACTTAGGACAAGGACAGGAGAACTCGCTGTAGATTTCTCTGCAGTTGGAAAAAATCTTTTCTTGTTTTTTATTAATGAGGTGCTCTGGTGAAGCACGGGAGCTTGGAACTGTCACTTTGGTTACTTTATGATGGTAAAGGGCTCAACATAAAAGGGTTGCAAAATGCTAGGTTTTTTAAATGTCTCACTTCATAAGTGATCTTTAAAAAGAGGGCAGTCTCTTTTGGAAATAGAGGACCACACTGTCATCAGTTGAATGCTGTCATTGTAATCTTATTACCTTTTCACTAAAAACAGTAACATTGATGGTTTAGGATCCAAACCCATAAAGTATCAAAATAAAAATGGATTTTGTTCTCTCAGAAAACTTATAAGAAACTTTCCAACCATGTGGTATTCAAAACTGAAGTTTTCTTGTGTTCCTGAGGGCAGAGAAAGCAGCTTTCATTACGCACTGATCTAAAAGCCTTTTTCCCCAAAGTCCCCAAGTTTATTCTGTGATGAAACAAGTTTATTATGTTTTGACTATAGATAAGAAGTGTATGGATAGCATATGATAGCTAGGACCTACATCTAGACTTTTTTCTGCTAAGCAGAAAATTATCAAATGTATATCTAGTTCAGAATGTCTGAGGTTACCGCATCCTGGAGTTCAACACATACTGCAAACAGACGACATCCAGCAAAGACATTTACATTCTTTCTTCTTCGAACACATACATTCCAAATTTTCAAGAGTTTTGGCTCTAACTATAAAGATGTCTTTGATTCACAATAATACACAACTGTTAGAAGAAGCAATGTGTAGGCTGCCTGAAAGTGACTTGTCATTTTACAAATGCAGTGGAGATTGTTAATTGTTTGCAAAAGATGTTATTTACCGCAATAATTTCTGAACCAGGTAATGATCTTTTACACTTCATGTAATGGTTTGGATATTATATCATGCTCCAATGCATTTGGACTTATTACCAAGTCATTACATCAAGAGTAAAGTTTTCATAATTTATAGAAGTGATTATGCTGTGTAGTGTAGGAGCTGACCAAATAAATAATTGAAAATGAGAGTTTTTCCTCAGGTCCCCTGCCACTAGCACATTTCTCCACTCTGACTAATAGAAAAATGTGTCCCGAGCTACTGTTCAGACAATATAGAACATGGTTACAAGCATCTTCATTTCCAAGAGTCTGAATGTGATATGTGCTTAATTCAATCATGTAAGCTTTGTATACTGGTAGTACTGTACTGATAACTTCTGATGTAGAGGATGGAGTTTTATTTTTTGCTTTTCAGATGGTCGATGATTTCACACCATCACTTTTTTTTACAGTTACGTATGTTGTACAGATTTTCACAGCTTTAGTTCTGCAACCTATATCTCCTTAGGGCTTTTGCCTCAGGGCAAACCATAACTGTCAAGTTTCCTTGTTTAAATTAGCTTATTTAGAGTGTGTAGAAGGAAGAGACTGAGTAATGAAATCCATACCCTGACTGTATTTAAAAAAAAATTTTTCTCTTTGGATGATCTGAACCCGTGTATTAACTTTGGGCTAGTTGTAGAAAGATCTGAAGCAGCAGTTCTAGACTTGTGAGCAGTCCTACTTGCAAACTACACTAAGAAGTACATCAGAGAGGAGCCTGGCTTCTGAAGGAGCAAATTAGGGGTGCGAATTTTAATCTCGTATCTTCTTAGCTTTTTACAATTAAAGTCTTAAGTGCATGTCACATGGCAATCAGCTGCAAAAGCTTAAGAACAACCCACCAACTGCCGGCTCCTGCTGGAGAGCTGTGTCAACAGGCCATGTGAGAGTTCCTCAACCGGTGCAAAGTTGAGTGGTTTTATTTTACACTGTCAAGGAAATGTGGCTTGGTCTAAGCTGCTGGATTTCACACTAAGTGGCTGAAGAATGCAAGTCAATGCAGTAACCTCCAGCACCAAGGCAGTAACAAATTGCTGTGGAACAGCAGCATCTTCAATTACTGCAGGTGCTTGCTAGGCAAAATATACATCTGATCCTTAAAATCTATATTCATTTAATGAAGAAAAGGATTCATGACAGCCTTTGCCTGAGTTACAGTACATAGTTTAATAATTGGCTCTTTGAGTATGAGCTTGATTTTCATTCCCTTTTTTTAAAGAAGGGTTAGTTTTTGAAGTTACATTGTCTTTTTCTTTGCTCATGCTATTAGGTTAATGTATATGCATACTTTCAGGAATCTAGCTGCTCTAGAATGACGATTTTAAGGACTCTGACAAGTGCTTTCCTTGACAGCTGATGTGCGATTTTTCATACACAAGAGTGAAGTGATGTGTTGATTATAAGGGTTTATTTAGAAGTATAATAGAAGATGAAGAAGGTAAAGCAGAAATTGGGAGGACTTTTTAAACAGAACCCCCATCTTGAGAGCTCTTTTTGACCACACCAATATACTGAGTTACTGGATTCTGTTGTATTCATAAGACTGATAAAGGATTCTTCTTTGTTACTGGTTCTTCTAAAGAGTATCTAAGATTTTCTATTTTAAAAAGCATAGCAAAAAGGAAGAGGATAGTATATGCTGCCCATCTGCAAGGTTCTCAATAAACCGTCCACAACCATGTGTTTGAGTAGGGAGATGTATAAAGAAAGGGTAAGGAAGAAAACAAAAAACTTCCTTTAAAAGTTTTGAATCTTAGGTCAAGAAAATAACATTCTGAACAAAAAACTTCAGTAATATGAAAAAGTAATATCCTGTTGTAATCAGAATGTGTCAGGTTGGTAAACTGCCATTTTATTTCAAGGGCTTAGCTCTGCATTGCAGCCTTCCCTTCGCAGTGTCATCTTCACTGTCTGTTGGGGTGGGTTGCAGCAACAATTTTGCCATAGATGCTTGACAGCTAGTGGAGTGACAGGCTCCAAGTGGTCATTGTGCATAAAATGCCTTTGACTGAAAGACATTTCCCTATTACAATGATAGTTTCTCATTTATTAATCACTCTTTACAGAAAATATAGGGAATATATATATATGTGTGGGTGTTTGCGGGAAGGGAATATGGAGAAGGCAAAGCCCTGAAATTGTCCAGTGAGAAGTAATCATAATTAGCCAGATCCTCATAGGCAGGCTTAACTGCATAGCCCAATGAAACTCGTTAGCAAAGGGAACAGTGCCACATAAGGAGTATACTCTTTTCATGGTTCTTTTTCAGTCTGATAACTCTCCAATATATTTTGTTCAGACAGAGGTGTTATAAAGTTAAGAAATTTGATTGCTGAGACCCAGTTCTTTGCCTTCTTGCCATGTTTTTCCAGGAGGTTTAGCACATCTGCAGAGAAGTAGATTATGTAGGGGCAGTGTCTGTGGGCAAGGACCCATTCCTTGGCCCTAAGCTCAAGTGGCACAATGGAGTTTACACCCATATAGCTAACTTTTTTCCTCCAAAAAATATCTTGGCCTCATCCACACAGCCTTTTCAGAACAGTCCCTGGGCTCTGCTACAACCAGGCTGTTAGCCAGTCATGACAGTGCTATGTGGTGTGAGCCAAAAACACCAGACAAGGTATTAATTACAACTTGACAATAAGTGATCACAGAGTGGTGCTGGGGCCTATTCCCAGTCCTACTATCCATACATTTTGGGGAATGTATCTAAATATCTGAAGTCACAAAGTAGGGGATACTCTGACTGGACTTACAAAGATGACTGACCTCCCTTGATTCTGGGATACCAGACATGATAGTGCATTTGAAAGCTCTAGGACCACAAGACATCATTAGACACTAGACAGACTCAGTGGGCTTTAGATCATGTGGGAGGCAACAGCTTGCTTAAGCAACAATAGCTTGCTTAAAAGCCTATGCAAGTACATAAGAGATGGAGAAAAGCTGAGAAGAAAGCCTTGATGAAGAAGATAAAGGAGGTATACTGCAGCTGCCACAGTGTCACTTCTTATTCCTGTTCACCTAATGAAAGGAGCAGGTTTACGCTTGCTTATGTAATGCTCTAAAATGCTCTAAAATTGCACTGACTGACAGTTCTTTCACTCAGCCTAATGTTCAATTGCAAGTGACTGTAATGTAAAATGGAACAAACCTACAAGGTCGTACAATTACTGTAAGGGTATGTTTGAAAGTTTTCAAAGGATGAGAAGTTGATATACAAAATTCACCCTTTGAGTAGTCTTTAAGATGTGAAATGTAAGAAATATATGTGCATGTCTGCATATAGGATACCTTTGAGTTTCAAATGAGTGCTTGATTGTGGGGATTCTAATCTGATAGCAATTTTCATCTTCACTTCCTTATTTCTGGCATGGAATACCCTATCATAAAAAATGGACTGTGTTCTTTTCAAGTATATTCACAATAACTGTAGGGAAATGCATTTCATGGTTTTACAATAGGCCTTCAGACTTCACAAAGAAACTGTATTGTTTTTTATGCATCCTTTCAGCATCTAAGCAACTTTATTCAGTAGTAATCACCAGTAAAAGGCATAGCACTCTCTCGAGATGTGAAGACATTGATTGTAAATCATAGTTTTGTAGTGGTTCACTACAGGAACTAGGAATATCAAAAAGTATGTATTATTTTTATTTAAGTGCCTGGAAGTATCCAGCATCTTTCAAGTAAATCACAAATAACCTGATGTAGCAGCAATGACTTTTGTTTAGGTGAATGCTTCACAACTTGATCTAGTGAAAAATCTCTCCCCCCCTTCAAAATCTGTAGGTGATTGCCCAAGCTCTGAGGCTGACTGGGGGGGTGGACGGTAGAAACCCTAAGCAGAGAGTGCAGAGAAGAGAGGGGCTGCCCTTTTCAGGATTGGCATGGACTTAGAATGGTTTAAGAAAGTGCTGAGACCACAAGTGACATAGACCAGAATGCTGGTTGCAAGCATGGTCTGTCCTGGGCAGCTGCCTGCAACATCCTTACTCTGGTTCTGCTCCTTGCTTCCTGGACTATGCAGAGACTTTACACAAAACAGACAGCAAATATGCTCACTTTAATTGATGCTCTTCCTGCAGTTTTTCTAGTCTCTTAAGTTGAATCAAAATTACTGTTTTGTCTTAATTTTTTTTTTCAAGATTTTTAGTACCTTTGCAATAATTATATGCTGATTGAAGGGAAAGAGAGGAAACAGGAATGTAAATGTGTGGGGTGGGCAGGAGTGCTTCTTAGGGTGGCAGAACAGATTTAACCTGGCATAGGTCATGAAGCTACACTGAGTACGTGTCTTCCCTTCCTCTTGTCAGAGTTGAGGACAAGGCTTGGTTGATGTATGGGTTAAGAGTAAAGCAAGGGTAATGCCTCTACAATTTATATAACTATTACAATCACTATAGAGCAAACCACCTTATTCTTCAGCCTGGATTCCACTGTTAGAGCAATGCCTGAATATTAATGTGAAAGCAATACATTTTTGGTCCATGTCTACAAAGGTAATCAGTCTTCTTTTGACTTGGGTATTAGCTGATATGACCTTCAACCTTTCTGTGCTTCAGATCTTGAATTCTGCAACACATAGTCATATTTTCCTCACACTTCACAAGAGTCTTAAATAAGAAATATGTTTAAAACTATGGAAATTCAAATAATGAAGTGTGAAAATGGCCCCATTATTGTTTTGCAGAAAGGATAAGAGACAGTGGTTGAATGGGGGATGTGGAAGATAAAAGGCACTGAGAAAACGTCAGAAAGGTAGAATATATAGAAAGAAGAAGGACCATTCTGGAAGTTTGGGAGGCTCTGCCTGTAGGAGACTGTAACTTTCTGGGTTTACTTATATAAATATTTCACAGAATTTAACAATAATGATGACTTTTAAGATCAAGAGATAATAGCAAACCTGAAGCCAGATCATAGCTTGGTCCTTCCATGAATATACCGAAGCCTTTGCTCCGGTAGCAGCAAGCCATCTGACCCAATTTAACAAAGTGTATATCCCCCCTGATGCTTAAAACTGCAGGCACTGTTGGCAGAACATTAGAAATTGTAATCGAGGCTGAATGTGCCAAATTTCAGAGCCTAAAGCCTTCGGAAAGACCCAGCATCTTGGGAAGGTCTTTCAAAGGTTTTAGGAAAGGGTTGCAACAAAAAAAACTGTAGCTCTTCTCAGAAATCATTGTGTTAAAAAGCAGAAAGTTATTATTTCTGAACTTCTTATGGCAGTAAAATTTCTATACATTACCTCAAAGGGGTACTTCTGTCATCTGGAAAGGTTAATACCTCACTGTAGTCTCTGTTTATCTCATTGGTCATTAATTGCCAGGAAGAGCCTGGTGTATCCAATAATGACTCCTCAGATACACATAAATAAATAAACAATGCAAACCAAGTAAACCTTAAACTTAAAATATAACAAACTTATTAAAAATTGTAGTCCTGTGCAATAAATAGATTCAACAGTATTAGACAGTCAGCATCTAGTAACTCTCTCTCTCCTTGATTGATTTGCTCTGATTTCTCAGACACAGCTGCCAATAAATAAATGCATTTCTGGATAACTTTCTCCTGTACTAATGTTGCCACTTAGCCTGCTGAATCACTTCTGCCATTGAAGTCATAGAGATTTTTTAAGTGAATATCACCAATTTTTAATGGGAATAGGTTTTGCATGTGTTCTGCAGATAAATGTCCTTTAAGAACTGGAATTAGATAAACTAATTTTAATGAGACCTTCTGTTTGGACATCTAATAGTCATGCTGGCATTTTCTTACTGGGATGCTTAAGTAAGGTATCTAAATCCCTGTTTACACATCAGAAAAAAAACCACTTAAGTTGATTGCCAAAGGTTCCAAATTGTAGAAATTTAATTATTACATTTCTGTAAATCAGGCCGCTTCCAGTTTTATACAACTTGGCCATGCAAATTTGAAAGCACTGGCCAAACTTTTACATCATGCCAACAATGGTTTGGTGCTTTTTAGGAAAAAATACAAACAAAAAAATTAGGGTTTAATGCTTTTGGGTTTTTTTTTTCAGTCAGAATGTCCCTTGGGCTCTCTGTGGCTACATCGATAGAGATAATAAAGAGGCCCAGGACATGATCTCAGCTAAAGGCCTCCACATTGCTCCTAGGAACAGCCCCAGGCATTGTGTTGGCCTCTCCAGGTAGTTCTGCCCCAGACACAGCTGCAGTGGAGGGTCCTGAGCAATGTGAATATGAATAGAGGAGTTTCTGGCCATCCTGTGTTCAGCATCATGGAGAGAACCTGTGTTTCCAACTCATCTGGTGCTTGTTCTAAGGCAGGATCCAGAAAGAAGACCATCCTCTACCTTAACATTCAGAGGGGCCTGATCCACTGAGTGCCTCAGAAGATCCCAAAGAGGTGACGGCCAGCAGACCTCCTCACGGAATGTGGCTGCAGCTACCATGTGCTGCAGGCGGAGACTGGTCTACAGGTCTGTGTCATCTTCTGCCTTTCTGCTGATCACCTTAGCCTTAGGAACCCAACCAGGAGCTGCGGGTCCAGGCTGACTCCCTTCTCAACATTCAGGCAGAGCTGTTCAGCAGCAGCTTCCTCATTTATTCTCATTTTCATAAGCTGTAATTGGTTGAGCATCAGTTTAAGAGATTCTTGCCTGCTTCTGCCCTGCCAGCAGTGGCTTTTCCTCAGCCCTGAGGAACAGCACTGTGGGTGAGCCAACCCAGCCGAGGGGGTGAGTGGCTGCTTTTTGTGGTGCCAGAGGCTTGGGGAGAAGCAGCCAGACTAGTGCAGGGGAGTCTCTCCCTTCTCACTGTCTTCTCTTCCCACTGAAAGTTTCCGCCTGTCAGTTGTAATCTGTGGTTAATGCCCAGTCAACTGCTGTTTGCTGTTTCCTTTGTTCTGCTTGGAGCCAGCATTGATTCTTATGAGTTGTGATGGTAGTTAGACATATTAATTTTTTTTCAGTGATTTTAGGTTTCAATATAGTTTAGGAGTTTTCCTCCTTTATTATTTTCTCTAGAAGGATTAGGTACGTTAAAAAAATCAATGGATAAATTATTCCAACCCAGATGTGTAGAGGGAGGACTGTGATCCTTCCTCCCCTCCCCTGCAACCCTCCATATTTGACTGCTTCAAAAGACACCTGCCCTGGGTTTTGTTTTGAAGGAGTATTTCATATCCCATTGAGCAGTTTTGGTTTTATATAACTATATAGGACACAAATTGCAAAAGTTGTGAGTGAGAAGGGTACAAAGACTTTTCTTTATTTTGAAGTGCTGTTTCAGATATAGCACGATTGTAGGAAATGGGTACCAGGTAGCCTGTGAAAATGTACATTATGTTCATATTTGTTAGGTACGTGACTGCATTCTTCTGTTCTCATAATACACAGAAATGTGTTTATGCTTAGACTTGCAGTTTGGAGCAAAGACTACCATAATAGGAATGATATGTCGAGATTTAACTGCTCTGTGGATTGTAGTACAATAAAGCAGTAATCCATCTCCCCTGTGATGGTTCTAATTTTTTATTCAGCTGTGGCATTTCGTACCATGCTGTTTATCTTGTACTTTCATTCACTCATGGATCTCATAGTTGTGAAATTGGCAGATGGTTTGTGATGCTTTGCTAGGAGTGGTTGTACCAATCCCAGTGATTAAAAGGCTTGCTGATTTGCTTACCCAAAAGGATTAATGGCAGGCAGCGAGGGCTGTGTTTGAAAAAATCCATGCCCCAAAATTCAACAAGGGGACAAAAAAGTAGACTGGAAGTAATCCAGTATTAGAGCTCCTTTATGGAGAAGCTTTTTAAAAAACTTACTGACTCAGCAACTGGTCGTTTCCTGATGAGATCTGAACTATCAAGGAAAATGCAGCTTCACACTGTTTTCTCAGTCATTCCATGAGAATAAAGTTCAAGTTTTTAAGCAGGTCAGCAGCAGAACTGAATGACATGTAAAACTTTGGAGAGCTGCCCTGCATAATTTGCTTCTGTATAAAATCAGAAATGCAAAGTACAGAAATATGACCTTGACCCATCCTCTCTTACCTCTGTAATTTAAGCATTCATAAATTGCTGGTTTTTCATTGGTATAATCAAATGCTCAGGCAGACCAGACTACGGGCACTTTAACCTGCTGCTTGGACTTCTATAAGTTATTGTGATGGTTTCCTAGGAAATTGTAGTTGCAAACTGCAAACTATAGTCTGCTGTAATAGTAGGCTATTAAATTTCAAGTTGAGTGTCAAGTACACAACACAGAGCCTAGTGAAGAGCAAACTCCTCTGGGAGTTCAGGATGCTGGTCCTTGTTCTCAAAACCATTTTTAAGGTGTATGCAATGATTCTTGAATGGGAACACAGCTACCTCATCAGCCTTTCTCACGCTCATTCGCTCTTCTGCCCTTCGCCTCTTCCATTCTCGGTTTCCCAGCTCCGAGAGGAGGCACCTCCCTCTTGTCGGATGAGCAGGGCATTCCTGAGCGGTGGGGTTCAAATAACTCTCAGGCTGGGAATGCCTGGGTCCTGCCTCTGCCAGCAACTGTGCTAACTACTGGATGCCCCCCAGAGGTAGGCATGGCTTTGTCTGCCCAGTGTGAACTTCCCATTTCAGTCGGTGCAGGCTGCCTTAGTCATTTGTGAGTGATTTTTTCTAAATCCATCTACTGACTTTATGTCTTTGGGGAGTTTAGGTGGGGGTAGGTACACTAGAGGTTAGATGACAGACATCTCTCCACAGACTAAGGTGCTTCTCCATAGGCAAAGTTATCTATTTTGTGGCTAGAAAATTGAAATGGATGTGTTTCTTGACTGTGCGTTTCTGAAAATGAAGAATGGGCGTAAGAGTAAACAGTCCAAGCATGCTTATTTTGGGACCCTAACGGACTATAGGCAATTGGCGTATGATGTCATAAAGTCACAGTGCTGCCACCACTCCTTCTGTGTGTCAGCTGATTCTGCATATTGGTATCCTTTCTTAAAAATAAATGGCATCCCGTGTATTTTTTTGCTTCATTATATTATCCTGATTTTGGCACTTTGTGCAAGCTTCAGGTATTATCAAATATACCTTGAACCAGCTCCACTTGCTTTTTGCTTCCAGCCCTTCCTTGTGATACCTTTGCATTTTTAATCTTGTCTACAAGATCAGAAACTTTAGCCTGGTCAACATGGTGGCTGTTGCTGGGAAAATGACAATCACCTTGTAAAGGACTAATTCTAAGTCTCCTCAAAATCTCCCTCTGAGATTTCTGCCCTGTAGTCTGATCAAGAGTTGGTCTTTTATCTCAGCTAATCCTCTCAGAGTTACAAACAGCTTTTCAGCCTTAGATCAGCCACAAACCTTTCTTAACTTTTAATTTATCTTCTGTCCTCAAGCTTAAAACATACATGTTTTAAAACAAATGTGTCAGTCTTACATGAGGTATGACTCTCCGCAGCTATATGCAATGCACTTGCACAGTTAGGTCCCTCTGCACGATTGCCAACAAAAACATATCAAGAACACAAGAATCTGCCGCTATCAGACTATTCACTGCATGTTTTTCTTTTCACCAGCACCCATTCCTTAAAATACAGCATATGGTTTAGATCTCTTGCAGTTGCCTTCCATATATCTAGATGTTTCCATCTTTCTTGCTTAGATTATTTTCTGTAATTTCATTTTCTTCCTGGTGCTAGATGCTATTCAGAAATCACTTTGGACCACAGTGCTTGAGAGACACACCCTTATTTAAGGGTGCATTTTCAGTCACTTCTGCTTAATGGAGAATGTGCTTCTTCATGAGATCTTCCTGGGTCTTCCAAAGAATAAGCAGAATTCTTATGAAATAAAAAAAAATAAAGCTCCAGTTCTTCTATCACATAATATTTGTGAAGATATCAGACAGGTTACTCATCTGGGGTCCTGTCTACAGAATCTGAGACCCAGCTGGAAAACCTGTCTTATAGACCAAAGATAAAATTGTCAAATGTGCCCAAATAGCTTAAAATCCTACTTGCAAAAGAGAAAAAAATACTTAGGATTCTAAATTTCATTGAAAGTACTCCTTCTACATTCTTTTGCATTCTTTGCTCTGCTAGATTTAAATCCAGGGATTTTAAATATGCATATTTTCCATATTGTCTCAGCATACTCTGGAGATGCTCTATGTAAGCTGTTTTTAATTAGATTTGTGTTAAAGAGAGATTGCTTTTATCCTAGTTGAGCAACTAGACATATGTTGAATACTTTTAATGGCAGTCTCTCACTGCTCTAATTGTGTGTGTGATTATTTACTGTCTTTATCCAAGTTATAAAAAGACGACAAAAATTAGCTTCAAGCAATAGAGGCATGACACTGATGTGAGTCTGATCGCACAGGAAGTAGATGGGAATAAACTACTAACCCCAGAAACACATGAAGAGTGAATGAACTTAAGATGCCCATTTACCTAAAACTTAGGATAGCTTCACCAATCAAATAACTTTCCTCTCAGTTAATTCCTCCATATGCAGGCAGGGTACTTTTTAGTAGACATTTGATTAGACAGAATTTTTCCAGAGCTTTTGTTTTGACTAGAAAGGATTAACACAATGTGGAAAAAAAGTCCTGCGCATGAGTAGTTTTTGTTGCCATGAAGACGAGTGAGCAGTTAAAGACATCTAAGGACAGCAAATTCTTTTCTATTCATATTCTCTATGTATGGAAAAAGTTCTCAAACAAGCCAACTTTCACTTTGGTTCCACAAGTACCTAATATATTCCAGCATTTTGTTAACCTTCTGCATAAGTTATTTGTCCAGCACAAACAGGATAGGTTATATCACTATTTTCCTGTGTCCAGGAATAGTTGATTAGGCTGAGCACATGTGAACTTCTGTGTATCTGTGATTAAGCACATGTGCATATCCTAGCGCTATAGAGTGGGTTTGGGGAAAAGAATCAGAGTACATTGAACTGTGTTGTGGAAGAGACTCATAGTATTTCTGTACAGATTTGTCACGTGCAATCTGATCATTTTATAAACACAGTATTTACTGCAATGAACAGAAATGCAGTGTCAATGTGGTTTTGCATCATAGGTAGTACATTTGCTATCTAAAGCTACTGTTACCACAGCTAGCTTCATCCTTCTCTGTGATCGGCTTGTGTCAGTGCTTCTCTCTCAACAGAGTGCCATACAAAGACGCATCTCACACTAAAAAAAATTACTAGGTCTTTCCAGTGGGAAAATTCATACAGTGCCATTGTACCTCAGGTTAAGGAACAGTTAATTTTGTAACTTCGGAGTTGAATAGATTTTTGTCCAGTCTATTGGTGGTTTTTTTCATAGTTACAAAAGTGTCATCACATTTAGCTTGTGGAGTCCACTGCTTCTTATTTGAAAACTGGATGTAATATTGGTTAGGACAAGAGTGAACTCATTCTACTTTGCAATTCATTGTGTGAACAGAGGATACAAACATTAATAACCTATTTTTCAAGCTGTTTTTTAAAGGAAAAATTATTTTCTTTTCCTTTCTGATTTGACTGCTAGGTGTTCACCTAATAAAGACCTGTAGAATCTATAGATTCAACTCTAATGGGGCATGCCCCTGATTCTAATCACAGTTTGTAGTCTTTAACCATGGGAAAAATAACCCTTTCAAAAGTCTGATCTTCCTAGTAACTCTTAGAATTACTTTACTTTAAGGCTGTGTATATTCTGTAACTGTCAGATCATGTTCCTTGCACCATAGAGTGATACTTACTTCATCGTGCTACTTCTATTATGTAAGGTATAAAAGACTCAACACTTTACTCTTCTGTGCTGACTAAATATTCTCCGTATTATAAAAATGGATATGTTCCCCGGAGTGTAAATAGTGTACTCCTAGGACAGAGTGATTGGCACAGGTGATCAAGTTAGATGACAGAAAAATGGAACTATTGTTCTGTGGGGACCTTGAGAGAAGAAGCAGGTAAAGAGGCTGGATCTCACCCACACTGTTTTCTCCAGGATTAGCATTAAGATGTTTTTTATCTTCTCCATAGAGTACTGGTCCTCCACAGTGTAAGCCTTATTGAAACTAAACATTATTCAAAATCAGATTGCAGGTAAAGAAGAAAGCAGCAACCATTATGGACTAAATTCAGAGAAAGCAATTACAGGGTTGAATTAAAACAATGTGGTTTCATTCCACAATAACCTAAAGTCTTCTGTATAGACTTTTATATCTTGAAGATGTTTCAAGTAAAACAATGAAAAATGAGTGTGTGCACATATGCATATATATGTGGGGCTGACAATTTTCTATTAGTTTATACTCAAATCTGAGGCTTCAAAACCCAATATAAATAGTAATATTTATATCCTGTGTTTTCCACCATTTCAGTGTAAGTACTGTTCAGTGCAAGTTTAAATGTACCTAGTAAGAAGGAACCTGTAAGCTAAAGTGAAATTATCTTTGCCCAGTGTAATTTTTTTTTTTGCAAGAAGTACACAAACACATGAATATTGAAATCACATCCTAAAAATTAATAAGAATTGAATAGTTTGATGTACCAGAAGTAAAAAAAAATCTTAGGTATATTTTTAGCAATAATTATCCCACTGTATCACTCAAAGATTTCAATGAAGATCATAGTAAGAAATGTAAAGAGGCAAAAGAAAAGTTTGCAGTCTAAAGATTAAAAACAGATGGGGGCTAGAAAAAGGAAAAAATCATATAAGGAAATTAATTTGGGCAGAAAAACATTCTGACTTTTTTAACTGTATGTTTACTTACTCTCTTTCCTGACTGTAATTAAGTGCCCGATATGTTTTTATTTGTTGTGTTCTTTACATTTATTTTACTTACGTAAAGAATTAATAGGTCTTGCCACCTGCTTTGTTTGAGAGTCATTTGAACATATGGTTTAGAACAGGTCAGCATACCCTAGCACACAGATGTGTTTTTCCATTTGCACAGTATCGCTTTCCCAGATGAAAGATTGGCTGTGTCTTGCTGGGTTGCTAGTGTTTTTGCCAATACTGGCTTTGGACCATGATGTCTCTGGTATCTCTTTTTGGATCTGTGTAATGTAATGATGAAAGAGAGAGAGGAATTGTTTCTTAGCATTGACCTAATTCACTCTGCTTGTTTAATGACATGATAGCTTAATGTGATGTCCATAACGAAGCTAGTCTGTGATGACTTCACTTGGGATGGAGCCAGCCGTAGGCTACAAAAGAAGGCCAGCCAGATAATTTTTTTTTCAAATACCTTCAAAAATCTTGTGAGCTATCTTCAGCACCCTCGTGCAGTGATGTACTTTCTGCCTAACCTCTTTTCTGTGCCTAACTATATAACATTAAAAAAAACCCCCAAACCCACAAAAACCCCAGAGTTAATTCTCCAGATTGGATATTCAGAAATTGGGAATCTGCACTGAATTTGGAAACAAGGTGTTTTGAGTGTAATTCAAGAGGTTGTTTTTCAATAATTGATGAAAATCAAAAGCTAGAATACCCTACCACTTACCAGGGAGAGACCGGGGATGTAGTTTTCTGAGAGGTCTTCCAAATAGGGACTGAAGGTTAGTATAAGAAAACAAGAAATAGGAAGAATCCCACTTTTTTTTTTCTTTTTTTTTTTTTCCCCTGCAAATGACACTCTGATTACAGATTTGATTAACTCTACTTTGGGAAAAGCTAGCTGTAAATTTTTGCCACTGTATGGAACAGTAAAATTGTATGAAACAAGAGATTTGTACTGCAGATGAAGACCAGATAACTGGTGCAGCATAGGAATGACAGGCTCATCAACTTCAGCTGAAGGCAGTATGAATCTTTGTGTCTTATGTCACGTTCATGAAAAGGATGTATTTTTGTTCTGTTTCTAGAATTTTAGTGTCTCTCTCCCTTGCGGGTATAGGTATACCATTTGCAATAACAAGGAAGCCAAAAATAAACCTATTTTTTTTTGTACTTGTTTTCTACTGGTTGTTGTGTGACATTTGCAAGCTCAGCAAGTCGTATATTTTCAAAAGAATAGCTCTGTACCCTATTTCAATAATTTTTAAGAGCAGTGGTGGCTTTAGTCTGATTTGGAGTGAGTGATCATGAGACTGAAAGATGAATTTATTTTTTTTCTGTAAAATACTGCTATATGATAGATGAGAGTCAATCAAACAAACAAACCTATTAAACAAAGTTGCTGGCACAGGTGGTAATTGGTTTCTGCCAAACATCCACAGAGAAAGTGACTTACGTTATCACAACATGATACTGAGTAGGCTGCCCTGCATGATTCCTTTGTGAAGGAGGTAGGTGAACATCTTTGTAATACTCTTGAAGAAGAGCTTACATCTCCTCACCTGAATTGGTGGCTGTCATAAGGTTTTCTTAAAAGTACTACATAAATCTTACTTTTTGATGATTTCTGAGATTGAATTCAGTTGAGCTGAAGCCTTTATTGCATTGAATCACAATGTGAGTCAAGGACCAATGGACGTGAATAAGAATTAAATAGATGCAAGAAAATAGCCCTAATAAAAAAGCACAGCACTTGGATGCCACAGTTAGATTGAGTCCTGAATTGTCATTGATGGGTTTCTCAATCTTGTCAGTAATGATGGTCTCCCATGGTGCCAGCAAACTGCGAGCAATTTTCTGCAGTAGCTGCTGTGACCAGATTGTATTAAGATGAAATGTTGTCATGAGACAAATATACAAAAGCTTCTACTTGCTTGTGTCTGATGCAAGGAAGAAAACCATCTTTCTCTGCTTGGTGAAGCACAGAGAACCCTACCCAAATCAAGGCTGGAAGAAAATGTATTGGTGTTTCAGTCACGTGCCATTTATTGTGTCTTAATTAGAGGCAACTTTTGTAACTGGAATAAAATGAGATTGTGTGTGTACAGACTATTTTCGATATATTAAATATCATTTGGTCATTTATGTGGATATATTATCTACAGTAATGTTTTCCTCATTTATTGCATAGTAGAACAAATGTTCTTTGCACAAAGAGTAACCTAACCTTGTATGAACATTTGTAGATAGCATTGCGTTATGGCTAATGCATGTTTTCTGTACCTAATTTAAATTTGTATTTCTTAGAATTAACCCAGAGTAGTGGTGGTTGAATAGAATAGAATATTTCCGTTGGAAAGGGCCTACAATGCTCATCTAGTCCAACTGCCTGACCACTTCAGTTGCTGCTGAGACAGGAGAACAAATTTGTTTAGATGGGTGTATTGAGAAGGACGGACATAGGTGACAGGTATCTACATCAGAGATATACAGTTCTGTTAAATCCATTGCAGTCCTTCGTTTGAGGCCTTTAAGATCACAAAGGTTCACAACTAAACAGCCCGCTAATGGAAATTTAGCTATTTTCAATTATAATGAAATATGGACCTAATTACGCCGAAGTCTGGAAACAACAGGAAGTCATCATATCCAATTAAATTTAAGCAGGAATTCTGTGCAAGGATGCTGTTCAAGGTTTGTGTTCTTGTGGTTGCTTTTGCCAGTAGTGAAAGAGACACACTAGCAGGTAATGCATACAAACCTGTTTCTGGGCATAATCAGTAAATCAGAAAATGTCTATCTTTGGATAATTGAGAGGGAAAGTATTTTCAATTTTAAGTGGATAAAGTACATAAGCAGTCAGGTGCAGTTGAGAGAAAGTAGAGCAACAGCTCTAAGTCCTTTAGACACATCATTAGCTGAAAATGATTTGCTCTGTTTTGTTCTTAAAAGGTGCTTATTCATCATCGTTGTGTAACTAACAGCGGCCTATAATTCATCACATAAACCACTCTGGTACCTGAGGACTGGAAGGTGGCAAAACTGACACCAGTTTTTAAAAAGGCCTTCTGGGAAGTCAGGGTTAATATAGACCTGTAATCTATGCAGGTGTTAGTCTGTAACAGACAAATACAATTTTCAGGGAAATGAATAAAAACTGTGGTAAAAATAGAATTAATGGACACGTGGATAAATATGATGAACATTCATGGTGGCTTTTTAAGTGGAGTGCTTGACTCATAAAGCCACTGGAATTCTTCAAAGTTGTCAGCAAGTACATGGGTAAAGGAGATAGATTGTCAGGATTTCCAGGTGACCTTCAACAAGACTTCTTTCCCAAAAGTTTTAAGGAAATTAAGTGACTAAAGGGTTGCTGCCTATACATTTCCTTGCATAGACAGGTAGTAGATCCAAAGACAGAAACCAAGGAATAGAAATAACTAGAATGAATATAGATGTGACCAAGTCTGTTGATGATACTAAAGTTAAGTCAGCATAGTAAAGACCAGGTTCATCAGTAACAAACTACAAGATGAATTTGTAAGAATCAGTGACTGAGCAATGCGAAATGGCAGATGAAATGCACTGTAAATAAGATATAAAGTGATGCACATGGAAAAAAGTCCATACTTCACACAGAAAATGAAGGCATTGAGCTCACCATTAGTACTCAGGAGAACCAAGAATGGCCTGGACAGGCTGATCACGTCTTCCTCTATAAGTAAGAAGGAGCTGAACTGAAGCTGGCAGAAGGCAGGTTTGGAACAG
The DNA here is from genome assembly GCF_030936135.1 of Gavia stellata. Classification (NCBI taxonomy): domain Eukaryota; kingdom Metazoa; phylum Chordata; class Aves; order Gaviiformes; family Gaviidae; genus Gavia; species Gavia stellata. Next base: position 40,063,587 of record NC_082595.1, read on the forward strand.
TAAAAGAGGGCAGTTTTTCACCAGTGGTGGAACTCCTTGACACAGAACAAAACTTTGCTCTGGCCCAAGGTCTTACATGTTAAAGCCAAGGAGCTAAAATGGCCCTAAAAGTTATTCAAGGATAGTCTCAAAACATGGCTTATATTGGTACTAGCAGATGATAACAAATATTAACCTTCTTTGGCTGGCAGACAGAGCTTCTGAACTGTGCTGCTGCCAGCACCTTTCACAAGCAGCCATACAGTAATACCGACAAATCTGTGATGTGTTGCTTCACTGGTACTGTTTTCAGTCTTGTGAAGATACAAAGAACAAATCCTACAGGTACTGTGCTGTCCTGGGTGAGAAAAAAACCTAAAACACTGAGGCTGAAGCACTTATAGATGATGGGGACAGCTGAACAAACAGGGTTCTTTTGAAGCAGTGAAAGAGAGAAATTGCATTTCTGAACTACTGGACCCAAAAGCTGAGACAGGATAAAGTGAAATGGAGGCATCCGAAATATGAGAAATACACCAGCAAAGGTGACTGAGGTTGATGAATACCTGTGAGCAAAGTGCAATGATAGCTTCCTGCTAAACAATCCCAGAAGCTGCCTGACTTACCAGGAGTAACACTGTCTCAGTTTCTGATTCATAGGCTTGAGTGAGACTTGAGTAACTTTTCAAACCTCTGCCAAAATGAGTACTTCCAAACATGTTTTAGGTGTATTTGATTAAGTAGATTGGAAAAAAATTTCTTCCAGGAAGTTTGTGAGGTTTTTTCCTTCTCACCATGACAAGATGTGACAGCTTTACAAGTGCACACCCAGAAGAGGGAAAAAACATAGTACCTTTTCTTCCTTTTTCTTTGTCATTTCCTGTTAATGTAATGGAAATAAGTAACTGATCCTTTCATATCAATATCACAGCGCTTATCTACTCTCTGGTAGGGCTTAGAACAATAATAAGTGCTTGTTGTGTAATGTTGCTTATCATCATCATCATCTAAGATTGGTTTGAGTCCTTCAATAATTTAAGCTTAGACAGGCAGTAAATACATACTCCAGTAATCAATTTGAGATGAGTATTTGGAGAAAGCCATACATACTTAAGTGCTGTTAATATATCCCTTTAGCCTGCAGGTGTACAGCATGTGAAAAAAATAGAATGCAGCAGGTGGGAATACTGAAGACCTCTGGAAGTTGATGAAATTCGTGGCTGTTCATCCTGAGACAACATGTGGTTTCAATTACTGTTAAATATGATCTCTTTATATGTTTCCTTGATTAATTATTTGTTTATTTAGGGTGCTTAGACTCGTTAATATTGGTTCTACCATTTGTCTTGGACACAGGTAGTCTTTGTATCTCTGGTTACCAACACTCATTTCCTTCTCTGCGCTTACTGCATCTTTGGTTTAGCTTCTGATCTTTCTTGAGGCCCACTCAAATTCTTCATCTGTATCTTATGTACCTTGGGCATCTCTCTTGAGTAGATAGTCAGCCTTTTGAAGCAGAAAAATGCCATCCAATACTGATTCCTTGAATTTTCTTCCTTAAACTACCCATATTTTCCAGACCATCTTTCTATTAATGGCCCTTTCTCTTTATTAACCATTTAACTCTGAAGCTTTTTTTTTAAACAAAACTTCTACCAAGCATCTACTTCATTCCTCCTGAAGCAAAAATTCTATTTTCCTATTGCCTGAAGCCTCCTGATGTTTTTCTTCCAAATCATCCTTCACACCATCCCTAGATACTTTCCCCTTTAAAATATCCCTGCCCATCTGCCTTCTAAGAGGTGTATACCCTCTTTATCCTCTCCTTCTTGCAAGCTCCTACATCTTTCTTCTTTCTACATCTCATGGCTACCCAATATATATACCCCTCCTTTTGCCTCTCGTATGTATATTGCTATATTTTAACTGCTCAAGATCTCTTCTCTTGTAAAAATGACCTGCTTGCTTTGCTTCCATATATTGCATCTGTAACCCTCTGCCTCATCTCACCAGGTTTCCTTCTTTTCTAACCCTTGTATTCTTCTCCACAGTTGAGGGCGCACTTACATGTTCTCCTCCTTTGAGAGACCCTCTAACTGGCTGTTAAGAATCCCTCTGCTAGCTCTTCTTTTACATCTCACTCTCTTTTTTGCTTCCCCTCTCAGTCACCCAGAACGTAAGCTATGGAAAATTACGTTTTTCACAGCAGTGCTAGGAAACTGAGACCAGTATTTCCTCATTCTCCTTTGTGGCTTTGATATTCTGTATTGCTGGCATAAAAGGACATTCCTGAACTCTCTAGAAAGTGTAGGTGCCTGTTTAAGGCCTCGCTATGAGGAGAACTGCGCTTCTGAAAAGTGGGGCTATATCTGCTGCAGTAAGTGCCCAGCTACAGGATCAGCTCGTGGCACGGAAGGTTAATTTTGACCATTTCTTACTGTGATATGAGTTCTTCAGATGCTGGCTAACCTCATTTATAACTTGGAGGAAAATAATCTTTGTGAGCATTAATAAATAAAGCCTTTACAACAAAAAATTGCCACAGAAATGTTCTGATATTGGTTCTAACAGTGCACAACTACAATGCTGAATCTGTAGAACAGGTAGACATAAAAATGATTGGCCAAAAGATTAAACTTCTCTGCCAGATGCTTAAAAGATATTAGGTACCTAACATCTAAAATATCAGCTGTGAAAACCCTTAAAATCCTGCTTCTTGAGCAGTGTGATCCCTGAGCTGGGGTGGGAGGAAAGGTTATCGCATACAGGAGTCTGAGCTGAATGTGTATTGTGCTGGTTTCTTTCAATTCTTCCAACTTTCACCAAGCTTTCTGCGTACATTTAGGTTTTTTCATAAAAATGTGGTGGTTTGTAAATTTTAATAAGACTGCAAACAACAGAAGCCTTATTCACAGTCTGTTCACCTAATAGATCTTAGATACTTGCATCTTTTTTTTCTGAAAGTATATCTAAATGGCTAATCAGAAAGGATTGTTTCTTCCGGCAATAATGGTTCTGACTGAAAACAATTGTTCTAATGGGTGAATCTTTATAAGTCTTTAAACTTCTGTGGCATTTGTGGTTGGGTGAATCTAAAAGCACTTACTAACGGAGGGACAAATATAGAGAGGAAAAAATTGCTATCACACTACTAATCTAGCAAGTATCTTCTATATTACATTGTCTGTATACAATTTAGGAATAGATGTGTAAGTATTTTGTTTCTGAGGGGGAATTTCCTTGGCTTCCGTGGTCATAATAGTTTGCACAATCTGCAGTCACATGGGAGGTGTTGGTGGCTTGACTTGTCATGTACATGATGGTGCTGGAAGGTTACTGTTATATTTCCAGGGAATCTGTAAGGCAAATGCTGAATGTCATACATTAATTATAGAAATACCTAAACAAACATGTTTTTCCCTTCATCTTTTATAATCTACCATATTCCCAATCTATTTCCTCCCACCTCAGAAAAATAATTTGAAAAGATGGCCTGTAAAACATTGCTAATTTTCAACGAGTTTTTCCCGTGTAAGATTTTTTTACCTGAACTTGGTCGATAGCTGAACAGAGTCAGGCAATATCTGTTTCTCCAGAGCAGCTAATATTGAATTGCCTACTCATGAAAAGCAAGTGCGGATGGGTCCTGCAAACACACAGTGGCATTCTCCCAAGCTCCCCTTGCTGCTGCTTCCAGATTGAGATGCCATTCACTGGGCACAGACAGGAAGACCGAAGCGCCAAACACCTGGGCTCACTGTGTGTGTGGTACCTGCCTGTACCCACAGTTAAAATGTGATGCCCGTTTCTCATGAGAACTAGCTGGCTCCAGCTCCAGCAATCCCTTTCTTCTTTCAGGGGCTAGCACTGGCCATTGCAACCTGACCCAGGGGGTTTCCAGCAGAGTAGTCCAGTCTGTGTTCTCCCTTTTCATACAGGCGAGCAGAGAATACATCTGGGGGGGTGCACGCCACCATTTGTGGGGTGACTCCTACCTGCAGCACTGCTGCGTGAGGCAGTGGCGTCTTTCAGGCACTGGGGAAGGATAAGGAAAAAACAAAAAGCTGCTTATCTGATTGTCTTGCCACTATTTTCTGGATGTATGATATATATGGATCTGTTCTGAATATTTTACACAGAGACATCTTAACTGAATTATTTTTAAGAGTTGTCCCTGAAATTTCTTCAGTTTCTGATGAGAATTTTTGGATTATGGATGCCAAATACACGTGAAATGCTCTCACGTCAATTTATCATTGTGGTGAAGTGGTCATTTCTGCTTAATACCCCTTGCTCATGCCCAAGGATTTCATTAATACTTCTTGTCATAACATCATCCTGGGAGTTCGTGTTCTCTCTGAATCTTTTTCAGCTTCACCATTTTCCAGGGTTCAAACCTCCTGTTCTGTTAGTGTGGCCTGTCTTCTTGGTTCCTACGTGTGTTTACCTTCCCAGTAACTGGTTTCTGTGTGCTGCTTCCTTCTCTATATGAGAGTTTACAAGCAGTCTTTGTGTAATTTGAAAAATCAGCAACTTTTTTTTGTATTTACTCCTAGATTATTTTTTAAAATGTTTAATGAGATAGTCTCTAGTATTCAACATTACAAAATCGCACTTTCAGCATTTTGAAAATTATTCAGTATTAGATAATTTTAGATTACTTAGTATTCTGAATGTATGCTTTACTGGTATTGTCCGGTGTTGCACTATTTTCTAATTAGTAGTTAACACGGTTCTAACTGAACCAATACCAAATTCTAAGAATACCCCAACTTCATAGTTACCAATTTAAAACCTCCTAAAATACTGCCAAGACTTTCATTATGTAACCCCAAATGTAGTGTTTAATTGTGTTCCCATCCTCTAGAAACCAAATCTTTGGCAGTCTTTTCTTTTGTCAGGCACAGCATTCATACTTCTTTGTTTGCCTTCGTTGCATAATGAAATGTTAGCATGGTTCCAAATTTCTTACATTTCCTGAGTGTTACGAGGTTTATCTAAAAACTGGTAATAGTGGTTGAAATATCTCTCCAACCATCTCCATAGAGCTTTGGGAGGTCATTATAAAAAAGAAGCTGATTTAGTAATCCTGCTCCCATGTTAGGTATTTATCTACTTATGTTACTCACACGATGAAAAAATCTTTCATCATTCTCATTTGATGAGCACTACCTTCTGCTTTTTGCGAATACAAGTATTATTTGAAGACTTGAGCCTCATTGGCACATTATGAAGTTTTGTCATTTCCTGCTATAAATGAAGTTTTTACTATTGCTAAGTCTTCCCTTGTTGCTATATTTTAAAGCCTTTTTCATAATGGCTGTATACCTGCCATCTGTGATTTGATTCTGGTTAATCTTAGATCTCATCCCCATGTTTCTAATAACATCCATCCCACTGGTAATGATAGCTAAATAATTTCCCCCTTATTTTATCATTCTCCAAACCAAAATCTCTGATGTGGATTTGACATTAGCTACAGCCCTTGGGGAGATGAGGGTAGAAAGGTAGAATGTTGAATCCTATGATTCATTTCAGTTCAGTCCCTGTATAGTTGTGCTTGAATAAAGATCATCTTTGCTTATTTTTAGGTTTGCCAAAGCAGTGACATATTTAATATTTTGTTGTTTGCATAGAATTTTCTAATTAATATTAAATGAGCTCCTAAAAATCATGAGAGAAGCAGCTCCAATAAATAAACCCAAAGGCAAGGAATTTTTTTTATATTAAAAATAGATGTAAAATGAAATTTAGCAAAGCAACCATGTTTATCAGTTTAGCTGAAGAAATCACACATTGCTTTTGCAGATAGTTCAGGTCTGACATAGAAATTGCGTGTATCTTTTGAAACAAGCTTTTATTACCTTAAACTTTGGTGTAGTTAAATTGCTTCCATGTGCAAACCCTTTTCTAAATATGCCTGTATCAGTAGGCCAGGTGTCACATTGTGAATCAAAAATCATGTTGCTTTTTGCTCCCTCTGGAAGTCAGGTGTTGATATTTTCTGAGAAGCTGTTTTCTCTGTAGTTACTGTGCTGGGGCAAGTCTGAAGACATATTACCAGGGAGCCTGCATTTTTTCAAACATAAATGGAACACCCCTCCAGCCCGCTGTGACAAATTTCCTGCACAGTCATGTCCTTGAATCATAAGCAATCAGTGAAGCATGGTTGAAGGAGACGATTCTGGGAAAGAAACCTGGGGAATAACTACCTTTTAGAGGGACAAATGTAAGCAATAAAACTATAGCTCTGATCCCACAATCAGCTCCAGGTTAATTCTTGAAATTACCTTTATTGAACCTGCCACAGGATCTTGGTCTTGAAAAGGCACAGGTCTGTAGTAATGATTTTAATCTTAAACGATACAAGAATTGTCCTACTGAATTAGAGATTCTTCCATTCTTTAATAGACATTGAATAAAAACATGCCTTCAGTTATTTCAAAAGGTGGTGAATGCCTTCAAAGAGAGCTGTTTGTTATTCATGCCAAAAAGCCTAATCTCTTAGATACCTAAGTATAGATTTAGGAGTCCATCTTTAGGCACTCCTGTAAAGAAATTTCTGAGTGTTCTTCAGGGCAAAAATCTCTGGTCCTTCCTCTGTCTTGGATAAATGGAACTAACAAAAACTAACAAAATGGGTAAGGAAAGTAGAGTTAATATCCTAGGTACAAAAATGCAATTGCATACTATTTTGTTAAGCTCCTCAAAATGAACTTTTTTAATGAATAAAAGAGCTGATTGGATATTTTTTTGTTCCTATTTTCTTAAAATGCCAGCGAACTCCAAGTAATAGGTTTATCTCAGCACCCATTCCCAACAAATTTCTATTTTGATCTGGATTCTTTATGGACTCCCACTGGGAAAAGAAGGATTGAAAGTCAGTTTTTGTTATATTAAATATAATGTAACTGATAAGAAAAAAGAATCTCAAAAAGACAGACTCAATTTAAAACAAAATGTTAACTATTGAAGTACAAAACTACCATATTTTTTATAACAGTTTATTTGGGATAGAAGATGGTTGTGGAAAGTAACTTTAAAAGTGCAATCGAACATGAAATGCTGATACAAACTTTATGCAACCCAAATAGATGTCTCTCAAATGTTCCTTTATTTTTATGTGTTCCTCCAAAAAATATTTGCCCAGTAGGCCATTAAAACATTTTTAAGTGACATTGTAGTTTGTTAGTGTCCTAAATATTATTAATTATTAAAGCAGCCATGTTGTCTTCTTTAAAGTAGTTACCCATCTGAATAATTGATAACGTAATTGCTTGTGCTTATTCCTATTACCTAAAGGCTTGTCTATTTGCTGGTTTAACTTAGCTATCGGGAAGGAGGCTACTGATAATATGTAAAACATTTTTAGTGCTTATTCAAGAGGATAAAAGGGTATTATACTGATTTTTGGTGAAGAATTGCTACATATTTACACAAAATCTGTGCTATATTAGTGTCTCAGGGAGGAAATGTCACTATGGTTGACCTGGGATATTATAATATACAGTAGGCAGACAGTACATTTTTGCATTCCTCTCATTTTCTTTCAGCCAAGCAGTTGCTGAACTCTATCCCTTACGCAGTAGTTCTGTTTAACAGCACCCATAATCTCCTAGCGCTCTTTGTTTCCCACATCTCGGATCAGACGGCAGCATGCAAAGCAGCTTAAAATCAGCAGAATGGCTGTCAAGGGATCAGAGTGGCAAACTGGTAAGGCTATGAGGAAGGGAGGAAGGATGAAGAGGAACATGGACTGATCTCAGCCATGCTTAGGTCTTTGGGTCCTTCAGACTTGGCAGATTTTTGGATAATACTGTGAGAAAATTATAAATGGTGAATAGGATTTGTGCAGGCATTGTGTAAGATATTCGTTGGTTGTGCAGGAGGATTGGCTGTTGAGCACCTGGGCAGTGAGCTGCACCCTGATTGCTGGGCCTCCAGTCCATATTGCAAAGTGGACTTTTCTGTTAGGACAATCCTACTATTGCATTAGACACCTGCAGGAGGTGAGACGTGTTTTTTTCACTTCCTACTGTAAACAGAAAGAAGAGCATCCTCTCCAGTTATGTTCAGCTCCACTAAAAGTCATAGGCATAGAAAACATAATAAATGGTTCATGTTTCATTCTTTGGCTTACAGGGTCTTTGACCTGGGAGGGTGTGGTATGTAAAGGGAAGGAGCTCTTCGCCCTGTCATAAAAATTGAAAGTTGCCTCAGCATGGCTGTAAAAAATTATTAAGAATATGATGAAGGAAGACATAGTCTCTGTGGAAAGAGAGTGGTTTAATTGTGATGCTTCAGTAGGGGAGTAGTTGTATCAACAGCTTGAGAGTTTCTCAGCTTCTATATTAGATTGCACAAAATGGATATAATATTATAGACTCTAGTTCTGTGATTAGTTTCACACTACATTTTTGTAAAAAGCTAAAGGCCACGAGCTCTGGAAAAATTCTAGGTGGTTATTGCTTTGTAAAGCACTAGAGAACCAGTTGCAAAAATTTTGTAAATGGAGATGCTTGTCTATCTTTACATGTAAACAAAAAGCAGCTACCACTTCTTCCCAGTTAGCGCCACTGTAAGAATTGACAAGTTTGCTCCTAAGACTTTGCTTTAAGCAATTGCCATGGCACATGCATTACAATGTGTGTGTTGCCTGCCTCCCTACACTACTTTGTGATGGCAAAACAAGTAACCCTTCCATTCTTTGCCATAGCAGTGGAAAATAAACATCTGGCTATCTGTCTGTTCAGAAAGTACAAAATGCAACTTCTGAAAGTGTGTCTACATACTTTGTAGACATTACTTTGTCAGAGAAATAATGCTTTATCTAAGAAAAAAAAAAAACTTTAAAATCACAGTGTACAGCATTAACATCTGGTTTAAAGTGTGTTAAGAGCCAACAACTCAATGTCAATTTGGTTTGACTTTACAGTATTACTTGCTTGATTATGGCTCTTGCTGGGAGAGCTGAGCATTTTGATATCATCCAAAGCCCCTGAGAACGATTCAAACCAGCTGGTATTCTCTATATTACATAATTACGAAGCACACGGTGCCGTTTGGCATACTGAAGAGGCACTGGGGGCCCACTTCTCAAAATATTTACAGCCTTTTATTCTTCTCTAAACAATCATTTGCATAGTAAAAGTGATATACAGCACACCAACATGTGGGTTTACTTTATTTTCACTTTCTCAAACTTACCTGGAAGTGGCTGTGTTTAGCAATGAGTAGGGATAAAGGCTGTAACGTTTCCAGGAAAAGCTTTATGTTGACTCGGTCAATGGAAGATGAGGAATCTTTCAAAGAAAACCTGAAAGATGTATAAAAGTTCTCTTGCCTGTATGAAAGCACAACATGAAACATCTTCTCTGGAAGCAGAGAAGCTAGAAACCAGGAGAAGTTGCAAGTGAGCAAGCTGGTCATGACAGGGTTGTTCATGTATAGATGAGATTCAGTGGCTGCATCTTGGCCAGAGTTTTGTGTGTGTCTTTGTTTTGAGTAATATACTGAGATCAGCTTCTTTCTAAGGCAAAATTGCTAAAACTGTATTTTATCTAAAGTGAACAAAAAGCCACGGAAGTTATCAATAGTTGAGATGGCAGAAAAAAGAGGAAAAGAAAAATCTGTTGGAGTTTCTATTGTTATTAGTCTGAAAGAATTAAAGTTACAGACAAAGGGATAGGTGAATGGTTAATGGTAACTGTCTTTTTTCTTCCTACCACACTGATAAAATATATACACACACGACTCTTGAACTGCAAACCTCTATCTGATCTTAGCTCCCACAACTTACCATCATGCCATGTATGGGAGGCATTGCACAATGTAGCTAAAATCCTTCAAAGCCCCAAATTCTGCTCAAGTTTTCTCTTATTAAATTCATGTTTGTCAAAAAGAATCACGTACAGCAATGTTAAATGATAGATTAATGAATTTTTAAAGCCTTTTGTGCTGTGTAGTACAGGTTTTCTCTCTGTTTTGTTTTTAAGAGATCATTTGAAGTACTTAGTTATGTTGTGTGCAGGGCTAAACCCCAAATCCTTTGTCTTTTTATCCTCAAAGCTTCAAATCTGATTTGAACAAAACTTTTAAAGCTTATAAAATTGTTTTGGGGAGGAAAAAATTATTAGCTGAAAGTGAGCATAGGCAAATTATTAGATACACTATAGGGCGCCCGGTATTTACATATTGTCCAGGATCTGAATGGTTGGTACAAACAGATATGATTACTTGTAAATCTCTGCACCCCTGCGGGGAGTGTTACTATTCAATTTCCACACAGCAAGGGTTACTGAAACTAATTTTTGGTGCCTGTTTGCTTCTCACTTTCAAGATGTTTTAATGCATTGCATAATTTGGACTGTAAGTGAAGGTATTGTAAGTGCAGAATCAAAACGAGAAATGTAATGGCAGTCTGAATGGACCATTATAAGTGGTTTGCTGAGCACAGTGTCACAGTATGTCAGGTGCCACTGTGTAGTTAAACCTGAAGACTGCAAACCTTACTGAATTCTTAACTATTTTTTGCTGTCTGGTCTGCTGCAGAATTTGGCTGAGTGCCAGTGGGTTTCACAGCTGACTTCCTAAACCTGTGCAAGAGACAGGGCAAAGAAAGGATACTCCTGTCACATGGAATAAGGAGACAAACACCTTCACCATGCAATGTCATATTATGTAACCAGACATAAGCAGAACATTGGATCCCCCATTGCATTATTTCTTAATTTAGGCATACCACCAGAGTACCTGCCGCAGGAGATTCTAGAAAAAATTACCTTAAGCCTGCTGGATAGCTGGAGATGAACTTGTCCATTGCCTTAGTTTCTCCAAGAAAATACCTGACTGCATTTTAATGTATGCTGTTGCTGTAAGAGCTGCATGAATGCTCAAATAGGAAACTGTACCACTGACTGTTGCTTTATAACTCATGTCTTCCTCTGGTTCTCATTCTTTATGATTCTGCTAGTTTTGCCTTGCCAGCTTTCCTGACCAGAGACAACATTGTGAAGGAAAAAGGGGTGAATTGAAGCTAAAAAGACGTTCATTTATGATACAAATGATCAAGGAGCCAGCAAAAGAAAACATTCTTCTGGACCACATACTTACAAACAAGGAAGAATTGCTTGGGATTTGAAGGCCACGGGCAGTCTTGGCTGCTGTGATCATGAAATTGAGAAGTTCAGGATCCTGCAAGGAGGTAACTAGGCAAAAAGCAGGATCACAACACTGGGTTTCAGGAGAACAGGCTTTCACCTCTTGATGGACCTGCTTGGAAGAATCCCATGGGATATGCCCCTGGAGAGAAGAGGAGTCCAGGAGAGCTGGTTGATTTTTAAGGATCTCCTCTTCCAAGCTCCATAATGGTCCAGGAAGTCAGGCAACATTAGCAGGAGGCCAGCGTGGATGATCAAGGAGGCCCTAACAGAACCCAAACATAAAAAAGGTAGCAGACAAGAGGTGGAAGCAGGGGTAGGTGACTCAGGAGGAATATGGAGACACTATTTGAGTGCACAGGGATTGATTTAGGAAAGCCAAAGCCATGAGCAAAACGCCATGTACAAAATATACACTGATACAGACTCAAGGTTTAGCTCTTGGGTCTCACAGGCTGAGAATTTCTTTTCGGAAGTGGATCCATGTATCCTGGAACTTATTACCCTAATAGCAGCCACAAAGCATAGAAGGAAATCCAGATTTGTTTGTTTGTTTCTTTGTTTTATTATTGTGTCTTTTCTGTGTGTCATTTTTAGGGTTTTCTGAATGTTCTGCTCTCCTAAGGATAACACAGATTTAGCTACCCACTCAATTGAAGTGCAAGCTTTTATCAGGCATCCAAACTTCCAAACAAAACAAATTTTTGTTATGTTCTGACATCTTTTAGGACCCCCCCTACTTCTCTAGTTACTCAATACAGTAGCAAAAACCAGTTCTGTCTTGTATAACTGTGTAGATGCTACAGGTTTTCAATGAGACAGGAAAGGGGGCTGCAATGCAGGGCAGAAGTACTCCTGCACTTTTGATAATTGATTCAGAAATAGCAGAAACATCCTGCACAGTAGCTCACTGAACTCCCAATGATATCATTCCCCCTTCTCATCCAGACTAATAGTGTTCCTAGTCTATAATATATACCTGAGAAGCGCCTCAGAAAGGTGGACAGTTATGTCCATCTGCTTTCACTACAGAAAGAGAACAGTCAAGATAATGACATATCTGGTGAAGTTCATGTCTTTCAACACCACCTGTTTTAACACTATGCTAACTTTTTCAAAAGCCATGCACTGGAGCATCCTATTAGCATGCATATTTTTTAACATAAAAATGTCCTTCAAGTTTATATTTTGAGGTTGAATTTGGAAGTCTGCAGAGGCAGAAGCTTGGAGATTTCAGCTACATGCTCCTTTCCATATACTCTCTGCTCATTCTGGCTGTGAAATCAAAGGAGAAGAAGGATGGGCAACAGTCACTGACACAATCAAATCTGGTAAAACAGATGATGGATTTAATGGAATTCCTCTGGAGCCTCAAAGAGAAATCCACGAATCAGCTATGAATAAATCAGCAAAAGTTGTCCTACATGGATTTCAGATTTGTTGCCATAGCACACAACCTATTAAAGAAACTTGAATCAGTGTAAGAACACTTCACAATAAAGGTTTAATTTCTACTAATAAGATATATCCCTCAAAGAAGGCTGCACACAGATCTCTAACCAGGCAATGGGTCCTTCCACACTGCGGCTGGAAGAATGTTGTGGATTGAACACCCACCTTCCTGAATGGGCTCTGCTCTGCACACCAAAGAGATACAGGCTTTGCCTTTCATCCTGACACTTCAAACACATGTGCATGTAGATGAAAACGGGATGTTTGACAAGAGTCAAATTTAAAACAGATTTTTGTCCCCTTGCTTGTAGGTTTTTCTCAACAGTTAATGCAGATTTCAGAGAGTCTTTTTCTTTGTCACATCTCCAAAATAGTATTCCTTTGCATTCTGACGTCTTTTAGCACCTCTCTTTTAGCACCTCTCTTACCTCCTTACCTCTCCAGCTACTTCAATATAGCAGTGACACCTGGTTCTATCCTGTGTGACTATGTTGTTGTTTATGGAAACTGGAAAAAGCAGTTGTAGCTGGAAGCCTGTCTACCTCAATATAGATAGACCTTATTAGTAGTTACTCAAGGCTGACTGAAAATTCCATTAATTAATGGAAGTATTAATTAATTAATGTGAGTATTTTTCTCTCCAAAAACCTAAGATATTTTACAGTCTATTCTGTGTTCTAACTTGCTTCTGAAACAGAAACTTCAGTGAAAAGTAGCCCTAATCCTCTTTAGTAATACAGGCAGAGTGGATTATGAATTGCTGATAGAACAGACAACATACCTCTCCAAACCTATGTAAAATAGTGTAGCCGCTTTGATCTTTGCTAAGTTTAAGTCCATTTTTTAGCTAGCAGATTCAACAGTCTGTGTGGTGCTACTACACAATTTAATGATATTTAATGATTGCATTCAATGCTATTATTAATAAAGTTCAACGAAAAGAACAGTGTTGTGGAAAAGCAATAATATCCTTTATGACAGCTCAAATAAGGAAGTAATCATTATTCTATTGAATATGTACCATATCCTGATATGATTAACTTTAATTCATGTCGAAAAGACTTTTCACCTGTTACAAGAGAATAGGCTTTTCACACATAGTTCAGTTTCTTTTACTGGCTTTAATAATTACATTTATCTGGTACTAATTTCTTTCCTTTGCAAAAACATGCATAGTAATTTTCGTGTGTATGTATATTAAGTTGAATTGCCTAATTTCTTAACTCTGTAAATCTGCACTTTAAAAGTCCATACAACTTGCAACAAGAAAAGAACCTCTATTGTGCATAACTAGCGTCAAGATATTCAAGGTGGATAAAGCAGTTTGTGTCTTCTGAATAGTACTTGTGCAACTTTTAAAATGTTGATCTGTATGACGTTGTTATAAATCATAATTGAACCCTTATTTGCTGAAAGGTTCTAAGAATCATTTTAAAACGTTCCTTAAACCATTCGGTTGAAAGTGATATCTTTTTAAAATGCATGGCAGCTAGCATTTTGCTGCTTGAAAGAAGAAAAAAAAGTAAAGCTTAATGAAGCAAATGCATCAATTAGGTAATTAGCTTAAAAAGCAAGAGGGAATTTCATGTCACTTTTACTTACTAAACCTTAGGATGTCTTACTAATTTACACATTAGATTCTTCTCATAAAGAGGTCAATAGATTGTGTGTTTGTAACTGCATTTATGTAGATGGTAAAAATAGCAGACATAGAAAAGGAAATTTGTAAAACTTGAAGAATGATGCCTACTGTGGAAAAGCAGCTTCCTCTAAAATAGGTCTCAGCATATGAAACTAAAACGTTGACTAATAAAATCATGCTTTGATTTCTTTAATTTTGTTGCAGGAAGAACTTAAATAAGAATAGTGCACAGAGAGAATATTATGTCTTGAATGCTATGTTGCAGTACCGGTAATTATCCTTACAACAGAACATTTTAGTTTCCTTCTGTTAGAAGCTGATGACCTCTGTTAGAGAGGCAGAGTTTCCAACCTTTCTTTCCCTGTCTCTACTTTATGGGATCCAAACATGATTTCCCTGTTACAACTTATCTTTACTTACTTGAACAGCTATGGGTGTATATCCTCACCTTCGTACTGCAACTGCAGGATGAGGCAAGTGAAAAGAAAGGATTCTTGCAACTTTGTCCGGATTTGTAAAATGACGTGACCTCTTTAAAACAGCCAATAATCCATATCCATTTCTAAAAAGCACCTAATACCTCCCGCCTCCTGTGAATTAAGTCTGCTGGTTTTATGATGGGTGAGGGTTGTTCTTTTTTATACACATACTATTTTCCAGCTGCAGTGTTCTAAGAAACTTGTGCAAGACAACAGTGCAAATGAAGCAGAAAACTTTCTCAGTTTTATCTATTTCATAGTACTAATATGTAACCAATGAAAGCCCAAAGAAAGGGGCATCAGTATAACTGTTTTCAAAACAGTGAAATTACTGAGAGATGTTGCATATCTTTATAACCTGTTCTTGCAGGCTTTTGGTATAATCCTTAATCACTGAGTGTCCTTAAATCTGAAGTTCCCTTGCATGAAGATTTTATAATCAAGTACCATATCAGTGCTGATACAGTTCTTGATGCGCTCATTAGAAACTTCTTTCAGATTACACTTTGATAATTTCTAGATTTATTATTGCTTTTTCACATCGATTAATATCCAAGGAAAATAGCTAATGAAAGAGACTCTACCTAGTTAAAACCCTGACCTTGAATTCTGACATCCTGTCTTTGCATGCAAAGTCTACTCTTGGAGACTGATTGACAACTGACTTTTCTTTGAAGCCATAGGTCTTAGCTATTTTTCTAAGAAAGGGATTTTCAGAGGCTTGCTTTATTCTTCAAGGTTCTATGAAAATCCCAGATTATTTCTTGATTCATTTGGCTATTGACTGCACAGCTCTTTTCCCATTGTACTATTAGCCTCTACCTTCAAATAAATTAAATTGTCTTTAACTGGATTTTATGGGTATCTTTCTCAGAGGTACTTGTAAGGGCTTTTAAAACTCGATTTATAACTGTTCTATAAAGCTTAACTCTAACTCGAAGTTCTAAATTCCTCAGACTGACCCAAAAACCTGAGTCATAACTACAGAGGAAAAGCTTACCATCAGGCTGTTCTGTAAGTTAGATTTCTGTAAGCTACCAACCTGGCTGTGTTTGGGATGTATCTGTATGGCCGCTATATGCCAGCTGAGGACTTCAGTGCTTCAGCAGAGGAGTAATAGAAATGCAAGAATTTACTTGCCTGTGTCAAATTTTTGTGTGAACTCCTGCAACCTTGTTGCAACCAAAACACAACTTTTGACAATAAATCCTTATAGAATAGACCAACATGCTTCAAAAGTCAATTTGTACTTCTGTATATCATGAGGCAGTGTGCTTGAATCAAGGTTACTCAGATGCAATCAGTCTATTTCAGTTCTCCATTTTCCCTTTGCTTTCTCCTCTTTTCCCTCCTTCATTTTCTATCTCACGGTTCTACTGCAGTCCAGAAAGCTCTAGCACGGTCTGCAAGCCTGCACGGCTGCCTCCCTTCTGCTTAGGGACCATCTCGTCTCCACACCTGCTTTTACTGCCATTACCTGTACTGCTAGTCTGCATAGGCCAACAGGTGCAAAAGTAACTGGAATATGCTTGAAGAGGTTCAATTAAGCTTTTTTTTGTTTTCTTTCTTTCCAGTTTCTCTTTATTTGTGCCAGATTGGCTTAGCCTGCAATCTTACTAAGCCTAGCAACGGCTTTTATCTAAGCAACACTGCTAAGCGTGTCTAATTTCTCGCCCCATTGGCCTGCCAGCTCCAGTAGACTGGCTAAATGGTTGTGAACCTGTCAGCACTAAAGGACAAGAGGGCAATATTTTGTTGCACAGCTATAAAACCACTTCAGCAAAGCCAGAAAGATTGCAGAACATTATTGTACTAGGATGCATAATATCATCTGAACCTTTCACAATATTGGTACTAAAAAGTAAGAATTAGGATACTGCAAAATATGTGATGCTATGAAACTATTTAGGTTATGTTTTAAGAGTCTGGTGGTCTCTCTGTTTCCTCACTAACACTCTGTCCTCCAGATGGTCTTGGTTTTATTGTGGACATGAGGACATTTCTCTGGAAGACTTTGCCTTCTGCAGCTTGTGAGGACTCTCTCTCCCTCATCAGTGCCTCCCTCCAGCTTCCCTCCATGTCCCTCCAGCAGCCCCTGACGCCACACAGTCCATTTTGCTAGTAGAAGTCCCTTTTGCCGGGGTGCACAAGCCATGCTTGCAGTGCTGTCCCCATGCTTGGCCCAGGCTGGGATGAGTTTGGCGTAACAAAATGTAGTGACTTAGTGAAGGGCCAGGTTGTGTGTGGGACTACAGAATGAAACACAGGTTTGGTACCACCAATACCACAGTAACATTAATGTGTAATACCTTTGCTAATACTATCAGGTTTCAGTTTATTGCTGTTCCAGGAAGAGGGTCCACCACGAAATCAAGTTCATTCCTGACCCTTTGTCTATTACATGTATGCTCCTTATCTACCCAGGATGATGGGTTATCTTGAAAGTGGAAGTATTTCAGGGAAAAAGGATATTAGAGGAGTTCATCAAGCGAACAATCTTATTTAATATTCTCCTTAATGACCTTGACTCACGAATGAAATTTGCTGATAAAGCAGAGATGGGGTCAATCTCAACGCAGAGGAGGAGTTGAGGAGTTGAATAACAAATAAGATGAACTGGGTAATATCAAGAGCTGAAATGAATAAAAAGACATGGATTTTAATAGTAGAAAAGACAAAGCCATGCATCAGAAGCAAGTAATAATTTCTGCTATATTCTGAGCTCTCATCAGTTAGAATAAAAAAGACTTAAGTGCATTACGCAGTCATAGGATGTTCATGCAATACTGATGAGATTTGACTGTGCAAAACACATGATGGCAAGAGGCATATGATAAGGTATTTCTATCCCTTGTACTGAGTAGTATCAACTATTTAAAATGTTGATGGAGTTCCTTCTGAAATGCCACGGACATGTCTGTCTTCAAGAAGAATGAAAATGATATTGAAATCACTGCAAATAAGGACTCCTAGGATTGCAGGTTATCAAGGAAAGGACATGTTTGTTCAAGAACATATAGATGTCAGCTAGTTGTGTGTACCACTTGCCTAGAAAATTTCTGCAAGTACTGAGACAACCACTGCACTAGCTTTTCCGTGGAAATAGGAAATCTAACCAGATTTAAGATGACACATGATAAGGTTATAAACAGGATTATGTGACACAACTGTTTGTCTGGTATAGCAAGGGACTAGATTTGATGGTGTGCAATTGCTTCAAGCATACATTTTCCCTCTGAAGACTGCTCTTAAGTTTTTAAGCATTGAAAATAAAATTTAATAATTCATGTCAGAGAGATGCGTTCTCACAACTATTTAAGCTCTACAAAAGAGGCAGTGAAGGATAGTGCTGTGAATCACTTTTGCCAGAAATATTTTTTTTTTTTTTTCATAAGGGATTCTGGAGGGCTGTATTGAAGTTTCTTTGTAAGGAGCGTTTTGCACAGTATTGACTCTTCCCAGCTGACCGGAAGAACCTTTTCTTCACAGAATCTGGGCCTCCCTGGTTTGGAAATAAAAATATTTATGTCCCGGAGTTTCATGATTTTTCATCATCCTAAAAGGAAGCCTACCATTCTGTGTGAGTTTCTCTGAGTCACCAATCCTTCTTGAACTTTGCCATAGCATAGACTGATTCCAGGCAATGCCTTTTCATCCTCTTTGGGGTTTTTTTATCTGCAACCTGTGTCTGGATTGCGACAGGAAATGCGTAAGCAACTTGTTGATAATGATAACATCTGTGTATAGTGACAGAATCTTTCAGCTGAAGACATTTTTCAGCTTTTTCATCATTTTCCAGAAGGGTTCCTTTATTCTCAGCCCAGGTTTGGCTATTCTAAAAAAATATTCCTAGTTTTAGTTCAGATACCAAAGAAAAAATTTCCATTGCTTTTTTTCTAAGAATTTCTAAGCATTTGCTCTCAAGGAACTCCAATTACTTTGACAGTGACCAGATATAATGCTGGTTACTTTCCAAGTTCTCATTAAAGATTATTTCAAAGACCTCAGAAAACAGGCATCTAATTATTACAAGTGCCTACATCTGAACAAAAAAGGTCAGTGGTTTAACCAGATGCAATAGGATTCATGAGAATGAGAATAACAGAGTCCCTAGACAGTTCACAGAAAGGTAATAATTCAGTTACTATCAGAGTTTTAACAGATACCAATTCAGCATCCACAAGCAGTTTTCTCTCAGACTTCTAGACATTCATATCTTAGACTTCAGGACAAGAAACTGAAGAATTTAGCTTCCAGACAATAAGCACCATTGTATTTCTCAGTCAGCCTTAGAAAATATACACATTTATTGACTTAGGCATTCATTAAAGAACTTGACATTTATTGTGCTCCAGAAAGGACAAGATTTCAAAATTTAGCTGAGGAATATATTAGTGTTCCTGCACTGTTAATTATACACATATCCTAGTTTTCTGAAGTTTCGGGTTTCAGTGGAAGAAGCATTCTTTAATTTTCCTTCCAGTTCTGGATCCCAGCATGTTCTAATTTCCCGAATTCTTAAACTAAGTCTGCAAGAATAAGTATAGAGAATTCCAGCAGGAAAACATTGTACTTAATCATTTCACTGTCATTATTCCCTGAACCCTTGATAATTTTACAGATGGGAGACTTTTTTTAAAAAGAAATTTCTATTCAAACATTTCCTATTAGCAGTTATAGTGGGCCCATAGAGTTAGTACGTATTGACAGCTTATGCATCTGGAATCCTTATGTGCGCATTTTTCCTTTGCATACTGTGGCGCTCAGGCCAAAAGCAGGATTTTCTAACCTCTAAAAAGTTTGGTTGGAATTAAAAATGCATCTACCTGTCTGTCTCTGTTCTAGGATTTTCACAACTGAACTATTTGACTACAACTTTGGTTGACACAACTGAATTAATGCAACAGTTATCACTGAAGAGAAAAATTACGGCTAGTAGGTACTACTAACCACTGTCCACTACTTTCAATCTGTACACCTAAAACATTTATGAGTGCATGTAATGCTTCCTAAAATGTTACCCTTGCTCACTTAAAGAACAGAGCTGCTTCTTGGGCAAAGAAGAGTGATGTTTCAATTTTCTCAATTTGCTGCTTGGCTTCCATATTTTCAGTGCATTTCTGCACTTGGCACTTTAAAAAAGGGAAGAGAAGAAGAAAAATAAAAGTTGTTCAATAAATGGCACTATTACAGCCTCACAATCCCTTTCTTCCTGCCTCTACTCTCCTAAACTTCTCCACCAGTTCTTCCTCTCCTCCAGCATTTGCTATCTTCCCTGCTGGGCAGGAGTCATCTGTTGCTGGGACTGGCATTGAGTTCTGGACATACTGGTTGCCTATCTGATTTCTGCTGCTTAAAATGGACAAAATGTTCTTTCTAACTCCGCTTTCAGAAAAAAGGAGACACTTCTATGAGTCTTACTCCTCTACCCAGGTGATATATAAGAACTTCAGTCCCTTTTAAAGCATGGTTAAAACTTTAAACATAGAATACTAAAACATTCAAACATATTTAAAGATGTTCAAAACAGAGGAAATAAATAAAAAAACAAACCAGAGATCACATAAAGCTCTGACAAAAGAAAAAAATCCATCCTTCTCCCTCGTTTCTATTTTTTTACTGCAAGACATAAGGCTTGACCCACTGTAAAGGATCATGGAGGACTATATGCACATCAGTGAAGGAAATACCCTTCCTTGTTCAGCGTGCTTTTTAACAAGCGAATATCTAGAACAATTTGTTAAATAATTACTAAAAATACTCCAGATGTATAGCTAACTGGGGGGGAAAAATCGGAGAGAATGAACTGGGTCCCATGGGAAGACCTATTTAGCAGAACATGAAATGTAGATCATTTTGACTACTTAGATTTCACGGGAGGAGGGTTGATAATTTTGGTTGACCTGAACCTGAGATCTACAACACGAAACTATAAGATGTGAAAGACTGCAGAAGCAATCTTTGGGGAAGTAGTTTAGGGAAAAAGAAAATAATGGCAAGATATCCAGAGAGAGTGTTCTCAAAAATGTCTTCTGTTTTGTCAGTAGAAGGGAGAAGGACTTAAGTCATTTAAAAATACAGGTACTATCTGGCAGTCTGCTTTTAATAAATGTTTGCTGTTTGTTAGTATTTCAACAGGGCTGCTCTAGATTAGCCAATGGGAAAGTTGCTGAAGTACGAGAAATGTGTAGCCCTCCTTCAGCATAGTCTTAATCTTCACCTTTGTAAAGGAGTGTCTTTTCCAGGTGAGATCTGTTCCCAGCAAGTGGTGGTAGTTGAATGCATCACAGGAAAATAAAGTAATTTCTTGTCTTAGGAAGCATAAAGTCTGCTGGGCAAAAAGGACTCATGTTTCTTGTACTGTAGTTCTTTTTCTATTAAGCACGTCTAGGAAATTTTGAGACCCTCTTCTAACTTTAAAAAACATAAAGCCCCAATAGATGTTACTCTCTGAGAGTGTTTCAGATTACTCACTGCCATTTTAATCAATACTACTTTTCTCCTTTATTTTTCCACTGCTTTATTACCCTGCTCACACACAGTTTTTAAGTCAAAATACCGTCTGTAGCTATTCCACCTTCAGGTAGGTGCCTTGAACGATTATCAGCTATGATTACCAGTTCCAGCGGAGAAAATATTGGGTGGCTTTTTTTTCTTTTTCTTCTTTCTCCTGCATGCTGCTCCAAAAGATACTGACACAAGGTACTCCAGCCTTTGGACACAACAGTTACCATGGCAATCTCAATGTTTACCCCCAGGTCCTTTGCAAAAGTACACCTTCCTTGTGGCAAAGGTGTTTCTATGGTAACATTTTACTGGAGGCCATAGAACTTATACAGGATGTGCCATAAGGCTTCTTTTGCACATTATGTGTCTTAAATATGTCAATATCAGTTTAGCTATATTAAGGCAGGTAACAGTGAGCAGAAATGTTTCCCTTGGTGACTAGACTCTCTAGGAGTTATTGAACAGAATTCATCAGAATTTTACTTTAGTCCAGGTTTTTATTCTGTGCTTTTCCACTATTTCTTATGGGGTGCCCTATTTTTCAGTGGCAGTCATTCTCTGAATAATATTGGCTGATTGTATTTTCTTCAAAGAAAATATTATATCAGTATCACTTCTGGTCCTTCTTTAATAAACCCAATAGGACTTTTGAATTCCGAGATGTTGTTGGTGTTTTTCAACTTCCTAAGATGTCGTTTTGGTGTTTGTAAGGAAGTCACTATCTGTAGCAAATGTACTGGCCTGAAGGGTTAAGTATGGGGTTTTATTGTTTCTTTTGATTCACTATAGATCATTGTCACCTCTGATAATGGCTTTCACCTTAAAAAATGAGATGACACTTCCCAAATTAAAACGGGCCATGTTTTCTTGCTGAGAGTCATCCATTGATGTTGGCTTCCATTTACAGCAGAGCCTGAGCAGGCAGCAGCGTTCTTGCCCTGTAATAAGTAATTTTGGGTTATCATCATTGTTTTATTACTGTGCGATCAGCCTTTATATTTATTCCTATCCATCACTGAAGGGAGTCTTATTGCTGCCAGGTATGTGGGCCCATTTTGTTTCCCTGCCTGTTTTCGAAATGCTGGTCCTGGCTTTGCATCACCCATTGCTTTGCTTTCGCTGTTGGGACTAGCTACAATATGGGTTATTATTTATGTCAATTATTCTCTGCTGGCAAGGGTACAAAAGAAGGCTTCAGCCAACACCGTGTTACTTTTAAAAGGAGTCTTAATCAGATAGTCTTCCTTGGCCAGGGAAGGTGTAAAAGAGAAAATGAGATGAGCTAAAAGAATTGGGACAAATAAAGGCATTTTGTGAATGCATTTGTGACAAATTAGCTCAGACTGCAAATAGAGATTGATTTGTTTGGGTGAAATGAATTGGTTCTCAGGAACATAAGGATCAGATTCTTCAAGTTTAAGGTGAGGGAAGGTGTATCTAGAACCAACGTTAGCTTTTCTTCTGGCATTAACCCTAAACTAAAAAATGAGTCTGAAGTTAACACTGTGGAAGCTTCTTATATATACAGCTTTCTTGGGTAAGGAGCAGCTGTTCTCACGCAGAAGTTGGATAAAATGCAAATTCTGAAAGTGGGAAACAAACTGAGTCACACCCCGCAGAATTAATACCGCCTGCCACCTTACACATACTGCTACCACGGAGGAGGGTGCCAGCACCCCTTGTGCTCACTTGCTGAGAAGACTGCAGAGTCTAATTCATTGCTGGTGCACTTAGATTCACATCCACTTGAGATGAGTCCCATCAGTCTGCTCAAACTAAATACTCTGAGCTGTTTGCCAGCGTGTGATTGATGCTAATTTTTATCTTTGCCATGTAAAAGCACAAAGGGGAGAAAGGAAATTATTTCCATCCAACCTGTTGGCATTTGGAGTATTTCATTCAAGACAGCATTATTTTATTCTGCTTTATAACATAGGTGCCATGCAGTTAAAAGCTTTACATGTGAAAAATTCGTGCACACATGACTTTATCTGGCATTAAATCTTCTACTTGGAAAAATAAGCTATTCAATAAAATATGGAAGCCATATTTTCAGGAGGGTCTCAGTGAGGCATCTGAAATTATTCAAGTACTTTTTAACAAGCATTCATTGCCATGCATAAGTTAGGTGACTGTGCACACAATCATTTGATCCTTATGTGTACCATTTGGTGCTCAGTTTCAGACTGACTCAAAATTGAAACATTTGTTTACTTAGCTGGATTGTTTAGAAACGTGTTTTGCCAAGACTTTAAGCAAGCCAAATATTTATAGATGCTGTTTGCCAAGGATTCTTCCTAGGGGCAAATCTCCTGGACCCCAAGAGTTAAAGTATTAAGCCAGTTTACCTGAAAGGGGATGACAAATTCTCTGTGATGTTACCCATTCCCCCTCCTGCATTTCTTTGGTTAATTTCCATCCATATATCTTTACTTCTCCGAAAGAAATAATTTCTGTGTTCAAAATAATCAGTTTACCCCTTTTGTATTTGAATTGTGCCCAGCCAAATGAAGTCAGTTAATTCTAATATCTTGGCCAAATCAAATTAATGCTGGCCTCTACTCCTTCCTCAGGTCTTCTCTGCTATTTCACGAATCTATACCCTGGATAAGTAGCAGGCCTTCAGGGCACCATTTATTTCTCTTTACTTAAGCCTGCTGCCCCCTCTTCTCAGCAGTTCGGAAACTATTTGATACTGCCTTTCCATACCCAGGAAGAAGAATGAGGCACAAAGATTAGTATAAACCTTGTTCTCATCTTGTAGACTGTAAGAATATAGCTGCTTCCTCACTTCTTCCTCTTTCTCTTCCTTTAACTTCTATCTCTAGCAGTATCTGTATTGCTCTTTTTTTGTACCTTGATTCCCTCTTCCTATCCATGCTTGTTGCTCTTGGAGCGCAGCCCACTGATGGAAGACAGAGATCATGTGAAAGGATAGCAAGACATTTTAGTTTTTTCATGACTTGCAGGAGAAAGAAGTCTTGATGTTTTGTTTTGTGGTTTTTTTCCATGGTGTTAGAAGACAAAGTTAAATAAGGGGTATGGTATGAAATCTGCAATTTGGCATGCAGGGAATTCTCCCCTGAGATTGCACAGCTCCACCTGTGTCCTAGAGGCTGAGCGGGTTTACAGAAATGGAGGGAGAGAGGGCCTGGTCATGAGCCATATTCTTCTCCTTTTTTCCTTAGCCAGTAGCAGGTTTTCCTTATCCCTTGAAGTACCAGAAGAGAGCTGTCATTTTCATCCTGTCATAGGGGAGCAACAGGCACAGGGAGGCAATCCTGTACCCGAGGAAATGGGAGAATGTAGAGAGGGTCCCCTAAGAGCTCTGTGCTGCAGCCTGCACCATGGGAACCTGACCTTTCCTGCAGGTGTCGTGGTTTAGTCCCAACCGGCAACTAATCACCACACAGCCGCTCGCTCATTCCCCTTCCTCAGCTGGACAGGAGAGAGAAAATACAATGAGAGGCTCGTAGGTCGAGACAAGGACATAGGGAGATCATTAACCAATTTCCATCATGGGCAAAACAGACTTGACTTGGGGAAATTAGTTTAATTTATCACCAATCAAAATCAGAGTAGGGTAATGAGAAATAAAAACTAAATCTTAAAACACCTTCCCCCCACCCCTCCCTTCTTCTCAGGCTCAACTTCACTACCAAATTCTGCAGCAGCGCAGGGGGACGGGGAATGGGGGTTGCGGTCAGTTCATCACACGTTGTTTCTGATGCTCCTTCCTCCTTAGGGGAGGACTCCTCACACTCTTCCCCTGCTCCAGTGTGGGGTCCCTCCCATGGGAGACAGTCCTCCCTGAACTTCTCCAGCGTGAGTCCTTCCCACGGGCTACAGTTCTTCACAAACTGCTCCAGCATGGGCCCTTTCCACGGGGTGCAGTCCTTCAGGAATAGACTGCTCCAGTGTGAGTCCCCCACAGGGTCACAAGTCCTGCCAGCAAACCTGCTCCAGCGTGGGCTCCTCTCCACGGGTCCACAGGTCCTTCCAGGAGCCTGCTCCAGCATGGGGTCCCTAAAGGGTCACAGCCTCCTTCAGCCATCCACCTGCTCCAGCGTGGGGTCCTCCATGGGCTGCAGGTGGATATCTGCTCCACTGTGGACCTCCATGGGCTGCAGGGGGACAGCCTGCCTCACCATGGTCTTCACCACGGGCTGCAGGGGAATCTCTGCTCCGGCACCTGGAGAACCTCCTCCCTCCTTCTTAACTGACCTTGGTGTCTGCAGAGTTGTTATCTCTCACATATTCTCACTCCTCCCTTCCCCAGCTGTTGTTTCCCAGTTTTTTTCCCCCCCTTCTTAAATATGTTATCACAGAGGCGCTACCACTGTTGCTGATTAGCTCGGCCTTAGCCAGTGGCAGGTCCGTCTTGGAGTTGGTTGGCATTGGCTCTATCAGACATAGGGGAAGTTTCTAGCAGCTTCTCACAGAAGCCACCCCTGTAGCCCCCCCCCACTACCAAAACATTTCCACGCAAACCCAATACAGCAGGATTTAATTTGGAGTAAGGGTCTAGTTTAAGGCAGAAAAGGAGATTCCTGTCTTTGCTCATCATCTCCTCTAACCTCCTTGAAAATTTTTATAATATTTCCATTTAATCCTTGTGGAATTTTGGTGAGAAAGTTCAAACAATATCACCCTGGATATCACCAAGAGCCAGGGTAACCCAAGTAACATTCCAATAATGAACCTTCTCTTGTGGCATCAGTATTTGCTCCATAATTAAAGTAGAAGTTTGCATTATATGTTTGATTTTTGGATCCTTCAGTGAAATCTGTCTAAGAATTTCCATCAGCTTCAAAACGGGTTAGATTTCTTACAAGACCAAGAATTTCTCTCTTCCTTCCTTTGTCCCAAAAAAAGGACATAATTAGATAATATTTGGCTGAAGATGATATTCCTTAAGAGGAGGAGGATGTGTATTCATTTGTATCTAAACAAGAAAGAATAAAATAAAAATTGGGATTTCAGATAGGCTGACATGGGAGAATGAGCATTTTTCTTGTTGTTGTTAAATACTTGTTAGCTATTTAATTTTTATAGTGGTAATTTATAAAAATGTGTTGTAATGAAGATTTGTAATGCAGCAATTGATAAGAGCGAGTGCTGTAATCTGATGGTATATTTTTCCATCAATGCACTTTCATTGTGACCATCCTTTCTTTTGTTTCTAGTTCTCATTTATGTGAATGAGAGAGTGATGACACATGTATTGTCTATGTGTGTTCAACAATTAATTGCTAGTTGGGATGAATATGTAGCTAGTAGCTTGGCAAAACTAATCATAAGTCTTCCAATATTTTCATGGTAGCATTCCTTCGACAAGTTAGGTAGAAAGTAGTCCCTAAACCTCCTATTAATGCAATTACCTTGAAGCCAGTCTAAATCCAGGACTCCTACCTCCTGGGCAAATTCTCTAGCCTCTAGGCTGAGAATCGATACCACCTTTCTCCTTCCAAGTCCTTTAACCAGGTAATTAAGCACAGCTGAAAGTTTTGAGCTTTTCACATTCCTTGCAGTGATGTGTTTGGGGGCAGGGCTTGGCTGGGGGGGGTGCGTCTGTCTCACCCCACCTAGCCAGCAATTTCAGTGTCACTCATAATCAGATATATAGGGTTCATTAACACAGCACCTGATTACAGTTTGGAGATCTTGTGCAGCTATGTTATGTGAAACTCTAGCAGTAGATCGTGTGAACTCAGTTATGACTAACACAAGATCTTGAAAGAGTTGTTGTGACTGTTTTGCAGTCTCTTAACTATCTGCCAAGGTAGGAAATACCTTTTTTTTTCTATAGGAACAAAATAATTGAAAAACATATGAATGAACAGAATTTATTCTTTTTCATTGTACTAGAACTTCTACAATGAATTTTGGCAGGAGGATTTAATTAAAGTAAATAATAGTAAACGGTGACAGTAATACATGGAAGCATGTCAAATAAATAAATAGGTATCTTGAGAGGTTCTATTGAGTGTTTTTCACAGCCTGTTCAAGCTGTAATATCATGCAGTGCTGTATTTTGCATGTTGTGTAGTGACTTATTATTTTAAGAGATTTTTCTCTTTTTTTTTTGGTGGTGGTGGTTAACTATTTTTGGGTGTAGAGTCGCATGAAGTCTAAACAAAAGCTTTACTTGTCATGTACTTTCTTCACAGTAAAACAACAATATGCCCTGCCCCATTATTGAAGTGTAGCTGGCTGAGTTATCTTAGCTGTCATTTTCTTTTGGAAAATACAGATTCCAGGTTTTAACACTTAGTACTGTAATACTGATCTCTTCACGTAAAGACACATGGGGTGGGTTCATTGTAATCCACTAAGAGAGAAGCAATTCTTTTAGAATTGCAGTGCTTGGAGATGCTCTCTTGGTTTTCTAAGTTAATCATGAGCAAAGGCTGAATAAATTAGTGAGGAATCATATTACCAAACTTAAAATCTTCACATTGCAATTCAGTGCCTTCTCTCTTTATGTGTTGGAGTCACTCCAGAATAGCACACCTGCAGGCAGAAGATGTCATGTGAAAAACAACCTTATTTGAAAGGAGAGTTGAAAGCTTCAGACTGGTTCTTAGGGGAGGAGCAGTCACGTCATCCAATGCTCCAGTTCAATCTAGCCCTTATTAAAGGTTAGTGGGTACAGAGATGCAACTACCATTCTATCCAGATATTTTAATTCAAGGAATTCCAATAATGTAAAAAATAAATAACTCTTTCTTGTCTTTTACAAGCTAGTTTTAACAAAATTCAGTCATAATGTTTTTCTGTGATTTTGGCTTTCAGTTATATAATATTGTGTTGCCAAAAAATAAAAAAAAAGGTGATTAGGAGATTAGGATGGGAAAGGACTGTTGGGTTATCTTCTCTGTTATCTCAAACACATTGAGCACATTGGATAGGAGGCAACATCAAGTAACAGGGATTCAGGGTTTTATTTGTTTTTTCAGCACTCTTAACTTTGATTTTGCATAAATTTCACATGCCTCAGGGGCCTGCTAGCTCGGACAAAGGTTAGCCAGTAACTGCTAACCTTGTCTGCGTTACTATTGATTCTGTCTTTCAGGCACAGTTAAAAAGACAACTTTCTAAATAAAAATTGTGTCACAGCCCATTGCAAAATGTTTACCAAAGCAAGAGTAAAAAACATCTAAAATGTGCCCTTCTGTCTCCCCCTTAAACAGTGGGATTAATTTTAAATAAATGCATATGCTTTAAATGTGCCCTATGATTAATACCGTAATTAAATATAGTGTGCTTTGATAAGCAGTAGAACTTTTTAGATGTTTGTTCATATTTGTGGGTTAAATATTGGGTTTTAAATCATTAAGGAGAGATAGTAGAGAGGGATGATGGATCTCCCTTTGACTTGGTCATCATTCCTTGGGTTTAGCCTTCTGGAGAGGATGCTGGAGAAGGTTTCTCTTTCCAAGAGCCATCGAGCTTCCACTTTCGTCACTCACAGCAGAGAAGAGAAGGTCAGCCAGCAGGTGCCTTCAGCTGCAGCACAGCCGGGGAGATCCGGGGAAAGCTGGAAGCTGATGGGCGCTGGGAAGCCCAGTCCCTGAGCTGATGAAAAGAAGAGGGGCTTTCCTGTGCCCTCTGATACGATGGCAAGGAGTTAAAACCTAGACACTGAGGGTGGCTGAGCTGAAGGCAAGGCAATAGTTTGTATTTGAGCATTTCTGTTTTACTTTTTGTCACTCAGCAGTTCTAAATTTCTTTAGCTGCAATTATCTTTTTCTAGTAAGTATTCTAGTTTAAAAAAAAAAAGTCTTAGAGACAGCAAATCTCCAATTAAAGACTGCAAATATTTGGTGTCTTTAAGGATGCTTGAAAGAAAGAGGGAAGCAGTTGTACCCCAGGGCTCCAGCTGACTTGAAATTATGTCAGGCTTTTCTTCAGCCACACTCTGGCTTACACCATTAACCTGAAATTCAAACCATCCTGACAGAAAAGGGTAGGGAGGGTGGGTCAGGAAGGGAGACGGTAGTGATCTATTGTGTCTCTTATCCAGCCAGTTTAGAGTTGCTCTTTAGATGACATTGTAGTATGTTGTGTAACTTTGTCCAGTCTACTGTTAGGAATCCCAAATGAAAACTTCCTTCCTATGATCTCCTTTCCTTAATGTAATTGTATATTCATTTTTGTATCTTCTTTATAGCACCTTAAGTACTCTAGTCAGTCTACAGGCTGCTTTTATACCTTTTCAAATAATTTTAATATAGATAGTTGTGCTGAAAGAGTTCACAGAATCACAGAATCATTAAGGTTGGAAAAGACCTGTAAGATCATCAAGTCCAACCATTAACCCAACACCACCATGCCCATTAAACCATGTCACGACGTACCACACATCCACACGTTCCTTGAACACCTCCAGTGAGGGTGACTCCACCACTTCCCTGGGCAGCTTATTCCAGTGTTTCACCACTCTCTCAGTAAAGAAATTTTTCCTAATATCCAGCCTGAACCTCCCCTGGCACAACTTGAGGCCATTTCCTCTAGTCCTGTCGCTAGTCACTTGGGAGAAGAGACCAGCACCCACCTCACCACAACCCTCTTTCAGGTAACTGTAGAGAGTGATAAGGTCTCCCCTCAGCCTCCTCTTCTCCAGGCTGAACAACCCCAGCTCCCTCAGCTGCTCCTCATAAGACTTGTGCTCCAGACCCCTCACCACCTTCGCTGCCCTTCTCTGGACACGCTCCAGCACCTCAATGTCCTTCTCGTAGTGAGGGGCCCAAAACTGAACACAGGATTTGAGGTGCGGCCTCACCAGTGCCGAGTACAGGGGCATGATCACCTCCCTACTCCTGCTGGCCACACTATTTCTGATACAGGCCAGGATGCTGTTGGCTTTCTTGGCCACCTGGGCACACTGCTGGCTCATATTCAGCCAGCTGTCAACCAACACCCCCAGGTCCTTTTCTGCTGAGCAGCTTTCCAGACACTCATCCCCAAGCCTGTAGTGTTGCATGTGGTTGTTGCGACCCAAGTGCAGGACTCGGCACTTGGCCTTGTTGAACCTCATACCATTGGCCTGGGCCCATCGATCCAGCCTGTCCAGATCCCTCTGCAGAGCCTTCCTACCCTCAAGCAGATCAACACTCCCTCCCAACTTGGTGCCATCTGTTAAACAAGACCAGCCCTAAAACTGAGCCCTGGGGGACTCCGCTTGTGACCGGCTGCCAACTGGATTTAACTCCATTCACCACAACTCTCTGGGCTCGGCCATCCAGACAGTTTTTTACCCAGCGAAGAGTGCACCTGTCTAACCCACAATTCGCCAGCTTCTTCAGGAGAATTCTGTGGGAGACAGTGTCGAAGGCTTTACTAAAGTCCAGGCAGACAACACCCACAGCCTTTCCCTCATCCACTAGGCAGTCACCTGGTCATAGAAGGAGATCAGGTTGGTCAAGCAGGACCTGCCCTTCATGAACCCGTGCTGGCTGGGCCTGATCCCTTGGTTATCCTGTACGTGTCGCGTGAGCGCCCTCAAAATGAACCTCTCCATAATCTTTCCCGGCACCGAGGTCAGGCTGAGAGGCCTGTAGTTCCCCGGATGCTCCTTCCGGCCCTTCTTGTAGATGGGCATCACGCTGGCAAGCCTCCAGTCATCCAGGACCTCCCCTGTTAACCAGGACTGTTGATAAATGATGGAGAGTGGCTTGGCAAGCTCCTCCGCCAGCTCCCTCAGTACTCTTGGGTGGATGCCATCAGGCCCCATAGACTTGTGAGTGTCCAGGTGGCATAGCAGATCATTAACTGCTTCCTCCTGGATTATGGGGAGTTTATTTTTCTCTCAATCCCTGTCTTCCAGCTCAGGGAGATGGATACCCTGAGGATACCTGGTCTGCCTATTAAAGACTGAGGCAAAGAAGGCATTAAGTACCTCAGCCTTTTCCTCATCCTTGGTGACGATGTTCCCCGCTGCATCCAGTAAAGGATGGAGATTCTCCTTTGCTCTTTTTTTGTTGTTAATACATTTATAAAAACATTTTTTGTTATTCCTTATTACCGTGGCCAGATTGAGCTCTAGCTGGGCTTTCGGCTTTCTAATTCCCTTCTGCATGACCTAACAAGATCCTTGTACTCTTCTTCACTTGCCTGCCCCTTCTTCCAAAGGTGATAAACTCTCCTTTTTTTCCTGAGTCCCAGCAAACGCTCCCTGTTCAGCCAGGCCAGTCGTTTTCCCCACCAGCTCGTCTTATGGCACATGGGGACTGCCTGCTCCTGTGCCTTTAAGATTTCCTTCTTGAAAAAGGTCCAGCCTTCCTGGACCCCTTTGCCCTTCAGGACCATCTCCCAAGGGACTCTCTCAACCAGAGTCCTGAACAGGCCAAAATCTGCCCTCCGGAAGTCCATGGTAGTGGTTTTGCTGATCCCCCTCCTTAGTTCACCAAGAATTGAGAATTCTATCATTCAGTTGGGTGTGTTTGTTTACATTTAAAGAATAAAAGTTTTATCCCAGTCTCCAGGTGTTTGTTGGTGATACTGTAAAATCATAGCACCATTAAACCAATGTATCCAGGTAGAACTTGGCCTGCTGTAACCATTTGTTCCTGTGGCATTTCCCAGAAGTCATGAAGTGGTGAATGAAATCCTGCGGCCCAGCATCCACCAGCACATAACCACCTGCCTGCCTGCTTTTCATTTACATGGATGAGTAGTCTGCTCTGAGAATTCCTCTTCTTCACCCATTACTAGATAGAGTAGCATGAGGAAAGAGGTTATCGTCTGAGTGAGTCCCAAGATCTTTGGCAGTGAGCTTTGCCTCTCTAGTTTCAGCACTTAAAATAAATATTCTGAATGTTCACATATTTTCTGTAATAGCAAATGGTAAAGTTAGAGTGTTTTTATAAGTTGCTTCATAATAATTTAATCACACATCACAGTTTCTGCTGTGCATTTTTCTCAGCTGTGTAGTAAGAGCAATGTGTATGGAGGGGCTTGGACAACAATGTTAGGGGTGAAATGGGATAGAGAAACCTCAAGAGAATCAGTACATCATCCTTCTACATGAAAATGATGTTGCAGTAGTAGTGATATTGTTCTTACTGAAAGCTATTCTAAATAAATGAAATATTCCACTAGAGGAAATGGAAAACAAATTTGTTTTGACTTCACAACATACCAATAAATATTGTATTTTCAGTGGCATAAAAGGAAACCGCTTTAGCCAAAGGAACAACATATTTCTATTGTAAGAAATAGCCTTAAAAAGCAAAACAAACCATGCAATACTTTTCTTTTTCTTTAAACAAACAAAATGTGGTTAATGAGGAAATGGAGGAAAAAAGTCATTATTTTCACTCAACAATTAATCATTATGCCCTTGCCTTGGTAAACACACATTTCTCTCAGTTTAGCTGTATTACATAATAAAATATTCTGGTTTCAGCAAGTATGTTTTCTGCTGAGTGTTGTGAAATTTAATAGAGAAGTAATGTCTTATTGATGCTTAGTTTTTGTGACCTTTTCCGTCTTGTATTAGTGACATATTGGTCCTCTGTCTCCAGTACTATGGGATTCTAATGGATAGTATAGAATGGGTCAGATAATGAAAGTCCCTGGTACATTAACTTTCAATTTCATGAATGTCTGAATACTGCCTGGAAGATGAATAACAGGCATTTCCTTCCTTTTGCATTTTAACATTTATGACCTGGTTATGATTTTCTTTTTACTGTGTTACCTCACAACAGGTCCTATATTATCATATTAAACTGTGTACTTCTGATTTTGGCAAAGATCAAATATTATAATTTGCAAAGGGAGGCAGATAATGCCCAAATGCTGCTAAATGAGACAGTCTAATGCCCATTTTTTATTAACAAATGCAAATTTTTTGCCCAAAGTTATGTTCCTTGTTTAATAAGGTCTCACTCAGCTGGTTTAGGAAAGCAGTTAGACTTTGTTAGTGGTTGATCTGTGACTGAAAAAAATGGTAATTACTGTTATAAGCAGCATTTGAGCCTTGTAAGGTTGTAAAAGTAGACATGATATACGGAAGACAGTCAAGGATAGGGATTAACCAGTATTTATAGGACATATGTAAGTGTACATAGGATACAATATTACATGTATAATATACATATTATATTGTATGTACAATATAATGGGAAGCTGGAAGTAGTTAGATTTGATATTGCCAATGTTAAAAGACAGAAAGAACTGTTAATGATGTGACTGAGGATACAACAAGGTGGGAACTCTGAATCAGTCTTCCACCTCTTCATAGTATGTTACAGAATCACAGAATCACTATGGTTGGAAAAGACCTGTAAGATCATCAAGTCCAACCATCAACTAACACCACCATGCCCACTAAACCATGTCCCACAATGCGATGTCCACACGTTCCTTGAACACCTCCAGTGATGGTGACTCCACCACTTCCCCGGGCAGCTTATTCCAGTGTCTCACCACTCCCTCAGTAAAGAACTTTTTCCTAATACCCAGTCTAAACCTCCCCTGGCGCAACTTGAGGCCATTTCCTCTTGTCCTGTCACTCATCACTTGGGAGAAGAGACCAACACCCACCTCTCTGCAACCCCCTTTCAGGTAGTTGTAGAGAGAGATAAGGTCTCCCCTCAGCCTCCTCTTCTCCAGGCTGAACAACCTCAGCTCCCTCAGTTGCTCCTCATAAGACTTGTGCTCCAGCAGTATGTAGCAGTTAGTCTTTCTGCAAAGTGCATAAGAACTGACCTGAAGCTTTCTAGGCAGGACTTGTAGACAATGTTTCAGAAGGCGTTACCTTGCAGGTCGGAACAGCCTCTTCTGCTGATCCCAAGAGGCCTGTGCAATGTCAAGTTGTATAGAAATGGGTATCAGAAAATTTCTGAGAACACAGGTGATAATAATGCCTAATGTTAAATAACATCAGTGCAGCACCTTCAGAATCTTTCTGTCAAAAACAATGTAAAATATCTTCAGGGGAGGAGAACAGGATAAAGCCCACATTCTGTGGAAGAGTTCAGCTGCATTTACTTTACTTCCATTCAGCAGCATTCAGACACTGGAAGCAAAGTTATTAGTGTCAGTACTTGTTTCATCCATTGAGATTGATGGATATAGATGAATAGCATGGTTAACAAGATGGGAATATAACCAGTGCACTATGTCTAAATAGGAACTGGATTAGATTTTCTCATTAAAGTGAGGTCTGTGGTTTCTGTTCCAGATTTTAAACTGATCTGAGGTTGGGACTAGTGGGAAAAGGATGTTTCTCCCATTTCGGGAAGGAAGAAAATCCACAGACATCTTAGATTTAAGTGAGATTTTCTAGAGGGAAGTATGAAACATGATGCCAAAAGCAGGGTAGGTTACATCAGAATGTTTTATTGTTTTGTGTCCACAACAGCTGAGTCAGTTCACAATGCATCTCGGAGATAAATTATATGTCAACGATTTTTCAATTCCCAGCATCAACTTTATTTATGGTCCCAAAAGAAGAATTCAAAACATTCTGGAGCTGGATTGAATCTGCTGCCTAGGACCCTATTCTTTCTCTGAAACCATTTTATGTGCAAGTATTTCAGAAATGAGCAGAGTGTGACAGTGTGAATTTAGCAGAGGTTGTGTGGAACTGATCATAACACTCCTGCGGTTGTGTAGGCACTTTATAACTAACTAACAGTTTGACAGACATTCTTATTTTACATCCAAAATTAAAAAAAAAAAAAAGTAATAGCTTTTTTTGCAACAGCCCATGTTGATATTTCTGCTTTCTCCAAACGTGTAATTTAAAGGCCAACTGTAATTTAATAACAGGGTATGAATAACAAACACATTACATATTTTATTAAAAAAGGAAAAAGAACATTTTCTTGGGCAGGCTGTATGCAGGAAGACCAAAATTTAACTACAAAGTAAGAATTGCAAAGTAACTTCTGTGTTGTACCTTTTGATTTGAAAAGTCTAAAAGGTACCTTTTTAAAATAAGTATTTTTGGCGGAGGCATTCCTCAGCATGGGTCATGCTCACTGTCATTAGCAGTCCCATCTGCTGCAAGAGCAAGGACTTCTTTGTGAACAGCTGCTGATTATGCAGATGCTACCTCTTTTACAGAGGTTCTGTCATGAAGTAAAACATGAGTGTATATGCACATGGGGCATCTTTTACCTGGATTTAGAGGATTGCTTCATCTTTGGTAAAAAACATAGTTGCAAAGACTGTGCCTGAAGCCTTGGTTAGCATTTGAGAGATACTACCTGATAGGCCATAAAAGCCGGTTCATGTACTCGGCATGTGTAAAAACAGGCTGCCTCGTACAATAGCCTATTATAAATAGCCAGCTAACTGCTTTTCAGTTCTAGTCTGGTTCCAGCATCAAATGGGAAAGCTGGTGTTTGGAGGGTTGGTGTGTGTGCAAGTGTGCAAAATAATTCATGTCTCAAGTTGTCCTTCTTCCATCCAGGAAGTTGCCTTTGGAAGATCACAGCTGTGGTTGTGGGGTTGCTGCCGTCCCTTTCTGGACAGACCTTTGGCTGTCACTGTAGTTGATGACATTGCCAAAAGCAGGTGTAATGGTATTTGGCCAGAGGTAAATTCTACAAAGTACAAATTTCATCTACTTCCCCAGTTAAAAAGGATAGCCTACCATATGCAGTGTGAAGTACAGCAAAACTGTGATACAAGGGAGAGACAGCAAATCAGGCTGCCATCAGAATGAACTTGATTTACTTGCATTTTACAATGAACCGGATTGCATCAATAGGTTTTGGTCTACTGTTATATTTCATTTATTTTAATGCACAGACAAAAAGGTATTGAAAGTCATCATTTCAAAGTGCAGACATAAAACATTATACAACAAGTTTTTCCCAGATTTAAGAACGAATCAATAGAATCAAAAAGGGATAATCTGCATTTAATTTTATTGCTTTTAAAGCATGTACAATACAGCCAAAGAAGATGGACGCTTTGTAGAAGATATAAGTATACAGTTCTTTAAAATGAATGAAATAAATCTGGTAAAATTAATTTAATATGCAATCGGACAATATATTTTAAACCGAGGCATGTGACTGTGTATGCATTATGTGGCACATTCATGATTCAGATTCAGACAAATTTTATAGGTCCCATTTTCAGTCTAAAGGCTCTTGCCTACCTGGTTATTGCATTAATTAAATGGGAAGTTTAATTTGTGTTGTGCTACACACAGATCTGAGTGACTTCTATGATGACTAGGATTGCATGACTCTTCATAAAGATACTCTTTACCTTACCTGGGCAGTGATCATCACAGCTTTCGTACAATGATGAAGAAAAGTGACCTCTCTCTTTGGGGGGTAAACACTGTTTAACAGCCTTGTGAAAATCAGAGAGGAAGCACAAGGGGGTATTCCTGCACTAGCACATTCACACACATCCTAAGTATAAGACCTCTGTTTTTGAGGAAGGGGGAGTTTGTAAATAACTTTTGTAATTAAACATGTTGTACTAAGAAAATGCTCCAGCCCAGGGCTGCATCAGGGTCTCTTTAAGTGAGAAGTGGCTCTGGAAGGCCCCTGGGTCTGGTCCTACTAAGCAAGCATCTACAATACTAAAATTTCAGTTATCAGCAGTTCGATTCTCTATTAAGTCCAAACAAAAGTACATCCTGTTGAGGCGGTCTTCCTGAAGCCTTGCTAAGAAACGCTACTCTGAAAAGGTATGGAGGGCTGTTCTGCAGAAACGTGTGTGCCTGACCTAGGGCAGAGGCTGGAACAGTGGCAGTGCGAATACTGCTAGTGTTTCTTAGAAAAGGTTAAGAAATTCTCTAAGACAGGAGAATTCGCATTAGAAAAAGAGGGGTGGTGGTGCCTGCAGACACAAAAAGTAACTACATATTTTCAGGATGAAAATCCAGGAGACCAGTGTGCTTGGGGGAAGCAAGCTCAGGGGATGTGCTTTAGCAGGGAAAAACAGATTTCAGTTTCCAGTGATTACAGCTACAGTTTGATGGATTATTGGTAATAAATTCATCAAGTTCCATTTGAAAACTAATTAGAACAGTTGCCTCCCTAGCTTACACAGACTAGTAATTTCCTTTTAATTCCCAGACTGAATTTATTTGTAGTTGGCTTATACTCAGTTTTTCTCTTGCCAATATGACCAGTTTGCTTTGATGTCTTTTGCTCTTCCCTAGTCTCTGTGCGCCCAAGTGTCTCTCTGATTCTTTACATTATTTGTATGTCCAGTCTAGCTTCTACCTTCCTCATCTGGCAGAGTTTTCCTTCACATAAACATATGTGCACATACCTTAATTCACAAAAAAACCCATTATAATTAATTACTGTGCTCTTATCCCTTAGAATTAAATCCTCCTCCTTCCCATTTAACCCCATTTAAGCTTTCTGAAATTATACTGCCCAATGCCAGGAACTCAGGCTAAAAACCTCTCCTCTCACGAAACAATATAAAATGCTGATCTTTGAACATATTCCTCCTGCCCAATTCAATCTCAGCAGAACACATTAAAGGTGGAGATGACATTTAACTTCCATTCACCAGAACTGGGAAAAGTGCAACCAGGAAACCCTA
This sequence comes from Gavia stellata, assembly GCF_030936135.1. NCBI lineage: Eukaryota > Metazoa > Chordata > Aves > Gaviiformes > Gaviidae > Gavia > Gavia stellata. The sequence goes on from NC_082595.1 coordinate 40,101,344, forward strand.
TGACAGTTATCATATTTCTCTCATTTTGTTGGAAAGTTCCCTTTAACCCATATTAACATCTTACACTAATTGAGAAGGAGGTAATAAATTACTTAATGGATCATTCAAAGTCTGGTGATGCAGTGGCATACAAAGGTTTTCTCTGAAGAGTCATTAACTGATTATTTAATCTTTGCCAGAGCCTGAAATTCTATATTTATTTCTAGGCTTTTTTGGAAGACTTAAGTGAAAGATGTGATGGTCGTATCCTAGAGATATGGTGCCAGAAAATTAACAGTGAATGTAGAATCAATATTTCCAGCATCTATTGCAGTAATTACTCGTGAACCCATAATGCTGACTGTTGTCAAAATAGCCTGCTCCTTATGGTGTAAAATACTAGTTATGCCAAGGGATTCCTTATTTATCTTAATAAATTAAGTATAATAGTGATAACTCTAAGCAAGTGTTTATATTATATGGCACCTTTGACACTGCCCAGAGAGTAATTCATTCCGAAGTTTTCTAGGCATGAATTAGTAAAGAAAATAGTAATGCCGGTCAGAGTCAGACAGCAAAACCCTTGGGTTGAGTCAGCCTGGGCAATGCTGATGTAGAATATAGTTGAAATGTAACAAGTCAGCTTTCCTGAAAACTTGCACAGATTATGTTCTGGTTTGACACTTGTATTTGATTTTTTTTTAAAACTAAGGAGTAACAGTCTTAAGTTGTACTGCTGGGAAACTCTCGTTGCACAATAAATTACAGCTTATGAAAACCGAAATACAGCACTGCCTTTCTTTAGGTTAGTAGTTCATAACTCATTCTGAAGAAAAGAGGCCTGCAAATTTACCAGTTAATTGCAACTCTGTCCCTGATGCTTTGTATTGAGCACTTATAAAACTGGAGCTTTAACTTGCCAGTTACATAATGCTTTTTCAAGATGTAAGGTGTTCCCAATTTCATCAAAACTCACAGGGAGCTGCAGAGGACTGGAGTCATGGATTTTCAGTAGCTTATATGTATACTCAGCTCCTTTCAAAAACAAACCCACAGAAACTGTGGCTGTGTATCCTGGTAATTGAGGACCAATATTGAGGAACATTAGTTGGTGCAATCACAATTCAGTTCAATCCGTCTTAGAATATTTACAGAGTGGCCTCAGTTTTATACCTGACTTGGTTGTAACGGTGTTAATTATCACAGCGGTAATTCGTGTCTTGAACCACTTGACTATTTGAGTGTTGACCTGTTGCCTAACTGTGTTCTTGTTTTGTTTGTGATAAACACTCTCCTTTCCTGACTCCTTGTTTTTGTGTTAAAATCACCAAGATTTTAAAGGAAAAGAAATCATAAAACCTCTTTTTTTTTAAACTGAAAAGAAGACTAAGAACATGATCTCTGATTAATTTAGACATGATGGCAAAGGCTATATGTTAGTGCTATCACTACTGCATTACAATAGAGCTTAAAATGCTTAATGGAAGTTGTTAAACTTTATTTTTCTTTCATTATTTAATATTGGCAAAAGACTTTTGCTGATCCATACTACTTTAAGATTAATTGTTCAAATTAGCAGTGTAGTTTGCACAGTTGAAACTAAGCGTAAGTGTATGAGAAGTCTTTTACCACAAAAGTCACCAAAGATATAGAAAACATTTTTATAGCAGAAATCCCCTGGATGAAAAATGCTTGTCCCTTACGTGTTTCCCCTATTTTTCTGAGTTAACGAATGCTGAAAAATGTTTGGGTGTCTATTATCTATGTTTAATATTCCATTATATCTTAATGGTCATCACATAACTTGGTTAAGTAACAATAATACCATGACACACACGAAATCTATTAAATTAAAAGTTCAAGTGTAAAGCTATGGTGGATTAAAACAGCAGACGACTTGCAGGCATTCCTCTGGTTTCTATTACATCTTCTCTTTAATAAATTTCATTTAAGAATAAAACATCTGAACTGAGAATCTAAAATATCTAAAAAGAAACTGTAGATAGATTATGTATAGTCTACATTACTGGAAATCAAAAGAAATAGTACAGAGATTAAAAATTATCATAATGAGTAGGACAACTGAAGACAAAGAAAATGTAAGAGCAAATTTGAAAGAATTAAAGAGACGGGTTAAAAGTATGTGCTGAATGTTTTATACGCATGTTGGATCCGCAAATTTAAGAGAAATTATACTCTTTTTTGTAAATCTATTACCTAAGAGGATCTGAAGTTTTTTAGGAAATAGTTTTACAAATTAAACAGCAGTAGTATATGTTGTATAGAACAATAGGATTAACAAACTTTGGAACCCATAATGAGATCATGAAGAAGAGAAAATTTGGGAATGGAGGCACAACAAAGCAAATTTATGCTGTTCCCGTGTGAAATCCTAAACTTGCCACCTTGACTTGGCTGCAGCAGAAAGCAGTCCTCCTTTGTGGTGCCAAGGTCTAGGTGCCAAATGAGCCTCAGATTGTGGGAACACACCTGCTTGGGCAAGAGGTGGCAGAAATCAGTCCTCCACTCTTCCACTCTGGAGTTACTCTATTTGTTCCCTATGGGACATAGCTGAAGCCATCCTCTGCTGATGCCCAGCTACCATGTTGACCTTAAGGAAAGGTAACTAAAAATTAATCCTAGTAGATCAGCGGTTTATAGGCTATTGGAAACCACAGTGAGGGATTCACCTCATGTAACTACAACAGGAACACAAAAGAATAACAGCTGCTGGCAGCAGGGCTACATATCTCTTGGGTTTGCTGGTTTTATGCTTAAGTAAATAATACTTACACTGTAAGAAGTTTATAAAGATACTATAAATAAAAATTCTTATGTTGACTTAATCTGTAATAGGCAGATATATCAGGAATTCACAGAATCACAGAATCACTACGGTTGGAAAAGACCTGTAAGATCATCAAGTCCAACCATCAATTAAATTGTCCTATACAAGTTATCATCGTAATTAATTTTATCTGTAATTCTTATGAAGTTAAGGTATAATTCTTTTTCTTTGGTTACATGATTTTGATCACATAATTTTGCATTCTGACATGAGAAAAGAAAATCACAGGATATACTTTTCCTTTAAGTTTCTTAGCTTCTGATTTGTAATTCAAGAATATATTTACCTTACTCATCTCTATGATATGTTAGAACCTTGGGTTTTGGTTGATGTTCATTTGCAATAGTTAGTATGATCAGAAATTAGAGAATGTCCTAGAAAAATCATACAAGTGCCTGACAAGAGCAGGTGGATAAAAGAAGCAAGCAGTGTATTCAGAGGATAACCGTTCAATAAAATTAATTGGATTAGACAGAAGAGCTCCGGGTAACTCCTCCTTCTCCAAAACTGTTCAGTTATCCTAACAAAACTTTTGTGGCTTGAATGTCAATCAGACAGTCAGTCCCTTGAGGCTTGCCTGATTGCAAGTGAAAGGTGGTTTTTTTTTTCCTGTTTACTACAAAATTAGCATAAGTGCAGGGTAGAAAGTAATTAACTATAATATGACCTCTAGCACCAGCGAAGAGTAATGCAAAATAATACTTGGGAGGAGTTTTGACTTTGTGGGAGAAGCAGACAAAAAAAAAAAAAGAGGGTCTTCAGCTCACTGCAGCACAACACTGCATACCCACTTGGAGGAGTAGGGGCACGATTCCTCCAAGCTGGAGAGGCAGGGCAATGTTGGGGAGTTCCCTTCTTCACCCAACTCCAGTCCCCTCTCCAGAGAGCACAGGAGCCTACAGTGTTTATGCCTGTATCGGGATATGGTGTATGGGTCTCCTCAAGCAGCTTTTGTGTTTCATCTTGAACAGCTTCACTTCTTCCCCACACATAACAATTGGTGGCTGAGTATCATCTCGGACCTGCCTGGGATTTCATCAGACACATAACTCACAGGTGAGGTCTCTAGTCACTTTAACAGGAGGTTTCACTCTTTCTCATCCTGGAGCACATGAATGCTCAGCCTTGCTTTACAACTTTTCAGATTTCCTCTGTCCAAATCAAGTAAAGGATGAGACATTGCTTCCTAATTTTGAGATCACTAGGTCTGTGACAAAAAAAATAAATAAGTAAAGAAACCAAGAAATCTTCCCTGCTAAAACTATAGTCTGTGAAGAACAGATTTGGATGTTTCCTTGAGAATGAGGAAATATGAAACAATATCTTTTGATAGGTCCCATCTACTGAAGTTAACAAGAGGAAATGCATATAATGAAGTTAGCTTCTGTCATTCAGCATTTAATCTGGAATTGGTAATGTTATAGTCAACCCTTCTGCAGTCAAGGACTTAATTTAAAACCTTCATATTAATTTAAATTTTTAATACTTCAAAAAGTTAACTAGCAAAAAAAAAAAGTGCTGATAAAAGTTTGATTCTGAGTTACATTATAAAAGCATTGAATCTTTTCTTTTTGTCAGAAATGGGTGTTAATATTTTAATTACTATGGACCTGTGGCTTCACCTGAGAGAAGCAGGGCTATGGAGTTAGTAAATAAGGAGGAGAGACAACATTGCAGCCTAGTTTTAGGATTCTTTTTCATTCAATTTTTATAGATATAACCTCTTCATTATAAAAAAAAAAAAAACAACAACCCCAAAAAAACCAAAACAACTCTAATAGCTCCAGAAAGGTTCAAGCTATAAAAAAACCCCCCTTTCTATTGTGCTTCAGTTTGTGACAGACACAGCTTTTAACAACCTTTCCCTCACTGGCAGAAGCATGTCTGTGAAGGCTGCAGCTAGATGAGTATTGCAACCACAGCTGTGATCAGCAGATTCTGCTGCCATGGCTATTATGTCAGTAGGACTCTTTAAAGAGAAAAGCATCTTTTTTGATGAAGAACTTAATACCTTGAGCTCTCAGCATGACACATGAAATCCCAGTTGCCTATGGAAAGACTGAGATGGCAACTCTCCAGAAGAGTTTGAATTCCCATCTAGTCCAGAAAAAGAAGCAAGAAATTTAATACTTACCTGTCTGCCTGTACACCAAGGTTTCCATTCAGGCTGGAGATGAGGGGTTGCTAGGGATATGTTTATATTTTGAAGGGATATGGCATCCTTTACAGGCAGATTTTTCCCTGTCTGGTGACCGTCTAATATATCTCTGTGTTTCTAAAGACCATGGGCTACACAACAATAATGTTTTTCTTGACATTGAGGAAGAGCCCCATTGACAGCTGTTCCTTTGTGTTTTCTTCTGTTGTAATTCCCAGAAATTAGCACCTCTAGCATTAATAACTACTTTGAAGTGTTTCTTCCAACATAACTCATTTCTGAGTCTCGAATATATATGAAATATATATACCTTCAAGGTTTTACATCTTTGTTTTATCACCTCAGGTACAGCAAGTCCAGGGGCAATCTCCTTACTAAGTATAGAAGAGTTTTTAGTACATGTGAAATCTGCTGAGTTAAGACAACCAAATCCAGAAAATACAAAATAAAGTTTTGTTGACAACCCAGACTGCGCTATGAAAGGTTTAAATCTTGTAGGGAAGGAAAATTGATATTAAGACAAAGTGCTAATAGCTATAATCGTTGTGACAAGTGTAGAGCAAAGTACATAGCTAGCTGAACAGCTCATAAAAATAAGGTGCTGTTACTAAGACTGAAGGACAGGCCAAATCTTACCTTTGCCAGCGCAGTAAAGATGTCTAGCTATGGCCTTGTACTCTATGTCCTAGCAAATGAGTGCAATGCAGCATGCACGTACTGTTTTGCTGAACTGAAACTGCAAAGCTGTAGCTAGCATTGCTGTTAACTTTATTGAAGGTGTTAGCTAACTTGACAGTTTGACCTTTCTCTTCTGATGACAAACACTTGGGAATATGCACTAGAAGTCAGCTTGACTTGATTTTTTGTGCTTTATTTGGTGCTATTGCTGCTGCCTTTTGGCTTTTATGGGGGAAATTGCCCTCTTCTTGCATTCTCAGCTCTAGCTGTAAAGCAGACTGTAATGAACAAACTTCTGCCCTGAAAACCTAATACGTAAGATCTGCTTGTCAGCAGTTTGCTGGCTGCTATTAAGCACAAAATCAGTGTCTTAGGGTATGATCAAGTTTGTACCTTAGCTTTATAAATATTCATTATCTTACATTTTTACTAATTGCTCTAGAGCAAGAGAAAATGTTAATTTTTAATCAATAACACAGCCTCCTTGAGAACATTTTACAAATTAGGAGTTCATTTAAGTCCCAGCATATGTTGTTAATGTTGGTTGTTACATGCTAATTAATTTGGATTTTTTTAACCAGGAATAGCACTGGAAATGCAAGCTATGGAACTGGCATTGAGCAGAAATTTTCCAAGCAGAGATGAAGTAAGAGCTCCCGTGTAGAAGAATTAGGATACAGTTACTTGCTGTTTGAGTTTCCTCTATGAAATCAGTTGATAAGGAAATTAACTCCTTTTCCTAATATAGGTTAGCCAACTGTATGTGTAATGCTCGGGAATTTCTTCTGATTAGTGATTTCACCATTTTAAGGCACCATGATTATAAATTGATGGGTTTTTTGAAGGTTAAGTATTTTAAAGCACACAGATTTATTCATGCAGACTATCAATTACTTTGATATCCTTTGAATTAGCATTAAAGTTAAGGGTCTTTGAACTGAAAGGATTTCATTAATTGCAGGCAAAAGATATGGAGTCCATAATTCCTTTGGCTGTAACTGTCATGAATCTTGAAACGTGGCAGGAAGAGTCATTAGCAAAGTGCCATTCACATTGGCTCATCAGAAAGGGAGTTTGATGTGATTGCCTCAAGCAGAATACAGAAGGTCAGCACGGGCCAATACCCTCAGCTAACAGAAACGTAGAAAGTTCACAGAGCTGCATGACAGCTAGCTCCAGTAATCCTGACTCCTCTGCCTAGATGAGTTGTTTCTCTGGGAGAAACCTATTGTCAACTGCTCAAGTCTCTTGCCATTTAAATTCTTAAAGGGATTTTATTTTTTATTAGATGACATTTCTATAATATTCTACATGGCTTAACGTTCTTTTTAGGGATAGTAGTAAGGTTCCATTAGAGAGTAAGGATCAAGACGATGACCTGCTCCCTATTTCTGTGTTTCACTTCCAATTTTTCTCTGTGCTTAATGTTCTCCTACTATATCTCTTGTGTAATTTCACATACTATTAAATGCAAAAAGAAAATCTTGAATCTCTGCAGACTGAAAAGATATGTGACAGGTCAGGAAGGGACATTTCTCCACTTCATTTAGCAGAGCTTGGGCACAAAAAAGATGTATGTGTGAGAGAGAGAGCGCACCAACCACCAATTCTCAGTTCTTTTGTGCTTAAGCTTATTTTACTGGTGCAGGACCAGGAAAGAAGGCACACTTGAATGACTGGAGGCATTTACCCTTCTCCCCCTTGCACCACTAACATGGACGGGCACAATTCTGAGAGCAAATGAGGAGGTGCAGGCTACCAGAGCCACCAGAGGCAATGAAACATCAGAGGTGTCCAGAGGGTCTTTGTCCAATACAAGAAACTTAAAATTATGTTAGTAGGAAGGAGAATATTCCTCTAAACTTTCGCTATTTGTCTTATCCAGCATCAAAAATATGAGATCTGGAGCTGTTTCAGCTCCTGCACTAGATTTCAGTTACAAAAGTTTAAATCTTAACCAGTTCTGTAGTGGACAATGAATACTTTACTCTTAATATGGCTGTTGAAATTATATATATGATTTCATGACTCCTCGTTGACTCTCAGAAGTCATTACAAGGGGTATCTGCCTCAGTCTTCCCTGCTTCTTAATCCTTCCACCCCATTGTCCCATGTTAATGTTAAAATGAGTATTTCCCAAAATGAGATGTTGAGACATCAGATTGACCCAAGTGGCCTGGCTTTCTGGCTGATACCAATTGTGTGTGACTTCATGCCTACAGAGAAGTAAAGGGAGGAGATTAAATTTTCTGAACCTCAGTTATTTCTGTTGCTTCTGCGGAACAGATACAGTTTCTTCACATGACTCTTACTGGTCTCAGCCTCTACAAGAAGGTTATTTGAGACTAGGATTGACTGAACAAACCACTTGATCCATAAACCTTTCAAATTACTAAATTGATAAATCTGGAAGGACAGGAGAAATGATGAAAAAGGCCTGGATCTGACTGATTGGTAGCAAAAATTGTTCTCATGTAAAGATTACAGTGCAGAACACGGTTCACGTTTTTTGCTTGAGGAGGGGGAGGTTTTCTATGGTGACTTTTACTGTGGTCATTACTTACCTTTTTATACAGCTGCCTTTTAGGAAGTGTGTGAGATGCACTCGGTTCTGGTTGCGTGAAAGTTCATGCTTAGCCTCTGGGGCTGTGAAAAGGTTTAGCTGATAGTTAAAATAAAAGGTAGGTCACTTACTGCTAGTCATATTTTAAATCTGGTGATACTTTTGGGGAGCTACTTTCCACACCATTACAAGCAAAGGCACATTTTCCCCTTTTTAGTTGGCATTTCAGGTGGTAGCTATATTTTCTCTCATAGTCAAGTCTTGAGCTTTTACGTCTCCTGTCACAGTGACAGAGTGTTAACGATTTTGTTCAAGCAGTCAGTCAGTCAGTCAAATTAAAATCTCACAATATCTATATTGTTTATCTGTTTTGTCCTACTATCTTTTCAATAATCCTTTTGATCTCTAATGGTCAATGACTCTTAAACATTGGCCAAAGTTTAAGTCCAAAGGGTTATTTGGAGGTTTTCTTCTTTATTACTTAATTAAGTATATTAGGTCTGTGCCCCATCACACTATCTATCTGCTTTACTTCAGTCAGATTCACAAGTTTTGGTGCTGTGTACGCTCTCAGATTCAAGCCTGCCATGCAAGTTCCAGCCCTACTAGTCACCAGCAGTCAGAAATGTTAGAGCCTGGAAAAATCCTGAAGTCACAAATATTTGTATTTAAAGTAACAGCTTCCAAGATCTTCCATGTACCTCCTGTTTTATTCTCCCCTGGCATGTGAGCTACATTATTTTGACTTAGCTATAAGTACACGCAGTTTTCCTGGTAGTAAATGCCATGGTTTAAAAAAGTGGTAATTGGTGGCACTACTGCCAGACAATGAAGCTCCATTATTTCTTGGTGTTTTGCATCCAGACTCAAACACATGCAGTATCTGGAAATACTACTATGCTGTATGAGTTATTTACCACTTATGAGATGCTTTTTCTGGCAAAATACAGTCCTTTTAAAAGAACATTTAAATTTTGTAACTGGTGATGGTGACTTGGGCAATGGTGATACAGCTTTTTCATATGACTTCATTGCAGTCCAGTAGGTAAGATGCAATAGCCCCGTTTTGTGGGGCCCAGAGATGATAGTATCATCATGAGGGAAGAAAGCAGAGTGAATGATGAGTCAGAGTGTTTATATATAACCGTGTCTGCGTGTGCATATATATGTATAAAGGGAAGACAAATCTGGTAAGACCAATGAGTGGTTTAATTTGGTCTGATTTTCTAGTTAACCCAGAAATCCATTAGGCAATCTTTTTTCAGATGTAGATTAAATCTAAATATAAATCCAAAGCAAGCTGTATATCCATTTATTCCACAGAAGGGAAGAAAATGCATAAATAAGCTTAGAATCAGCTTAGAATTTTTTTGCTGTTCACTTTATTACATATGCCCCCTGATAGTTATTTAATTTTAAATGGTTTGGGTTTTGAGTCATAGATCTCGAGCACATATCTCTTCAAAAAGATTATTAGTCCTGCTGCATTCCAAAATAAACTGTGAAATAAATAAAGCAAAGTAAAAATGTTTCAGTAACAAAATTTAAACGTACTTAATGTTGTAGTTCACAAATCTTAAATAATTTTAAACACTGTTTCTTTATTTTCTAGGTATTTTCTTTACTTTTTCATATTTAAAAATGTAATAAGTAATTAGAATATAAACTATAAATGTAAATATATACAGTGCATTTAATAAAAATGTAATAAAATATTGCATACACTATATACATATTTTCACTTACTGTAAGCTGATTCAGAAAACTGCAAGTCAAATTCGAATAAAATTCCCAATATTTAGACCAGCTCACCTACTAATATGAGGCCTGCTTTGTTCCAGACCTGTATAATTTGGTCTAAAATGGGGTTAGGAGTAAAGAGCTTTGTTGTTAGTATAAGTTTATATGAAAACACATCCAACTAAGGTGATGCTGTAGATGGAAATATTTCAATACAGCAACTATAATAGGGTACCTAAGTAATGCTTGTGGGGTTTTTTTGTTAGGTTAGCCTTTGAAGCACAAAAATCAGTCAGGACTTTTTTAAAATACATATTGCAGAATAAAAAAGAGAGAGAGACACACACACAGACATGCAGAGAAACAGAGACACTGAACATACTGGGACATTAAACATTTTTCTAGCACAAACTCTTAATCAAGTTAATATATTCACTTCTCGTAGGGTGGCCCTCCACCTTTGCCTTGTGTTTCTTCTAGTACCCTCATTAGGACTTAGAGAACTTGCAGCATTCCTAGGAAGAGACTTATTGGTGAAGAAAGAAATTAGCATGGAAGCACTCAAAGTAGTCAGAAATATCACTGTCTGACATTAATTTTAACGTAAAGATCCCAGCAACATTGATTTTTTCCAGATGTTTCAACATTTTCAAAGCCACAGAATTATGTCTCTCAGGCTATCAAAGGCTGCTTTAAGATTATGGGAGCTCTTTATAAGAAGAGTCCTGGAGGATTCCCTGCCATTTTTGATCCAAATGTGTAGCTTTCATATTGATTGAATTGAAATTTTCATGAGAAGAAATCTCCTTGTAACAGCTTTCTCTTTTATACCTCTGGGTAAAGCTGTGCTCCCCAGTTCTCAATTAAATCAGCATTGACCTTGCAACTCCCAGTAGAAAACACAAGAGTTCATCTTGGCACTTTTTTTCCCCTGCTGTTTTCAAGAAGTTGTTGTGCCCTCCAGAATTGTAGGAGCACACCTTCAAAAATATATCCAAAACACACCATGGAGGTATTTCAAATGCAATTTCTGTATTAAAGGTAACCAATAGTACAACTCAATGTGGTCCTAGAAATAGTTAAAATAATACAGAAGTCCATCAAAATTAATTCTTCAGTCCACATTTGCACCATTTGCTAATCTCAAGACTCCCTAAATTTCTGTCTAGGAGGGTGCTGTGCCACATGCCATGCTGAACTTGGTAGTGGGGATTATTGGGACAGGGCAGAAGCAGTAAAGATAAAGCAGGGTATATTATAAGTACATTTTAACCGCCAGTTGAGGAAGCAGGTGTGCATTTTATCACTGGCCTCAGCCAAACTGAACGGTACACAGCTCAGCCACTGGGTCTTATAACAACTAGTTGGTATAGAGGACAAGCTGTATAGGAGATATATAAAGACTGGGACCTGAGAAAAGTGAACCCTGCGAAAGTGATTTTTTTCCCTTCAACTCCGCAGAAGGGCTTGTGCATGTATGTAGCTTAAACAAAACACAGAGTATAGACCTACAACAAATCTAATGCTTCCTGAATTCTAAAGATGGAGGGAAATTTTTTTAGAAGCATAGACATTCCTAAATAAGGAATGGATAATACAAAGACAGTTATTGATTTGAAGGCACTACGTTTTCCATGTTATTCTCCGCATTTTATTGAGCTTTAACTCAAAGAGAAATTGCAGCATATTTTGCACTGTGATTATTCTGACTTTTAAAAATAGACTTCTCCAGTAGTTTTAACAGCCTGTAATATTTTTTCATATGCCTAGAATATGGTACAGGTGTTTTATTTTTCTTCTCTTCCATTTTTCATACAGGTATTTTGAAAATCCTTTATTATGTATCGGAAGTTATGCCATGCTCTATTCCAAGAGTACAACAAACCAAATCCTAAAGACTGTTCTGTTAGGTTTGCTAACATTTATGGATTTTAACTATTGCCTGATTTTCAGAGACATCTGTTCTATTACCTGAAAGGCTTTTTCCTCTGAAGAAGCAATTTTGTAAGGTTAGGTAATTCAGAGGCTTTTTAAACCCCTGGTCAGAGACGACTGTTTGTTTTAAATTTCGCTCTGTTTTGGATTTTTTCTCAGTTTTACTTTTGGATTTAGATGAATATGAAAATCATGTTTGTTATGGATTTGGGGAATATGCTAGCCTTCCCTGCTATGAGTTCTTCAGTAAAACATGTTTCTTCATATGCTCTCCCCAAAACTACAGAAGTCAGTTCCAAATTCATTTGTCCCTTTCTATTTATGAACCAAGTAAGATGCTCTGACTGGCTATTTTTTGTCTTTCTTGTGGGCATTTGGTGTATATGAGTGCAGGGCTTTTTGCTCAGCATTGTCTGTTAGAATTATGTGTATTATTGTAGAGTTTGCAGGATCAAAGACAGAGAGACCTAATAAATTCTCTTCTCTATGTACTCTAAGTACTTATTTGTCTCCAGTCAGACTGGAATATGTATGTTGATTGTAATTTCTTCTGCAGATGCTAAAGGGAGACAGGAAGGGTTGACATTTGTTTTTCATTTTACTAAAAATCTTGAGAAAGAACTAACTGTGGCCTGGTAAAAGCAGGACAAAAAGAAACTAGAAGTAAGTTGTAATTGGGCTTAGACTCTGAAAATCTGGGACTCGGAAGTTGTCCAGTCATAGCCTGATCTGCTGTGCTTAACAGAAATAGGTCATGTATTCGGGGGAAGAAATAGGAACATGGCAGGCATTTTTGCCAGTTTGGATCAGTTTGTTCAGGTGTTGTTAGCCGGTACAAAAAGATGTAGCGTACAGGGTATATATAACATGAAGTAAAAAGCAATTATTGCCTAACTAGCACACAGAAGATAGGTAGGTTCTAATGAGCTATTAGGCTAAGCATCAGTCCATAAGCATTAGCATTAGCTATTAGGCTAAGCATGCGGCACCTCCAGACAGCATGAGCCCAGCAGGGAAGGGTCAGCCTCTGCAGCCCCCAGCACTGGCTACGCAGTGCTGCTGAGCTGCCGTCTGCCACCAGCTCTGTCATCACTGCTGTCACTGGCAGCTCAGACCCATGACCCAATGATTCCCAACTCGCTTGAGCAGCATCCATGGCTTTAAGATTTTATAGCTTTCCGTGTCGGTGCACCTTTCCCTCTTGAATCCTTGAGCTACTAACAAGCCCATCTCAACAACTGTACCCCATTTGTAATTTTTCTTTTCTTACCTTTCTACTCTTTCTCACAGCTCTTTCTTCCAACTTAGTAATTTTCTCAGAAACTGGAGGCACAGTTACACAGTTGGGCTGGATCAGAGCTGGGCCTCCAGTCCTGGAAACACAGACAGCCAGGGCCCTGGGAGACAGAGGGGGAGCTTATAAAGCATCACTGTCTGGTTTTACTATAGACTACTTTTTTTACTGTTAATACTTATCTTTATCAATTTTTGGCAACTAAACAATTCTGAACATTTTGTTTGTGGAAGCATAGCATTGCATCCTGCTTTCCTCCTTTCTACATTGACCTATATTTCTATATTGATCTATTTCATCTTTCACTACCTTTTTGAACCACTGACATTGTTTTCTTTTCACAACCACTTTCAGGTACATAGCATATGCTGTAGGTTTATAATACAGGTTCTGTAACCAGGAAATGTATGTGCTGCATGCATTACAGAGGAAAATAAGTCGTATTTCCATGAGGGCATCTGTGCTTTCACTTTACAGCATAACTATGTTACCTTGCTGTATTCATAGAAGCAGTCCTTATAAACTGATACTTATCTAAATGCTGACAAAACCCACACATCCAGTGAACTGCTTTTTCCAGTATAGATTTACATTTGGTCCAAACTCCTTTCTTGAATGCAGATTGAAAATCTGTGTTTTGAATATCAAGGAAGAATACTCTCTAATTCAATGGATTTTGTATACTTATGCAAATTACTGCTCGAGTTATATAAATTTAGTTTGAGGTCCTTATATGGATAATTTGTTACTTAGGAAAGTAGATTGTCAGGTTATGAGACATTAATCCTCCAATAGGTCTTTAATTAGGAGAGACGAACTAAATAATTCATAGCAAGACTTGGCCTGAAAACATTTATACCACTCGATTATACCATTTTACATGCAATGACAAATTGTTTTGGTGTAGTCTGGAAATAGCGGGACTTAATTAATTACTTCCAAGGTTTTAGACATCTGTGATAGGTTCTTTAAATGCATTAGATTGGAAATTCATACAAAGGCTAAAAATAGAGTTCAAGTCCTTGGGGTTAAAAAGCTGAGATGAAAAGAGAGCGTTCTGCTTGCAGAAAAGAGCAGGAAGCAGCTGAACGAGGAGAGGAATAGCAGCTAACTAGCGTGTCCAATTCCCCAAATATTATTTTTGCAAAACTGAGCTGGAAATCATTAAATACTGAAAATTACATGGGTTTAAATTTGAATAAAAGGAATGTGCTAATTACTTGAGCACCTTTTACTCATCTGGCCAATTAGATGGAAGAGGTGGCTGAGAAAGGAGCCCTGAGTAGTTTAAAGAGCCCACAAACAAATGAAAAAAAGTGTGATGTTTTTCTATTCTGAAATCACCTTGTAGATGAAATCAACTAAATGAGAATAATTTACTAGACTGGAAGGAGAGATTATTTTTAAAAAAAAAAACAAGAGAAATAAGATGGGTGTTGTACTAACCCAAGGTTTAGTATATGTCATTAAGTGGTATCTTCAAATGATGAAGCAGTGAATCACACTGCTATTGCACTTACAGCTAGTGGGAAGAGCAAATAGCAAAGGCTTATAGTCATATGATCATATAAATCTGCAAAAAAAATTCATTTTGATAAGAATTTTTACCAATTTATGCTGAGGAGGAGGATATTTTTTACCAATTAGATACCTCCTTGAACACTTGAGTTGGGAACTCTGAAAGACTGAAATTCATAACCCCAAATCTGGAATTAATCCCTGAAAATGGTCCTTTTGAGTATGGACAAATACCTTTTTTTTTCTTCTACACAGTCAAGTTGCTGACCTTTACATGTAGCCTCGTAGTTGGAGTGCTTATCCAGTGCTCTCACGTTCTGACTTCAGTTTCCTCTATGGCCTAAGAAGACTCAAATGCACATTGCTACCTCGCAAGAGGACATCTGGGTTCAGTAAAAGGAGCTGCACCATTGCACTGAGATCAGAAAATGAGAAATCAAAGGGGAGAGTGATGGAAAAGATGAGTCATTTGCAGACTACCTGATGAGAAATGGCAGTTTGAACACCATACAGACTGAAAAGGGTGTTTTATTTATGACAGCTTTCTGACTTTTTGCTATAAATAACTGCTACGTACCTACCAGCAGACCTTGAGGTTATGCCTGTTTAATTTGTTGGTAAGGATATGGCTTGTGGGGACAGCTGGAAGTTTGTGATCCATGGATCCGGGCCACTATCTTCCACTTAAACTGCACATTAGGTGCCTCAGCACTTGTGCTGTTTTAGACCTTTGTCACTTGAGTTTCAGGTTATCTGTCTGATTGAAAGTACTGCTTTGAAAACCTCCTCTGACCAAAGCACTGGTATTAGGAACAGCGGCACCGAGGGCAGCAACAGGTATGAAAACATCATGAGGTGGCTGAATGGAAATAAGGGAAATAGCAGTAGCCACCCAGTAGCCACCTACTGCTAGAGTGCACATACCTAGCCTCATTCATAATAGGTTTCACTACTAATTCTTTCTAGTGATCCTATGAAGTCTCAGAATATTTGCCACCTTTGGGATGATTCTAGACATCTGTAAAAAATTTCAAACAGGTCCATATTTAACGAAGAAAGAGTCTGACATCCACCTCAGAAGCAAAATATCCCAATGTATTATAAAGAGGCACTGATAACAGAGATGCAAGAGGCAGAAGAAAAGGGATGTGTAGGGTCTCAGCAAAACAATATAGTTATATAAAGAACGGTAAATAGCTAAAGAATAAGCTCACTGATTGTGTTTGTCCAATGCAGGTATATGGGTTAGTTGAGGCTGAATTTTATGGGTTACATGTGAGTAAAGAAATTGCATTTCACAGCTTCAAAGCAATTGCTTTATTTCAATACCATGAAAAATCAGATGAAATTTCCTTGTTCCGTTTTTCAGTCAGAAACACATTTTTACAGAAACCACTTTTTAGCAAGTCAGGGCACTTTGCAGGACCTGCAGCAAACTCTTTCAATTCATTTATCAAAGCATTCGCAGCGCCCATTATAAAACAACAATAGATGTTAACAAAAGGAAGTTAATCTCTATTCTATAAATAAAAAGCTAGAGAACATCAAAGCTACTTGCTAAATCTTGTGTTTCTTTTAAGTTTCATTCAATTTCCCCTCTTTGCATCCATGTGATGAAAGTTTATTTAAGAAGCCCAGCTAAAATATTCAACATTGTAGAAAAAACAAAGCAGCCTACATAAAGAGAAGTTAAGAAAAGTGCGGCTGAGCAAGAAAGATGTCAGAAAACAGCTCAGCTGTCGGTAGCTGTCATATGCCGCTGAGGCAAAGCCCTGCAGACAGGCTTTAGTTGGCGGCTGCCCTCCTCAGCATGAAAGGTCAGTGCCCTGAGCAGCTCCAGCAGCACTGCTGGAAGGACTCACAGGAGCACACTCTCTCTGTCCAGCATCCATGGCTCCAGTGCCTGCCTGAAGCTGAGCCTGGGTTTCGAATTAGCTGATGCTGCCAGCATGGTTACTCCCAGTCCACCCGAACGAAATGTGTGCTGGTGGCCTTGCAGGGGCTGCTCTGCTTTCTGCGTGAAGCTTTGCGACCCTGCTGCAGTCCACTCTGCTGTTTCGAGTTTGTTCTGAAGAAACTGATTGATAGAAGTGATGGTTGCTCCTGTGCCTCTGGCAGTAGGAGCAGCACCAGTGGCTGTGGCATTGAAGCACACAAGCTAAGATGGCACCAAAATAAGTCTCGGCCTAAACTCTTAAAATCAAAATAAACAAGATTATAAAAAAAAGGTAAAGTGAGTCCCTCAAGACAAACTGAAAAGTCAGTGGAGGATTTTGAATATGGAGTCTAGCAGAACAGCATCCTCTGCCAAGACGACCCATTACATGTGAAGGAAGCAGGGCAGAGGCAGCGGTGCCAGTAGAAGTCAGGATGATCTATCTCACTGGAGCCTGCCTCCTGAGAGCCAATGTCAGGCAGTGAGAGGCGCAGTCCAAGCATCCTTCCCTACAATAAAGTCCCTAAAACCTGAGAGAGGTGTCCTTCCAGGGCTAGATTGCCAGTGCCATTTTCTGAAGAGCTTTTCATTATAAAGCTCATTCTGTCTTAGTCTAGTGTTAATGCATCTCAGTTTGCTGCACAGATTTTTCGGGGGCAGAGCAGGTGGTTGGTTTGCCTGGGTAGAGAAGCTACCAAGACAGCTAATGGTAGCGTCCTGTGCTGATGCCACTCAAGGAGGTTAATCTCTGCTTATATCACAGGTGAATTCAGCCTGTGAAATTGTTTGAAAGTAAGTTAAGCTGACTTGTACGATTTATGGTTTTTCAGAGCAATTCTTACAACTGGATAAAATAGATACCATTCAGTTATTTTACTTTGTGTTTGGGAAAAAAAACCAACACCCAAACCAAAAACACAAGAGCCATCTTCAAAACATTACTCTGTGTTGTCATATATTTCTTAGCCATTCTCACTAAGAATGTTACAAAAATGAAAAATACTGACCATTTCTCAAGCTACTTAAATAATATTTTGCATTTTTCTTCTTTTTCAAATCATTACTCAGATGCATACAACCATCCTAAGTGTACATTGCAGTCATGAGACGGATCTTAAAACAAGGAGACACAGTTTAAGTCAAGCAGTGCTTACACATTTGACTGTTCACAAAAACAGCTATTAAATGCTGGGAGTTGCAAGAAATGTAAAATCTGGGCATGAGAAGGGGGAAAAAAAAGAGCAAGGCTGTGACATGCAGGAGCAGTCATGCTGTGCTGAAGTGTGCACGCTCTGTCACCTCACAGGTGTGGCATGTCAGGTATGGGGGGGTGTTTGTGCAGTTTATGTCTTTGTTGGTGTTTGGCAATGGTAAAACCTTTCTTCCCCATGGCAA
Source organism: Gavia stellata (assembly GCF_030936135.1). NCBI lineage: Eukaryota > Metazoa > Chordata > Aves > Gaviiformes > Gaviidae > Gavia > Gavia stellata. Next base: position 40,119,388 of record NC_082595.1, read on the forward strand.
GGCGGATGAAATGCAGGACTTTTCTCCTGAAGAGCTGATCCCTTGGGAGCCTGAGAGCTGTTGCGGGCCAGCAGGAAGGAGGGCTCTGGTCACACCCAAACTGGCCGTATTTCTGGCTGCACCTTCTCCCCGGTGAAGATGCGGTGCAGACAGGCTCTGTGAATGCCCCTGCGCACCCAGCTTTCCCTCAGCCGCCCCAGGGGCAGGCTCAAGCAGAGGCACATGCCCTTCTCCTGCTACATGTTGCCCATCTCCAGGAGCAGCTGGTGCTGTAGCCCACCTCTGTCTCTGGGGCCCACATGCCGAGGAGAGGGCCTGGGGCGAAGCCCCCGTGCTTTTGGGGTGGGGAGAGACCGCAGCTGTGTACTTGGGAGAGCTGGTGAAGTAGAAAGGATTGAAAATACACTTTTGGGCTGAGTGGGTGGGGGTTATGGTAACGGGCCTGGCCTGTGGCTGGGAGGAGGGTGGCCTGGCCTGGCCTGGCCTGGGGCGGGCATGCGGCCCTGCCTCGGGTGGGCAGCCTGACCTTGCTGAGCAGGGAGGCCACGCTTCTCGTGACAACCAGGAAGGGTGGCCTGAAAAAGTTGAGCTGTGCTGCTTTTGAGGGGTATGCATCGGGAAATACAAAAGTCAAATGAACATATGGCATTCAGAGATACATGTATATTCATCTTTTAAAAGGAGCTGTATATTCCATGGAAAAGTCTTCTGTAGCCGCGATTTGGGAAAGGCTGAAAAACACTGAATTAGCAGATAGACAGCCGTTGCTATTATCTGTGGTGTTTTCACTTCATCCTGATTGTAGTGTGCGGAGCAGTTTGAAAGGTTGTCTCTTATACTTCCTTGTTATAGCACTGTATTAACTTTTGGATAGAAATAAATCAAGTGCTAATGCTGCTTTTGTGGAAATACAGTATCCGTGATTACTGCTAGTTAAGGAAATAATTCACTCTGTTCCAGAATAATTCACTCTGCCTTCATTTACTGCTGGTTGTCAAAGACAAGAGATACTGTGTAAAATACCTGCATAATAAAGTAATCTAGAAAGCTAATGGTCATATTCAGAAGACACATTCAGGATACTCTATGTTCACATCATTAGGTTGCATATTGTAGCTCCTTGGCTCTGGGTATGTGCTGAATTTGCTCACCAATATTCAGTCCTTTAAAAGCTTCATTAGAATGGAAAACAGAGCTCATTTTTAAACTGCCTTCTGCTGTACTTGCAGAAATGTTTCAAAAGTGAAATAAGGCTTTTGAAGCCTGCCTATACTGAGCCCCTCAAGCTGGATGTTTCTTGACAGCTCCAGCCAGACTTCTGCACAGCCAGATCATCGGGTGGATTAAACTTGGTCTGTAATTAGACACAGTTACATGCCTGGTCTCTGCTACATGATGGCAGTCATCCAGTAGCGACTTTAACTTTTACGAAGCTTCCGGATCTTTGATTAAAAAAGTCACATGTAAAAACTAAACAACTAATGCCCTCTCTCCCCTTTACCCAAGTGCCAGTATCTTAGACCGCCTTCTATGTACTGAGAGTTTTTCTTCAGTGCCTTTCAGAGGGCTCAAACTGCATCTCTCTGAGATGGTGTCATCCATACAGATCTTCATGAGAATTCCCAGGAGGAGTATTGGAAAAATGTACAGTAAAGACTTAATGGGAGGTCTTCAGTGTGGTCCATGTCCTCTGGCCACCAGGAAAGCCATTTGCCTCCCCTTTGTTTGATATGATCTTACCCCAGATATTCTGACACTATAATTCTTCAGCCAGTAATGTTTCTCTCCACAGTATTTGTATATAACTTTGCATGGGGATCTTTTCTCCCTCATTGGCCCCTGTCCTTAAATACAGTGGGAGGTGCTGGGGGAGGAAGCTCTTTGAAATTATTAGTTGGAGATGAGGGGAGAGGGAGATGAAGTTTGCCTTGGTCTGCAGAACAACTTCCTTTGACTGGCTTGTAAAACTAACTTTTAATCAAAATGCAATTAAAAAATTTACTTTGAAATGTCGATGAACAAGAATATATAAAACATTCAGCTGCCTCTGGTTTGAAATACGTTCTGCAACTCTATTCAGGCCTGCATTGTTTGGGCTTCCTCCAGGTGAATGCTCTGTGCCTGGGCCTAGTTTTGGTGCAGAAAGCTCTACCTGTCCCAGGTATAAGTATGCAAAATGGAGGTTGAATTTGTCCCATGATGACATTACTATTGAGGGAAATTGCTAATTCTGTAACTGCTAATACTTTCACAGGATATTCTATTGTAATATTGAAGTAATCAATTCTTCTGTTTAAAATGTTATCGTTTAGGCTACAAGACTACCTATGTAGATCTTTCTTATACTGATGTATTTATTTTTATGCCTCTATGATATTAACCCAGTGGTATTGGAGAAATAGCAGATGTTTGTGTGGTCAGAGCCAAAAGACAGAGGTCAAATATGGCCTGGGATCCCTCACACGTGAGTAGGGCAGAGACTTTTGCACAGAAATCTCAAAGAGAAACAGCCTTGAAATCTGTGTGGGAGAAAGAAAGGAGCATGGGCAAGGAGCTGAGTTTGTAAAAGACAGTCTTTAGCAGGTGACTTGGAAAACCGGCTGTGGTGTCTACTGGAACCAGCTTTCAAAAACTTAAGAATATGCTGGATTTGGTATGGTAGCTTTTATCTCTTAATGATTCTTTTTATGTATTGTAGACTTTTCTGGGTGAATGTCAATACCTGTATTATGTACTACGCTGTGCTATTTTAAATGTGTGTAAATGGTGAAAAATTTGGGGAAAAGGGAAGATAGTAAACACATGTAAAATTAAAATGTTTCCTTAGGTTTGACTACTTGTCAGTCAAAGCTCTGCCATATCCTCCATAACAGGAGGCAGGAAAAACCATGCTGGACCGCTTCCTTTAATATAACTTATGAAAAATCTCTTAAATGGAAACCTCCATTCCATAAATGGTCCTTTGCTTATTGCATCTTGGTAATAAAAGAAAAGCATGTTTACAAGTTGATTAGATAGCTCTTATTATCAAAATGCTCTTTTCAATCAAAAATGACCTTTTCTTATGTTTATTGGGAAACTAGATTTACAATACATTAAACTGAAGCTTTTGTGCGGGCACTGAAAAGGTTGCTGTTTCACAGAGATGATCTTCAGTTTGCTTGCTCTCTACAACCCTTATTACAGACAGCTGGCTGCTTGATAAGAATTGGCGGGGGGGGGGGGGGGAGGGCGTGTTCTTATATTTTGGCTCAGTCTTCCTGGTCTTTCAGTCCAGTCTGTGCTGTGTGTTATTAAGTCGGCTTTACAAAGCCTTCACTCTGCTTAAATTCTGGGCATAAAGAAGGATGGATAAGAGGGGTTTTTAGGTAAAAAATTGTCCCCTGAAGATTACGCAGCAGCCTTATTACACAGGGTACTACATCAATATTATCTTTAGATGTTGAATAGATGATTTTGTTTGAATTAAGTTATTTTAGAGAACATAAACTTGCTATTTTCCACTTTGATTCTTATCTCCATTCTAGTTCTATTACTAGTTGTTGTTTTCTAGTAATGGCATTTTTATATTAAATAAACTCCTGGCTCCTTTCTGAGCCTTTCTCATCCTGCAGAACAACATGGGGACTACAAACAGGGATCTAATTTATGTTGGCTTTTGAAAGAGGAAGAAAGAAATTACAGGAGTTAGGTGCTATTTGACAGAGCAATGCTTTCACCTGATGTCTTTTATGTTTCTTTTGTCTGCTTAGTGATACGTTTTTCAGAGCAGAATTTTTATGCTTGCCCAACATTGCTTTTTGTGGGTTTTTTGGTTAATGATCATGGTAAGGAGTTATTATCTCATGATATTGGCTTTTGCTACAAACTATTTAATATTTTGTATTTTCTTGTAGCATTCGAAAGTACTTAAGCATCTTTTTTTTCTGTAGAGCAGTTTCTCCTTTATGTGTGAAAGTGGAAATAACAGTCTTGTTGAAGATGTTACCTTTGTTTTTATAGAGCTGTATTTTTTTGATAATCAGTCATTGCAAGACACACAGAGTGTTTTGTATGTCACAGCCATGGTATGTGAATTATGTTCCTCTACCTGTTGCCAAGCACCGTTCACTATATTTTTTCCATATACTCTTCTGTATTACGTAACCTATAGCAATGCCAAGGAGGAGAGAGCTGCCTCATTGTTTTACACTAAGGGTACGGCAGATCTTGCTTAATTTAAAACATTCCTATCATAGGCATCCACAAGTGAACTGGTGGTGTAGACCCCCTTATATAATCAGTGAAGAGAAAAAGGCCTTTCTAGGATGTGGTCAAGATCATCCTAAGGTTAGGGCCAAAAATACAACATGAATGTCTGTTTTGTTCCACTGACAATAAAAGTAATCTAGAAGTTATCATTCTCTAGACAAGTACAGGGACATTTCTGTCAACATTTTCTTCAGCTGGGGAAAGTGCACAGAGAGACAGAGTTTGAGAGCATTGCTTACTGGGGGTCAGTAAAGTTCAAGTTAATTGCTGTGTGTTTTTTAAGTTCTTTCAGACGAAGAATTGAGGGTTTTGAGAAAACAAGGATTTGCTTTTAGATGGGTGATAATTTTTAAATAATAGCTGTGCCTTATGGCTTAATACCTAGGGATGTCAGAAATACTAGAGAGAGAGAGAGAGAGATGAATTTGTGGGCAGAGGGCAGGTGAAGATGGCCAGAGGTGCACGGTAAAAGCAATTTATCAAGTGGTTTTACTGCACAAAAAATGCAATTTATTCCGTAGGTAGTTACCACATAACACTTTTTGCTGTGATTCATCATAAGCCATGCCTCTATCATGCCACTGCAGGGGGCACAAAGTAGACAGTGACTTTCGTTCTGTTCCTGTGCAGGAGACTAGCAGAGGCTCATAATTTTCCACACTGCTTCTCATGAGGCTTTCTGGAGGCTCTGATTTGTGTCACACTTTACATAAGATTTTGTGGAATAGCTCTGTCTGAAGTTGCAAAGAATTACAATAGAATTGGAGAGAACTTGTCTTTTATGTCCTAATTGCTTGATGACCTGACAGAAGAATGCAACCTTTTTGCTAATGTCAATGGTATACAAGCTTCTTGGAATTCTAAAAGACAGCCTTCTGTGTTTGTTTCACATGACAAAGTACCAAATGAAATAAACTGGTTTTTTTTAAAAAAAAGTCTAAATTGGGGTGTGTGCAGATAAAAATTGCTAAAAGACAGAGAAAATCTTCTTAATAAAGAAAGAATTCTGATATGTATGTATCGGACAAACAGGCATAACACATCCACAGGTGAATGTTTTAAATCATTTGAGTGCTAAATGGAGCATAAACTATGAACTATCTATACTTTTCTCCCATATAAAGTTATCCATATAATATATAAATATGAAAGAAGACTGCAATACAGGCTGTACGTCTCAATGTTTTTACATGAGGAAATCATTTTCCATGCTGTGTAATTAGCCACATTATCCTAAAATTAAAAAAGAACTTTTTGCCTGAGAGGCTGATGTGTTTTATGGTGTTTGTGATATGGCTTTTACCAGATTACCTCTCACATAAAACATTGACTTTAACCCATGTTCCCATTACAGATACTGCTGAAGTCCCAAAGTCTTCATTTAGGAAAGTTTTGACAGAGACATGACGAAGTTCAAGCATTTCTTTACTTCAAGTAATTAATGTTGTGCAAGCTTTAGAGTAAAAACTATTGCACTTTTTAGTTATGCCCTAAAAAAGAAAAATAACAAGGAAAAGGTTTCATCAAAGCAATTCCAGTGTACAAGAGGGAGCTATTAATATTTGTGTGCAGTGTGTTATAAACTACGTGAGAGCTACTGGGACCAGTACTTTTTAGAGGCGTTTGTAACCTCCTAGGGCATCATTTGAAGATTCTGGGGTGGCTTTCAACTTGAACATCACTACATGGATATAGAAGTTATGTAGTCTGGATTATGGTATCAGTGAATTGTGTGAAGAAAGAGCAGTCTGATAGTGCAATTTAACTCTGAGGAAACAAATACAACACTCAGAAGGGAGTTGTTTTCCTCCTTCAAATGCAAAGACCAAAGGAGTCTAAGAATAGAAAAATACTTAAATTTGCTCTTAACATATTTTGTTATGTGTTCCTGTGAATGGATGGGATAATTTGCTTATTTAGGTGAATTTCTGACTTTATGCAGATGAAAATTCAATGAGGCAGAAAATGGAAGCTCAATGCTAAATAGAGGCTGTTCTCTTTACTCACAGTTAACTGATTGGAACAAGTGGAAATTAAAAGCAAGCCTGGAATTTAGTGACCCACTGATAAGATGCCTCAGTTCAAGTAACACAAGGGTGGGAGAAAAATTCATTGGGTTCAGCAAATAATATGCAAGGGTGCTGTTATCAGACGAAGAACGGTCGATTTGCTAACTGTGTGAACGTCATTAGGAGTTTCTCTGAGACTTGCAACTACATTGTATATGTATAAAAATACATATACAATATAAATATTATAATGTATATTTTACATGTAACTTTTTTTTTAAACACATTCGTTTTCAAATGACATATTAATTGCAATCCTTCTTTTGATCGCTCAGTAATTCTTAAAAAAAAGGTTATTAATACTGTGTTCCTGGCTCTCTTACAGTTTATGAGGACAAGGTGTAATCTCCACAGTTGCATTCTGTGGGCATTACAAGCCATGTGAGGAAGCACATCTTTCTTACACAGTTGTTGAAGCAGAAGCACTGAGGTCATAGTTAAATACTTCCAGTATCTCTAGTGTGCAAATCCTTTTTAAAACTCTGTTCTGATCTACTGACACTAATTTTTAATTTATACATTTTATGATTATGTAAGTGTATCTCCAGAGAGGGGCTTTAGAATGAACAATTATTTGGGCTTTTCGCTCACTTTTTGATAGACTTCTTTTTCCTCAGTTGTCTTTATAATATAATTTCCCTTAGGTAATTATATAACTGAGCAGACTAGCTTTCATTTAGTCTTTGCTGATCTTTCTCAAGCTAAAAACAGTGATAGATGGATAGTGAAATTTCTGTCGGGAAACAAAAGTCTCAGTTGAAGTCCTAACAAAGGATTCTAAAATCTGCACTAAAACCTAGACTTTGAAAATTTTTTTCTGGGTCTTATTTCTTAGTAGTGAAGCTAGCAAACTGCTAGTGAGAGAATAGATTTTTAAAGGTGACAATCATGACAGGTCTACACTTCCCCTTGCCTCTTTAAATCAGCACTTTTTAGACTGTAGAGTCAGAAATAAAGTTTAAGACTACAGGATTCAAAGTGGGGGTTTTTTTTGTTGATTTGTTTCAAGTTGGGTTTGTAGTTTGTGCTGAAATAATGCATCCATATTTAAAAAGAAAGAGAGAGCATTCATTTGAAAAAATTTTAGACAGACTTTTGTTATAACTTCAGGTATACAGTGCAACTGGCATAAATAAAAACTGTCTTCTACTTAAGAGTTCTGCTTAAGAGTTTCTACAATATATGTATTTTTATTTTGAGTATTTTTGCCAAAAGACGTGATGAAAAGCCAGCTCTTTTCTGTGCTTAAAATGAGTGTTGCTGATTTCAAAACACAATGGTAATGGTCTCTAGTATCACATATAAAAACAAGATCTCCCCAGGGAACATAATGGACACATTTTAGACCCACAGCTTTAGAAAGAACATACTTCCTTCCTACCTTTGCATCTGCAAGTGGCCAGGAGAGCTCCATGTTCTCCACGTGGCTCCATGATGGCCACAGTCCTCACATTCTGCAGTTAGGGGGAAACTTAATTTATCTTTCAGGATGTTGATAATGCTAATTAGCACACTGCAATCTATGGTGTGCTATACTATTTCTCCTTTCTGTAGGACCGTTTTGAGAGGGTTCAAGGGCCACTTACATGCCCTCATCATTCCCCTGCTTCTTGGTCGGTCTGGTTTTGCTTTTGAAGCCAGACATGTTCATGGGGAACTTACACCAATGGTGAAAGTTACAGTATCAGGTAGTGCTCTTCCATAACAGTTCCTCCCTTCAGCTCCTGTCATCACAGGGCCTGTGGTCATCTTGCTTTTCCTGCTCTGCTCCAGCCCATGTTGGGAAGAGTACAACTGCCTGCAAGAAAAATGCCTGACTAGGCCCTTTCCATGTATGCTAGAGCAGCGAGCACATGTAGGTAGTATTGCTTTACTTGGTTGAAGGAGAAAGGATGTAAAAGCAGAGTTGCATAAAGCCACAATAATAGGTTGTGAGATTAGTATCAGCCTACTGGTGGTCCTTTGTTGGGGTTTTTTTCCCAATGATGTGGTTTTACTTAATGATGTAATGCTGTCCATTACTAGGAGAAACATGGCAGTGATATCAGTTATCATTGAGTTCTATCAACCTTTACCTGTTACTTATGTATTTTAAAAAAAGTAACAAAAATTTAGCTTTTGCCCCTCTGTGCTTCTGTATCTAACTTTCATTTAATTTAGAAGGGAGGTTTTACAGACAAGGGTCACTTGCCTATAATGTATGTAATCCATAAGATAATAATTTCCATGAGCCAGAGGGCTGGGAGGGGTATTTTGTTTTTATTCATACGCATTTCTAAAATTTCTCTCTTGGAAACCATGCTTCAGCCAACTATCAAATCTGCTATAGCTTTTCTGAGGTGGTAAGTGGAGAGGAGATGCTTTGTGATTAAAGACAATACTCGTGGAGTCTAGTTGATGAAAATCAGTATGATACTTTTTCTCACTTCACACACGTCACCTGAGAGGTCTCACCCTTCCAGCATTCTCTCTTTGAGCTTTTTCTCTGACGTGCAAGCATGAGGCCCTGGTAACGGTTTGATGATTGCACTTTGCTTTCTGTTGTATTCAGTAGCACTTTTCAAGGAAATAGAATCAAACCCCTGTGAGTTTTCAGGGAAATATCATTTTGATGTTGAAGTGTAGAAAACTTCTCTGACCTAAATTTTCTGAAGTGACTGCTTTGGGGAATTGCATTTTCTAATACTTGAGTTGAGGTTATGTAAGGAGATCTTTTATGGAGAATGAATGCGAACAATTGGGGAATTGACAAATCTTAAGTGATCTAAACTGGTTATCTGAATATTCATGCCTTAAAAATGTGCGGAATACAGCTCCTTCTCTCTAATTGTACAATATAAATATTTTTTTTTAGTATTACAAAACCTATTCAATTATTAACTGGTGCACAAAGATGTGCTAACATGAGTCAAAGCAGGATTTTTTTTCGATGCTGATTGAATTACTCAATATTTTTCCCCCTCTCTTTCTGATTCATTTTATGAAAGCTACATTAAATATGATGCAAAACAAACATTAGGATATGGATAAAAATGTAGAACCACAGAGGTCAGGAAAATAAAAAGCAGGGTCCTTGTGATCTCTGTCACTTTTCCTATTCTGTATAGATATGTACTGTTTTGTTACTGAGGTTTGCCAGCATACATTTACAGCATAACAGAGCTGCTGCTAGAAGAAATATTTTTGTCTCTTGATTTTTGTGCTCCTTTATTTTCAAAAGGAATTCCTCCAGTTTTGTTTGTTTGTTTGTTTTTCTGTTTAATGTAATTTTTTTCGTTAAATGTCATTTGCGCTTGGGAAGAAAATGTGAGTGAAAGGATACTTCATTTGGAAGAGGGATAGAGAGAGATGGATGTAAGGCTTCTGTATTGTCTGACGGAATCAAATTTTTAGGCTTGCCCCCACACTGACTGAGTGGCTTTGGGTGGTAGTCCAGCAGATCCAGAGCAGCTTTCTTAATTGTGCTCATTGTAGCCAGTTTTTCATGCTGATGTTTAGAACTTCGAAGAAATATGTGCGAAGAAAAACTGTGTTCTCTTACACATACGAAACTAGGAAACTCCCTAGTCTGGTACGGCCCACCGATTACTACCCACTATTGGTTTTGCAGGTTGGCAGTGATGAGATTGGGCGAAGAAGCCTGAAAGGGATCAAGAAGGACTTTAAAGCACTGGGGAGACTGGTTGAGGGATCGGGAGCACAGGTGGTGTTTTCTGCAATCCCTTCAGTGGCGGGGAGGAATGCTGATAGGAATAGGAAAGAGAACATGGTCAACGCGTGGCTCAGAGACTAGTGCCATTGGAAGAATTTTGGGTTTTTTGACCATGGGGCGGTCTACATGGCACTGGGCCTGCTGAGCGCAGATGGTGTTCAACTATCCTCAAGGGGGAAAAGGATCCTTGCTCGTAAGTTGGCAAGCCTCATCAAGAGGGCTTTAAACTAGATTTGAAGGGGGAAGGGGATGAAGCCAGGGTACCTAGAGATGAGCCTGGGGGTGGCGTGCCACTGTCGGGGGCAAGATCAATAGCCCAGCTCAAGTGCATCTATTCCAATGCACAGAGCATGGGCAGCAAACAGGAGGAGCTGGAAGCCATTGTGCAGCGGGACAGCTATGATGTAGTCGCCATCACAGAAACATGGTGGGACGACTCGCATGACTGGAGTGCTGCGATGGATGGCTATAAGCTCTTCAGGAGGGATAGGCAAGGAAGGAGAGGCGGTGGCGTGGCTCTGTATGTCAAGGAGTGCTTTGATTGTATAGAACTCGATGATAGTGATGACAGGGTTGAATGCTTATGGGTAAGGATGAGGGGGAAGGCCAACAAGGCAGATATCCTCCTGGGGGTCTGTTATAGACCACCCGACCAGGGCGTAGAAGCCGATGAAGCGTTCTACAAGCGACTGGCAGAAGTCTCACAGTCGCAAGCCCTTGTTCTTGTGGGGGCCTTCAACTTACCGGATATCTGCTGGAAGTATAACACAGCAGAGAGGAAACAGTCCCAGAGATTCCTGGAGTGTGTGGAAGATAACTTCCTGATGCAGCTGGTAAGCGAGCCTACCAGGGGAGGTGCCCTGCGTGACCTGCTGTTTACGAACAGTGAGGGTCCGGTGGGAGAAGTGAAGGTCGGAGGCCGTCTTGGGCTTAGCAACCATGAAATGATAGAATTCTCAATTTTTAGCCAAGTAAGGAGGGAAGTAAGCGAAACTGCTATGGTGGACTTCCAGAGGGCAGACTTTGGCTTGTTCAGGACACTGGTTGAGAGGGTCCCTTGGGAGACAGTCCTGAAGGGCAAAGGGGCCCAGGAAGGCTGGACCTTTTTCAAGAAGGAAATCTTGAAGGCGCAGGAGCAGGCAGTCCCCATGTGCCGTAAGAAGAGCCGGCGGGGAAGACGACCGGCCTGGCTGAACAAGGAGCTTTTGCTGAGACTCGGGGAAAAAAAGAGAATTTATCAGCTTTGGAAGAAGGGGCAGGCAAGTGAAGAAGAATACAAGGACCTCGTTAGGTCATGCAGAGAGGGAATTAGGAAGGCAAAAGCCCAGCTAGAGCTCAACCTGGCCATGGTCGTGAGGGACAACAAAAAATGCTTCTATAAATACATTAACAACAAAAAGAGAGCCAAGGAGAATCTCCATCCTTTACTGGATGCGGCGGGGAACATTGTCACGAAGGATGAGGAAAAGGCTGAGGTACTTAATGCCTTCTTTGCCTCAGTCTTTAATAGGCAGACCGGGTATCCTCAGGGTATCCATCTCCCTGAGCTGGAAGACAGGGATTGAGAGCAAAATAGGCTCCCCACAATCCAGGAGGAAGCAGTTAACGACCTGCTATGCCACCTGGACACTCACAAGTCTATGGGGCCTGATGTACTGACCACCCTGTACCACCCAAGAGTACTGAGGGAGCTGGCGGAGGAGCTTGCCAAGCCGCTCTCCATCATTTATCAACAGTCCTGGTTAACAGGGGAGGTCCCGGATGACTGGAGGCTTGCTGATGTGACGCCCATCTACAAGAAGGGCCAGAAGGAGGATCCGGGGAACTACAGGCCTCTCAGCCTGACCTCGGTGCCGGGAAAGATTATGGAGAGGTTCATTTTGAGGGCGCTCACGCGACACGTACAGGATAACCAAGGGATCAGGCCCAGCCAGCACGGGTTCATGAAAGGCAGGTCCTGCTTGACCAACCTGATCTCCTTCTATGACCAGGTGACCTGCCTAGTGGGGGAGGGAAAGGCTGTGGATGTTGTCTACCTGGACTTCAGCAAAGCCTTTGACACTGTCCTCCACAGTATTCTCCTGGAGAAGCTGGCGACTCGTGGCTTAGACGGGTACGTTCTTCGCTGGGTCAAAAACTGTCTGCATGGCCTAGCCCAGAGACTTGTGGTGAATGGGGTGAAATCCAGTTGGCAGACGGTCACAAGCAGAGTCCCCCAGGGCTCAGTTTTGGGGCTGGTCTTGTTTAATATCTTTACTGATGACCTGGATGAGGGGACTGAGTGCACCCTCAGCAAGTTTGCAGATGGCACCAAGTTGGGCGGGAGTGTTGATCTGCTTGAGGGTAGGAAGGCTCTGCAGAGGGATCTGGACAGGCTGGATCGATGGGCCGAGGCCAATTGGATGAAGTTCCACAAGGCCAAGTGCCGGGTCCTGCACTTGGGTCACAACAACCCCATGCAACGCTACAGGCTTGGGGATGAGTGGCTGGAAAGCTGCCCTGCAAAAAAGGACCTGGGGGTGTTGATTGACAGCCGTCTGAAAATGAGCCAGCAGTGTGCCCAGGTGGCCAAGAAGGTCAACGGCATCCTGGCGAAATAGCGTGGCCAGCAGGAGTAGGGAGGTGATCGTGCCCCTGTACTCGGCTCTGGTGAGGCCGCACCTCAAATCCTGTGTTCAGTTTTGGGCCCCTCACGACAAGAAGGACATTGAGGTGCTGGAGCATGTCCAGAGAAGGGCGACGAAGCTGGTGGGGGGTCTGGAGCACAAGTCTTATGAGGAGCGGCTGAGGGAGCTGGGGTTGTTTAGCCTGGAGAAGAGGAGGCTGAGGGGAGACCTTATCGCTCTCTGCAACTACCTGAAAGGAGGTTGCAGAGAGGTGGGTGCTGGTCTCTTCTGCCAAGTGACTACTGACAGGACTAGAGGAAATGGCCTCAAGTTGTGCCAGGGGAGGTTCAGTCTGGATATTAGGAAAAAGTTCTTTACTGAGAGAGTGGTAACACAGTGGAATAGACTGCCCAGGGACGTGGTGGAGTCACCCTCCCTGGAGGTATTCAAGGAGCATGTGGATGTGGCATTGTGGGACGTGGCTTGATGGGCATGGTGCTGTGTGGTGTGGGTGGGTTGTTTTGGTGGTGGGTTTTTTGGGGTTTTTTTTTTGTTTGTTTGTTTGTTTTTTTGTTTTGGTTTTTTTCTAATGGTTGGACTTGATGATCTTACAAGTCTTTTCCAACCTTAGTGATTCTGTCTGATTCTGTGATTCAGTAGGGAATCACATTTCTTTCGAGGTGGTCCGATGTCTTCATAACATTCCTGCTTTAATCTGCATATTCTGTATAAAGTGCATAAATATGCGCTTAGGAAAATGTATATCAATTTTGAAGTGCAAATATCTGTTTGTTCTCGAAGTAGACAGTCTGTGTGTACCTTCAGAGAAGGTGGGAATCTTCATCAATGTAATGTAAAAAAATGTGTATCACTTACAGAAAAGAGATTTAGCCAGAGAAGCAAGGTATCCTTAAGTTACTTATGTCTTCTTACTTGTTAATGAGAATAGGCTGGAGTTTAGAGAAAAAACGAAAATACAAACCGTCAGAATTAAGGCTTGCTGATTTAGAGAGCTAGAAATGTGTCCTTGGTCTCCAAAACCTTTGACTTTCAGTGGGTTTCATATTCAGTAACTTTAGGAGTGCTGCTATACTATAACTGAAGTTAATACAACTGTTAATAAAACTGACAATGTTTTTAAGTGCATTGTAGGAGAAACTGTTTTACTGCTGAATCATAAACAACTTCTAAAAACAGAATGTTGACTACATTGGATGAAATTTAAGTCAATGTTACTTGATTGAAATTTATATCCAGAAGGGTTGTGTATTTTAAGAGTCATCCTTTGATACTTAGCATTTCCATGTCCCTTCTTAAAAACTAGCTGAAACAATTAGGACAAGATTTCTAAATGTGTGGGCTCCTTAAAGACGCACTGAACGCCTGGCAGTATTTTGGAGTCACATGCATCTGAATGTTACTGATTTGTGGGGTAGCTCCTGAAACTCAATGTGGAGGGAAGAGTCTACGTAAAGATGCAGCTACCTAACAGTTTGACTATACTGTGACCTTAGGCACTCTGAAAGTGATGGAAACTTGCAGCTTTTAAGCCGTTTCTGTAACTTAGAAAAAAATTCTTATTGTCTCATACACTGGAAATTGTTTCGTACCTTTATGTAAGATATGATGGCAGAGAGGAAAATCTGGATAAAAAGAGAGGTACAAATACCCTATGAACTGAACTCTCCCTGCCAGGGAAAAGAGAAGGAATGCTACAGTAGATGGTATTACTGCAAATTTAGTGTAGTTTAATAAGCTTTTAAATCTGAAAGGCGAGTGCAGAATTCAGCTGCAAAATAGGTAGCCACAAAAGCAGCTGTTAGGATTTACCCCATAAGGTAATTTCTTGCTGTTGAATGCTGCATTCAGTACAATAGCTGGATACATCCTCACTGCAGAATGTTTTCTCATCGCTTTTTTTCTAAGTACATTTGTGTGAAAAGGTCAAGAAGAATTTTCCTCCTCTTGAATCTTTTGCTCCTTCCCCATGCAGAATTCCACAGCAATGCTTCTGAAGACAAGAATCCTCTCTAAACATGCCTGGGGAGGGGGGAAAGGGGTTTGTTGTTACTAATTTATTCAACACATCAGCCTCACTGATCTCATAGGATTTAGTAGTCTTCTGCATTAGTAGTTCACTTTTATGACCACTGAAGTAATTATTGATTTTTCCTTAAGTTGCCATGAGAGTTTCTTGTTACTCTTGTGCATACTCTTGAGTATCCAGGCAGCTAATTTGGGGGATTAAAGCCAGCAATATCGGTGTAAGTTGTATATGCTCTTTTAGTTCTTCCATGCTATTGTGTGAAAACAGCTCTTCACACTTTGAAAGCCTCTCTTTTGGCTGCTGAGTACTAAGTAAGAGCTATAAGCAAATTTGAACTGGAAAAGACTTACGAGTGGAAACAACCACATCTACTAGTAGGAGACTCTGATGGCCTGGCAATCTTTGCTCAGGGCTATCAGGGGATGCATCCTACAGGATTTAATTCAGTTCACTGTGTTCAGAGAAATTGTACACATATGCTAGCGGAAATGTTCTGAAGTAATGTTGATTAAGTTACCTTCAATAAGAAGATACCGGTAATTTGTTGCAAGTATTACAGTAAAGCACTTATAAAAGCCCTGGTTAAAAACACCTTTTCAGTTAAATCCTTGTTTTGATGTTGAAATGTTCATAACTTCTGTGAAACCCCTTTATGTCCACAGAATCAACAGAAAAGAAGAAAATATGAGGGAAGCTAGACAGTTATGTCACAAATCCATTTGTAGAGGAAAATATCCAAATACATTTGAGTTGGTAATAAACTTATTCTTTCCTTGCACCGTGCAATTGTTTAGATCTTTGGCTTATGATTTATATGTAAAGTTTTAGTACAATTACATTATTCCTAATTAGCAAAACACCATCAGATGTTTTTCAGTATATGAGATAATGAGTAAAGGTTGACTACATTTTCAACAATGAACTGTTACACCATACAATGCTTTTATTGAGAATAACTGTACTACTTTGCACACACTTAATTTGAAAATATTTGAGAATCTTCTTTCTTTCATGCACTTCCTTCGTCATTCATTCATAAATGCCTGTGGTTTATACAGCTGTATTAAGGACTACACATGGATGCAGCTATGGATAGTTCTAAATTTCCTTTTGAAAACTGTATGTTTATACTTGAGTTTGTAGTTTCCTCCTGTACAATAGGAGCCATGGGAAGGACAGTCTAAGCTGCAGCAGCCTCCTTTATTATATCACAGTCACTGATCCTGTGAAAGGGCTGTGTCATGCTGCATTGTGCATGTGTACAAAATGTGTTCAAAGAGAATCAACATTCAGAATAATTAATCATAATTAGCAGCAAAGCAGGAACAAGGTCAAAATTCTAACTGATTTTTTTCATTCACATCAATCCCACCTATTTATGGTGCTGTCAGAAAAAAAGTCATTTTTTATTATATGTGCTTTTGTAGTTTGGATCCAGCAGCAAAAGACATTAAAATGCAACTGTTACAGATAACTTTGTGCAGGGGTTTTTTTCACCTGAAAGAAAAAGTCCCTATTTAAGCACTCAAGTAAGTCAGTATTTGTTTTGTCGTTCCTTTGGAATTATGATGTATTCATCCTATTCAGGGCTGTAGATTGTTGGGTTCTTTTTTAGTTCCTCATAAGTATATTCCCGTCAGTGCTGGTAACATGTATCAGTGCCACAGAATGAAATACAGAAATATAAATAGAATTTGAGGCTAGCACATGTTTGCTAAAAGCACTAGAAGAGATGTCCTTAGCAATAAACAAGAAAATAAGAGAGTAGACCACGACAGGATTTTGTGCATGTCCTCCAAACATGCACTGATGCTATAAAGCTATATAAATGGAAATAGTAAAGGGAATTATTTTACCCCTAGGCTTGGCTCCACTAACTGATAAAAAGTAAGAGTGAAAAAATCTGATAACCTGTGCACTGAGGACTGAGGAACTGTAGAAAAGGTTATGATTGATTTGACCCTGGATACATTAGGAAATCAAGCTGAATGCAAGACCATTACAACATAATGCTGTATGCTGATTATCCTTGTAGATATGAACCAACCAGTTGAAGGCATATTTGAAAGTAAAAATGAGGTGGTTTGTACTTAATGGGTCAAAGTACTCTGAAAATGTTAAATCAATTTAGCACTAGTTTAGTTGCTATGCTTCTACTTGAAGGACAAAAGTTTGACAAATGTAAATAAATCAACAAAATTATTTCTATTCTTGAAAAGTTAATGAAAATGCATCTTAATCTTTGCCCCTTCCCTCTTTACGTTTTCTTTTTTTTTTTTGTAAACAAAAAGAAATCACTCCTGACACAAGAGCATTATGAGCTTAAAAACAATGTTTTAGGCATCTTTTACATGCTCTACATCAGATGTTGTAACTGCAAGTGTTGATAACATGGAAGCATAGCGTTTTGAATGCAAATATATCAATGTGTTGGCTACTAAAGCTCAGGAGGGAGTACTGCTGGGACATATAACAAACTATTGAATCAAACCAGAGAACACAATGAATTGCTCCTTAAGTAACTGCAAATCATATGAGGAACGGGAAATATTGCTGAAAGGCCTCAATGTGCAATAGGCATGCTAGAAATTGCATACAAACAACATTTTCTACAATTGATATGAAAGTTAACCTCTAATTTTTTAACCTAGTCAAGTTCTGTAAAATACCCTTTAGAGGTTATAGTGTTTCAGAAAGGAGGGGAAAAAATGTAAATAGGAAAATGCAAAAAAAAACCTCAAAGAAGGCCTTGAGTAGCATATACTTGGGGATAGCATTTCAATGTCAGTGAACCCAAACATTTTAAGCTCTAATTTACAGTTTGCAGAAGAGGTCTAATTAGAGTGGACCTAAAGAGTGCATTTCAGTGTACATAAATGCCACATTACAGATTTGGCAATGAGATTTTTTCATAAGAAATATTGATTTTTAAAGCTGGTAGGGGTGACAAGTAGCTCCCTATTTTTCCCTCTCCTTCCTAGTATCTCTTTCAGCTAGGTTATTTTAAGGATGGTATTTTTACTTTGTTTTCCCCTCATGGAAGATCTGACGTGAGATTTCTGAAATACATCCAAATTCTGTCCCCATTACATCAATATCAAAGTGAAACAATATAGCACATATTTTTGTGTATTCTATATACATTGTGAATATATATAATGAAATATTTAACAAATCAGTAGCAAATTAGGAAGAGTTTATCCAGTTTCCTTTCTCTGAAGGAATACAAAGAGCTAAAGACTTGGCCCTACTCAGATCAAGCCATGCTATCAGAAAACTGGGTAAGGCTGCAGGAAGTTACGTACTCATCACCTTTGCATATTTTCTGTCCTTGTATATTCATTTGACTAAGTTACTGGAAAACTTAGGACCCACTGAGGACAAGATTTTAAACAGGAAAATGTGGAAATGACTGTAGGAATAACTAACTATGAGTGTTCTTGATTGGAGAACAGATGTGAACTGGAATGCCATTGTTTGAAGTGCTTGTGACCTCCTTATAAATTACTTCAGTGGTTTTTTTCATTACTATAGAAGAGTAATTGTTTATTACTGCTGCCCTCTGTTCCAAAGCGCTGCATCATTCTAGAGTGCTCTGCTGATACTTCCCCAGTATTCGAAACGTTGTGTTTTAATGAGCAGATATGTAAAGCATGCTATTATTTTTTTCCTGATAATTCCTTGTACATTAGTTTTTCTGAGGTGGTTTCTAGAAGCTGATTAAAACAGATTGTTCAAAAGCAACAAATCTGAGCGACCAGGGCAAGACTGACTAACAATATTTAGATGAAAAGCATGAAGCCAGCTTTACGGTTGCTTTATTTTGCCTTAGCAGCCAATATGCCCTTGAATAGATAGGGTCTAACCATCTAGTACAAATTCTTATACTTGCTGCTCCAGTGGGTTTTGTTGAAGATACTGGCTTCTACTATATGAGTCAGCAGTGTTTATCAATTTTAATATCGTTCCTCAGGAATATTGCCACTTACACTTCAATATGACTTAGCTTGTCAATTTGAGTCTTGTTTTTTTGCAATTTTAAACTCTCATAATGTTATAATTTATAGCGCTCCGTGATAATTCATAAAACTTTGCCTGTTGGTTCTTAGATAAACAGTTTAGGAAGATGTGGCTTTTTGTTTTTGCAATGAGCTGTTTTATTTGGCAGGTTTTATTTACTATATTTAAAGGTGTAGCATCGAGAAAATTCTTAATGCAAGTTTAGAAGTTGTTATTTGAATCACAATGGGCATCTTAATTGGAAAATGCTTCTGTAGAGTCCATTCTGTAAAGATTTAATTCTTGTTGCTGATATGCCCTATAAAATTCTTTGTAAAATCATGCTTTAAAATCACACCTTTTCTAAGCCCACTCATGTGGGAAATAATAATGTTCTGATATAAACTGATACCTTAATTCATTGTGCCATCACCTCCTAATATCCATTAGAAGAGCTCGGTTTCCCAGTATGTTCACAGCCCCAAAATCATGACTCCTTGATACGGGCTTTGGTGTAGAATTTTGCAGGCAATGCACCATCAGAATTCGGTGGATTTGCAGCACTATTCTCGGCTTTGTATGGCCTTTAGCAAATTACTTGCCTCCTCTTTGCTTTGAAGTGCCTTGAATGACGACAATAAACCTTCTTCCTGCTCACTCCAGTCCATGTAGATACCTTAAATTAGTCATCAAGTGACTGGCATGTGAGAAGCCTGAACTGAGTTCCTGGTGTAAATCGCTCTGTAAGCGGTGTGACGTTATATGGTAACAACACCTTCCTGTGCAGGAAAGAATGTGTATTTCATTGCCTTGGCTGCTCAAAAATACAGCTAGATTGTGTTATCTCTATCTTAAAGACTACTTAGAACTTTAGTGGCAAAACAGTTTTTAATTATTTTTATAAAAGAACAATATATTTGATTAAAATAAACAATATAGCTATTTTTCTATCATCTTCCATATAAAAGTTGTACAAACATTTTTTAAAAAGTCTTAAGACACACTTGTGAGATATCATGTCAAGACAAATTCTTTACATTCATCAACTATTAGTAAAACCTAGTTATTTTTAAATATTTGCTGTGTATTATGATATAAAGCTGGGAGTACTTTAGTAGGAATAGTGTTTAGTAGGAATAGTAGGAATAGTGTTGCCTGTGCATTGCCGGTACCTAAATACTATTTTTTGGTTGGCACTGGGACTTTTGTTTTGATGTTTGGAGGTTCTTCCATTGGTTGCAACATCTTCAGTATGGTTGCAACACCTCACAGTTTCTCTTGTGTTACTTTAGGCAAACCTTACTGTCATTAACAAAGAAATTGCAGAGCAAACCCAACTATTTCCTTTATAGAGGTTTTTGTCTCACAGGTGGGTCAATGCAAACCAAAATCATGCTGAATAAACACTAAATCCCAAAAGCATGCTGATAATCGAGTATACTGCTGAACAGTAGTAGCTTTCAACATGTTTGAGCCTTGATTATGGGGAGTGGTGGGGGTGTCGTAAGGGTTTAGGGGTTTTTTGTTGTTGTTCTCTTACCCAGCATTTTATCAGCCCCATTTTTTTGTTTCCCTATTTTCTTGTCTGTAGACCTCACTATTTGTACATCTGCAAGTTAGTCAGTACACTTTTTTCTTATCCTTCCTGCCACCAAGGTACTCGTACCATTTTCAAAGTGATAACTCCATGTGCATAGATGATAACCAGTGGGTTAAAATCTTTATCAGCTGTAAAAGGCTAGTTTAGGGAGGTTTACTGTGAAGTATTAATGAGCAAAGGTGGGCTCAAAACATCTGCTGTTGGAACACACTATTTCCAAAACATGTTGCTACTGTACTGACTGATAGACAATTCATATGCCTCAATTGTTGGGTATTACAGTCTGCATGCATATGCTGACAGATTTAGGGAAAAAAGAAGGAGCTCCAAGGATTTATTTTATAGTATATGCTACAGTTGTAAAATTGTATTCTTGTTTTATGTGTTTAGTTTTTTCTAAACTGAAGTTTATGGGGAAAGAATATAATTAATCCCTATATATCACTTTCCTTTATTCCAAATTTATGGCTTTAACAGTCTTCAGTGAGAAGCTGTTTATCTCAGCTCTGTGCATTTTGACATACAGGACTCGTGGCTTCATTTATTTAATCTAGAATGCTTTTGAAAGAAACACCAATTGCAACTGTGAATATTCAGAAACATAGCGTGATTATAAAAAGTGGGACATTTTCTTTACTGTATGGTCTCTTGATCTTTCAATATTTTTACTCTTTCATGAATAAAGTAAGCATTTACATAGAATTTGTAGAAATTTAGTGTAATTCTTTTAAAAAAATCAAAGTGAGGAAATTAAGTAACTTTTTGTGGGTTTGTATGTGTGTGTATATACATATATGCGTGCACACACTAGTTTATTAACTATCAAGCTTCAATATACATATATAATGCTCTTACATTTACAGAGTATAACTTCAGTGGAGGTTCCTGACAATAAAACTTTAAGAATTGTACAGGTTTTCTTCTGCAGACATCTGCCCTTTGCCATTCCACAAGCTGCATTTTGGGTTCAAGTAACAGTGTTTGGAGCATAGTAATAATACACAGAAGTCAGACAAAAGAAGGGAGCTGCAATACCTCTAAGGGTTTCTGTAATTTATAATTTCTTATAGGTGCTTTCCATTTACATGCAGATTTACTGTTCTGAGAGTAAAGCTGAGGCAATTAATGAGCTGGTCCATAGTTTTAAATTGGGCAGGTGACAGAGGTGACAGGCTTGATGTGTGGGATATTTGTGACAGCTTCTTAGAGGTGGGTTTGGAGTCTTTTGTTTGTTTGTTTGTTTTTCCACAATGCTCAGCAAGTTGATGTTTTTAAGTTTTCTTGGTGTCAAAGTCAGCTCTTCCTCCTTTTTCGTGGTCTTCATTCCAGTCACATTGCAAGAAACCATTTAAGTAATCTTTGTGATATTTACAGTGAAGCTCAATATTGCCCTCCTTAGATACACATTAAGCATTGGTTCCATAAATTGGTCTGTTCCCTCTGGGCATAGCTGTTATATCTGGGCCCACGCAGAGCGGAACAGGCATTTGTATTAATAGAGCGCTGTGTGGTCACTGCTGCTGTGGCTATCTGCCGTTTCACAGATAACATCACAGTCTGATGTGATGTGTGTGAATAGATCCCTGCACTGAAAACAATATTCTACTGATCCAGCTCTTTTCTAATCCTAACTACTGTGCTGTGTGGTTTTTCTCCTAGAGGTTGAACTTTCCATTATGTAACTACTTACGTTCTTGAGTTTTCTGTCCTTATTTATATGCAAGGAACACTTACTATATGCAAGGAGCACTTGCATTCCTTCCTTCCTAAAGCTCTGTGTTTTGTTCCTCCCTCCAAACCCAACATATGTGGAAATATATCATATTTCTGAGAGATCCAGACTTCTCATCCACCTCCTTGTCTGGTTGTGCAACACCCTGTATCACCTGTAGCTCTGTTTTCCATTAGAAGACCCCCATGATTGAGTTTTAAATTAGGATAGTGTTGTGGTTTAACACGGGCCAGCAGCTCAACCCCACACAGCTGCTTGCTCACTCCCCCCACAGTGAGATGGGGGAGGGAATCAGAAGAAAATTCATGGGTTGAGATAAAGACACTTTAATAGGTAAAGCAAAAGCTGTGTGCACAAGCAAAGCAAAACAAGGAATTCATTCACCACTACCCATCAGCAGACAGGTGTTCAGCTGTCCCCAGGAAAGCAGGGCGCCATCATGCGTAACGGTCACATGGGAAGACAAACACCATCACTCTGAACGTCTCCCCCTTCCTTCTTCTTCCCCCCAGATTTATATGCTGAGCATGATGTCATATGGTATGGAATATCCCTTTGGTCAGTTGCAGCCAGCTGTGCCGGCTGTTGTCCCCTCCCAACATCTTGTGCGCACCCAGCCTCCTTGCTGAGGGGGCAGAATGAGAAACAGAAAAGGCCTTGGCACTGTGTAAGCACTGCTCAGCACTAGCTGTGTTATCAACACTGTTTTGGTCACAAATCCAAAACATAGCACCATACAAGCTATTACGAAGTGCAGATAGTTAAATAAACTCTATGACCTATATCACAAGAACCATAAGGGGACATGTCCTTTAACAGTAATGGATGAAATTACTTAGGATGGCCAAAATTTTAAGTAGCTTCTGGTAGAGAGGTCAGGAGGAACTGCAAAAGCAGAAAGCATGTCTCTGAGCTCCCCTGCCAAGCAAACATCTCCTGCCTTGGCTCTTGGGTAGATTACAGCTCTTAGGTCAGTTCTAGCTCCCCTGTACAGACCAAACACCTTGACTATGTGCTTGTCTGTCTCTGTCCTGATCTAGTGAGTCTTTAGGAGACTGTCTTAAGTGTGATGGCCTTGACATATGGTAATGTTTTACCACATAGTAAACCCAGTGTTTTCTGATATTGCTTGTCCACTGTGTTTCTTCGTGATTTACCTATAGATTCACACTGCACATTTTAATGGTCTAAGTATGTGTAAGTGGCTCCTGACCTTCTCTTCATGACTGTCTGTGCATCTATCGCAATGAGGCATAAATGAACTGTGACTGTCAGTAGCAACATGGAATTTTTTTAGTAGCACTGTATAGCCCAGCTGATCGCTAATCAGACCCACAGCCTGTTTTTTTTACTCCTGTAGATGAGTGCAGAACTGCAGCAGTTAGCTGTAGCTATGAATTTTGATCAGAGGAAACACCGAGGGCTCATTTGTTATTGAGATAGGTGAGAGTATGGCAACATGTGATGATGGAGGAAAGCAAGGCTGTGTGCTGCTAAGAAATAAAACAGTCAAATAATGTTACACTTCACAAATTTTCAGACACGAAATATAGTATGAAGGTTTACAAGGCTGGTACATAGTAAGTGCCTGGCATTATCTGGTAGCACACTTGGAATGTGTTAGTACTGGGTAACTGAGTGTCTGTGCCTACACTATTCAAATAACTCTTTTAGGCAATGCCTCTAATAAAAATTAAAGAAAATTGAAAATGCTTTCAATAAAAGGCATTTACAGACTGCCTATAGGTGCACTCAGTCTACAGCTGTCAGCGTATGTCAAAAGAACATCTGTATTAAAATTGGCTGCCTCATCAAATGGAAATGGTATCTGATGTCCAATTAGATGTTGTTATTTTTGCTTGTCTGTAACATTTCCTTTGATTTCTCTTCCCACTCTTGGTGACATCATCTTGGGATTATACAGATTCCGATGTTCTGTCTAGCACATTGACAGGGTCTATCAAAAACAAGTGATCTCTTCTCTCCACCCTTCTATCATGTTTATTTTATTAGTTTGCTCACCTGCCTATGGTAAAGATATGCTAAAAGAAGGCACACAGGGAGACGTGGGACTGCATTTGAAACACAAGTGACATTCAAGATCTGGTGTACATTGCTAACTGGTAAGATCCTAAATATTGCAGGAAAAAGTGTTTTGTAACTGAGACCTTCATTTTCTCGTTCCTTCCCGTGATCCAGGAGGAAGCAGTTAACGACCTGCTATGCCACCTGGACACTCACAAGTCTATGGGGCCTGAGGCATCCACCCAAGGGTGCTGAGGGAGCTGGCGGAGGAGCTTGCCAAGCCGCTCTCCATCATTTATCAACAGTACTGGTTAACGGGGGAGGTCCCGGACGACTGGAGGCTTGCCAACGTGACACCCATCTACAAGAAGGGCCGGAAGGAGCATCCGGGGAACTACAGGCCTCTCAGCCTGACCTTGGTGCTGGGGAAGATTATGGAGAGGTTCATCTTGAGGGCGCTCACAAGGCATGTGCAGGACACCCAAGGGATCAGGCCCAGTCAGTACGGGTTCATGAGAGGCAGGTCCTGCTTGACCAACCTGATCTCCTTCTATGACCAGGTGACCCGCCTAGTGGATGAGGGAAAGGCTGTGGGTGTTGTCTACCTGGACTTCAGCAAAGCCTTTGACACTGTCTCCCACAGTATTCTCCTGGAGAAGCTAGCGAATCGTGGCTTAGACAGGTGCACTCTTCGCTGGGTAAAAAACTGTCTGGATGGCCGAGCCCAGAGAGTTGTGGTGAATGGAGTCAAATCCAGTTGGCAGCCGGTCACAAGCGGTGTCCCCCAGGGCTCAGTTTTGGGACTGGTCTTGTTTAATGTCTTTATTGATGATCTGGATGAGGGGACTGAGTGCTCCCTCAGTAAGTTTGCAGACGACACCAAGTTGGGCGGGAGTGTTGATCTGCTTGAGGGTAGGAAGGCTCTGCAGAGGGATCTGGACAGGCTGGATCAATGGGCCGAGGCCAATTGGATGAGGTTCAACAAGGCCAAGTGCCGGGTCCTGCACTTGGGTCACTACAACCCCATGCAACGCTACAGGCTTGGGGATGAGTGGCTGGAAGGCTGCTCAGCAGAAAAGGACCTGGGGGTGTTGATTGACAGCCGGCTGAAGATGAGCCAGCAGTGTGCCCAGGTGGCCAAGAAGGCCAACGGCATCCTGGCCTGTATCAGAAATAGTGTGGCCAGCAGGAGCAGGGAGGTGATCGTGCCTCTGTACTCGGCTCTGGTGAGGCCGCACCTCAAATCCTGTGTTCAGTTTTGGGCCCCTCACTACAAGAAGGACATTTTGGTGCTGGAGCGTGTCCAGAGAAGGGCGACGAAGCTGGTGAGGGGTCTGGAGCACAAGTCTTATGAGGAGCAGCTGAGGGAGCTGGGGTTGTTCAGTCTGGAGAAGAGGAGGCTGAGGGGAGACTTTATCGCTCTCTGCAACTACCTGAAAGGGGGTTGCAGAGAAGTGGGTGCTGGTCTCTTCTGCCAAGTGACTAGTGACAGGACAAGAGGAAATGGCCTCAAGTTGTGCCAGGGGAGGTTCAGGCTGGATATTAGGAAAAATTTCTTTACTGAGAGAGTGGTGAGACACTGGAATAAGCTGCCTGGGGAAGTGGTGGAGTCACCCTCACTCGAGGTGTTCAAGGAACGTGTGGATGAAGAATTGTGGGACATCGTTTAATGGGCATGGTGGTGTTGGGTTGATGGTTGAACTTGATGATCTTACAGGTCTTTTCCAACCTTAGTGATTCTGTGATTCTGTGATTCTGAACTCAGGCTAACACAAAATTTCACAAAGATAAAGTCTGACTGTCCACTGAGCAGGTGCTGCACGGAAATAAAAGTTTTGGCACCAACATTGCACAACCAATACTTTTACCGTTGTGAAATATGTTTATGTGTGCAAGTTTTATCTGCTTGGTATTTATTTTTGGGTTTATATTTATATGTATTAATATGTCATTTAGGTGCCAAGATACCAGATGCAGAGAGTTTACCAAGTTATGTTCAATAACTTACTGAAGGCCTGTCAGTGAAAAGGAGAATTTTTATTTTAAAGAAAATATACACAGAACCAAAAGATTTCTCACAGACAGGCAATGTTTGGCAGAGATTTTATGTTTAGCACTGATACGGTGTTTCTGTAGCATGGTTTTATGAAACAGGCATTAAGTGTTTTATGTAGTGACAAACTTTATATTGAAAGGGATTCATCCAACATTGAAATGAATTCTGTTCACACTGCCACTGAGTGAAGTACTGAGCAAAGCAGAAAAATGAGATATTTGATTTTTACTGGAAGTAAATTTTTTCATATTTGTATGGAGGAATTGCAGAAATATGTCAGAACTAATATGCACAAGCCTATTTTATAAAATGGCTTACTATTTTATTAAAATAATGCAGACACACACACACACACCCCAACTTTACAAAATATTTTATAAAATAATAAGCAACAGGCATTGTTCTGGGAAACACATTCTCATGTTTTATACAGTATATATTCTAGAAGTAGTTCATTCTCAATCACTGGGCCTCTGTCAATTTTTTCAGTGCCACAGTAGATATAGCTCTCAAAATGTGATGAAATTGTATTTTATGGAACGTTTCTTTTCAGATTTTCTTTTTTGGCTTTTGGTTGGTTTGGGGTTTTTTTGAGAATAAAGTGCCCTTGCCAGTGAGATAGTATACGCAATAACTACATTATTTTAAATGTCTCTAACTTAACAAGGCATCAGAGGCTGAGCTGACATTATCTCCAGTGGCTGATTGCACTTCCTGCTGGCAGATTACTGTCAGGAGTGAGGGAAGAAACTCTTGGTGGGACAGATAGAATCTACCAATCAGTTCTGCTGTAATTAATGTAGAATTTACAGCAGAAAATCCAGGCTGTCAGTGATGTGTTCAGTAACTTGTGCCAAGGCCTCTTTATCAATAATGCTTATCTTTGGAAGGGGCGTAGTTAATTTCTTCAGGAGTCTGTAAAGTATTACAGACCTTACAAATCTGCTATAAAATCAATACAACTAATTGTAAATTAATAGATTTCTAAGTGTGAAGGAACATGTAATAATGTAGATGAGTCCTTGAATGAGCATGCCAGTTCTGGTGTCAAGGGTGGGAGCTTCCCACTGTTTTATGTGACATCTTCAAGTGTAAACACATTTCTTTTCCTTTCCCCAACTGATTTAGCCTGCTACCGTAGCAAGTAACATTTCCATTAGCCTCCTACCGTTAAATCGTGGAGAAACTATAATCACAAAAACATCCACCATGCAAGCAAACTAATAGAGCAGCAAGTGTGGTCATAGCTTATCTCCATCTTATAGACATTTTTTGTGAGTTCACCACAGTTGGTGCAGAAACAAATCCCTCTAAACTGAATCTAATGAAGGAGAATAAAAATGGGTGGTTACAATACAGACTAAGGGTTTGTAGATATTCTTGACTACGCTTGCTAGAAAGAAAAATGTTGTTTTTGTTGTTTTCCTTATGTGCAGTACTTAGCAACAAGGCAGTGTCCTATGTGTTAATGCCTAGACTGCTCAGGATTGAAATGGCAGAAGAGGAATAGTTTGACTTCAGGATACTTCAGATTTTATTTAAAATAAAATATATAAAGATGCTGACAGGTTTTAGCTGTGTTACAGGCAACAGAGCAGAAACAATTTTCAAGCAAGAAAAACTTTCCTGTTTATTGCTTGCACTGTTTTGGTTCTGGACTAAACCAAACTGTTTGCATATGTGCAATAGCCATAATTTTTCATGATTTAGCTTTCTTTTTAACTAGAATTACATGAAAGATAGCTTTCATTGCATATAGCGTACTAAGCTTTTGTTTTTCTAAAATCTCAGTTTGGTAAAGCATGTAGACTTGAAGCTGAAGTGACTCTGAAGCAGGGTTAACTTTCACACACAAGTTTTTCTGATCTGGGATTTCAAGGTGTCCTCATCTTCCTCTGAGACTGAAGTCTGGAAACTTGGCAGAAAGCCATTCATGCCAAAGGCTTATCTTGCAGCACAGCTTCCCTCTTCTCCTGCTTGACCAACCTGATCTCCTTCTATGACCAGGTGACCCGCCTAGTGGGGGAGGGAAAGGCTGTTGATGTTGTCTACCTGGACTTCAGCAAAGCCTTTGACACTGTTCCCCACAGTATTCTCCTGGAGAAGCTGGCGGCCCGTGGTTTAGACAGGTACACTCTTCGCTGGGTAAAAAACTGGCTGGATGGCCGAGGCCAGAGAGTTGTAGTGAATGGGGTGAAATCCAGTTGGCAGCCGGTCACAAGCGGAGTCCCCCAGGGCTCAGTTTTGGGGCCGGTCTTGTTTAATGTCTTTATTGATGATCTGGATGAGGGGATAGAGTGCTCCCTCAGCAAGTTTGCAGACGACACCAAGTTGGGCGGGAGCGTTGATCTGCTTGAGGGTAGGAAGGCTCTGCAGAGGGATCTGGACGGGCTGGATCGATGGGCTGAGACCAACCAGATGAAGTTCAATAAGGCCAAGTGCCAGGTCCTGCACTTGGGTCACAACAACCCCAGGCAACGCTACAGGCTTGGGGACGAGTGGCTGGAAAGCTCCCCCGCAGAAAAGGACCTGGGGGTGTTGATTGACAGCCGGCTGAAAATGAGCCAGCAGTGTGCCCAGGTGGCCAAGAAGGCCAACGGCATCCTGGCTTGTATCAGAAATGGTGTGGCCAGCAGGAGCAGGGAGGTGGGTGCTGGTCTCTTCTCCCAAGTGACTAGTGACAGGACTAGAGGAAATGGCCTCAAGTTGCGCCAGGGGAGGTTCAGGCTAGATATTAGGAAAAAGTTCTTTACTGAGAGAGTAGTGAAACATTGGAATAGGCTGTCCAGGGAGGTGGTAGAGTCACCCTCCCTGGAGATATTCAAGGAGCGTGTAGATGTGGCATTGTGGGATGTAGGTTGATGGACATGGTGCTGTGTGGTGTTGGGTGTGTTGTGGCTTGTTGTTGTTGTATGGTGGGTTTTTGGTTTTTTTTTTTGTGTGTGTGTGTGTGTTTTTTTTTTTTTTCCCCAGGTTGGACTTGATGATCTTACAGGTCTTTTCCAACCGTAGTGATTCTGTGATACAGCTATACCTGTTAGTATTAATGAATTTGATGGTGGCACCTTCATACCTATGTGCTGTGGGTTTGGTTTGTGTTTTATTTAAAATAATACAGTCATGAATACGGTGATGATACAAGGTCTCATAAAGAGTAGTATATATGTTAAATATATACAGTAATAGGACATTTTACGTAGGAGTAATATACGCACTGTGTCATAGTTTGGAGGCAGGGCAGAGTCTTAATAAGCTTCGTAATGAACTACTAGATTTAAAATGTGTAGAAAGTAGATGCTTTTGCTTTTTTGCTTTTGTTAGTTTTCTTATTTTAATTAAAAGTAAAATATGGGATTTTTCTAACAGCACGTTAGGTGACCTAACAGCGGGGTGATGTGGAGGGGGGCAGCACAGCTTGCTGTGTGGCACTGCCCAGGAGGAGCAGCAGCAGCAGAATTGTGAGTTAATTCCTAACTGTATCAGAGGCCGCCCAATCATTCTGACAGACACCCAAGTTAAACATTTTGGTAACTCTTTCCAGGATTGCTGCTTACAGTTTAGTAACTCTTAATGCTTATATACGTTTGTTAAAAGTCAACTGTTGTTCTGTGTTTCTAACTACCCTGTAGCTGTAAGACAGTGGTGGGAATAAGAGGTACCTTAGAAACAGTGTCTGACCTGTGCTCAATGTCTCCAATCCTGGTTTGTCAAATGTATCGTGAATATGAATTTTCTTGTCCGAATATAAACATTTGTTTAGGGCCCATTTTGAGTCCTTCCCTACAGAGTGTCTGTTTGGGTGAAAGGATACATAAAAGCAATGTCTTAGCTATGAGTAATCTGCAAACATTAAGTGAAAGGCTGAAGGGAAGTGTATTTCTCAAAAGGTCTTAGTTTAGTCAGAGATGATATGAGTTTTAGAAAAAATGAGAGTTAACGAAGAGCTTTACATAGATTGACAGAGGGGTTTTTTG
This sequence comes from Gavia stellata, assembly GCF_030936135.1. Taxonomy (NCBI): domain Eukaryota; kingdom Metazoa; phylum Chordata; class Aves; order Gaviiformes; family Gaviidae; genus Gavia; species Gavia stellata. The sequence continues at coordinate 40,149,459 of NC_082595.1, forward strand.
GCATTGTGTCTTCCCTGTCATGTCATATCCCCTGCCGTTGGATAAAGGACGGGGGTAACAGGTGAAATCTGCTGAATGCTGAGTATGAATAGAAAACATTTACGATGTGCCAGCATTGATCTGTACTCTCATGCCCAGCCAGGAGGTCCCAGTGGTGGAGCAGTCCGCTATGGAGCTGCTGAACGAGTACCCCAGTCTGCCAAGGGTCCAGCAAGGGGGAACTCAGTCCCTCTGGATCAGGGGGTGGCACATCATCCATTTTTCTCTGTAGCTTTATGATGAAAGGAACTCTGTAACTATGCTGCGTTACACAGCCTTGTGCTAACTAGATGGCATCTCTGCCTCCAAAATAATAGGGACATTCTTGCTGTGTTAAAATAAAAAAAAAAGGATGCACTTTAAATATATGTTGGAAGGGCACAACGGCGTGCAAACTATTTAAAGGATCTGAGGATTAGAGGTTTATTATATAGTTAGCTATACTCTGTAGGAAATCCTTTGTTTCTCCTTAACAGGCTTTCAGAGTTCCCTATTTAAATGCACAACATCATGTTTTAAATGATTCAAATGCTTCCTATGATGGCAAATTTAGAAAAGGAACAGTGCAGTTCAAAGGTGCTATCAATTGTAAATGAGGGGCTTTGTTCTTTTCCTTTTTCTCTCCTCCTAACTGCTCTTTTAAGTGTCCTTACACATTAAGCATTTCTTGTGGTTGAACAGTGGTGTATTCTCAAACTACCCCTTCTTTGATAATACATGCTAGTAATTAGAAAGGTTTTGAATGTCTGTATACACATTTACAGTGGGGACAATTTGTTCTATTTTTTAAAATCCCACATTCCAGCAACTTTCAGACACTACCTCATTTCAGATTTCACTAAATTCATATTTATTATCACAATTTTTGCTTACAAAGCTAGTGAATTATGAGGACTTCTGATCTAACACCACTACATTTATTAAGAACTATTTTATGTGTACTGGATTAAATACTATGCCAATCGTATAGTTGTTGGTTTTATAATAATGTATGAATTTAGTTCTCACTTGCTCTTGAGTAAGGCCACTGAAATCAATCAACCCATTCAGAAGGGGTGGAGCTGCTTCACGTGTGCCTTGACTGAGTGACCCTTTGGCTGCTGCTCCAGGCAGAAGGATTAATCCCAATGCAGCCCCGGGAGGGAGTGGGCCAGTGAGGTGGGGGGCTGGCCCCCTGTTCAGGGAATTGCCCAGAGCAGCTGTTCTGTCCATCCCTGCTGGATGGGGTTTGTCTCCCCATCACCCTAAATTATATATACCTTTCCCAGTATTCTGAATTTCTGCACCATTTTGGATAAGGGGCATATTGATGATGATGTGTATTGATTAAATGTATGTGCTGGTTGTAGTACACATGCAGACTACTATAGGTTCCTATCCTCTGCAAAACATCTCTTACCTTTTTTTTTTTTTTGTGGGAGGAGGGGGAAGAAGGGAGAGTCAAAACTGAATGAAGTAAAACTTCTTTCCTTCCCATAAATGTCAGATCTGTAACACAGGTTTCCTGATACATTATTTTCATCTTCTTTTTTTTTTAATTTTAGGTAAGTGGAAGCTTTCTCTTCATGACTTGGGGACACGTTTAATTGATGTGGTAAGTGTTCTCCATCACATGAGTATAGGGATCAGCTGTGTGTAAATTAACACCACAAGCTGGCTTTACAAGCAGCAGTGGATGGTTTCTAGAAGGCTGCATATATATATATATATATATATATACATATACACACACAGAGGCTGCTTTTCCTACAGAAGTTGTTGGTATTTTTGAATACAGAAGATGATCTGTCCGTTGCAGATCTGCTCAGTTCTACAGCTTGCAGGTATCCTCACTCATTTTTATTCATGCAACTGTGGTTTAGCGTTGGCTTGTAATGTTGTGTTTGGTCTTACAATACAGAAGCTTGTTAGCTGAAGTGGTTTACTTGTGTTTCTGTTTTGGCTACTTGTCCTCCAAATTTCATGCATTCAGTTATAGTAATGAAAGTTGTTTTTCTCATCTCCTTTAGTGTTATTTCACACTGCTTTGCAGTAACGCAGTTCTGATCGTTAAGTGGCTCAGACTTACTGTAATATGCACTTTTTTAAATTGCAAATTACTTTATAAATTGTATGTCTGTATGAAAAGAAAAAAAAATTGAAAACCTAGCCATGAGTTCTTTCAGAGTAAAAATGAATACCTGAATTTGTTTTTACGCACTAACTGTTTCTGATATGCCATAACTGGCTGAAAGGGAAGGACGGACTATTTCTTAGCAAGTTGGTTTTTAGATGTTAAGGGGGGAATTTTCTATTTAGGGCATGCAAATTCCACAGGTTTTTTGCCTAAGCAGGTGTATGATGAATGAGGCAGTGGACTGAAGGAGAGAGAAACCTCCTTTTGTGTTTCTGGCATTGTCCTGGGAATGAACAGCAATACATGTGTAGTCCTTCTGTTGAAAGGACTGTGATCTCACATTCTGCAATCATCTCTTCAGTCATTGCTTTGAAGTTAATTTTTATGACCCTGCTTGATTTTTTTTTTTTGTTTGTTTGTTTCTTTTGGAGGGGTTTGGGGGGTTTTAAGATCATAAATCTCTATCCTATGTGGGTTTTGTTTATATGTTGGATTAAAGAATGCATTACTTCTGGTGGTAGTATTTTGAGCATATCCAGCACGCTTAGCGTTTGCCAACAGCATTATTTATACTGATGGTATTTTTAGATGCAGGTAAAGAAGGTTACACTAGTGTAGAATAGCTCTTTACTTCATTAAAATGGCTTTTTTTCAGTAGGTTTGAGACATATGCAGTTTGTATACTATAACAGAACAGTACGGCTCACCTTTTTAACCAAATGAGGTTGATTATTTGTATTGTGATTATCTTTTGTTGCTTTATCAAAAAGATAACAATGGTAATACTTATCTTAATTTTTAAATAATCTCTTATTAAATATGGAAGTGATGGAGCTGTAATATGTCCTGCTTCAGAATGATCATACAAAGGCTTAGCACAGTCCATGTACACTGGCATGGCTATTTTCTGTGGAAGAAGATCTTTGTATAGTTAAGTCTGTACTTGTAAAATTCAGGTTTTACTCAAGGCACTGGTGAATTAGCTGGAGGTTACCCAGTTTTTTGCTTGCTTAAGGGAAACATTTACTCAATACTATACCTAGATCAAAACTGGATATATATATTTTTTTAAAGGCTATAGATTATTGCAACTGCAGAGCTAATATTGGGGTGAAGAAGCTAGTACAGCAGACAAAATCACAACATGTGTGATTATGTAAATATATAAATATATGGACTTCTTTAAAGATATTGTCCAACGATTCAAAAGTATTCCAGTGCTTAAAGTAACTTTAAAAAAAAAAAAACACAAACAAAAAACCTGTTCAGTAACATATAAGTCTTAAGTAGGTTGTATTCAAATGATTTTTTTATAGGATTCAGTGACCTAATAAAGAACGTTTGCTTCTTGTTTCAAAAATTTTGAAGTTAGAATGACAAAGTACTTATTTGCTTCAAATGTCCTTTTCCTTTCACTTACTTTTTCACTGAATGCATGCTAAAACTTTTTTTTTTTTTGAGGTCTTGCCAGAACAAGGTTAAATTTGTTGTCCAAAGAGACAGGTAGAAAAATTCAAAATAACTAAAAATAATCCAGTGACCCCTTACCAACACAAATAATATTTTATTGCCTGGTGACGTAGAGTAGAAAACTGACAACTCTAAGTAGAAAGTGTCCAAATGGAAGAACACTTCATGCCAAAGTTGAATAAAAAACCTCATGGGAATTGTCATCCCTGTTGCTTTAGTTGAGCCTTGGCTGTGTGGTTAAAGACTGGAAACTACCCTGCCCAGTGATATCCATCATAATGGGGGAAGGGAGCCATGTCCGTGTGTAACATTATGTACAAACTGTCTGCTGATGAGTTGCCAGTGGTCTATGTGTGAAGAAAACTGTGTGCTTGATAATGTTATATCAGTGTCAAGTCTAGTGACATATTAATTTTCAGCTTTTAAATTTTATTTCCTTGTTGGGTAGAACCACTTAAAAATGAATTCCTGGCAGGCAAATATTTTTTTTCTTGAAATGTACTAAAACCAGCAGATTTTACTTTAGATACTACATCGAGGTCCATGCCCCATGCTGTTTCCAACCCTGTTACAGTTTTCTATTAAAGAAGCAGGATTAGAAAGATCAGAAAATGGAAAAATGGGAAGGTGAAGAAGGTCAGGTTTTGTGCTTGTGTAGGCTTTTTCATACTTGCGCTTTGAACCCTTTTAAGAATGACAGATACAGGTAAATCTAGATGTTGTTTGAAGAGCTACCTCAAAGGAGGTTGGTCAGAACAAATCACACACCAGTGTCAGGGCAAACCTGTGCTGTGACTTCTCATGACCATATACTGCTCAATGGCTTGACAGCTGCACCCCATTTCAAGTGTTAATGGTAGACCGATATGCCTGTCTTTGCATTTGGTTTGAGGGTGCTGGTTCTTGACACCTGAAGTTGATAGCTGTAAAAGCTGCAGTTAACAATTTGTCATAGTTTCCTTTTTTTACTACTGCTTACACCCTCATTTGTACTCAACGGCATTATATATGAAGCTTTTTTTAAGTGATGATAGATATTCTTAGATTGCATTGTACTTAACATTTTGAAGATTGCTGAAGAACTGAATTTGTGATTAATGGAGATATTGAAAATTTTCCAATTCATTTTGCAGCTCTGGTTGCTTTCAAATTTCTGTAGAGAAACCTTAATAAAACAAAAGAGCATTGTAGAAACAGAGAAAAGTAGGTCTTGAATCCTTTATACACAGCAAACGGGCTTATATTGCAGGCTTTCTTGGTCGTCAATAGTTTAGGTTGTAAATGTTTCTAGTGTCACTTTTCCATATTCAATCACTTGTTACATTCTTACTGATCAAGTTTTATTTGATTTCTGAAAATAAAACTATTTTTTTAAAACCTTTAGCTTACAGCTTCTATTGCTATGTTGCTTGTTCTCTTGCATTAATAGCGAAGTCAAAGGCTACAGTAAAGATATTAAAACATCAAAAGAAACAGCTGTGCTTTTTGCTGCTGCTCTAAGGAGACACCAAATGTAAAATTACGCTATGAAAAACTTGTAAACGCTAAAAATCTTAAGTTTCATAAAAGCTATTCAAAATAAGTTTGGGTAATAAATGTTGGATTTTGTATTTATAACAATTACTTTAGACCTGTGAAGTTTGTTACATATGTATGGGAGGGGAAAGCGTTTCTGAACAGCTCAGCAGGTTATTTCAGCTGAATGTGATTTTTGAGGCATGCCTGGAGTGCACGCATTCCTAGCTGGATGAAGGCTATCATAAAGTTTCTCCATCTGGCAAATGGACTGACTTTCCTTTCAGAAAGAATCCTGGATTCATGACCTTCTAGGGGTGGGGAGTGTTGGGGCTTTTCTGTGGTGGTGTGTTGTTTTGTTGGGTTTTTTCACTTGCTACATTTCTCAAACTATTTTTTTAATGTTTTTGCTAGACTGTTTGTATATTTATTAACAAAATTGATTTTTTAAAATATTCAATTCCAGAGAGTGCTTTTTTTAAGCTTTTATCTTAAAGGATAAATCATTGCATTTCAAGATGTTTCACAAACAAGAATAAAGCAAATAAAATCTTAGTCTTCTGCAGTACAAGGTGGGAAAAAAAAAACAAACCCTCCAAAACAAAACACCCCATATTGGCTTTGGAACAGATGTGAAATTTGCACTGACAGATTGCTTCTAATAAATTTACTTCCACTGCATTAATCTGATAAGTAACATCTAGCTTTGCTTTTCATGTTTATACTTCGAGATTTTCCTAAGCAGCCTTATTTCTACAGCAGGCTGGTTAAGGTTATCTGTCAAAGAAACATCAACCTCCACTGAGAAAGACCCTGTGTCTTTCACTGAACTAAACCACTAAAATAATAATCTAAAAGTTTTGAAACTGTGTACATGTGAATATATGTATGCATGTATGTGTAAACACGTATGTAACAAAGCAGGTTTGTAATACCAGTCTAGCTAGATTATACTTTCCAATTGGTTTTGACAAGCAGAACTACAGTACTTTTCTGATTTTTTTGTACACAGACATTTTGTATTGCATTGATCTCTTGTAGTCCATGACCTCACCTTTACCTTACCGTGTTTTTGGTGGGATTAGTCTGAATCGTGTTCCATAAAGCAAAAAGCGCATTAGTTGCATTAATTCAGAAGTCCAGTCTGGACAGATTGTGGTTGGAAGCTTATCATTGTACTTCTTAGTCTATTAATTTTAATTTGAAAGGCTTAATAATATGCTTGTAGCTGCAGCTTTTCTTTGTCTTTGGTTTCTTAATTTTGAAAGTGAGGGGTGAATTTATATGGAAATAATCAGTATAGTCCCAGAAGATGCACATGATAGTCCATAGCAGGATTTGTTTCTTTATGCTAGAGTGAGTAGAACCACTATAGGCAGCAATAATGGTGAACTTGTGTGCAATATGGCTTCAAATTGCTTGTTTTACTTGGCTTGCTCCATGTCCCTTGTACAAACCCAGCGTGCAGTAAGTTAGAGGTGACGCATTGTCTTGTTAAATTGGAATTTTCAGATTTGACTGAGATCCTGTTGAGAGCACTTAGCTCAATGTTTACCTGCCCTTCTTTATGCCAGTCAAGGCAGGACGTTGAAACTAAGCATCTGCTAGTTTACATGTTAATGGGTCAGTCGGCTAGCCTTAAACACTTTATGAAGCCTTAAATATATCTTGATATTTTTGTGCTTTTTCCATCAGCTAGTGAGGACAAACTGAAAGTCAAATTATCTGGTGTTGTGTATCAAAATTGGATGTTAAAGAATCATAGTATTGTTTATGGAGTAGAATAACTCCAGAGTATTTAATTGCTATGAACATGCAAAAATTAACAATCATATCGTGGATTGCCACATAAGTATTGATCAATGCATTTTGGTACCATTAAATTTTTGTTGAAACAAAGTAGAGTTTATGAACTGTATCTGAAATCCATTTTTTAAATTATTTTTGAAATATTTAAGTGAAAAATTTGATATTTTGCTCTTATAATTAGGAAAGCACTCATTCAAATAATAGGAAATACCTTTATTTCCTCAGGGTTTGCCTGATAGGAAACAAAAAAATGTTATTTTATAGCTTGTTAGTAATGGCTTCTTTTTTTTATTTTGTCAGCTGTGAGGATTTCTCCCTTATTCTTCTATATTCAGAACCTAATTTTTCCTTTATGGAAAACAAATGGGAAGAGAAACTTGTAAATATTTATAGCAATACCAGAATGGAGTGACAGCAGAGGTGTTGACAACAAATTCTTTTAACCTTTATTTACAAATGTAATTAAGAACTGAAAAGATAACCTTAGAATAAAATCATGGGGGAGAGTCTTATGCATGCTAAAATCTGCCTTTCATTACTGCACACTTTCAGCACTCATTTACATTGTTATTTCCCGAAGTCCCTGCAACTGTTAAATTATGCAAATCAAGTTACCATAATATTCAGTGCCAAAATGTTTTATTTAATAGCAGTCATTAATTTATTTCTCTAATCGAATCCACTAGGAAATATTTAAAACAAAATGATACATTTAAAATTAGGTCCCAGTTCAGCAGAACGAAAACCTGTTGGGCCTTACAGTCATCGGTTTTTTTCAACACATACATGACAATTCAGCAGTGATGCCCCCCCTCTTTCCCTAGCTTTTACCCAGTAATTTTGCATAATGGGAGAATCAAACAACATATTTAAATGTGACATAACCATGTATTTTATAATGCAATGAGTAACTACTATTATGCTTCCACTCAAAGTAGAGAACTGTAAGGAGAAGAGTTGAAGCACACCTGAGAGAACTAGGGTAGCACCTCTGAGAGATGGTGAAGGCAATGCTAATGAGATTATAAAAGAAAAAGAGGAGAAATTTTTGCACAGCTCCGGGTCTCTGATTCACGTGGTCTTTAGAATAGAATACAAGGACATATTGGATGCTGCAATGAGGTAAATTCAAGCGGTTTCTGGATCTCCCCAGGAAAGTGATAATTTTTTTTTTTAAATCAGCAAAGGGGAGGCAGGGGAATTCCCTTTTGCTTCATCCTTCTGCCATGTGTATTTCAGATCTGCTGTTTAGAGGAGGGAAGTTTTGAGGTAAATGATTTGGTTTACCATGAGCACAAAATTATGGAGTTAGAGCTGCCCTAGGCTTTAGGAGGGCTAACTATAATTTAAAGGTTCTGTGATCTGAAAATACTACTCGAGTAATATACACAGAATTTCTTTTTGTCAGAGGAAGCGATTGCATTTGAAATCCTGAATTTTAAGTATAAAATATAAAGCTTCATATGCACATATTTATAAGCAAAACCTGGATACTGGATATATTTTCTTTCCTCTAAACCTTCACACCCCTTGCCCCATCCCAATACTCATGTGCAGCTGTGGCAGGAAATTAAGTTCAGTGCAGGGCTGGAGACTGCAATTGTCTCTCCTGTAGCTGACACATTTTTACCATGTACCACTGTAAGGAAGTTCTGGCAACCTGTTTGAAAATGCAAGTGAAATATTTTTGCAGAGACAAATAAGGTTAACTTAGTGCCATTTGAAAGCCACAGGGAGCAGAATATCCTGTTGTCTTTGAGAATGCGCAAATGAGATTCTTGCCTAATTGAAAAATAGGACATTTCTGGGTTAATTGCTGGAAATGACCAATTATCCAAACACCTCTAATAAAAGAAACACCACCACTCTTCTGCTATTGTTCTTGAAAGAAATTATCGTCTTTAGCCTGTAGCACATTCACCAGAAGACTACATGATTCTTATTATTCAGCTTTGTGAGTAACTGGTAAGATTGTTACCCAGCTGTCTATTTGCCTTTTGAAATTAGATGGAGCAACAGTTCTGATGACAGTGTATTGCCTCAAACCTGTCAGTGTCCATCTTAGTGACAAGTTACAGGTCCTTAAGCCCATGAAGCGATGTGAAAAAGTAGGTAGGTGGCCATCACCTCATATTTTCCCATCTTCCTGCTATGCAATTTAATCCAGCCCTAAGCAGGTTAATTCCTTCCATGTTCACTTTTCCTTCTCAGCTTCGCTGCTAGAAATGTTGCTGTAGGAAGCAGAGGACCTAAAGGAGTGGAGAACCTGACCATTGTTCATATGGGGCAAAGGGCAGAGGACCTAAAGGAGTGGAGAACCTGACCATTGTTCATATGGGGCAAAGGGCAAAACAAGGCTGCCCTGGTCTCATCATGCTTCCTCTCTCCCCCTCCCCAGCCCCTCTTCTCTGGGTAGGCTCCAGGAAGATCTGGCAATGAGGAAGAATATTCCTGCCTTTAATCTTAAAAGCAATCTATAAGTGTTTATATACTTTATATACTTATTTTATATCTGTTTTCATGCACCCCCAACATAACGTGATGGGCTGTATGTGTCTTTTAGCCTAGTTAATGGTGCTTACCTCAGGTCACTTTGACTCTTTATAAGTAAAATATCGGGACTTAAAAGACATTAGAAGATTAAGTAGGTCTTTTGGAGAATTCTGCTTATATTCCTTTGATTCGAAAACTAGGAAGTTCTTAATGCTGATTAAACACTTATTTTCATGCTCAGGACAGGTTTTTTAATAATTATTTTCTGAATCAATAACAAAGTCAAAACAAGAACAGCACATAGAAAAAAGATACTAACATTAGCTAAAACAATGTAAACTGCCTTTGACTGATCTCCCCATATATAGACATTGTATTGTGAGAGAATTAAATACTCTATTTATTATAAACTAAAATAAACAAAAGCAGCAAGCAAAACTGGTGACTATCTCCTCTTTTTTCCTTCCTCTTGACTTTGTTCTTGGCAGATTTCCCATCTGTAATTATATATTCCTACATTCCCAAGATATAAAGCTCTCTGCTGAATCTCAATGACAAGGAAAAGTCTCAGCAGGTTTGTTCTTTAGTGATCTGACCTTTCCTCTGCCAACTTGTTTACTTACAAACAGTTCTGCATCTTTCATTCAACCTGCAGTTTACTGAAAAGCAAGAAGCAAAACTTGGGAGTCTGCCTCTCTACTTCTGTGGTGTGTAATTTCTGTTGCAGAATAATAGTTTGGAAGATTAAAGGGATATTTTTTTTCTTTTTTGGGAGCTCAGGGTCTTGTGCTTGGAATTTTGTAGCCACTTTTAGCTATTTTGAAATGCTGTTTGCCTCACTGCAGTGTCAGATATTAATCGGATCAAATAGAGGCAACCAGCTGCTAACACTTCAACTCCTGTCGCTTCTATGTAGAGATAAAATGCAGTAGGTAAAATGCCAGCTCATCAGTCCTAGGCTTTTTCCGGTTTTCTGGTTGAATTTCTTGAGGGTGATTCAGAAATACTTTTACGAAGTCACCAGTGTGAGAGAAGCCACTTGTGAGGGAAATGTGGCTGTGGGCTTGAGGAACAAGGGAAGCCTCTGTCAAAGCTTTTGGTGACTTGCCTGTCAGCCTAAGCCTCACTTTCAGGAATAATGGCTTTCATCTAGGTCCCCCTTCCCCCTCACCATGTTTTTATTGGTCGCCAGTGACTAGACTCAGCTAAACTGAATCTGCGTAATCTACCTACCTCTAGCACTTCGTGTGAGCATACATAATTTTCTATTGGTTTTGCTGGTCATGGAAAATGTGTAGGTATCGGGGGTTTTTTAATCATAACATGGAGGGGACTGAACTGGTACATAGAAGTGGTTTTTTATATCTAATAAAAGTTCCTTAGCTGAAGACTGTCCAAAGCTCAGAAAGCGCATCTCCTTTTATTACAATGTTTATTCTTGTCATGTATCATAGTGTGTCTTATAAAACAGACTTGACTTTTCTTTCCCTCCTTCTCCTTGCAGGATTTGGTTGTACAGATGAGTATTTTTTTTAAGGTAATAGGACACTGACTTAGTGTTTAAACAGAGAAATGTTTGCGTAAACTACCTACCACTTTGGTCGTCTTTTGTAGCTGTCCCTAGGCTTCCTCTCCCCCAGATTTTCCTCTAGAAGAGCCTCTCTCTGCTCATAGCTTGGGGACCTGCTCATTGCCTGGCAAGTGCTGGGCTTTCTGAGGGTGCCTGGGGTAGCAAGGTGGGCTCCTCTACCAGCACTCAGTGAAGACAGCTGGTAGTGAAGATTTTTTCAGGAGTTCAGAAATTACTTCCCTGATCATCTGCTGCACCTGTTACAAATTAGCATTGTCTACAAATAATGTGTTGGTTACTCATGAAAGCCCAGATTCTTGAAGTTATTTATATGACCAACTTCTGTGGTTTTCAGTATGGAAAACTTGAATAAATTTTGTGGAAGATTGTAAGTGACTTCACGAACATCTACAACCAGTTTGCACTCATCTTCATTTCCTTGATAGCCATCTGCTGTGCTGCTGCAGAGTCTTACATGAAGAAAGTGGATAAGGGAGCTTAAAGTGTATTTGCAGATTGGTTGCTTTTAAGTTATTTCCATCAAGAAGATGGTGGCTAAGAGATTCCTTTTTATTTTTTTAAGCATGTGGTACAAAGCACCTGTAGGTGTGCAAATGAAAACTAATACTTACTTTTTTTACTGTGCATTTTTACTGGCAACTTTTACTGGTTTGTATCCTACTTTTATTGATCTTCATTAGAGATGTTTTGTGTATGTACTTCTCCTGGATTTATTTTTACCAAGATATGATTAATTTGCATGGGACAAGTAGTAAATTACTTAAATGTCCCTGCTTATCTGCAAAGATTGTTGTTCAAACAGTACAAAGGATCAACATTAGCGGTGTTTAGTGCCCTTTAATGACACCAGTTTCAAGTGCCAACTTTTGTTAATAGTCTTTGGAGCTATCCACCTGAGATTTCAAAGTGGTTCACTACTTTTACATTTCATCAAGTACATAATTATATTGCTGCTATTCAAAGAAATCTATGTAAATGAAATATACTCTATAGTTCCTTCTCCTGATAGAACTAAAATTGCAAATTTATAAGATTTTTTTTTAAGAGCAGGCTGAAATCTTGTGTAACTTGATGAGACAATCAGTGTGAAAAGAACGCTGACTAAAAAGAACTAAGATAGCTAACCATCCTTATTCTGAGTGAGTTAGTGACAGTGCTGGTACAGCTTATACTCTCTTTCAGGCAGAAATTTCATCTGCTAGGTATCTGTTTGTCTTGGTCATATGACTTAGAATAAATCTTTCTTGAAACTATGCTACACCTTCTGATTTCTGTGAAGGAAAGATTCAGTCCTAAAAAAGCTTCTTGTGAATGCATTTGCTGGATGAGGCTGAAGCCTGACTATTGGACTAGGTTTTGCCTGCCACAGGAGTGTGCTTAAAAAAAAAAAAGGGGGGGGAGAACTTGTATATTTGTAGGATGCAAATGTACAGGATTGTCGGCTCTTTTTTCTAACAAATTAAATTTGTTTGTTTTCCAAGTTTTAATTATTAATAAAGTAATAGATCTGTATTTTTAATAGAGTGAACCTATGTAGAGTTAGGGAATTGATTTGAAATTAAATATGTCTTTGAATGTTAATGAGCAATGCAAGTAATCTGAAGACCATTAAGAATACGTGGTATAAGTAAAATGTATGTCCTCTCTAATTATATAGAGAATTTGATTGGAGAAGGGATCAAAGTCCTAATTCTAGCCTTAGCAGCCTGCATGAGATTTCTGACCATGGAAGATAGCAGAGCCCTCTCCAACCTGAATGTGAACAAATGAATGATACTGGCAAACAGTAATACAATAGACTGAAGAGGCTAGAAAACATGTGATGCTAATGCTTTGAATATTGCTTCACAGGAGTTCTGGAAACTGCTCGGCAGGTTTATACACCTAAGCAAAATGCTCTGACCAACAGAAACGCAACAGCTAGAATGAATATGTATCTGTTTACATTTTGAGTTGTGTGGAAGTTGTGTAAAAGCTGTGTATCCTTTCAGCCTGTCTTCTACCTAGCTAGTCAAGGAAAGAAAATGCCCATTTGCTGAGATTCTTCCTATTCTGTGTTTTAAGTATCATAAACCCCTCGAACTTTTAGTATTCCTTTGTAGTAAACGTTTTTCAAAAGAAGGTCAAACATAAAAAGAGCATAGCATTTTCACAGTAAGGTATATATTATGTAATATGCTCAAAACTATACTTTCTTTTCTGAGTCAAAGATGTTGGCCTTTAGTCAGCTACATCATTGCTGCTAATAGGCACTACCAGAAAACTGGTAACAAAACTCACCTCCATTGAATGTATTTACTCATCAGGTGCGTATCACTGAAAATGAGGTTATATTCATACTTCACTCAGAAATCTAGCAAAATGATCTTTGTATGCTTTAGTCCTGCAAATTGAACTGATAGCTGACTTAATCTTCTCTGACAGACATCTATTTACGTTTGTCACAGAGAAATGCATTGCACATTTACAAAGCCACTGGAATGTGTTGCAAAAGATAAAAAAAATATTGTTTAGAAAAAATTCATCTGTCATTGACATGGATGACATTTTGTTGTGATGAATGTATACTTGTATAAGGAATGGGACATCCTGATGCTATTGCACATACATGCTTGCACATACTGTTGTGCTCTCTTCTAAAAAGCAGGTCTGTTGCAGATAAATATCTTACTTTTGCCAAAGTGTGCTTTAGAATGCCACAGGTACTTGATGCTCTAGCAATCCCCATGACAACCTGAGAATCTGTTACATGGTGCAGAACTGTCCCTGGAAACAGCAGTAGATCCTAAAAAACACATGGACGATTTCTTAGGGTCGACTAGTGGCCACGGTAGCAGGATCCCAATTACCATATATTTTGCCATGTTGGTGTGCCCCCGGCACTTTGTTGGACTCTGTATGTTGATGAAGTGGGATGCCTTTGGTATTACTTTGCCTCCTATGTGGCCATGGTGGCTGCTCTGGTATTAAATGTCTGCTAACATACATGTCTTATGGAGGTGTTTGTTTAACTGTGCAACATGAGCTTTCCCATCAGCTATTCACCATCTCCTCTAAAGGAAAGTAGTAGGTTATGTAGCACGTAGCCAGCCTTGCTTCCTTTGGGGTAAGGAAAGTTAAGAGGAGTAGAGCTTGAAACAGCAAAATTTGTGATACCAAACAGAAATGAAGTGGAAATACCAGATTTGTTTTCCACTTTAAAGTCTGGTTGAAGTTTGTTCTATTAGATATCTCTCAATTATCTTGCTCAAAAAGGAAAAAAAAAGTAGGCAAGTTTATTCTCAGATCTTATTTTGTTTTGTAATATCTTGGGCTGGCCTCTTAAAATACCATATTTTCTTGTGTATTTATTTATAAAAGTATGGTATATTAAATTAAGCTTAATGTTTTACTTTGCTTGTTAAAGACAATAATGCACTGAACGTCTCTGAAGTGCAAGCCTCTACTTTTGAAGGCCTCTCCCTGATTAACCTACTTGCCTTCATATTTAGAATAATCACATCATGTAATTTTAAATAAAGTGAAGCTATAAGGAATGATGTAATATTCTATAACAGAATAATCTGTTTTGGAGCTGATAAAATATCAAATTCTAACCTGATATGGAAATATAGAAAACTGTTGTAAGTGTTTAAAAATAATTTGTTCTTTGAGAGCAGCAACATGTTTTCAGTGCTCCGAATTGTAATGTTTGATCATGGGAAAAGAAAAGAATATTTGTGGAAGATCAAACAAGATCAAGTACAGGGTAGATTTTACAGTTCACAAAGTCTGAGCCTTTTCTTCTAAAATTCATCTGACACCTGTAGCTTCATCTGTGGGGGGTTGGTGATTTTCAGTAGAACAGAATTTTGTTCTATATAACATTCAGTGAATTGACTGTACATAGTCAGTTATTATGATTTCATCAATAGGGAATCCATTGTCTGTGATGGCAGAACAGGAATACTTTAAATGATAGTCAAATCTATATATTGATATATATCTCTCTCGATATAGAATATATCTAATATATCTATATATCTATCTATATCTATCTATTAGTAATAATCAAGTTTATCAAATACATTAGAACCTGATCTTTAAAGGTTATTTCGCTTCAATACCATTTGGAATATTAAATTTGAACAGTGTTACAGTCAATACCACCCATGGCCAGATAACTGTCTAGTCTGCATACAGCAGATCAATGGCACAGTACTTGCACACACTCAAGAAGAATTTCTGTAAGTGTATGTGCATGTATATAAATGTTTGGCAGCTTAACATGTACCAGGTGAAATTTAACAAAACCCAAAAAAGAACAAAACTCACCATGGTTTGTGTCAGTTGCTGTACATGCCAAATAGAATAGAATTTGCCTCGCTTAAACATCAGTGAGTAACATGATAATCTTTCAGCATTCCAGTATATCTTCTCCTGGGGAAAAAAATGTTTGTGTTAACTAAAAACAAATAATAGTAAAATCAAGCATGTATTTCTGTTCCAGGTGGCATTTTAAGTAGCAGACTCCTGTTCTGTGGCAGTTGGCTCAAGTAAGGGGGCATTCCTTTTGGACGGGCGGAGGAAATACTCCCCCGCATGCTGCAAAAGCACAAGCAGAGCTGCCCTTCAGTGACCCTGCCACTCATCCTGGCCTTTGTATATGCCTCCCTCAAAGCATGGGCATCATGACAGATCCTCAGCTCCTCCAGTTCCCTGGTCTGTCTTAAACTCTGCAAACATTTTTACACGTATCTGAATCCAGAGAGAAACCTTGTGTCAAGTACTTGATGTGAATGTAGCATGTGGCTTCTTCAGTTCATGCTGCCCAGCCTTCCTCTGAATTGCTGATAAAGCTGCTTTTGCAGCTGGAAAATAGGGATGTAGAGTTTGCTGCTACCTGCTTGTTTGTTTTTCTTCAACTGTGTTCTTCAGCTATCAGTCAGTGTAGTTAAAATGAGTTGCCTGTTCAGCCACATCACCACTGTATTGTTTATACTCTTCTGTTTGCAGTCTGGCTTCTTCTAATTTCACTACTATTCATATTGTTATCATTACATGTGTCAACCTGTTTCCTTATCAATGGGAATAAAATGGCAGAAAGCAACTCTTTTTTTCAAATGGCTTCCAACTAAACCAAGTGCAAGACTAAAAATTCTAGCAAGCTGAACACTCAACATATGCACTTCAAAACATTTTTACTTTCTTTCTGTTTTGCATTGCACAGGCCTGCTCCTTCAAAATTACTGTTACCCTGTGTTTCAAACACCTGATCAGATCCCCCCAAAATCATGGCTGGCTCCACTATGGATGCAGTCTGTGTACTTCCCTGAGAACAGGAACCATGGATGGTTCTTCCAAAGCTTTTTAAATTGTGGAAGAGGCTGACAAAGGTCTGGGGAAAAGCATGGCAGAACTGGATTCATAAGTGTGAGGAAGTAACATAGTCTAGTACCTGTTCTATAATAATTATGTTTTCTTAAATTACATGCTACAGGGAACTTGATTCCTTGCTGCGTGTCCCATATCAGTTTGGGCCACTACATGTAGCTGCTCTTTTCTTTTTAAACTTGTGTGGCATGTCTTAAAACTGTATATAAAATACGATATGGAGATTGTATCAATGGCATTTCTATATATGGGATTTCTGGTTTCCTCTCCTTACTTTGATGTCAGGGTTTTGACAACTGCCCTTTACTTGCGTGCCTACCTGCTGCAGTTGGGGGCCCAGCTTCTATGCCATATTCTATCTTTAAAGATATGTTATTTTTCCTTTGACATTTTTTTTCTCTTTATTTTTTTACCCTCAAAGGATTTTGTGTTTTCATACTGTTTTTCTTATATTCTGGTTTTTGTACTAATAGAAATTAGTCCATCCAGGTTCAGTACTTACGGCTTTTTTGGTTCTGTAGTTTTCCATCTTTCCTGTTGTTCACAAGGTTTGCATAGACATGCTGCACTTTACAGACATTACACTCTAGTCTGGCATTTCATTGTATAATCAATTGTAATCAAAATTGCTTCAGATGATTTAGCAAGCAACATTGAATGCAACTGCTAAGTATAGGAAGTATGGAAGTAGATCCTGATTTAGAGCCTGTTCTTAGGTCTTGAAGCATAAAACTAACAGTGCTAAGATGGTAATGTGGAGACAACTATATGTTATCTGAGGCTGGCATGGTGGAAGCCTAAATTACACTATCACTGTACTGTAGCCTTCACATGTAACAAACACTGCTTGGCATAAGCAGAGCACAGAGAGAAATAAAATCGGCTCTGTCAAAAGTGAATTCACAGATGCATCTGAAGATGGACAGTGTATTTGTACAGTTCTGTTCCTGATGGTTTCCTTGTTCTAAAATAGTACAGTATTGCTAAGGATTTTAAGATGGAAAGGGTTGTTTTGCTTCAAATTAAAATTGAGTCAGGGGACTGAAATTTTCTTATTTTTATTCTATTCTTTTCCATAGCAATAAAATACAAATACTAGATAAGTCTTTAAATGCATAATAAAATGCTGCTGTGAATAATATGCTGTTCAGAGGATGCAGGTGTAATTTACTTGTGTATCATCTTGAAAAAGATTGTGTTTTAAATTTTAATGGAAATATATTTTTGAACCTCAGTCTGAAGAACCTGTATACAGATATTAGGATATAAAGAGAAAAGTTCTGATTCCAGTTTTAAAACAAACTTTTCTTTTTAAGATATAAATTACTTGATTTCTATAAATCTTAGTGTTACTATATGTTAAAAAAATAATTAGGAAATCATGTTTTGACGTGTCTATGAAAAGCTAGGATATTGATGGTGTAATAAAAGGATGTTATCCTTGGGGAAAACTGTTTGAGATGGCTTATTCTAGCAAATGGTTAATTTCTGAAGTATTTGGGAAAAGTGAATGGAAATACTGAAAGGAGCAGGAAAAGGAAAGGAGCCTTCACCTTGAGGAAGGAAACCTGAATTGGAACTCTGAAGCTAAGAAAATCTCACTCCTGGTTTCTACTCGTACGTAACCGGTATTTCAGTTTCTTGGTCTACTGTCCAAAGAAAGCCTTGTTCATAGTTTTCAACTCAACTGGTAAGAGCATGTGGTACATATGCTAGGGTGTTTGAGTGGGTTTATAGACAAATAAACAACTGGGATAAGTGGAGAAGGTGAAGTACTTGGGATAGATGGGCTTGATGGCTATTACTTTGAAAAGCTAAGATTGGGGAGAAAGTGTTTCCCCCAGAAGAGGGAAATAATTCCTGTTGAAGATGCCAAGGAAAAGAAAGCTAATGGGGGTAAGTATGACTGTGTTTCCTGGTGCAGAATGATGAAGAGAAATATACTTGCAGGCTGTGGTTGAAGAGGTTAGATATGATTTTTACTTCTGCAGGTGGTTGTAAGCCTTATTCATTAGCTTTCTCTAACACCATCTCTGTATTTAATTTACAAAATTTGAAATTTAGCACTGACTTCAGTGGTGCTAGCATTGATTTGCAGCAATTTCAGACAAATACAGCTTAAATGGGTTTCTAACACAAGCTAACTTGTTGTTCTATTGATGTGTTAATTAAGAGCTTAATTAAGTGTTGGTATACTATGACAATATTGTGTGATGTGGCAGCACCCCCAAACTGTTCTTGAAGAGTTATGTGTTTAAAGAAAAGGGTGGGGGGTGTTGCAGGTGGGATGTTCATTTCCACTAAAATGGTAATAATAGTTTTTAAAATCAAACATATTTTCTTTTGCCCTGAAAAGATACAGCTTCAGATTTATTCTTTTACTGTGCTTAACATTTTGATTTAGTAATCTAATTCTGAATTTTTTTCTGTTAATATATTTTTTAGTTATATTTATTTATTGGCCTTTTCATTCCCTTTGCAGTAAGTTAGCAATTTAATGGATTTTAATTTTTTTTTAAGTCTTTTAGAAACTGGAGGTTAGCATGGCTTCATATAGAAATGTCCAGGTACCAAATTCAGCACCCTCCTGGTGAGCAGCACAGAAGGCAGAAGTCTTCCCCAGGAGCATTTCATTTGCCTATGAAGACAGTGTCTTTTCAATTGAAGGAAATTAAAATTAAAAAATCAAAAGGCATTCAGCAGCCTTTTGGTGATAAATTGTCTCGTTGCAGTCAGACAACACTTCTTCCAAAGACAAAGGCATTGGTAAAATATTTAAACTGAAAGATGTAGCTTGCAAAGGAATTTTGAGCTTCTAATTGTGAGGTTGCCAAGACAATTATGGTTTTTTTAACTTGAGTGATCTGAAGGTGAGGAATAAGGATCTTATGGAGTACATTAGTGAGTTAAGCCAGAGTCAGAAGCCGCTGATGCTGTTGTTTCACTTGTGGTGGAAAATGTAGAAGTTGCAGTGTCGAGAGGTTTTTTTAATAGCTGAGTGGTATAACGTGTGCCTGGGCAATAGTACATTAGTTACTGGTGAACAAAGTTAGAGAGGGTGATGTGGTAACAAAGAATTATGTTTTAAAATGTCCAATTGTTACCCTTGGACCTTTTATTTTATTTTTTTATGTCTTTCCAATGTTATTTCTGTCCACACAGTGTAATGGTGGGAGCATTGGTATGGAAAGACACAGCTGCCCTCTGAAGCTATTTACAGACACCGCAGTCTCAGTAGTGGCTCTATACACTTCTACAACTGACACATCCGAACAGGTGGTACAAACACTGGCTGTCTCAGGAGAAGGAAAAAAAACCCCATGCTCTTGTAAAAAAGATAATAGTATATCTGTATAGTATTTTTGATTCCGTAATTACCTACTAATGCTGTGAACTATAATTATTTAACCCGTCCCCATTTTACAATTTGACAACACTGCTGCATAAGCCTAGAGTTATAACAGTGGATAATTTCAGGCTTCAAAGCTCCCAGCGTAGATGTGTCCAGAAGTCCATTCTGTACCCTGAACTCTATGTGGTTTTTCAATTACTACACAGAAAGGTCATGATTTCCAACCCTATTTCTTTTGCTCTCCCC
Source organism: Gavia stellata (assembly GCF_030936135.1). Classification (NCBI taxonomy): domain Eukaryota; kingdom Metazoa; phylum Chordata; class Aves; order Gaviiformes; family Gaviidae; genus Gavia; species Gavia stellata. The sequence continues at coordinate 40,169,463 of NC_082595.1, forward strand.
TAGCTTTTCCAACCTCCGATTTATTATAGTAGAGAGTGAGATAAGAGCCAGTAAGTTAAAGTGTGTATGTTTTGATGGGGGATGGGATGAGAGGAAAGGCTACAAATCCTTTTAGTAAAACAGAATGCTCTCTTGGTGGCTGCTTTGCTGGGGTTTATTAGTTCACCTGCCTTCAAACGAGTCCTGCAGGTGCTTTGACAAATGGATTGAGAGATTGCCTAGTAAGTTCCTCTGCTTCTTGTAAGTACTTCTGTGTCCTATGTAGATGATTTGTAACTTCCTACGCCAAGATGATGTTGTAAATCACACCAGAGACCGGTATGCCTTCCAAAGCCACAGTGTGGCTTGGAAGGGAAAAGGAATGAAAGCTGAAGAAAGATGCTGACAGAAAAAGTATTAATAGGATTTCAACATCGTAGTTTTCTAAATCTATACCGAGGAAAGAGATGTCTCTTTCCCTTGCTAGTTATTCCCACTCATGGCAATATGTGCTGCTTGCACCTGGAGTTATAAGGCTAGTTCTCTCTTCTTCCATGTACCAGGGGCCTAATTTGCATATCCTCCTCATAAGTCTCATTTCTGTTGTGGCTTCTCCCTGTGCTACTTTTGTTCCTGAAGTGATACTTCAGACTCCTGAGTTTGGCTCGTCCCAACACCATCTGCCTCGAAAGAGAAGTTTAGACTTGACACAGGAACTTGAATTACTCACAACTCCTGTTGACATGGTAACATATTTGATCTCTCCCAATATTTAGAGAAAAGATGAAAGCTGTGGGTGTTTCTGATGCATGAAGAAAGTGGGGAGATCATGTTTAAAAAAACCCAATGCAAACAATTAGACATGTAATAATCAATTTCATTTCACCCTGAATATGCTTTAAAAGCATTTAATTAATCTTATATGCAGCTCTGAGATAGGCAAGTGTGATATTTGTACGTGTGATATTTGTACGTTACGTCCCCCCTTCTTTCCTCTGTGAAGTTAAGTGTCATTTCTAAGGCTTAGTCTTAGGAGCTGGAAATTCCAGAGTCCCCTGTTTCAATCCCCTCCCTGTTTATAAAGAGCTTTTTAGTTTTCTGTAAGATCCTGCAGGTTGATATTCAGGGCAGCACCCATAGGTGAAGGACATCTTGGTTGTACATAAACTAAAATGACTTGTAATTTTTTTTCATACTTCCAGAGCATGCTTAAGTCAAATGCAAGATACCTGGCTCCATACTGGAATAACTGGGTAGAATTTAATTTGCTGTGATCTAGTAACACCTGACTGATTCTTTTTCTTTGTGGGAACAACTTGTTAGGAATCTGATGGGTCGCATTTGTTTGGGTGGAGGAAGAACTGTTTTATAGAACAGGTGTTTAGTTTTAATCAATTCTGAAAATGTTTCCTTCTCTATGTAAAGTATTCCCATGCCTATATATTTGTATGTATGTATTAAGGCTGGAAATAGTACTGCCATAACTCACTATGTGAACTTCTTTGTAGCTATCCTTATCTTATTTCTTCTGAAGTGTTTACTATCAAAGCTGGTCTCAACATTTTAAGATTGACCAATTAAATTATATCCAAAATGAATAGCATTTAAACGTTAAAGATTCTAAAAGTATGATTTTCAAGTTGTAAACATCTCTTGCAAATTCTTTTGGTACTTTGTGTCTGGATTTCATCTAACATTCTGTGGGGTTTTTCTATAGTAATGCTTGATTCTGAAGTCAAACTGAAGAGAGAGATTATTTCTGAGAGAAAGAGAACATAAGAAAGTTCACTAAAATCTCAGATTGTTTTGTAATTGAGTAGGTTTTGGTGTCCTTTTTCTTATTTATGCAAATAGATGGTGTGGCAGGGGAAGGGGCTTTCTGTTTGTTTCCTTCCTAGAGGGTTAGCCTGTACCCTGGCTGGCCCTTGGTAATTTCTGTTACAATTTTGGATCTGTATCTTTTTATCACCTATTAATTTCAGAAAAACTAGGAGTTTTCAGCAATTTTTTACCTGCAGTTACTCTTCCCTATTGGTACAGGAGGATAATTTTTGATCCCACTTGGAAAGTATAGGTCCCTCTTAAGCAGCTGTATTTTCCTCTGTGTCTTCCAGCTAGGGAAAAAGAGTTTTCCGGTAGGTCTGACATTTCTCCTATTTGTTTTGTACCTTAAGTCTTAAGCTGTGGCTAAAATGTGCTAGTGCGCTAAGGTTCCTTGTTTTCAAAAATGTTGGTGTCACTTCTTAAAATTCATGATGGAGAGAAATTAGGAAAGATTGGTAAGTTTTTAGAAATGCTATTTTACCTGCTGGGAGGGTTACAGTGGTTCAGACAATGTAAGCAATGAATGCAGTCCCAGGCAACCTGCAGGTTAACAATGACCTTTGATTGACCATGGAAGCCCAGGAAGTCTTAATAACTGACTCCATACAGAGACAACTTGTAGCTCACTGTAGCTGGTAGTAACTGAGGACCATTACAGTCTGCTGGGTATTTGGAGGCTTGTATAAAATAAGGCGGCTCTTTCAAGCTAAACTTGAGTAGACAGGTACCTTTATCTCTATAGATGCTTTTATTGTCAAAGGCACAACTCAGCCAGGATTGATGTAAATTGTCTTCATGTTAAGATCATAAATAAGGGCATACTTCATTCTTTGGCCAAACCAAATATTTCATTATTTTTTTTGTTTTACTTTGTTTCAAATTAGGAATATAAGAGGAGAACCGATACAAGTATGAGTTCCAGAAAAATATTTCAAACAGTAGGTATAGACATCTGACTTGATCAGCATTCATTAATGAAAGACAGAAGGGCCTTTCAGTCTGGAATTTCAAATTATTGACTAGATTTTGTATTTAATTTGCTGAGTGTCAGGAAAATCTCTAATATATTTTAATTTTAAAGGGAAATTTCAAATGTCACTGCAGGCCAAATATAGAACTAGCACTAATAAGAGTTCTTTCTTTGTACACATATGCATACATACTTCCAGTGTTCTTTCTTTTTTTTCTCTTATGCAGTGTTTGCTAAAGAATGGACTATGTTCTGTTTTCTGATGATTACCACGCAGTGGGATACCTGGGCTCTGGGGGCTTCCTTAGATTACCTTTTTTTCCCTCTTGTGTGAAACTGAGCTAATAAGATTGTCTTTGTGCAAGAGACGAAAAAATGTTCACTATTTCAATTTATCAGTGTTTTCTTTTCTACAAGCTTGGGAGGTGACAGAATTTACTAATAAGAATAGTGTCTTTTTCTGCAGCATTTGTTAAGGGAATAAAGACAAGAAAAATAGAGTCATAATTCTGAAAAGACATATGGTGGAGTGCTGCTTACCTTTCTTGATGATCCTTCTTCAGCACTCTAACAGTGAAAATCTGAAAGCACAAACCCAGTCATTTCACTATGTAAATCAGTATATAATTTTATGGAGAAATTTCTAGATATTTTGAACAATCTAAGCTTTTTTACAAATACTAACTAAAACTGTTTCCCATTAAAAGAAATTGTTTTCTAGTGTGTACTTACATCCATTTAACTTAAACTTTTATTATCTTTTTATTTAACTCTTCGCTGTATGCACTGTCTCTTCCTATGCGGAAGAAAAAGTGTTCTGTTAGATCATCCATCTAATTATCCTCCTGTATCAATAGGGAAGAGGAACTGTAGGTAAAAAATTGCTGAAAACTCCTAGTTTTTCTGAAATTAATAGGTGATAAAAAGATACAGATCCAAAATTGTAACAGAAATTACCAAGGGCCAGTCCATCTGCGGGGCTGCCTAGGGCGAGACAGTCTGCCCCACGTATCACAACCACCTCTACCAAGACAAAAAGGAGGGTAATTGTTGTAGGCAATTCCCTCCTGAGGGGAACAGAGGGCCCAATATGCCGGCCTGACCCAACCCACAGGGAAGTCTGCTGCCTCCCTGGGGCCCGGGTGAGAGAGGTCATGAGGAAAATCCCCAGTCTGGTACAGCCTACCGATTACTACCCACTATTGGTTTTACAGGTTGGCAGTGATGAGATTGGGCGAAGAAGCCTGAAAGGGATCAAGAAGGACTTTAAGGCACTGGGGAGACCGATTGAGGGATCGGGAGCACAGGTGGTGTTTTCTGCAATCCCTTCAGTGGCGGGGAGGAATGCTGATAGGAATAGGAAAGAGAACATGGTCAACGCGTGGCTCAGAGACTAGTGCCATTGGAAGAATTTTGGATTCTTTGACCATGGGGTGGTCTACACGGCACCGGGCCTGCTGAGCGCAGATGGTGTTCAGCTATCCTCAAGGGGGAAAAGGACCCTTGCTCCTAAGTTGGCAAACCTCATCAAGAGGGCTTTAAACTAGATTTGAAGGGGGAAGGGGATGAAGCCAGGGTACCTAGAGATGAGCCTAGGGGTGGCGTGCCACTGTCAGGGGCAAGATCGATAGCCCAGCTCAAGTGCATCTATTCCAATGCACGCAGCATGGGCAGCAAACAGGAGGAGCTGGAAGCCATCATGCAGCAGGACAGCTATGACGTGGTCGCCATCACAGAAACATGGTGGGACGACTCGCATGACTGGAGTGCTGCGATGGATGGCTATAAGCTCTTCAGGAGGGATAGGCAAGGAAGGAGAGGCGGTGGGGTGGCTCTGTATGTCAAGGAGTGCTTTGATTGTATAGAGCTCGATGATTGTGATGACAGGGTTGAATGCTTATGGGTAAGGATGAGGGGGAAGGCCAACAAGGCGGATATCCTCCTGGGGGTCTGTTATAGACCACCCAACCAGGGCGTAGAAGCCGATGAAGCGTTCTACAAGCGACTGGCAGAAGTCTCACAGTCGCAAGCCCTTGTTCTTGTGGGGGCCTTCAACTTACCGGATGTCTGCTGGAAGTATAACACAGCCGAGAGGAAACAGTCCCGGAGGTTCCTGGAGTGTGTGGAAGATAACTTCCTGATGCAGCTGGTAAGCGAGCCTACCAGGGGAGGTGCCCTGCTTGACCTGCTGTTTACGAACAGTGAGGGTCTGGTGGGAGAAGTGAAGGTCGGAGGCCGTCTTGGGCTTAGCAACCATGAAATGATAGAATTCTCAATTTTTAGCCAAGTAAGGAGGTGGGTGAGCAATACCGCTACCATGGACTTCCAGAGGGCAGACTTTGGCTTGTTCAGGACACTGGTTGAGAGGGTCCCCTGGGAGACGGTCCTGAAGGGCAAAGGGGCCCAGGAAGGCTGGATGTTCTTCAAGAAGGAAATCTTGAAGGCGCAGGAGCAGGCAGTCCCCATGTGCCGTAAGAAGAGCCGGCGGGGAAGATGACCGGCCTGGCTGAACAAGGAGCTTTTGCTGAGACTTGGGGAAAAAAAGAGACTTTATCAGCTTTGGAAGAAGGGGCAGGCAAGTGAAGAAGAATACAAGGACCTTGTTAGGTCATGCAGAGAGGGAATTAGAAAGGCAAAAGCCCAGCTAGAGCTCAATCTGGCCATGGTCGTGAGGGACAACAAAAAATGCTTCTATAAATACATTAACAACAAAAAGAGAGCCAAGGAGAATCTCCATCCTTTACTGGATGCGGCGGGGAACATTGTCACGAAGGATGAGGAAAAGGCTGAGGTACTTAATGCCTTCTTTGCCTCAGTCTTTAATAGGCAGACCAGGTATCCTCAGGGTATCCATCTCCCTGAGCTGGAAGACAGGGATTGAGAGCAAAATAGCCTCCCCACAATCCAGGAGGAAGCAGTTAACGACCTGCTATGCCACCTGGACACTCACAAGTCTATGGGGCCTGATGGCATCCACCCAAGAGTACTGAGGGAGCTGGCGGAGGAGCTTGCCAAGCTGCTCTCCATCATTTATCAACAGTCCTGGTTAACGGGGGAGGTCCCGGACGACTGGAGGCTTGCTGATGTGACGCCCATCTACAAGAAGGGCCGGAAGGAGCATCCGGGGAACTGCAGGCCTCTCAGCCTGACCTCGGTGCCGGGGAAGGTTATGGAGAGGCTCATCTTGAGGGCGCTCACAAGGCATGTGCAGGATACCCAAGGGATCAGGCCCAGTCATTACAGGTTCATGAGAGGCAGGTCCTGCTTGACCAACCTGATCTCCTTCTATGACCAGGTGACTGCCTAGTGGATGAGGGAAAGGCTGTGGGTGTTGTCTGCCTGGACTTCAGCAAAGCCTTTGACACTGTCTCCCACAGTATTCTCCTAAAGAAGCTGGCGACTCGTGGATTAGACTTGTGCACTCTTCGCTGGGTAAAAAACTGGCTGGATGGCCAACCCCAGAGAGTAGTGGCGAATGGAGTGAAATGCAGTTGGTGGCCGGTCAAAAGCAGAGTCCCCCAGGGCTCAGTTTTGGGGCTGGTCTTGTTTAATATCTTTATCGATGACCTGGATGAGGGGACTGAGTGCACCCTCAGCAAGTTTGCAGATGGCACCAAGTTGGGCGGGAGTGTTGATCTGCTTGAGGGTAGGAAGGCTCTGCAGGGGGATCTGGACAGGCTGGATCGATGGGCCCAGGCCAATTGTATGAGGTTCAACAAGGCCAAGTGCCGGGTCCTGCACTTTGGCCACAACAACCCCATGCAACGCTACAGGCTTGGGGACGAGTGGCTGGAAGGCTGCTCAGCAGAAAAGGACCTGGGGGTGTTGATTGACAGCCGGCTGAAGATGAGCCAGCAGTGTGCCCAGGTGGCCAAGAAGGCCAATGGCATCCTGGCCTGTGTCAGAAATAGTGTGGCCAGCAGGAGTAGGGAGGTGATCGTGCCCCTGTACTCGGCTCTGGTGAGGCCGCACCTCAAATCCTGTGTTCAGTTTTGGGCCCCTCACTACAAGAAGGACATTGAGGTGCTGGAGCGTGTCCAGAGAAGGGCAACGAAGCTGGTGAGGGGTCTGGAGCACAAGTCTTATGAGGAGTGGCTGAGGGAACTGGGGTTGTTCAGCCTGGAGAAGAGGAGGCTGAGGGGAGACTTTATCGCTCTCTACAACTACCTGAAAGGGGGTTGTAGAGAGGTGGGTGCTGGTCTCTTCTGCCAAGTGACAGGACTAGAGGAAATGGCCTCAAGTTGCGCCAGGGGAGGTTCAGGCTGGATATTAGGAAAAAGTTCTTTACTGAGAGAGTAGTGAAACATTGGAATAGGCTGCCCAGGGAGGTGGTAGAGTCACCCTTCCTGGAGGTATTCAAGGAGCGTGTGGATGTGGCATTGTGGGATGTGGCTTGATGGGCATGGTGCTGTGTGGTGTGGGTGGGTTGTTTTGGTGTGGTTTGTGGGTGGTTTTGGGTTTTTTTTGTGTGTGTGTTGGTTTTTTTTATGGTTGGACTTGATGATCTTGCAGGTCTTTTCCAACCTTACTTATTCTGTGATCATTCAGGTTACTGAAGGTGTTTAGGAATAATAAACTCAAAAGCATTCTATTCTAATAAAAAAACAACAAAAAAGCAAAACAAAAACAATCAAACAAATAAAAACTAACTCATGTTGACATTTGTCTTACTACACTTCGTGTGTACAGATTTGTTAACTTTGAATTAACTAATGAGTTAAACAAATTTTTGCTTCCACTCTGCATTTTCAGTGTCTAGTTTTGTACTGTGTGGGTATTTCAATGAGCCAGGCAGATTTATAGTAAGGTGGGGATTGATAAAGTTGTGAATTTGGGTTTTGAGACTTCTTAATACTGGATCAAAAACATCTCAATCATGTGAATGGTGAACAATCTATTCCAGTTCCAATTTGTTTAAAAGCTCTGAAAGAATAGCTTTGTCCAAAGAAGATTCAGGTTGCTTTGGGTGCTTTCTGCTTGCTTACACTATTTGGTGTTCAGGCAAACTTTATGCTGGAGTAGTGTCTCTGTCTTGCTACAGCATAAACACCTGCATACACTCTGGTTAGATGGAAGGATGCACAAGCATATCTTTAGGCTTGATCCATTTCAAACTGGTGCTGTATGGTGTGCCATTAATGAGTATGGCATCACGATATGAGAAGGCCATTTAAATAAACTGAATACCAACTTAGAAAACTTTTGTTGGAACTCTTAATATTAAACAGAGCAAAGCCACCTTGGTCAGTAGAAGTAAAAATAGCAGTATAGAAGACAGCACCACAGTATGAGCTGCGTATTGGAGAGAACTGAAAGCTGTGTTTGTACTGGATGTTGTCTGGATTCTGCCTCAACCTTTACAGATAGATCACAGCTGGAGTATTTGCAGAACTTCACATCATTGGGGCATGCTCAACACTGGCTTTTAGCATAGATCCATTTTTCCTTTTGCTGTCTCAAAAGGAATTGAAATACAGGTCAAAAAGAGTATCTGAGTGAAAAATATCTAAGTCAAGATAGCAGGACAATTAAAACAGGAATAAAAAGGGGAGGATAATAGCAGGATTTAAGCAATCACCAAAGCATGGTAACCGTTGTAGCTGAGCCTGACCTCTTTGCCTTTCAACTCCTCATGTCGTGCTTATATTTTGGGAACATGTTAACTGAAAAAAGAAAAAGCAGACGCTAATCTAAGAATATTAAAATAGCTTAGCAAAATGGAGTATTGCAATCTGAATGCTATTCAAATATTGTTTAAAATGCTAATTTTCCATTTTTTAATCTTTTTTTCCTAACTGAGCACAGATATACCCGTGAAAAATGACACTTGGCATGCCATGATTTGAAAATAGCTGTCTGCCCCTTGATGTCTTCATCTGACAACATCTATATGTTGCCAGGTTGCCATGACAACTAAGTACAGTTGTAATTGCAACCCTGGAAAGGTAATTCTTTCACTCAAAATGTGGCGTACATTTAGCTTGTCTGAAGTTTCAACAAACCATCTTTTAATGACAAGTATTTTGAAAGGCCTGAATGAGGTAGTTTCTTTGATGTCAATTTTTTTTTATTATCTCATGTAGCTTAACTAGATAGATACATTGGCTTTTATTCAGTGGAGTCTGTGTTTTTTAACCTTTTTATGCTTTATTTAAGTTTCAAATATATGGTATCAACTGTGAATCTAAAATTAGCATATGAAAGCAAAATACCACATAAAGTGTTCATTTGCTTGTATTGGCAGTTCTGAAAGCAGATGATCTTGATACATTCCTCATACTTACCGTCTTTTGGGTTAAACCAAATGAGTTTTGTTGTATGGCTGACTGTATTTTCTTAACTTTAAAACAGCAACAAAAAAAAAACCTACCAAAAAAGCACACCCATCAAAACCAAAAAAATACCTCCAAGTGTTTCTACTCAGCAGGCCACATTGCCTTTGTAGCACTATAAAGCCTATCTTAAGAATCAGCAAAACTGCAGTAATTCGAAGAAATTTCCTCCTGATTTTTCTGTCAGGGGGGTGGGAGCATCGGGGATTATGTGTGCATAGCTGAGCCTTATTATTCATCTACAATCCTGTGTACTGAGAATTGGCAACATATAGTGGCATTTTGCCCTGTTGACAACCTGACCTGTCTTCTCCTCTTCTCCATCTATGATGATGTACAGTTTCTCACCATCCACTTCCATTGCACTGGGAAAGTAATATGTTGGTCAACTATACCACTTTGTAGCAGCAGAAAAAGCCACCTTCCTTGGATGTTTTGATTTTCATTTAGGGCTAGAACACCGAGCTTTATACTCTCTGAGGGATATAAACTAGCTCTGGAAAGTAAAAGTGAATGTAGTCCTAAGCTTTCAACATGAATTTCCTCAAACCGTGGTACTGCTCTATGAGGGCATGGTAGGAGCATTTCTGTAGGTTGCTGAGTTCTTGCTCACTAAATGATAGTACTGTCACTTGGGATTTCTGGGATAAATCGGGCAACTTTAGTCTTTGAATCTGTTAGAGCTACAGTGAAAGCTGAACATAAATAGTGTGGGTTTAACTTCATATGGGATAAATGCCTGCATTTAGCTGCTTATTTGTCTCAGCAATCCACAATGCTAAAATCGCCCTCCATAAGACACAGAGATGTTTGTGATTTTTTTTTATTACTTTTTTTCTTTCCCTGAAAAAGAAGAGTGGGGTGGGGCTTTGAATGTGTTTTGAAAATCAGGTTGATTTTGCTGCAACAGTTTTGACTTTTCAGTGTAAACCTCAACTGGATTGAGGCCATTCACGTTCCTGATATATTTTATTTTTATAATAGAAAGTCATCTTGCATTTGTGATCATTTCAGAAGAACAGGTCATCTGAAACAGCTGTGGCACACCATCTAATCGGTTTTTTCTGTTCCTTTGTGCTTGAAATCATTCAAAATGTTTTTCTTTGGCTTTTTTTCATTGCCTCCTAATGGACCAGAAGACAAAACCATGGTATCACTCAGCAAAACAGAACTTGTATATTTTGAAACATGTCACAGATGTGACCCTAGAGATGTCCTAAAGCTCATTATGACCAAAGTACTGAGGTAGGCTTTCAATATTCTAACACACAACGCAGTGGTATAAATTGGAGAGAAAGAATCATGATTGTTTAATTTGAAATAATCCTTTTATCTCTGAGGCCTGTGCTTTGCATAGATGTGCTGTATCGTTTGAGCATTTTGTGTGATCTGGTAAACACTGTTCTAATTGGTTTTGTAGATCACTAGTTGAAAAAGCCAGGCACACCTCCTACACAGGGTAGAAAACTGTGATTAAAAGACATTGAGCAGCAAGCACATAACCATACCAATTGATAAGGCAAGTGGAGTAGGAAAGGGACTACAGCAATTCTCAGTGTCTCTCTGTGTATCTTGCTCTGCGTATTAATATAGAGAGATATTCTAGTGCCTCTGGATAAAAATACTAGGGTGTGCTGGCATAATTCAGCTGAGAATTTCCTGCTTAGTATATATGAAATATATAAAGTGTTTTATTTCAAAAGTTAATTTTCTGCAATGTAAGTGTAGATAATAAGGCCTCCTTTACTTCTTTATATAAACTTTAATGTTCACTTCAGCACACAGGAAGATCAATTAGGGCCTTACATCCTGGTTTTTGGTTTATGCTTGTCATGGTTTAGTCCCAGCCGGCAGCTAAGCACCACACAGCTGCTCACTCACTCCCCCCAGGTGGGATGGGGGACAGAATTGGAAGAGTAGAAGTAAGAAAACTCGTGGGTTGAGATAAAGACAGTTTAATAGGTAAAGCAAAAGCCGCGCAAAGAAGCAAAGCAAAACAAGGAATTCATTCACCACTTCCCATGGGCAGGCAGGCGTTCAGCCATCTCCAGGAAAGCAGGGCTCCATCGTGCGTAATGGTTGCTTGGGAAGACAAACGCCATTACTCCAAATGTCCTCCCTTTCCTTCTTCGTCCCTCAGCTTTATATACTGAGCATGATGTCATATGGTATGGAATATCCCTTTGGTCAGTTGGGGTCAGCTGTCCCGGCTGTGTCCCCTCCCAACTACCCGTGCACCCCCAGCCTACTCATCGGTGGGGTGGTGTAAGGAGCAGAAAAGGCCTTGACTCTGTGTAAGCACTGCTCAGCAGTAACTAAAACATCCCTGCTTTATCAACACTGTTTCCAGCCCAAATCCAAAACACAGCCCCATGCTAGCTGCTATGAAGAAAATTAACTCTATCCTAGCCAAAACCAGCACAATGCTCTATTTGTTACTTTTCCTTTTCTGAAAATACTGAAATCTAAAAGCTGGCCCGGTATTCTTGCAGGAAAATGGCTTGTATGTGTTTTGAAACCTAGTTATGACTGTGACTTTGAATTTTTCTCCCAGTTGCCACTGTTTCCTGGCAGAGGCACTATGTTGTGCCATCAAAGTTTAGGAGTTATCACAATCCTGTAGTAACTGGAGTTTTACGTCCTGTAAACCTGGAGTTTACCTGCTGGACTGTTGTGCTCTGAATCTTCTCTTGGCATATGAAGCAACAGGATTCTTTCTTAATTTGCTTTTCTTTTTTTCTCTTTTTTTTAATTTTATGTTTGAGTAAAAGTTCTTGCCTTCCCTTCATGAGAACTGTGCTTTCAGGCTGACCTGGAAATCGCTTAGATGCTCTAGCACTCTCCCCAGTGAATAATCTGTATTTACAATTTATCTTTTCGGGGTGTGTGGTAGGCTATAATGTACAGATCTGCTCATGTTACATAGGATTAGAATGTAACTTTTTCTTAACTTGCACAAGAAATGCAAAAAATAGGAATCCCTTTAGTATACTTTCTCAGTTGCTTCAAGGTTCTTCAGAACCCTTCTCCTGTTTTAAACCCACTTACGTTCACCCTTTGTCCAACCCTGTACTTGCACAGGACTCCACCTCCAAAGAAAGCAGGCTTTTCACTTTCTGTATGGTGCCAATGCTCTTTAGGGGCTCAGTTCCTTTATTGTACACCAGCACCTTCTTCATTGACCACTTCAGCACCCCTTTGCACAGAACCTTTGACAAACTGATTGGCCATCTAGGCAGCTTGCTTAGCCTGCCCATTCTTTGGTCAGGGCAGCAATGTTAGAGATAACCACTTCACCTGATCCTGCTTCCCACAGAGGCATATTACAGTCCCCTTTCCCACAGACACACACTCCTCCTTAAAGCAATTACATGTCAACATTATAATGGTGCCAAGAATTCATAAATTATATATAGACTGCCTGTATCATCATATTTCTCCTTTGTCAAGGAAACCTTATTAGGGTAGAGGTGAGCTAGTCCCCTGAGTGCCTTTCTGATGTTCTGGCATCTCAGTCGTAACACACCTGCTTATAATCCTTATTAATTGAGACTTCCAGCATTCACTCTGTGTATGGCCCCCTATCATGAAATTGTTTTAGGTCAGTTTTCATCTACCCTGTGTAAATCTCTTTTCTCATTACATGTGGGAAAGCTGTACAGAAAGAAGCATTCATAGCTCCCAATCCTCCTTAAGTTCATTCATCCGTGAAATCTGTTTTTCACACATGAATATTAAAGAAAAGAATTTACATGAGGTAGATGTGGATTAACCTGTAACACTTTTACGAACCTCTGTATCTATGTGATCATTGAGACAAATGGGTGATTGTGATAAGTTTGTAGGAAAGAGAAGCCACTTAGGTGTAGTTTTGCCATTGGTGTAGAGCCTTTCTGGGCAAGTTTGGAGCCCAGAGCATGTTTGTCTGCCTGTCAGGTGAGACTTCTAGTTAAAAGAAGGTAAAGCCTATATCTTTTCTATTGCCTGTTCAGTATATATGAAGAAGTTAGTTGTTGCTCACATAAAAATGTTATATAGAGATAGTGCCTTGCATACTTTGTAACAGTTCTGGTCTTAAATATGCATGCTGTGATGATACAGTCCTCACAGCCTTTGGTTATAAATAGGAAAACATGGGCTAATCTGTAAGAATCAAACTTTCAAAATATATGATCTATGCCTATAAATCTAAGAACCCATTTTGGCAGTGGAAAACATGTTTGAAGGGAAAACAATGTTTAAATCAGAGGGTCACACAACATTTTCTTGAAATCATAATTCAATAAAGAAATTGATGCTAATTAGTGTTTAAATCTCTCATCTTGTCAGATCTATGTGTGGTGCTTTGTTTGAAGTGAAATGTTTTTTGACACAGCCTTCCCAATGCAAAATTTGTTTTCCTTAGTTCTTTGATGTTGTCGTTAAAGGGAAAGACATAAAAAAACTCCTTCTCTTTAGCAATAGTAGTAAAGGAGGGGAATTGATTTGATATTCGTATTAAATTCTCAGGGGCTTTGCATATAAAGCATGGACAGCTCTGACCTATCTTTATCAAGAATAGAGAAAAAATGATTTATTTTTGTATTACAGTAGCACCTAGAGGCTCCTTTCAAAATAGTCTTTATCATATTTGACATTATACATGTTAATGAGCATCTGTCTTCCACAAATTCACAAACAGACCAGGCAAAAGAGTATAAGGAAAAACCAGTGTTGTGGTAAGCTGAAAGGATGTACTCAAGGTCATTCATAGATCCGATGCAGAGCTAGGAAAAAATGCAAGATTACAGAGGGTAGGACCCAGTGCAGCACCCTCATCCCCACTGGTGTGCTAGTGCCAGCACAGCAGCATTTGGGGGGTTTCGGGGTGCCAGATCTCAAACACTGCTGGACTCCTCTGATCTAACTCTGCCCTGTCTGGATAGCTTTGTGGAAATGAATGGGGCAACAGCAGCAGCAGCTTGAGGTGAGCTGAAGGAGGAGAAAATGGTGACAGTAAAGGCTTCCTACAAGAGCATTGATACTACACAGAATTGCACTACTTCTGCACTATGTACTCTTTAATGCAGTGTACTATAAAAACACCTGAGCTTGCTTTAAATGCTGCGATAGTAGTGTGTTGTAATCTGCTATTCATCTTGCACCTGGCAGATGCATGAACCACAATATTCCAGGTGTAAGTGAAACAGAAATAATAAAATATGTGCTATGAAATAATAATGTGAGGGTACATTTGTTGCAGAATGTGTGTGTGTAGACATCATATAAGTCATAAATAAACCAAGATTATATAATATCATACACAAAAGCAGTGTTAAAGTATCTTTATTAAGGTCATAAATTTTAGCTTTCACGAGCTTGTGAAGGTTTTTTCACGGTCTCTGTTTAATCTTTTTTGCATATACATTGTAATTATATTGCATACACTGTGTTTATACACCTCCAAATTCTTAATTCAGGAAGGATGGTTCCCTTTTTCTTCCCCTCTCCTGTTTATTCTTTGTGTACAGTCCATATATCTGCTTTACTGCATGTTATTCAAATCCTGTTCAAATAGAACAATTTATATCCTTGTGAGTTTTCTAGGGTGTTTTATCATTACATGGTCCAAACAATTAAATGTTAATAGACCTATCAACAATACCATTGTGAAATGGTATTGGTATCATTATCCTCACTTAAAGATTAGTTTTTCCAGAGTTTTATCACAGAAAGCACAAAAAATGCTGGTTTATTAGTAGTAGGAAGTTTAGAACTAAGGCAAATAGATTATAGTCAAAAATAGCAATTAAATGTATTTGCCTGATCCGAGATGTCTGGAATCATGCTTCCCAGGGTACTGTTTGGTTCAAAATACAGCTTCTGCTTAGACCCACTGCTAAGAAGTTTGGACCTACATCACTTCTATAAATAAGAACCAGACTCTTCAGCTGAGAACCCAGACAATGTGAAATGCAAACACTTAACCAACTATGTAAGTTAAGGTTCTGATTTGTCCAGTATTCTGACTTCTTACACAGTGAGTGTGTAAATGCATGGCAACATCCTTCAGATATGATTTTTTTTTTTCTCTGCAGTATCTATCCAGCTTTTGGGGTGGGCAGGAGGAACCCCAAGCCTGAAACAAATGACACAGAATTTTGTGGGTCTTAGTAATCTTTATGCATCCCCAAGGGGAGGTACATGATATCCAACCCCATTTCACATAGAGTGAAGAAAAACAGTATCTGGTCAATTTTATAGATAATGCAGTTAGCAGCCAATGTGACCCATCTTGTTTATTATCTGCCTTATGTCATTGTCAGGAATGGAAACGGTAGGACTACCCACAAATGATGACTGAGTTAACAGAACACCCAATAGTAATGGAAAGTTATTTTTCTTTAGGTTGAAGGGAAGATACTGAAGGATTGGTGGGGGTGGGTCTTGGTTTTGGGTTGAGGTTTTTTGGGTTTGTTTTTTTATGGTGTTTTGGTTTGGGTTTCTTTTCTACTTGAAGCACAGTACAGAAGACAGTTGCTCAGTCTTAGAACCAGATGTCTTTTTTGAAGAGCCTGTATCCTAATTTAATTTATCTATATGAGCATATAGTCTTCCATTTTTTAAGAATAAATCAAATTTTGGTAATGCATAATAAGTTTTAAAACTTTTTCTCTGAAATCATATTGAATAAAAACAATTAAAATTATCTTTTGAAAAAAAATTATTATATTAAAAAATCACCCTGATGACTCTTGAGTAGGTACAAGAAATCATAAGTTGGGGTAAACTAAGCCTGGTCACCAGATCTGAAAAATGGACATCAACATTAAAAAAGATTCTTCCCTATACATAACACAGAATTAGCTAGAGTGTGGGATACATCTGAAGACTACTTGAAATTATGTGTTTTCATTAAAGGATGTTTCATTTCCAGTGTTTTTAAATAATAATCAAGTGCATGAAACTTTAAATTTCTAGATGAATTGATTTATTCTGTCTATATCATTAATGATGAATTGCAGTTGCAATGTTTGTTTATATTAATGATGCATCTTTGGTCAATAAACTGCTTCCAGCAAATATTTGAAAACAGCAATCAAATCTGTTCGTATTTTCCATGGATTAAATTGTATTGTATGACATCTGATTTTCTGCTCAGAAATTTCTTCTCGAAATAGCAATTATGATAATGTGAACTTTGTGTGGAGTATCTTTTATTAAGAAACCTGATAATTATTGGTTTCCTTATGATATTAAATATTTTCCTTTATCAGCAGTATTATTTGTTAACTTGACAATTTGGAAATTTTCAGTCCTCCCTCACATTCTAAGGCAGCCCTACTAAATGTAGTATGATAGTGCTGGAGAGCAGTGAGTATAGAGAAACCATCTCATGGAGCTGTCTGAAAATCAATGATATTCATTAAAAATAAATTCATATATATATTGCTACTCCCAGATATTTTCTCTCCTTGGATTAGGTTGTATTCCATTTGGGTGTTTCTTCCTTCTTTGCTTGCTGCGTGTTGTAAAAATATTACAGCGTTCAGGCTATTTTAACAATCTCTAAGTACTCCTAATACTGTTGGTTAGCTGCTCTGCAGTGGAGCGTTAGTAATCAAATGAGTCATTTCCCATGTTCTAGCAATAACTGTAATATTTAGAGATATAAATTGTACCTTTCATTTTGTGTAGGTGTTACACTGTTATTTCAGTATGTGAGTAGCCTGGAAAGGCCATAAGTCTCACTTCCATAGGAAGAAATTATTTTTCTGATCTCCAGGGCACACCTCTGCCAGCAGTGCGCTTTGCAGGAGTGCGCTCTTCTGTTGTTGGCTGTTTTTTCTCTGATGTTGTGTATTTGTGTCTTTCAGTCTATGACTTCCACTTACAGAATCATAGAATCATTAAGGTTGGAAAAGACCTGTAAGATCATCAAGTCCAACCATTAACCCAACACCACCATGCCCATTAAACCATGTCACAAAGTGCCATGTCTACACATATTTTGAATACCTCCAGTGATGGTGACTCCACCACCTCCCTGGGCAACCTGTTCCAATGCTTGACCACTCTCTCAGTAAAGAAATTTTTCCTAATATCCAGTGTAAAGGTCAAGGGCAAGCTTTGACAAGGCTGTTCCTTTCTGTAACTGGAGTTAGAAGCTGTGTGTTGGGACCTAAAGGAACTAATTGTATTGTTAATATGGTATGTCAAAACATTCATAGAGTCAATGTTCACAGATTCTTTAATATAACACTTCGGGGAAACTCTAAAAGTAAGTAAGCACAGAAGATCACTGATTGTAATTGCAATTACCACCAGCCCTGGCTGCCATATGAACAAACACCCGCTGTCTGCAGGAAACGCACATTTCTTCAGCTCTTGCTCTGTCGGATTCAAAAAGGTCATTTTGTCAGATTGAACGCGTCACTGTTAGTGTGACCGTTTAGATGCAAGGAAATTTCCTCTTGTCATAGGGTAATATGTTAAATAGAAAATGTTAGTAATGTCAACCTTAAAATGAAAGGTATTCTGTGGTTTGGGCTTTTTTTCTATTACGTAGCAAAAAACCTGCCCCTTAAAGGTCAGGTGGTACTTGGTAGCATTTTGATAAGCAAACTTTGTGGTTACTGAAAGATCAGTTTATCTTAGTAGCACCAAACGTATGGTTAAGTATTCATCTCAGACCTTTCCCTGTGTCTGTCGTATTGCCACCAAGTGCTGCCCATTTCAGAATTAGTGAGAAAATGATGGATCTGCCAGAGCAGTTTTAAAGATTTAGGAAGTGTAGTCAGGCAGTAAAGAGATTCTAATGGTGCTGGGGCAGCAGCAGAGAAATGCTTGTTCTCAGGTTTATCTTTTGCAACGTATAGTTATGCTGAAGGTCTGTGTGTTTTGGCTTGCTATACCTGTCTGATATCTGTATGTAAATCTATTTTGTGTCCATAGATAATTCTTTAGTATTTCATTTGCCTACAAGTATAAAAACTTTAGGAACATGTTACTTTTCTCTTTGATAATGTTGAAACTGTGGGTTCAGAGCTTTTAATCTATGATTAATCAGGAGTGTAAGAATTTTTTTGCAGGAATGCCATGTGAATTTAGTTGATTGCATGTGGAGGATAAACCTGTATTCTACACACAGCCCTCCAAGGCCCTAACTTCGAAGATACCCATGCTGTGCCTAGATAATTCAGACCAGTATCCTGTGTGGAATATGCGTATTACCTTTTAAGCTAAAAACTCACGTACACTTGAAGCTAATATTGTTAGTGACTGTGCAGGTAAGAAATAATTTAGCCTTTGTATTACATCAGTATGCTGTGTGGTGAAGAAATGAAATAGCTACAATTTTTCTACTTGTGAGCAAAACTGGTAAATTCTATGAGTTTTTAACCAGTTCATTGTGGATTTAGATTCCACAAAAAAAACCTTAGGCGGTTCTTTTCTCATGTTGTCCGTATGATTCTAGTACTGACAATGTGACGTCTGGTTCACCTCCTCATTGAAAATGAGGCTAACAAAATATATCTAGATACTTATATAGGTAGATCTAGATATCACAAATATACATTATTGCATATTCAATACATTTAAATTTAGAGGTAATTTTTAAAAATGCTATGAATATGACTGACGAAATTATATCATGCTTCAGTATTTCTGAGCTTTAGCTTACTTGGAGAAATGTTTTGCATTCTGAAACTCAGAACACTTGCTCATATCATTTAATACTTTTGCTGCTGAATGATATGAAGGAAAAAATAAAACTAAATGCATCTGAAACAAGTATACAGAATTAAAAAATAATCACAAGATAATGCTGTTACGCTTTATCGTTTTGTGGGTTGTTGACCATTTAACAGTCATCAATTTGTACCACGCCAGCCCAAGATAGCAAAGAATTTTATACCTGTCAAGCTATTCAATAATGAACTGGAGGATTGGCCAACTCACTTCAGTCCCCAACATTTTACTGGTAGCCTTAATACTTTAAATCTTGAATTACATTTTTAATAACTGGAGAGGTATTTTTCTGAATTGGAATATGGTACCTTTGCTGTACTGTGTTTCATACTGACCTTGTCTCCTTTGGACAGAATGGTAAGGTGTGGAGTCATGGAAGGTTGGTGGTGGGCTTCTGGGCAACCGATACTGTATACAGATATTAATCTCAGTAAAATACTCTTTTTTTTTTTTTTTTCCCCCTTTGAAAATGGTCGTTTTGTCTTTCTCCCACTTCATGGCCAATGCTGATTACGTTTGTAGTTAGTAAATCTGTTACCTAGCAAATCAGAAATTATTTCAATTGCTTTTCAACTTGAAAACTGAATAAACTCATGAAAATGTTGTATCTGAGTATTCAGTTGGTAGAAGGAGGTCTCGTGCAGGGTTTAAATTTCAGACTTTCTGAAACTTTATTAAAAAAATAGATTGTTATTTTCTTCTGGAGATGGTTTTTTAATGGTTTTGGGTCTTTTCAGTCAGTTTTTTATGACAGACAACTATTTGGAGTTCAATCTGCTGGATAAACAAGCAGAGGAGTTTAAAGGTAACTTGCCTTCTGGTATCTCGGGAGACTTAAAGATAATTTCCCTTTTTAACCCTCTCAGACTAAAGGAGCTAAAACTATGCAGGGAATGATTCCTGGCACCCCAGGGAGGGAGAAAAGCTGCACCTCTTTCTTTTGTCAAGAAAATGCTCCTCTGTGGGCTGGAGGGAAGGAAGCTCAAGTGTAGAGAGCGCACTTGGCAGGAGGCAAGAGAATGTAGGCTTCTGCAGTTTTCTCCCTTACATCCACTGATACAAGGCTTTAATTTGGAAGAGTACGTCTGAAGGTGCCTTTACCCATGCAGTTATGGGTTACAAATCAGAAGGAGCAGTACAGATTTATATTCTTCAGGTAGATTGAATGAGGGAGGTCCAAAGGCCCTTAAGCTTCATCTAAAATTCCTGGAAGACAGAAGAGAGTCTGGATCTCGTGTCTCTGAAAGCAGTTAGGGTAGCTCGTGAATAATTTTGCATCAAATGATTTTTGAGAAAGCACAGTCCTCAGGCCCAAAGGCTTTAAATCTTGATTAGATTCAGGCCTCACGGGTTGGGGTCGAAACAAATTTATGTATTCAGTGCTAGAAATTAAAAGAAATTGCTGTCTCTTGAAAAATGAAAGTCAGCATTTGTTGAAGAATCCCTTTAATTATATTTCTAGTCTACTTTTTTTAATTTAAATTAATTTAGCATCATCTTCACTGCTATCTCCAAAATAAAACTTGGTTTAGTTAATTGGCTGCTGAAAGTGAGCAAGCTGTTATGTAGTTTCAGCATGACTCTTTCAGTGTTAAGATGGAGAGCAGGGCGTATCCTCTATGCAGAGCTATTAGGACATGCATATTGTTGCTGACAAGAGTTGCTGCACTTTCCATTATAATACTTGTTTTCCTTCTGTCTATATTCCAGACAAGCACTCAACATTTGTATGTGTTTTCAGGCACAGCTCTGTCAACATATTTTGTCACTGTGCAGGTCCCCCTTATTTCTTTGCAATAGCCGCTAAACATCAAGCGGCACAATTTCTTTTTTTGCCATGAAGGTTAGACGACACTGATTTGTCTGAAGCCACGAAATCAGTTTTCAGCTTTGGCCAGAAATGGATTTTTAAGCTAGTTTGTGGTGATAGACTGGCAGAGTAAGTTGTACAGAAGAGTCATAGGTGGTATTAAAGCAAAAACTTGGTAATACTCTTCTTGTTATTGGACTGCATATCAAGTTGCAATAGAAACTATGATTAAAAATTGTTTAAGAAATCTTTCATTAAACAGAATTAAAAGGCTGAGAAGTTCTGATCAAATTTAGTTGCGTGATTTTAAATACTTTAGAATAACTTCACAGTAACTTCTTTAAGAAAAGATAGGTCTTTTGTGAAAAATGTTATTAGTGGAGTCCTTGAGCAAGTGCTGGAAAATGGCTTTTCCATTACTTCTGAGGGAGCATTAAAGTACCATGAAATTCAGAGCTTCTGGTTTTATCACAGGTGTTTTTATACCAGTATTTAAGCAGTTCCTTTATAGACCTTATATCTAACAGCCAGCATTTTCAGAGAACTTACATATCTGGAGGGGGATCACCAAGTGATCATTAAACAGCAAGTTATAAAGCCATCAGATTTTCTAAGTGTTGTATAGTCCTGTGTCATTAACTGATATTACAAAACACTTTTGGGTTTAATTAAAATTCTAGTGTACATATAGAACTTGTTTTTGTAAAAGGAAGTTGTAAGTTTAGCTGACCTGAAGCCAGCTCTTGGATCTTTTTATTAATTTTTCCCAGTTAGGTGGGCGTTTACAAGTTAAATGAAATTATTAGTATGTCTCTTACATAAAATAATAAACTTCCAGAGATCATTCTGATTATTGTATTTGGTCACGACAGAAAACTTTCTCTCCTGTTGCAGTGTCACCTGCAGTCTATAGAAGAAAGGATTTGCATTTTTATTCCTCCCTGGAGACAGGTTATAAGAAAGAATTAGTAGGTAAAATGGAGCAAGTCTGAAATAAAGCACTTGTGCTGACTGTCTACCCTACCATCAGTCTACCCTTGCCAGCAAATTCATTGAAGCAATATTTTTTTTCAGACCTGCAAATTATTTAAGGTAGCTGTGGTGGCTGACTCCAAGAACACAGCTGCTAACACCTGGGTTATAAATAGAGGCAACTGCAGAGGAAGACCAGATACATACCCGTCTCCAAGCCAAAACATTTTACTGGAGGAGCGCTTTCAGAAAAAAACAGACTAGGACAATGGGAACAGTTTCAAAGAAGTGTGCTTAAATGGGACTGCACCAGGGCAGGGCAAGAGGGGTTGCAAAATCAGAGCAAATACTTTGCTCCGTATCCAGAGCTATGGCTTACAGGAATCCAGAATGAGGGAGGAGCTGTGCAGCTCAAGAGGTTAGAAGGGCATTGCCACGCATCTTGCTATGGCACTTTTTCTCTCTTAAGTGAGGATAAAGGAACACGGTATTACAAGCCTCTTCCTTTTGTGAGATATTTGAGTGCCTGTCTAGTACATGAGGCAGATGTGTTGTTCTTTTCTTCAACTACTGGTCAGAGGACTGCTCTTTGAATATTACTCGTCAGTGTTAATGTTACAGAAAAATATAGTATATTACAGCCATAGTGTTTTGTCGTCTTCTCTCACTGTAATAAAGGACAAGACACAGTGAAGGCTGGTCAGTGCTTGGTTGGTAAATCCATCAGGAGCTTGAGACAATTCATAAGACTGGTTGGTAAAGGCAAAGGGGGATAAATGATTGCGTTAAGAGAGTACTACATAAAGTTTATTCTCTTGGAAAAGTTGTAAATCTGAGGTTTGATCACTTAAAGTTTTGACATTCTATTTCACCTTTAAATTGCTTTCAGAAGTGACAACTGGTGATGTCTAGACCAAATTTGACTTTACAGAATTGTCCTCTGACTATGTTGCAGTTCTTGTAAAACACTGTAATCGCATCCTCTCCCGAAATATGGTCTGGTGTTATTGCATTTTATAAAATAATTGTTCCTTCTTCCCTAAAGCATATGTATTGAAGGGGAAATAGGCAAATTGCTTCTGACAGAATAATTTTAGGCAAACTAGCAAGGAAATAAGGTTGCCTAATGCTTTCCATTATTAAAGCCTGCTTCCTGTAGCTTATAGTTTTACCAGACAAGTTTCTGGTTTGGAGTTTTCCATGCTTGATCTCAGTCTTAGGACATTTTTTTTCACCACATTAAATATGAAACTTGAGATTGCAGGTATAAACTCTTTGCACAGAACAAGGTTTACAAGTATTACATACACCTATAATTATAAGACCAGGTCATTGGAAATAAATCTGGTTTGAATTGGTGACCTTACTGTTAAAATTTTTTGAACTCTTGCATGCTTTTAACAAGGTGAAGCATTTCAATAAAATTAATGTGGTAGTCTTGTGTTTGGATAATGTAAAAAGTAACTGAGAAGTCACAAGTTACCAAATATTACATTATGTATAATGTTCTTTCCAGAAATTTAAAGTTAGTTCTTAATATGATGAAGTCATAAGCTTGAAAGGAATTAATCTGTTCAGTCACCAACAAGCTAGGGGAACCACCCAGAGGAAAAGAAATGGCCTCTAGTTCATGACATTCTTTCATTTGATCACATCATTGTAGTTAGGAGGCAAAGTTATCTAGATTTGATAAATTTTCATTTGCTATGAGATCATATGAAATGTCACTTGGAAATATATTTCCAATTGACTTAAGTTTAAATACCCTTTGGTGGATGAAAAACTGACAGGGAGTAACCCAAAACTACTGGATTATCAATGACAGTACACTGACTATAGGAAGGAGAATCTATTGAGGGTGTCACTAGTCGTTGGTAGCCCTGCTTATGCTGAGTGAAGAGTTTCAGTAGTAATTTCTTGGGAAAAAGCCACATATTTATAAAATATGTTGATTATACTAAACTGGAAGAGAAAAGAAGAAAACAAAGCTACTATCAATACAGACAGGCAATAACAAATTTAGATGTGTTATATGGCATAGGTAAAAAAAAGGGAAAAGCCAAAACAGATGCAGTTTTAGTTTAAAAAGAAATCTTGTCATGGTGGGGATATTTCTTTTTGTAGTAAGAATATAGTTTAGCACTACCAGGCTCTGGTGCAACAGTATCAAAGCTGGACAGCTTGGTATTAGAAAGATGTGTGCTGAAAGAGGAAATCACAAGCTGAACCTACAATAGTAAATCATTGGCTAGAGATTGATCTCTGGCTTGCAGAATAAAGAGGTCAAGAGTGTCTCAAGTCTGCAACATTCACATTAATCCCCTCTAGACTGACTTGATGGTGTTCCCACCATGTACACGTTGGTCTCTTCTGGTCTACATGGGGCACTCGTATCACTCCCAGACATACTTACATGAGCATTGGGTATGGAACAGAAGGGGAGAAGTTCAGTTTGTAAGCTTAAATAGAGAGAAGGCTAAGTCACAGCACACCAGAGTGGTGGCTTATGGCATAACATCAAGGGAATGACAGACAGCAGTAGTCAACTTCTCCAACAGGAGAGCTGGTCCTGGCAGAAGGTGACATTAAGTTGTGCTGCTTCGTTCATACTGCCCCTTGGAAGGAGAAGACGAAGCAAGTCCCCACAACCTCACCTCCATTGTGTCTGAGGGAACGTTTTCTCCTTCTTCAAAGAAAGAGACACAGTCAGTCAGCGGGACATGACCCATGATTGAACTAGAAATCTGTGTTATTTGATGGCATACATGTATTCTCACAATTGTTTGTGTTGGCCGGAATGACTTTGAGTCTGTTCTCTGTAACGATATATAAGTAATGGCCTGCAAAGAAAGATTAATAAATATGCTAAATTAAAATAGAAAATCATGATAGCTTGTGCTGGACCAGTTCCAAAAAACTTATAACCTGATGGGTCATTGGACTTTTTTTTAATATATCTAATGTCTTCCACACCATTGAGAGTAATAGTGTATGCTATGTGCCTTTAAAAATCCAAGTGACTGTATTGGTAAAAAATTCCATCACTGATTATTATTGTTCTTCCCAAGCTAATGCAGTTGATGACTGTTAACCTGAGAATTATTAGGTATGGAATCAATGATGTGTGCCATCTGTAACAATGAAATCGTAACTTTAAATGGCAGGAAACATTAATGTATAACACTGGGTATTAATAAAAAGGTTTGCATTAGAAATACTAGAATTGACAGAATCAAGGTACTAATGAGATTTCACATCTAGTTCTATGAATTTCAAACATCTAGGGTTTGTTTTAGAATCTAAACTAGAGATCTCAATCTAGATAGATATTCCCAAGGGGGAGTATCAGTGCATGTTGTCAAATTTTAGCAAAGTAAAACTTACAAATGTTTTTACAAAACCAGGAAAGCTTTTTTGGGTTGTTTTTTGGGTTTTTATTTTCATTTTTGTCTTTTTTTTTTTTAAACTCCACCGTATTTCCCATTTTTCTTTTAAGAGCAGACTGTTGCTGAAATTAGAAGCTATTATGGGATAAACAATAAATTATTTGTATTTTCTATGGATTTAGGATTGAATAAGGGTAGACAAAAAAGTCTGTTAAGATCTTTGGTCAAAATTGCTACTTGAAAAATATTTCATGCATATGATTATACATGACCATTGATTTTTTTAATATGAATAGGTACTTGTAAAACTAAAATACAAAATGTACTGGTCATTGAGGTCTAGCATGCTGGTTATGGAAAATAATCCATAATTTGATGACAATATATGTGATGTTATTGCTGTATATTGAGGCAGATTTTCCAAGGTGAGAGCTACTATTGTGCAGCATTTTCTGTGATGTTTTCCTTTAAGATGCCACTTGGTCTACACACAGTTCCCAGTCAGTCCCTTGCTGCCATGTGAAAAATACATTATAAAAGTTGCCTGTGAATATGTTCACATCAGTCACTGTGTGTGAAAACAGAAATTCCACCTGAGCAATGATCTGCAGAGAAGAGGGCAAAAGAATGAGCAGTAGGATCTACGCCAATAGTATGTCTTATATCTTGCGGAGAATTACTTTCTAAGATTAATTCATTTTAAGCAAGAGGAATCACCTTGTTTTATGACCAAGTAGTAATCTTGAGGTCTGTACATTAAGTTTTGTCGTTATGAAAGGAGGATTCTGAAGTAATATAAAAAACCATGACCTGTTAGAACAATCCAATGCACAAAGTCTATTTGCAAAGATTGTGTTATAAATCATGATTCATTGTGTGATTATGATCAGCATTGTGATCAGCATGTAGTAGAAAAAATTCACCTTTTTCAGTGGCGTATTCTTTTTATGGCCTTCTTTTTATACAGTTAAATTGCTTTACTGCTTTGTTCTTTATCTGAGTTTAAATAGTTTTTACATCTTTGCTTGTATATTTTCACAGTATCTATTTTACGGCACTGAAAGCTTTAAAAGAAAAAGGAAACCTTTTTTCCTTCTTTTGTTCTTTATAGAATATTACATTTGCATTCACACATTAATGTTTCAAACACAAGACTAGGCACATAATAGTGAAGTATCACCTTGTTCATTTTTGACCTGAATTGTGGCCAATGCCTACTGCCAGAGGAAGAATCATATAAAGCATCCCTAAGTCCCTGTACCACTGGCCTGGGCTATAAGTTATAGCCCAGTGGGGAGCAAACCAGTGCTGCTAAGCATGGATGAGAAATGAGATAGACACCCTTCCTCCCTGCTCCTCTTCTGCTAGCCGGTGTGCCTGAACTGACACAGAGGTGGGAATGATATGGACCACCATCAAGCTGTCACTGATTATGTTCCTTGCCTTTGAGTTACTGCCTGATACAACTGCAACTATGTGTTTCTCCCTTGGGTTTTGAATCCAAGGTAGAATTTAGTCCTTTATAAGCAAAGGATATAGGTGTTTGCAGTCTTTGTGAAAACTTCATTTTCACTGACTCTCAAATGATTTAAAAGTCCAGAACTGGTCTAAAACATGATGATGCTACAGACTTGTAACTTTCCTTTACGTGACATGAGCTCAATTTACACCCTAAGTTTTTTCATTCTTCTTTGCTTGAAGTACTTGAAAATATTTTTCTCTGCCAGCAAGTGCAGATAGCTTACAGACCCTCTGTATTTAAATGCCCCATGTATTTAAGAGGGTTGCCGTTTACCAACCTTCAACGGTGTAAGGAACAACAGATGGAGAGCATAATAACTTTACTCCTCGGTAGAAAGCCAAAAAGCATCAAACTGGCTGATACATGGGCCCAAGAGCACATACAATGATACAGTTTTTTTCACTAGAGAACTTGGAATCTAAGATCTCATTTGACCCACAAAATGTGAAAGGTACAGTTGGACGTATACAGTTTTTAATGCATTTTTTACATTAGCTTATTTACGTTCAGATGATCACTTGAATATCTATAACCATGATAATTTAAAAATAACTACTTATAATACTTCACTCTAAGAATCTCTGATATAGAGTACTCTATTATTGAATTGAATAAGAGTGTTAAAAATTTTTCACTTGTATTGTTTTGCATGCAGAATCTTGAACTCTTCTACTGCAGACTATTAAACCAAATGTCATTACTTCTGCATACTATGATTAACAATGTGCAGGACTTTGAAACTTTGAGCTAAGCTTTCCTAAACATAGTGCATTATTTTTCTTTCTTTTTATTCCAATGACACGACCCCTGAATCAAATCAGGCAAGGCTTGCCTTAAAATTAGTCTTTATTGCTTTGAGAGCAAGCCAACAAGGGACGTGTAAATTACGCAGAGCAAATCCCAACTGTGTGCCGTTTACTTGCACAACAAGCTCAACTTTAATTAAGCCAGGGCCTAAGATCCTTTGCCAAGTTGCTTTCAATAGTGATTTTACAGTTCATAGAGCACCATCCTTACCTATATGAAAGCCTTTTTAACCCTTCAAAAACCTGCTTGTGGTAGAATGTATGTGATAAGGGGCCCTCATAATTCAGTGGCTGACAGAAACACTCTCTGATAAATATAATCGTTTTAGCAGATTGCAGACCTGAATTTAAAAATGCAGATTTTTAGACTTCTTCGCTGCAACAGCTGTAATGATTGGCATGACCTACTACTATAGTGTCGGTATTAAATCTACAAGATTATTGCCTGCTAACATCAAACTGAAAGGATTAGAAAGAGGTGACTTAAAGGGCACTCCCAGGATTTGGAAGTGAGATAAGATCTCATAACTCAAGAACACTGAATATCCCGTGTGAACTGTGACGGTATTTCCCAGTGAGTGGAATCTGTTCTAGGGATGCTCATTACTGTGTGAATTCTTTCCACCATGAGGAAATAAAATATTAAACCATTTTGCTTATATTCTACAGAGCTATGTATTTCAATTCTGTTATATTTGCCAGCTAGCAACTGTGACTGTTTCGCTTCAGACGGAATGTGGCTGCTGTAATTTATATTCTACTGTTTTAATTTATGTGCATTTGTCACATGATATCCTTATTGTTGTTTAAATTGTCCATGAGGTGTTGGCCCAGTCTTGCATCCAAAGTTGTAACCTGTCTCTTTTCCCACTCCCCACGTCCCTCCTGAGCCTTGGACTAGGGAAGACTGGGACTGGAAGTGAGCTTCGGGGCTGGATCATGTTCCTTTCCTACTGTAGATGAGAATAAACACATTGGTGTCATGGCAAAGTATTCATGGCCTTTAATTCAGTTCTGTTAGTTGTAATTTACTTTGTTGTTATGTGCAATAATTATATTGCCCTTAAAGGGAACCTATGTTTAGAAACGTTGTTTTAATCCATTTGTAACTTCATTATCAAACAGAACAGTAGGAATAGTGGGCTTATCTTAAAAGGAAAAAAAGAAAAGACAAAGTCCTGGGTGAGCAAAGGGAGGAAACACCAGAGATCAAGGAAAGGGTGCCACTGAAGTGGGCCTGCCTCCAATATTTTGCTTAGGGAGAAGAGGAGGGAGGGAGTCTTCTAACTCCTGACTATATCCTCTCTCTTTCCCTGCACCTCTTAAATATTTTTTTGGTTTAAAATTCAACAAGTAAGGTTCTCATTTTAAGCTGTCAAACATTTATTTGAAAACTAGAATCAAGTTGTCAGTTTTGATACTTTTTTTCCATGTATTTAACTTATTATAAAAAGAGAAAAGAGGGGAAAAAGAGAGAGGAAGAGAACACCCTAACAATTGTAATGACTGGCAGAAAGGTCCTTAACATTTTTAAGTGAGCATTTTTATACTTTGCCATTACAATCTGTAAAAAGAGAGTGAATTGATTCAGGACTATTCATTGAAGTGCAAGTCCTTAGATGAGCTGGGATAGACATGGGACAGACAAAATGCTGGCATAGTTCTTGGTCCCTTCGTTGAGCTTGTATGATGGGGAGCAGGTAGAAAGATATCCAATACTCGGGTAATGTTAGACATTTCTTACCTCATGCTCATATGCAGAATGGATTTGAATATGCCCTGTCAGACATCTTTAGTGCTTTAGATGAAACCCAACTTAGATCTCACAGGTATTGCCAGCAAAACGAGGGGGAGGAGAAGGAAAAGAAAAAAAAAAACCACCAAAAACCCAAACTCTGTAGGACTCTGCTTATATCAGCGAAAGAAACCTCCAAGAAACTGAATTATGCCCGAGAAAGAATGTCAAATTTGTACTATAGGGGGAAAAAATAATTAAGTGGCATAATGTAGCAGGAATTTGTATTTTTTGTTTTTTATTTGGTTTCATTTTTCATTCATGCATCACCCCTAACCTTTAGGGTAAAAGGTATTTCACATTAGCATAAATATTAAGCAGATGCTGGTTTTGCTACATAAAGAACTTTCAGCTAATCATTTTTCCATGCATTTAAATAGGAATATTAGAATGAGGGTAATTACTTCAGTTTTCCATGAGTGATCCATCAAGACATTGACTTTCACTGTATATTGTTGCACAGATCAGTAAGTGTAGAATTAAATTAGAAAGCAGTGTTGGAATATCTGAAGTGTTTTGACAAGTTTGATATTTTTTAGTTTTTAACAAAGTTAGGATTTTATTTTTAAAATGCATTCGCTTCTTATGAAGAGCTTGTTTTGTCAGGAAAAGGCATGTCAGATTGTATGATAAGGGAAAATTTTAGTTTTAAGATATGACCAGTTATATGAAGGAATAACCTAGCAGGAGTGAAATAGAGTGTGAACAAATAAGTTAGAGAAGTTGCTTTAAAATTAAAGATTCCGAATTATTATTGTTGTTGTTTTATTTCACATCAAAGATATCACTGTTGACATTGGGAAAGGACAGTACAGCATTGCTGAAGCAAATGTAATCGTAACAAGCAAGTATGGCTTCAACAAAAGCGTCTCTGGGAGTTTCAGATTTGGCTATTATAAAAAGAGCTTTTCTTTGCTTTTCCAGTTTTTGGCCATTGTACCCAGATAAATGTTATTTTTCAAGTCTT
This sequence comes from Gavia stellata, assembly GCF_030936135.1. Taxonomy (NCBI): domain Eukaryota; kingdom Metazoa; phylum Chordata; class Aves; order Gaviiformes; family Gaviidae; genus Gavia; species Gavia stellata. The sequence continues at coordinate 40,199,558 of NC_082595.1, forward strand.
TACAGGACTATTCCATATTCAAAACATCATGCTGAAAAATTTATATTTGTATATACCAAGAAGCTAAGCAGCTGTCTCAAAAAACGCCTCACTAAGCTAGGCTTGCAAGGGACTGCCAAGAATTACACACCATCATGTACTGTCCACCTTGCTTAAGTGCAAGAATGTACCATTCATCCCCTATCCAGGTACGGAAGCAATGCTTTTTTTGTGTCCCTCTCTGCTTGACTGTATGCTTGAAAGCTGATCATCAGCTAAGCAAGTGATGGGACTTGGAAAGACATTTGCTTTTTGAGTAAAACGGATTGCATTGCCAGAATGAAGTATCAGAGGAACTGCTTATTGCATAATCACAGATCTGATATTAACAGGATGCTCTGTCAGTGGTTGGAAAAATCCTAAATAGGCATTGACTTCTCCTGCCAATATCAAGATTTATTGGCACGAGAGATATTGACTTCAGCAAATCCATGAAATTATTGTATCTCAAAGATTAATAAATCTTGTTACCAGCCAAAACCATAAGTCAATATAATTATGCTTGATGATGCATGTTTTCCCTAAAGATCTCTGCTTCATATTATACTTCCAAGAAATACCAAAATATCGAGGAAAAAAACTGCTAAGGGAGAAGTCACTATAAATAGCCACATTCACATTATCATAGGTCTCGTAATCTCTGGGCCTTTATGAAAGGCACTTGCCTGTTTCTGTGCTATTTCGTATGCTTTTTGAAATGGGTTGTTTTCTCTTGAAAAGCTGAACTCCTTTTCAGCAATAGGATTCAACTTTTATTATTGAAAAATAACCGGATGACACACAGGAACTTCTGAATTCAGATAGTCTTGTTTCCAAATTATATTGTAAAATGTGTAGGCCTAATGGGCTGCGTAGGATTGTAGTCTGTTGAAGAGGCAGTGTTTTATAATGCCCAAAGGAAGACAGTGCTCCAGTGTACAATTTAGGTAAAAAATCAAAAACATGTTCCTTAATAACCTGATTTATTTTGAGCCCATTTATTGTTTTGTGGAAAAAGTAATTTTTGTTTTAAAAACACCCTCTGTCATTGGTTAACACCTGGGGTTTCTTTTCATTGGGTTTTTGTCTTGGATTGTGTTCTTCAAAGCAGAAGGAAGGCAGGGGAGGCCCAGGGAGGCTCCTGCAGCCAAGTGCAGGCTTGCTCGCTCGCTGTGTCCCTCTACCTGCAGTGGGAGGGAGCCCCCCACTCCATCCCTCCTGGACACTGCACAGAACCCAGCTGAGATCTGGTACATGGATGCTCCCTGTGCAGGGGGTGGACAGCAGAACTACTCAAGGTCCACAATTTCCGCAGTGAATTGTTCAACATAGAAACAGCATCGCTTTAAAACTGCATTTGTGGTTGTACAGTAATTTCTGGTTCCCTGAAGTGTACAGTGTGTAACTAATAGTGCAGAAGCAGCAAACAGTCATGAAAGTCCCTTTGCACTGCATTAGTTTTGACTTCTTCGTGGACTTATAACTGATTTTAAAAATCTGAAGAAGCTTCTGTCTGAAAATACATAAACACATTTCTTTTATTTCCCAAACTATTGAATGATTTAAGATAGTTCTTTTAAATGATCCTCTTGCTGAGCTCTTCCTTGTTGTCCTCTGTTGACCATTGCATTTTCTTTACCTGTTGACATTATCAGCATTAATAGCTTTTCTTTCCAATCTACAAAGTAAGCAGCAATCATCTTATTGTGGACGTTTTGGTTTAATCTGTTGACTTGGAAAAATATATAACATCAAATTTATAAGCCAGTAAATTTCTGAAGAAAAGTAGGAAGGATCACAAGATGTAGCCATACATTAAATAATGTATTTGTGTTTTCAAAGAGAAATGATGAAATGAAAAAAAAAAACCACACACGTGAAGACCTACAATCACACAGCAGTGGAGGTAATACCTCTGCATGGGAGTTGAATTCAATTTTGTAACAAACCAGTTACTGAAAACGCATTTTAACAAAACGAAGATATTGATGGGGTTGAGGAAGAAGATAAGCTTTAAGTTTATCCTTTCTTCTCAACTGCTTTAATTTCAAATTTATGACTAATTTGAGGTGAGAGGGCTTTAATAAAATATCAGAAGGTCACCTTTTTTCTGAGAAGTCTAAGCCATTTATCAAAGGAGGAGGACAGCGTTAAGAATAGGTGCTTTGTCACATCCTATATAGTTGGAGTTGCAAAACAGTTTCCATATAATGTGAGGAGATGTGAAGTATTAATGGCTCCATAAAATCAGGCAGCAAAATCCCTCCCCATAGTCTTCCTTTTGCTTCCAGAAATTAGTTGGAAGATTGCTTTACTTCAGAGCAAATAAGAATTGTGAAGCACTTCTCAAAAGCACAGATTAGGTCAGGGAGATTTATCATGTTACAGGACCATATCAGTTGGGTTGTTTTTTTTCCCCACACATGATGTGGCTTATATGTTGTTCAAAAGTTGAGAGAGTTGGTCTTACATGATTTGAAGCAATTTATAGAGATTAGGGTTGCAGCATAAAAGAATAAAAAGAAGCTAAAAGTAAAAAAAGCTGCATACAAATGCTTATAGAATTACAACAGCTTTTTAAACCCTGTCTGTCCTGTGCTACTCTGAGGTTCAATTCAAGGTGGCACACACCCCCCCCAGAACTGAGGTTTTCTGCTAATAGAGACAGTACTAGCACTGCAGGAAGGAAACTGTTGCCGCTTCATCTGTAGACTCAAACAGCATGTTTTTTCATGTGAATTAGCATGTGTTCTTCAAACCAAATTTCGCTGGATATACCCTTTTTTAAGTATTCAGAATACTGTACTTCATATTTTAAAGACAGTTTGACAAATGTAGCTTCCTCCTTAATGTGGTACATTTGTCACAGCACAGAGCATAGCACACGTGATTGTATCAAAAATAAGAGGTAATAGAACCTATAGTAAATGAGCGTACAGTAAAGTCTAACGATCACTTTCTGTTTTGATAATCTTCCTCCCTTTCCCTTCTGACTTTATGCACACTCATCTTTTTTTAGGTGGTGATTCTCTATGGCCTCTACAGTCCTGTGGTAGAGAGCACATCTACAAGTCTGCACACTTATTTTGGGGCAATTTGTGGTAGTATTGCACAATCATGTTGTGGTTGAGTGGACCATCATGTTTTGGGGAAATGTGAACACGTGGTTAAATTAACTGTTGTCTTCTCACAAGGTCCTAGGAGTGCAAAGGAATGTGAAACTGTGTTAGGAGAAGAGGGAGGAGCAACATGTATGGGAAAGGTATTGAGGAGAGCTGTGCCAGAAAAAGGGAAAAAGCACTATAATATGTACAGATACAGTCAAAAAGTCATTCCTTTTTTTGTGAAGGTAGTGGGGATTGAGAAAACTGAGACTGAGAAAACTTGACTGAAAACTGAGAGGGTTCCATGAAAATTAAAGACAAATGTTTATCCGTCTAGGGTGGTAACGAGGAATTGTTTTCTCTGAGACTGCTTTGGCTTCTCTGCACTACTCTGGCATCTGTGTGTATCTCTGATGTAACCAAGGCGGAACTGTGACTTACTAAGGTACACATGACAAGTAAGAATTTCACCCTTTTACAAAACAGGTAGGTCAACACTCTGTTGTAGTACAATTTTAACGCAAAGTCTCTAAAGTACTGAAATCGGTAGCTAGGCAGCATGTCTACAAGGAAATACTTTTTCATATTTCTCGTAGTTGTTTATAGCAAACTTCACTAAGTCTTTTTAATTTTCCATTTTGAGTTGGTTATAATAAGGATAGCGTGGGATGGCTGAGACACTGTTATAATATTACATCATCTTAATTTTGCTGACATGTATTGCCTTTTCCCAGGTGAAATACAAGATTTCTCAGTTAGGTTATGCAAAGGCAAAAGCAAATATGACACCTGCTGTTCTTTAAAGGCTTTAGAGCAGCATGGCTGGAGACAGTTTATACTGTGAATATCAAACCATATGCTATGAATTTCCTGATGAATTAGTGAGTTGTCGTCTTGCTTATGCTGTATGGAAAGACCTGAAATAGAAAATTCTGTACAATTTCCCTAGTCTACTGATCAAGTAATTTTGTTTATGAGCAATGTAAGACAATAGTATATCATACTGTATGTGTAACCGCGCTATAAACCTTTGCTGTCTGCTCTGGTAGGGGTTCAATTTGTAATCTTTGATTCAAGCCATTGCTCATTCTTCTTATATTCTTCTCTCTTGGCTGGCTGAGTCCCAACACAGTTTGTTCTTTAAGCAAGCACTGGGAGCAATAACCATTAACCTTTTCAAAGTGGCTTTTTAGCATGTCATGAGTTTCTATGTCTTGCTCATTTTCACCATTAACCTTTCTGATGGGACAGTGTGCTGTGTTTTGCTTACTTCAGCATATCATGCACACTTCCACCCCTTGCCCATTTGCAGGCACTGTATTTCATTACAAGAGGGATGGGGGAATGTGGTGGGGAAAGGGCAAAGGCAGTGCATGCCATACTTTTTCTCTAGGCACATGAGCAACTAGCGTGACCCTAGTTAAGAAAAATAGCCCATTAAAGAAGTATCCTTGTTCAGGTGCAGAAGCAGTTCTTCTAACACTATCACTGGCACTTGCTACAAGGCCTTAATTGTCAACTATGATAAGGCATTGCAACCAAAGCCCTCAAAACAAAAGCTTTTCATCTAAGGCCAACATTAGTGAAAGGTTCAGTTATTCTTGCTTTACTGAGCATGAAATGGAATTGAAAGGCAATATTAAATGGGTTATTAAACTTAAGACATGGTGATCTCTTGAAATTGCCCTTACCACATGCATATATAATGTGTGGAATATTCTCTATAGGGCTAGTCATTTGTATGGCCTTTTAAGTTTCAAGAAATGTTAGCATTGCAATTATTCAGTTGTCATTTTATGATAAACTAAAAATATGGTTCCTTTGGAAACTAAATGTCTATTCTGTGGTTATTTTCATCCTCTTTGTATGCAGGCAGGCATCTAGCACAAAGAATGATAAAGACGTGGAAAGAATATACTTATTTCTAGCACAATTTCCCTCCCTTTCAAAAATTCTTGAAGTGAGAAAGATGTACTTTTGTTTCTCCTCAGCATAAACACTAGTCTCTCAAGCTTTTGGTTTATTTTACATAGCATTATGACTTCCCTCATGTCCCATTGAAATGGTTCTAGGACAACTGATGTATGTTTCCTGAAAACAAACCAGGCGTTTAAAAATGAATGCCATCATCTAGTAGTATTTTGATCAGAACCTTTTCTCAGGTGAGCACTGAACAGTTGTTTCCATTGACTTTAGCTGGCTTGAGGGCAGGCCCAAGGGAATTGCATGAAAGCACATTTCTAGTGCTGGAGTCAGTGTTTGTTCAGCTTGCCCAGAAACCAGAAAGGGCTGGAACATTAAACAAAAGGAATTGATCTAAAGGGCTTTTGCCAATTAAACCCAACAGCTAGTAAAAGTGCCTGGTGACATAGCATTTCCACTGTTTGCTCAAAAAATACAACAAACTGGACTGGGAAGGTCCCCTGTAGCTCTTCATCATTTGCCTGGCAACAAAAGTATTTTTGAGATATTAACAATGTTCATAACTAATTGAAAGGCTTACCCAGACTGGTTAATTATCATCAGACAGGACCATTCAGTATCACATCAGTAGCATGAAGTAGAAGTTGGAGGAACTGGCACTGCGCCTAACTGGCAATTAAGCAGAAGATAGAGCAGCATTTAATTTTGTAAACTGAAGCTTAGCTGATATCCAATTTGTGTTTAACCATATACGTGAGAGTTCTTGCTAAAGAATTGCAAAACTTAGAAGACAGGGGAAAAAATTATTCCTTGTGAAATGAAAGAAATGTTAGAAGATAATTCCCAAAAGACGTTGCTAGGAACATAATCACTTCCACTAGGATTTTTCTGTCTTTGACAGTTTGTATTGAAAACAGCAACTTGACTTAGGAGTGACTGAGAATCATGGTATAAATGGGTAATCTGTATTAGAATTTCTAGTGCCTATAGGTGCAACGTATACAACTATTTCTAAAATGGTACTAAAGAAATTCACCTTTTTTCTTTAATGGTTCTGAAAATACTTTTATTATTATCTCTTTAATAATTTACCTAACTCTGGAAATCTGTCAAACAGCAAAAGGAAAAGAAGTGGTGATACAGTCAAAATACTCACAAATAGCCTTAGAGCAAGAAAAAAAATTGAAAGGAATTAAAGATGCCACTGGGGAGGATTTTGGTTTAATCTAATGACTTGGCTTGGTTTATGTCTGCTGAAGACAGGTCAACTGCCACAGCTTCATTTTAACGCTTTACAAAATCATCTTCCGAATTGCTGGAAACATGAAGAACATTTAAAAGCAACTTTCACCTGAAAATAAATTTCTGTATCAGAAGAAAAGCAAAGCGAAAATTAAATGCTTCAGCAGATCAGGTTTGAGTTGCTTGGACCAATACAGATGTGCAGTGTTAATCTAAAGATGCTCTGAAATTAGGGTTCCATCTTACTCAGAACTAAAACTATTTAGTTTTGGATATTCAATTTTGGTATGTTTTATGTCTGGGATTTCAGCTTATCCTAATAGTCTTTCACAAGAACTATAGAGTATGACTTCTGATTGTGAGGCCACCTCAGCCAGTATCTAAATCCTGGATTCACTATTCATAAATCACGTTTCAGTCATAGTATTTTATGGCTATACATGGGAAAAACAAGGATTTGTGCCAATGGTTTTGTGTATTTTCTTCTTTTCGTTGACAGTAATGAAATTCAAAGTTGTATTTTTTTCATGCCAGGCATTTCCTCCCCCTGCCGTTAAATCTTCCATTGTTCTTTGGCACAACCCCTGGAGCCCAAGGAAATGTACAGAAGTGTTTTTTATTTCAAACACTAACACTACTGATCCTATTTTCTTTGTTAAGGAAATTAGTAAATCCATCCTTCCTGCATGGCTCAATCAATTTCCTTTTGAAAGGGAAAACCTGTGCTGCTTCTACCTTCAAAGAATATGTCAGTATTTTTACTGTGATATATAGGCAATGGATTTAGAGGAATTTTTTTTCCCGTAAACCAACTAGACCCACACAGACTGTTTCCTCTGAAGTTCATGCTTGAGGTATGCATGCTATAATTAATTAATCCTTCAAGGGCTGGTTTTAGCATTGCATTTGCTTCTGCCTATGTGAAGTTGGTTGTTCTTACTACTTCTGCTCTCTTATTTCATAGTGATTCAAGGATCTGCCATACAGATTCACACCAGTTGAGCAGTGCTCTATGCAGCTGGTGATACTTGGTGTGTTCTGTCTTCCAGTGACTGTGTTGACACAGTAAAGAGCAGGTTTTGAGTGCTCTCCATAGTGATGCCAGTAGTCTCTGTGTCTGAGCTGCATGTCATTCACATTTAGCTTGCTGAGGTCCAGTGAAAAAGCAGTAGTGCAATACACAAAGATGTTGGAGAGCTTTGTGATTTTGTACAATAGGCTTTTGCATCTTATTTAGACATAAGATCTTAGAGGTTCTTTCTAAAACTGTCAGAAAAACAAAGTTTCTAGTTAGTGGGGAAACTTTGGTTTGGACCTAAAATTTGCATTAGGTCAAATTGGGTTTGGATGCTTCAATAACTTCTACTCTGTAGCTTCTCTGTAAAACATCAATTTACTATAGCAGGTGCAGGAAGCTCCAGCATCTTCCCCCCCTCCCCCCCAAGCCCAGGGAAACCTATGAGGGAGCTAGGCACACTTTCCTTAAAAAGCCTTCTGTTCAAGAAATGCAAAACATAAAAAAACAAACAAACAAAACCAAAACCCCATAAAAAATCCAGTAAATAGGCCATAAAGATTGACTTTTTAAAATTTCATTTTTCAAAGATAAGATGTGCTTCCCTGAAAAATCTTTAGGCCAGTTCTGCTTGACATGAATTGCAGCTTCCTGATGGTGGCAAGGGCAGGGCCACAAAGAGGTGAAAGTACTCTTTTCATCTCATACAGAAATTTTATGGTGACATCTAAGAACTGAACACAGGCTTTTATTTTATTTTTAGCTCCTACATATTATACTTTATTTATCTGTTTTTTCTTCTATATTTTACAAAGCCTATCTATCAATCACACTAGTAAAAGATGAATAATTTGTACTTAGTCTAAATGCACATGGTTTTAAGAGAACATCAGTCTGGTATTTGAAAACCTCCACTGAGAACAGAAGTAAAAGTACAAGTTTATGTTGGTTTCCAGGTCTAAGACAGTATTCCAAAGAATATGGGAGAGTATGAAAGAGAATAGAAAATGGAGTATGGCTGTCAATCCATTCTATCTCTCACTGGATTCCCTTAGAACAGTGGCTTCTGTAACCTGTTAACATATTCAGAGGCAGTTTAAGCTCAGCAGGTTTAAAAAGATTGGAAATGGGTTTCCTTTTTTTTTTTTTTTAATTTTTTAAGGTACTTCTAAATCTCATTGGTGTCTGCTCTTGCATGCAACAGGGATTCTTTTTAACCCCAAGGTGAGGCCTGAGGCTCTAATCCATGTCTCCAAGTGACCTGCAGTTAGGGCTTGTCGGAATAATTACATCTTGCTGTGGATGGACATAAGCATTCTTTGTCTTTAAGATTCTTCCCTGTAAACTACCTGACCTGAGCTGACTACCCTTCACAATGGGGGAGAGGAGTGTACAGTAAAATTAGCTATGCATGTCCTGCTGTCAGCCCGAGATCTCCATCATTGACTTCTGTCAACTTCCTTGGCAGGAAAACAACCTATCCTGCCTGTGCTTTGCTTTATGAGAACAATGCATGCTCATTAAAAAGAGGAAGAAGAAGAAAAAAAACAACAAAACAAAACCTACCATCATTTATTTGTTTACATCAAATTGTCCCAGAAACCAAACCCCACATGTTTATTAAGATGTCTGTCCCTGTTGCCGTGACCACCTAGCATTGCCTTGAACTGCAAAGAACAGACAAGGAGTGATTGAGTGTGTATTTTTCGTCTTTATGTATTATACTTGAGTTTAGTCTCGGTCTGCCTCCTAAATAGAATAATCAATGCCATTATCTCTTCCTCCCTTATCTTAATCACATCAGGAGATCAATAGCTACAACAAAGACGGCCAGTGCTTTCTTTCCACTGGGACTCATTACTTTGCTGCCCAAGATCAGGGTATAGATATTCTCAGGAAGGTTATCTGGTGTTCCCTGGTAGTTAACAACAACTGTCAGTTATTAATGGTGCTCCACAGCCTCACCTTTACAGTGCTGTGACTGATAACAGGACATGTTTATAACAAAATGAATGTCTGCCTTCTTTTCTCCTCTCCCTCCTGATTCTTGTTAGTTCTTTAGTTTCCTTTCTCCCCTCCTGTCTGCTGTTGCAATCTGAGGCAGCATGTCTGAGAATATGAAATGTTGGGGGCCTTCTCATTGAGATTCCTCTCAAGTGCAGGTTTGCTTTTATACAGGCTAACATCTGCTGCAGTATTACAAAGACTGATTAAAACAAATTCAGATCCTAAATTAGTCTTTTCAGTAATATTTATTACACGAGACACTGGGTGATAAAGTGTATAATATGGGTAGGCTGAAGCAAAAGTCCTATTTTGATTGGGTTTGCTGGCCAGTCAGGAGCAATCTCCCCAAAGAAGTTTGTATTTGCAATACAGTACTTTCCACTAGACGAATAATGAAGTCTACCACAATGTTTTCCTCATGTTTATTTATACATACCAACTAAATGCAAAAAACTATGCTAAAAAAAAAAAAGAAAAATACGCGTCTGTCAATTTGGACTACACTCCCAGTTTTTCCTGTCAAAAACAGACAGACAGTTTGCAAATCCTAGGTGAACGGTATGACAGACAATTCACACATCAAGTCATCAAATCCTCAAAAGGGTAGTTAGCCACTAATTTAATGGCTTCATTTTCTGTAGTGGCACAGCCTCACTGTAAGTGCAGATCCCACCCTACACTGTAATCCTGCCTTGGGGGGCCTGGCATGGAGCTTGGGTAACCCTAAACGTGTATTTCTGTGGAGCGATGAGCAAGGAGAAAAGCCAGGCAATGGTAGCTGAAGTACATTGTGTATTGAATGTGTTTACAGCAGTTAGAAATACCTGGATGACCAGGATCCTGTTTATGCCTTATTACGTGCTTCAGAGAAGTAGAACAGGGTGCCCAAACAACAACATTGTCGCTTTTCTGGCCTGTAAGCCTGTTAATGAAAATGAGGGGAGAACAGTTGTGAAGCTGCACTCCAGACACTTGACAGTTGTCACACTAAGAGAAGGAGCCCAAACTGAAGGCAGTTGCACTCTTTTCTAATACAACATCAGGATTTCTTGTCTATTCTTATGGGCCTAACCTTATGCCAGATGAAAATAATGGGAATTTAGCAGGTAGATTCAGGTAGGAACAAGAGTCACCTTTCTCTGCAGAAATGCTAAGGGTTTTCTGATCTACGGAGCAGAAAAGAACATGTGATGGTTTAGGCCTTCAGATGGTGAATGAACATCAGCACAATGTGAAATGCATAGCTGTAAAAAGGCTCATCTCCATAAAGAACTGAATTACTCGTATTTCCAGTCATTATGCCGCTTATTAGGAGAGTTTATTATGGTGGGGGTGTGTTGTGGCTCTTACTTTTGTTTGCTCTCTTAACATACCTAAGAAAATGTTCAGGAGTGTGGGAGCATTGGATTCCTTTGCCTACACAGCATTTCAAGTGCAAGACATCTTGGCCTAGACCATTCCCATTTTTATTTCTTAATGCATTTTAGGTGCCTTTTTTATCATCTTTTTCTTTAAAGATTTCAAGGCTTTTTTTAAATTAATAACTTGGCATCTGTCCTGCTACTCAAAGACTTTGTGCACCTTCCATTGTTTGGGAAATAAGTTAGTTGGAAAGAACCTTCATTTCTTTGTGTATCAGAGAGAGAGCACCCTCGCATATACTGTTTGCTTTGATAGTATTTATTCAGGACTAAAATGTAACTTGAAGAAATATTTCCCAGTAGCTCTCCCTTGGCTACTTCATTTTTCTTACATGATACAGTGAAGTAGTGCAGAAGTTGATAAAAGATAGGTCTATAAAAAGGGCATAATACATTACAGACAACTCAGCACCAATATTTATGGTTTCTCTTGCTTTGTCAGTCCCCAGATTATAATATACAGATCAAGTATTTCCAAGAACACCACAGGGAAACCTGTGGAAAAAATCAAAATGGGCAGCTATGATAGGCTGTAATCATAACAAATGAAAAGCATCTCAAAAATACCCCTGAAACTAACCAAGCTTCAGAATAAGATAATCTCAGCAAAAAACTTAGAGGAGCATAATGAATGAAAAAGATGAGCAGCAGAAGTGACTGAAGCTGTCTTAAATTAGAAAAACACAAAAGAAATGGAGTTGTCTGTGTCTGGATTTCTTGAGAAATCTGTCTAAAGTTCCATTTTCTCTGATAATTTCTTTTTGTGGCATAAATAAAATCACTTGCATTTGGTTTTCTGCCTAAAATCTGCCTAGGAGAAAACATGAACTGGTAGTTAAATTATGGATAAGCTGATACCAACTTTTTAGGTCTTTGTTGGGTGACATTGTATCTCCATCTCACAAGATGATGAAAGGCTTATATCTGTTAGAGTACACCATTCTTTTCTTCATCCAGAAATGTTTTTGAGCTTTTTCTCTGCTGGTTTGGGGGTTTTCTGTGTGCTAGTAGCCATCCACCATTGTCTCTGCATTACTATTGCTGTCACTACTGTTCAAGACCAAGAAGAGATCAAAGCAAACTGCTTATGTCTTTAAATCAAAGTGTGATCATTAACTAACACAAACCATATCTCTGCTGTGTAAAACTGGGAAGCTACGTTAATGAACACCTTCACCATTGCTGTGCTGAAAAGTGAGTGGTGCTGGAATTTGTATTCAGTCTCACAGGAGCTCCTAAAAAAGTGAAAGTTTAGTCAGAGAGTTCGCAGCATAATGTTTGGCTACAGTTCAGCAAAAAGAAGAGAAGGGAGGAGCAAGGCAGCAAGACAGGCACACCATGCGGGAGCGCTGATGCTGATGAGACGTTTCACTAAGATGATTAATGCCCATTTACAAAATTGGGCTATTTACAAAATTGAGCATGTAACTTAAAGACTGCCTAGGTTAAAAGGAAGTGTCCCTGCCTGCTGACACTGCTTTTATCCTGCTCTGTTCCCTCTGTCCTAGTGTGCTGTAATTACAGCTGAGCCTTGTGCAATGGCCTGTCTCAGGTGGCATTGGTCCAGGTCCTGCTCACTGCAACTGCTTCTGTCTCTCCCAGTGTGTTGTGCCAGGCTGCAGGAGTAAGGGGACGAGGGAGCACTTAATGGAAGACGAGAGGTTTCCATTTATGGCTGTTATTCCACTCTGATTCTGGGGTAACAGCCATTATAAGGGTATTTCAGAGCACAACAGGAAAAAACTACCATAACTAGGAGTAATGGGATAAGATTGAACAAAGGCAAATGGAGGCCATTTCCTGACAGCGAGATCCATTAGACCGTGGCATAGGTAAGCCTCCCAAGGGAAGTGGTAGAAGTCCAAGCACTTGAGTCATTTAAAACTACAGTGGACAAAATGCTCAGGAGTATGTAATAGGGAATAATCTGCCAGTGGCCACAGAATGAGTGACATAATATGTCCTTCCATCTCTAATTTCTGGGATACATACAGACTGATTGAAGCTTTCCAGCTTGTAGTTTCCTGCTAAATTTTTTTTAGGAAGTCCAGTTTCTAGAGGAAGAGTAGTAGCTGCAGATGTCTCTTAAAGGAACTACTGCTTCTTTTCTAATGCTGTTCCACCTGTTCTGTAGACATCCTCTATGCAGGTGACAAGTTTCAGGCTTTTGCAGTTGAGTGAAGCCCAGCTCAGGGGACAGCTTCCTTTCAGAAACACCATTTTCCCTCCACCCTTGTTGTTCATAACACCCTGTACACAAATATGCATAGCATTATTATACTAGTTTAAGGCTCTTGGATGCCTTGTACCTTGTTTAACCATTTATATAAGTAACCTAAAACATAGAAATAAGGTTTCCTCTCAGTGCTAGCCATCTCCTTCACCTTACAGCTATATTTTGGCATGATGGAGTGGGCCTACAGTTAAACTCGGGAATGGCACTTCATACATGAGGGACAGGAAGAATGTGAAGCACAAAGAAAGTACGTATGAGAAGAAGAGCAAAGTCTAGAACTGCTAAAAGAAGAGATGGGGAATGATGTGGTGCAAGCAGAGAGCAGTCAAGGTAGGAGCAGCAGAGTTCTTAAGTTTACTTGAGCATGAGCATGATGCAGACAGATACTGATATGAGCAATGCAGTGCCCCAGGGCAATAGACCTGAGATGCCAAGTTTTTGATAACTTGAAGGCAAAATTAAAGGTGTTGAACAGGAGTCACTGGGGAGGGCAGAGAAACATGTTAAATACTTCTGGTTTTGGAAATTCCACTGCCTCCAGGAGACAATATTGATCTTATGATGCATTGAGTTAAAAGCTGCATCTAACCTGTAGCTTTCTCCTTCTTTCACTGTTGCATGCATAACGCAACCTTAGATTAAACCACAGATTGCAGAATTCATGAGCAGGTTGTCCAACATATCTGTGACTCACTCCTCCTCTCAAGCTATACCCCTTAGTGGGTATTGGCAGAACAATACAACTAGCATAAGAATTGGCTTGATCTAATCTGTAATGTTGTTTGTGCTAGAAAATGGTGAAGAGAATAGTTATTGAAATGGATTATGTTCAAGAACCCCTAAGGGTGGCCTAATATACTAAGAAATCTTTAGCACCCTGTAATGATTTGCTGTCTTCAAGAGGCTGGTTTCTTTTTTTCTGTGACTTGCATTTCTTTTAATGTTGCAAGATTCATTTTTAACAAATCTAATCTGAACATTGTAATATTTGTTCCATATTTTCTACCTCCTTGCCCTGTTTTTTTTTTTTAACATTTATGTGTATCATGTTTGCCTTTTATGTCTAAGCACACATGCTTTGCTTATCTCAAGATTGTCTGGGTAAAAGTCTTAGCTGAGAATTGAAACAAACACGTTAACCCACTCTGAACTATGTACATATCACATTAAGTCTTTTTGTGTTGGGCTGTGTAAATGCATGGATCTTTGCCTTGTGCCTGGATGGTGATCAGATGATTATTTTTTTTTTTTTTTTTTTTTTAACTAGCTACGATGGCTAATTCCAAAATTTTGACCTCTTGCTAAGATGTTCATTTGGTCAGCACCTCCATATTTCTACTTCACTGATATGGGTGGTCAAGATATTGAAGACAATGTATGCATGGTGCAACTTGGTGTGTCAAAAGAAATGACAAAATTGTTTATTGGTCTTTTTTTAGTTCAAAACCTCTATTTTGCTTGATGTGTCATCTCCAAATAACAATAGCAGCCTAAGACAATTTTATGTTTTTTTCTGTTGTCTATACTAAGCAGATAGATCTTCTGTTTCTTGCTATTCTGTTTTTTGGAGAGCAAATCCATAAACTGTCTGTTTTGATTTGTATAGGATAAGAATAAAACTTAAGTATCAAAGTTGTACCAGAATAACTGTTACTTTATATATATATTTTATACTTATAATGCTCTTCTATATTTAAAATAATAAAGAAATGCTAAAGCAGGAGCAAAATTCCAGTGACTATACCAGTATTTATCCACTAAATGAACACCTTTATTGTATCATTTATGTGAAAGATAGGTACATTAAATAGCACGTGTGATGGTAGGATACAGAGTGTGTATGCATACAATGTATAGTCCAGTAGAACCTGCTGAAACATGTAAATGAATGAACACAGCATATATAACCATAGTATATCAATATATATATTTCCATATTATTTCTTGTAAAGCATTTTCCAAGAGGGAAAAATAAGACCATGTGGAAGGAATACCGATTCCGCTGACAATAACGGCATTTGGTCTACAGAAATGGCTAGTAGATTCAAATCATTGTCAGCTCCTGCCTTCTAGGCAGCAATATTTCAATGCAGGTTTTACCATAAGAATCAGAAAAACAGCTGGCAACTAGCAACTTGTTATATAAAAGACTTTTAAATGTCTTCTGCTATCTAGCTGTGATGTAATGTGATTTACTTAAAAATGTAGCTATTGAATGCACAAAAATCATTCAAGACCCACAACTCTAACTAGCTGGTAAAATCCACTTATGGCCTTAATTGTTTTAAGGTTTCTGTGGGGTTATGAGTCTGTGAAGAGTGAAAAGAGGGGGACTGTGTTCTGGAAATCCAGTTTCCTAACTGTGGCAGGAATGTTTCACTAGATGCATTTGCACTGTCATTAGTGAGTGGGAAGCCACATGTCAAACATTGAAGAAGGGTAAGATATGGCAAACTGCAGAAAAATATAGGGGAAAAAAGGGCTGAAGGACATGTTTCCTCCCCATTCCTGGAGTGCTCTCTGTACTACCAAGTATCTAATTCAGCTTTCATATCTGTTTCAGCTATCTATCTCTCTGTTATAGCTACTATAGCTCTGTTTCCACAAGCTATCCTGCCAAAATACCCTGTCTGAAAACTCAGACCGACAGCTTAGAGAGTGAGTTTGGATGGATGGATAGATAAACGGTTATCCAGAATAGCTCTTAGAGCTGTCTATTTTAGCAAACTATTTAAGCTGTCAGCCTCTATGTATTTATAGCCTGCTTATCACACTAGTATCTGAACACCTATCAATTTAGCATTAGAAATCCAGTCCAAGTCTCAATCCAATTGTGGAGGCTCGCTGGCTGTTCCCTACTTGCCTTAGATGAGTAGAATAAAAGATGCGATATCCAGCCATGCTTTGCTTTTTTTCCTTCCTAGTCTATTATGTGAAAGCTTGATCCAGAGCTTCCTAAACTGTCAAGAAAGGCCCTTTTTGGTGATTTCTTATAAAAGTTAGTTTGTACTTGTTCAGAGCTCTTCTCTGAAAAAGGTTTACCTCTTCCTGAAATGAAATATTTTCATTAAAAAGTCTTGCAAAATTTCCAAATTAAAATTTTAATTTCTGTTTTTCCTAAACTTTTCCTTGATTTTTTAATATTTTTACCCTTTTCCATGTCTCTTCTTTTATCTGTGAAGTTGTTTTTGTTTCTCATATTACTAGTTGGGCAATACTCAAAAGAGAGAAAGTGAAGAGTATTAGCTATTCCCACCCCCCCCACCCCCCACCCCCCCCCCCGTAAAAACAATGGATAACACTTTTTTTGAATGTATCGCCAAGTGGTAGAGATATTTACTTGGTAGTCAGAAATCCTAAGCTTTGAATGTGAAGCAGTTCTCCAGTATGCTGAGCTGAGAGTCATCTAGAGAGAAGAAAAAGGAAACGTTAAACAAAATGGCAAAATGGAAAGTTTCACATCTGATAATATTTTCTTTTCCTTAAAAAAAAGTTTAAGCAAAATAAAAGAAACTAATGGTTCTTAGTGTTACGCTCCCCAGCATGAGAGGGCCATCCTGAACATGTGGTGGACTGCTCTCAGGGTTTATGCTGATCAGAAACCTGCATCCCACACGTATCAAAGCAGGCATCTACACCTTATCTTTAGAAATGATTATAATTATAGATTGCATAAAAGAAAAAATGGTTTTCATGACTCCCTGGGTTAAAAGGCAGAATAGTCAGGATATGACAAAATACAGTATGATAGGGCAATACAGCTCGTGCAACCTGTGATGCCGGTTGTTAATGTAGTCATATATCATTAGTAGAGCTCAGCCCATTTTTACTATGAGTACAATCCTAGCAGAGGCTCTTCTGCAGCCAGGTCAGCACGGTCACAAGTTACCCATGTGGATACAGATGTAAGTTCATACCTTTATTATTCGGGTCAACCAATTTTCTGGTCATACCTCTTTATGAATGAGCAAAGAGGAAGACCAGATATGTGCAGCCAGAGGCATGCATGCTTTTGTTCAAGAAAGAGCACTTGTTTCTCTCAGGGGGGAAAAGCTTCCTTACATGGTGGTCTCAAGGGGCAGAGGATTTCTTTTTTTTTTTTTTTTTGGTCCTTGCTCAGCCATAGCTCTGAGGCATTTGATACAACAATCAGTCTGTAATATATAAGAATCCATCCCTTGGCCAAAGAGTAGTGGCATTTGTGGCCGAATTCAGAATTTGCAGTTTCTTAGCTGTTGCCAAATCACACATGACCCATTTCTTTCATGTCAATGTATCGGTCCCATTTCCACTAGGGCAGATCAAAAACGAAAAAGCTTGTGTTATACTGTTTTTCTTTCACTGAATTTGAAGTTCTTGTGCACATAGGTGATTAATTCCCTGATTAATTCTGTATGGAACTGAACTGGAAAAGTATTAATGCATTTGGCTCTTCAGTTAAATGGGAGAGATCACAGGGCAATTTACTAGATGTTTTTGTGGACTCACTCAGCAGGCTGCTTTTGGATACAGTCAGGAACACGCTTATTTTTCTCCTTTTCTGTTAATTTTATAATTTTTTTTCATATAAGAAAAAGAAGAATGAGATGTGTTTTGAAATACTAAAGCACACTATTTTTGGGGGGGGGGGGGGGGAACATTTAACTGGTTGGATAAATCCAAGTTAGAATTGGGAAGATACAGCAGAGTATTGGCTGGATATCTGTTCTCTTGAAAGAGCTGGGGGAGAGAGCAACCAGAAGATGAGGAAACAGTGAAGAAATAAGCTTGCGAGAGGGTTAGTGAAAACACTGGAGAACACTGCAGGATGGATCTTTGTACTGGGTTTGGTTGGGATGGAGTTAACTTTCTTCAGAGCAGCCTGTATGGTGCTGTACTTTAGATCTGTGGTCAAAACAGCATGGGTAACACACCAATTTGTTAGCTGTTGCTGAGCACTGCTCGCACAGCTTCAGGGCCTTCTCCATTTCTCCCTCTGCTGCCCCAGTGAGTAGGCTGGGGGTGGGCAAGAGGCTGGGAGGGGATGCAGCTGGGACAGCTGACCTGAACTGAGCAAAGAGATATTCCAGCCTATATAACATCATGCGCAGCAGTAATATGGGAGTGGGTAGTTTTTCCAAAGTAGACATTACTTGGAGGCTACCTGGGTATCGGTCTGCTGCTGGGAGGTGGTGAGCAATTGCCTTTTGTATCACTTGAGTTTTGGGGTTTTTTTCTTCGCTTATTAGACTGTCTTTATCTTGACCTGCCAGAGTGAGAGCAATTTTTTCTTGCTTTTGCCCTTCCGTTTCTCTCCTCCATCCCCCTGCGGGGGAGTGATCAAGTGGACTGGGTGGGCGCTTAGCTGCCAGACAGCATCAACCCACCACAGTTGTTGACCACCTAACTTTGGAAACAAAGTCTCTACTTCTGGAGATAAAACTTGGTATCAGCTCCTCCCTGCTATGCAGCTATATTTACAACTAACATACTTGTTGCATTCATAGGTTGTTTGCAATAAAAATACAATGGGGAGAAAAGGACATGCGTATAAATATAAATCTCTAGAGGTGTTAGTGACAAGCTGCTCTCAAAGGAAACAGCTGATCAATGTATAGGAAAGATGAAGGGGTGTGATCATGATCAGACAACAAGGTTAGCAATATCAGCCAAGTCTCCTAAAATAGATGGAAGAGTTGCAATTTCATGTCTTCAGCTACAACCTGGCCTTGTTTGCTGGTTTCAAATATAAAATAGCAATAAAGCATCCATCTACCTGACATCCTTTTATGTTCCCTTTCAGTCATGGGCCACAAAATGTTTCTTTTCAGGTTTACTCTAGTTTGGCAGCCCTGTTATTGCCTATCACTTTAATGAGTTGAAAGGCTGAGGATTGATTTCATTTTCTTTTAGCTCGCAAGCTTCTTTATGTGGAATCTGTTTCTCACTTGGTTTGCTTTTCATCTAGGATAATGCTGGCTATCAGTGCTTGAATAATAATTGAAATGAAGCAAGCTGTTCAGCCCAAGGCCTCAAGCTGGGAAAGCTGTGCATGTCACGTGTGGGTATTTCAAAAGAATTTAACATTCCAAAATTAAGTTGCAAGTAAACACAAGTGTAGGGGAAATCTGTGCAGCTACACCACTGCCTTCAGTAGTTCCTCACTGTACCTGAGAGCTAGCCCTTCATGTCCCTTAACCATTTTCATCAATGGTATGTAGCAAAGCACTACAGTACTGCGAGGTGGAAAATAGCATACTGGTAATTTTGAAACATGGTTGAGCCTTGTGGAATTTTTTCTCCTCCCCCTTCATATGCTTAGCTTCTGTTCAATGGGACTTTAATAGTTACCCTACTGGAAATTGCACTTTTATTTAGACACAATTAGTGCTGCTAAAACATAGATGCTGGTTGTAGCTTTTGTAATTACGTTGCTACACCTTTAGTTTACAGTAACGCTATACCATTATTGTTCCACCATCTGTAATCTCTGCTAATAAGAATTTGAAATTGTGACTCCACTGACAGGAAATGCAAGCTTATTTTACAGTATCAGTCTGTAAATGGATTGGTGATTATGCCATTTGTAGATTGCTTATATTGAATGCCACTGTTTGACACATCCTATTTGAATTTGGCAGATGTTAGTAGCTGGAGAGAAACTGTTTGGGGTTGCAGTCTGGGTTTACCTGCAGTGAGTGATGTTAAGAGACAAGTACTTGGAAAGCTCCTTCTGTCTGCAACAGGCTTGGGCCATGACTTGGGGCCAGGGTTTTAGTTGGGGGTAGAGGAGCAGAAAATTGTTCAATTCATGAAACTTCAGACGTCTACAAAACTACAGAACATTTTATCTTTTTTTTCATTAGATTGCTGTTTGAATTATTCTAGACCTTGTATAGCCTCTTATAAACCATTTTTTCTTCAAGTTGGGGAAAAAATTTCATTAGTAGTCCAAACAGTAATTGCATCTGTAAGTCAAAATCTGATGGCTTGAAAACACAGGTTAATTAAAACTTTGCAGACTGTTTTAATCTTTGAAGGGCTTTAACCTTCTCGTACCCTATTTAATCCAGACACGGCACTGAAACTTTATCAACATATAAGCACTTTTACGTGTTTTACTAGCTATTCACATGCACAGTTACTGTGCTGCCAGTTAGACAGTGTGATTTCTCTGTGCTCTGGAGCTGAGAGACGAGGAAGGATGCGTTAATAAAACATTAAGAAAAGGTCTTTTTGTAAGAAATTCTGCATTTGCATAAAAGATGCTACAAGACACAAAAGTGTGAGTTAATCACAGAAGCTAAACTATAAAAGAAAAAGTCATGCTTAGAGAGAGAGGTGTTACTGTTGTAGCTATCTATGAATTTATGATACTGGTGATGGATATCTTTTAAACTTCAGAATTAATGAGCATCCTGAGGACAAGGAAAGGCAGTTGGTTTAAAAGGACTAGAAGAGTGAAGGGGCAGTATTTGAATATAGGGTTTTTGCTCTGCAGGGGTAGGGAATAATAAAATCCTTTTGCTGATAAACATAAAATAATATATGTTGGAAAAAATTATGCTTCAGTCAAATAAGAAATTGCACAAACAAGTTACAGTATAGCCCTTGCAGCTTAGTTCCCTTATAATGTAAAAGAGACAGCTAAATAGCAAAACAAAAACCTAGCCTTTTCATTACCTTTGAAGCTTCAAGGAGAAATGCCAAGCTTCCGAATGTCAGATCATATCCAAACTGCTACTGACTTCCTTTTTTAGAAAAGCAGAAAGGAATTGGGCTGCCTTGGGACTGTATTTTGCTACGTACATAAAGTTAGGAGAGGAATTTGAAACATCCCTTCCTGAGCAGGTGTGCAGAATCCCATAGCATGTACATTCGTAGTCTTTCTGAACTGTTAACACATTGCAGTTCAGTGTGAAGTACTTGCTTAGTATTTTCTTTCTTAGGTTTAGAGTGCTTCTCATCAGTTCAGAGCACTCCAAATCAGGGATGAGGTTTGCTACTTCCAGCACTGCTCAGGCTGGCCCATGTGATCTTGATGGGTTGATTGAGAGCCAGACAAGCCTCAGACTGGCATCTATTTCTTTAGAGTCCTGGTGCAAAGTAAGAGTAGTCACAGGCACAGAGAACTTCAAGAAGTATTCAGCTTTTCAAAAGGCTGCAAGCGTTTGCATGGGCATGTTCTGGAAGCGGATGTTCAGTGCTGTGGTGAGGGGTGTGGATTCAGCTTACGGATACACACTTTGTTATCACCCTTGTGCAAGTCTTTGGGTTGCACCTGGTCTCACTCCTGGCTGTGCCAAACCAATGGTCATAAATTTGTCAGCAGCCCAGCAGTAAGTAATTCTTTAGGTTGTGAGTCTGCCACTTATATTATGGAGCAGTGTATTTTACAGGTTTCTCTTAGTCTCGTAACATTGTGCTTTTTCTCTGTACCAGATACCTTCATCTTTGCTCCATTTGTAAAGTATTTGGGCAATTGTCTGCAACTTCAAAGTTACATGGCATTTAATTGTGAAATTTGCTGAGTTTTTCCTTGCCTCTAGAAAAACTTTTTCTTTATCCTTTAAACATCAGTTCAGGCATTTGTTGAAAAGCGCTGCATGGCTCAAAAACTTCTTTTAATCCCACTTATCCCTCCATTCCTCTGTCTTGTCAGCCCTTTTCATGAAGAGCCCTCTTTCATGTGAGTATTTTGTCCTTATCAGGGCAGAGCAAGTGCCTCACTCTTTTAATATAAAGCCCTGAGACTTCCCTGTATGATGGGGTTAGACAAGTAATTTCACCTATCCTCATACATTTTGTGTCTGGGGACGATCAGGTTTTTCTTTACCAAAACAAATTTTTTGATAGGTGAGGAAACTGAGGAATATGTGACTGCGGTAAGTAGGACAAAATCTTCCCTCCCCTTGCAGAGGTATGTAAGCAGTCCTCCTCTGGTTGGGGGATGTTATCAGGGGAAGCAACAGTTCTACATCTGTTAATCTCAGCAGATACTGGTTGAACATTATTTCCCAAGGTGACAGTGAGGCTAGTATGATCTAAGATCTGTAGATATTTACCAACTTTAGATTTTGAACTTGGTATGACTGCTGCTGGAGTACTGTGTCTAGTTCTGGTGTCCCTGGTACAAGAAGGAAACCGGCAAGTTGGGAGGGTCTCGGGTGAGACCCTTGCAGTGGCTGACTAAAGGATCTTAACTGGTTCAGCTGGTCAAGAAAATGATTGAGAAAGAACTAAATCATTAGTTTAGTAGTACTTACATAAAGAACAGAAGTGTGATGTCAGAGGGCTTTTCAATCCAGTTGGCAAACGTATCTAACAACTGGAAGCTAGACAAAATTGAGAGAAATATAGCGCCTGCTTTTAATAGTGATAAACACTGGTGAAATGTACCGCAATCAAGGATGGATTTTCTAAATTACATCAGTGGTGGACCATGACTCAATATTTTCAAGAGCTGTTCTAATTCAAACAGGCATTAGTTCCAGGAATATCAGAGGTTCCTTCTAACCTCACATGAAAGTCTTTTAAAAATCATATGGAAAATACCCTCTACCTTTCTCTTTGATTCTGTTATGTGCATTCTTTATACTATGGAATAACACCTTTTGCTGTACTTCCAGACTCCAGCAGCTTTTCCTTCTGCTAGGCGCAGAGTCTGCACTGTATATGGGGGACAGTGATGTGAAGATCCTGACTGGGTTTGGTCTGAGTGTAGAAATAGCTATATAAAATGTGAGAGCAATTATTTGATTTTTCTGGGCTTTGAAACTGCTCTCTTAAAGGACAAAGAAGAATAGAGGAACATGAGAGCATTTCTAATCTCTGGCCATTCTCATCCCTTCCTCAAATCTGTCACAGTTCCTACTTGATAAACAGGTCTATGCTAGCATTAGGTTTGAAGTGTTAGCATTAGACTGCCCTAGTAGTAACGTAAAGGTAGATGAAGCCTTATTTTAAGCTTACTACCTTAATCAAATGTAGCTTTTTTAGCAATAATTCTTGAAGCCCGTTCCTTCACTTTACATTTCACTTACATCCCTTGCATGGAACTCTTGAAAATGAGCCTTACTTAGTTCTGCAGCCTCCTGAGCCTTCAGCAGGTCAGTGGATGGCAGCTATGCTGTGTGATTTTTTTTTTTTTTTTTTTTTAATAAAGGTGGTTCAGTGCCTGCAGTATTTCATGCTCAGAATTGAGAAAATGGCAATGTGCTCCCAGCAAGCATGAGAATATTTAATCCCCAGGGCTAGGAGGTGCGGTGTTTATATCTGTATTTAATTCTCAGATGGTTTTAATGTCTTGGGTTCCTTTTACAAAACAGGGATGCTTGCACTAGATTTTTTTTATGATGAGGAGAATACAGAGAAGACAATAATAACTTCCATTTTCATTAGCTACATCTCTGCCTGTCCTGACATTTTCTGATGAATACCCCCTAGAATTGCAGCAGCAGCAGCAACAGCAAAAATACTGACGGCACTTGAGGTTTCTTAGCAGGTTGAGAAACAGGAAAGGAGAAAAAAGAATATTCCAAATGCAATTTGGGTCTGCTTCCAAGTGATTAATATAACCAAAAATACACTTGAGAAATAAATGAGAAGGAAATTATTTATGTTCTCAGAGATACTTTCCTTTCAGCATACTATTTGTATATCCTCTCTCTCAGTTTTTAAAAACACTTTTCTATGTAGCTAGTTTGTGTGTTCTGCCCATGAAACTTCTGAGAACAAGCGCCACTGTATTTTTAAAGCTTCATCTGCTCTGTGTGTAAACAGTATAGACCAGCTACAACTGGTGTCATTTTTTTTTAAACACCCTGTTGAATGGAACCATTTTATGGAGAGTTTGCTGGCACGTGGCTTCAACTAATGGCAGTGGCCAGGAGGGCAACTACGCCTACAACTTTCTCAGCAATACTGAGTTGCTATTTGGTCTGAGTCCTCAAAATGAGTATGAGCAATTCTTGCAAAAAATTTAGTGGGTAGACAAGCCTTTACCATTTTAAAAAAAAGTATTTCCAAATTTGATCTGCACGATTATATATCTGTCCCAGTGTTTCTGTCTCCAGCAATGGAGAGTACTAGATCTTGGAGAAAAGTGCTAAAGCTCCCACAGTGGACAATTATGGAATAAGCGGCTCTAAGGGAAAGTTCCTTCCTACCTGCAGGATGCCTTGAAGTATTTCTGTTCTGTCTAATGTAATTGTAGATCTCTTATTAGTCCTATAAATGCCAAATCCCTTTACTAATCCTTCTGCAAGATTAGTTCTTTTAAAAGTCAATTCTGTGCAGTGGCTGTTCAAAAGAAGTAGAAATTCATCTTAAAAAAAAAAAAAAGGATTTTTTCTGTTTTCAAAGCAGGACAAGATCTAACTGATAATTTATAAACATATTTCTCTTCAAGACTAGCCTGATACATTCCAGTTGAAAGACAAGAATGATTATTCACCCTGGTTGTAGGCAACTGAATAAAAGATGATGCTGCTAAAATATTCTCTAGATTTCTTTTTAATGTTGTTATTTTTTATTTACCTGTTTCAGTTATTCCTATAATTCTTTGTATAACACTCATTCCATAACCCTTTGAAACATACCTCAGATGGTCTTCAGAGCATCCTACACGTGTTTTTTTCCCCTGCAGGATCACGATCTAAGTTTTAAACATGCAATTCACTACTAATCTTCGTAAGAAATAGGATCATAAATTCAGGCATTAAAGATAAATATTAGGTAAATTATAAGGCTAATGTGTTCCCAACTAAGTAATTTTCTGATAAGCATTGACATTTCTGGAAGACATTTAATTATTGATGTACAATACATCAGGAATGATTAATCAAAAGGGTATCGTAAGTTCAAATGGATATAAATTATATGGTTTATAATGCTGACATTATTTAATTTACTAGGATTTTAGTTTAGTAGTCATCTTGGATTAGACAATGCAGAGGCATACTGTGGGAATTCCTGTCTGACTTCCCACAGATTCTGAACGGGCAGAAACTGGGAACAGTTTCCAAGGCTAAATCCTATGTAGAATTTCAGTATGAATGCATGCCTGAAATACTGTTTAACTTGTATAATGGTGTCAAACACAAGCAATCTTTTAAAATAAAATTACATTGGCTTTACTTTTCCAGGACTGGGGGAAGGGGACGTTTAAACTTTTAATGATCTTACCAGCGAGACCTATGTTGTACCATAAGGTGGTGAAAAATACCATCATCCATTTTTATCTAAGATTTAATATTCTAAGGTTACACTGAATAGTTTAGATGCTGTAGATCTGATTTTTCTAACACAAATTTTACTCTGATATGGTAGCACAGATATTGTTTTCTCATGAATATGTAACAGCATAAGGAAAGAACTGGACAGTATGTGTTCTATATTAAGAAATCTATTTTCTTCTCATTATAAAACACAAATATGTTCCTAACAGAACTGTCCATACTGTAAGTATGTTTAAATCAGCTGTTACACATTGGTCTTATGCAAAAATGGAGTTCTTGTTATATTCAGCTTCTGAACATGCTGTATATTGTGCAGGCTGTGTGCTATCTGATGGATTCATTGCTAGCAGGATTGGGTCTGTGGTGACAATTTCTCAGACCTCCTGAAGGCTGTAGAAAGTTTCTGTCCTTTCAACTTGGAAATGAGTTTCCTTTTCAAAGTCAAATTAATCTCTAAAGTGCCTTTTCCAGCTGAACAATCAGCTTACCAAAAATCTCCTATGGTAACACAGTATCAAAGTAATAGGGAATCTAAAAATGTTTTAAATAAATAAATAAAACCCAAATGGAAACATTTTGGTGGCCTTCAGGCAAAATCATGTTTTCAGTGAAAATCTGGATGCAGTTTTAACTAGAGAATCTGTATTGGGAAATGCAGGCAGATAAGAATGTTTGAGCAGTTTGGTATTTTCTCTCAATCGAACTTGCCTAATCATTCAAAGCAGATAGAAAGTCCGTTATTAGGGCCTTTGCTCATCATGTCCCTTTAGTGTATTGGGATAATATTGCTCTTCCCACAGCTTTCATGGCAACTGAGGAATATTTAGAGGTTCAGTTCAGCAGCACTTATCAGTGATAAGTAGGAAAAAGACAACAGCTGTCTGACAGTAACTTCTCCGCTCTCAGTTACCCTGGAGAGCAAGCCAATAGAAGAAGAAAAAGAAATACCCCATCTCTGTTACAGGTGAGAGCAATCCTGGGTTTGCCTGCATCTTGTGCATGGAAGTACAGGTGACTTCTTAGGCCTTTTGCTTTTCCAGCATGCCACCCAGCCATTACTGAAGTCATGCAAACACATATCAATGTATTACTTTTTTGCTTTTTTCCTGAGAGACTTGACAATGTCATACTTTGACAACGTAATACTTTATTAAAAAAGGAAAAAACAGGTCATCATCTCAGTATGACAGACTTCAGCCCTTATGATGATGCCATTGCTGAAAATTCGTGCAACTTCTTTTTTATTGCTACAATATCTGCACAAGGACTGTGATAGTATCTTTTGTTCAGTTTGGAAGAATTAAAGGTCAAAATATCTTAGGTAGAATTTGCTGAAAGGCTTGTGATGGGTTTTGTCTATGTTAGCTAGAACTGATGGACTGACTGTAATTGTTTTCTTGTGTTTTCCAGTGGTATTACTGTTGTGTTTGTTTATAGTGGAGGGGTGAACACTGCAGTAAGTCAACTGTTAATTACTGAAATAAAGGGATCTTTCTAGTTCTTTTTCTCATATATCTCCATTGAAGGGAGGACTAGGTTTCACGGGTGGAGATCAGTGCAATTTTAAACAGTCACATTAAACCACATTTTTAGAAAAGACAGAACTGTGTATCGAAAGAGAAATGGTCCAACAGCCTGAGTATTTAATCTGGCTATAAATTATTTAATCAGCTGTATGGTCATGACTGTGTAAGAAACCTTTCTGTTCTACAGGTATTGGTATGTTTTTAAAAAAAAATGTTTGGCTTCCACTACTCTTTCTTCAGGCTCGTTGTGCCTTTGAAAACACCATGGTACAATATCATTTTCAGCCGACAATTTCTGCACAAGCGCATATATTTTGGAGACGTGTGAGGAAGATCAACCTTGTGATCTTCTTCATGTGTCTGCAGATGCCTTTATAGAGGTTCCCTGTTGTCTGCTGTGACTCCTCTATGCTCAGCAAGTCTGCTACTGATGTCCAAAGTCGAGTGATTACCTTCATGAGTGGCCTTTTACTGTAGGCATTACTCAATTTTTCTGTTGTGTGCACTGTTTTCTAAATTGTGTGTTTGAGCTACTTTTGGCGCACGTCAGCATGACTGAGATTTTGTTCAGGATCTTAGCTTGATTTTGGATAAACAATGATTTTGTTAATAGCAAAGCAATAATGTAACCAAATACAATGGAGCTGTAAGTAAGTGAACAAAGAATAGAGAAATGTGATTCCTTCATGTGCACTGTGTGGTTCACCTGGCTATTAAAGGGCTGAATCACTGAAGATAAAAGATGAGGTGGTGCATGTTGGTGGCATTTTGTGCTTAGCATCACCCCAAAACAAGTTTTGATCCCTAGGGTTAAAGAATTCAACTATCATGATTAACTTATGGTAAGGAAAGATTGGAAACAGCAAGCAATACTCAGTGGAATAAATCTTGAAGGCTGCATATATATTTGTATAGAGTCATTTTAAAATTGCATATTTTAATGCACGAAATGCTAAGATTGGTTTGTAACTTCAGAAGACACTGCAGAAACTGTCACAAGACAGTTTCTGTATTTTATAGAGTACATCTTTTCTTCTTTCCTCTTTATTAATCATATGAACTTAGAACTTTAAAAAGCCCCATGCTTTCTTGGCTAATGAAATTGTTGTTCTGTGGGGAGTGAACCTTGGATGCCTAGAGCAAAAACCCCAAGCTGCATGTTGCGTTTGGTCAAAGAGTTAACTTCAGTTTTTTGATTAAGCTTCTCTCTGCAGGGTTCAGACAGCCACAGTATTCTGGAGTGGGTTGCATTTATGAAAAGGGGCGTTTGCTACTTTCTTGTAAAAAAGGCTTATGAGCGCTGCGTCTACAGCATGAATTTGGAATGGGGAAAAATACCAAAAAGGAGGAGAAGAGTAAGCATTTTGCATTTGAGAGATATGGGTGTGTTCAAGGATGGTCTTATTTACCAGAAGAGATTTTCTACTTCTTTTCCTCTTACGCACCATGAAATGTAGCTTAATACTGTTGATCTATTGCATCAGTTTTATGGTGGCTAGCTGCATGGTTAGGTGTAGGGGTCAGTGTGCCTATCTGAAGGCAATCTAATAAGGACTCATTCCGCTGCTGCTGATTTAAAATTAATCTGTTTAGGGAGAGAATTCATCTTACCATTGTTCTTTAAACAGATGAGAAAAGGCCTCTTCTGTGAGGGTTAGAGGCTTTTCAATAGTGAGAGTTGTCAGCCGAGTGAGTGCTCTGTTGGCTTTCCCTCTGCAGGGGCCTGTGTGCAAAGTGGAAATTCAAGGTTGAAATGGGATCTCTGCAATCATTTAAGTGAAAGTTGTACAATGATGCCCCTAGATGAAAGAATACATAAAAATTCATAAGATACATGAGGAGCAAATTTCATTAATATTTATCAGCCTTCTCCTTTGTGGAATATACAGATGTTAGCTCATTGTTGCATTTAAGTGCAGTGTACTCAACACAGGAAAGAAGTAATGGGCAGTAAATTTCAGCAACCTAATACTTCTGAGTGTATCTGTATATGGCTACAGAGCCAGAATGATAGTATTCGTGCTTTTAAAACAGCATTTTCAGCTACTCTTTTCCTCATGTGAGTTTATGAAAATTTATCAACTTTATTAACATCCTAAATTAAGGACCTCATTAAGGCAATTTTGTTTTTAAAGGCTGGCCTTCAGACAGTTCCACTTGCCTACCATCACAACCCCAGCAATACTGGAAAATTAAATCATGATGGTAAAACACCATTTCTGTTAACATAGATGGTTTTCAATCTCTTGCACTCCTTCTGAGAGAGGACAAAAGTACAACGTGTAGCTCATTGTTTAATGCTGCCCCAGAAGCGTAGCTGAAGTGGAGAGGGTTATTTGGAGTTACGAATGTGCTAAAGCCTATCAAATTCTGCTGTGGCTACTCTTGTTCTCATGCTAGGGGATAATTACTTGGAACCAAGGTGCTTGGCAGATGTACTTTGTGCCACACCAGAAAATCAGGCTGAGCAGTGCAGTGTAATAAGCAGTATCGTGTAACATGTTGTTCCAATTAGCTCATGCCAGGACCTGTTAACAGTACTTTGTCCCATTTTTATTTCCCAGCCAAACACAACAGTAATACCACTGGAAAACACAAGAAAACAATTACAATCAACCCATCAATTCTAACTAAATGGCAATATATAATCAGTTACTGAGGGGTCCTGCACTGTTTGTGTTGACTGATGGGGCTACCCTGAAGTAAAACCGGAGTGCGAGCAGTCCGGTTAGCTGTGGTAATTCTGCTTGTGCCTCAAACTCAATGGTTTAACCTGTTGTGGTTCTTACCTGAGACTTTCTTGAGCAAAACAGCATCCTGCTCTTCTGGGATGTAGGGAAGATACCAGCACCTACTTCTGTATTAAAAAGTGCCTATCTTGGTTGACAACTTCTTGTGATACCGTCTACTTCTTGTGATGTCCTGCTATCTGCAGGCATAGTTTCCTGTTGTAGACGTTTGTTTTCATGGCAGCCTTCAGGACCCACCTGTTATTGGCTTTTGCCTTCTCTCTCTCCTTAGCTACTGCAAGTCCTGGCTGGGTCTGATGTTGGTTTCCAGCAGTGCATGCCTTCTCCTTGCAGTGTTTGGTTGAGCAAAATTCAATAGCTATTGAGATAATTTCTCCTCAGCCCATGTTTTAGGTCAGATATTTGTGCAGATCCAAGATATACTGAAGTGCCAGAAACATCTGTGTGAATTTCTGCTAAGTGAGCCCTCCAGTTTCGCGCTGCATTACTGTGAGAGTCAACTGTCAGCTATAAGATAGCAGCTAGACCCATGCACATTCGCTAGGCTATTCAACAGACTTCAGAGAATTGCAGCATTAATCTCTGTGTCAAAGGTGGAAAAAAAATTAAATAAAACAATCAAAATTGATGCAGTTCTCTCCACAGTGGAGGTGGCTCTAATGGACTGTTGAAGGCACACTCTGGTGTGGAACTGTGTGTGTCAGACCTGGGAGATGCTCACCACACAATGGGCTATTACACAAATGCTACCAGAGGAGCAGTTTCAAATGGCCCTGGAAAAAAAAGAAAAAAAATCAATGATCTAGAAAAACAGAGTTGAAGAAGTGATGATAGGGCTGTAAGAGTCCTGAAGGAATTGAGGGCTCTGACCCTGAGAGGATTTTAACTAAATGGCTACTTAGTTGATTGGATTTACTTGGGGACAAGAGGGGTGGAGGGGCAGGGAGGAAAAAGCTTAAATGAAGCTGGATGGAGAAAAGATTCTCTAATAGACCAGAATGAACAATAGTAAAAGCTTTATTACAGTCTTGTTAAAATTCCCCCAGCTGAACAGTTACTCAGTTATCGTGTTAAGATCCCACTATAACATGTTCCTAAGGGTTTTTTCCGTCTCAGAGCTTGTATCCACGCTATAGCAGAAACAAGTCAGTAGTTCTCCAACTTTTGTGCCAAGGGGAGACTGAACTCCTTCCTTGTGAGACATCAGCAGAGCTGCGCCGAGCTCATCAGCCCAATGTACACCAGGTACAGACCATTTAGATCAGACTTCTGCACTTGCCTTTTCATCCAGGCCATAGAGTATGTCTTTAATTTCTTGCTCTTGCCTAAGTACAGCAAATTTGTTTCTTTTTTCTGCTATTAAAACATCACTCCTTGGTTTTCCTTCACTGGATGGCATGTGTCTGTGGGTCCTCCCAGCAACTCTTGGATGTTGTTTTTTAAATCTACTACTAAGAACTACTGCTTTGTATTATTCTCAATATATTCCACTGCTCCAAACATTGGAGTCTCCCTCCTCCCCCCTTGTCTTCTAAACACTTCACTTTGACTGTAGCTCAAGATCATTCTGATCTTACAGTAGGGCACTTCAGCTCAAGTGGTGGCTCTCCAGCTTCAGTGATCTTTTGCTTTCTCCAGCTACGAAAATATGTGGTAGAACCCCAAGAGTATGTGATTGACTGCACATGCACCAAGGCATTGCTAAAGGGGTACTTATTGCTATACTTCATACATTGCATACAGGCAGATTCATGAAACTGTCATACTATGTCTAGTAGGCGGATAGTTAGATGTTTCTATACAAATACAAAGATGAAATGTAGCGCAAAGGACAATGTCAGATGAAAATGCGCCAGCAGATGGCAAGTTGCTGCTGCTACTACTAGTACTACTGATTTATTTGTTTCCATAGCAAAAAGTGTGTAGGAAAAAATATCCTCAGGCAACTAACTGAGCACACAGGAAGCTGGCAGTGAGGGAAGGGGAAGTCTTTATAACTGATTTGCAAGAAAGTTAATTTCTATTATGCAATTTCTGATATCACAGGTTTGATCAAACTGTTCTTCATGGAAGAAGCTGCTAGGTCGGACCAAGTCCTTAGCTCGGTGTTGCAGGAATGGTGTTAGAGGAGACATCTGTTTGTGACCTTCTCCTCCTGAGAACCAATTCCTGTGGCCCAGCTGTCTGAGGATCAGTAGTGACCCCTCAGACCGATAAAATGAGTCTTCCTCCAGAACGCCGTGTGGATTCTTTGGGGCAACTTCTTACCTCTTTAGAAGTGTCGTAATGGCTGAACTTGTCATGCAATATCAGTAGAGGGTTTCTGTTCATCCCCACCTTTTTGTTAAGAAGGAAGACTCAGGTAAGCATAGGTGATTTAGAAACCAAAGATCAAAGTTCATGAACATAATGCTTTTCTTCATATTTTACTTTTCGTTGGGAGTCTAGCTTGTCTCTGCTTTTGCTTCAAGCTCAGCTAGTAACTTCATTTCAAGTAAGTAAAAGATGATCCAAATGTAGAACATCTCTGATCCGTTTATTATCCTGCTGTCATGAAGTGTCATGCTCAGCACCGCAGAGCAATTCCCACTCAGAGTTCTGTTCTGAGTGACCTCTATCCATGGACACCAGTTGTCAAGGGCAATGCCAGCCTGCTGCTTAGCAGGAGCCCAGTTAAATTGCTCTGTAAATACGGAAATTAAAAACCACTTCATATGGAATTTTGACTTAAAAAAATAAAATTAGTCCCTAATCTTGTTGGGATTGTTTTTAGTCTTTGGGGTTTTTCAACAGCTGGATTCATGGTGTATTTTCATACAGAGTTTGACTGACAGAGGTGCAACCCGAGCACACCTGCTTATGAGCCATATTTGCACCTTGCCTCAGTACTCCTGTTTGTTTCTGACCCACTGCATCTTACATCATTTAAAACCCTTGATTTTGCAGACATTTGTGTATGCTCTTAGTTTATTCACATAAGTAGTCTGTCCTTCAGAAAGGTGTTGTCTTACGCTTAAAAAAAGCTTTTAAAGGCTAATCTTAGATAGGTTCCTAAATAAGCAGCAGGATCTTTTATCAGTGTAGGAGCATGCCATGCATTTAGTAAAAGCTGCTGAACTTTCCACATGTTTGAAAGTAAGCCCTTTATTTTTATTAGCGTAAAAACATTGTCTCATATGAATTGATAGTTTTCTTCAAAATTTTGGACACATTTGCTAGATGAGGACATAACACTGGCAGCTTGGGGGGCGGGAGGGTGTTTTGGATGGGGTAGAACAAACAAACCTGCAAGGACATAGTTGTGTCCCACAGATGTGGAGGAGTAAAAATTCTGGGGTCAGAAAGAGACCATATGGCAGAAAACATCAAAAATGTTTGCACATTAAGGATGCATTGAAACAGGCTGATGTTAACCCATGATGAATTACAGCAGTATTAAATGTTGCAACCAACTAAGTACTGGAAGAGAGCGTTGGCATAAACATTAAATCAGCAAATACTGGGAAACAGAAATCAGATTGCAGATTGTTGTGACAGGTGTTATATCATGTCTGTCTCGATAACACAACTACATTTTATTTATTAATCATGAGGAATACAGAAGTTTTACAAAGAGGAGGATGGAAGTTGAGTATTTTGTACAAACTTCTGTTGTGTTGCATTTAGATTTCTATCTCACCTGCAGTTTGCATAGGACTTGGACGAGCAGTATGAACCAGTGCTCCAGATAGGATTACATGCATGGGAGGGGTTTCGGGCTCTGCAGAAGCCCTGCCTGTATCTCACCCAGGGCTAAGGCACCTTCAATCAGCTCATCAGCAGGCTCTAATGTGATTTTTGCTGTGTTTCTTAGGTGTGATCTGCAGGGCGTATTGGACTCCCGTCTCTCACAAAGGCAGGGTAGGCTTAATGTTCACTTGGGGAAGAGAGAGGTATCCATCTTCCACTGAGTTCCTGCTGATGTTACAAATGCCTACAACTTTGGGGAAAAAAATAATCATCTTCAAAATAAAAGGGGAGGGACATAAAAAGACAGGAGGATGAATACGTCAGCATTATGAACAGCTATGATAGTGTCAGAGAGATCAAGGAATGATTTGCACTTTACATAGATGTAAACATTTAAAGAAAAAATTATGTGGTTTTAATAATAAAACCCTCCATTTTAGAGGATCCACTGGAGCTATAGCTAAGTATGCTTAGTGACTTGGAACTTTTCTCAATTACATATTTATCTACTGTAGATTAGTTATTTAAATAATTACATATCAAGTAATGTTTGTGAGTGTAAAGAGGTAGCAGAATGTGGTGCCTGCAAGTAAATTGCCTTTGTGTGTTTGGAAACTAAAGGATTGAAAGACAAGCCTTTTCTCAATGAAAATACAATTGGAATTTCTGACTGTACCGCTGCTCAGCCTACACCTTGATAAAGGGTGGGATTGCTGTGCTGCTGTTGGTGTGTAAAATGCCTAGAAGATGTTCTGGGTTTAGACAGCTTGTTTGAATAGTCATTCACTGAATTCATATAAAATCAGATGACTAAAGTTCTGGTTATAAATTGAAACGCAGAATTTTGAGAAGAATCCAGAAGTTCTTGAACTCTTGATATGAAAAGAAGCATCAACCTACCTTCCTAGGAGCAAAAAAGAAGTTTCTTTCTATTGGCTATTTTTCAATGTTTAAAATATTGGTGAGGATTGTGTATTGTTTAAATATTGTGGAAAATTTTGGAAAAATACTTGAGTTATCCTGTTATCACAGACAAGTTGAATTTTTGTGCATTTAATTTTGATCCTGGCTTTAATTACTTTGACTAATGTCTTTTTACTAAAGCTTCTTCTGCAACATTAGCTACTTGAAATCGTTTCAGGTTATTTTTTTTTAATATACATTTATCAAAGTGTACCTTGACAATTATCAGTGACATTTATGCAAGGAAATAATTTGTGTAATCTTAGCAGCAGCAGCACTATGAAAATGTTCATTTCTTTTTAAAATATCACATTTATAAACTTCTTATTCTTAAAATTACTAGTAGAAATTTTTCTGTGTTTGCTTTAGTGTTTTGTTGAATGCAGATGGACCATTATATTGCGAATTAGTTTACAAGACTTGTAAATATAGGGGTGAGGTCTGTGAATTTAAATACTGATATAGGAATTAAGCTTTCCTTCAAAAAAGACAATTCATGATAGTTCTTCTACAAATGCTGCAATCTGCTAAAGCTGAAATGACATTAAAATACACATATTAAATATGTATTAGATAAATCCGAAGCCTGAAAAATGCAAATGTTGGAGCTTGTAATTGCATTTTTTGTTTTTCCTGATGTGTCTATTGATTTTTTGATGACACAAAATTTTCCTCTTCTGGTATTTTAACACTTAGAAAAAAAAAATATATAGCCATACCAGGGTTAGTTGTGTTATCATCAAACCCACAGTGGATTGCTCTGTTGAACTAGTGACTCACCTCACCTTCAGTATTTATAAAGTACATTTGGTACATCTTGGATATCAAGGGAAGTAAATAGCTATATAAAACCAATTTCCAGTCAAATGCCATTTGAGAATTTGGAGTAAATATTGCATTATTGTATGCACTATCATTTATTATTTACAGGGAATAAAAATAAGATTTTGACCTTCAGTGATTCAGTTGTTTTCTAGGATACAATGAAGGTTTTACTAAATGTAATTTAATGTTCTGGAACATGGGTAAAAAGATGTGCAGATACAGACTGTAAGGAAAATGTTAATTATCTTAAATTTAATTACAGAAAAAGATCATGATGAGAATACGTAAAAACGCTTGAAATGCAGCCAAAACATTTTCCAAAGAACATCAAAAATGATTGCTGTTTACTAATCACAGATGATGTAGACACAAAGCTGCGGTGAGAAAGATGTTTAAATTTTACCTATGTGGGTAGAAGTAGAGAATCAGGGCCAGATGTAATGTAAACTGAAACCTTCGTCTTATAAAAGAGTAATTTGTCTAAGGCTGGAGCCTTCCCCATTACCTTTGAACCATGCTAGCTGGACAGGTCAGCAGCCTCCACAAATGACAGATGTCTCCAGATAGACTTCCTCATCCCTAAGTACTGACGCACACAAATTGCATGATCTTTGTGAGGAGTCCTCCAGCTTTCAGTGGTCTCCTTTTGTGTTTAATGTAAAGTCTGAAGGTTACAGGTAGAAAAGAAGTAACAGTACCTGACAGCAGCATTACTTACTTGATAATTGCGGGTATTTAAGGATTACCGTCTCTTACATGCAGCTGGGAGCTTCCTTCATTGTGGGAAAGATGGAAAATTTCACAGTCCTGCACTTTCAGACAAGAAATGTCTGTTAGCCAGGGATGAAGCAGAAAAGGCTGTTTATTGGAAGAATTGCTCTGACTCCTAGTTCCTTTGAAAGTACTGCTGATTTCTGACAAACCTCGTTTTTATGTTGTTTTATGCCAAACTGAATGTTGCCTGTTCAGCCAAGCTGAATCCCAGAAAGCTAATTTTTGTTCCTATTAAATGTAATATTTGACATTTAGATAAGTCACTAAATTGAAACAAGGATTAGAACATGCAAAATTATTATTTCCTTTCAGAACTGTTTGAGCTTTCTCCAGTCTTGCTTAGACTGCTCTCTTCCCCCGCTGCTTCCTCCAAGGAAACAAAGTGTAGGCAGTTGGGCTGGCTGTTTGGCTGGCTGGCTTCCAGTTCTCCTCTTCTCCTTAGTTTGAGATGAACAGGCAGAAAAGACAGCAAGTAAAAATATCCACAGAGACATGCTAATGAAAATGCATCGGACTTCTCACTCCTCCTTAATATCCAGGTGGTTTGTATGAACCTTTATATTCCACAGAATACTACCATTTCTCAGACTGCTAGGAAATCTGAACTTAAACTTCCCAAATCTGAAGCTAAGACAAGTACAAATTTTAAGGTAAAATAAAGGATAAATCTTCAGGTAATATAAAGGCAATCCTGAGACAAGGGCTCAGGACAATCTTCCTGATGGTCTGTAGCATAGTATTTGAAAGTTATCAACTCCCTCATCCCACCTCCATCCTTTTTTATCACCTTGATAAATTAATTAATTTCTCCAGTGCCAATTAGTCTTAAAGTGAAGAGGAAAGAGGCCTGAGATACTGCAGGTGAGAAGGGAGGGACTGGAAAGGAAATAGAAGGGACCAGGAGCGGGGCAGAGCTCGGGGTGAATGGGAACACAGAGCAGTGCAGGTGAGCCTTGGCCCCGAGTCCTGCATGTGCTTTCTGTTAACAGCGAGATCTGGCCTGTCCTAACCCTACCCCCTGACATCTACTGAAAAAACAAATTGGAGAGTAATGAGGATTCTGAAACATCAGGCTCTGTCCCACAGACCACAGTTAGAAATTGCACGCAGCCTTGTCTGTGGATTTGGCACGTGTTTGCAAGCCGTTTTCAGGGAGGTTTTGTTTTGACCTCTCAGGCAGCGAGCGCCATAAGCTGGCGTGGGGCTGGCCCCCGTGCCCCGGCGGGAACAAAGGGAGCGAGGGGGGTGACAGAAGTGCCCAGCAGAGCCCCAGGAAGGCTGCTGGGCCTGGTGTTCTTGGGGAGAAAGGATTCATTATACTTTAGGCAAATCAGAAAATTCTGCGGCTCATAGACCTTATAGGCTATGCAACAGATGGTGTTGTTTTGGCTGGCACAGGAGGCAGGTGTTAAAGCAACTTCCAGAGATAATGGAGCTGCAACTGGCAGAGTTGAAAAGAGTACAGAGGGTTACAGGGCATAACACATTTACATGGAGACTAGGAGAAGAGGGACTTTGAAACTGAACTCAGATTTTGGAGGCAGCCACCTGACTTGTTCGCTGCTTCTAGACAGAAAGGAGATACAACAGCATGAGCTGCTTTGGGCTCCCACGGGAACAGTGTGAATTGCTGAAAATACGTAACCTTGTCAGGGCTGAGACATTGTGGTTATCATCTTTTATTGCTGATGTTTTCCATCCCCATATATCACTGAAAGAAGAGATGTGCTGTCTGGGAAAAGTAAAAGTTGTGAAAAATAGGTGTAGATGGTCCCCGAGCATGGTAGTATTTATCCAGCAGAGTGGTCTGCGAGGAAAAAAAAGCGTTCAGCCAGGGAACAGGTCTTCAGGCTGCAGAGGGTCTCATCTTCAGCGATGAATCCCAACCTGTCAATTTCTGGGTTTTGTTTCTGTAGCTGAATTTCAGATTCGGAATATAAGCCCTTGCTGGGCACACCTCTGGCAAGCCACAAGTCCTGCTCTGACGGTGGGCCTGGCCCAACCTCTCTGGTGTCTGCCCTGCAGCCTCACCCCTCTGATGGGGTGGGTCGCAGACCTGCTGGGCTGTGAGCCCTGGGGGCAGGTACCCACGGGGGGGCCAGGCACCGCCTGGAGAACCTCCTCTGGGACACATGCCGGTTAGACCGTGCTCAGCCATTTGCTGCTGTAGCCATGCAGTGCTGGCTAGCGAATCCTACTGGCTTCCCGATTTAGTTAATGCTCGCTTGACTGCAACTACTTGTACTGCAACCTGGGTGGATGTACCTCGTATTCAAGTGAAATTCCAGAGCCTTGTGGTACAGGCTTAATAACAGGGCAATATTATTATTAACTCTCTAGTCACGTTAATTTTCTCCTTGGCAAAGACCTGCTACCAGTCTGCCCAGTTTATTTTGTGACTCAGGCATAATTTCGCATAAAGGGACACTTGAAATTAAAAAGAAAGGCTATCACACTGTCTGTGCCAGAGCAAAGAAATGCAGGATGCACCTGCATAGTTTTCTTGCAGGTCAAATACAGATATTGCTGCAACTTCACCAGGTCAAGCAAACGTTAAAAGTGCAGAGACTGGCAAGTTTGACACATGTACTACCGTTGGAGTGCACTCAGCTTCAGAGCCCCTGACTGGGAGAATGACTTTTTAGGTATTGACCTTTTAGGTATTTCTTTCAAGCTGTAATTTCAAGGGTTATTTCCTCGTGTGGATGTGGCATTGTGGGATGTGGCTTGATGGGCATGGTGCTGTGTGGTGTTGGGTGGGTTGGTTTTTGGTGTGTTGTGTTTTTTGTTTTGTGGTGTGTTGTGGTGTGTTTTTTTTTTTTTAGGTTGGACTTGATGATCTTACAGGTCTTTTCCAACCTTAGTGATTCTGTGATTCTGTGATCATTGTTACCCCAAAAGTAAATAGTAGCATACTTGCTATAATAGTTACTGTATACAGATAATTAAAATAGAAAATATTATTCTACTCGTTTCCTTTCACCACCTTAATGAAGAGTTATTGAATGTCTCAAATGCCACTTACCATTTAAGATGTACTTCCTGATGGTGTTAGCTGCTCACTTGGCAGATAGTATAAAGAAATACAAGCTGTGTGTCCCAGTTAGAAAACTGTAATAATACCTGGGTTATTGTGTCACGGGGATCCTTTTCATCTAAGGATTGGTGTGAATAGATTTTGCAAAATATTTTAGACCTCTAAATCCCTAGAACTTTTTTTACAGATATGTCAGTCACTTGATCTGTTCTTGAAAGTATGTATGGATTATATAGAGATTAATAGAATATAAAATAGTCTTCTTGGAAATGAAACTCTCAGTTTTCTAATTTGGACTGCCAAGGTTAGTACCGAGTGTTAGTTATGATCTGCCAGGAAGATTGATGCTCAGATTGTCTAAATAGGCAACTGGAAATCTCCCTTTACAAAGGGAGCTACAAAGCTGCTCATTTTCCAGTGACTGAATGCCACAAATATGTATTATTCTTGAAGTACAGTTCTAGATTTTAAGTGATTTAGGGACTTAACTTGCAATAGGACATTGTCTAAATACAGCAGTGTTATGATATCACCCATGTTAAAATAGGGGCAGTACAAGTTACCTCTTAGGCATGTCTGTGGGAGAGTGAGCGATATGATACTTGAACTGTCTCTGATGTGTGCATATTGCTCTTGGCTATATGCTGCCTGGTAGTCTCAAACCCGTAACTTTCAACATTTGAGGTTGACTTACTAAATGGCAAAATAAACTCAACACCCACCACACAAAAAGAAACCCCACTTGTGTAGAACCATAAAGCAACGAATATTTTAAATCTTTTGCAGGGCAAAATGCTTACAGATTATTTTTTTTTAAAGTGGTAGGCTACATAAAGCATGGGGTTTTATACTTTGTTTATCATTGTCTAGTCAAGCAGATTTTCCCCTCTTTCAATTTGCATTTACTATAATGGGTGCTTTGAGAAACCTACTGTAATTTAATTTGACATTTAGTTTGTCTATGCTGCACAAATTTATAATATGTGGCACTTAACATACCAAAGTTCTCAATCTTACTGAGTTTTGCTAGGCAAAGAAAGATTAATAAAATAATCTCATCATAAGTCTTTGGAAAAGTCAGTATGCATTCTTCCTTCCAGGTAGTGCGTTTGTCTTGCCTGTTGGCCTAAGTTATCCATGTTCTCAATAAAATGTGAGATTTCGCATGGCAGTTGGTGTGAAGTTAGCAAGGTGTCTAATTTCTTGACAAGTATTATCAACAAGAGACTTGAATATAAAAATATACAGTTATTATCAATAGTTTAGAAAATTTGTTGGTTTTTTTTTTAATATTGAAGGATAGATTGGTCTCATGTTCCTTTATTGCAGTTTGAACATATCACAGCATAATTCAGGTTTGAAGAAAGATCAGGAAGCATCTACTCCAACCTCCTGCTCAAAGTAGAGTGGGCTATGAGTTCAGATGAGGTTGCTCAGGATGTTGTCCAGATGGTCTTGAAAACCTCTGAGGATGGAGACTGTGCAGCCTCTCTGGGCAATCTGTTCCACTGCTTCCCTGTCCAAACAGTGAAAAAACCCTTTGATATCCAGTCTGGACTTCTCATTTCAACTTATGCCCATTGTTTCCCATTGTCCTGCCATGCACCACTGTGAAAAGCCTGGCTCCACCTTCTCAGTAACTTCCTTGTAGGTACCAGGAGCTGCTGTCAGGTCTCACCAAAGCTGTTTCTTCTCCAGGCTGAACCAGCCCAGCTCCTTCAGTCTCTCCTCATGAGGCAAGTGCTCCAGGCCCTGACCAGGGGCTGTCTTCTCAAATTGCTTCAGTTTATCTGTGTCTTTTGTATACTGGAGGGCCTAAACTGTGGTCTAGGAAGTGCTGAGTAGAGGGGGGCTGAGGCCATGGGGCTCCTGTTCATGCAGCCCTGGGTGCCGCTGGCTGTCTTTGCTGCCAGGACCACTGCTGGCTTCTGCTCAGCTCACGCACGCTCACACCCACCAGGCAACATCCTCAGAGCTGCTCCCCAGCCAGTATTGTTGTAGGGGTTATTCCTCCCCAGGTGCAGGATTTTCCATTTGTCCTTGTTGAGTTTCATAAGTTTCCTGTCAGCTCTCTCCTTCAGCCTGTCTAGGTCCCCCTGAACGGCAGCTCTGCTCCCAAGCGTATTGATGGCTTCCACCATTTTGGAGTGAGATGCAAACCTGATGACAGTGAGCTCCACCACCTCCTCTGGGTCACTGACAAAGATGTTAATCAGGACAGGTCCCAGGACAGCCCCCTGCAGTGCTCTGCGTATAACCAGCCTCCGGGAAGAGCACAACCCATTAACCATCACCCTCTGCGCCCAACCAGCCGGTCAATTTTGTACCCACAGACCCTAACATGCTAACAAATGTTACAGATGTTCAAGAATATTGTGGGAGATGTGTTGAAAGCCTCGCTGAAGTCAAATGTGTCCACTTTTTCCTTGTTTGACCTTTGACTTCTAAAGTATCCATATTGTTTCCCTTATTTTAAGTGCTTTTTGCTGACACTGTTTATCCCTGTTCTTCGGAAATTTTTGAAGCAGCTTTTTTGACTGGCTGGACCAGAATCTATTCTTTTAGCACATGGCTTTTCAATTTTGTTTTACTGAGTAAAAATCAGAATGAGTGATATTTGCCATTTAATAAAAAAGGTAGCAGAGACCATTAAGGAAAGGAATACTAAAATTTCATAGTTTGTTCAATAAGTAATAATTTGCTGTGCCAGACTCTTTTAGGCTTTTTAAAAATGTATACCTGTAGTGGAAATTACTAATTATAAAGACAACTTATAATATAGTCTAGTGAAAAGCTTTGTTTTCATAGCAGTTTCTTTCAAAAAGGTCATCCTTCAGCCTCAGAAATTGCTTCAGGCAGACTCTGTTTATGCTGATTTTTAAATGCGTTCTTACAGATATCCTGTCCAGTTAAGTCCTATTAGAATGCAAAAGTTCATTTCTAAGTTACAGTTCCTAAACTATCACAGTTTAGGGATCTAAATGTAATTTTTGCAGTTAAGAAACTCCACTGTGTCTGTACGTGTGTGCACGAAAACTTACATCTTTGACACCAAAATACTGAAGAACTTGAATTCCATTTTCTTGATATGGCAGGTGCTGTTTCTAAAGCTGCCTAGGTACCACAGGATTTATGCAAGCAGTGGGACTGTTAAAAGCATCTGGGTATCTGTCTTCATCGTACTTCACCTATCTCAACTTTAGTCATCTTAAGCATGTAGTCAAAGAGAGCATCGCAGATTCCCCCAACAATCAGTAGAGAGAGACAGATCCACCGCACAGTGAATTCTTCAATGCAATCCAGAAACCTCCTGGACTGCTTGTGCCCTGTACAATTTTAGATTGTATAGTGCTGCCATGATTAAATATATGTTTATATTTGGGCCTAAATAGCATGATTTGTATCTACTTAATAATTTAATATCTAAGGCCTGAAAAATAAAACTCTTGAAAGGATTTATAAAATGGTGTTTAAGAATTTTTCATCCCTGATTTTTATTGTCTGTATTTAGTTCAAAGCCCATAATGCTGGTCTTTAAGTCTAACAGACTTCTCAGACTCCTTTTTGCATGTAAAAGCAAAATGGAAAAATGAAAAGCATTCAGAAATTATGTTAAAACATACTTCTACGTATATTTTGGGGGGGTTCTTCCTTCTG
Source organism: Gavia stellata (assembly GCF_030936135.1). Classification (NCBI taxonomy): domain Eukaryota; kingdom Metazoa; phylum Chordata; class Aves; order Gaviiformes; family Gaviidae; genus Gavia; species Gavia stellata. The sequence goes on from NC_082595.1 coordinate 40,242,003, forward strand.
TAGTACTTACACGGCAGTTTTCATGAAGGTAGCTGTGTAGTTGTGCTCTGCTGTGTACACAAGGAAACGGGCTTGGGGACCTTTCACTTCAGTGGTGGAAATGAAAACAGAATATATGCACAAACTGCAGAACAGTTGCCCTGGCCAAAGCCTCCCTCTCTTTCATCAGATTGATTACGTTTTTCTTCATGTATTCAGATAATAAGAAAACAATGTATTCTAATTTCTTCATCCTGTTAAAAAATAAATATGTAGGAAGCACAGACTAAGACTTTATTAATACTAAAGAAAAAAAAGTGTGCTTAGAAAGGTCAGAGGTAGTAAATGGAAATACTCTGGAGAAATATTTCATGTTATATGGAAATCTTTATGCATATAGTAAAAGACTGCATAAAGTCTCCTTTTTTATTGCAGGTGGTAAGTGGTAGTGAATTTCTTGTAGAAAGCTGTCTACCAGAAGCTATGGGATGGAATTAATTAAAGTCTCTTGTCTGGAATCTGAGCACATCAAAATAACCAGATTGTGGGTGCCCAGTCTGCAGCCATTTTTCAGGGCACAGCACCTCAGGCTAGAGGATGAACAGGAACCGCCTGTGTCAGCATGCAGTGCAGAGAGGCAGGCAAGTACCTGGGTACCTCTGCTCTGAGCAGAGTTTGAAGCAGCAGCCCTGGCCAGGAGGATAAGAGAGAAGGGGCGCGAGATGAGGCACTAATGGGTGCCTGGAGGCACGCTGCAATCGGGATGAGCAGGCACTTCTCAGGCTGCTTGGCTCTGCCACCCTTCAGCTCAAAAAGCTCTGGGAAAGAGATAAGTCAGTCAGTTAAACACAAGAATTATATTCCTGCAAAAGCCAGTGAAAGCGGCACATGTTCAACACGGATCTCCTCCCCCCCCTTCTTGATCATAACAGAAGATTTGGGCGGATTTCCTATTCAGAGGCAATCAGTGAGTGTGGAGAGTGAGGGATGCAGGATGCCCTGGCTGACCTTCAGAAGAATTATTGTTTCTTTCACTCATGGTTTCTCCCCCCATCTCCCTTGTACAAGGCTTGGGAGCAACAGAAGCTTTCTATTTAAAAACAGGTGCATAAGTGGAGCTGTCTGCTGCGGGGATGTAATTGATTCAGGACAACAGTGCCCCTAATCAGACAGCTGCTTTTGTCGTCTTGCCCTTTTGTGTGAGGGAATAGGAAAATAGCTATCACTATGCATTTTAGTCAGGAAATATTCAGCAAATATTTGTCAATTAACGTGTGTTTAGAATATTGCTTGAAATTATACATATATTTAACGCTTTCCCCCCCTTTACTGCTTAAAACTGTCAGGCTTTAAAGGATACAATTTAATTAGCAATGGCATTTTAATACAGTTAATGGCACTGGCTGTGCTGTATGCAAATAATTTATTTCAGGGAAATTGTATTGGGATTGAAAACGTTTTTTCTTTCCCAAGAAGTATTATAATTCCTAATTGACTGAAGCTTTGCTGATTTAGAAATGCATTCAAAGAAACGAAGGGGCGAGTCAAGGGTATAGGGGGATTAAAGTTACTGTCACCCTTATGCAAATGTCTGTCACCCTGCACAAGGCTCACAAATTAAAATTGAAGTGCCAGTTTGCTGCCGCAGTCATGCTTTCAGAATAATCAGTGATGAATTCAAGTGACATACCACAACTGTTTCCTAAAACAAGAGTATCATTCTTGAATAGCATGGCACATTCATATTGTTAGAGGAGATTTATATCGATTTCATTCTGCATTCAGGTTTTTGAAAGTTGCTACATATGAACGAAGTGCACTTGCTTGCCCTGAAGATGAGTTTTCCATGTGCAGCACCATGCCTGTCATTACAGATTAGTGCATCGTTTAGAGGGAGAAGGGATAGATAGAACAGATAAAATATTTTGCATATGCATAATCAACACAATTGCAAATAAAGGCAAAAGTCTTGGGAGGCAAAACACAGCTGTAATGCTAATGCTGAGTGAATAATTTTCTTGATGAATTTAGCCTTTGTGTCTGCTCACCAAATGTCCTCAAACATACTGTGATTTCTGAGAATTTGGTTATTCTTTAGAATTGCTGCCCTGTTTGGCATTTTTTTTTGTTTTATTTTTTACTCTGCAAACTGTATTCAGTTTGTGATTATAAAATATTTGATATACAGCCTGCAGGCTTTATTAGCTAGGAGTCATTGATCACATAAACATTTCTATCTACTGGTTGGATTGGTGTAATTCCTTTAGGAATACCATCTGCGAACGGTTGGCCCATAGCAAAGTGTTAGAACTTTATTTGTGGTGTATTATGGTATGTCCTAGAATTAGTTGTTTTCTGTATAAAAGGGAAAATTTTAAAACGTGTATAGTTGCAGTCTCTGAAGGAAGGGCAAAAGATAAAATGATGGTATGTTTCCCATGGGATATATATTCTTTTCTCACCATGTTTTCATCTGCTTAGTCTGGTTGGACTTTTTCTTGTTATTTTTCTGTGGAAGGGAATGTTGATTTGCTTTTTTGTCTAATGTTTATAATTTCATTTATAAGCAAATTAATAATGATCACAAGGATTTTGAGAGAGGATCTGTAAGAATTGTCTATCTGAAAAGAATTAGAACATCTTTCTGATACAATATAAACAACTTACTAGCAAGGAATAAGGGAACAAGTGTTATTTCAGAACAGTTATTGTCCTTCCTAGAGTGATTAAATGATTGCTTTACATTTTGTGGAAGGAAATACTTACTTTAGTGGTAGTAAGTTTTATTTCAATTATTCTAGTTATTGGAAACTGCTGCAGTGAATCTAATTAGGCAGTTAGTATTGTCTTAACATATACACAGATTGCCCAGGAATATTCTCTGTAATCAGGTTCTAATGGGTAGCAGACAGGTTATATGAAGAGCCATTACAGAAAATATAAAGCTATAAACCTTTTGAAGGATTTTCATACAGAAATAAAATCTTGTGTTTTCAAAAACAATATATCAAGAATATAAGTGTCCTTACAACTTGGGGGAGGGGGGGGGTGGAGTGGGGGATGTTAAATGGGCTTATTTTAGTTCATGCAATTTAAAACTATTTAGGTGTATGAGCACCAAACAACAGGCTGCTGCTTCCAGTACTGTCTGTATTCTTGCATTTGCTTTTCCATAAATCCATGAGTCAGGCACCACTCTTCAACAGCCTCTGTACTGGGTTTTACAAAGCATTACAATCAGTTATTCTAAAATCAGCAAGTTATATATACCAGAAAAAAATCACAAATACTGCATTTGTCAGTGGCTCTGTACCGGTGGTAGGGCTGCAATCAAACTCCCATACGTATGATATTGTTAATAGTTTTGATTGCATAATCGTCATTCTCATAATACAGGAGAATGAATGATTGCCCAAAGCAAAACAGTGTTTGCAAAGAGCTCATGGTGTGCCATTTTCTTTCATGATATGTTCGTTCACCAAGTACAAAACCTTGCTAACTCCATAGCTATTATTCAGGAACATGATTTATTTTGATGTGAGGAAAGAAGGTCAAATTCATTTAACAACACTGCATTTCCCCTACCTGTGTTTTTACTATGTTTAGTGTCTCGGTGTTGACAATCAAATCATGTTTCTCAAGGCCTTATTTGAGAAAATTATCCGGATGTGGGTTTTATGTCTGTGACATGCACTGCGTTTTCAGGGATTATTAGAAGTAGATCAGCCGGATGGATCCCTTTAGCACCTGTAATTTTTATTCTCCATTTTGTGGCTTGCTGTCACCCCTACCCACAAGCATTCATCCCTGGTGAGGCATGCAGTATTGCCATTGCTCCAGTGGCTGTCTGGGGTCTGAGGGCTTTGCTCAGAGTTAAAGCTGTTCCTTTATAGGTCCTAACTTTGCAATTTATTAAAGCAGCACACCTCAGTGAGCCAGATTGGCTATTGCTACCCTTCCACATCATGAAGCAACAATTTACAAACTGGAACTACCTTTTCTTTTTCCCTCTGAAAGTAATTATTACCTACAAAGCTGTAATAAATCAGAGCACTTAAAGATGGCCCAAGGGAGCTTTTATGTTCGTAAAACCTGTCAGTCAGGGTTTGGTTTTGCAAAAACTCCAAGGAAAGTTCCTTATTTTGTTTTTATTTGAACTTTCAGAGCAATGAAGTTGAGAAGGTTTGGATTAAAGGTTCTCGTTGGGCTTTTCTTTTTTTTCTTTTTTTTTTTAATACTGTTATCAACGCTAATTCAGATTTTAGATATAGTATATCAGTTCTCTTTAATTCCCAGACTGCAAAATATTTAATCTGGGATGAAGAAAAGATAAACATTTTCATCTTTCACAGATCTACCTATGTCTAGCCAGACCATTTAATTGCTTACATTACTCTGTATTTGAGGATGGTTTGCCTTGAGCAACAAGATAGCTTGCAGAAAAGGATGTGCCGTGCTCTCAGTGGTGCTGGAGAGCTAATGCCAGGCTAAGCCAGAGCATTGGCACTGGTGGTGTTAGAAGGCTGCATTTACTGTACTGGGAGCTGCGGACATTTTATGTGCTCACAGAGGTTACTGCAAGCGCGGGCACCTCAAGTCCTTGCTTTACCATGGCAACTTTATTTTACATACTGCAGATGCATTTTGTATTGTGCACAATGTTACTGGAAGTGCCTTGAAGTACTTCTGGTAGAGGATACAAAATAGCTCATAAGATGGGGGGGTTGGACTAGATGATCTTTAATGGTCGCTTCCAACCCAAACCATTCTATGATGCTATGACAATATGATGTGACAGAAGAAATTTCTTGAAAGAGAAGTTAGCCTCCAACATTGTCAAAGACAGTGCTGTTACAGTGATTTTGGCAAAGAAATATGGCAACTCTCCTCCTGCAAACACTGAGAACTAAAATGATTTCTAAAACTATTCTAAGTACTGAGCCTTTAGTTTTATCTCAGTAAAATGGATTTCTTCACTTAATAGAAAAGTCATTCCTTTTTTACAGTGAATTAAGTCAGACTTTCCAAAGTTGATATATATGCTCTTTTAACAAACTGAATGGCTCTAACTTAATGGCAGTTTTTGGTAGGGCAGACAAGGTTAAAAGCATTAGTGGAGAGAGCAGAGACATAGACTGTCTAGAGAATATCTGTTGGAAGAGCTGAGGTGGTTTTAGCAAAGAGAGTGTAGTTATAAACCATTTTCTGTTTACTGTCTTTCTTCCAGACAGTAAATCTACTAACCAGTTAGTACTTGTAATGCAAAGAAATTGTGTGAGGGGGAGAAGTGCTGATGCACTCATAAAGCTATACTGGGAATATCAGAGGTGTAAAAATGAATTGGTGCAACTGCGCAAGAAAAAGCAGAGCCCTACAGCGTGGTTCAGGGTGGGTATGGGCTGGAGGTGTTGATTTCTCATGTTCTCTGTTGTCCCCCTGCTCCACTGCAGCAAAGGTTAAAGAGGTCACAGAAAAAAAAGTTATCTTCCGATGATGCAACTTTTTCTAGATTCCCTAATCTAGGAATGAAGCTGTTACTGTAATTCTTACTGTATTTGTGGAGTAGCTGCAGGCCCAATTAAAAACCAAACAAACCAAAGAAAAAACCAAACCCCAAAAAAGTGTCTTGAATGGGCAGGGGTTGTTAAACTGCTGGATGGGTGGTTAGGTGTATTTGAGAAATGCAAGCGTTACGAAGCATTATTGAAGCTGATTGATAGTAAAACTCCAGCTGACTTTGATGGGGAAAGAGAGGAGCTGGGATCTCGCTCTCCATATTTAGCTAACGGAGAGACTTTTAACATTGTTGAAAAGGGAAAGAAATTCTACTTCAATTTTTCACTGAAACACGTCCAATAGCTAGGATTATACATTTGTAAGCTCTTCTGATCTAAAACTCAGCAGACTAACAAGTGCCTGCTCAGACAACTGAGTGATCTGATTGCAGAGGGTGAACGGTAAGTCTGAAATGAAGGCAGTGTATGTAGAGTCAAATCATTCCCTCTTTAATTTCTCTGCACATATATTGGGACAATTAGTGAAAAAACTTGTTCTCAACTGCCAATGATACACTCATAAAAGTATCACAAACCGCACAAACAGTCCCTGCTTCAAACATTTTAAAATCTATGCACAAAATCGGACTATGGGTGAAAAGGAGCAAACGTAAAAGTGACACTGGATGAAAAGGCGAAACACTGAAGAACTAAACCAAGATGTCACTTTGGTCTTACAGTCCCTATGAGCAGCGAGAAGCATGAGCTTCTTTTTGATACTCCACAAAACTACAGTACTTTGGGTTTGGGGGGGGGGGGTTGTTGGCTTGGGTTTTTTTCTCCCCTTAAAGCTTCAAGCTCTCTTGGAGATGTCACTCCTTCCTCCGTAATAAAGATTTGTGAGTTGTGCACATATTAATTCCAGGCTCAGCAATCCTAATTTATAGGCTTTGTAGCTGCATGTAAAAATGCGGTAGAGCTCCCAGCTGGCAGGCTGTCCAGCTGCCCTCTGGGACAGCCCCTTGGACTGCACTCATGCTGGGCTCCTTCCAGCAGCTTTAGTCACCCCTTGCTAAACCTGCTAAAGAGGATCTGTTGCCCATCTTTGTGTGGAGGGTGTAGTGGCAGCAGCAACAGCTTGTTAATTTTAAGCTTGTTTACTCCTTTTTGGCAACTACTTCCCCAATTCAAAGGGGCATCTGAGAGGTCGTAGTTGCAGCCCTTCTGCTTCCCTTCCCCGCTGCAGGCACGTGCATTCTCTGTTCACCTTGCTTGAACAAGGTGAATCTTCTAATCTTCCAGTTCAAAGCCAAAAACAGTGGAAGGGTGTTCAAAAGCAAGAATTACTTTGTATTTCTCTATAATGTCATAATCTTGAAAATTGTATTCATCAGTGAACCTCTGTGAGAAAGTCAAGAACATCTGGTCCTGGAAAGGCAAATACAAGGTGAACGTCTAGTTTGACCATGAAAAATTACTTTCTGTCATAAGAAGATAATATTTACTTGGCATTGCTTTATATCCATAAATCTCAGCTCCTTTTACTCTTGCCAAAATAGTTTTTATTCTGAAAAGAAAATGTCAGAGAACTGAGAACTTTAAGACTTTTGTCTGAAGTTGTTGCTGTTATATGGAAGATGCATGAAAGTTATAATGATGGCGACAAATGTAAAAACCTTAAAATAAACTTTTTTTGGAACTGGAATGATCCAATTAAATTAGCAGAATTACTGTAGTATAAATCATGGTTTAGCCCAAAGTCTGAGTATTTCTGCAGTTTTTGGTAATTCCATGTAAGGCCCTTGTAATTTTGTCAGCATACAGCTTGTGCAGTCAGTGTTGCCATTTCCTTCAGGTTAGCCCTACTCACACTTGTTTCCATTATTTTCTAAATGTGCTTTTAGGGCTGAATGGTGGCAGGTTTTTTCTTCACCTGTGAGAAACACAGAAACAGGGAAAAGGATCCCATGACGCTTCCTTAAACTGGACTGCCAACAAACCCTAGCTAGTTTCCAGAGAAGGCAAATATTCACTTATGTTTTCATAGCACAGAAACCATCATCTCAAACCAGGAGTAGTGCAGCAAACTGATTCCTGAATAAGCAGTTTACTTGCTCAAACTCTTAGGCTGTATGGGAATCAACACTTTCCTCCCCCACAAATACCTCTGTTACTTGAGATGAGTAGTCCAAGTGTTGCATGTATTCATGAACAAGGGTTCATACTTTGAATTTCAGTTGGGAGGGTTATTGCATGTAAAACCTGATACTTTCCCTTCACTCAGCCTTTACTAGCTATTTAGAGTTGGTTAAAAACAAGTTGCAACTATATGAGCAAGTGAATTTTTCACGTTTCTATAGGATTAGATGGGTTCTAATCTGATGGGATTGGATCAAATTTGCTCTTTGATACATTCAGTGTGCCTAATTTGGGAAGTTCAAGTTTTTGAGTAGACCCAGTGCTGCTGACTGGGGAGGTGTCAAAACCTAGGTCATAACCTAAATGCTAGTGTCAGTACAACATCCAGGGTTAGGTTTCTTCAGTTCTAGTTTGGGCTGCTTCTAAAATCATGAAGGAAGATGCTGAGCAGTCTCAGGCACAAGGTCTGGGGTTATGTGTTCAGTCTCTTGCCTCCAAAGCAGCAGGAACAAGTGGATGTGTCAGGAGGTCACCTGGCTGAGACCTTGTAATGAGCTGGCACAGCTTGGCACATGCTGTTGCAGTTGAGTCTGCTTTGGACCAGTGCCAAGCTAGAAGAGAAGTCAGGGGTGCGTGTCATCAAGTGTGCTGTTAATAAGCTGCGTGCATGCGCCTTGTTGGTACTGTGCGGGTTTTGGGGTTGGTTTTTTTTTTTGTCAGTTTGCTTGGTTTCTTTATTGGCTTCCTGAAATTCTCCAAGGAGAACTGGAAAGCTTTAATAGGTAATAAAATTAAGCCTTTTACAACAACAATAGTGAAAAAATTACATTAATTTCTCAAACTATGTGGTGCTGGAGGTTTTATGTAGTATCTGGGGGTGGGTGTGTCTTTTTATTGCTTTTAATATTTTTTTATTATTATTTCTTAAGCAGTATCAGTATTCTGAGAGATACAGAATACTTATTGCAGAAGTGGGAGCACAGGCAACTTGGGTGTTCTGAACCAAAATCATAGGAACTGGAAAGTCCAGGGTTGCAGGTTATTCCCGCCATGGGTGAAGGCACTGTAAGCACTCACAGACTTCGCAAAGGTGCAGAGACATCCGAGGTGATTTTCTCCTGGAAAAGAGTCAGAATTAGCTCTCTTAGTGCTTGTCTGCAGGGAAAATTTGCCAGTGTAATTAAACTGCTCTAGTTACACAGGTATAACTCCTCCTTCAGTCACTCTTGTTTCAGGAGGGGCACCCAGGCAGGGAGTTTACACCAGAGTAACCACAGCAATGTGCTGCCGTACGAGTACAGCAAGGCCATTCGCCAGCTGGTGCGTGCCATGTGGTTGCCATCTGAGATACTCAGGACAGCATTGCTCATGGTGAAAAAAAATTGCTGAGCTGTGCCAGGGCTTTAGGCAGGACACACATTCCCATCAACGCCCTGAAAATAAACATTTTAAGTCATAAGTCAAATCATTTCCCTATGTATATAAGCTCCAGCTGCCTTTGAAAACCTCCTATCACAGCTTTCTTTCACAGTTCAATTTGACAAAAAGATGAGTTTAACTGTTAATATTTAGCAGGTTTCTGACGTTTGATCCTTAACTCAGTTTCTCACCACCCCACTTTGCTACCGCCCCTCTTTTTCTCCACCGTGCCTGTGGCTGCAGAATGATTCCTGACTGAGGGAAAGGCTGGGAAAGGGATGAGGTGACTAGCTGAAAGCGTGGGTGACCTGGCTCCAAGTCCTTGCTTTGCTGCAGACTTTCTTTATGGTCTTGGGTAAGACAACCGCTCTGCAGTTTGGTTTGTGCCCTATGAAGGTGAGGAGCAGCACCTCCGCAACTCCAGGAAGAACTGCGAGTTGTGATAACTACATAAGAGAAGATGAGTTGCACAGGTTGGGCTGGCTGAGAGACCGGGTCAGTATCTCAGCTGCATTGCATTTCCTGGGAGATAGGGGCTGAAAAGTTGTTCGTTCCCCAGCCAGGCTGCTTTTCTGGAGCAAATCCACTTTGCCCTCCCTCCTCTTCCCTTTCTGAGCAGTCTTCCAGAGCTTTAACTGCCCAAAGCAGGTTTCTGTTTGTCTTAATGCACGAAAAAGTATCTTTCTGAAAAGGGATAAAACCCCTTGAAAACCCTTGTGACCTCTGATTATTACAACCTGAAGAAATAATTGCTTTTAAAGCTGGAAGGTTTACGACACTTCTCAGGTCATTTGTCTTACAAAGATTTGGCTGGAGAAAGACAAACCTCATTCAGAGAGAGATGTTCTAAAGAAGTTGACTTTTCAATGTACAAGATATCACAGTTCGTTACGGGACAGGCTCTGCTGTTACTGTCAATGTTTGCTAACAACAGGTTCAGAAAAATTGGCAGCGGTGGATGCTAATGTTAAATACCAAAAAAGAAAAAAAGGTGGGGGGGAAACCATTAAATCTGAGCTAAAGCTAGGTTCCTTTTCACCTCTTCATCATCCCCATGTAGCCTCCCATGCTTGGCCTTGTCTGGACTGGCGTTATTTATTTGGTTAGTTTTTTTTCCAGGGTGTTCCTGAACTGCTGAATATTTTGTGTGTGTTCATCAGCTTGCATAATTTGTTCTTTCTTGTCTTACACCAATCTCTGTCTGAGGGGGGGGAAAGCGCTTATCTTATGTGGGAACTGTATTATACAGTTGTTAAAAGCAGCTGTTTGAATCCTACTATTTAATAGTTTCTTTACTTCATCTGAAATGGGACAATTCAGATTGTGAGTTTAGCTCAAGGATATACAATGAGGGTAATCAAACATCTTTATATAGCCTCAAATTTGTGTCATAAAGAACTGCAAAAAAAGGCATCCAAACGCGACATTGAAAGTTAGATGGCAATTTATTCTACAGCGTAATCTGGCAGTCATTTCCCTGGCCTACAACAGGCTTGGAAGTGCTCTGCTGTGGTTTGTGCGCTGTAGAAAGAAAGAGACCCTCACGAATGTAAATACACGCTGGTGTTAAATGTACCTTTTGTGTTTCAGAATTTGTGTTTACTTGTGTATACAATATCCCTGACATAAAAATGAAGGCTAATATTGTATCTATAGTCATCTGTTTTCCCTCTTCCAGCCGTACCACTTTTCAGCATTAAACGTCTGGCAATGGGAGAGACAAGCCGTAGCTTTTTAACAGTAAATGGATTGCACTGCCTGTCTGGTCTGGTCCTTAATCAGAATGCTGGACGGGGTGATGGAGATGTGCTTAGCGGGTAGGAACTGCCGGCGCCAGTCCTTTTCCTTATGCAGGCTTTGGCTGGCTTTCCCTCCCTCCCCAGGTTAGTGAGCAGCTCTGAGGGGGCAGCACTCGGCGGAAGTTCACCCACTAGTGTTCCCTCTTAAAAGCTGTCTCTGGTTGCGTACCCCTTTCATTTTTTTTATTCTCTGCAGAGAATTATTTCCAGCAGAATCAGTTCATTCTTGTTTCTTTCAACAGGCGAAACAACACAGCGCTGTGTCCTTACAGATCGCTGGCAGATCTTTGTTGCGTTTTTGTGAGGAGGCAACCCGGCGCGGCAAAGTCAGGCTGGGCCTCCAATCCAGTAGGGCGCTATTCAAATGTGTGTAAAATGTGGGGGGCTTTTGCAGTCGCAACTATTTAGGGGAAAGCGCACAATATATTCAGTGCTTCATAGGATTTGTTTCTCTGCGCTTTCATCAGTGCTGGAGCTCACTTGCTTGGTCTCTGCGCGGGGCTGAACAGCGATGGTGGGGGCATTTTGTTCAAAACTTGCTTCGCTAAATTTAAAAAAAAAAACACAAACGCGGTATTTCTACAGCAGTATCGGGTATAAATAATGATCTCTGAGACCGCTGGTAAGTTTTGTAGCAAGTTTTATCCAAACATCTCTGCGGAAAAGACCAGATATACTCAACCTACCGTGCCTGTAAATCTGCGGAGGAGTTTATCCCGTAACGACCGCCCGAACAGGCCCTTCCCGGCAGCGCTCAGCCGTCCGCCCTTCCCCGGCAGCGGGGCGGCCGCCCGTCCCCTCAGCGCCCTGCCGCCGGGCGGCTTAACGAGTGCGGCCTGCCACCTAGCGGCCGCCGGCGGCCGCTGCGCCGGGGCCGGGGCCGGGGCGGCGGCGGGGAGGACCCGGCGCTGGCCGAGGTGCCCGCCGGGGGTCGGGCGCCTGCCGGGTTTCGCTCTGCCGGTGCCGGGGCGTTCGTACCTCTGGCGGTTGTAGCACACCGCGTCACAAATTAAAAAAAAAAAAAAAAAAGCCCCAAAACAAAAAACCACACCAAACCAACCACTGCCCCCCTCCATAAAAAAAAAAAAAAAGAAAAAAAAAAAAAGAAAGGAAAGGGAAAAAACCCCTACAACATGTCCCTTGCGCTTAAACGGCAGGGCTTGTGGGCTGCGACTGGGCTGGCGGCCTTCGTTATTTTCGTTATTCAGTGCCCGGGGAGGGGAAAGCCCGCGAAGTGCTGAAGGCTCCACCTGCACAGCATTTCCCCGGGCAGGTGCGCGTGCTTGCCTGGGTTCGGCCCCAGTTCGGCACCGCCTTGCAGCTCCCGGGGCTGTGGGGGCAGTGGGGGCAGGTGTGGGGTGTGCTCTCTGGGCCGCCCCGAGCTGCCCGCTGTGGGGTGGGATCAGGGGCTTTTGGGGGCTCCCGCAACGTCAGTAACGGGAGGAATGGGCGTTGTCATTTGCTTTTGTATATCACAGAATCACTAAGGTTGGAAAAGACCTGTAAGATCATCAAGTCCAACCATCAACCAACAAACACCACCATGCCCACTAAACCATGTCCCACAATGCCACGTCCACATGTTCCTTGAACACCTCCAGGGATGGTGACTCCACCACTTCCCTGGGCAGCTTATTCCAGTGTCTCACCACTCTCAGTCAAGAAATTTTTCCTAATGTCCAGCCTGAAATGAAGGTATGCCTTTGGCTTTTTTCAAGGCCTAGATTTGAAACTATAGATTTACTTGCCATTTACTGCCACTTCATATCCAAAATCACTACTGTAAGATTGCTAGCATTTGCATTGTATTTTGGTATTAACCATTGCAAGATCAGTAGTCTGTTTATAGCACAGAAAAGCTGTTTCATTGTGTGCTTTCCTCCCATGCCACACTACCTTTCTGAAATCAGCAGAACTGAGCACACTGGAAGAGAGGAAGTCTGGGGTTTATGATATTCTAGGCAGAAATAGATGAGGCAACTAGGTCCATTGTGTTTTATGATCGAGAACTGTATATATAAACAAAATGCTAAAGGATTCCATTGGAGCTAAGAGATTTTGTTTTCCTCATTGCTAATGCCAAATTTTTTTAAAAAGTTTTATTTACCTTATTACATTTATATCTTTTAGGCATCAGACTTTATGTCCCTTCTCTGTGACCTAGAGTACTTAAAACATCATGGTACTCTTCATGAAAACTGAGCTTCTCATAAATAACATGATTCCAGGAGCTGAGGCTTTAAAAAGGAAGCTATGGTTATACAGCATTAAGAAAGCTCAAAGTTATGAAGGCTATGTTAATTAAGTGATAGTATTGTTGTTTGGGGGTTTTGTGTGTCATTTATAGTTATCAAAGCATCTATGGATATTATATAGCAATAATCCAGGAATGAGACTGACCAACAATGCTGATGAATATTGTTCTATTAAAGCCAGATGCTGAGGAGGGATGGAGATTCAACCACCACTTTTGCTAAGAGGGACTATACTGACTTCTAGCCTTGGACTTTTTTTTCCCATCAACTATCAAACCCTGACTTCTCCTTCACGCAGTACGGTCAACGAGTTTGATAAATATCTTGCTGACTGTTTATGTATTTATATAATTCTGGATTATTTTTGACAGGTAATCATATCGGTCTATGCTGCAATGTAGCTTGGGCTATAAAAGTTTTTCCCATGCTGCCAGGTTGATATGTTAAGTCAAACACAGACACTGTCTGCCATAGATGGAGAGAAAATGGTGCTGCACAAGAAAATTATGTTTAAAAAACTCTGTTTGCAAGTCTAAACAGGAGAGAGGAAGCGCGTTATTACTGTTGTTCATTGGGGGACTTTATACAAGAACAAATCGCCTTCTTTTTGTTTCCAGTCAAGATATGTTGACTGAAAATTACTTTAGCTTCTAGGATTTAGGCTAGTAACTCTAATAATCGGTAGCAGTCTCCTATTAATGGGTAAGAAAGTTGTGTAGGAAGCCAGCAACGTGAACAACGTCGTTTACAGAGCTGCTGGAAAGTTCAGAGTAAGATGACTTTTTCCTTTCTCGGACTTTTTAGGCAAATGAGATGGTAACTTCTTTAAAAATCAGTGTCAACCTTCACTGCACTGTTTCCAAAAAACACAAAATGTTCATGTCTGGGTAGGCCTGACTGAACAAAGAGCATCAGTGGCTTTGTGTTCTACCTTCCAGAATCGGCAAATTGTAGGATAATGCGCTGGATAAGAAATTCATGTAAGCGCAAACCCACTTTCCACAGAGATTGCTGGCATCGCTCCTGCAGAGGTAGCAGAGCTGCCTAATGGTTTTCTCTTCTTCCTCTGGAGCGGCAGTGCTCTGTGTACATTGCCTGCAACATACAGTACAGGGTAGATGGTCAACAACCTAAGTACACAAAACCTAGGTCAGGTGAAAATAAGGCAGCTAGCAGACATCAAATATTTTCATAAGGAGATGGGGCTTGTTTGGTTTGGTTTGGTTTGGTTTGGTCTTTAATGAAGCTTAAAATTGATGTTGTCAGTCTGTCCAAGCTGGTGAACTCTGCTAAGGAAGAAATACTGAGTGACTTCTTGGGAAGGAGCTAAAAATGCATTTTTAAAACAGTCAATGTTTTATTGTGTGCTCCTTCATTCCATGTAAACCCTTCCTTTCCTTATGTTAGTGTTCAAGTGTCATGATCTGTGCATGGGATGTGTGTGCATGGGATGTGTGTGCACAGTCTTGAGTTAGACTGGCTCCAGATGGAGAGCAATGCCATCTGCTACCTCTAACTCGCAACCCCAAAGACCGTAGAACTGATCCAGGGGTATGGCTTTGTGCTCCTCTGCTTGCAATATTTCTTGAATGTTTCTCAGACCTCCCATAGGAGTTGATCTTGATGTCCCAGCTTCGTTCCGCCAGTGAAAGGATACCTGCTACTGCAAATTTTTATTCGTACTAGGCTTTTCTGCTACAGGATCTATAAGAAGGAAAAGAGCAATGGGAACTCTTCCTGTCAGCACCCTGATTTCAAAAGGCAGCATTGTTCCTGCGAGGAGGAGGAGGGAGAGGAAAAAAAAGCATAAATAGTTAGAAAATGACAGTGGCATTTCCTTGCTCCTCCATTTTGGCAGAAGTATTTGGGAACATGACAAACTTTTGGTACTTGTTGATGCTGAAGACCTGTGTAGGGGTTCCCAGAGGGTGAACATGCTGACCTCTGCTTTGAATTCCCAAACCTGCCATGAACTTTACTGTTCTCATTTAGTGTCCCAACCTCTCTGAAGTCTTTATGCTCTTTCAGTGTTTTAAATCAATGAAAACAATGACTGAAGAAAATGCAGTAAAGGGCTGATAAATTTTTTCGTAGCCAAATTCTGTTGTGATCCTTACAAATCTCTGTAGCATAACAAGCAAGGACAAATGGTAAAATTTAAGGTTCCCTTAGCACAGCTATGTCCAGATTTACTAATTTACTATGTAGTTTGCATTTGGAGTCACTGTGTTAGAGACCTTTCTGCCTCATTTCCTCTTTATTTTATGAATTACCGGAGTCCTTTCTGTTGTATCCTCATGTACTGCTCTGTAATAAACAGGAAAAAGAATTTCCCCCCCCACCTCAGACTTTGTAGTTAGAAATTTTACCATTTCATATAATGAGAATCCTAACTGTAAAATTGAAACCAGTATTAGAGAGTTTACTTAGAGTTCAGAACTGTAGGATTTTATGATCAAAACTCACTCGGTATCTCACAACCCAAAGGGTATTTTGGAGTGTCAAAACGAGATCATGTGCACAGATAACAGTGGGGATTTATAGCAGGGTTGTGTTTGGCCACTTACCTGTGTCACAAACAATCCTAAAACAACTATTTTCAAGGATCTTCTACCATGGTATGTAGTGAGCACACAATAGTTTTTAATATCCAAGGTCTAGAACCACCATTGCTGTTTATGCCCCTACTACATTTCTAGCTCCTCTCTTATATTTTAACTTGACGAATCTGATCCAAATTCCATTGACATTAATAAAGAACACTCATTGACTTCAATAATCTTGGAATTGCATCTAGTATCAACCACATTAGCATAATCAAGTGAGAGGCAATTGTTATGGAGGCATTATTTAGCACTGATAGGGGAAGTATCATCAGCTCCCACTGTCAGCTGGTGTTAGATGTTATTTTATAAGGGCTTGATTATTAAATTACTATTGCAGGTTATGAATATTTTGGTTGTGCTTTCACTTCTTACTGTGTAATATTCTGTATTTGTGTTGTAGGTCCCCTAAAAGCATACGTTGGAAGGGTTCAGCCACTTTATGTCATTTCCAAATCTGTAATCTCTTCTTCTATGAAGTGGTATTTCTTACAAACCTGAGTGAAGTGAGGGCCACGATGTGCCTCACATTCCTCACTGCATCATGTAGTGAGGCACATCCTGCATTGCTGCAGATAAGGCTTTGGCCTGAAAGCATTCATTCGTGCATGAAGTGGGAGAAGGAGTGTGCCACGTTTCTGGTGCTGCTAATCTGAGTCAGACCCCTGGTACACAGCGCTCCTTAGCTTGAAAGTTGCTGAAGGCCATTAAGATAAAGAATATCAAACTACTAATGCCACAACCTGGAATATAACTTCATCAAGCCCTGTTCGAGGGGTGTGATCAGCAGTCATAAAATAGGTAGTTGCAGGTCACGCGCATATGGCAAAGCTCTTGTCCAGCTGGTTTTAGTGACAGTGTTAGGTGTTGCCCTGTCCGCTAGAGGCTTTGCCTGTGCCCAGGACATTAACATAGTTGGGTTGGTACATGCAATAACGTGTGCTTTGAAGTTTTTTAAAATTGGTATTCAGCTTGACGGAATCTAGATATATTCGTGGTGCCAGTTGCCACCAGTTTAAAAGCCACACTTGATCACAACTTGAGTGAGCAAGTTCAGAGGCCACTGTGGTGTAGGAATAGGACACAGGGTATTTTCTACAGTAATAATCTCAGTTTTGTTAATACTTGTGGGGCAGTTAAGAATAGTTTTATTGGTGATCAGGGTTTTTTTCCAAAGAGCTGCAGGGGACATAGACCTCTGCCGCAAGTTAGCTGCTTGCCTAACAAGAGCACATAATTTGCTTTTAGTCAAGTCCAAAATGATTAACTGTCATATTAGCCAATGCAATTCTTGTGTCAGCAGTTAGAATAATTTCGCTTTAGATCCTAACATTCAGGCTGATGGACTTCTGTGCCAGTGTAAGACTTCATCAGTCAATAAAAGTTGATCTGCAACCTTATTTCATGCCGCAAAAGCCAGACCTCACCCAGTAAACCAGAAGTGAAATATTCCCCTGCCTTGTTAGATTGGAGTGAAGATGCTGGAGAATAGCATGCTTTAAATTCGGGGACAAAGACACATAGGTGTGTCATATTTGGCTGTCTTAATCACTCACAGGATAAGGGAAACCTGCAGCGTTATACCAGTAGGTGAAGACAACCCCTCACTGGGGTGAATTGCTGCACTTCCACAGCTGAGACAGAAGAGATGGCCCGTTAGTATGTGACTGTGGTACCGAGGTCTGCTTCAGAAATAGGTCATTAAAAGCAGAATCCACTTGTGATTGCTACAGAAACCAAACTTTGGAAATCTTTCTCACAAATCAAAGCAGGTGAAGTGTGCCAAAGTGCTAAGGAATAATATTTATAAGACATTAGTACAAGTGCATGATTTTAACATGGAGCTATATACATAGGTATTGAAATTAAAATATAAAGCTGGGCAGGGGTCTGCCTGGTACAGGCAGATGGAGCTAGATGATGGACATGTTCAGAACATGTTTTCTGGGGGGATCAATACACAGGAACTTCAGGAAAGGTACATAAAGGTGATTTACTTTCCACCTTTTTCTGGCTTACTGCAGAAAAACGTAATTGAACTTCAACTGGTCTCTGAATTATTTGGCCTTCTGTTAAGGTAGAAGAGAAAGAACTCTGATAGATGTTTGTTATGATCCTGATGGAGGATTTTATGCTGCGTAGCACAAGAATCAAGGGAGAAAACAGAAAAAAATAAGCTTTTAAAGTTGGTTTCTACTGTGTGCCATTTCACCTCTGTGGTTTTCCTTGCCATCTCTATCCCAAGTTCCTGCTTATAGGATCCAGTAATGCACAAGTTGCCATCACTCACCCTTTGCTCTTCTTTTTTACCCTTGCTCTCCAAATGTTAGTTTGAAACCAAGAAGTTAGTCACTTAGAGTTTTCACCACAGTATTTCTAACTGTCGAAATTGTTTTCTAGTTTTTGAAATAACTAATCTAAGATGAAGTAATTTTCCATGTGAGTTAAACTTCATAACAGAAATTCAAATGCTCCTCAAAATAAAATGCCTAAGTAAAATAAAGTAACATTATCATGGTAAAGTAATGGATTGACAAAAATTCCTTAGAGCTTACAGTGGAGTTCAGCAACAGGACATATATCCAGCCCACTGGGTTTAATGTTCATGGTTGAAAACAACAGATAAAGTATTGGAGACATCCTGGTTGTCACTGGAAAGCCCAGAGGGTTAAGGATCCTTTGCAGTAGGACAAAGATGTCTGTGTTCCACAAAATGCCAGAAGAATTATATTCATTTGCCAAGTTGCAGGATTCACAGAATAAAGCAGGAAAAACATACATGCCGATAAGGAACAGTTTGCTAGTTTTTGCAAATCAAAGAGCTTGAAAAGCACTAATAATAGATTTATTGCCGAACAACATCCTTTGTAATTATTTATTTCTGGACAGATGGGCATCCTGTTTTATTTCATTTTGTTTGTATAAGTAGAACACTGAAGTGATTAACTGGGAATAAGTGCTGATTAAAGGTGCGTCTAAATTTATCCCACATTGTTTGGGGATGGCACAGACTCGGGAAATCTGAAGTCAGATCACTGGATTGTAAGTGTTGATCGGTGTGTTAAATAGCGCAAGTATATCCCAGGCCAAAGTGTGCCGACAGAGTCCGGTAGGGATGTTTCACTAGCCTGGGCGACTCTATGGGGTGAAAACAGGGCATTTTTATTCTCCTTTTCATTTTGTCCCACTACTCTGACTAAATGCTGTCTGAAAGTGCATAAGTGGTTCAGGTATAATAGTGTAGCTATTACGCTACCATATGTATATTCCGTTATTAGGGTTTATATATATATATATGTATAGGTGGAGTTTCCTAAGCTGTAAGAAGGTGGAAGGTTTTCCCTACGTTTTTAGTGATGTAGGGGGGCGATGGCATACTACTGTCTTACCCAGCGGAAAACCACCGGGCAGGCGTCTCACACCCCAGCTGCGAGGGGTCATTCCGGCCGTGAGCACGGACCGCCCCCCGGACGGCCCGGCCCGGCCCGGCCCGGCTCGGCCCGGCCCCGGCCCCGGCCCCGGCCCCGGCCCCGGCCCGTCCCGCCGCTCCGGCGGCCCGGCCCCAGCAGAGGGTGCTCGGGCTCCCCCGGGAACCGCTCCCGCTTCCTCCGCCTCCTCACTCGGTCTTGCCTGCCCGCTTCTCGCAGTGACAGGAGCCCGCGAGCACAGCCAGGGCGGCAGAGGAAGACGTTGAAGATCGGAGGGTGGTAAAGACAGGAGCTTGCCGGAAAGTGTAAGCTTCTACATACTAAAGCTTGGGGCTGCGGGTGACATTCATCTAGGTTGCCTCCACGATTTCCAAGTCACAGCACCTGCAGTGGTCCCAACTCATTAGGAAGCGTCAAGAGGCGTAGAGTGAATGCTACCTCAGACCTCAATGTGTCAGCAAAAGCAAAAGCTTGCAAAGAAGAAAAGGTTGTCCGATGAATCTGGTGAGGGCTTGATGGTCATGTAAAGGTCTGCAACAGCATTTATTTCCTTGGAGTGATATTTTTAGTTTGGGACTTGAAAGATTTCGAACCTTCACAAGGTTTACCTGTGAAGGCAACTGACCGAAAGCTTTAAAGATAGGCAGATGAAATAAATGACAAATCTTGCACTGGAGTCTCCCAACTAACAGGAGGTCATTAGGTTGTTACATATTTCCCCCCTTTTCAATTTACTGCGGAGAGTTGTTACTAAACTCCTCAGCCTCTCTTCTCGGGGTACAAACAGGTCTGCTTGTCTGTGGAAAAGAAGACATAGTATTTAGGTTGTTCCTGGATCTCGTTATCCCCATTTCTCAAAAAACACACTCCAAATTCTTCTGTGCTTTTCTTGGAGTTTGGGGGGGCGGGAGGGGTCAATTGTTAAAAGTGGCAAATATAAGCACATTTAAATATGTTCTTGTAACTTCTCCCTATCACAGTAGTTTTCTGCATTAATCCAGTAATGCATTGTGGCAGACTAGACGTTTTTAACATGTGGCTTATGATGAACTTTATGATATTTATATATGTAGCAAGCAGGAATCCACAGTTACGTTCCATACACAGAATGTAACTTCATACACCTTAGGGACTTACACTTCAGAGACTCTTAAATACAAGCCTCTGGCTTGAAGCTATCTTTCTCTTGGCTGCACATAGCACCCAGTAAAAGTTTGTATCTGGCACGTCATTTTTGAGGTGTGTCAGAGTTATAGATGGTAATATGAGTTGAAGTTTTACAAATGATTATGTTAGAGACATGTATGAATCCTTGAGTTCCCTTATTATACGTTGTGCAAGCCTTCAGTTAGCTGAGGCATACTTCACTTTTGAATCATAAGGCAAATGCTACTACCCAGCTTGCTTGCAAACTCGTTTGCTTAGAAGCCTCATTGCATCAGCGAATACAACAGTGCGTGTTTAGAGTGCTCTGTGGAGCACAATGTTTCCTCTTCTTCGTTCAGTAATTTGAATGATTGGAGCAGTACTTCCGACAAGGAATAAGTAACTTCATTGTTATGGATCATTTTTCAAGTGAAACTGAGTTTTGGAATAAAGTGATGGTGAGTAAACCATGTGAGTGGGGAAGGAGGGGATTATTTTTGTTCCGAGTTTTATTCAGCAGTTTCTGAAAACTAAGATGGAAGTGATTTTGGTATTCTGACTGCAGGGCTATATGGTTTTTATTAAGTGGAAAACATAACACATCGATTAAAGAAGGGGTGAGACAGTAACAGGCACGCTTGCTGTCGTGTTCCATGGGAAAGTGGAATGTGAATTCTCTTTTAATATCGAGATACAAATCTGATTCACAGTTAGTTCATCTGACTTCTTCTGAAAGGGAAATATGTCAGCTCATTAAATATATGCATTTTGTCTAAGCAGCTGCTTGTAACATAATAGTAACCTAGATTTTAAAAATAATTTGTGGTATTGCTATCTCGATATTTAAAGTGTGGGGTTTTTTTACTTTAAAAAAAAGGAAAAATAAAATCAAAGCTTAATTTTATTTCAGATGGGTGAAAACTCTTTAAATGACTATCATTGTTCTCTTTCTGGAAACTGCATTCTCTGTATTAACTGTATTCTGCATGTTCTATAAGTAGCCATTTTCTTTTGTTTCTTTTTCCTCTTTTTCTGCCATCAGAATACAAACCATACTTCAGTCATTGAATTATCAATTTTATCCAAAGAGAGAGGGTATATTTTTTAAGTCCGAGTTTTGCCCATAAGAGTAAAAAGGCCAGACAAAATAATGCTGCCTAAGTATAGGGACATAACCATATGCATAGCTGCAGGTTAGGACAAGTAAACTTTATTGTGTCTTCTCTTGTTGCTGATGGTAATCAGGACATTCATATTAGCCTGATGAAAAGAAAAAATCAACTGGAGGTTTTCTAAAGTAACTTCAGGAACACTTTTTTTTTCTGAGGGAGAGAGGCAGCATGATCTAGTTGGTAAAGTGTATAATCAGTGTGTCTGGTTTATTGTCTCAGGCACTACCACAGGCAGATTTAGATGAGTTTGAGGAAGCCACTGTACAACCAATTTTACTACAGTTGCTTACAAAGTGAATGGTACTTTATTCCTGTAGTAAGGTACCACCCCGCCCCCCCAGCCTTTTGGTTTCAATATTTTTAAAACATCAGTAATTTTTGTCTCCTTCACAGGGCTGCTATGATTCTTACTCATTTGGTGTGTTCAGTGTTTGATGACCGTTTCAGCCATCTGTAGGTCTTTCTTCCATAGGCAGCACTGCGGTTGGGACAGAGAAATTAATATAAAACATGTTCAAATTTGCAAGGACTTATTTGTATTTCCTCGTTTAAAAAAAGGCAACTAAAGTAACTGTTTGGCTGTCCAGCTGCTGAAAACACAGGAGTACATGAACAACCTGCATTTTAGATGTGTAGGAGTTATGCTAATCTTTTTCCATATAACTTAGTTCAACTTCAACTTTAGCTATGAAGTTCTTCATTTTGCTATCTTGTATATACAAGTTGTACAAACAGCATTAGCTCTTGACAGCAGGAAAGTGGAAATGATTGTTCTGTTGAACCTTTAGGCCAAGATCCTGCAGTCTGGTTGCAAACCAAAAGTGTTGTGGGCAAAGACAACCTCTGTGGTTGTCTGAAAATATATATTGAGCAGGTTCCCATGCCTAGAAGTTACCTTTGTGATTTAGTTATTTCAGATGAGCTTGTGTCCAGTGACAACTTTGGAAATGTTTCTCCTTCATGATTTGCTAACTGGTTTAAATATTTCTTAAAAAATAAAACTGAGAGAGCAACTCAGTTCATTCTTTTTTTGCAGTGACTGGACTTTTCTTACTGCCTTTCTTCCAGAATAGTAGCACTTCCATCTTCACCTGACTGTAGTCTCCTCTCAGGTGAGCTCTCTCTGCCAAGAGCAGAGCCCTGCGCTCAGAGCCGAGCTTTATAAACACAACGTGAAGAAGATGCAATGAAAACATGTCTGTGGGATTTCCCACCTCTTTAAATCAAATTTTCAAATAAGTGCCCATGTTTCCTAATGTTTTCCTGTCACAGAGAGTTGTTTGTAGAATAATGCAATTTTCCTCATTGTTTTTTGCACTTGAACACCGCTTAATAATTTAAAATGTTCAAAGGAGCAAAAATGATTTTTGAAAAACATGGCTATGGTTGTATGAATACTGTAATTTTCAGGAAGGATTTTAAAAGAAAGGTGCCTGGAAATACTGGTTGTCATTTCAAAATACAACAGCAAATGCACTGCATTCCTATGGAAGAAGCCAGCTGATTGTCACAAAGAAGATACATTGGTGTCCGCATTTGTTAGTGAGGTTTGCAGTAACGCTGCTGTGCTGACCTGAGGTCTGGAAGGGATTCTCAAGTTGCTCTGCAGAGTATCTCAACACTGGAAGCTGGCGAGCTGGTTCCCCATGTGTCTTGAGGGTGGGATTATCTAGCCAGCTTGATGAGAGTGAGTCAGGGTAGCTGGTCTGTACCGAATCATTGGACTGAGCCACATTCGGGGTCAAAGATAAAAAGAAGAAAACCCTTTTGAGGCGTGCTAATGCTCCAGAGACAGTAGTGGACCCATTCTCCTGATCACAGGCACTTTGCTTACCTCAGTTCCAGTTTTGAGTTTCGCTAAAGAAATACACGATAACCAGAATGTGGCTAATGATGTCAGGGTCAAAAGTGTAAGAGTGGTAGAAAAGTGTTTAATCCTATAGTCATCTTGCATTGAAAACTGGGGGGTGGGGGAGGTCATTAGAGCAAAATGGCTGTTTGAAGCAGGGCAACCAAATCCTGTGGAAAGAGTGGGGGTTTTTTTCCTCAGTTCCTGTTAGACGCTGATTTGCTGCTGCTTTTTGTATCTATGCATCGTGTTTGAACTGTGACTCTCAACAAGGGCTGATGAATGTGGAAGGTCTGTGGGCTTCCCTTCATGGCTGTCGGTGTCCTGAGCCCGGGCATCCCTCTCATGGGCTCAAGAGTGCCTTGCCGTCCTTATCGTCTGCTGGAGCATCTCATTTGGGGTGCAGCTAGTCACCAGCAAAATCTCCTAGTGAAGGGAGTTTTCTTCATATAAATTCAGAACTGCCGTGGTGTGCCAGTTGGTGTCAATGCAGTGTTTGAAACGGGCTGACAGAGGAGAGCGTAACAAAACTGTTAACTGCCAGGCCACGCATTTGTGCAGTTTGCCTAACCATAGGAATAGGATGTGAAGTGTTTGCTATTGGCAACTGCGGTGTCACTCTGCTAAGATTTTTGGGATGTAGTTCAGAAACTTGGCTCTGCAAAACTGTAAGTTAACTGCATGTGTTGCCAGCTTCACCATACAATGGAAAGAGTGATCACACTTTCCTTTAATTCAAGTGCTTAAAGTAAAAAGACAAGCGAAAAATTGCTTTAGCGATAACATAAATAAAAGCACTAGTAGGTTTTAGACATGAAGTTAAAGAACACTGAAGAAATCATAGTTTAAAAAGAAAGCAACCCTTCTGAACTCAACACGTCTTCTGCAGTCTCAAGAGTAGAGGGGGGAAAGCTTGATTTGTAAGCTTGGGCACAACAAGGGCGAGTGGGCTGCATCTTCTCCTCGTTCCAAGTTCTAAAATTCTGATTGTAGCCAGCTTCCCTTGCCAAGCAGAGGTGCCACCATTTTTGAGAGGCCTGATCTTGCCTACATGCAGTCCACCAGCATCGCAAATGCTTTACCCATCGCTGACCAGATGGAAAGTTCAAATTCACATGCGTGAAGAAGCTGCTGATCCATTTGCACAATATGCCACAGTCCTGCTGCTTTTTATGTAGTAAGGTAGCAGATAGCAAAAGATACTGAAATACATTCTATATGCAACTATCATGGAATTTTTTTCCCCCTTCCTCCTAATTTTCACTCCCATTTTACTCTCTCTATTTTTGCGTTTCTTTTTCATCCCATCTGTGGAACTGAAAGCACTGTATCTACTGCATACCTGCATTTGTCTTCTGTCAAGTCATCCAAATTCTGAAAATCTAAACCCAATATTTACAGGTAATCTGCTCATCTGGTAATTTTTTTAGAATCAGATTGAAGGCTATATGCTTCCCCAGAGAAAAGACACATATATTGATGTGTTTATGCTTTGCAATAATAATATTTGTCCATGTGAGAAAGTGTGAAGTTTTTTTCTTCTGCCATGCCATATGGCTTATGACTATTTACAATCCAAACAATAACAGCTGCTGCTGCGTAAGAGTATTCATTCCTGTGAGCTGGAGATGCGCTGAGCAGCAAATGACAAAGTATATGTCCACAGATGTATTCCAAATATCCTAATTTACCACTCAACATCCTGTCTATCATTCTCCTCTTGGAAACTGTTGGAGCTTTTTTCTTATATGCTTGGTTTGGGAGTTTGGGAGCAGATAGAGAAGCTGTGTCCGATGATGGCTATCCAAATGGGAGAAGGGAAGGACATTCTGGTTGGGTGCTCAGCAAAATGAAAATGTGAATCATGCTCTTAACCCCTTTCAAAGAAAAATCAGTTCATTCTCTTACTCAATAAATTAGAAGTTTCTAGGTGGAAGAATTAACCAGGTAATCTTTAGACCTTTAAAATGTGGGTCACTTCATGCACTTCATTGATGGCATGCTTAAAGTTTGGAATTCCATATTACAAAGATTCATTTTGCATTTTTCAGCTAGTATCAGTCATTTTGGGCTCCTATCAGTTGCCTGTTTGAGCCTCTTTTTTTCTGCGGTTTTCTGCTGGCCATTTTGGTAATTCCTGAATTTTTGTATCAGGCGTTGTAAGAGGTGGCTTAGCATTGTCAGTCATTCCTGTCAACAGCAAGAGGACAATTTCCAGATATTATACAACGGGGCTACATGCCTGGCCTTTACCTATAGTGCTGTGATTGGAAATGGCATTTAAACCATGTCCGTGCCTGTCAGCAGATTCTCTCATATTTGCACCGAGTTCTTTGTGTACCTGCTCTTTCCCAATAGGTTAGACAATTGGCACATTATATTTATTACGACTTATCTCGCAAAAGCATATTCCAGGGAGGATGAAACGTTCAGGGGGAGTATTCCCCCGGCATATTCTTCCTGTCACACAATAATCTAACAATGCTCATTAGCAAAAAAGAATTGCAGGTTTCTTGCAGTTGACGCTTTATCTGCCATGAAGCTTTGCTGGTAAACAAAATCCACTGGATGCCATCCGATTTCAGAGTGCATTGAAAGGTGGCTATGAATAGAGGTGATCACACTTTCTAACAGCATTTACTGTTACATAGATTCATAGAATCATTTAGGTTGTAAAAGACCTTTAAGGTCATCAAGTCCAGCCATTAACCTAGCACTGCCAAGTCCACCACTAAACTATGTCCCTAAGCACCACGTCTACACATCTTTTAAATACCTCCAGGGATGGTGACTCCACCACCTCCCTGGCAGCCTGTTCCAATGCTTGCCAACCCTTTCGGTGAAGAAATTTTTTCCTAATATCCAATCTAAAACTCCCCTGGCACAATTTGAGGCCATCTCCTCTTGTCCTATTACTTGTTACTTGGGAGAAGAGACTGACACCACCTCCCTGCAACCTCCTTTCAGGTAGTTGTAGAGAGCAATAAGGTCTCCCCTGAACCTCTTCTCCTCCAGGCTAAATGACCCCAGCTCTCTCAATCGCTCCCGTAAGACTTGCGCTCCAGACACCTCACCAGCTTCATCACCCTTCCCTGTACATGCTCCAGCACCTCAATGTCCTTCTTGTAGTGAGGGGCCCAAAAACCTGAACACAATATTCAAGGTGCGGCCTCACCAGAGCCGAGTACAGGGGGACAATCACTTGTCCTGCTGGCCACACTATTTCTGATACAAGCCAGGATGCCGTTGGCCTTCTTGGCCACCTGGGCACACTGCTGGCTCATATTCAGCTGGCTGTCGATCAACACTCCCAGGTACTTTTCTGTCAGGCAGCTTTCCAGCCACTCGTCCCCAAGCCTGTAGCGTTGCATGGGGTTGTTGTGACCCAGGTGCAGGACCCGACACTTGGCCTTGTTGAACCTCATACAGTTGGCCTGGGCCCATCGATCCAGCCTGTCCAGATCCCTCTGCAGAGCCTTCCTACCCTCAACCAGATGAACACTCCTGCCCAACTTGATGTCTTCTGCAAACTTGCTGAGGGTGCACTCGATCCCGTCGTCCAGATCGTTGATAAAGATATTAAACAGAACTGGCCCCAACACTGAGTCCTGGGAAACACCGCTTGTGACCAGCCACCAACTGGATTTAACTCCATTCACCAGAACTCTTTGGGCCCGGCCAGCCAGCCAGGTTTTTACCCAGTGAAGAGTATGCCCATCCAAGCCATGAGCAGCCAGTTTCTCCCGGAGAATGCTGTTATGGTGGAACCTTCTCATTGAAAAGCCTTAAAATTAAGCCAGATTAATTCCTTGACAGCATAGAATGATTTCTATCATTTACATTTTAATTTTTTTAAATATATTTGTAGTACTCCTGTGCCACTGGGAGTTTTTCATGTCAGGGCTACAACTACCACAGAAAAAAAAGGACTGAGAGGAACATTCTGAGCCTTACTGGTAGTTAGGCTGGCATCCCCAAACCTCACTGCTTCAACAACCCTTTAATTTGGATGCCTTTGTGGTCATCTTATAGACAGATGTTTTTACCTTAAATAGTTTTCTTCCCTTTGCTTGGTGTGAGCAGGTCTCCATCTCAGACTCTGCTTTACTAAGGTCAACAGCCTCTGCTCCTCTCATCACATACGATAGGTGCTCTGTTGCCATGATTGCGCTGGCAGCTTCCAATTTCTCTTTCATGACTGTGCGGTGACCAGAAAGGTTTTGAAGAAGAGACCCCACAGAAATGAGTAGGCACTTGTGACCACTGAGAATGACCATTAGGGCACATCCCGTGTGCCAGTTCAGCAAATAAATAAAGTGGGGCCAGGTAGATACAGGTCAAGTCCCTTTATTGTAGAGCCCAAGCAATGCTGCTTACAGTTAATGAAAAATCTTCTTTATAAATCTAAGGGCTGTGATATGGCACGGCGTAGCTGTGATTCCATAATTCATGTGCTGAGTCAGCTCATTCCCATGTGAAGGAAGGAGTTACTTGAGAACATGCTCCTCGGTGTGAATTTCATCTTGCTTGCCAGAGATAAAATGGAATTACCAGAAATATTTGTATGAAAAGCCATAAGTGCAGGCTTAATCTACATCAGCGCTATGGGAAAGAGCTTCTAACACATGCATACCAGAAAAATGGCGATATGTACCATCTCCTGCCCCATTTCTGCTTCACTAGAAGAGACAAATTACTTCATCTTTCTTGGATCAATGCAGCTATGCCCGGATTAAACTCAGAACTGCTTGAAGAGAAATCAATATAAACCAACTGACAACAAAAATGGCAGATGGGAAAAATTGCTCTGTATAAACTAAGGCTATGTTTTCTTGTGGCCTTTGCCTGCCAAAGCTGTTCTGTGAGCAGTAACAATGGGTTGCATAAACAAATCTAAAGGGTTGATGGGATTTGATTTCATGCTTTGTTCTTTCTTGCTGTCTGCTGTGTTAAGCAGAGAATCCATTTCAATACCCAGTAAGCAAAATGCTAGAAACAGCTGTGAGTATTTACTTCTAGGGTGCTGCTTAGGGATAGCTGGCCTTGTTGGCAACTCTGTGTAGAGCAATCAGTGTCAAGAAATCACCTAGTGAATAAAATTGTTTTGTTGACCTGTGACATGATTTGATGCCATTAATACCAGATGTTGAAGCCTCTGTTCTTTCTCCAGTCCTGCTCTTAGTTCACAGAACATTGAGACGAGAACTTGCTATTGAAAGCTGTCTCTGCTTCCTAAGCAGGGAATCCAGGAGCTTCGTCTGTAGAGGAAAGCTGCTGTATTGGCTTAACTAGGGGAATATCCATACAGACTGTTTCTTGGTGTTGACTTAGAAAAACAAACGCATATTGTCATACTGTCCAAATGCGGAGACTGAATTTACACCCATCCCATGGCTTTGGAAGCACTGTAGAAATTAATCATAGAGGGTCTGTACTTTGCTGTCAGCTTTGCAAGCCAGTGAAACTGCTGTCAGCTTTGCAAGCCAGTCTCTCCTGCATAGAGGCAGACTTGCATACTAAAATTGCTTAGCTTTGGGTCTTCATAGGTGTTGTCTGCTTTTTGGATTCAGACCAACAAGCTAGAATCTAAGAGAGTAATCTTCTCAAATCCCATGCACTTGCTTTAGCATAGCAAGTTAGAGCAAGAAGCTGTGTTTGGACAGCATCCCAGTGAGACAGCATGGAAAGTATGGAACCAATTAATGTCAGAGACCTGTACCTTGATGTGAATCCTAGTGTCTTGAAGTTGCTGAAGCACACCTCTCAGAAGTCTCCTCCTGGAAGTTAGACTCGTTGATTCGCCCAGAGACCTTTGCCAGGACATGAGTGATCTGAATGTACTTAAGCAATAACCTTGCGAAAGTGCATCCATTAGCATCAGGCAAGCGCCTTCAACGGCGATTGTTCGTATGGTTTTTACCTGGCGTGGCAGAAAAGGTTGAGCAAGGGATGAGGTAAGGGGGAATCTGGGGAGGTCTTCTCTCCATCCTACTCAAAAGTAAAGAAGAAAGTCCTGCTCCTTCTATCTCCTGTCTGTAAGGGATCTTCTTTCCCATGTTTCCACAGGCTGATGATATGAGGACTCCTTTTGTTGGAAAGTACAAGGTAGGGATAACAAGACAATGCAACAGCAGAATCTTGCAAGAGAAGAATTCAAATGCAAATCCCATGTCTTCCTCCTTTCCTCTCCAGAAATGCCCCATTTCTTAGCTCTGCCAAAGAGCGGTGATGCGAGCAGCAGAGAAAGCTCAGCAACACTGGGACTTCAAGATCCTCGGGGGAGCCTCAGGCCCCATTGTACCATAGGAAAAGCATTTTGGCCCATTCCCCCCAGCATGGCTGTCACTCCATATCTCAGGAGCGCGGAACAGTCAATCAGTGCCCCAAGCGAGGCTCTGACAGGCAGGGAGCTGGGCACAAGCAGAAGGGTTTGCAAGGCTTCAAGCATGTGCTTGATCTGCTTTAACACGGGCTATTTTAGATTTAAAATGTGCTTGAACTATCATCCTAGACTAATTCCTGCAACACGAATTGCACTTCAGAGTGCCACTGACCTCATTATTTCTGCAATTTCATTCCTTTTATTGTGAGCTTTATCTGAAAAAAAACAAAAACAAAACCCCAAACAATTTACCGTTCACCACTTTCTGCTGTCACAGGATGAACTTACTTTCCCCAATACCTTTACTAAACCAGCAGTGCAGATCCCCTGTGAAAAACCTGCAGCTGTTACAAGAATTTCTAATGTGTATCTTTGAAATCCATTTTTTGCCTCCTGATTTAATAGTCTTCTAAGTCAATATTTCAAAAGGGGAAGTTGCCTATTTTTTATTTCTTGGGTTCAGTAGTTAGTGATAAATGAATCTCAAGAGGGAAAATAACTGAAGATGATGAATAGAAGAAAAATGTTCATTATTAGCTCAGGCAGAAAATGAATCCCTTTTCAGAAATTCAGGAAGTTGATAATAGTGTATTTTTCTTTATAGATGATTACCCTCATGACAAATCTATCACTTTGCCTTCTCAAACAAGTATGATATGTTTTGTCTTTTTTTCCTCTTGACAAGGGAATTCATGACATAATGTCAACCTGTTCGAAAATGTGTATGTTTCTGGTAATTACTGGAAAATGATGCTGTTCTTAATTTCCATATTATGCAGGGCGGTTGTGATTAAAACGTTAGACATTGACATGCAAGAAAGTACTGGGATAAGTCAGTTAATTTCTCCTAGCTGCAGCAGACATTTCTCTGTAAGAAGGCATACTACCACTTGCGTGTGCTTTTTTTAACTGTTTAACAGCAATCCCTGTACAAAGCAGACCTGTGATCCCACACAGATGCTGAATTTCTGTGCTCTCTTCAGTGAAGGTACCCATTCCTCATGTAAATTTTTACCTCATTAGGAACTTGGCGATACCTTTTACCGTTGCAGCACAAAACAAAAAAGGAAGAACTGTCTTCTTATCCATTTCCAGCTCTAAATGTCTTATTTTCAGAGATGCAGGGGTGAAACTTCATCTAAGCACCCATCCCCCTACAGTGATGTGCTACGTTTGAAACTCAAGCAAAGAACAAGATGTCATGCTGTCCTTATCAGTAAATCAAAAGAGTATCTCTGCCGCCTTAGACATACCCTGCCTTTGGACTTCATTTAGTGTTTCTCTCCAAATTGTTCTGTTATGCACTCAAAGGCAAGGGTGACAGAACCACTCTGTCACCACATGTACTGGTCACTCCTTGCTGTCAGCTTAATGAGTGAAGTCACAGCTTGTCTTAAATCTTGCCCAGCCCTTTATAACTCCTCAGCCGCATTTAACATGTCACATCTGGCCACCCTTAGGCGTGGTTGGCATCTTTATTTGAAAGATGTGATGGCTTGCTTACCTAAAACGTTTGCCAAAGCAAAGGACCGAAGCAAAGCCAAGGCTTAGGGTTCCTTTGGGAAATAGAAAGAGGAGCTGGCAGTGTGGTCCCCGACAGGTCCTTCCAAAAACCGCTGGGAGAGAAGTACTCAGTAAAGAGGGGGAATCAGAAGAGGGACGTTCCTCTTACCAGTACCCCAAAATAAGGCAAAGTTTGCATTAATGTGTTGCTGCAACACAGGCAAACCCTTAGAGCTTTCTGAACTTAGAAAGGTTTTTTTCTGTCTGGTCATGGTAGAGAAGTAATCCTTTAACGCAGTGAGAATTTATAGTATTTCAACACATTTTTCATTCTCAAAGTAGGATGTGGACAGCTTAAATCCTGGGAAGTATCATAAATTCACAAACTAAAAATAATCAAAAAATTAATCACAGCATCTCTTTTTGTTTTCTGTCCCTTTCTCTCTCATTTTGCACCTTGTTTTGCCAGGTTTTTTGGTCTAAAATTACTAATCCTAAAAAACAGCAAAAAAAATACTGACACAGAAAATACAAATTTTGACAATCAGTTTTGTTATTGGCAAAATAAAACCTTTTATAAAGATAGGATGTGTTTGTTGAAAAAATTTGCAGTTGACTTGACCCTACTCTTGAAATTAGTCCCTTCAAATCCATACAAAATGCAGATAAAATCCCCCTTAGTAGTCCCTTCCCCTGGACTATGATCAAGGAGTCTGGGTCTTGTGGGCTCAGGACGCGAAGTTAAAACCTGTTACATTGACTAGACTACAGTATAAGCTGGGTTGAGCAATTGCATTGATTTGTATAGCATGTGGCCCAAAGTCTTGTAAATTCCCTGTCTGAAGGGAAAGGAAGAGGAAAGGAACCTTGTGTTAAGTGCCTAGATTAAATTCAATAATCTCACTGTGTTATAATTGAATGATTGATAAAGGAATAGCATGCTATAAAATGGTGTGAAAAAGATGAATACCATTCAACAAGATTAATATGCTAATAAAGGGGATTTTTTGCTCTGAACTGATTATAAAATCCACCTCCTGCAAACAGCTGAATAGGCTCAAGTTGCTTCTTCCTAGCATTTCTTCGCTGTTGGTTATCTTTTAGTAATAAAGTTCATTATTTGCAATGTAAAGGTATAATGAAAAGTAAGAGAAGGAATTGTCATCAGTTCAAGAGGGTTTGGGTTTTTTTTCATCTTTACAGGATTTCTGGCAGTTTCCTTTAGCTTTCAAACATCCAGAAAGCTGTATTTAAATTTTAGACCTTGGATGCAGCATACAAAAATTTCAAACAGATGTTTTTAGCCTGAGCACCAGTCAAGCAGAGTGGAGCCCTGCACATATGCTCTGGGAGCTGACGTGTGGTGTTCCCTGCCTGTGCTCCGTGAGATGCGTGCTGGATGGCTTCAGCTTATTGGAAAGGTTTTGTCACGTGCAACTGACAAAAAAAGGGCCTTTCTGATGTGATTCCTGTGAAGCTATGGAGCACAGGGAGCTGTCAGGGTGGAGGTGATGGAAACACAGGATAGTTCAGCCAGAGGAAGACAAAGACCCTCCGTCTACTCCTTTGCTATCAGTAGGAGGAGGTGGTAGTAGGAAGCAGGTGGTTGTACATAACCAGGACAGGTGTGTGGCAACTCTCTCTAAAGATTTCTCCTTCTCCTGCAAGGCCCTCGTTTTCAAAGTCGCTTTGCTTTCGCACAGCTTTTGTCTGATCTCACCTCTCTCATCTAGCATCAGAGGCCTTTTGGTCCTACCAAAGGCTGCCTAAAACTTGTGCTGCCTGCAAGGAGCCCTTCTTTATCTTTCTGAAGCATCTGTTCACCATCTAATTTCAAAGCACAGCTAAAAATAAGTTTTGTTGTTTGTTTTTCTTTTTCCCCATGCCAGTGCTTTTAAATTTCTTAATCACTTTGTTGTTGTTTAATTTGTAAACTTTTAGATGTGGTCCATTGGGGTTTTTCTGAGAGAAAAATATTGCCTCAGAATCCTGTATCACAACATGTATCAGAAATTTATTAGTTAATAATACTTTAAAAACAAACAAACAAACAAACAAAAACCACAATAAACCCCAAAAAAACCTGCAAAATCCTCATTCTGTTTAAATCAGTGTAATGATTTGGACCTGTTTTGTTCCACCAAACAAAAAAGGTCAAGGAAGAAGTCAGCTCTTTGAGAAGTTAACCTTGGTGGATTTTCAAACAGCAGTTTTGGTCAAGTTTTTTTTCTCCTAATACTCTAAGTCCCCTGTCTGATGCTGTGATGCTTGCCATGACAGTGTATTTCCTGACTTACAGAGATTGTATGTGCTCCTCGGTGCATGCGAGAATAGCTGAAGTTTTTCTTTCCCATCCCTTACTCCCCTCTCCCCCCCCACCAGCTTTTTTTCCTCATCCATATTTATACCAACAATGATGAAAAAACAGGAGGGAGAGAGCTACCTCCTACCATTTCTTTCAAGGCCTAATAAATTGGGGTACATATCCAGCTGGGTTACAGTTTTCACTTTATGTGGATTTTTTTATTCTCTCAATGTATAGAAATGCCTTCCTCTTACAGCCAGCCACAATCTGAGGCTCTCAGAAAAGAAAGAGGAGGGACCTTAAGAACTTTTTCTTCCCTTTCCCTCTCCCCTCACCTCTTCCCCCTTGAAATCACTGGTCCAGACCATCTTTTAAACTGCATGGATACATTCCTTTGAGATCTTTTAAAACTCATTTTTCAAGGAAAAGGAGTGGAAAATCTGCAGTCCTTAGCGTGTGTGGGAAAAGCCTTGAGAAAGACATATCCAAACACACCATGCTGAGCTTATGACAGAGGCTCCTTCACCTGAGCACCTTCTGAGCTGCATTACTTGAGTCTGCTCGGTGAGAAAACATCGCACTGGGCATTTTCACCAGTGCTGCTTTGCTAAACATTTTGCCGTGTGGTTGGCCTGCATGCTGCACCATTATGTATGTTTGAAATCTGAGACTTAGACAAGACAAAATCTTTTTTTCACCAGAAAACTGAAAGTTGCATCTTATTGCTCCTTAAATAATATTTTGGTACGAAATATTTTTCTTCTCTTGCTAGGTATTTGGGGATAAAAACTCTTTTCAAGAAATGGTAGAAATTATGAAAGTAACATTCAGGTTTTCATAGTTCTCCAAAATGTTTGAACTTTGCAAAATTCATCCTCCAAGAACAAGAAATACAGATGACCTGAGTCTAGAAAGTAATAGTAGTTGTAGCTGTAAAGGTATGAAAATCAAGAGGATCCACTAGAGGTATTCATGCAACATGATGGTTGCTATTCTTCCCTCTGTAATAAATGCCTATGACTGAATACACGAGTTTGTATATACACAGTCACTGTAAAACTGGTCCTACTGAATCCAGAAATCCTGAGAACTCAGTTGAGAGGTTTTAAAAAAATCCATGAATGTTAAGTTACAGCTGTAGCAAATAAGAATTCTGCATCTATCATCAGTGCAATAGTTTGGCGGGGGGGGGAAATCTCATCTAAAAGCAGGTACAACGAGTATGATTTGCCTGAGTTTCTTCTTTGAACTTAAAGAAAAATGTTCTCCGCCTAGGTGAGCAAGAGCCAGCTGCTGTCTTGCTTACACATATACATGTCTGGTCCTGTAGAGTGGGCAGAAACTGAGCTGATGCACTGAGCAGGTGTAATTTAAATAACAGGTTTAATTACAGTCCTAGAACTGGAGTGTCAAGTTTGTGACAAATGCATAGTAATTTCCACTGCACTTCATAGAGTCAGCAAATGTTGATCAACAAGTACTGCTTACTCTGTCTTTCTGAAGTTTTGATTTAAAATAACCCAGATCAAACCAGTTCTAAGAACAAGATATGCATGCATTGGATACTTAAAGTTTATTCATTTTACCAGTTCAGGTTTTTTTCATGGTACATATTCTCAGTAGCAACAGACATTGCAAAACAACTGCTATGACAAGATAATATGGTTTTAAAAGCCAGTACTGTTGAGTGCAGGAAAAAGAAGTAGAGAAATGAGTAGCTCTTATACAGATTTAGAATTTGTGTGCAGTGACAGTTGTTTTCCTGGATATCAGTGGTATATCAATAATCACATCCTATTCAGGGGATATGTCATCAAACCCTTCTAAAGGCTACTAACTATACATTTTTCATTAAATCTGTCAGAGCTGTATTCCCACAGCATTGGGAAAATCTTCCCTTAAATCTTCCTTTTAGTTTTAGAGTATAAATGAAGCCCCTTATATTAAAATTATTTTGCCTCTGGTTGACAGAGAACAGCGTTGTTAATGCAAAAAAAGAAAAAAGTAGAAAATGGTGCACAAGCACTTTATTTTTAGAAACCATTTTCTAAACATTTAATTTGTTTTATATCCATTACCTGCACTAAAAATGAATGCCAAAGTAGGAATTATATTTTAGGAAGAAACCTTTTTTCCTCTTTAAAACATATCTTGTGCCTTTTTATGAGGCTCTCTGGAGAATGAAAGCAAATATTGATACTCAGGAGGACTTTCATTTGCTTAAAAATGAGGATTTTTCATTTTTATTTTTTTACAGCAGGTGTTAGTTTAAAATAAGTTATTCAAGCTAAATGGGTAATTGGTTTCCTGTTTCTTTGTTTTTCCCAGTATCTTTTGCTTTTCCAGAAGACTCCCAATAACAACCTCCATATACTTGAATGTTTATCTGTTACTGTTAAATCAAGGTTAGAAATAAATAAATTACTCCAGAAGATATTTTAAAATTCAAAATCTATCAATTTTATTTTTGTCCCTTTTAATCCAGGCACACTTATCCTGTTCCTATCAGGAATCTGGGCCCCTTCAGTTTTTCTTCCCTCTCCCCCTCCCCTAAACCTTTGCAGCATTTTAGTCAAATACATTGATGACTGCAGGATTTTTGTCTTTTTTCTATGCTCTGATATTTGAATTCAAGAAGTAGGTTGTATCTAATCTGTTCAATTTTGATGCTTCTGATGTCAAAATCCAAGTGGGATGCATTGAACACCACCCTGGTCTCTCCATGATGAGAAGCCAATTTTATGTTGTCTTATATCTGCACCTATGTTTTCCATAATGCATGATCAATAGAAGACAAAAGGGCTAGTCCCCTGTAATTTTAAATTGATAGTTCTGTTTTCAAAAAACATTTGCTGAACAAAAATTCTTACCATGTGTTAACTTCCTGCTCTTTTTCTTTGGCAAATTTTAGACCACCTTGCCAATTTCAGTCATACTTGAAAAATAATGTTTTGGTTTTGTTTTTTCAGTAATAGAATCATAGACTTATTTAGGTTGGAAAAGACCCTTAAGATCATTGAGTCCAACCATTTTCCTAACACTACCAATTCCACCGCCACGTTTACATGTCTTTTAAATACCTCCAGAGAGGTATTTTCAAGACCTATGAAATAACTGAATAGAAAACATATATTCCATTTATATGTGAGCAGATTTTTGCTTTCCTATTTACAACATGAGGATAAGCAATTCCATTAATCAGCTATTGAATACAGGGCTACATAGCGAGACAGATAATGGGAGCTCCATGAACTCTACTGGATGTAAGCCATTCTAGGTAATGGCGGTGAAAGAGCTGTGGGTCCCATTATGTAGTCCCTCAGCCTGGTCCCCTTATCGTTATACCTTTCCATCTGAAAATTCCCATCCTCAGAAAGTGTCTTGGCATCCATAACTGACAAAATTGTGCACTATCTTGCAGTGCATTGGTTCCAACCATCCCCTACTCCAGCCTCCTGAAGGGACCACCCTAAGATGATTTGTGTAAATTCTGCCCTAGAGTATCCTGTGTGAAAATGATGCTTGAACTTTTTCCCACGCATAAAATGTTGTGAACATGTCCAAGACTTGACTTAACCATTGTTGTTCCTTAGTGTGATGTGGCACCTTGACTCCATGAAC
The DNA here is from genome assembly GCF_030936135.1 of Gavia stellata. Taxonomy (NCBI): domain Eukaryota; kingdom Metazoa; phylum Chordata; class Aves; order Gaviiformes; family Gaviidae; genus Gavia; species Gavia stellata. The sequence goes on from NC_082595.1 coordinate 40,279,098, forward strand.
AGGGCCCTACTCAAGTCCTCCTCAGGGTCCCTCCAGAAAGAGAAGTTCCAGTTCATGTCACTCCACCACAGAGAGGAGGGAATGATGCACATTCCCTCCAGGCTTTCTGCTTCTCCTTAAGGCATTAATCAAAAAGTTGCCTTGAAACCAGAAGACTCGGGGGATGACACTGGAGAGGTGTTCTTGACTTCTTGTTGCAAAGTGGAGGAAACATCTTCAAGAAAGAGTCACAGCAGAACTATCCGTGCTGGTTTTGCACTCTGATAATAGTCATGTTTCTCCTCAAGTGCTGATGAAAGCAATAACTCCGTTAGATACCAGTGGTCTCTTTCTGTTATTTACATCAATCCTATTAGGTGCTATTGTTAATCCAGAAGCAATCCAAAGAAAGGCAGGCTGGTTAAGAAAGAGACAGTTGTCTGGTGTTATAAATACTGGCCCATGGCTTTTGCCCTTTGGGACCTAAGAGGTACCATAGGTTGAATTTTTATTAGCAGTACTTCCCCAATAAAGCCATTTTCCCTCAAAAATCACATATTAAATTGATTATGCACCATGTCATTTTAAAAGTATGCAGTTGCTGTTTGATTTATATGGTCAGACTGCCTGCCAACTCAGCAATTTCCATCCTAAAATAACAGATCCAAAAAAACCCCAAGCCCTGCAGTCGGCTGCCTTATGTTGTAATGAGTCAGCTGCAGATCTGTGCAACCACTAATTTCAGCCCATTTGTCCAAAGGGACAAGCAAAAACATGCAATTTTCTAGCAATTACAATCAGTGAAGAACTCTACGTGGAAATGGTCGGCAGAAATATCATGAAAAGAACTTTGACCAGGAAGCATTTTCTGATGTTTTCTGCGCTCGCTCTCTCTTTCTCTATACATATATATGTTTCCAGTAAACAATTAAATGACAATCACGGGGGGGGGAAACAAACCAAAACCAAACAAAAAACCCAAAACCTGGTGAAGTCAATGAAGTTGCTAGAGGTTTGCAACCAAGTGCATAGTTAAATGAATGGATGCTGGCAAGGCAGTGCAAGCTTTAATAATGTCTCTTAATGCCGTAACAAAAATGAAAAATTTTATTGGCAGCTCTTCTATGTGTGGTTATTTCAAATGTAAACCAGACAGGCCCGTGTGTGTCATGTATGTGCTACTCTGTCATTGTGCAGCACACAGACTAACAGAGAGCAGTAGTAGTTATGGAGAATACAAAAGTACGGTCATATCTAAAAGCAAGAAAAAATAGGGAGGCAGCCCACAAAGCTAAATAATGTTGGTACACTCTTCATATGTATAATATGCATCTTGGTATTAATTAGGAAGGAGTAAGAGAAGAAATGGGTCTACTCTTTCTTCTAGTAGTTCAAGATATAGAGCTTGCTAATCTCTTCGGGATATTGTGATAGAGATACCTTGTGTTGACCACTTAAAACCCACTGCACTGTAGTGCTACAGTCCTTTCTTTGTGCCTGGAACATGAAAAGCTGTAGGGTAAATTCAGGGTAAGAAATGGCATTTTCAGAGTTCTCTAGTGGTAGCAGGAAACAAAAAAAAATAATCAACCCATGCAGTATAGCATCTGGGAAACAGGGAGCCCATCTCTGTTATCTTCCCTTTTGGCACTACAAAGGTCACCAGGAATTCAGATAGCCTTTTTGATGTGAAAAAACCAATGAGCATCTGACAATCACTGTGGATGCCAGCTTTTATCAGTCCAATCACTTATGACCATAATCATGTCTGACTGTCGTTTTAAGGTGATCTATAGAGCCTCGTACTTAACTTGCTTATTGTTTCTGTTAATGATGCATAGTTAAGCCCAGAGCAATAATGTAATGAGACAAATCCAATAGAGTTCATTTGCAGGGCCTGTGCAAGGAACATCTTTAACAGACCTTGCATTTAATGAGAATATGGTATTGATTAAATTAGATCCACAATGGCATAAACAATAACACTGAATTTCTAAAGTGTGCTCTGATTGAGCTACTATTTCAGATTTAGGCTCTAGGGTTAGAAATGGGGTGAATGTATATCCATAAATAGTGTTTGCATGGCATCCGTACTAATTAGTATAATTATATCCCAATGTCATTTGCCTAATTTATGAGTTGGCAGCATGGCTGAAAGTAGGGGGTTTTTTCCTTGCCTTTTCTGTTTATAATTTGGTTATTAGGATGAGGTCGTTAGTTTACAATTAAGTGACTTTATTTCCTCTAGCACTAATATTAATGGAACACTTCATCACTAGAGCCCATATCTTGCCTTTCTGGTAAACAGAGGGAGGAACTCCTATGGGGTTTAGCTTCCCACTCCATCATTAAAGCTGCAGGAGGAATTTCTTACATGTGTTATATGAGACAATGAGGCAATTTCTTATGAAGTAATTTTTGTACTCATGTTCCCATCTTCGTGCCTCCAGTGGGCTCTTTGGATCTTCCCCCCATCCCTCTGCCAACACAATCCATCAGTTTGGATATGGAAGAGGGCTTTGCTTTGCAGAGGGAAAAAATGTGAAACCTAGCTTTAATTACAAAGTTTTACCAACCCAAATCAGTCCTAAACGTTCAGTTCTAAGGTATGTGTCTGGCAGCAGTTGACATCAGATTCCTCTGATGAAGGCTTTTTCTCCTTGGTGTGAAAGGGGGATAAGGGTGGAGGCCTGTTCTGTTGACCACTCTAGACTATCAGTGATGGGATAGTCTAGATGCTTAAAAACAAAACCAGGTGACGCTTAAAAACAAAAACAAGAACAAAAGGGTAGGAGAGATTCCTTTTTGCCCCACCTTTATTTAAAAAAAAAAAAAGAAAAGAAAAGAAAAATTGGCTTGGGGCTTTTTATTATTTGTCACAGTACGATCTGTTTTAACAGTCGGGCGCTCTCTCTTTATACCATTCCCTCTAGCGGCGGATCAGAGGAGGAGGGCTGCTGCCTCCCCGCAGAAGCTGCTGCAGAGCAGGGTGAGCTCCTTGCTTGTGGAACTGGGCAGCAAATGGTCCAGTCACATTTTAGGATGCAAGTTTATAAGCGGTTGTTCCTGTTGTTTTAAATACTGTATTTTCCAGTCATGTAGTCATATCCTTTCATAGGTTTTCTTTTTCCCCCCTGAAACTAAATGACCTACAGCTACATACCACTGCCATAAAGCACATACTTACCTTTCATGGCCCTCTTTGCCAGCAGTATCTGCTCTGAGCGCAAAGCATGCTGTTGTAATAAAACACTGTATTTTAATCCCAATTCACTAGCTGTTTCTTTTATCCTTCTAAGTCATTCTAGATATGTTTCAAAAGAATCCTAAATCTAAATGCACCTGAGAATGTGTGCTGTGGCCTTTGAACAGTGTAGCTGTGTTTCATGTACACACCAGGATACATGTCCCTGCATATAAACTATACACCTGAACCTTCTGAATTGGGTATCTTGAGTTCATCGAAAAAAATCACCTCTGCATTTCCTAATGGAAGCCTTGGGTAGTTGCTTTGCAGTGGGTGACCATGTGAGGATGTGTCAGAGCGGTGTTTTTGCCAAGGCTGGCCTCCTTCCACCCTCTGTGTTTGCCCATCAGCCTCTGGAGGAAGATGCGCACTGAAAAGCTCTGCCCCTTGACAGGAGTATTAACTGTATTCCTAATTTGCTGGGGGGGGGGGGCGGGGAGCGTGGCGCAGAAGGGCCGAGGCTGAGCAGCTGACAGGACTGTGAAAGCTTTTAAATGGAGAGCTGAGGGTATTGCCTGAGAGTGGAAGTCTTGTCCTGGTGTTCCTTCGTCCATCCCACATTCCAGCCTCCTGCATTCATCTCAGATGTCTTCCAGAAACCTTCCCAGGAGAAACAGCTGCCTCATGCTTAAGAGAGGAAATACTGAAAGCTCCTGAGGTTTTAAATCTGGGGGATTGATGCAATTTCTCCCCTTTGGCAACACAAACAGCGTTTAACTCATCTCTTGCCACAGCCAGGGGCTGAAGAACTACCCTAGAATTCTTTGTTTGCTTGAGTAAAGGATGGTACCTTGTGTGGGCTCTCAGTGGTCTTAAGAGTGGACAGCTCTTTGGTGTTAAATCATATAGCTTAACAGGATTTGAAAAGCTATATTGAGAAAAGGATGGAAGTGATGTGATATTGGCACATGTGCTCAGATTTTCAAATCTAAGGTACCTTAAGCTTGTTCACCTAAAGATGGCTATTTAGTGGGTTTTTTGGAAGTGTCCACTAATAGTTAGGAGAACAGATAGATCATTTACCAAATCTTATTTGTTTGACCCTTTGAGACCATAAATAGCTGTAAAAATAAGAAGCGTGGGATTTTCTCCACTACAATGGCTGAAGTTCTTACTATAACGCCTTTGGAGGGCAGAGTCAAAAATTAGTCTGATATAGGGCTGACTCCTAGTGATTACTCATAGACAGAAGCAGCAGCCTTACAGGAGTCTGGCAGAGAGGCTGAAGTCTGAATGTCCACATGCACGGATATGTTCATGCATGTATTGATGTAAACAGGCAACTTCTGAGTTGGACTTGCAGCAGATTAATGTTAATTGTTAAATAAAGTGTTGGGTAGGTATTTTGAGTCATAGACATATTCTCCCATTCCTGTAAAAGCATGGTTCAGCTTGCATTAACACTTTTGCAGTGCTGTAAATCCAGAGTAACTCCCTTGAGACAGTGGCTTTAGCATAGATTTTACCAGACCGTAAAGGGGAACAGGTACCTGAAGAAGGGTGGTTAAGATGTGGAAGAGAAATTAATGGCTGTGATATACACAGTAATTTTGCTAGATAAACAGAGGAGGTAGAGATGACATTCATACTCTTTAGAACAAGAAACAGCAATTCTTCATAAAAATAGAAGCCAAAGTTCCTGTAACTAAATGCATATGAAGTACTTTTTCTTCTATTAATTTCTTCCAAATTGCTTGCTTCACACATTTGACAGCATTTTGAGGATAGCTGTGTTTGCTGTATCCCCTAGCATATCATTTAATCAGTTTTGAGTGTTGTGCCCGGGTTGCTGCTGTTAAGTGTTTGCAGGAGAGCCAGCTGTATGCTTGGCACTGTCTAAGCAGTTGAGGATGACAGCTTGGACAACTGGTAAGGCAAAAAGAAATAATAGTCTGCGCAGCTTAAAAATGAATGTATTTTCATAAGCAACATGTTGCAAGTGGATCTGCCAGGTTCAGGTAAAGCGGGGCTTTTGGGGAAATTTGAACAGAAGAAGTGATATGGGGCAAAAGACAAGGAAACTCTGAAAACCTGGCAGGAAGGAGGGCTGGGAGGAAAGGGGTGGGAGGTAAGAAGTTAAGATAAAGCTTAACAAGGGGAAAATAAATTAAAAGGACCCAGAATTACATTGAGCTTGGAAGGTGCTGACATCTGTTGTGATTTTGGAGGGAAGCCAATGGTGAAGCTAAGAAAGGGATGGGGGAGAGAAAGGAAAAGAGGTGATCAAACTTCCAGGCAAGACACACATGTTTATTTGGCAGCACTTTGATTTGTATGCCTTTGTGCACACGGGAAGCCAGAAAGGAGGAATGGAAGCTGCAGTAATCAAAATGGGATACATGTGAGAAACGGAGCAAAGGATTGCACTCTAAGGATGGAGATGAAAGGGTGGATTTTGAAGATGCTGAAGAGATAAGTGTCATGACTTGGAGATGGTTTGGATGTGGCTAAGGGGGAAGGAATCAAACACAACCCCAAATGTGGGCCGGAGTGATAGAAAGAGGAGTGGTACCGTCAACAGCACTAGAGAAGTTTTGTGTGGAAAGGTAACTTTGTTTTGGCCATAATCCATCAAAAATGACGAAGAATTAGAGAGTTTCTTGGATAGCTAATCCATACTTAAACAATGATTTTTTTTCATGGAATTAATACGGTGTTAACTCCCAGCAACTGAAACAGTTGCCAGCTAATTTAAACCACTCTTCCACAGATCTGTAAAAGGCCTCACATTTCATGATACAGCTCTGTTGAAATGGTTGTTAGTTCTTGGATTATATAGGTCTTTCAGATAACAGTGGGGTAGGAGAAATATATATGTTTTTAAAGGAAAATGTAATTGGAAGATCCCAGAAGTTGACAAGGAACTGTAAGGCAAAATGTTAGTACCTTAAGTAGGTAGTTTGTGTGTGGCTATGCACGTGCTCCCTCTTTGGGTGGCTAGATTTTATGATAGCCTTATCTCTCGAATTTCCACGGATGTCAGTCTTTCTCTCTGTCTTGCTGTTTTGGTTTTTTTCTTTACTAGCACAAACAAATGTAGTATCAACTTGTAACTAATCAAATATGATGGCTGGTATTACTCTCGATTCCTTCCTGGACCACAGTTCAGGAAAAAGCTGGGTTTTAGCCGCTATTGATATATCTACATAGAGCTGTTTGTTTATTCCAAGAATCTTTACAGTAACATACCTACACAGCTGAAAGTCATTGCTGTTTCTTTCAGGATTGACAGCAAAGTTTGTTTCTCTGGCAGCTGTCAGGTCCAGGACACCCATGAGAAGAAGTCTCCTAATGAACCATTACGGACTACCCAAGTGGGAGAGCCTTACAGTTGTTCGACAGACATGCATCAGTATCGTGGCAGTATCGTGACTCAGTTGGTAGACAGCATAGAAACTAGGAGTTGCAACGACTATCATGGCATTAACAAAACTAAAAAATCAGTGAATTACACATTCCTCACTCTCCCTGTGCCTCTTCTTTTGCCTTCCTCTGCTCCCAAAGTGGGATGGCACTACTGATGCCAACCTGGCTGTTCCTTCTGGGGAGATGAGGGCAGCACCTGCTCCCAGGAGAGACTTGAGGGCAGCCACACTTTCCTTCCATGCCCTCTGTCCAGGAGCACCCCTTTATGTTCCTAGTAAAATGCCAGCGCACACCTGCATCAGTGAGATTAGCGGCACAGGGGGTGAAAGAGGAGGGTCCGGCATCATTCTGCATTTCAGGCCCCCCCACAGAGTGAAGTCCTCCAGGGACACACTTGGGCTCCCAGCAAAAGCACGTTGTTTAAGAAGTGGAGGGATTAGCAGAGGAAAGAGATTCCTGATGCCAGTGGGATACTCATAGAAACCAGTCTACTATGTGACGGTACGGATCTAAATTCTTGAGCAATGTGGTGTCTTTTGTCTTATTTTAACATACAGATGAACGTACTGTTTCTTTTCAATGTCGTGGTGCAGAAGAGAGGTTGGAGTGTAGCTAAAATGTATTCATAAACCTAATGCTTCCTCCAGCTGGGAGCTGGAGCAATTCCTGTAGTTTCTTGTTAGCTACCCAAGGACAGTTGTGGCTGGTCTGTGATAAGAGAAAATTATTCATGCGACCTGTCTGGAATACAGATTGCATCCTTTATTTTTAGACTATTAGAGGAAGACATGCACATGAGATGGAAGGAAATAAAAATGTGAAAGTTTTAGCAAAGTCAGCCCACCTCCTGACCCTCCCTCCTCCCCTCAGCAAATGTTTCCCTGTGCAATATCAGGAGTTTTGCTTTCCTTGATATTACTATGTGCTATCATCATCTTACAGCATTCCTCATTATTACTGAAGAAAATTGAACCGGAAGCCCCCCATTTTTAAACCAAGCATTGTTTGCTGATCAGGCTATTATATTTCATTTAAGGAAATCAGTCTAATTTCCTGCTAAGCAATCTATTATATTGGTGGGGAGGGAGCTGTAACTGCTGCTACCATTGTTTTAAAATGCTTGTCTGCCTTTTCTATACATAAAGTTTGAGGTTGCCTGTTTCATATGTATGTAATAATTATGGAAAAGGAGCTTCAGCAAGTTTTGACGACTTTCCTCCTGAACCAGACTGTGCTGTCGCACCCCTCACTGGCCACCTCCTGGGACACTGCGCAGGATTTGTGGCCATCAAAAGACTGGAGAGCAAAGAAAAGTGGCAGCTGTGGAGAAGCGCCAGCAGTGAAGGTCTGGTTTTATCACTTCAGCCCCAGGTTGGAAGTTACTCAGACCATGAGACCTGAACATTTCCTTGATAGCTATTACTCTTAACATAAGTTTCCTCTGGGACATAATAGGGTCACTTGCAGTGGGTTTTGCTATCTGCCTGCTATGAAGTCTTGCTTGAAATGTATAAATGGGTCAAGAACATTAAAGTCTTGCAGGGAGCTGTTTTCAGGGTTAGGTCAGGATTTGTGTGTACATACTCGCAGAGGCAGGGCTTAAGGCATGTAGCCCTGCGTACATAGACTGCCTGCTGGCAGAGGAGAGGTCTGTGCATAGTAAGACAGATGGACTTCTTTCCACTTGGATGCTAACAAGAATACAGGAGCATGCTAGGGTAGCCAGAATAAACTGAAACTAGATTACCCCATACTTGCTGCTGGGAAATGCAGAACAAGAGCATCTCCATTCATATAACATTTCTCCACTTAGGCATTCGACTAAGGAGGCATGTGGGAGTGCAGCTTTACTCTTGGTAGAAATAAAACAGCCCTAGCCCTGATCTCCCGATTTAAAAACAGTGCTCTGTGGCAGTATTGCTTCTGCTTGGCTGGAACAATAGCTCCCATCTTGTTTCCTTCCAGTTTTAGTATTGCTTACCTAAATATAGCTTTGCTTATCACACTCATCTAATCCTTTACAAGAACAAGGCTAGTATTTTTTAAGGAAAATAATTGTCTAAAGCTGTCCTATTTCAAAGCTCAAACCATCAAACGCATTGATTTTTTCTCTTGCTGCATTTCCAGGTTGACTTGTCAGATCACTTCCAAACATTGTATTGGGGGATATTTGGGAACCAGAGCTTACTTTGCACCTGCAGTGTCCAGGACCAGAGCTGAATGATCCAGTCATGTCTTAACCACTACCTCTATTTCTAGGGTACCTATCTCTACCTTTTCCTGTCACACTGCAGCCTATGCTCTGCTTTGATTGCCTCCACTGTTCAGCTCCATGTTGTCCTCTTATTGCAGTGACTCAAGATTTTAGTGCCAGAGAATCACTGGTATCACCTACACAATACAGTGCTAGGGATTTCAGCACAGAGCCCATTCAACCTATCATTTATGTTGGATCAATGCTAGGGATCCTAGATGCAGTCTGGTGGAGAGGATTAATCTTTGTCTGTCCCTTAAGTTATGGAGGGACAGCGGTGAAACCATAAATAGCTTGACTTCAGCACTTTGATTGCATTGGTTAGTAAAGTCTGAAGCGGACAAAGATGAAGAGGAAGGCTAAGGGGAAGGCAGCACATTCATCATCTTCCAGGCAGAATCCATCAAGGATTACGTTTAGGATGCCTGAGCAATAGTGGCTGCCTTGGCCAGCTCTGTCTCTTTCCTGTGTGCATGCACACGTATGTATATGTGTGCACACACACAAATGCATACACATCCTCAGTCTTTGATACAATAGAATTTGTGATGCTTGCTTGGCTCCTTTACCTACATGTCAGTCCTTCCAGGTATAACATATGCTTCTGGGGAGCACAGTAACATCCCTGTGCCAGCTGACATCTGTGAGCAGTTGTCCTCCTCTGCTAAAGCAAACATGCTCTTTTTTCTGATGAGATGCCATTTCTCATTTACATCAGCCCTCTTGCAGTACTGCATCCATCAGGCTGGGGTCCTGGGAGGGCAAAGGAAGAAGGATGGCTTCAGCGGAGGTTATGGCTCATTTCAAATTGGCTTCTGAATGCCCAGGTGTTATCTCAGTAGAAATGTAACTTGTGCTAGTATCTGCATCTGGCAGTATAGATCCTATTACTCAGGATGTGCCTGAAAATTCTGTGTATATTTAATACAAAAGCATGAGATGCTTTAAAAAAATAGAAAAGAAATGTGACTTGCTTGTGTGATTTGTATAGTAAAGTAAGTGAACATGAGCACTAATGAGCAAAATGTGAAGCATGGCTTGGAAAGCATGCAAATCCAATGAAATGTATGTCGGATTTCAGACAAGACAAAGAAGAGGGAACACAGATGTGAGAGAGAGTCTTCCATCAAGCCCATATTGTTACTGTGCTTGGTGAAAAGGAGGAACTGCTGTGAAAAGCTGAAGCTGTCCAGACCCAAATGCATTAATTCAAAGTTCAAAAACTATCACAAACCAATCCAGGGTTGGTGTTGTTTGGTTTTATTTTTTGTGATCCACCTGCACATCAGGGATAAATCCTTCTTGCATTCTTAAAAGTTGCTCTTTCTCTCACTGGTGGTGCCATGGAGACACAGAAGGCTGTGCTTGGGTTCACTGAGCTGGAACAGCATATTGATATAAACAGACCTGGGACCTGCTGAAAGAGATGCCTGCTTGGCAGTAACACCACCTTGAGTTCAGACGGGATGTACATCTGTGCCTCATTGATAATGTAATAACCTTCATTACATTTTTGGCTGAGAGCACCTGTGCACAGCCCGAGACGTCAGCCCAGGGCAACCATTTTGATTGAGGTGATATTAACAGCTCTCATTAAAACTGATGACTATAGTAGTGCCCAATAGCACTGCTGTACTAAAGCGTCTGTCAGCATTTCTATTACAGAGCTCTATTTTCAGGAGTTAATAACTCAGCCATAAAAGTTTGCCTACCTCTGAGCTGAAACTTCAGTACAGAATATCAGACTGGAATGTCTTCAAAGCAACATAACTATTACAGGTCTAACTTTCACTTTTTTCTGAGGCTATCTTGTGCTTTGTTAACAGAGTAATGGCATTTATCTGGCAATCGTAAGATGCCAAAGAAGTCATGTGTCTTCCTAGGCCGGAATGGGAGAGCTGGAAATGCCTGAAAAGTCGGGAGTCCATTGGAGGAGGCGTCCTCCATCTGCCCTGAGAGGAACTGAAGCAGGCTATTAACCTTTAAAACTTGGCATCGTTCTAAAATACAGTAATAAAATTGTCTTATCCATAATCATACTTTGGCTTTTTTGCTTGAATTTCATGTATAGGCTGCACGGTCTGTCTGGATAATAATAATATCTCAGTAATATTTAAAGAATAATTATTTCAGATAAAATATTCCTGGTCAACTTTCTACAGGTAGACATGCTTATTTCAAAGTAAGAATTTTTCATACTTTGGAGAGTGTGTTTAAGTAATTTCCAAAACTTAGGCATTCTGATTTTGGAATATACTGGGTTATTCCTGAATCATGTTCAACTTCAAAATACTTGCCAGAGGGGACAGGCCCTAAAAGATGCTTAGATTCATTTAAACATAAATGTTAATGCATAAATACAGACCCTGAAAATGTCATCTTTCCCATGCTTAACTTTACTGGCAAGTAACATTAATGTGTTTGAAGGGTTTAAATCACAATATTTAATTATACAATTCCTTACAGACACAAAATGACCTGCTAAATCAGTGGGACCACAAGACTGCAAATACATGTCAGCAAAGAAGAATGTGGATAAACAGCAATTATGACACAGATCTGACAAGTAAAAAATCCAGCTGAGCTCTAGAAGTTTATATTTTGGCATCTGGCTCTTTGCCAACACCAGTGTTTCATACTTGACACCTTACATGGACAGTGTGTACTTTTGAGAATGTTCTTAGACAATTATGTGGATCTTGGTGAGCCAATGTCCCCCTTAGGGAAAGGAGGGGGTGGGAGAGAGAGAGAGGAGAGAGAGCAAATAATGGGAACATTAATGATGCCACTTATTAGTCATAAATTATAGAATCACATAATATTCTAAGTTTAAAGACATTTATGGAGACCGTCTAGTCCCAACTGCCTGCTTGAAGCAGGCCTAACTTCAAAGGTAGATCAGGTCCTGTCAACTTTGACTGTCTTCAGGGATGCTGATTCTGCTAAGTTCCCGGGCACCCCTTCCAGAGTTGAACCTCTCTTACTGTGAAGAACTTTGTCCTTGTGTCTAATCAGAATTTCTCTTGTTGCAATTTGTGACTGTTGGTTCTTTTCCTGTTCCCATGCATCTCATGAGAAGAGTTTGGCTCTATCATCTCTACAAACCTGCTTTTGGTAGGTGAAGACTAAGGTTAGGTTGCCCTTCTGCCTTCTCTTTGCCAGGGTAAGCAAACGTGGCAGCGCTTGGGTTGGATCCAGCCTCACAATTCTTTGGCCTCTGCTGCATTTCTCTCCAATTTATCAGCATTTCTCTTGTGCTGGGGGCCCAAATTGGCCATAGTGCATTGGATGTGGTTTAAGGTGCTGGAGAAAAGAGAAAAAACTTTTCCCTATCTTGCTTGTGCAACCTGGTATACAGCTAGTGTCCATCACTGCAAGGGTGCGTTGCTGGCCCACATTCAACTTGATGTCCAACGGGAGCCCCCAGTGCTTTTCTGCAAGGCTGCTAGCTAGCTGGGCAGGTCAGGCTGTATCAGTGCCTTCTTTCACCTCTCAGTATATTGATGGGTGATTTTTTAGTTTGGGGTTTTTTTAAAAAAAAGAGGAAACATTCTGAGATTTCCACATACTTTTATTTAAGAAGCAGTGGAGAGGTGAGGATAGACAGGAACATTAGTTCCTGTAGTGTATGGAATTAATACAATCAATGGAAGAAGGTGACCTTACCTGTAAGTTGTATTCATTGTCTGTATAATTAATTATTTAACACATACGTTTCATCATCCATAAAACTTGAATTTTATACAGATGAGTAAAACATGCTAAGCATCCTTTCTATGTATGTTATCTAAAGCACAGCACAGGGGTATGCTAATTAAACATTCCTCCAAATACTTCAGCAAGATAGGGGGATAAACATTATGACCACCATATAGAGGATAGGAAAACTGAGACACAATGGTTCAGCTTTTTCCAGAGGTCCATGCAGTAAGTCATTAAGTGAGCCAAAAGAAAAACTTTCCAATCCTTCTCCTTAGCGATGTAGCCATCTCAGTTACCTAAGATATGCTATTTGTGTATTTTAAATCTAATATCTTTACACTTTTAGTAAAAATAATTTGAAGACAGTTTGAGAAATGCATGAATGTTTTGCGTATTTAAGTTACGAGTTAACTAAATGGTTCCTATTTCTGCCTAAAAAAACGTTCAGGAGAGGATATACCTATAAATTGCCAGAAAATCAGAAAATTTTTTCCACTTCCACAAATGAAAGTAGGATTTGGCTCTCAGGGTTAGAATGATTACAACTTACAGGAACAAAAAAACTCAAAAGTATATTTAAAAAAAAAAAAAACAAACAGCAGTAAAATGAGCAGTAAAGCTGAAGTTAAAAGACAGAGAAAGTGGCTGTGATTTGAGGAATGTGGACCTCAGAATGCAAAGACAGATCCTTAGATCTTCACTTTCTGGAGGAATCTATCTAAGTAATGCCTTTGTGACCAGTCCTTCCCAGAGCAAGTAGGCTATGCTCAGTGTATTGAGTGTTTTAGGTTAATTCACATGGGGGCTACCAGCCAAACCGGAGAGGTGGGAAAGCACATCAGTTGTTTGGCACTCCTCTGTGGCTGAACTTGGCCAACGAGCTGTTCATGATGGCAGCAGATGTTCCTGCCTTTGCCTTATGCCAAAGTTTGCCGTATAGACTTGGTTCATGGGCCATTCTGCACAGCTGCAAATTCCAGCGCAGGCAAAAGCCTTTCAAAGTAGAAAAACTGGATGCTAGGGCATCAAAACCTGGCACTAGTCAGTGTTTTCAGAAAGGTGAATGACAGAATAGCAGTAAACTGCAATGTAACAATGCGGATACAGGAATTGCTTTCTTTTCCAGTCTTTGGCCCGGCGCCGTTCTCTTTTGTTTCAGTGCATAAACACTGAGGTTTTTGTGGCTGGACGACATTCAAATTTGCATTTCGCAAAGTCCACATTTCCTTTGATGTAGGCCATGAATATTTGGGGACAAGGTTCCTCAAGGCCATGATCCAGCCCTGTGGAACAAATGTTAGCATGGATTTGCACAAGCAAATAATAATATAAGAAGATTTTTTATTTATACTTCTTTTATCCAGAGAAATGCTGGTTTCGCTAATGAAGAGCTTCACAAATAGCACACTGAAGACTAAGGCCAGCTCTGGCGCAGAGGAGACTATCTCACGTGCATCAGTGAGGTGTAAGCTCCAAGTGCAAACTCTTTCCTTCTGGAAGCCTTGCATCCCCTCTGAAAAACAAGCATGTATTGAAGCCATTTGGTGAGCACACACGTAGCCTGCTCCTGCCTTCGACGGGGAGCGAGGCTGCGCTGGCTGCAGCAGGACTCCACCCAGAGAGATGTGACTCAGGCTGCGGGGCTGAAGCCTGCGCTCCAGAGGGAAGAGGGCTTCAAAATCACAGTCTTAAGTAAAGAGATCAGAACTCCTTTTTAACTTGCGGGTTTGGGCGACTTTGAGGTGTTTGTGTTTTTAAGAAAAAGAACTGGGTGGCACATTGCTCATAGTTTTAGAAGAAATAGGTCACTTTTTCAATTACTCATGTAATCTTGCTCTAATAAACAAATTCATTTTTTAATTTTTAAGTATGGAAAGTCAATTAAATGGCTAGTTTTATAATGCTGATATTTTACATATTAGAGAAAGAAAGATAAATCAACCCATCTTCAATTTTATATTCCTTTTTGTGTGGCTTTTATCAGTGTATACCAGTTATTAGTAATTTGTCTATTTTGCTTTTAGAAAATCAGAAAATATTATGCAACATTTCAAAAATTCTGATAATTTTTCACAAAACTTTTTTTTTTGGCACATATTTTACCATGAGGCATGCTGACTAGTCCTATACAGGAGGAAGGCAGAAAATACACATGGATGCTCTTGTAGAAGTATGATGTCAGTATTTCTATATTTATTACTGCAAGGGCATTTTTAAATACATAATGCTTTTCAGTTTTAATAAATGGGAATTTTGGAGTCACTGGCTTTTATTCAAGCTAGAGAGAAACCTAAGAGCAGTTATAGTGCTGAACAGGATTTCAGCACCTTTGGAGCTTTGCTTCTGATTTTCAAAACTCAAGCAGTTTATGTTTAAATCGATTTTGAAAATGGGATTTGGGTTGCAAGACCATATAACTGCGTCTGAAACATGTTGCCTTTCAACTACACTACAACTGAATCACAGCATCTGGTTAGAACACGTTTAAAATGTACAGCATGGCTGGCACCTAATGGCAGAGCTTCATATTTTGTGTATCTATCTCTGAAGAGGATGCATTGCAAAACCCATCTTTTTTCTTTAAATTTGGTTAGTTACGTAAACCTTAATTTTTCCGCATACTTACTGACAGTTTGATGGAATCCTAAGTAAGCCTCGGGAATCAGTTCCTCTGTTTTATACATCATGCTAAGAGTGATTTGATTATCCCTGTGGCTGCAAAAAAATAGCCTGCATCTGTCCTGAATTGAAAACAGATCCGCGTTAAAGAGCATTACATCAGTATTGCTGATACGCTAGAAATGAGTCAGTTGGGAAGTACATTTCCAAATAAAATATGATGGAATTACAAGCAATTAACTTCTTCCTTGGAGTAACAGAGATATACAAGGCATGTGTTCTGTTCTTTAAAAATAACTCCCACTAAGTTAGAGAATAAGATAGGAGTAATGTGCTTAAAGAGTGGACTACACAGGTAGCAAGGAAATACGTGCTGCACAGCATGAGGGACCGTTCACTTCAGCCTCACCCACGTAAGCAGTAGATGTTCAGTCAGTTACATGGTCATCACTGCTTTCTCCTTCAGCTGAAAATATGCTCTAACATCTCTAATAATGCCAGTGCCTCATTAGCCTCGTTATCAGGCTCTACTATGTGTTTTAGATTTGCTCCTACTGTGCAAGACACTACAGCTCTGCGGAACCAACACATATTTGTAATTCATATAGTACAGTTCTTACTCAGATTGATCTGTCTTTGGTATAAACTGAAAAATTACTTACATCATGGGCATTTTTACCTCTCTCAGGTAAGGAGGAGAACACAGTAGTCAGTACTGCTTCTTGGTAACCATCAAAATGTATTTAAAAAATCCAGTAGCAAGGTAGGTTTTTTGTAGCCCTTTCTCATTTTAAGCATATGTGTGATTGACCTAAATTTTTTTCATGAAAGGAAACCTCATTTTAGCAAAGTAAAATGCAATATGTCAGTATCTGAAAATTTAAAAACGATAATTATTATCAAAGTCCTTTGGCTTTTCTACATAATTTATTTTGCTTCTCAGCAGTTTGATGTATTTAAGGACCAGCTTATGCCAGAGGTGACTGAGCAAAGCATGGAGCATTTTGCTGTAGCTAGTCATTTACTTTGAAGCTGCCCTTGACTGTTTCACCTGCATTAAAAAAGTTAATGAATAAAGTTACACCGCTTTGCTATTTTAGTTCATTGTTTTGGCGTTTGCATGTAAAATGAAGTCTCTTCTTGGCATCTGCGACAACAGTGACAAAAATTAAAATTGAATCATCTAGATCTATATTGAGTTCAAGTAGTGGTTAGCACGAAGAGAGATGGGACAACTGCTTTGTTGATTGCTTTTGGACTGTCTGCTTGGGACAGGACAAGTCTGTGGGAGGTTATAGACCCAATTTTTAAGGAAATGAGGCTGTGAATCAAAGATTGACTCCCTGCAGGAGGTATGAGTTACATCCAGTGACTAAAACCACGTGAAGAATAGGGAGCCAAATAGCTGACAAAAGTGGAAAGAAGGATTTTTGTTGATTCATTATAAAAGAAATAATGAAAGCTAAGAAGATTTGGGAAAGCTTGGATAAGAGTCACTGGGAAACTTTCTTCCTTTCCTTCTTCCTTTCTTTCAGAGCTGTCAGAAAAGTGGGAGCAAAATCTGATCTAGTCAGCTACTGCTTTCTCTTTTCTAAGTCCATTGATCATAAATATTGTTACGCTGTTAAGAGAATTTATGTTACACGAGATTCCCATAACTGAAGTAATGATATGTTGGCCAGGAGGTGATCTTTTCTTTAGAGGATCCAAAGTTTTGTTGTATTTTGAGAACTTGCCAGCACCCCTTAAATGACGACAGATTTTCATGTATGCCAATAATGACTGCAGACTGCCATGGGACCATCTTCGCCTTATGATCAGCCAGATTTTTTTTTTTTTTTTTGTTACTGTGGCTTATTTGCGTTCACTTAACACTGAAGGACCAAAAAAGTTGATTAGTAGAATTAGCAGATTGCCAATAGCTCAAACCATTTGAGCAATGGATCGTTGAGAGTCAGTTAAGGAAGTAGATTAGTGGATAGCTCTTCTAGATCACTCCAGATCACTAGGAACGGAAAGTTATCTTTTGGTGGTTGTATTCATCTTGTTCTTGAATTCATTTTTGATCAAAGCTAAGAACCCATCCCTTGTTTTTGACTCACTGGCACTGCTGCTGACAATCTCTTTGTGGAAGAGGAGCACAAAGAACAGAGAGATAGCACTGTCTCGGGGGTGAGATAGGGACGTGCTGTTTGATCTCACGTAAGTCTTTCTGCGTTACTTATGTAAAAGGAAGAAAACTGCTACTTGAATGTTTTACCACTGCACAAGCTGGAGTTTTTGAGAAAATCTACTGCACCGTTATTATTAATAAAGGCTTATGTGTACGCTATTACTGAAGAAACATGACAACATTTGTGAGAAAAAAATTAGCTGATCTCTGTACAGTTATTTTGTTTGGGTTTTCTCTACAGTTAACTTGCATGTGTGTGTAACATTACCTGGTATTCACAGAATTTGACTTAAAATATTTGCAAAATCCCCAAAATTTCACAAGTTACTCCTGGCCTTTGCAGATTATCTTCAGCCGTTAGTTATCTCTATTCTGTCATCAGAGAGCAGGATAGTCAGCAGACAAATAGCCAGAAGTGTAAGTATTATTTTACTAAATTATTCAGGTACAAATTATTAACATGAAATAGGTTCTTATTAACAGACAAAATGAAGGTGCCACATAAATTAGTGGAGAAAGAAAGAACAATGCAATGATATGGGTGCTGTGCTGTCACGTGAACCAGTGTTACTGGATTTCTGAAAGATCAGGGAAGGGCTGCTTCCTTAGCTTCCCCCTGAGAAATCTACATTTGTCACCTATTAGATTAGATAATTGTGCTTTTCTGTGGAAAAATACATAAACTTTTACAGAATTTTTGGTTAGTGGTAGTCAGCTGGCTGCACTGGCCGTGCCGAGGGCGCAGTGGTGAATGGCCTATTGCAAGCCCGATATATTGCCCATGGATGCTACCAGCTGATTTGCTCAGAAACAGTGTTACACCATGTACTCAAGTGACTCTTACTTCACTTCTAACATAACTAGAGCACAATCTTGCAAGATACAGCATTTAAGAATGAGTTTAATTGTAATCACATAAATAGTTGAATTGAGATGACCCACATTTTTATTCTTAAATATATGTGTAATTGTCCTGACACCACAATTGGACTGACACCACAGCACTTTCCAGCACCTTGTCAGAACAAGACATTGTTTTATTCTCCACTATGAGGGTGGTGAGGCACTGGAAGAGGTTGCCAAGAGAAGCTGTGGATGCCCCATCCCTGAAAGTGTTCAAGGCCACATTGGACAGGGCTCTGAGCAAGCTGGTCTAATGGAAGGTGTCCCTGCCCATGGCAGGGGGGTTGGAACTCGATGATTTTTAAGGTCCCTTCCAACCCAAACCGTTCTATGATTCTATGATATTTGGCAAAATAAATTAACATAAACCACATATGGGTGTGTCTACACTACACTTGTAACCATATTGAGAGATCCAGCTATAAGACTACAGGTTTTGTCCACCACTATAGGGCTTTTATTTCTTATTTGGTTGGTTGGCTGGTTGAAGGAATTTTTGTTTCATGCGTGTTGAACCACCATTACAGTGGCTGAGGAATATGCCTGATGTTTAATTCTGTTTGTAACTATCCTCAGCGATGGTGCTTTCCACAGCCAAAGGAAACATTGCCCGTACTAACATTGTACGTTCTCTCAACTTTCAAAAAGTTGATACAACAAAGAGTACTTTTCTAGTTTTGACTGGGGGATGTAACATAATAGAATAAGGATAACAAACTAGATCATGACTTTTTATTGACCATATCACCAAAGTTTTCTATATCCTGTATATCAATGTATATCTATATCTGGAATATTGGTTTTATCATAGAAGTTTTTTCTGAAAAACTAAGATACTCATTTTCAATGGGAAATATTTATTTTACATTAAGACATATGGTCTGTGTGCTTATTATTTTTTCATGTATTAACTTCAGGAATAAACATCATAATTTTTGAAAGATTTCTATCATCTCAGCATTTCTAAAGGGAAATGGTTGATGTGTATTGATTAATACTCTCTATGTTTTTATTAGCAGCTATGTCAAATGATTTGCAAGCAGGTTAGTACCTTAGAGGCAGCTATCAAAAACATTTTCTTCATTTATTCAGTTATAGACCATAGGACATAAAGGACAAATAAGTGTCAAGAACTCAGGTGTAAATTATACTCTATTGTATTCTGTAATGCTTTAAGAGTCTTGTCTTTTAAAAATCTGCTTGCTTGGCAATACATCAATTTTTTAAAGTTCAGAATGTATGTACATTTGGGCATGCACATAGAAGACAGTAAGTTACATTTATCCTCTCTCTCACCATTGTTGTGAGCATCATTGCAATTACTGCTTTGTCAAAACCAGAAATTCTCTGGTCTGCAAGATATGTAATCTTTTTCAGACTATCAAACCCAAGGGGAATTTAAATTTGAGTGCTTTCAAAGGAATTACTGGTGACATGTTAAAGTTTATGACAGAAAGACAGATAATAAAGTGCTGTCTAAAGGGAAGGCACCAAAATGAGGTGCTGCGTTTGCCTTTTCACAGTCTCTGGAATGGCAGCCTCTGCTCAGGAGGGTCCAGTAGCAGCACTAACAATGTCGAGATCGCTTCAGACAATTCTCCGGCTTCCTTAGGGTAAATTTCAACCTGAACTAGCCTGTTTGAAAACATGCAATTTATCTAAGTAGTCTGTAAGCTCTTCTTTTTTCCTAATCTGACCTGAATTCTCACCCCTTTTGTCATTCGTCTTAACTGTGTTAGACACCTGATAACAGTTAATATTGTTAGTGAAACAGAAACAACAAAATCTTTAAATGCGTTAGCGGTCTCTGTAGTGCCTATTTGCTTTAAGTTCCTCTTGAACTGTGGATCAAAGCATTTCCTGGTCCCTACAGTTAACCTACTCTACTTTCTTGTTAGGCCTCCAAACACAGGAAGTTTACAGCTCAGGTTGCACCTTGATTCAAGTATAAGATATGTAAATACAGGGAAGGTATTTCCCCAGTCTCAAGCCAGTAATTACTCCATAGTGTAATTTAAATTTCGACTGATGCGTCTCTGAATTTCACTTTAAAAAAAAAAAAAATACAGCTTTTCACTTTCACCTGGTATACACGATTATTTACTGTCGTTCTTCACGTGTCAAAGTTCATCTGGCAAGATAATTTTATAAAGGTATTCTGTAAGGAATCCAGGAAGAAGCACGGTTTCTTTTTGAAATGGTTGATATTCCCCTTTATTCTTAGGGAACTGGAAATTACATCCCTAAGAAAAAAAAATCCCCTTTTGAACTGTTGTTCCTACCTGTTGTGCAAAAATGCAGTGGACTAACTTGGCTACTGCAGTACTTTTCTAAGCCAGCAGATCTTCTATCAGTCACGTAAGGTTGTGCAAGCACTCAGAGCAAACCTCACTGGAGAAGCACTGCCCCACGCTGTCAGGAAAATATTGCTGAATTCCATTATATGAAAAGTTAAGTGTTCTTCATGCATGAAGACCTCTTTGCAAATGTTTTCCATTATCTAAACTGTTGGCCCAGATCCACTGGCAAGAGCAATAGTGGGAGTGTAGAACAAGTGGTGAATATTGTTGTCTCTTTTCGTTTTATTAGATTTCTCATGATATTTGGTATTTTTGCTAATCCCTAGTTACTGAATATAGTGATTACATGAGAAAGACAGCTTTCATTAAAATAAATAAATGAGAAGTTACATCAGTGGTAAAATTCAGCCCTTGCTGTTGCAAAGACTTTGAAAACATACTCTGGAGGTGCAAAACTCCAAATGGAAAAAGAGCCCTGAAATCTGCCTCTTACACGTAAGTTTAAGCCACAGTAGGACATTAGGGAGTGCAAGCTACAGAATTTGAGAGTGGGTTGTCCACAATCTAGGGTACCAGTTGTTCTTTGCTAGCTGCTGAGAGTAGCACCTAAAACAGTAGTAGCCAACTCGCCACGTCTATGCAAAACCTCTTTTGCCCAGTGAGGTGGGAATGGATGAAGTCACTGAAGGACCAGGCACTTGCAGATAACACCAGATACATGTTAAAAGTGATATGTAGTATCCTCCTGTTATTTTAAAATAGCTTTGAAAATCAGAAGGTGTTGTTTTCACAAATGGAAGAATTCAGACCTCTAAATGTTAAGCTGGTAAGATTTGGATGGGAAGATAATGTAGTTGAGGTCAAATCTGTTTGCATTGCTAGGACCAAAACAAGACCAAAAAATAAATCTTAAAATGCAGGCTCCATGCAGCGAGTGGTGTGGGTGAGCAGGGCCAGTTTGTGAGCCAGGCAATTTCAAAAATCCAGCTGAATTTTTCAAGAACCGGCCTTGATCTGAACTGGGGCAGGAATTACCGGCTTGCAGCAAGGAGCAGGAATCCCCCTGGGTAGCGATATTCCTCTGTCCCAATTCTGAACCCGTGCTTCACGGGCCCCTGGGTGGCCAAAAGCAATGCTCCCTCCCCCTCACCATCTGCAAGCTGGGGGGCTGTGCTGCTGCAAGCACTGTGAAACCACGCTCTGCTGCCCTGCGTTAAATAAAGCATCGCAGGAGTAGCTACCTCCTGCCCGAGTCCTGCACGCCTCCTACCTCCATGCTGCTCCGGCTGGGAAACAGTTGTGTTCCACCCCAGAGAGGATTAGGTTTCAGTGCTGAATGCAGTAGTCTCGCTTTGTCATATATAAATACCAGTTTATATGTCATCTTTAAACTCCTTCAGAAGTCCTTAAATGCTACAAAACATCTAAGATTATTGTAGGAGGGATGGTTTATTTAGAGAGAAGTATTTTATTTCCAAATAAGAAGAGAACCAACACATGAAGAGTGATGAATTTGTGTGTTGTGTGTGCATGCTTGTGATTGTTCCCGGACTAAAGAAAAAAAAAAGTTCAAAATGATCCGGCAGGAGCTTGCAGTGCTTGTGAACTGTTTTCTGTTTCAGTGCTTGTGAATTGTTTTCTGTTTATGAACTGTGGGAGGAGGAGGAAAGCGAATATTTAGTTCTTCGGTTTTATACGGTCTTGTTGCTTAACAGGTTTCAAAACAGTTGTAGTACATCTCTTGGAGGACTCCTGATCACTGTCACTGTATGGTGCGTACCTCTGCTGCTCTGCTCTTCACATAGTCTTCCAGGTCCCATCTACAAAACTGATAGACGTTGCAAAGACTGAGAGCAGCTGATTCAATTAGTTGTAAAACGTTTGGACTGTCCAACACCTCTTGCTTCCTTTAAATAAAGTGTGTTTCCATATCACAAATGAACGGAAATCCAGACTTCCACCTTTTCTTTTTGTTGCTTAGGTTTCAGCTGTACTTTGTCTTGTGGCCTCTGACATTGTACAAGAAAAGCACCCCATCCTTTTAACAGTTCCTGTCATTGATACAGCCCTTCTTCGGGGCAACACCGGGAAGTTTTAGCTTGCAGCATTCCCCATGGTGGGAGAAGAGGCTTGAAATGAAGCTTCTTGGAGCTTGGCTAACCTTGGGAGGCACAGGCAGCCTTATGCTTGATAAGCTTCAGTTATTTCAAAAAACAGTGATTTGGAAGTTTAGGTTTTAGAGTTGGGGGTAAAGATTTTTTCTTTCTTTGGCAATCTCTGTTTTTTGTGTATGTAACAGTAGACATAAGGCAGTTTTCTGGAGTAAAGGGAGGGAATGCAGTGAGTCAAGCCTATCTGTTACATATAGTTGGTTTTGTGTATTAAGATTAATAGTAACTGTGATAAGTCACGGAGCAAGCCTCAACTTCTTCAGTTTCCTGCAGATTTATATAAAATGTTTATCTAGTTTTGTCTCATTGATGGCTGGAGTTTAAAAGATATAAAACTGCCTAGTCTTAACAACAGCGATGATTCTTCCTTCAAAGCCCTTTAAAAATATCAGTGTGACAGACTTGGGACGCCGCTTTAAGACGCAGTTAGAAACTGCCATATTTGTAATCATGGCCTGTTTCCACAGGGCACTATTACCAAGCTTATAAAAATGGTGCCTAGCTTTATTTAGCTTTACAAGGCTTTAACTTTATTCTAGCAGAACCGCATGAGCCTGTTTCCCCCCACACCCTGTGAGAAGGAGGGAAGGTTTAAAAAGGGGGCCTAGCCATTACTAATGAATGCCTGAACTATGCACACAAATCCCACTTCTCGGGGACGTAGGAGGGTGCTTTGGCTGTGGCTTCACATCCAGGAGCAGTGCTGTTTGAGTAACGCCTCCCACAAAGCAGCCTTCCCTCCTCCCTCTCTCCCACCCCAGGCTATGCCAACAAAAGCATGCACGTGGCTTCCTGATGTACCTGATCACAGAACTGACCTGGCTGGAAAAATAGCCTAGAATTTTATTTCAGGTTTTTTTTCTCCCCGCCCAGATCAGCTCCTTGATACATTTCACCACACAGCTGCATAAATAGTTGGTTTTGGCAGAGCACAGGGAGTGGAGTGGGGCGGGCACCAATATCCAAAGAAGAAGGAGAGCCAGGGCTGTTTAAACTACCCTTGCCATCAGAGAAATGTTCCAAGATCCACAGTCCCAGCTGCATGAAGTGCAAAAGCACAGGTCTAGATTGCCAGCTGCTTTCGGTGTGCATGTAGAACCTCTACAAAGTTAGGAAGCCATTGCATACAAAGATGAGACTCACCCTAATCTGTTTCTTTTGCGCGCGCTGTTCTCAGTGTGCCATTGCTATGAGCCACACTGGTTATGGTTGTTCAACATTATGTTGTTGGATACCATCCAGAAGTAGCTTCGTGCCTCTAAAAAAGCAACCTCCAGATGTAAATAAAAGGGACCATCGGAATGGGTGGTGCTAGGACTGTGGTCCCACAGACATCCATCCTGCTTACCTTGCCATTAAGATCAGGCCTGTGGAACACTAGATCCAGATCAACTGGCAACACAGATGTGTCCCGAATCAGATGGTTACTCAATTAGCCCAAGCCTGCAAAATAGCATGTATTTCAGACTTCTGTTTATGCTGGATTCAGAGGACAGACAGTTCCTCGTCAGGAGTCACGCCTGCCAGAACAAAAGTTATCCTTCAGAAATACTTCAAAATAAATTAGAAACAGAAATGTAGGTTTCGGCAGGTTCAGTGTTTTATGACAAATAGCTAAATTTTATTTTATTTCATACTATGTGCCCTAGAACCAGAGTTACCACATCATGTGACAACAACCTGATATTCTGCACAAGAGCTACAAAAGGAATGAAAAAAAAAAAAAAATAGACTCTCCCCAGCTAAATCTAGTTGGTTAAAATCCAGCTAACAAACTCTAAATCACCAGTAGCTCATGAAGGCTAGCATGCAGTTTTCTCTACTTTTTTTAATGCCTCAGACTTGTGAAACTGTTCTGAGGCAGCTGAATGAAAAGTAATAAGAGTTTCTTGTTTTGTTTTCGTGGTGGTCCTCTTCTACGGAGGGGGAGATGGTTAATTTTGGTAGCTACAGCAACTGAGAGCAGCATCCCTATATCTTAATGAGTCGGTGGGGGTCTGTGTTTTTTAGATACCAGAGAAAAAGCTTTTTACACAATGGGTTAAGCTGTTTGCATTTTGAGCTTTTTGAAGCCATCTGTGGAGGTGGTTGTACTGCAGTCTGTGTGGACGTATTACTGGACTGAATACCTGCCAGGTGGCTGCATCCACCCTGAACAGGGAGTTTTGCAGAATCCTTTTGGAAGGAAAACTGGCTACAGAGGTGTGTTTAGACACTTGGGATGATGGCAGAAAGGAACAGACTAAATTTTTATGGAGTACCACCCTACAGGTCACAGAACACAATTTGCAAACATTGGAGAAATGTCAGGAAAAAGAAAGGCAACAAGGTCCATCCCGTTCCAAAAGCATCTGTGAAAAATTACATAGCCCAGATGGCTGAAATGGTTCTCACATTCATTGCACATGTAGTCTGGTTTTAGCTATCTCCAGTGCAGTCATTTGGCTGATCTATGGGAGTTACTCCCCCTCAGTGCATGAGCATGTTTCCCATTCCCATAAATAAGAGTTATGTCTTTGTATCCAGGGAGAAGGGATTTTATTTGTCTGGTGCTGAAGCAGCTTCTCACAGGACTGTTTTCCTCCCACACTCTCACTTTTGTTTTGCTCTCCTGACCTGTGTTTTCTTTGTTTTGAACTGTTTGGACTTTTATATTTTAGGTAATAAATGCCAGTAAATTATTGGTGAAGGTGAAATGGCTAGAAATGGAGTCCTTAGTGAGCTCAGCCATCTAAGTAATGCAACCTAAAATATGAGAGGTAGCTAGAAAGAGAAAAAAAATTCTTGAAAGTTTTGCACCATAGAAGTAATTTTATTTTATGTGATGATATCACCACATTTTTCCCCTCCCCTTTCCCCCAGTACCTATCAGTGAGAGTCTTGCTTTGCTGTATGTGGGAAAGCTTACTCTTATTTACAGGACTTCTGTGTTATTTAGTTATTTTTTGTTAATTGCTTTTAAAATCTGTCACAAGGGACTATTCAAGCAGTGCCAGTGATGACTATGGCTATCACTGCTTAAAAGCTTCTAAGCCATGGAGTGTGGGTTTCTTTTGTATATGAGTTTAGGTTGTTTGACTAATAGAGTGCCGTATTGATGCCCAGGGTACCTGGGGCCATACAGGCACTGGTGCTGTACCACAGGGTCTCCTTTGACGCCTCCTGTATATTGTCCAGTTGTCCAAGACTGTTGCTGGGAAGGTGGAGCTGGTGATGTTCACTCAACGTTGGGTTCAATGTACCAGGCTTCTCTGGAGCAAAGGTTCATCAAGTTGGAATGGTCAATTTTTGCCATTTATTCTCCCCCCCTGTGCAGTTCACTTGGTTACAGTCATGCTGTGACAAGGAGGTTAGGTGCTCTCCTCCCTGTGAGCTTCTGGAAGTGTTGCTGATGGGTCTGCTTTTATCCCCCTCATTTTTTTGAGGAGGAGAAGAGAGGGATGGGAGAAGAGAGGGGGCAACAATTTTTTTTTTAATTTTGTTTTTTAAATTTTTTTAATTTCTTTTCATTCTTTTGACACTGTTATGGACCAGGCCCTCTGCCCACTAGAACCTTTGTCTCCCTTTGTATGACAAAAGCTGTCATGCAACTTCCTGATGATGACATTTCTCTTTACTTTTTCTGTCTCTTCTCCTTGCAGTCCACAATTTTCCTACCCCACTCGTGGCCTGGTTAAGCAAACAAATTGGCATGCAGCCATCTTGGGAAACAATTGTATAACTGAAGATAGCAGGGAGAAGGCAGGGAAGGTTTCAGCCGTGTAAAGTCAGTAGCGATGTGGGAGAAATGAGCTTCTGGTTAGCACTGCACGCCTGCTGTCATCCCCTCAGCTGGCTCCTGCGTAAGTCGGGGTCAGCTAAAACCACTGGGGGGTTTTGTACTTGTACTTCAAGCGAGCGCCCCGCAGGGTGCTTGGTCACCATAGCTCTAGGGTAACATTGCATCCGGCTATGGATAGATCCTGCTCTTTTGCATCCTCTGCGCTGGCGAAAGGCAGTTTTGCCTGAGCTCCTCGTGGCGCTGGGCGAGTGTGCTGTTTGCCCGGCCGCTCCCTGGGTTATCAGGGGCTGCAGTAGACGTAGATTAGGGCCATTCACACCGGCAGTTTCCTTAGTGCCTTTGCGAGACTGATAACTTCTGGCAGAGAGGCAGTGACGCCAGCGGGCAGTAATCTTTTCCCCCAGGAGAGCTGCCTGCCCTGCGTGTGTGTTTATCCCCACAGGTGCGGCTCCTGGAAGCCCTGTCTCTGCTTCTGGCTTTTGGCGCCTGCAATAGTATCCCAGGCCAGTCTCTGCGGCTTGTCCGGCTCCAGCAGTCCTCCCCAGGGAGCTGCTTCTGGACAAGCTCTTGGGGAAGAGTTGCTCAACAGCAGCCTCGTCCTTTGCAGGTGCCGTTAGAGCCCTGCCGAGGGGGTATGTGCTGAGCCAGTCTGGCTGGGGCCGATCACAGCCTTCACCCCTCTTTCCTCTCTGCTGCCTGGCGGCGCGCGGGGAGAGGTGTCTGCTTGCGAAAACGAGACAGGCTAGGTGAGGAAACAAGAAGAGGCATGAGAATGGCTCGGTTTAACTCCAGGCCTTCACATTTCAGTGCTGCCAGTCAAAAGGCAGGGTGGAGCCTGAACAGCCCAGGATGGGTGGCAGGGGAGCGTGCCCACCCCGGGTGTGTGGACAGCGTGCAACATGCTGCTGCAAGAATGTGCTGCGAGCACAGCTGCAGTCGTGCGAGGCAAACGCCTTCTGAGCAACAGCAGGGTACGGGCGGGCTGCTGGCCCAAATTGCGGCATCTCGCTGAGTCCCTTTACACAAAGGCAGTGCTAAGTACAGGCATGCCCTTAATCTTTATTTCCAATCCTCACCTTCGGGGGAGTTACACAAGTAAAGTCCTACTGTGTTTGAGGATATCTAAACACGGCTGTGAATGTATAATAGCTCGCTTGGCCCAGGATATAGTGAGCTACTGAGAAGGAGTGTTTACTGAAGTGTACCCTGGCATCCTTATCCTTCCTTTGCAGCTGCTATTTACCAGACAGCATTTGTGGTGATTGTAGCTGGCAGGAAACATCGTCTAGGAATGAACTGGATGAGTTAAAGAAATTTTCACACTAACATTGTCACAAGCATTTGAAAATACTTCGCATGAAGGCGTATTTTTGTAACACTGAATTAAAATAACATTGCATGAAGCTGGCTCAATTAAATCAAATTTACCATCAAAACGTTTGGTGGTTTTGTTTTGGGTCCCTGCCTTGTTTACAGCTCTGCTGTGTTACACTCTGTGTTGCAGAGCGTCTCCATCCACTCTATTGATGCGTTGTTTCACAAACGTGGCAGCAGCACAGCTAATTCATCAGCGCTGGGGGGGGGACACAGATTTAGACTTTTTCTTGGCAATTAAAGAAACTGATTATGAAAATGCACTTACTCCTGTTTTAGTCAAAAAGGTCTGCTATGATGCTATTTCTTTAAGAAGCTCAGATTGCTTAACTAGAATGAGGATGTCTTCTTTAAAAATTATTAGAATAAAGTAGCAGGATTGTTTCTTCCACAGGCTTTTCTGAGATTCGGAAATCACCTTTGCCATTCCGGGGTTTAACTTGGCAGTCAGATGTAATTATTATTCTTGTAGTTTTGTAGCCCATGACTGGAACTATTTTTTTTTTTAATCATCATTCCAGAAACTGAGAAAACTGCTTAAAAACAGGTTTTAGAAGAGATCACAAAAACAAAAATACACATCCATTAATATGCATGTCAGTCCACTGTGCTGATTCTTTCTTTGTAGGTTGTGCAAGCTACCCCTTCCTTCTTTGTTTTCTTATTTAGATCCTTGTTTACATTTCTTGTATGACTGTAATTCTCTATTTTGTTTAGAAAGTTCCTAGCAGATTGTGGTTGCTATAGCTATATGGGAACAGACTATGTTTGTTCAGTTATTTATTTGAATTGGGACTCTCTAAAACCCCCTCCTTGTCATCAATCTAACAGAGACGTTCTGACAATGTATTAGTCACTACTGGGGTGACATGAAGCAGAGTATAGTGTTTGGAGACGCCCTTCCAGTGAAAGACACCGAGGTTTAAGCCTCCTCACAGATGTGCAGAGCTGTACGAGCCATGCCTTACTCCGTTGCATGCTCAATAGGCTTTTTGCCT
This sequence comes from Gavia stellata, assembly GCF_030936135.1. Taxonomy (NCBI): domain Eukaryota; kingdom Metazoa; phylum Chordata; class Aves; order Gaviiformes; family Gaviidae; genus Gavia; species Gavia stellata. The sequence goes on from NC_082595.1 coordinate 40,307,965, forward strand.
ATAAATCCCCATGTGCCATTGAGAGATTGGATCTTCATAGAAGGGCTGGATTTAATGGGAAGCCTGGATGTCTCCAATTGATCTCACAGCTCCCGTCCTCTGCGCTGGTCGGGTGGAGTGTGCTGCTCTGACACAGACTTCTGTTGCCACCTGGGTAGAAGCAGCAGAGGGGGAAGATCTCCCTGCCCAGCACCCCGAAGCAGGCTCAGAGCTGGGGCTTTGTCTCCAGAGCTCTGACAGCAGCATGGCCATGAAACAGCTGAAGTAAACAAACCAACAATACAGACATTTTTGTACAGAATAGATCCATTATTCTTCCTGACATCATGACTTGGATTTTGACTTCTCATTCTTTGTGTTGTTCCTTATTTAAAAAGAAAGAGAAAGCAGAACAAGGAATAATACAAATGAGACAGCCTAGGGCTTGTGCTTGCCTATAGGATACTATTAAGGTCCTGTCGGTGCTACAAATTGGAACCATTTTGTAACCGGGTTCCTTAACCCAGCTGTATTTTTAAAGCAGTCGGGCCCTAAAGCCTTACGTGCTTGCGTGATCGATTTGCCTAGGACTTTTACGCAGACTAATAACCAAGAGGCAATAAGCAATCACTTACCGAGACCGGTTCATTGATCATTCAGTGCGCAGACAACAGAGTTTTTCTTAGCTGGCAGCGGGGCTCACACATAGAGAGTGGCACACATACGTGTGTGCGTGTATTTACTGCCCTCTCCGTCTCAGCCCTAGGTGGGATTTAGGCCGCAGGATGCTCGGTGGGCTGCAGCAGGGATGCACGTGGCTGCGCCTGGTCATGCTGAGCGGTGAGCCCCGTCTGCGGCAGGCTGCCAGGCTGGTTTCTGCCCCAGCCACCCCCCCGGGCAGGGGGGCCTGGAGGGAGCCCATGGGCAGAGGGCTGCTGGAAAGGTGCATGAAGCTGTCAGGGCTTTCGGACAGCAGTTTGTTGCAAGGCTCCCACTCAGTAAAGCTTTAAAAATTTTGCATTATATAAATTTTGAGGCCTTTCTGGTCCTTTGAATTGGAACTTCATACTGTCTGCTGGACACGGAAAAGCCAGCATGGATTCTGGGCAACAGCTTTTTTTTCCTTACCGCAGCAGAGGCTGGCTGTGCCTGAGAAACAGCCCTTGAGCTTGCTGAAGCATCAGGGGTGGTGACATTTCCCACCTACATCAAGAGAATCTGGATTCCCACACTGCCAAAAGCACATGAACTCCCCACCAAGGGGTAATGATTCTGCCTGGTCTGTGCGGTAACCTCCTCGCCTGGCCGAGGACGACGTCTGGGGCGCTCCTCTGGCGGGGGGAGGTATGGCTGCAGGGTAGCCGTGCCTGTGGGGGAGCTGAGGGAGGGTCTGTTGAAGCCCTCATGCTCTCCTCGCGCTGCCATTTTCCAATCTGGGCAGCCATAGTAAGGGACAAGCAATAAAGCCGTCATTGGTGTACATGAGGTACACCGTTATCATAATCAGATTAGCTATCCTGAGCCCACTCCTGGAAAAAGCACATCGGGAACGTTAGGTAGGAAATTGCAGTATGTTTAAAAATTGTTAAAGTTACTGATTGCATGTGTTAGAGACATAATTTATCGGCTTGTTGCATGCCATTTTTGTTTAAATTTCTACACTTGTGATTTTTCAGGGAGGGACGTGGAGTAAATCCTTATTCCACTTTAAAGACTGTGTGTAAACCTCATTTTAACTGCAGGGTCTGGAAGATCTTTCATTCAACTACATGCCGTTTCTGTTTACACATCTGCAGCATTTAAACATTGCAGGACTGTTTAAACGCAACGTTTAAATGCATTTAACAGTTAATGCATTTATGTTTATGTTTAAATGCATAAACAGTGCGTAAATTTATGTTTAAATGCATAAACATTGCGTGACCACCTCAGTTCATGATCTTAAACGTAAATAATTGGGGGTCTTGGCCTGAAGCAAGCAAACTGACAGTGGAGGAATTAAAGGAAACCACAGAACATCTCTCCATTATTGACAGATAATAGATAACAGAATAAGTTTATTGACAGATAAATAAATAAGTGGCTGAGAGTCATATCCATTAATGGCGACCAGCAAACCAGCTTCCCCACTTACCCTCCTGATACAGTTTGAGAAGCCAATGCCCAGACACCCGGGAGTGCTGTTCTTTTGCAGCAGGAGATGGGAAAATGGAGAGGACAAACAGCGAGGAGGACAGGGTGCATGAGGGAAGGAGGAGGCACGAGGAACTCTGGTACACACGTCAGATGCATTAAAAAATCTTTGGACAAGAAACATGGAAAACTGTGGGAGAGAGAGCTGATAGGCATCTAGCAAGAGAGGTAAATGGCATTAAAGCATCCTAGTCAGGAGACATGGAGGGGGGAGGTGAGGGGACACAAATGTTATATCTGGAACAGGCTGTGGCATCCAGTGAGGATCAAGGGACGAAGGCACAACAGAGAGAAAGGGGTCATACGTGGGTTAATCTCCATGCTTGCTTGAAGGACCCAGCTACCTGGGAGACAGGGACATGGATGGTATGGAGCGATTAGAGAAGCCCACACTGGGAGGACATGGGATACATGCAGAATTGCTGGCATGGGGACACTATGGTCAGCTGCAGAAATGTCCTGTGTGGCCCTGGGAGAAGTTCAGGCCCTTTCTCCCCATACCTTTATTGTTCAACACATAGCAGAGGCAGCATATGCAGTGAGGCTGTCCTCAGCAGTGCACTTCAAAGGATTGACAGCAATAAAATTTGCTCAGGAAATAAATATATTGTACATCTGTTATTTTCAATGGGTGTAAGGTGGAACAAACAGCCAAAGGTAATTCACTGGCTTACTTGCCGCTCATACTTTAAATTTCAAAGCTTAAGCCTTTTTCTTGGCACTGCGGCTGTTCAGCAGAGGTTGTAAAGCTCTACTTTCACTGGGGAAATTGATCAACTTGAAAACCAAAATTCTCTCTGTCTGACACTGTCTTACAAATTCTGTAGTTTATAGTGTCCTTTTGTCCTTTTTCTGCTTTTGATTTCTTAGTGTGGGGTAGTTGTGCCATGTTTTTGAATGCATGCATATATCTAATGGGACATTTGTCATTGAACATATCTAAAATTCACACACACACCCCCCCACACACACACATTAAGCATATGGAAATCTTGTTAAGATGGATTTATTCCTTCCATGGCCATATACAAACATTTGAAATACTTGAATCAGACTGAATCATGAGGTTAAAAATAGGTCGGTAAAGTCTTCGTATTTACTTTCTAAATTTTAAACCCTGTGGAGGCATAAGGAAGCATTTAGAGTTTTCTCACTTTAATCTTTGCTACCAGAAGGAGTAAACAGGGGGGTTTCTTTCCTTTTCTTTTAATGAAAACAGGAGATTCTCAAGACTTGAAATGAAATCCCGAGAATAGGCGACAGCATGTTTCCTGCTTCCTTCCCGTGTTGTTCCTGCCAGGGATCCTCAGCTGTTGGGCAGAGCCCCTGACCCTCCCGCACCCCCCTTCAGCCCACCCGCTGTCCTTTTCCTTGGTGCTCCTGCCTCTTGCCCTCCTGTTGGACATTCAGGGGTGTGCTCAGATGGGCTGAGGCTGCTCCCGCTCACTTTGGCCCCAAGGCCACTGTCACTGGGTGTAAATGTGGGTGTAAATCCCCGTCCCGGAGCCTGAGGATGGCAGCTGTTTGTTATATGGATCTCGCTTAATCTCAGCCCTCGTTCCTCTGCGCACAGCAGCAGGGATGGTTGGTGGGGTTGGGTTGGTGTGGAGCTCTAGCCTGCACCGTTTGTCCTGGTAATATTGAGGTCAGGCCCTGTTTCTTCTCCTGGGAGTGTAGGAGAACCAAACCCTCCAGGAACTGCCCGATCTAATAGCTGCAGGTGGAAAAGCCACCTGTAGTGACTGCAAAGACCTGCTGCTGCTGCTGCCAGAGCGCCACTTCGCTTTGCAAACGCAGGAATTGCTGAGCTGCAAAGGTGAGCTAATGAAAGTAACGGAGTGTGGGGAAATTATGCAAAATCACCACAACCACCATCGTCTGTAGAAAATTGTTTTCTGCTCTTCCAGCTCTCCAAAACAGCAATGCTTATATGAGAAAGAAATCAAGACATTTTTTGGACATTTTTAACCTGAAAAGGGAAAGTCTAAAAACATCGGTCACTTACAACAGTGTGGAAGGACTTGGTGTATGGCACTCCATCTCAGAATCACTTTACCCCTTTTGAACTCCTAGTGATATATAGCTTCGATAGAGTACTTTATTTTTTAATTTGCTTCCAAATAGAACTAGAAAGGTATTTTAGAAAATTATATGCAGGGACCTTTCTAAAGACCTAACATTTAAAATCTTCCATGAGTGTGTGCGTACGTAGGTCTAAGAGAAATTTGTGTGTGTACATATATAGGAACGAGTCACAATTTTCAACACATTTGCTTGCTTTCTGCACACCAAGTTCACTTTCCTTTGCGCAGTTACAAAGCTTTTGCTGTATTTAGTCCTAGATAAGATTCAGAGGGCCACGACAAATTGGCAGTACAATCCTTATCTGTGGTTTTCATAACCGGCAGGACTCGGGTTGGTCCAGGCTGGAGGGGAAGCTGCCAAGGGACCAGCCTGGGCTGGACACAGGGGCCAAGACCTCCATCTCCGGGTGAGGGGCACCCTCAGGGTGATGCTGGGGTGACGCCGGGGAGCAGGGCTGGCCGCTCCCCTCACAAGCCAGAGAGCCCTTGAGTTCTGGGCGCAGCCCCCCCGCACCGGTGTTTTGGCAGGCGGCGTCAGCGGGTAGCCAGCGTGCAGCGGTGGAAATGACACACGTCTAGCAGAAAGGGAAGAAGGTGTTTGTCAAAGGAAGGCCAGCAGCTGGGCAACTGCAGCTGGGTGGCTCTGCCTTTGTGTGAAATGTAGTGCCGGGGAGTCAGCAAGGCCTTTGGTTCAGCTCCTCTGGGCCTTTGTATCTACCTGGCAATATCCTTTTTCATGTTTTAGGGAGTGGTTACCCACCGTTTTTAGGAGGTATGGCTCTTCAGGAATGGGACTGTTTGGCTTGCTGATGCTTTTCATCTGGAATATGAAGTGCTGTTTTGAAGGCTGCTGGGGTTTTTCCCCTTGCTGGGTCTGGAAGTTTGTGGAGAAGTGAGTGGCACAGATGCTTTGGAGAATAGTCTAGGCTGTAAAGAAGAATTAACTTAATAATCTCTATTGAGACAGTTGCTATTCATTGCTGTCAGATGGTAAGTTATTTAGATCACTCCATCCTCATAAATTTCTATAGCTATTTACCTGTATTTCCAAACTATGTTCAGATTACATTGATGCTTTTTTACAAAGCTATCATACAGTTAATTATGGCTGAATTTAATAGTTACTAGCGTTACATATTTGACTGAAAATAAGTAGTTACTTTCAAACTGGTTTCACCCTGAGAAACAGAAGCATTACTTCTGATACTACTGTTTGTGAGCAGTTCTGCTGCTTGCTCTCTTCCTATCACAGAAAGGTAAGAAATGAAATCAGGCTGTTATTTATAAGCACAGATAAGATTTTAGTGTTGGTTTATATTTTTAATTTCTCCCTTTAAATAAAATTTGTGTATAAATACGAAGGTGAGGAATGTTTCAATTGAAAAGAAAGAGACCAATAAATACAAATGTGAAGCAGCAGGATGTGGATAAAGGTTAATCATAGGATTTTTTTCTCTCTCTCTGCTTTAAATACTGGTGAAAACTTGCTTCTTCAATTTAGTTTGAATTCAGATTGTTTCTCCCTCACTACATCTCCTAATTACTCACCTATTAACATTGTTTTAGAACTAACAGAAACTGAATGTTGCTCTTATGTATTCACTTGGTCTAGATACAATGTTCTGTTCAGGGCACCCGTATTGGAGAACATAAAACTTCAGTGATTCACGGGGTGACTGGAGCTGTTAGTACTTCCCAGGGATGGCACAAGAAATGAAATCTCAATTAAGAGTGACTTTTCCTTACAAAGCAAAGGCTTTGAATCAGAGCATACCTCTGAGCCTTTTGTCTGCCAAATGGGTGGGGGTAATTCGGTTGAGAAAATGCAGTCAAGATGGGAAAAAAAAAAGTGCTTGGGGGCATGCAAGGCCTGTTCCCAATGATGCATGGATGTTAGCAACATGCTGAGCTTTAAGATCCCAGAGCACAGTACGGCAGAATATTCCCTTCTCACTCTCTGGGAATTAAATTAGGTGTCAAACCAAAGGGCTTTAGGAAAATAAAATCAGAAAATGTTTGGTTTTCAGTTGGAACTTTTACATAGCTTAAAATTTCCTGTGTGTGAAAGCTTGCAAAAATATGGTTCTTTGTTGGCACTGAAATGAGGAGTTGTCACTTTTTTAGTGTCAGTGCCTTTTATGTAAGTGAGTTGTAACTTTAACTCAGAAGCTGTTCAATTATTTGCCTGGTTTCCAAAAAAAATTACAGAGTACGCTTTAGCAAAATGAATTCTAAAAATTGTAAAAGTATAAAGTATGCTTTCTAGTATATAGTACTTTACAGTATATACACTTTATAATAGATGGTATGAAATCAAGCTTAAGATTCTTAATTCCTAGAATTATGTGTAGAACTAAACCAAGTTATTTTAAAAGTTCCAGTAGAGACTCTTGTTCCAACTAAATAAGCAGTTTTCCACAAGTATAATCATCTTACATATTGTTGTGTTATACTAGTACATAAGAATTTAAAATGAAAGGAAAAAAACTGTGGACCATTCAATTTCACTGGTCCTTCAGTGGTGATAAATACAGAATGCATCCCCTTCAAGAAGTACTGAAAATATATTTTCAAAGTCCCTACACTTTCAGAAGACTCATTAGGGAAAATGATGTTGACAAAAATAGGACTTGAGTCATTCTGATTGGTGAAGACTTGGCTATTTGCATCCCTTGCTGTATCAGTGGGAAGCGCTATGCCATAAAGGGACTGAAGCTAAATGTGTATTTCTCTGAACAGAGAAAGTAAATGAAGTAAATGAAAAGGAAATACAATGTAGTGGCGCTATACATTTGGTTTAAATGAATTTGAAAGATATCACTTGAACATGGTATGAAGATATCACTATGGAGGAAGGATTATATATCTCTAGGTACAGATTGTCTATTTTAAGAGAAGCTATAATAAAAAAAATAATGAAACCGGGCTTTACTCTCTATTCTTCATAAAATATGAAGAACAGCTTTTTTAATACTTTCCATTTTCTTCCTCTTATAGTCTGCTGTAAATAGGCGGTATTCCTGATCTCAGCTGCTAAAGCTTAGGTTAGGCTTTCTGAATAATGAGAATTCTTCTTTAAGCAATTCTCCACAATACATTTTTGGTATCTTTTTATGCTAGGTGGGGTTTTTTTCAGTATTTGAAATATGCTGAAATTGTATTTTCATGCACTGTAAAATCAAGAGGGTTAAAAATCCCTCCTTTCTTCTCCTAATCTCCATTTCCATTTTAAAAAAATATATACTTTGTGTCCACATAAGTTCATGTGTTTGTAGAAGGGCAAGGAAATGCCAGCTGTCATAAATTCTAGGTTGAAGATCTTCCAACTGAGCTAGCACTAACTCCCAGGCAGTTGGTTTTTTTTTGAAGGACATGTTTTGTAGACCTAATAACTAGGCCTCTAGGTTATTTAAGGTGTTCTTCTCTGGACTCTTCTTAATGGATTCAGATCTTTTTTGAAGTGCGGTGTCAGCAGTGAGTCTTATAGCCCAGCTGATGAAGATCTTGCAAGGCTGAGGAGAGCAAAAGGTTTATTTTATGTGCCGTCTGTTAGTAAATCTTTAGATAATGGTTACTCTTCTATGACAGCAAGAAAGAAATTGACTCATGTTCAGCCTGTAGCCTGCAGATCCTTTTGTGAGAACTGCTGCAGGGCCAGCTGTCTCCTGCTCATCCTCCTCACTTATTTCTTCCCAAGTTAAGTATTTTGCAACAATATGTCCTTTTTGCATACTGCCTCCTGTTTGTCTTAGCCTGTTTCTTCAATTTCCATATCCATCTGTGTATCTAATTACGCTCTCTGATATGCCCGCAGCTCCTTCTAGCTTTGTGCAATCTGGAAATTCAGTAATCAGGTTGCATCATCCTCGTCAGAGGCTAGCATACGACATGGTCCTCTCTTACTCACTCATGATTTGCAGTGCTTTCTGTTGGCCTCTGCAGGCTCAGGCACTACTTGCAGGTTGCTGCTGAGCAATGTGATCTGGAGAGGACTGTTACTGGCCCTGGAAGAGCCTCAAAATGGGCATCTTGGTCACAACTCAAGACATGAACCGCCCCTAAACCGAGTCAGTTGTAAAAATATCAAATAGGGCCAAACTGTCTTGACACATCTTTCCAATTTGATGAGGAACCACTGATAAATACTCTTTGATATGGTTTCCCTGATACGCACTGACATGCACTGATAATTTCATGTCGACTTATTCTCTTCATGAATATGCCATGTGAAACGGCAACAGGAACCTTATGAAAATGGAGATATATCTCATCTGCTTCCTTCTTATTTGTTAGTTGTATATCATTGTACTATTGAACAAAAATTAGCTTTGTTTGACAATAATTTACATTGTTTCTCACAAAGGCACAAGACCTTGAAATATTTACGTGCTTACAAATAGCACGTGTGATTCTTTGTTGCCAAGCATTTTTTCCTGTAAATTTAGGTCACTCTGAAATGTCAGTGGGGCCCCTGTGAAACCTATTTTCGGCCCACAAAGATAAGCATTTGCTTGCCCGTTTTCTCTCTCCTGCAACATTAGCCATCTGTATCACTGTGCCTTGACCTGTGCTATTGGCCTTGCCAGACCTGTGCCAGGAAGAATTAGGTGTCCCTGGCTGAGGCAGCTGGAGAGCAGAGGCAGTGTGGGGCAGGGTGGCGGCGTGGGGCAGGGTGGCGGCGTGGGACAGCCCTGCGAGGGGCCGGCAGGCCTGCGGGGACCCAGACCACTCAAGTGACCTCTCTGGCAGTGGGTAGGGCTCAGTTTCTGTCCCTGTTTCACGTCCAGGCTGCATCTCCCATGACCACCTCTGGCCACTTTCTTTCACATGCCAACGATACGCTCAGTGGCCTGTGAGGTTTGTGCCTCAGCAGCATTTGGGTAGTTAGGTCTTTCTGCTTACCAGCAGGTTCTGCTTTGCGTGATACTATTCAGAACTAATCCTTATTCACCCTGCTTTGTACCTGATTTAGTCATCTATAGTAGGTGTTCAACAGTACCAGACCTTTTTTTATTTTTCCCTCTTATTAATGCCCCAAAACTCTCAACTGGGCTTTCTACTCTGGCTTTCCAGAGTTTGGGACAAGCATAGGTTACCTTTGAAATACAAATGCAGGCCTCTCCCTTGCCTATCATTCCTGAACAAGCTTACCTTTTCTATATTGATATTTCAGTTGTGTGAATTCTCACCAAGTCTCTGTTACGACACTTAAATCTAATACTTTATTATGCATTAAAACTTCCGGTTCCTCCTGTTTTATTCCTCATAGCTCTTTTCTTAGCACACAGGCTTTTAATGCGTTTGCCAGACCGAGCTGCTATTTGTTCCTGTCCCTCTTGCGACCTTACAGTGAACCCCAGTATCTCTTTTCCCCTCTTCCCCTCTTCAGAGTTTGTGCTCTTTTTTTTCCCTCCTTTCCATCACTTCCCTGGGTTTTGACCGTTGTCTGCATTGTTTTGGTTGAGAGGGGAGAATTTAGTTCATGTTGTTGTTTTCTGTCTTTCTTCACTAGATGGATAACAGCAGAATAGCAGGGAACCTGTCGTGGAGCCATTATCCCGTGATCAAAGAAGTCAAAGCACTCTTGGCAGTATCCTCTGCACAGCCTCTGCATCCAGCCCCAATGTGTGTGTGTATGCACGCACATCCATGTGTGCCCCTCTCCTCTGCCTGGTCTTTTACAGTAGTTTGGTAGGGTCTAAGGTGATGCTTAGGGAGCCCCTGCGCCTTCTCCCTTGTGCCCAATTACTGTCTAAATTTGTCCCGCTTTCCCTAGGAATACATGGTTTTGTTTCTGTGCATTTCCTGTTCCGTTTTTTGAAGAGAAGCTTCTTGCCCCTCCTGAAAGAGGCCAGAACTATGGGTGAAGGAAGGTCACTAAGGTGCCTAAACACCTGGAGAGGAGCAGGAGTGCTTCCCACTCGGGCTGGGGGTGCCTGGGCTTCTGATAAATTGAAAGTCAATAACAGGCAAGGGAAGAGGCTCAAGACTCTAATAAAGGGAAACAAACTTCTAAATTTTTTTTTTTTTTTAAAAAAAAGGGAGAAAAAACCTGCATACCTAAGGGCTTGTATGTCTTAAAAGAGAGTTTGTCATTTCCTTGAAATGGCCACCTCCTCCTTTTGATTGCCTCTTCCTCCGTCCTGTAAAGACCATGCAGTCTAGTGCAGTGTACGTGTATTTGAGGGCCACTATGCCACTTAGTCACCTAACTGCTAGGACTTTGCTATGTTGAACTGACTACTAAACTGCCCCAAAAAACCTAATTATCCCACATACTTTTTGCTTCCAACAGTTCCTACACATTAGCTGTGGCTTCCATTAGTACATACCATAATTTAATGGTATATTCTGCATGTTTAACCACTGGTCTGGTATCGTAACTTATCTAGTAGTTTCAGACTCTGGTTGAAACTCAGCAAAATTGATTTGCAACCTTTCTGTATTCCTAAAGATGTCTAGGAGTAGATGCAAATCAGTGTGGTGAATTTAAGGCTGTTAAAAACTAAGAAATTTTCTTAATTACTTTATTAAGATACTTAGTATTTACTTAAGTATCTTATTAAGATACTTATTAAAGCCTCAGAAGTCTGTGAACCACAAGCTGAAAACCACAGCTTCAGAAACAATGTATTAGGATTTCGTGGTGAATTCACAGTGTTTGTTACCTGCATTGCTGCTAGTAATTAAGAGGAAGGCATCTGCTATCTATTTCAGCAGTGAAGATTAGCAGTAGAGGTTTCAAAAGCAATTCATTTACTCCACTGATATCAGTATGGAAGGGACTTCAGGAGCTAGATTATTCCAAATGTCTCATTTCTCTTTCTCCTCTTTCACCATATTGGCATATAGTTTTCAACATGGGGAGGTAACACGAAATCCAGAAAGATGCGAGAGTCTGAAATGAAGAGAGAGAAAACTCTATCACTATGATTCTTATAAACTTATATTAGTGCGGTTGTAGTTGAACACTCTGTGATTCTTCATCTTTAGCACTGTGTCAGCAAATGATGACCATGGGTCACTATGATATAGTGTCCGCTACTTCTATAATTTTCATTAATATAATTTTACATGGAAAATGCAATTGAAATATGACTGCCTGTCACTGTGCTCCCTTCCAGAAAGATCACAGTGCTGATGACTATAATGCTTTTAGTTCTACAATATCAAGTTCCCTTGCAAAAAGGCTTTGCTTTAAAAATATTTGATATTTCGGTTCAGTTTCTTGTGAAACTCTGCATTTTGCATGCACTTTGTAGTACAGAAGTGTTACTTTCCAGCAAACACTCCCATGTCTTTGCGTGGTTTGGGACTTTATTACAGAGCATTTCCCCTTCTCAGTTACAAGAGTAAGGGTCTGCTTACAGTTGCGTATTTTCTGTGGCTGTTGCTGTAATGTTTTTAACAGGTTTATTTCTGTTATGCTTCATTGTATAAAAGGTGTCCAGCAAAACAGATCATTTCCTAAGATATCTTTGCTTTCTTAGTGTCATGGGGCATGTGATGTGCAGCCTGGACTGGTGCATGGTTATTTACAGCATGAGGAATACGGCGTGGTCCAGTCGGCAGAGCCCTGGACTGCAACTCAGGAAGACCATGATTTCCTTTTTGGCTCTGCTACTTATTTACTGTGTTTCCCAGTGCAAAAAACTTCATCTTTGTGCATCTTCACCCACTATTACTGACTCAGATGTAGGGTGAAAATTCCCTTAATCTATATGCAGTGTTCAGTACAATAAGAAAATCTTGTTCTTTAGGTGAGGTGTCCAGATGCTTCTATAATAAACACTAAACACATGCTGAATGTTAAATAATATTTCCAGAACCTTATGCATAGACAAAAGCTCCCATTTTACTTCATATGTTCCTCTGACTTTGATAACTCTAACTTTGGTAACATTGTCACTCATTATTACTGCAAGAATTATAATACCTCAAACTGTGTATGGCTGGCACCGTGGCAGTTCAGGCAGCAAGAGCAACTTGCTTAGAAAAGGGGGAGCTCCCTTTCGCAGTTGCCAAGGTAATTGTCAGCTATGATAAAGTCAAAGCACTGATGATTTTAGATCGAGTTTGGTTTTTAACACAGAAGATAGTCATACCCAGGAGAAAAAAAACCTCTTTTCAGAAGCTGTGGTTATTGCTTTATCCATCTTAACATTCATTTTCTGGGTTTTGTGCAAATTGGATTAGTTCTCAGACATTTTAAATCAAGCATAAGTGGCTAATCCAGAGAGGCTGCAGGAAGGGAGTGCTGGGATTTCAGGGCAGACCTGGCCTGTGTTCAATGCAACAGGGAGAACGGACTGGCTTTCCCTGGTCCCGCCTGGATTATGAGGTAGAAAGGAAACTTCTTGCTGCTCTGTTGCCCTTTCCAGAACTGCTCTTTTTCCAGGGAAAGTGAGTGGGAGATTTACGATTGGCATTGTACCTTTTGCAACTTGCAGACCTAGAATTTACTAGGAACTGGCTTACAGCCTTCTGGCAGGGAAATGAGATACCTAGTGTGTATGTTGCCGACTTCATTCCTCTTTTGACAATTGTATTTGAGGGGAGGGTGTGTTTTCCTACTAGTGGAAGTCTTTAGCTATAGTTATTGCACCTTCAAAGTTACAGCAAAACTCACTCTGACTTTTGTGGTAAGGGATTTAGTGTGGAAAGGGTATGTGCATGTTTTCTCTTTTTTCACCCTCTGATATAAAATACTACTGCAAAAAATATTCCAAGCTTTTCCAAAGGACTTTTGCTGTGGAAAGCATTAGTACAAAGTGTCCTTTGTTTCACAGGAATATCTAAACCTGTGGTAAACTCTTGCTCATTTTTTCCCCCCAGACAGGTGCCACAAAGCTCTTTGACATTTGTAGAGCAGATGGGATGCCATTTTACTGTTGTATCTAATTGACAGAACCTTACTAACTCTCTCCATGCATCCTGCCTCAGAAAGTGTGGGCCGTGGAGTCTTGGAGAGCACTTTTTCCTCATCAGCAACCTGCTTAACTCACTGCCAGGTGAAGAGTGAGAGCGATAACTTGCTAACTGGCCTGTGAAGCCTCTTGGGAATTCATAATCCAGGGAAACGATTTCTTCCTGCAGAATTTGCCAGTTTGGCTGGTTGGTCACTTGCAACAGCAAGTTGACTTGGCTACCATACATTGTATTATGCATATGTGCAGCCACAGATGCTATTGTGTGCATATATTTTAATATAAATAGCAGTGTTGTCTGTCTATGCAATCACATAATGACATACATAATTGAATATGTGTAGAATACATGAAGATGTCTGTGAAATGTTGTCTCTGGACATGTGTGAATGCGCACATCCCTCCATGCCTCCTCCCCCTCCCAGGCTCTCAAAAGAGGGGTTTTGTGAACGTCCCGTTTTGGGATACCAGACACAGTGAGGGTCTGGTTTCCAAAAGGCTGGTGCCTGTGAAGGTCTCAGAGAAGAACATAGCTGTCCCAATCATTTCTGCAAATCTTGGCATGCCACCATCATGCTCAGTTCCTGCACATACTTATGTCTTACATGAAAAACACAGAATAACTGGTGTGAGTACAACTTCTGCTAAAGGTTGTACACTCCTTTGCAGGTCTGGTTTACAGAAGAAAACCACATTTACAATGTGCTTCCAGGATTTAAATCCCAATAGACACATATGCTTCCCCAGAAATTGCTTCTTTGAAGAAAGCAGGCGATGATTTCACTTTTGGAACGGTAGCTAGACTGTATTTTATGGTGATTGTCATTGGATATGACCAAGAGGGGTAGGAATACCCAAACAAATATTTAATGCATTTCAGCTGGAGTATAAATGAACTAACAAACCCCTTGCCCTTGAGCAGCTGTAATTTTTAGGATTATTCTTATGAAGCGTATTGAGTTTAAGATTCTTGGCTTCCTTGTGCAGCAGCCTGTCCCTCTGGCAACTGTCATCCTCAGTCATATCAGTTACATGCTGCCACAGACACTCAAGTATCTTGTGCAAATGTTAGTATTAAAAGCAGGCCAGGTGGTAGCAAACCCTGGGATAGATCTTCAGGTCACTATCAAAACCACAGGATTTACAAATAACCTGTATAAAATTTCTCCAGTTCTCCAGGTGTCAGTAGTTGTTTCTGTGGCACTGGCATACAAAGCATTTCAAGCACTTTATGGTACCCTTTATACCTGTAGGTTCTAATTCTAACTTGCAGCATTGTATGTTGGCCTTTTGGCATGAATGCCATTCGGATATCTTTTTGAATAAATGCTGGCTGCAGTACATAGGGTTTTTACAGTCTGGTTTTAAAGAATTAAAACACAAAAAAGTATTAAAAAAGACTGGAAAGAATCTTAAGAGGTTATTTAGCCAACCCCAAGCCCCAGAGCAGAATCAGTTGTACCAAAATAATGGGATATTGGGAGGCTCTCCAGAACAGGTTAGACAGTGATGAAGGCTCCACACTGACCCCAGGCAATCAATTCTACCACTTTTATGAACCTTGCAGTTAGAAAGCTTTTTCTAGTGTTTAACCTAACATCACCTGGGCTGCAATTAAACCTGTTCATACTTGCCCTATCCCCAGTAAACAGAGAAGTTTATTCTTCTTAGTGAAGCAAAGCTTTTACATATTTGAAAATTATTATTCTGTTCTCTGGCAATCTTCTTTTGTCTTGGCTAAAGCATCCTCGTCCTTTCAATCTCTGCTCGCAAACATCTCATTCACATAGTTGTCTTCTACATTTTCTCCCCTTGGTCCATGACTGTCTTGAGGTCTAGGGCATGCTAGGTCAAAATACACCCCAGTACTTCAGCTGAGGGCTTGGGCTCGGTGAGCAGCGTATAGATTGCTACACGTCTTGCATGCGGTTGTGTATCCTATTGGCTGCACTGGGTATGTCCAACTATGAAACTTGCTGCTCTGCAACAAGGTGACTTGTTTGGTTCGTGTTCAGTAGTTATTTTCAAGCTCTCTGAGCTTTCTGTCATCTGTAAATTTAGTGAGCATATTCTCTATTCTACCAGCCAAGCTGTTAATTAAAGTATTGAAGAACAGATCCCTGTAAAACCCCACTCAATATATTCTTTCTCTTTGGCCACCAATCACTGAAAACTAATCTCTGAAAGTGGTTTTTTTCAAACAGTTGTGTACCACTTTATAATAGTGTCAGCTGACTGTGTTGAATAAGGTAGAAACCTTATTAAATTCAATATGTATTCCATCTGCTGCTACTTCTTATCCAGTTCCAATTATCCTCCAAGGAAGGAAATTAGATTGATCTGACACAATTAATTCTTGACAAATCCACTTGGCTGTTTTAAACTCCTACAGGATAATAGGGTGGAAAAAAAAATGTTATATAACTTGTCTGTGTATCTTTCCAGCCCCGTGCTTGCCCTCCCTTAGCCTTCTTGAACTCTCCTCTTCATGAGTCCTCATTTGTAATTACCATGGTGCAGGACTGAGAACAAGAGATGGAGGCAGCAGTCATTAATACTGCCAAAATCTTTGTATCTTAAAGCCAAGCCTGGGCATTCTTGGATGAACATGAACAGGTTAAGCTTATTTGAAACCACTACACATGCTAATAGCCTCTAATACTGTTTAGCTCTTTGACGCTGACATGAATCGTCTGTCGTGTGGTGCCTGTTACAGTAATTTTTCATACATCCATATAAAAACAGTTCAGCTATTTAACCTTTGTTACATATATTTATATACACACTTCTCTAGGAAATAGTAGGTGCTAAAATATTTTAAAACTGTTTGTCCCTTGCCAAAATCTTTGGATGCATTTGAACTTTAACGTTAGAGATCAGGATAATATTGTGCATGTTTGGGGGTGCTGTGAATAGCTAGGTCCTTTGAATTCCTTTCTAGTTGCAGACAAACATGAACAATAGCCAGGCAAGTACAGGCAATAGGCATAAGTTTAAATCATGTTCAATACATTGAAAGCTGCTTTAAGTAACTACCCAAGAGAACAGTTGTATTTCCTTTCGAACATAAGAAGTCCATGTCTGTTAGTATGTTACCTGGAAAATACTAGGAGATAAAAAGGTATCACGACATTTGGAGAATGCTTTTAGGAGGTAAGGAATTTGTCTTTTTTGACAAGTCAAAATGCAGTCTTTTTTAGCTCTGTCTGCTCATGCAGTTTACATATACAGATATAATAAATAATAATCAACAGTAAATGTAATAATTATTTTTATCACCAGGAGTTTTAAATTACTATATAAAAAACTGAAAGCTGGTGAGTAACAAAAATCCTCTAAATGAGGCCCAATACCTTGCTGGCATCTTACCACATGCTTATGTATTCCATAAATGCCACGTGTGTAATCATGGGGAACCTGAGGGCCACATAGGCTTTTTAGACTTCCTAGGCAATTGCCCAGGTAGCATAGCCCTTAGAATTATCTATTAAAACCACCCAAAATAATTCATGTAGCTGCAAGCCATGTGAAATTAGGTCATGGATTGTATCTAGCCCAGAGCCGTGTGGGCTCACCGCCCGCCCCTGCTGCTGCCTCCTCAGTGGTGGAGATGGCAGATAATATAAAGTGACTCCAGCAGGTCACCTGGCTTGCCCCCAAGATACAGAGTTACTGCTGCTGTTTCTCATATTCCCCTCACCAATATAGCAAATGTCTTTCATTCCTTTTAGTCCACTTTCACGTATTTTTTCCTCAATGAAAATAGCAATGACTTCTGGAATGACAAGAACTTCTTTTGTGTACACAAATAATGTCATCGGTTTAGGAGCCAATATTTCAGAGCTTAATAACACATACATTTATCTCACTGCCCTGAGTTACACCCTCTTGAGCCTTCTTCAGCGATCTGACTTTCCCCGTGGTGTTTACACACCCTTCATGCTTTCACATAATCACTGCATCCTTTCCAGTCCCTTTAACCTTCATCTAGCCAAGCAACAGTTGTTTGTTTAAATTCATTCTCATAAATCACATCTTCCCACAGAAGTCAAAAGGAACGTGTCATGCACTTCTGGGATCAAGTGTATTAGTAACTTTCAAAACCCCAAATCTCAATTACTTTTTTTTAGGCATATGTTGCTACAGGATACACATTGTACCGAAGAAGCGTATTTGGCCATCTTCAAACAGAATTGCCTAATTATTAAATCCTTGCAAATGAAGATTCATTTTTCTGAGAACCAGAGATACCAGCCTACTCTACATATACTTAAACAAAATTACTTCCTTTTAAAACTTCATCAACATGGAGCCAATGCAGTTAGCTCATTGCCCTTGAGGGCTGTTGTATCATCATTGATGCAGTTGGTTGAGTTGTGGAGGGTAAATTCCTCCCACTCACACCACCACAATCACAATAATCCTTCTGTTCACAAACTTCCCAAAATATTTATTGAGAGAGTAGCTTGGAGGTACGTTTTCAGCAATACTTAAGCCTGTTTTCACTTGTGTCTCTCGCTTGCCTTTTTTTTTTTTTAATTACATTTTGGGAGTGGGTTGGCCAGTGCTTAAAAGCTGGAGTTTCAGATAGACGGCTTCTCCTTGCTTTAATTAGTTTGACAGGCACCTCTGCTTTCCAGCTGAGTTACCCTAGCTGGAAGCAGCCACTCTTTGGAATTATTCCCCTTCCTTGCTGTGTTACAGCAGTAAGTGTCTCATGCCCCTTCAATGAATTTATGGATGTAAAATGCACAGTTCCAGGGCTTCAGGTGTGCCTGGCTGCAGAGAGATGTTTCCTCTCCTTTCTGTATTACTTAATGAAGTTTTATGAAGTGAAACGTCATTAACAATATAGGGAAAATTAAATGTACAGATCGGATACAATTCTCCACTTCCTTGTGACTAACTCTTGTTAGTGAGCATAGAACAGATTTTAATATATTTTTCCATGGCAATTTGAAACTCCGATTTGAGAGAGAGAGAGGCGTGAACGATTGTACAGCTTGCAAGGTAGTGAAGAGTAAGGCTTCTCCAGAAGAGCACAGGCTCTGTGAATCAAGCTCATGCCTGTGTTTACAGCCACAGCTGAAATGAATACTTATCATCTTGACTACATTGTCTCAGTCTTGTGAATGCTCCTGATTTCATCACTAGCTTGATTATTTAACATCCTACCACCTGGAGCCAAGTGATGTAAAAACCTCAATTTGCTGCTGTTTTTTTAATAATAGAAATGTAAATTCTGGCTTTTATTTTCCAATAAAAGTATGAAAATATGACCTAGGTGCACCCTGATGACTCAGACAATTGAAGCTGAAGCACTCCAAAAGTCTTATTTTAAAAATTACATTGTATTTAAATGAAAGTGTAATTTTCAGGTGCCTAACATCTGTGAGTGTTGAACACTTATCGTTGTGCATCATGCAACAAAAATTGTAATACCACATGTAACACAACTGCTTGCCTACTGCTTGCTAGTCAACTGCTGTTTGTTTTTCCATAAATTATCTCTTAATGTACATATCTGGGCTTGCTGGGTGGTGCACAGGTCAGCTAACCCAGGGGCACAACTCTGAGATGGGGAGGACACACGTGGTTTGGTCTGATCTGGTACTCCAGGGAACAGGCAGGGAGTGTTTTAAAAGGAAAGGTAGGGCAGCTGTTTGGAAAGTGAGAGAAAATTGGGTGCTCTGCATCCATCAGAGCCTGCTCGTGAGAGCTTTCTAAGGACGGAGGTGAGAGGAGAAGCTCTGGCGATGGAGCAGGAGTTATCCTAGAGAAACTGATCTGAAAGAAGAGGCTGAAGCCAGTGTGTTGTTCTCAGTGGCAGCAGTAGTGAGAATTGACCCTAGGCTGACATGATCTGCAAGCAAACATAAAATAATCGCATCTGGTCACTGGTGGCTTCTTCTTCACCTGTGGCTAGCTGAGACCATCAGGCAGGGTTTTTTTGTTTGGTTGGTGTCTGCATTAAGTAGACCCACCTACTCCTTCACTAATAATACATCTATGTGACTTGGGATATAGGTTTAAAAAGCACCGTCTGAGCTCAGTACTGCATCCTTGTGGGACTGGAAGTTAAGCTTTAGGAGGGTCCATTTGCTGCTTGTTCAGAATGGTGGTGTATTAATTTTCAAAGAGACAGTTAAGGAAATCCATTGTGCTCTGTTATGTTTTGGGGCAATATTTAATTGGTAAATTGGGGAGTGGGTGCTAGGTGGAGCATGGAAGAAGTGTCTTTTGCGTGGAAGCAATCTGTTCTGGAAGAGAAGCTAAGCAACTCTTCCTCTTCTGTTTTCTTGCAAGTCTCTACCATTGGCATGTTTGTGTCATGTGTATATTGCTGTAATATTTTGCCAAGGGCAAAAATTTTAAGGGCTGTAAACTTTTATCTCTCACTTGAAAGCACATAACTTTTTTTTTTTTTTTTTAAGATCTACATTTGCATTTCATAATTGGCTGCTTTTGCAAAGGTACAATTAACGAAAGTTCTTGGGTTTCTTTTTCCAGAAAGTATTACTTTTTAGAAAGATATTTTACCCTTTCAAAGGGAGATGCAATAAACATATTTGAGGTGTATCCATTCTTATTTTAAAAATTTGAGCTGGTCATGGAGTGACTAATAATAAACAGTCACTGTGTGAGGTTGGCCATCTCTCTGGTGCTCCTCCCACCTTACCACAGCCAACTTGGCGTGATATTTACGTCAGCACTGAGCATCTCTGAAATATATGGCTATCACATGTTACTAAATTGTACCTTATTCTTGGCTGGTTTTATGATGCACTTTGGGATGAGATCATCAGACTCCTTTTCATTAGTAATTTACTAAGAGCTTCGACAAAGGAATCAAAGGATACCACGTCTGGAAAAAGGAGAGGCTGAAGTCCTATTCCCAGTTCTGAGGCATGCTTTTCTCTTTTTTCACTTCCCCAGTTCTAAAATTATTTGGGATAAGAGCAGCCAAAGGACACTGAGCTAAATAGTTCTGTCTCTGTGAATTTTGTAAGTCTCTCACAAAAAAGATTTGTATGCATCCTTTCTAGCAGACACTTACAAAAAGAATATAAGAAGTTGAGCAAGCTCCTGTGACCAACAGTGTAAAGACTACCCCCAGACATCCCAAAGGATGCTGAAGTCCTGTCTGAAAAATTAATTAAGGCTTATAAAACATTTTGTAGAAAGTGCTGCAGAAAACTAATAGAAAATGAATGCTAACTGTTTAAGTGTTGACAGGAAATAACAAAGCTTCAAAGCTGGCTTTGCCATGCAGCTAGAGAAGGGGGGATGCTGAGTTTGGGTGGAGAAGGCAGAAGTAAATAACATGAAGAAGCAAGAGTCTTAGTATATTTTCGAAGTTGTTCGGACAGTGTCTGACATCACGGGAGGCGAATAGAGTCCTGATCTGCAGGCGGTTTTGAAGTGGCGCACTGTGCACCTAAGCAGGATCGCGGCTGTGCTGTCCCGAGGGATGTGCGCTCCTCACCGGTCACACTCCAGCACGCAGACCCCCTTCGCTGGCTCAGCTAGTGCTGTTGCCTCCCAGTTAAGAAACGCAGTGCTGTGATCCACGGCGGGGAGGGGAGCTGGGCAGGATATGAGAGGCCTTTGTGGAGCACATCTGCGGGCAGGAAGGGAGGGTACGTACCTTTCCTTTTTCCTTATGAGTCAAAAGGGTATCCTTCTAGAAGGGCTGTGATACTCACTGTGTGCTGTGTTTAGATCTCTTTTCCTTATATGATTTGTTATGTAAAGTCACAGCCACCGTATTTTAACTGAAGCCTGCCAAGCTTCGCAGTATTTGTATGTCTGCCGAGCGTGGTGCTAGCCCAAAGCGTTAAGACTACTGGAATGATTTTCCTGGGCATGTGTCTCTCCCTCCTTATTTTTTAATCTAGTAGTGTACTGATATCTAGGGGAATGATGGATGGGGTGTCATATGGAGAGTTCAGACTTTTATCAGAATAAAGCAATTCATTGTTTGTAACTGCTTTCAACTGATAGAATTAAACAGACTTAACTCCATCTGGTTTTGTGTTGGGCATATTAGTGTACTGCTCTTGCTGTGATGTGATACTCTGTAGTCATGAGGCTGGCAATAAGACTGGGAACTGACAGCTAAGCATCTAAAAGAATAAATACAGCAAAGAGTATATGGTCTAAATACTGTCTATTTTAAAGCCACTGGATAACTGTTGTCTGCGCCGCTTTTAAAATCCGGAATATTTTCTGTAGTTATCTAACTGCCAGAGGATGCTGAAACTTGATCATTTCAGGAATATATAGCAGTCTGATGTGCAAACGCACATGATGGATCTAGTGCTCTCTTATAATTTATGTCTGTACGTACCAAGGATGTCTGAGACAGAGTGACAGCCTGTTTGGCAGAATGGCTGACGGGTTGGGTGTGAGGGTCCCCATCCTGCCTCACACTAGAGACTTTCTGGAGCAGCTGCTGGCGTGTCTGCTTTCTACTGGAGAGTGGCTGCCGGCTCCTTTGGCTGATACAGATGATGCAGAGTACCCCACTCCGAGGCACCCAGCTACCAGAGATGATAATAATAATACTTAAACAATTCTTAAGGAAAAGACTTTAAAAATGAAGTAACAGGTGAGAATTAAAAGAAATTATGTTTCAGAAGGACTTTCAAAAAAAAGTAGTGAGGACAATGAGACAAAATTGTTCCAAGGCAGATCGTGATAAGTTGATGGGATGGAGCCTGCAACCGGTAAGGGTTGCAGTTCCAATCAAAGGCTGTGATGTGAAACTCTGCATGTTTCAATTTAATGACCTCCACCAAGGGAAAAGAGGGAGAGAGCTGAAAGGAGATAAAATCACTGCTAATAGTGTGTTGCATTGTAATTTGCTTGTGCTAAGAGTTTTAGGGCTTTTGTGCGTCACCTGTAGGGACTAGCTGGAATTTTTTTTTCTGTTTTCCCTTGCACCTATACTCTGTGCATACAATGGCTTGCTTGTTTATTTCTCTGAAGCTTTGATGTTGCGATTTAGACTTGATATACTGGGAAGGGTGTTGTTAGTGATGTTGAGAAACCTCATGTGTTTTGTTCATGCATGCATAGTTAATTTCCAGGCCTCTGAGCAGGAAATCGTTTCCCTCAGGTCATCTATCAGGAACCCATGAAGTTGAGTGTCCATTACACTGTGGGGCACGATCCACTTTCCAAGGCAACCTGATCTGTCCCAGCCTCTTGCATGTAGTTTAAAATTGATATCAAAGTGCTCAGGGTTGTTTGTAATACAGATTTCTTAGATTAAATGCCTTTTACGTGGTTGCCAGCAGTTGTGATGGTCTGGTTCTGATGGTGCACGTCAGCTTTTCCAGTTTATTTTGATGCATATTTCAGTTTTTCACTATTAAATGCTTTGTTGAAACCATTGTGTCACTTTTGTGTGACACTGCGGTGACATGATACGCACTACTTTGGGACAGAAAGATTGTCATCTTTTGTCTTAGTGATTCAGAGGTTTGCATTTGAGGTTTGTGCTTGTGAAGAAGTACTCACAGAGGAAGAGTTTGGCCTGGTGAAGGCAATCTCCCTAAACCCTCAGTAAAGAAAGGAGAAAGATGAGCCTCTCTATGGCCACCTTAACCTGGAGCTAGGATCCTGCTCCGCATAGCCCTCTAAAAGAAAGTCTGTCTCTCTGTAATACAGAAGAGTGCTCTCCAAGTTGGTTAATCCTGCCTGACGTGTAGATGTGGGAAACTCTTATTAACTGCACGCCCACATGTAGCTGATGGTGTGATAGGATACACTCACATGCACGGTCCATCTGCCGTAGTAACTGGGTGAAACTAGATTCACCGCATACGTGTTGAGTGTTTTCATCTGTGTAGAGATTTGCAGGAGAACAACTGTGGGGAGCTTCGTAGCTGCTCTGTGGAGGGACTTTCCATCCAGAGTGCACTGGAGCGTATGTAAGAGCAACCACGAGCCCGCGCACTGCGAGTCTGATGCACTGGGGAATCGTATCAGGATCGCTGCCCTGCTGCCTAGTGCTGCCTTGTAGGTGCGCAGTGACGATTTTCCAGTATTTCCAAATATTAAGTGCCTGGTCAGAGCTCCTGTGAGCTCCCAAGAATCTCAGAGAATTGACCAGATTATTTCTTCCCAGTAGCATACAGAGGTCCAGTACGACATGCTTCTAGAACGCAGTCTTTTGTGGATGCTTGAGTTATCATCTCGACAGCTACAGATAAAAATGCAAACAAAAACTGTATTGTAACATGCTAAATTGCAAGTAATTTGTAATTCTGTAGTAGCAGTTGTAACACAAACCAAATACTGCAGTCATAGCTGGGCTTCAAAACCCTTGTAAGATCTGAGTTTCTGCTTGTTCTAAAACTAATACTCTTGTTGCAGCCGTTTTTTTGTGAAATGGCCCTGAGAATCTATTATTGCAGGACGTTGTCATCACTGAAGTAGAGAAACCCTGTGATATCTAAAAGGGGGGGTGTCTGTCTGAGGGAAGGAGAGCAGGGAATATTTTAGCATGTCATAGTCATTTAATGTCTTGGAAAAATGGCATCTTGTGAATGTCTGAAGATTAATAGATACTATAATTGCAAGACCATAGAAGATGGTAGCTATTGTAAACTGCCATGGATTTGCTATGATTCTGTCATGTTAATTTGTTTCTTAAAGCAACTGCTCCTGGAGTCAAGTGATTTTGCAAGATCTTTTTTTCCTTGTCTCCCTTTCTTAAAATCAAAGGCTCTGTGATAAATTAAGTGAACTGGCTGAGGAGAAGACTGCCGCAGCCATGCATCGTGCTCCTCTGATGAAAGTTGCTGCCTCCACAAAAGGGATGACATCATGGCTCAGGAAGCAGCTCTTGAACCACCACAATTTATAATCTCGTTTCTGTTACCTGTACTGCAAGGCCGAAAAGTGCAGATATTCAGGGCTTTCTTCTGGAAGTAGTGTAGTCATCGCTGCGCAGGAGCAATGATGTCCATTGGCAGGGAGGGGCAAGGCAAGTGGGAGTGCTGCCCCGTGCACCTATTTGATCTTAATCTGTTCCTGCCTGAGTCAGAACGATGAGGGTTTTTTAGACTTTGTGCTGCAGAGTTGTTGGTTGGCTTTTTTTAAATATGCCTCCAAAATATAAAAAAGGCAGTGTACATAAAACAGTACCTATAAGAGGAGCCCAGCATATTTAAATCCTGAGACTGACACTTGCCTTCTCCAGATATTTTGAAACCTTACTATTGTAAGTGGTTCATTATGGATTTCAGAGGGTCACTAAGTAAATTACCCCTGACTAATTAAACCAGTTTTGAGTTATGCAAGCCATCTCAGAGTACAGAGAGACTTCACTAGTACACCTTTATCATCATACTTCATAGGCTTATAGTTGCATACAATTTAAAGGTCAATTAGTAGAGATTTTATACCTGGTTTGGGCCTTTCATTATTTCCAATTACTAGCCAATAATATGATGAATTACATAGCGTGTATCCTGCATGTGCATCCTAAAGAAGGGTCAAATGCGCATATTTCTACATCATCAGGGGTTTCTTTACCACTTTCAGCACCATTTTCTTAGTCTTTCTACCTGTGCCCCCACCTCCTTTTGTCTGTTCTGCGTGTGCCATTCACCAGTACAGCAATAGCTGTAACAACATAGTGCTTTGAAAATTTTCATTCTGTTCTTTGCATACCAGTCGCTGAGAAAGGAAGCGTTCTGATCAGCTTTTCTCTCTGGTGCTAGCCTACAAAGCTAAATAAGCGATCTTAGCTTTGAGGGCAGAAAAACAGCATCACTGGGAATGTGGAGAGAAGATGAGGAGCACACAGGCACCCCACTTCTGCTTTATGCCTTCTCCAGAAACTATTTTTAGCCCTGTTAGCAAATGGTGTCATTTGTTGCTCCAGTCCTCCCAGGCCACCAGTGCCACGCAATCTGTGCGAGCCTTGTCAGCTGCAGGGCCGGCTGCGGGGCTGGGGGGAGCCCGGTGCTGGGGGAGCCTGGGGCTGAACAGGGAGCGAGGAGGGAAAGCCCAGGTGCCAGGCCAGGCCCTGGGTTGTGTTTGGGTGGTGCAGGGCACACGATATCCAGCCTGGAAGCAAGCGGGGCTGGTGGGATGCTGGAAAAACCATGAACTGCTCAAAGATGTGAGCTCTTAGGTTGTTTGGCCAGTGCATGACAGCCATTAAACATATCACTTCCCCCTCCATGCCCCCCCACCCCTGCACAGACAGGTGCTTCCAATAAACAACAGCTTGAAACAGTAGCTTTTCAAGAGGCGTCTAACCACTTCAAAACGATGAGCACGAGGAATAAAGGATTTCCTTGCTGCTAGTCCCAGCAGAGGCCGGCAGCGAGGTGTGAGGTAGTGGGCAGGCCAGAAGCACGGCATCCCTTGGGCTCCTTCTCCTGCCCTGGCTCCCGCTGACCTCTCCCGCTCCTTCCATCCCGCAGGCAGTGGGGTTTGGCCACCGTTACTTACTATACCGTCCCCGACAAGCGTGCTCGGTGTGTGTGCACTCAGCTGGTTCCTAGGAAGGATGCAGGAGCATCCCTACTGCTGTCTGAAACTAGTGATTATTTAATGTCATTATAATATGGCAGGGGAGGGCAAGTAATAGGGAGCAGGAGGTATGGGTGGAGGCAGCGCTTCCACAGTGCTTCCCCAAGAAGAGCTTTGCCTTGTGTGATGCGGATGGTGACGGATGGTGACGGATGTCTCCTCTCCTCTCCTCTCCTCTCCTCTCCTCTCCTCTCCTCTCCTCTCCTCAGGAGAATGACGCGGTCCCGGTACTTAAACTAAAAATCTGAATTAACTGGGCGCCTCTTCCCTTGCCGGCCACGTAACGAGCGCGGCCGACACCACTTCCCAGCTGATCTTTCCGCGGCGTTAAGAAGACGCTGTTGACCTTGCCGCCGGAGCTCCCGGCAGTCAGGTGTGGCGTCGGCACGGTGGGAGCGCGGTCAGCAACAAACCCTCCGCCGGCGACCACGCATCCCCCCGGCCTGGCCCCAGCTCTCGGTTTCTGGGGTGAGGAAAGCCGCCGGGGGTCGGGACCCCGCCGGGGCGGTGCTGGGGTCCTTTGTTGCCGCCCCGGGGCAGCCACGTGCGCCGGGCGAGCCCACCGGCGGGGGGGGAGGTGCGGGCCGGCCGGCGGCGGGGTGAGGAGGGGCTTTGCCGCCGCCGGGTGGGCGCCCCCGCCGCGCCGCAGTGGCACGGCCGCCCTGTCGCTGGGCCGAAGGTTTGAGGGGCGGCGGCGGAGGGACGGCCCGCGGTGTCCCGGGGCGGGCCGGGCCGGGCCGGGAGCGGGGCGGGGGAGGCATGGTGGGGCGGGGCGGCCCGGCGGCGGCGGCGGTGGGGAGCCGGCGCTGATCCGGCGGCCGGGCCGGGCCGGGGCATGGAGGGGGAGCGGGCGGGCGGCCCCGCCGCCCCGGCGGAGAGCGGCACGTCGGAGGCGTTTGCCCAGCTGTGGGCCGACGTGATGGGCATCTTGGTGAGTGCGGCCGGGAGGGGGGCCGGGGCGGCATCGGGCTCGGGGGGAGCCTGCCGTGGGACGGGGGTGGGCTGTCGAGCGCCGCTCCCCAGCGCTGCTTCCCCTGCCGCAGGGGTCGCGGGCGGCGAAGGCCTCGCGGGGACGTCGGGTCTCCCCGGAACCTGCTGCGGAGTTTGCACGAGCTGGAGGAAGGGGTCCTCCCCGTGCGGGCTCGTACAGCCCGGGAAAACTTCTTCCAAGTATTGTGTCCGTGACTGCTGTAATCACAGCTTCCGAGTAAGCTCTGCTTAAAGTTTTCTCGGCTGTCATTGCAGGAGAGAGGGAGGTGCAGCGCTGAGCGCCGCCGGAGAGCTCGGTTCGGGTTCGGGGTTGTTTACCGAGCCAGACCGGAGCCTGCATCTGTTTACACACCCAGAAGCGCTTGTTTAGGCCGATCAATGGGCGCATTGTTTGCTGTTGCCCCGGCGTGCTGGCGGATTTAGTAAAATTCGGGCGAAGGGCCGGTTTGTTGCTGCCTTTACATTCCACGCACGTGTTTCGGCGTCCCCGTGCCGGGCTCGGGTGAAGCCTCGCGCGTGGGGGGCCCTGCCGCGCCGCTGCCAGCCCCTGGGCTCCGTGTAGCCCCGTACCAGCGCCGCCCGGTGCCCTGTTGCGCTCCCGGGTGCCGGTTTTGGAGCTCTTATTCCCGGTAGGTTTGTGGAAGCAAGTTGCTCGGTTACGGCCCGTGGAGTTCCTGCGCTGGTGATCTCCTGAGGAGGACTAATCCTCCTAATTCACTGGTTACAAACAAAAGAGATGGCCCCGGTAACAAGGGCTCAAGGAATTGTATTTAGTGAGTACGTAGCATACCGACAGGATGGGCTGGATGGCAAACAGTAAAAATACAGGAGAAGTCAACTCTTTATTCCTACTTGCAGTGAGAGAATAATATTTACTTTAGGTGCAAGATGATAATTACCACCGAGGACTGCCACTCAGCAAAAAAACAAATACTAATGTTATATATGTACTGCAGCTGGCAGTTTTCCAGCGATACAGGAATGTGGTAATCAACAATGGAGTGCCTGTTTATTCATTTGAAAAGCAAATGAATAGGCTTGATGCGTATTAATTTTTGTTGTTAACAGTTAACCAACAGACATCAAAGAATATTATGAGAAATACCGTATGGAAAACTGCTGTGAAATGTAATGAATGGTAAACCGGTAGGATCTAATTCAGAAGTGTTATAGAACTGAACAGAGAATTTAATTAGCATTTTATGCTGCAATTTTTTTTCCACATGGACTTTATTGTTAATATTCAAAGTAAGATTAAAAAACCTGCCTCATTCCTTTTCCTCATAGAAATTATCCATTGATATGGCATTCAGTTTAATAGCACCCAACTGCATACACTCTTTCACTGTTAATGAGTTTAATCTAAGAATGCAAGCAGAGTCAGTTCTGCCAGTTTGTAGGGCGCACACAGTTGGTACTTTATAAACAGCCTCTTTCTCTCTTTTTCTGGCAGGTTTCAGTACTGTATTTAGTAAGAGCAAAGTGCTATTGGATGCCTGGGAAGGAGTGTTGGAGGAGGCCAAACCAACAGCCTAGCATGCTGGAGCTCAGTGCAGAAAAAGATCTGATTCTCGCACAACTGATGATTTGAATAGGTTTCTTCTGGCCCTACAAGCTAGTTTCCTTCCTGAGAAAACAGAGCTATTTGATTATTATTTGTCTTCTAAAAAAACTAAGCTGAAGTAATTTGTCTTAAACTCTGCTTTACAGGAAGGGATTATCTTGTAACTATGAAGTTGCTGTTGCAAACATCACCCAGCACCATTAACTTTTCTTACTGCAATGTTTTGTGTTGCAACACAATTGCAAGTATGAAAAGATACCCTTGTGTTGGGTCTCAGTAACTTACCTGAGGGAAGACAGAAGCTCTTCTCACTGCAAGCTGTCAGCTTTCTTCAGTTTTAAGGTTTTTAAAAGAGTTCCTAGTCTTTGCGGCTGCAAAATATGTCTTAATATGAACTGAGCGTAAACTTACTTAATGCTCTGTCCTTGTCTGAAGGCAAGGAAGAGGTAGGTCCAGTGCCGTTTTCACTGCTCGTCTTTTTGGTACATAGAGTTTTGTCCCTTTAAAACCTGCGCTGTGAAAGGGAAATGGTAAACCAGATTTGTGGCTTCCAAAGGGAAGCCTGTAGATGGTTGGTCATGGTCCACGAGGCCACAACAGTGGCCTGCATAGCCGGCTTACTTCTTCCGCGTTGTCAATTAAGTGAGAGTATGGGTCTTAAATTCCTGGGATTTACAGTAATTCATGATCTAAAATGTTTAGGGAGCACAGAGGTAGACACTGGAGTGATTCACTGGGAACGGCTCTGTGAATCGAGAAGTTGGTGCAGTGATAGGCTAGCCAGGTTGGCCCTGCAGCAGCCTGAAAGCTACCAAAGGAATGCACTAGCAAGGGGGAAGAGGCAGGAGAGAAGAGCTGGGACTTTGGGAGGGGAAAACTAGAATGAAACAAAGAAAGGTGATCATCAAAAGTTTGTTGATCGAATGAGAAAGAGAAAATTGCATTCTTAAGCAACGATCCTGGGATGATGCAGGTTAGAAAGGACCTCAGGCAACATCTAGCCCAACCTCGAGCTGAAGCAGGGAGAACTCTGAGGCCAGATGAGGTTGCTTGGGGCTTTATCCAGTCGGGTCTTGAAAACCTCCAGGGACAGAAACTGCACAACCTCTCTGTGCAGCCTGTTCTACCACTTTGCTGTCCTTACGGTGAAGAAGATGTTCTTCATAAAAATGATGAAATGCCTGATTCTGTCCTCCTCATACTGAAGAGTTACAGCAGTGGGGAGGAGGAGGGGAAGGTGTTGCCTTCCTCCCACTGGCCCTGCTGAAAGTCCTGTGGGGCATGGTAGTAGCCATGGGGGTGTCTCCTCTGGGGCATGGTCGCAGCTGTGGTGGTGTCTCCTCCAGGTGCAGGTTTAGGAGGAGAGGCTGTGGAAGTCAGCCCAACTGGTAGATTCGGTATTGCAGTTACTTAAAATACAAATTGAGCTCCCCTCACTCAGGTGGATAAATGTATTTCATTGTTTGTGTACATTTAGTTTGGTTCCTTAAAATAGGACATCATTAGCAGGAAACTGTGATGGCAGATCCCAGGTCCGGAGGGGAAGCAAATACTTTTCAAGTGCTGCTTGTAAGCAGCTTATTTTATAGACTTTGAAGTCACATAATAACTCTCTCTATACTTGACAAATATTGAGTGTACTTGCAGCTGTACTGGGATTTTGCTGAAGTAAATGCGACTTTTCCCTTTTGTACTTATTCTAATGAAATATTCCATAGTTGCAGCTGTGGTATAAGCACCTCAAAGCTATTTGTGCTGTTAATGGAGTTCACTAGATAACATAATTATACTTAAAAGCTTTTGCTTAGTCTGTAGCAAGCTCATGTTGGAATGTACTGGTTAATTATAATTTCCAATGTCTCAAAGCAACAATGGATGTTAGAAGTGTATTAAGTCTTTAGGGGGAGATTGCAGTAGGTGGATCATGAGTAGTAATATAGAAATTCTCTGCATCCCCAAAACTCAACACCATAAAAAGGGATATTTTTGGCATAGAATCATGTATTGATACAGTCGTAGCAAACTCTTTCTTGCTAAGAATTTGAAGGTTTGTATGTGGTCATATCTGAGAACAGATTGTAATATGAATTGAAAGTCATGAACTTTATTCTTTTAAAGATGTGCTTTCAAAACATGGGCTATTGACCTTAGTACAGGGAAGACACCCCAGTGTCTGTCTTGTTAATGGGATGTTCTTCCTTCTTGCATACCATAGCTGGAACAGGTATCTGGGTCAAATCCTGACACTAATGAAATCACTGGCAAAACTCTGATCAGTTTTGGTAGAGCAGAGATTTCACCAAAGAAAACATCTGTTTGTGTGAGGAGCTTTTGTCTTCAAGGGCCAAGATGCAAAAGATAGAGGAATTTTTAAGAGACGCAATGAAATTAGAAGTTTTTCCAGCTTTTTATTTCGAAGTGATAGCTAGTTTCTTGTTTCAAACTATTGAATCAATTATTTTTTGATAATATTTTGCAGTTATGTTAAGAGAAAACCAGTGCTTTCCCACCATCTGCTGTTAACTAAAGAGAACAGGGTATTTTGAGGACAATAAAGCTCGCTTGGGTTTGTACTGGGAGCCCTAATATTTACATACATAATCTGTCTTGCTCTCCGTGTTTCAGTGACTATTTGAATTTCTTATCAAAGTAGTAAAGAAACAACCCGAAAGAGAGAAAGACGCCAGCTGATAATACTACCGTGATAACATGTAATTACATACTGGCTAACATACTTTGGGGAGAGGAATTTGATATTAAGCCAGGGAGCCTGGATATCTGGAGAGATCAGGGAAGTAGATCCCTGACCGATAAAAGCAGTTGGAGGACTGCCAGGAGTTGTGGCAGTTCACACCAGCTGTAGATTTCTCCCAGGTCTGCTCTTCCTTAAACCATCGTTAGTTCACTGTGACCTCCTGTGGAAATCTCTCTACTCCATTGCCCTCACAACATCTCATTTGGGTGACTCCGGTTCTCTGATCTCTGCTTGTCACCGAGAGACCACTCCAGCTGAAGCCATTGGCAGTCAGCACGGCTCTGTGGAAAAGTGCAGGCAACCAAGTAGCTGCTCCAGATAGAACGTGCTTTTGAAAATGCAATATACTCATTTTTTTCTGAATTTTATTGATGTGTTGGCAAAATGGCTGTGGCACTGTGTAACTAGCTCAAAAAGCACTTTGGGACATTCTGATTCAAAACATTTTTGTTCCAACTTTTACTTTGGAGTGCATTTTTAAAGCATATCCTAGTTGCAACAGTAAGGATAAACCCAGAAGGCCTGACCTCTGCTTTTCAAACTAGCAGGTATTGTTTTTTCTATTTTATAAAACCATGGAGTATATTTTGCTTTCAGATAAAGAAATCAAAACAGAAAGTGACTGACTGTTGGTTTAGGTGTTGGATTCAATTTAATATTTTATACTTAACCTGTTGCGTTTCCTTCCCTTCTCATCTCCATGCACTGTTACACCTAGCAATGCTAATCCCTTTATGAAGACAGCTCATAGAGATAACCTTTGGTCTAGGTTTTTTCTTGCAGGTCACATAACACAGATGTCTCCATCAGACAGTACAGTCTCCACAAGACCCCGTGCAGTCAGGAACGATAAGGGGTTTTGGTTCTGGTGCCATCTTTGTTCTTTTTTGAAAGCAAACTCTAGGTTTCCCTGGCCTTTGAGTTACAGAGGAAAAAGCAGGGAAGATTTTTATATACCTGTTCTTTGTCTGCTGTGAACTGTTGTTTACTAGAAGATAACTATAAACTTAAGGTAAACTGGAATCTTGGTGATAAATTCTATTTTCCAGAGTGTTGCTGTGAATACCGGCTCCATTATCAATATTTGGAAATACTTTTTCCCCCTTTTTTTTTTTTAATGTTTTGAAAGTCAGTCAACCAAGCCCTTGCTGTCTGTTAAAAGCAGTGGAATACCAGACTGACAGAATTTTCCTGTAATGATGCCTCCTTCCTTTTGTGGATATGAAAAAAATGGCATTGCCTAAACAGAAGGAAAATGTGAAAATTGGTGTGGAAAACAAAGTGTTGCATATGCAGGACAATGAGCACTTAAAGGAATTTTATTATGTGGAATGCAATGTATTATGCTACACATGCTACAATTTTCTGTAGTCAGGTGAAAAACTTTAGTATATCTCGGAGCAAATGGCTTTTTATGGAACTAGATAATGATTGATCTAACTTAGTCTGATGCTGTCTAGAAATCAATGTAAATCAGTCCTGATTGCACGAGATGCTGTGCAAACGGATGAGCAGAGGAGTAAAGCCGCATGGAGGGACTGGACGTGGACGGACGAAACGGGCAGTGCCTGGGGCAGGGGAGTTTGAGTCAGAAGGGAGAAAGGACTTCCCTCTTCTTCTGGACCCCAGTTGAACTGCTCCAGCTTTAGCCCTGGGCTCGGCTCTTTCAGGACTTTTCTTCTTCCAGAGGTGGTGTGGTGGAGGAGAGGATGCCCATGCTCCCAGTCCTGCTGCCTGTGCCTTCCCGGGTCTCCCTCCATCATCTGGAGTCTCTGGTTATAGTTTTTCCTTCATGTAGCGGCATAGGCTTTCTCCTTTTCCACTTACCACATTACCACTGTATTAATGGTTGCAGAGCGCGCGTTGTTCTTGGGCAAAAACTGAGGTTCAGTCACATAGGACGAATAAGAATTACTTTGTAATGACCCAGCTAAGTGATTTGTCACAATAGGTGTTTTAACATAAAGTGCTGCTAATAATTTTCCTCTTTGTGATTGCCTGACGCAAACGATGACTAACGAACCTGCTGCTTTCTCTGTTGCCATTATTGGCGGTGGGAGGAGGAGGAAGGTGGTGGTTGTGACTGCAGGAATGCTGAGGTGGATTTGCAAGAATTTGGATTCCCAGGTGTTTCATGAGGAAATGAACAAAAAAAAGGAACTGGGTTTAATATATGCAAGGCTGTAAAAATTAAGTTTCTGCTATAAAAGCATATTCTGCATTAAAGAAGTATGTAGACACATGTTGCGTGATTAGATAAAGAGATATGAAGGGCTTTTATTTCTCCCTGTCATCAAGAGACTTAACTGTCCCATTGGCTGGAAAAAATTACAACACAGTTCACTGAAACACATTCAAACCCAGGAGTCCACAACACAGATTTCCATTATGGAAAATAACTACTCTAAAAATAAAAGGAGCTGCCTTTACCTGCTGCAGTAGCTGTGGTGTGGGTCAGGTGTGGGCACGCTGGTTCTGCTTTGATCTTCTTGAGGTGAGGGGAACATTTTTCCTGGCTTACAGTAACCGCAGACCTTTCTTGTCTGCTGCCATGTTTTGAAGCAGAAAGTTACGATGTACGATTTTATTTGAACTAAGATTAGTGTAATAAAATATTTGATGGCTTAAGTTTTTATGACACCTGGATAAGCGTTTCTGAGCTACATACTAGTTTGAGGCACGTTTCCTATGAAGAGTTTGAAATTGAGAGCGGGGATTGTACAACCTGTCTGGAAAAGAGTTTTAAGCAGGTTATAACCAGAAAATTAGATGGACAAGCTTAAGAGTATAATACAACAATGATTTATAAATCACGCTTTCAGGCTTTTTTTGTGGAAAGTCGCACGATAAATTGGAGAACTGGTTCCTAATATCTGTGTCGTGATCCGAGTGTGATCTGGTTGGAGTGCTGTTGCAGGTCTGCTCTGCTACAAGCCCATTAGATTTTGCTGATTTGACTTCCCTGTGGCCCTGTGTGAACACAGGGGTATGCGATTGAGATCAGTTTATATGATCGGGCCTCCACATGGAAGAAGTATGGTTGTTCTTATTGCATGGGTAAACACACACATTGAAGCTTACAAGCATGGTAATATAATTATTAGGAACATAAATACATCCTTTCTGTTTCATTATTGTCACTGTATTTACAATGATATACACTGCTTTTTGCTCTTTAGTAACAGCGTACTAAAATTTTGTATTGCAGTGTTCTTCACCTTCAGTATATTCTCTGTGTGTGTGTAAAAGAGATTAGGTAACTATTTAATACAATAATAAAAGCAATGCTTTGAAAGCTTTGCAGTAGGCATGATGAGAGTCAATAGATGATAGTGAAAATGGTACCATGCTTGTTACAATATTAAATCAAGAGTACATGAGCAATCGCTTTATTGCTGGACATTCCTAACCCTCTTGCCTGCAACTGAAGATCCTTTGTGCAGTGCTGATGGGTATGATGGAAACAAAAGATGAAGAAAAGAACAAAAGATAAAGGATCTAATTTCTGCCCTGTTTACATAAAAACTTAATGAGCTTAAGGCACGAAGTTTATTTATACGGGACCAGTGTGTGGCCTGTGGGTTTTAAACAAGAAAGGAAAAAGCAACTTTTGCCATTCCTTCACAAGTTTAGATGAGTTGAGCCTCCTGGTCCTTTCAATGCCAGCACCGAGTTGACCCTGCTGTGCAGAGCTCGCTCTCTGCTCGGCTGTAACCCCAGTCTAACTTGATGGAGGAAAAAATGGATTTGAGAGCCCTTGTCATGAGAGCTTATTGCACCACAATGCACTGTTAAAAGTCCTTTCAGTGAGTGTACATCCACAGCTGGAGCTGGTTGCATAGCATTACATTGCACTTCAGGAAAAAGGCATTTGAGGCTTTTAAGGTATTTTTCTTGCCAGAATAATATCTTACCAGTCATAATATATATCTCTAGAAGTGATACGTCATTGCTGTAGAACCTGTGTTTTTTATGCACTTGGAACTGGAGAGGTGTTCAGATGTTTGTGTTCTATCTATGTTTATTATCTCTGTTTACCTGTATCTGTTATAGTTCTGAAACACATTCATCCTCTTCTGATTTTGTGCTTGCAGCCTTCCAGCAGGAGCTTCCCATGTATTCCAGCTCAGATGAAAGGGTTTTTTACACCAGAAATTTCTAGTGCAATCCTAGGGATGGAGTGCAAATTGAAGATACTTATTTTCTACTGCTAAATTGAGGCTCATCTCTTTTCACTATCCCAATAGTGAAATAATAAACCAATATGAAATATTAGAAATATTTCATATTGTTATCAATATTGCTGCATAGACTTAAACATAGCCTTCAGTTATACAGAATAATTTTTAATACCTGTGAGTTTTGCAGCTTTCAGTGGTTGGCCAGCTTAGTGCAGTAGCTCTGAAAGCTGACGATAAATGCTTTGTATTTAAACTGAAACGTATACTCTGTGAGGATGAAAATAAGAAGAATCCTGGTTTATACATAAATGTATATGTATTCGTACATAATATGCACCACAACTTGCAGGTTGTCATTTCCACTCTATTATTAGGCTTCTTTCCCACCTTAGAATTCATAAATAACCATTGTAAAATGGGAAAAGGCAGGGGCAGACTGCATGTTGTATGTCAATTGTGGTTTCTGTCTTCAAGTTTCCATCTTCAAGATGACTATATGTTTACGCTTCAAAAACTCAATGTTTCAGAGTATGTTGTGGGAATATGTCATGTTTTATACAAAAGTTGGGGAGAACAGATTTCTACCTGCAACGTTTTATCAGAGGACTAATAAAGGTACTATATTTCAAAACCAAAAAAACCTGGTAAGGTGAGGAAATTCTAGTCGAGCAAGCAATCAAAAGCTTATGGTCAACTGTCATGTTGGGGATACCAAGAAATACAGCAGTTGATGGGCAGTGGAACAGAGATACTAGTGCCTGTGGCACTAAGCCATGTTGGCTGGTTTCTGACCTATTCTTCGTTGGATTTACATGATGCTTCGGACTAATGAGGCTCAGAACAGGTATTTGCTTTTCGCTGTATCTCTGGGATATAAATGTGTGGGTTTTTCAGCACAGCAAACGTAGTGGGGGATCTCCACCACAGAAGCTGTTTGTGTTCCTGCTTTCCCTGAGGTCACTTGCAATTTGCCACTGGTTTTCGTGGAAGTAAGAGCAGGCTGCTCATATCCCTTGAAAAATGTTGACAGCAGAGGTGGCTCCAGGTACCACAGTGAAGGTGCGCAGGCACTGACGTCCCTGTGCAGCTGGAGCACTGGTGTGGTTGCAATAGCAGGTAGAAACCTCTTTTCCCTCACAGGATGTGTTTCCTTAGGTCTGTCTGTTTTCATTTCACTGGAGAAAAAGGGCTGAGTCAAGGCAGATTTCCTGCTGGCAGTGCATGTTGTGAATCTATGTACACGGCAAATTCTTTGGACGTTTTTCTCTGTGTTTTTACATACCGTACTTCTCTAAAGTTTCTCTGAGGTTGTGTTTTCCTTATAGAGGAAAATGGCAAATTCCTGGTGTCTGCACTTAATTATCCAAATCTCTCTGTCAGTGTTTCAGCTTGTATGTGGAAGTTCCCACCTTGCTTGCTGTGCACTGTACAAATAAAAATTGAAAGATGCATATTTTCCATTTTATTTTATGATCTGTCCTGTTCATTGTTTGAAGAGGTTTGGGGGAAAGGTCTATTTTATTTCTTGTTTTATCAGTGGAGACTGCTCAGCTGTAGGTAGTGCGAAACGGTTGTCAGTCCTTAAAAATTCTGTTTTCCTTGTTAGTTACTGCTACCTTTAGTCTGAGTGTTTTGCAGTGAGGCATGAAATGGAGTCTAATCCTGTGTCATCCCTCTCCACTGTGGTGGTGTGTTCTGTTGTGTACGAAATTGAAGGGATACTGGGATGTGTTGGCTCAGTGAGGTATACTGTTTCTTGCTCAGCCTAGATCCAGCAATGTATTGTTTAGATTTTGCACCCAGGAGTGAGTATA
Source organism: Gavia stellata (assembly GCF_030936135.1). Classification (NCBI taxonomy): domain Eukaryota; kingdom Metazoa; phylum Chordata; class Aves; order Gaviiformes; family Gaviidae; genus Gavia; species Gavia stellata. Next base: position 40,345,007 of record NC_082595.1, read on the forward strand.
TATGTGCAGATGGATAAAATTTGTAAAACCTAAGCTTTGCATGATAGCTGTCTAAACTCAGGAAGGTTAACAGAGAACATAAGGTCAAGGACTGAGTAAAAATATTGGCATGATGATGAAGAGTTGCTTCATACCACATATGGTGTGTGTTCATGCATAAATGAGAATGGAGAGGGATCCTTCTACATATCCTTGCTACAGACCTATTCATGATGAATTTCATTGGTTTTCATCAGTGTGGAGACTGAGTTCCTAATTACCAAAGTTGAGAGAAAAGGAAGAGGTGGATGTTCAAAACATTGCTTTTTCTCTCTGACAAACAGTACTTTCTTCAAGTAATCTTTGCCAAGTTACTTGTGGTTTTTAGTCCTCATCTTAAATGTACTTAAAATACAAAAGACTACAAATTTTAATTTTTCATCTGCCAAACCTAATTACAACTACTGCAAAGTGGTTACAAATAGTTATTTATTTTGTAAACTGCCATGAAAAAGAGAGGGGAGGGAGGTAACAAAATATGTTAGCTCCTCTCTGGCCCTTCTGCCTTTCTTTGGTAGATCTGTTGTTGTGTGGGTTTGAGCAATTTAAAAAAAAAAAAAAAATTAAAAAAAAAGCAATTATTTTTTTTCTCCAGACTCATGCCTCTCTTAGGAAAATACCTCTCATATAAAGAGGAAACGGAGGATGACAAGGGATGAAGGTGCAGTGACTCAGTATCCAGAATTGTTTTTCTGTGGCTAGAAAAGTGAAAAGAGAGTCCCAGACGAGAAGAGTAAGTTGGCAACGGTTAGGAAGAGGGATTTGGGAGGATCATGTGAAAGGAAGAATTGCCGCCTTCACGGCAGGAAATGAGTGGAGCAGGCACCGGGACCGTGGCAGGGGAAGGTCAGCGCGCAGGCTGGCTTCGGGGAGGTCCAGAGGAGGTGGCTGAACAGTGTGGACGGGCAGGGAGCATGTGGGAAGTAAGTCATGGAGATTTAAGCCTGGTTCAGAAATGAGATGGCTCACTTCAGGCACTGAGTAGGGATATCAGAGGGCAAAGTAAGCCTCCGTGTCTTGTTGGTTGCACCTTGTTTTGGTTTTGCTTAGAGACAAATACAGACTATAGGTGGGTAACCGTTGATGTGCATATGAGTCATGTAAAATTATGCCATTCAGGTATTGCCAGCAGATGCTTCGAATGGGTAGTTTGTAGCAGAGGGTGGGTTAGCTAAAACAGGCTGAGGATGCGAATGCGGTTTACTGTTTTGCTAGAGACAGTCTGGTGCCCTGACTCCCTGTTCACACGTAACTCATTCTGAACCGGCCTTTGTATTTCGGGTTGTACCTCTCAAGCTTTGAAGAGATCTCCACATCTGAAAACGTGTGATTCTCCTTTCTCCTTGAGAGAGTCATACAGGAAAATCTTTGTTTTCCTTCCAGACCTGATTCTTTGTGCATGAGGCAGCTTATTTACTATACATTCTTTGATTTGAAACTGATGATGGTGCATGCTGTGAGAAGTGGTGTAACATCTTCCTTTTGCTCAGGGAGCTCCCTGCTGGTTTTGTGGCACTTCAGATGCGTCCTGGTACATAGATTGTCCTGCCCCTCTTTCTGGGTTCATGCTTTGGTGTTACCTGGGACTGCAGTCTCTTCTTTCATCTCAGAAGCAGAATCTGTGAGGAAACTCCTCCCATCTGAGACTTTCTT